>NC_142694.1:40868099-42118099 GCF_029641045.1 Salvia hispanica
GATCTAAGGATGTATATTGATGGTATAGTGTTATTTTATCTATGGTGGCACCATACTACACCCCTACTATCAATTATCTATCTAACTATGCCATACTGCCAGTAGTAAAATATGTTTTTCAATTTGTGATGACAAAATATAAATGAATATGTCATCGAGCTAGATATGTTAATAATTGAAATTTGAGTATTGGATATTAAGGATTGACTGACTTAGAAGTTGTAGTCATGTCACATTGTCACGACTACCCCAATTTCCAGCCCAATTTCACAATTATTTGTAGCTACTCTATAATATTCCATAAAGCCCATTTTGAATATTGACGTGACACCATATTACACTCATATTCCCAAGTCAAGGTTCTTGTCAAGAACTTTGATGTAATATTTTTAATATTTTTAGAAAAATACAAATCTAATGAGTCTAAATTGGACAATTACAAGAGCTTTTTTCATTCTTTTGATTTTGTGTTAATTAACTTTCAAGTACCGAAAATATTGCTCGCAAAAAACAAATAAAAATGATCAACTTTTTCAGAAAAGAAATGAGAATTTTAGATGGAGGAATATTTCCAATACCTCATTTTGTCATGATCAGTTCATAACAAAGACAAACGTACCCTTATAATAATGACTGATTCCAATTAAATGTGATTTTTCTTCTGTTGTATTCCTTCCGTCTCAGTCTAAGCGAGACGTTTCATTTTTGCGCCTATTTTGAAAAAATAATGATAAAATTAAGTAAGAAAGAGAATAATGTAGAAGAACTTAGCAAATCTATCTAAAGAATGCATAGTTTGCAACTAAACCCTGCTTCTTACCCATAATACTATCTATTTCTGTTCCCACACCAACAAATTTGTTCATGTCAACTGTGGATGTTCATGTCAACTGTGGACTTGACAAAATTCAGTCCAGTGTGTAAGGATTGTATATAACTCATTCACTCTGACTTCATAATACTAACTTATATGTAAACATTCATTGCAGAAACAAGGCTAGAGTTGATCCAACTGCCAGACGACGAGTTGGACACATTTCCAAGTTTGGAGATCTATACATACTCGCAGAGAAACCAAGCTGATAATATTTAATCTTGATACGTAAATAGAGAAAATAGTGGCATTTCCATATGGCTACTCAACATCTGAAAATTTATTACCAAAAGAAGGCAGTTATAAGTTGTGAGTTCAGTCTGAGTGTATGAGATGAAGCACCGATATGGAGCGGAATGGCATTGTCAAACGTGGTGGATTCTTAGCGAGCTCCTGAGACACCTCCTTCATACACGGCCGCAACTTTGGATCACAGCTTACACATTTCAGAGCTGTTTTGACCACTGCAATCACTTCCCTTGACACTCTTACATCTTCACCTGGAGATGGTAGCCTCTTGTCCATGAGTTGTTGCACCATCATGTTTTGAGCAAACTGCGTGCATCTCTTTGTCATCGTTATGGAGGAAATGAAATCCCCCGGATGATCTCCAAACATGACTTCCAATGCCAACACTCCGAAGCTGTATACGTCTCATTTTTCTGTAACCACCATTTTGAAGGCCAACTCTGCAGCCAACAAACATGTCATCGTCTTGAAAACAGTTGCTACTTTAAACTATGTTATGGTGTGTGCATACCTGGTGCAATGTATCCCCGAGTCCCGACTAACATAGTGTGATTGGAAGAATCTGGATCCAACAATCTAGCTGTCCCAAAATCGGATAAACAACCTTCAAACTCTGAATCCAAGAGTACGTTGCTGCTCGAAATGTCTCTGTGTAAAATAGGGGGGCTGCAGTCGTGATGCATGTAAGATAGGGGCTTCACGGCTTCATCATCATACTTCAACACGCTAAAGAGGCTTCCTCTTTCCATGTAGTCGTAGATGAGAAACATGCTCCGTTGGTGCAGACAAAAGCCAAAAAGCTTCACAATATGGCGATGGCGAATCTGAGAGAGAACCTTAGCTTCATTCCTAAAAGAGGAGTCAAAAGCCGGATTATCTCCTTCAAATTTGTGAAGCTTCTTGACAGCAACAACTTTTCCAGTGGGAAGTTGTGCTCTGTAGACGCTCCCGTAAGCTCCAGTTCCAATGCAGCATCTGAAGTCAAAGTCTGCTGTTGCTTTAATGATGTCTTGATAGGCGATGCTGCCATCGAAGTTCCAAATCTTGAATATGTCTCCATGTTTGAGAACAGGTGAGGTTGATGCTACTGCTGCTGCTGCTTTCTTTCTTAAGAAAAAGACTCCAAAGAAGATTGAAAACAGAAACACACAGCCAAATACTATCCCCACAGTATAAATTGTAACTGAATTGTTTCGATGTTTTTCTCTTTTCATTGCAATTGGTGGTGTCGACATGGACTCATTTGGAACAAGTAACATGGGATTGCCCAAGAATGATTCGATCGGAAACTTACGCCAGACAGTCAGCGGAATCAGGCCCTCCAAATGATTGTAGGAAAAATTGATACCACTGAAATTAAAAACAGATTTAGGGACTTTTCCGGAAAGATTGTTCCAAGAAAGGTCGATAGTCAGATACCGTGCAGCGGGAGCATCTCCTAGATCAAGAGGTATCTGTCCTTTGATTGAGTTCCTACTTAGATTTATCATTCTGATTGAAGATAGTTTTTCTATCTCCCCTAGAAAAACACCTTCCAACCTATTGACATCCAATTTCAAGAATTGTAATCTTGTTAATCGAATGAAAGTTGATGGAATAGAGCAAGTGATGCCATTGTTGCTCAAGTCAAGAAAATCCATGAATTGGATGTTTCCTAATCCAGAGGGAATGACACCAGTGATGCCATTGTAGCTCAAGTCGAGAACAACCAACAATTGGAGGTTTCCTAACCCAGAGGGAATGGCACCATGAATCAAGTTTTGAAAAATTTCAAGCATCTGTAATTGAGTGAGATTTGCCACTGAAATAGGCAGCTCACTGTAGAGTTGATTTTGAGACATATTGAGATGAGTTAGTCTCACTAAGCATCCTATGTCAGGTGGAATGGCACCAGAAATGTCATTAGAAGAAATGTCAAGAATTTGTAATTTAGTCAGATTTAAGAGTGAAAGAGGCAACGCACCCTTGAGTCGATTGTGAGACAAATCGAGACAAGTTAGCTCTGATAAGGTTCCTATCTCAGGTGGAATGACCCCAGAAAAAATGTTGTAAGAAATTTCAAGCACCTCCAATTTAGTTAGATTTGGTAGTGAAACAGCCATGAATAGATTGTTAGACAAAATGAGATGAGTCAATCTTGATAAGCTTCCTATCCTAGGAATAATGCCACCAGAAAAGTTATTCCAAGAAATGTCAATGCCTTTCAATTTAGTTAAATTCGACACTGAAAGAGGCAACTCACCCTCGAGTCGATTGCTAGACAAATCGAGACGAGTTAGTTCTGATAAGCTTCCTATCTTAGGAATAATGCTACCAGAAAAGTTATTAGAAGAAATGTCGATGTCTTGCAATTTTGTTAGATTTGACAGTGAAAGAGGCAACTCACCGTAGAGTCGATTTCCAGATAAATCGAGATGAGTTAGTTCTGATAAGCTTCCTATCTTAGGAAAAACGCCACCAGAAAAGTCATTCCAAGAAATGTCAAGTATCTCCACATTGTGAGATTTGAAAGTGAAAGAGGCAACTCACCCTTAAAGCTATTGTCATACAAATCGAGATGAGTTAGTTTTGATAAGCTTCCTATCTAGGAGGAATGACACCAGAAAACTTATTAGAGCACATGTAACTCACTCAAATTTGCAGGCAGCTCACCGTGGAGGTAATTACCAGACAAATCGAGATAAGTTAGCTCGGATAAGCTTCCCATTTGAGGTGGAATGAGACCATAAATGCCAAAGTTATTAGAAATGTCGAGCACATGTAACTCACTCAGATTGGCCAATGATAGAGGCAGCTCACATTCGAGTAGATTATTCGAGAAATTGAGATAAGATAGGTTGGAGAGGTAACCTATTTGTTGTGGGATAGCTCCATAGAGACCACATTCTGTGAGATGAATGGTAGAGAGAGATGTGAAAACAAGTGGATCCAAATAGCCAAGATCGTGACACCTATGTTCATCATCATTGCATCCAACTGCAGACTGCAGGCTTATCTCTGCAACGCGGCCATCATCATCACAGGTGATGCCTTTCCATCGACAGTGATGAGCAGTGGAGCTCATATAAGGCCATCCAAAGTCCTTCAACGCCTTCAATTCTTGGCTAGAATCTGAAACATTAGATGCAACTACATTATTGATCAACAATATGCAGATGCTCACAATGATCATAGAATTAGCAGCAAACAAGGCATCCATCACTTATAGTATTCTCTTGATTGTATGTATGTGTATGATTCTTTTTGTTAATCTCACTCATATTCATACCTATAATATATCTCCTTGTATAGTGTTGAAGTCCCAACCCAACATACACGTTTTCCACAATTCACTTTTTCTATTTTAATACCCCTCAATATTTAAATGCAGATATATGATACACTTGAGAGGTGCACTCATAATGTAAACAGCCCGACATTTTAGGGTATAATAAATACGGCGACTGCTACCTAGGCGGACTTAAATGTAACAAGAGCGTAGGCTAGGGTTTCATTTAAAGAGTTTTGACCGAGGTATTTAATGAACTATTAAAGCAATAAGTCCACGGCTTTATCAAGAAAATCAATGAAGGATAAAATACCACAGTTAATGCTCAAAATGACAAAGGTTTGATAAATTCCAAAACGCATCATGTCTCGATATTCTAAACAATAATGAAATAGTTCAATTCCAACAAACGGAAAGAGTTCATGTTTTTAGAGGAAACAACCAAGAGAAAAGTGAAGTCATGTATGAAGACACAACCCCACTCAATGTTTCAAAACGATCATATTATCATTCAATTTATTTGCTCAACACCGCAAACCGCTCGTCGCTGCTCAACCTGCACATAGGGAAAACAGATGCAGGGCTGAGTATTTTAAACATACTCAGTGAACTCATGCCAAAACATTTTTAGTAGATATGCCATCCTTACCATAGTGAACTCGAGTTTGCATTTATAAAAGAATATCATCGAGTATAACAAAATAATTTCATAGACTGGCCAGTCAAACAATTCCTCCCATTTTCTCAGCAATCAACAATTCCATAGTGCGACGAAAGTGTGGCCACACATTTCGCCCACGAGACCGGCCGACTAGCAAGGACGGCTCCCGATCCCAACTGTGTACAGTAGCCTGATAGGGTTTGCGGCCCTACTCAGACCCGAATTCGTTTTTATAGCCCTATAGCCTAATGGAGCGGACTCACAAACTAGACATCAGACACACAACATAATCAAAACAATCACATGCATGACATAACATTTTAATCCTCCCTTATAACACCATAATCAATATTTTGGTAATAAAAGAGTTTAGTGAATAAAGCCCACCTCGATTCCTTAGATCACAAGTATGTTCTTCCTCTTGCTATCACACCGAGAGCGCGAGTTAACACCTTTAATTTATGTATATCACAAGTAAGTCTCAATCATCTACTCAAATTCATGCATGTTCCTAACGTTTCCATTTCTCCCGTCGATTAGTTTTATATCATCATTCTTAAATCAAGACATGCTCATCATATCAATTTTTATTCGAACCACAACTCCAGATCTATCATCAAAACATGTCACGCATGAGTGTTTTAAAACACACCCACATGCACACACACAAACACACACGCACCAACGCACACACACACACACGATTCACACACCCACACATATATGCATCCCATATTCACCAATTGTTTCCCCTTTCACTCAATCTATATGCATGAAGGTTCAAGAACACCGATTAATCGGTAGATGAAGAAAAGATCAATATAAAATACCTTTTTCGATAGAACGAACGGTAGAATTCAAGTAATAGCCTTGATTCTTCAAAGATTCTTGAGTTTCAACTTCAATTCCTCTCAAAAGATGAAGAAATCTTGGAGAAAAGTAGAAGAAAAATCTGGGAGAGAGTGGAAGAGAGGGGACGTGATTTTGGGGAGTGGGGGCGTTTTTTTTATGATCTAGAGTTTAGGTTTTGCCTCTTATTTATAGAGTGCAAGATATAATCCCATAATTAAATAATTAAAAAGATTTGAGGAGATATGGGAGGAGTAGTTGGCGTGATTTTAGAGAGAAAAATAGGAGAATTTGAATTTTATGGTATACACCATCGAATTTACGCAGATACATCATCATAGATACTACAAAAATAGGTATACACCAAGACATTTAATCTTTATTCAAGAAGAAGCGGTATTAGGCAGTTGTGAGCTCAGTTTGAGTGCATGAGATGAAGCACTGATATGGAGCGGAATGGCATTGGCAATCGTGGTGGATGCTTAGCAAGTTCCTGAGCCACCTCCTTCATTGACGGCCTCAACTTCGGATCAGAGTTAATGCATTTCAGTGCTGTTTTCACCACTCCAGCCACTTCCCTCGACATTCTTACATCTTCATCCGGAGATGGTAGCCTCTTGTCTAATAGTTGTTGCACCATCATGTTTTGAGCAAACTCTGTGGATCTCTTCATCATTGTCATGGAGGAAACGAAATCCCCCGGGTGGTCTCCAAAAATGACTTCCAGTGCCAAAACTCCGAAGCTATACACATCACATTTTTCTGTAACCACCATTGTGAAGGCCAACTCTGCACCCAACAAACATGTCATCGTAATGATTACGGTTACTTGAAACTATGTTATCGTGTAAAACATACCTGGTGCGATATATCCCCGAGTTCCCACGAGTATTGTTTGATTGGATGAATCTGTATCCAACAATCTAGCAGTACCAAAATCAGATAAACAACCTTCAAACTCTGAATCCATGAGTATGTTGCTGCTTGAAATGTCTCTGTGTAAAATAGGTGGGCTGCAGTCGTGATGCATGTAAGATAGGGCATTTGCAATGCCCTTCACCACATTTACCCTCTTCTTCCAGTTCAGCTCCACAGCTTCGTCATCATACTTCAACACGCTAAAGAGGCTTCCTCTTTCCATGTAGTCATAGATGAGAAACATGCTCCGTTGGTGCAGACAAAAGCCAAAAAGCTTGACTATATGGCGATGGCGAATCTGAGAGAGAACCTTAGCTTCATTCCTAAAAGAGGAGTCAAAAGCAGGATTATCTCCTTCAAATTTGTGAAGCTTTTTCACAGCAACAACTTTTCCAGTGGGAAGTTGTGCTCTGTAGACGCTCCCGTATGCGGTATGCTCCAGTTCCAATGCAGTATCTCAAGTTAAAGTCTTGTGTTGCTTGGATGATGTCTTGATATGCCATGTTGCCATCAAAGTTCCATATATTGAATATGTCTCCATGTTTGGGATCCGGTGTGACTAAGGAGGCACCTTTCCTTCCCCTTGTGAAGAAGATGAAATAGATCCCACATAATATAAAAAACACAAAGATTAGATAATTAATAATTCCCACCGTAATCCTGGAGGAAAATTTCCCCGGAGGATGTAAATTGGTGTTTCCGCGGAATGATTCGATCCCAAACTTATGCCATACGTTGGCTGGAATCTCACCTTCTAAATTATTATAGGACAAATCGATTCCCTCCAAACTTGAAATAGATGTAGGGACTTCACCAATAAGATGGTTCCAAGAAAGATCGATATTGAGAAACTGTGCAATAGCAACATTTCCCAATTGAGAAGGTATCCTTCCTCCGATTGAACACTCACTGAGGCCTATGGTTTTGATACGAGGAAGCATGTGTATTCCTGCTTCAATAACACCTTCCAACCTATTGCCATCCAAATTCAAGATTTCCAATATTGTTAATTGGGTCATAGTTGCAGGCAGAGAGCAATTGATGTAATTGAAGCTCAAATCAAGAGCATTCAAATGCGGGAGGTACCCTATTCCGGAAGGAATGACACCGAAAATGCTATTAGAAGAAATGTGAAGCACCTCTAAGTTAGTGAGATTTGATAGTGAAAGAGGCAGCTCACTTTTGAGTCCATTGTATGACAAATCGAGATGAGTTAGCTTGGATAAGCTACCTATGTCAGGTGGAATGACACCATAAATATTGTTATCAGAAATGTCGAGCACATTTAACTCACTCAGATTTACCAAAGAAGCAGGCAACTTAGATTGAAGATGTATATTATGAGACAAATTAAGATAAGTTAGGTTGGAGAGGGAACCTATGCTTGGTGGGATAACTCCGTAGAGTCCACATGAACTGAGATGAATCCTAGTAAGAGATGTAAAAACAAGCGGATGTAATTGGCTAAGAGTGTGGAGACCAGGTGAGAATGCGGCCTCACTCAGTTCATCTCTGGATTCATATTGCAGGCGTATCTCTGCAACGCGGCCATGATCGTCACAAGTGATGCCGTTCCAGTTGCAGTGATGAGCAGTGGAGTTCATATAAGGCCACTTGAAATCCATCAACGCCTTCATTTCTCTGTTCGAATCTGAAACATTAGATGCAACTACATTATTGATCAATAATATGCAGATGTTCACAATGATCATAGCATTAGCAACAAAGACAACACCCATCACTTATATTGGCTGGTTTTTATATGTATGTTTCTTTTTCTTAATCATCTACTCATACCTCTAATGGAGTATAACTTTTTATATAACTTGCAAGCATCATATTTTATCATTACTTGGTAATTATTGACACCACACATTTAATTATTTGTGAAAATCATTAAAAAAATCAAAGTCTCCTGAATTATTCAATGAATACAATCAAAAATTCCGAAACTTTAGGTATATTATTAACTGTTGAAATTTCAGTATTGGAAATTTAGGGATACATTGACTGACTTAGAAGATGCAGTCATCTCACGGCTACCCCAATTTCCAGCCCAATTTGCAAGTGATTTCAAAATTATATGTAGCAGCTACTCATAACACAAGCCCATATGAACATCGACGTGACAAAATATTACTCCCAATTCCCCATGATATAAATTTAACAGCCAATGAAAATGCAGCCTTACATTTTCAGACTAAGGTTTTCTGATAGAAGTTGTTTAGCTTTGAACTTTCAATACATAGATACTAGTACTATAAAGAATATATAGAAACAAATTTTAGACTATTTAATTTATAAACACTAGTTCTTCTAATTTTTCAAGAGTTATAGTGCAATATACTACTTCCTCCTGTGCACTTTAGTAGTCTCATTTGAGTTCAATACGAATCTTAAGAAATGTAAAGGAAAATTGGTGAAAGAAGATAGTGGAATGTGAATCCTACTTATATATATTCTCTCCGTCCCAACTAAGTTGAGACAAATATTTTGGAACAGAGATTAAGAAATTATATTGAAAAGTAAGAGTATGAAATAAAGTAGGAAAGATAAAGAGAGAGTAAAGTAGATAATGGAATAAAGCATGAGTGATTAGATAGTTTGTTTTTTGTTAAAAAAGAAAATGACTCAACTTAGTTGGGACATCCCAACGAGTAATACGACTCAATTTAGTTGGGACGGAGGGAGTATTAGTTTTATAATAATATGCGAGTGGAAAAATGTTTGTGGAATGAGAGGCCTATTTACCATTTATGGAATATTCCAATTGGGACTCCTAAAGTGGGACACCCAAAAATAGTAAATCGGGACTGCTAAAGTGGGACAAAAGGAGTATATTACCCCCTCCGTCCACGAATATTCGTCCCGGTTTGATCGGACACGGGTTTTAAGAAATGTAATGGAAAGTGAGTTGTAAAAGTTAGTGGATTGTGGGTCCTACTTTTATATATTACTCCCTCCGTCCCGGCTAAGATGACACATTCCTTAGTCGGCACGGGGTTTTAGGAGTAATTGATTAATGTGTTTAATTGGAGAGAGAAAAGGTGGGTGGAAGTATTAAAATAGAGAGAGAAAGAAAGGTGAATATTTTAATAGGGGTGGAAAAAAGTGGTTAAATGTATTAATTGGAGAGAGAAAGTTTCCAAAAAAGGAAATGTGTCATCTTGATTGGGACAAACTAAAAAGGAAAACGTGTCATCTTAAGCGGGACGGAGGGAGTAGTTTTATACTCTCTCCGTCCCAGATAATTTGGGACACTTTGACCCGGCACGAGTTTTAAAAAATATAATAGAAAGTGAGTTGAAAAAGTTGGTGGGATGTGAGTCCTACTTTTAAAGTATTAGTTTTATAATAAAATGTGAGTAGGAATGAGTTAGTGGAATATGAGGTCCACTATAAAAAATGGTAAAAGTGAAGTGGGACAAATTATGTGGGACGACCCGAAATAGAATACTGGGTCGAATTATCTGGGACGGAGGGAGTAATAAAATGTGAGTAGAAATGAGTTAGTGGAATATGGGGTCCACCGCCAAAATGGTAAAAGTGAAGTGTGACAAATTTTGGGAGATGGACGGAAATGGAAAAATAGGACAAATTTTCAGGGACGGAGGGAGTACTATACATATGTTCATATTTTATTAATATTATTTAACAAAAATATGAGTGAATCGTTGAAAACTCTACTACAATTCCTGCATTGACTTACAAGACTCTTAATTTTTTGATTTGAGACACCTCCTTCATCGTTGGCCTCAACTTTGGATCAACGCTTACGCATTTCAGTGCTGGTTTCATCACTCCAGCCAATTACCTCGACACTCTTACATCTTCGTCTGGAGATGGTAGCCTCTTGTCCATGAGTTGTTGGACTATCATGTTTGGGTGGATTTTGACCATCATCATGTTTATGGAGGAAATAAATTCCCCTGGATAATCTTCGAACATGATTTCCAGTGCCAGAACTCCAAAGCTGTACACATCATATTTTTCTGTAATCACCATTGTGAAGACCAATTCTACAACCAACAAACATATCAACATATATAGAGTTGCTTGAAGCTATAGTATGGGATGCATACCTGGTGCGATATAGCCCCGAGTTCCCACAACTAGAGTTTGATTGGATGAGTTTGGGTCCAACAATCTAGCTGTGCCAAAATCAGATAAACAGCCTTCAAATTCCGAATCTAAGAGTATGTTGCTGCTCGAAATGTCTCTTTGTAGAATAGGGGGGCTGCAGTCATGATGCATGTAAGATAGGTCATTGGCAATGCCCTTCACCACATTTACTCTCTTCTTCCAATCTAATTCCACAGCTTCGTCATCATACTTCAACATGCTAAAGAGGCTTCTTCTTTCCATGTAGTCATAGATGAGAAACATGCTCCGTTGGTGCAAACAAAAACCAAAAAGCTTGACAATATGGCAATGATGAATCTGAGAGAGAATGTTAAGGATGAAGTTCCTTAACTCGGATAATTCGCGTCGAACGTCGCGGGAGCTATTGCCCGACGATCACTCCGGCGTCAAATTTAGGGATAAGGCAGTCACCGGAGCTTTGCCGGTCGATCAAACCAAGAACGATATGATAAAAGCGTAAAGATAAAATAAAAGGATGATTGATATTTCTGAATGCTTGAGAATAATACAATGACTCCCATTTATAAGACTAAAACCTAATACCTAACTTAGTGACCAAGCAAATAATCATAAGCAAATAAGGAAAGATATGGAAAATAATTGCTGGACAAATTAATAGAGATATGGAGATATCTCGTATCAACTCCCCCACGGTTAAAATCCACCTTGCCCTCAAGGTGGAAACCACGAAGCAAGAGGCGGTGATTGGTCCTCCTTGAGGCGACTTTTGTTGATCCCAATACTCTCATCGCACCTCGTAGATCTGATTGGTTTGGAGCTCTGAATGGAAACTGAGCTTCCCTTGAACTCAAGAACATGGGCCGATTCTTCATAAGTTTGGAAGATTCCGCAAAAATCAAAATTCCCCTCTTGAATCTCTTTTGAGGATCGTAGTAGCTAGAGACAACCAATAGCATTCCGAGCTTCTCCATCGTTAGAAAATGTAAGACTTCCCAAACGGAAGCAGAAGTAGGTAACATCAGGTGAGCAACCAACATCCCAATATTGGGTACCGGCCT
Source organism: Salvia hispanica (assembly GCF_029641045.1). Taxonomy (NCBI): domain Eukaryota; kingdom Viridiplantae; phylum Streptophyta; class Magnoliopsida; order Lamiales; family Lamiaceae; genus Salvia; species Salvia hispanica. The sequence goes on from NC_142694.1 coordinate 40,880,081, forward strand.
TGAACTTATAGGATTCAGCTGACCTGATATGGTCCATTTCTTGAATACCTTCTGTCTTATACCCTCTACTTTCAGATCATATGAATCATGAGTCGTACGTTTCAGTATTTGGTAAAACTCGCCGACTCTGGTTCGACCAGCTCCTTCAAGCCAGAAGGTTGCCATGGATTTATCTCTCGAGGCACAATATGGGCTTGATAAATTCGTATTATCCATAACAATGCCTGTTGCAAATAGAAATCTAACTGAATCCTTGCCCATGCAATATCTCAGTGGGAGTCTTCGCAAAATTTTCAGCAATTGAATTCAGGAAAGCTGGAAGGGCTTCATCGTAGTCCCCAGGATCAAACTGAAATCTGCTCTCATCAGATCGTATACTTTGAGTAGTTAACTCATCTTGCCCAATCGGTGCAGTTGATGTATCAAGAATTGCAACATCACCTAGCTGAAGTCCAACCACCTTTAAATTCTTGAAACCAACTTCATAAATCTATTTGACTCCAAGTGCAACATCAACCAATATATCATATTGCAAAGATTTCATTGATGAGTACGAATTCTCCATCTCCAAAAATGTAGTTGAAATGTAGATTGAATCTTCCAAGGCTTCATCCAGGCTCTCCTCCAAGTTCCTTTTGAAGGTTTGAACTACATTAATAACCAAATTCTTCTTAAAAAACAAAGTGACTCAATGTAATAACTTGACACTCTTCTCTGCAAACCTTGATAGCTGTCCTGTTCCATAAACCTGTCTAACTGAACAGTCTACCTTAGCAGCTTTTCTCCTCTGGATGGCAGATTCTGACTGACCAAGGATCAACAATACAGTCTTCTTCCTTGTAGTCCTCGACGGTGGCTCAATTGATGATTGATAAATTGCAGATTTATGTGCCAGCAACACCTCGCCAACCTCCTCAACCTGCCCTCCCGAAGTGCTTATTCAGCGGAAAAATAGGGGGCTCGTCAACGCGTCCATGGATGCCCAAACACGGCGTGTCACTGCGAGGTGGGATCAACCGAGCATCGGCGTCGAGCATTGTTGAACGATGACTAATAATTGCATCATCACCGCCATTGGAGATGACCATATTTCTAGGGGAATCCTCAACACTATTTTTCTTGTCCGTGACGAAGTTCTTCTCTATTGGTGTAATACTCTCACAAACCTTACTCTGTTTTCCAATAGTGTCGGTATTCATCCACTTTTTAATTCACTATCTACATATTTCTCAATTAACTTAGATGCCTCAACATTACTCAAGGTTAGGAACTCTCAACACTAGAATGAATAGCCTCATTCACCTGTGCAATCACATCCGAGAATTCTGAATCTAATTGCATATCATTGGCTATGTACAAAACCTCCTCCACATTTTCATCTCGATTAAGTAATGGCTCAAATACAATATCATCATAATGAATTTGACGAGATTGTACTGATTCATCAATATCATCGATGAATAACTCGACAGAGCCATACCTGATATCGGGGTTGCACGGTGGAGAGATCGCAGCTGATGGCGTTGTGGCCGAGCAGGGCCTCGGTGGATGCGAAGGAAAGCACTGCGGTGGCGGCTGCTGGTCGAGCACAGTCTCATGGTAGTGATGGTGCTGCTGCCAGGCACCAACTGCTAGTATTGAAAGAGTTGATGGTACTCCTGCCCGTAGGTATGGTGCTGGTGCGGATCCATAGGTTGTTCGCAGCAATAGGCAGGCTGATGGTGGTGATTCGTCGGATTCCAGCAGGAGGGAGAGTGTTGCAGCGAGTATTCCGATGGTGACGCAACATAAGACGGGCCCGGATCGGGTGGGCGCAACCCCCACGATTGTTTGGTGGGCAGCTGAAAGGAAGGGATTTTGCACGCGTGTCGTAGGCACGTGTTCCTTCCTATTCAACAAGATTTATAAGTTCCCACTTTCCAAAATACTATTAATTAGCATATGGTAAGTTAGGGTGTCGAACCCATGAGGAACGGTAGCATCCGTTATGCATTTCCACACTTAAGAATGGTTTTGGCGATGCCGCCACGCTCTAAATTGGGGGTGGGAACTGGACTACAAAATATAAATAACACCTAAGCTAAGTTGGGAACTAAACATGCAAATAAAATACAATAAGAAGAAAGCAATTAAACTGGAACACAGACTGGGCAATCTGATAAACTGGGCAACTTAGCAGAGAAATTAACACTCGGCGAAAATAAGAACATTTCGAAAATGAAAATAGATCAGCAACTTGCATGAGCATTTCTAAAATTAGAAAGCAAAAGGAACTAAGTTGAAAGAGCTAAGGAAAATAAACTAAGTGTTGGCTCCTAAAAGAAAGCTAAAAAACTAGGATTGTGACCCTTAAAAGTGGCTAGATTAATTAACTCCTAAAAGGTAAACTTAATCAGATGCAAATGGAGGTTGAGTGCAGAAACTAACTAAGCTAAAAGGGCTGCCAAAAGTGAAAAGAAAGCATGTACTTGTTGTCTCCTAAACCTTATTACCCAAGGTGTAAAACCATTGGATAAAAGATTACAACTAATGGTTCTTTCACTTACTTCTAAAAGCTGATTTTAACTACTAATCCTACACTAAAGGCACATGAATTAAGGAGGATAATGAGAGTAGATGGCTGTTACATAATTAAAAATGCTAGACAAACATAAAATCATCAATGAAACTACATAAACATGCATTGAAAACACCAAATGAAAAGCTGAAAAATTAAAGCACTTAAACATGATAGAAAGAAGCTTCAAGAACACTTAAACATGGTGAAAAGAAAATGCTTGAGAAACTGATTTTAAAGGCTTGAAAGAAGTTTTATCTAGACAAGAACATAAAAAGCACTAGAGCTAATCAGCAAGCTAAAAACGGAAATCAAACAAGAGCTAAACTTAAAGCACATTGAATACACAAACACTTAGAGATTTTACTACTTGAAATAAGCTTTTAAAACAAGAACAACAACAATAACTAAGAGTGAGAAAGATGCAAAAGTACTATAAAGTTAAGAACAAGCAAACTAAATAAAGCAAACACTACTACTAAATTACTACTACTTCAACCCATGGTGAACAATGATCTTGGCAGCCTTGAAGTTGAAATCTCTCTTCTTAAGGAAGAGAGAAAAGTTTCCTAGAGAGAGAGAGTAACTAAACTAAACTAAAGCTAAAGTGATGAGTGATGGTGGTTGGTGACTAAGTCTTTTTAATACATATATCCAATAAAAGATATTTTCCTTCTTTTTTACTCTCCAAGGGCTGATATGGGCGTGTGTAGCAAGTGAGAATTGTCCTTGACAAATGTGTGGAAGTGGCTTTAGTCATTTTCCCGTCAGGTTCAAACTGGCCAGTCCAACAGCTTGGCCAGTGTTGGACTGGCCAGTTTGGGTCTTCTTTGCCTTCTTCCTTCACTTTCTTCCATTCTTTGTCATTTTTCCCTCTTTCTTGCATGTTTTCCTCTTCGTGCCTCAATCAAGCAGCTTCCAAACATAATAATCCATTCCCTGCCAAAATAGCATCTTCTCATGCAAATATTCAACTAATAAGTGCGAAAAGTGATCAAATCCGAGTGACAAAAACTAGCCTATCAGCAACTGCTGACAATCCTTCGATGGGTGAGTGATTGGATGCAACGATGGCTGCCAATCCTGGTCTCCCTGTTGGCGAGAGGGCGTAAGGGGTAAATAGACCTTTGAATTGTATTGCGGTGCACCATAAGGCAGTCCCGGAACGGGTGGGTGCAACTCCCACGATTGTTTGGGGGGCAGCTGTTGCCACTCCATGTAACTGTGCTGTCGCGGCTGTTGAACGGACGAATTGAAGCTCGCATAGGGCTGCTGTCCATATGCCTCAATTGGCGGCTGTTGGTCGTCAATGGCGTCAAATCTCTTGTTTAATCTATTGCAGACAGCCATTATCCGGTCACATAAGGAAGATAGATAGATTTCTTCATTGGAAGTCATTGATGGAGGATGAGATCGAAGTGAAAGCATCAATTGTTAAGGATGAAGTTCCTTAACTCGGATAATTCGCGTCGAACGTCGCGGGAGCTATTGCCCGACGATCACTCCGGCGTCAAATTTAGGGATAAAAGGCAGTCGCCGGAGCTTTGCCGGTCGATCAAACCAAGAATGATATGATAAAAGCGTAAAGATAAAATAAAAGGATGATTGATATTTCTGAATGCTTGAGAATAATTCAATGACTCCCATTTATAAGACTAATACCCTAATAACTAACTTAGTGACCAAGCAAATAATCATAAGCAAATAAGGAAAGATATGGAAAATAATTGATGGACAAATTAATAGAGATATGGAGATATCTCGTATCAGAGATCCTCTGCTTCATTCCTGAAAGAGGACTCAGAAGTAGGATTATCTCATTCGAATCTGTGAAGCTTCTTAACAGCAACAACTCTTCCACTGGGCAGTTGGGCTCTGTAGATGCTCCCATAAGCACCAGTTCCAATGCAGTATCTGATGTCAAAGTCTAGTGTTGCTTGGATGATGTCTTGATAGGTGATATTGCCATCGAAGTTCCATATCCTGAATATGTCACCATGTCTTACATCAGGTGGGTTTGGTGCCTCTTTCTTTCTTAATAAAAAAGACTCCAAAGAAAATTGAACGCAGAAAAACACAGCCAAATATTATCACTACAGCATAAACTATAACTGTCTCTCGATGTTTTGCTTTCTTGTTGGGAATCTCGGATTCCCCTGCAAAAAAAAGTTTGGGATTTCCCCAGAACGATTTTGTCCCAAACCTATGCCATATATTAGGTAGAATTAGGCCCTCTAAGTTATTGTTGGACAAATTGATTCCAGCTAAATGTGAAATAGATTCGGGGACTTCACCAAAAAGATGGTTCTCAGAGAGATCGATATTGAGAAACTGTGCATTAGCAACATTTCCCAACTGAGAAGGTATCCTTCCTTGGATTGAACACCCACTGAGGCCTATGGTTTTGATACAAGGAAGCATGTGCATTCCTGCTTGGAAAACATCTTCCAACCTATTACCATCCAATTTCAATTTCCAATCTTGTTAGTTGGCTCATAGTTAAGGGCAAAGAGCCATTGATGTTATTGAAGCTCAAATCAAGAACAACCAACTGCTTGAGGTTTCCTATTCCAGATAATCGTTATAAGATATGTTGAGCACCTGTAGCTCACTCAGATAAGTTAATGAAAGAGGCAACTCACTTCCGAAATGATTATCAGACAAAGTGAGATAAATTAGGTTGGATAAGCTTCCTATGTCAGGTGGAATGACACCAGAAAACTCGTTAGATGAGAGGTCGAGCACAAGTAATTCACTCAGATTTACCAATGAAAGAGGCAGCTCACTTGTGAGTTGATTGTAGGACAAATAGAGATGAGTAAGTTTGGATAAGCTTCCTATGTTAGGTGGAATGACACCAGTAATATCATAGTTATGAGAAATGTCAAGTACATGTAACTCACTCAGATTTGCTAATGAAAGAGGCAACTCACTTTTGAATTGATTGTGAGACAAATTGAAATGAATTAGCTTGTATAAGCTTCCTATTTTAGGTGTAATGACACCAGAAAACTCATTAGAAGAGAGGTCAATCACAAGTAATTCACTCAGATTTAACAATGAAAGAGATAGCTCAGAATTGAGTAGATGATTATGAGATAAATTGAGATAAGATAGGATAGAGAGGAAACCTATCTGTGGTGGGATAAATCCATAGAGACCACATTCGGTGAGATGACTGCTAGTCAGAGATGTGAAAACAAGCGGATCCAAATGGCGAAGGTCGTGACACTGAGATTCATTATTGCATCCTACTTGAGTTTGCAGGCTTATATCTGTAACGCAACCATCATCATCGCAAGCCATACCTTGCCACTCGCAGATTGTGGAGTTGGAGTTGATATAAGGCCACCCGAAATCCATCAAAGCCTTCATTTGTCTGCTCGAATCTGAAACATTAAATTCAACTACATTACTCATCAACAATATGCAGATGCTCACAATGATCACAGCATTAGCAACAAAGACAACACCCATCACTTATATTCTCTACTCATACCTCTAATATCACTTTATATATATCTTGCAACCATCATATATTATCATTATGAGGTAATTATTGACATCACACATTTAATTAGTAAACATCATAAAAATCAAAGTCTACTAGGTCAATGCCTGAACTGTCACACAGTATTCAATGTTTACAAATTTTCCAAAATTTTAATTTTAATGTCATACAGCTCTTCTAATTTTAAATTTTTTTTCTAGAAGCATGCACTTATAATATCTTTTTACTATTAATGCAATTTACATAGGACTAAGCTACGTAAAGTAACAGAGTAAAAGAATGTATCTAGTGGAACCAACAGTCCATGTGGTTGAACTAATAAAGTTGCCTGCTTTAAAATGAGACAAGTGTAAATCACATAAATTATGTTAAAGAGTCCCAATAGTATATACTAGAGTAATAAAGATATAGCATATACCAATATACATTTGATAAGGCTACAGAGGAATCAGAGTAATTTTCATAAGGCTACTGAACATCTGTAAATTTATTATAGAAGAAGAAGGCAGCTGTGAGTTCAATCTGAATGCATGAGATGAAACACTGATATTAAGCGGAACGGCATTGTCAACTTTGGTGGATGATTCGCGAGATCCTGAGACACCTCCTTCATACACGGCCGCAGCTTTGGATCGGAGCTTATGCATTTCAGTGCTGTTTTCACCGCTCCAATCAATTCACTCGACACTCTTATGATGGTAGCCTCTTGTCCAAGATTTGTTGCACCATCATGTTTTGAGCAAACTGTGTCGATCTTTTAATCGTCGTCATGGAGGAAATGAAATCCCCCGGGTGATCTCCAAACATGACTTCCAATGCCAAAACTCCGAAGCTATACACATCACATTTTTCTGTAAACACCATTGTGAAGGCCTACTCTGCAACCAACAAACATGTCATTTCTAAAGAAAACAGTTACTAATTGAAACTATGTTATGGTGTGCAATATAGCCCCAAGTTCCCACAAGAAGAGTCGATAACTCAGTCAGATTTACTAATGAATAAGGCATGCAGATAATTATTAGACAAGTTGAGATAAGATAGGTTGGAGAGGTAACCTATATTATTATTTACTTAAATACTCCTTCCGTCTCGTGTTACCTGCACTTTTCAATTTCGGTCTGTTACTAACTACCTACATTGTTTCTATTTTAAATATAATTTAGGGTATTTAATTAATATATTAGAGTTAATTAAGTGTCCATTTATTTGGTGGTCTCTTACTACACTTAAAATCAATCTCAAAACTGCGACCGAAAATGAAAAGTGCAACTAACACGGGACGGAGGGAGTATATATATAACTTACTTTGTTATTTTGAGAAAATATAATTGTAAACAGGAATTTTGTTAAAATATAAAATATAAAATAAATATCCTCAAAAGCTAAAACTATATTTAAATTAGATGAAATTGTGAATCTTATTTGGACCTATCTTGGGTTTAGGTCTGTATGCGATTAAGTTGGATTTATAATGGGCCTGGGTACATAATTGAAAAAAATGTCTCAGATCTCAATTTAATCAAAACAACCAATATTAGAGACCATAAAAAAAAAAAAATTGTTGAGGTAGAAGAAGTGCTAACTAAAACTGGTTGCTCACATATCAAAAGCTCATAAATATGCTTGATTTATCATTTATCTCACTTGATATCTCCTAAACTATTGGTAAAGAGAAAATATCTTATTTTTTATTTGCCATATGCGTACAACTTTAGCAGATACCAAATCCTTGAAGAAAGCAAATAGATTAATTAACATCTACTAATCATAAAGAGAAAAGTCATTAATATCTTTAAATTTTTTATTTGTCGTATACGTACAACTTTAGAAATTAAATATTCATTACTAGATACCAAATCCATGAAGCAAGCAAATAGACTAAAATTAACATCTTTTATTAGTAGTACTGTATAAATCATTGCTTAGTCGATGGTTCCAAATAATAGTATCGTTTTAAAAAATGATACAATATGATATTAACGAATCCTTGTCATTCACTCTGTTTTATAGAAATGACACAATAATTAATGTATCATTTATAAAGAGATAAGGGGAGAAGAATAGTTGAAATAGTGTTAGTGGGTTTGAAATCTGCATTATTATTAGTGTTTAATAAATTGTAATGGTAGGCCATATAATGGTATAAATCGTAAATAAATTGATGTATATGTATATGTGTAAGAGCTTGCAGTGGCTGCCGTCCCACCGGCCGTGCGGCTCGGCGGTCAGGACGGTGCCACTGCACAAGGCGAGCGAAAAAAATGGGTGGGGAGGGGCGCCGTGAGGTCGGCAATCGCCGAGTGGTTGATGGCGGTGGCTCGGCGCCTATTGTGCGCCGAGCAACTCAGCAACTGCCGACCGATTTCTATTTTTTATAAAAGATTTGAACTCTATATATTCGAGTCGTTGCAGTTCATTTTATTTGTATCTCTCGATCATTTGGGATGGCTTAATGATGTGGCAGGGGGTATTTTTGGATGGGCCGTGGGAAGGCTGTTGTTGGGAGGGCTGAACCACTATGAATGCTTTAATGAGTTGGAGACAACTTTTCATAAATTGTTCAAGTTAAATTTTACAACTTTATGAAAAAACATGAATGAAATTGAACCAAATCAAGATAACTTTTCTTTCAGAAGAGGACTAATGGTTTATCTAACTGCGTGAGAAGTACTCTCTCTGTCCCTGAAAGTTTGTCACACTTTTTTTCTGTACTTGTTTTGTAAAATTAAGATAGAAAATAGTTTAGTTAAGACTTTTTCTACATTATTCTTTTTCTTCTACTATATTCTTCTCACTTTAAATATTTATTATTATTTTTACAAAACGAGTGCAGAAAAGAAGTGTAACAAACTTTCAGGAACGGAGGGATTAGTATTTTCTTAACACTACTTTGAAATTCCTTGTTGGTTTTAATAAATTTAATCTAAAGCATCATTATTCCATCCATCTAAAGCATTCATATTCATGTATAAATTCGAAGTTGTTGTGCATGTCTCCACACATCTACTCCTCAAAATCTGGTGATCACTCACCCACAATATTCAGTTGCAATTCCGCCTTGTAGAGTAATATTCCGGCATCGCTCGTAGTTAGTTTGTTACTCATTTTCATTTTTGGCAAAAATTAACACATTTTCTTCTTCTACTAATCCTCTCTGTTTTTTGAATCACAGGTATAGAGTTGGTATGGTGGGTGATAGCCATTTCAGTCATGATCATCCATTGACATCCTTTCGTGATGAGATGGAAGCGGATGCTTCTGATAACTATCATTCTTGCAAAATATGTGGTTTGCCAATTCTATCTGCTCCCTCCTACACTTGCACCTTTGCTGCTTGTGATTTTTTTCTGCACCAATCATGTGCCCACAAAATCCTACAAAAATTAATCCTTCCCAATCTTAAAGACCACCCCCTTTATCTCCAAGTAGGAAGTCCCAGTTACTTCTACGAATGTAATTAATGCCGTCTCAAAATGCATCCTTTGGATGCAGCAGCAGCAGCAGTGGATGGTGTAGAGATCAAAAGCAAACACAAGAGCCATCCACCTCACCCTCTCATGGCTTACTGTAGATAGATTTTCACTCGTTGCGATGCCTGTGGGGAGGGACATGCCGGTTTCTTCTTCTCATGCCAACTCTGTAATTTCTGGATTCATCAAGCCTGCACACCATACTGCCTACTGCTATCACGCTCCCCTCTCGTCCTCTGCCTCTGCTTCTCGTATATTCTATTCCTGCCAGTTCCCGATATAGTTGGTGCATTGTTTGCGACAAACCCTTGCTTCATACCCATAACACCATCTATTTATGTCCCCAAACCTTAAGCATTTCTCATGTCAGATGTGGACTCGATAAAATTCAATCCAGTACGTAAGGATTGTATATAAACCTCATTCAGACGACTTTATATACTAATAATATCTACTAACTATAATACATTCATTGCAGAAACGAGGCTAGAGTTGATCCAACTGCCAGATGACAAGTTGGACACATTTCCAAGTTTGGAGATCCGTACATACTCCCAGAGAAACAAAGATGATAGTATTGGTGATGATGAAAACAAGAAGCTTGCAATTGAGAATTTTCACAAGCATCCTTTGATCCTAGTTGGTGATGAGGAAGAGGATCATATTTATAATTGCAAAAAACTAGTGTGTGATATATGCATACAAACCATTCCTATTCCATCTCCATTTTACAGATGCTCTCAACAAGGCGGCTGCTCTTTCCTTGCCCATAAAGTCTGTGCAGACCTTCTCTCCATTATCAAGTTTGAGATTCCAATTGATGTAGGCAACGTAGTATTAAAGGCACAACCTTGTCCGCACCCGGACAAATGGTTCTTCAGTTCAATATTTCTCTGCTGTTGCTGTTGTCTTCCTTGCAATGCACCTTGCTACTACATTCCAGAAGATGATTTAGGTCTCTTCACTGATCTGTCGTGCATGGCTGTCCCATACATTATAAAGCACAGCTCACACAGCCAACACATTCTCTTTCGCACCACCAGCCAATTGATTCAGACCTCCGCCATCACTTGTTGTTCCCGCCGCCCCACCGTTCATGATATCTATAAGTGCACTACGTGCCATTTCTACATTCATATAAGGTGTGCCTTACTACCAAAAAGGGTTCATTTTCATAAATTCGATCAACATCCTCTGCATTTGATCACTACGGGTACTAGTAATAGTACAAGTAGTGATCATGACATCTGTGAGGTGTGTGAGGAAGGTATAGAGTGCAAGTATTGGTTCTACCACTGTGCTCAATGTGACTACTCTTTCCACGTAAACTGCATTCCCTCGCTTGGATATTTGTCGAAAGTCAAGTTTGGAGGAAAAAGTAGCATGCCTTGTCACTCTCATCCTCTCACACTCACACGGATGCTTACTTATGGAAGAAATGAGAGGTGTGGGTATTGCAACCAAATCATTCGAGGATTGGTAGATCAAGCGGCTTTCTCATGTTCACAATGCGATTATTGGATTCATTTTTCTTGTGCGAGGGATTCATTCACATCCTCTCACAATTGTACATCCTTGGTTTTCGAGGAAACCGATGCACAGAAGTGGTATGATATTCTTGAAGCCGAAAGATCAATTACTTGTACCGTAATGATGTAATTGTGGAATAGATGAATTTACTCTGTTTAAGAAACTGTAATTGTTGCTGGTGAGGTGTGTGTATTTAGTGAATTACTTAATTATTTACAATATTTGAATTGCCTATTTTTTTTATGTATTTTGAGGACAATATTATTTATTGTGAGTTGAATATATCATTTTTAATGCACTTCCTCAGTTTTGTTTTAGTCTATCTATTCTCTTTGATCTAGTTTTCTCTGAGTGCACTCAGGTTCATCATCATTGCTTCCTACTTGAGACTGTAGGCGATCATTCCAAGTGATGTCTTTCCATCGACAGTGGAGCTCACATGAGGCCACCCAAAATCCATCAACGCCTTCAATTCCATCTTCGAGTTTGAAACATTTACTGCAACTGTATTACTCAACAATACGCCGATGCTCATAATAATGATAATAGCATTAGCAGCAAATACAACATCCATCAGACCTATAGTATTTTCTAGTTTGTATATGTATGATTCTTGATCTGTCACTTTATGTTAGTATGCCTTGAATTTGTATAGGATTAGGTTTCCTAATAAGGATAGGATTATGTTTCCTAAGCCCAGTCTGTCTAATGTGTGCCTATATATATGAGAGTAGAGCACATAATCTGTATCTGAAAACTGCAGTCATAATACAATTTGTTCTCCGTTTTTGCCCGTGGACGTAGCCAACACAACGTTGGTGAACCACGTAAATTCTGTGTCTATTTACGTTCTTTTGTTTCTCGATTCACAATTGCCCTATTTGTCATAACAAACTGGTATCAGAGCCTTGGTTTTCGAACTAGGGTTTTGAATTCCGCTGCGAGGGTTTTGTCTGGTAAATCGAGATGTCTGCTTTGAACGTGAAGGTTGACAAATTCACCGGGAGAAATAGTTTTGGTTTATGGCAGATCAAGATGCGATCTCTGCTGAAGCAGCAGGGTTTGTGGGAGCCGCTCAAAACAAAGAAGGCTACAGAGGATGATAAGGAGTGGACAACCCTAGACGAAAAGGCCCACTCGACCATCATATTGAGCCTGTCTGACGATGTTATCATCGAAGTTGCGGATCAGGAGACGGCTGCTGCTCTTTGGGAAAAGTTGGAGAGTCTATACATGACGAAGTCTCTAACCAACAAGTTGCTCTTGAAGCAACGTTTGTTTCGGTTACGCATGCAGGAAGGTATGCCCCTTCGGGATCATCTGGAAAATTTGAATAAAATTTTGCTAGATTTGCGTAATGTTGAAGTTAAAGTAGAAGACGAGGATGCTGCTTTAATTTTGCTTGTGTCTCTGCCTGAATCTTACGAAAATTTTGTTGAGTCTTTTATGACTGGAAAGGAAACTCTTTCGTTGGAGGATGTTCGATCTGCTCTCCACATCAGAGAGGATGGTCAACAGGCAATGAGTTCAGCCACAGAAGATCTGCCATCGGGATTATCTGTTACGGGTAAAGGACAGAAGAAATTCGGACAGAAGAAGCAGAACTCAAAAGGTTCAAAAGGTCCTAAAGGCCCTAAGCCAGATGACATCTGCAGATATTGTAAAGAACCAGGGCATTGGAAGGCTGATTGTCCAAGGATAAAGAAGAAATTGGGCAAGAAGGAAGATGCTCATGGTTCTGCGACTGTGGCAGAAGCTGATGACACAAATTCGGAAGAAGAATTGGCCTTGGTTGCGGATGAACAGCCACGCTGTAATGATGTGTGGATTTTGGATTCTGGAGCGTTATATCATCTCTGTCCTAGTATTTCAACACTTATGAGCAGATAGATGGAGACAATGTTACCATGGCCAACAGTGCTGTCTGCAAGGTGGTTGGCATCGGCTCAATCAAGATTAGGACTTATGATGGGGTCTTCTGCACCTTGAACGATGTTAGGCATGTTCCACAGATGACGAAGAATCTGATATCCCTAAGTACATTTGATAGTAAGGGGTTCAGTTTCAAAGGTGAAGGTGGAGTAATGCGTATTTTGAAAGGTTCGAAGGTGGTTCTGATAGCTTTGAAACGGGGTACCTTGTATGTTCTGAGAGGTTCCATCGTAGCAAATTCTGCTGATATTGCATCATCCGAGGTTGCAACCAAGGATATGACCAAGTTGTGGCATATGAGGCTCGGTCATATGGGAGAACGTGGCATGAGAATCATGTCGAATCGTGATTTTCTTTCGGGCCATAAGGTGCAGAAACTTGATTTCTGTGAACACTGTGTGTTGGGGAAGCTTCATCGCAGCAAGTTTCCAAAGAAGGGTGTTCATCGAACGAAGGGGACACTTGACTACATTCATATGGATTGTTGGGGTCCCTCACGTGTTGAGTCTATTGGAGGACGCAAGTATTTTGTGTCGATGATTGATGACTACTCGAGAATGACTTGGGTGTTTATGATGAAGCATAAAGGTGAGGCATTCAAGAAGTTCAAAGAGTGGAAGACTCTAATTGAAAACCAGACTGAGAAGAAGATCAAGCGATTGAGAACAGATAACGGTCTGGAATTTTGTTCGTCTGAGTTCGATGAGTTTTGTAGGAGTGAAGGGATCGTTCGCCATCACACCGTTAGACATACACCACAGCAGAATGGTGTGGCAGAACGCATGAATCAGACGTTGTTGGAGAGAGCAAGATGCATGCTCTTCCAAGCCGGTTTGACTAGGAAGTTTTGGGCAGAGGCAGTAAACACGGCTTGTTATCTGATCAACCGTGGACCTCACACTGGCATTGACTGCAAGACACCGTACGAGGTATGGTCTGATTCACCTGCAGATTACTCTATGTTGAGAGTTTTTGGGAGTACTGTTTACTATCATGTGAGTGAAGGTAAATTGGAGCCAAGAGCTAAGAAGGGAGTATTTGTAGGTTATGGAGATGGAGTTAAGGGGTACAGAATTTGGTCATCTTCAGAGGGTAGAATTATTCTCAGTCGGAATGTGGTATTTGATGAAAATTCTATGCTTAACTCTACTGTGAAGTCTATTGCTACAGAGGATTTGGATGGTGTTGATGAACAAGTGGAGCTGCAAGTCACTCATGATGTGAGTGAATCACAACTCCAAGGTGGAGAAGATCAACACACTACTGCTGAAGCCGCCGATACTTCTAGTTCGGATGTTCATCCACAAGCTCGTCAGAGAAGCATTGCTATTGACAGAGCTAGGAGGACAAATGTGAAGCCTCCGTTGAGGTATGGTTTTGAGGATATGATGGCATATGCATTGCAGGTTGCCAATGAGGTCGAAGATGAGCCTTCGGCAGATGAACCACCTACCTACAAGGAAGCTATTTCAGGCAGTGAGCGTGCCAAGTGGCTCGCTGCAATGCAAGAAGAGATAGAATCACTTTTGAAGAACCTGACTTGGGAATTGGTTCCACGGCCTAAGGGGAGAAAGATTGTTACTTGCAAATGGATTTTCAAGAAGAAGGAAGGCACTACACCAGATGAGGGCATTAGATACAAGGCTCGTCTAGTTGCAAGAGGGTTCACGCAAAAGGAGGGGGTTGACTATAATGAGATATTCTCACCCCTGGTCAGACATACTTCCATCAGAGTGTTACTTGCAATAGTTGCACATTATGATTTGGAGCTTGAGCAACTAGATGTGAAGACGGCTTTCCTACACGGATTGCTTGAGGAGGATATCTACATGACTCAGCCAGAGGGATTTGTGGTTCCGGGCAAGGAGGATTATGTGTGCAAGTTGAAGAAGTCCTTGTATGGACTAAAGCAGTCTCCGAGGCAGTGGTATAAGAGGTTTGACAGTTACATGATCAAGCTGGGATTCAGCAGGAGTCCGTATGATTGTTGTGTCTATCACAACAAAGCTGACGATGGTTCTATGGTCTATCTTGTTCTATATGTGGATGATATGCTTATAGCTGCGAAGTCAAAGTCTGAAGTACAGAAGTTGAAAGCTCAGCTTAGTGTTGAGTTTGATATGAAGGATTTGGGTGTTGCGAAGAAAATTCTGGGCATGGAGATTTCTAGAGATAGAGAAAAGAAAAAGCTTTCTCTGTCACAGAAGAGCTACATTGAGAAGATTTTGTCAAGATTTGGCATGTCTGCATCTAAGGCTATTGATACTCCAAGTGCCACAAACATTCATTTGTCATCTGATCTTGCACCGAAATCCGAAGTTGAGGAAGAGTACATGTCTCGAGTCCCGTACTCTAATGCAGTAGGGAGTTTGATGTACGCCATGGTCTGTACTAGGCCCCAGATATAGCGCATGCTGTCAGCGTTGTTAGCAGGTTCATGGGAAATCCTGGAAAGGAGCACTGGCAGGCTGTGAAGAGGATTTTTCGTTACTTGAGAGGTACGTCTGATGTTGGTCTCATTTATGAAGGTGATACTCACTGTTTAGTGACTGGTTATTCTGATTCTGACTACGCTGGAGATGTCGATAGTAGAAGATCTATGACCGGTTATGTTTTCACTCTTAGTGGTTCTGTTGTTAGTTGGAAAGCAACTTTGCAGGCTGCAGTTACTTTGTCTACTACTGAAGCAGAGTATATGGCATTGACAGAAGCTGCTAAAGAGGGAATATGGTTGCAAGGGCTAGTTGGTGATCTTGGTTTACATCAAGATCAAGCTGTTGTGTTTTGTGACAGTCAGAGCGCTATTTGTTTAGCCAAGGATCAAGTCCATCATGAAAGGACTAAGCATATTGATGTGAGGTATCATTTTCTAAGAGATGAGAAGAGAATTGAGGTGAAGAAAGTAGGTACTGCTGATAATCCTGCTAATATGTTCACCAAGTCGGTCCCGCAGAGCAAGTTCCAACATTGTTTGGACTTGCTTAATGTCATGAGCTATTAGTTGCCCGTGGAGGGCAAATCTGAGGCAAGAATGGAGAAGTTTGTTCGTGTTATGATGATGCGTCTGCAAGGGAGAATTCAAGTCAAGGTGGAGATTTGTTAGTATGCCTTGAATTTGTATAGGATTAGGTTTTCTAATAGGGATAGGATTATGTTTCCTAAGCCCAGTTTGTCTAATGTGTGCCTATATATATGAGAGTAGAGCACATAATCTGTATCTGAAAACTGCAGTCATAATACAATTTGTTTTCCGTTTTTGCCCGTGGACGTAGCCAACACAACGTTGGTGAACCACATAAATTCTGTGTCTATTTACGTTCTTTTGTTTCTCGATTCACAATTGCCCTATTTGTCATAACACTTTATATAAAACTTGCAATTGCAAACATTGGCATGCATGTTAAAAAGGGGCTCCTTCAACTGAGCTACATCCTTTAGTTCTTGTAATACATATTTCATTTGATATTCAAATTTGCTAATATATTAGAGACCATCCCAAAAATAAAAATTAAAAGAATTGTTAAGATAGAAGAGTAAAAAGTATTTCTCATATATGTAATTCTGTAGAAATTAAAATTTTCATTAGTATATATACCAAATCCAAGAAGAAAGCAAATGTACTATAGTATATAGCATCTTATATGATTATATAATTCTTTACTTGGTCGACGAAGCCAACTAATTAATATTATCAAATGTTTTTCTCTCTCTTTAGAATAAAGGTGCAGACTTTGCTGCTTGAAAAGAATTACTCAAGTTTTAGTGGTACATACTTTACTCTTAGACATATTTTATGAAATGAATATTTTTGACAATAGATGTGATACATTGAGGCGAAATTATCAAACTACTATTTAGGTGGACATGTAACAAACCTTACTTGATTACCAAATAATCAAATATCGACACGATTTTCGGAAGGAACAAAGAAACTAGCAACATGGTATTTTTAACAAAAACTTTACTCAGTGTTTAATGTAGCACGCATCATTATATATTCCATCTAAAACATTCACATATATATTTGAAGTTGTTGCCATCTTCTCCTCACTCACATTCAATTGCATTCATCAGTCAAGAGAAAATATTCAGAGGCACTTCGCATTTCGTCGACTTCTGTTACCTTAGGTTGGTTTTTTTGAGTTGATCTGTTTTCTTTGTTCTAATTGTATATAGAATTATGCATATAACCCAATAGTTAGCTTGCTTCATAGAGAAATTGTATTCATATTTGGCTACCTAAATTGGTGGTTACTTTTATTCGAAGTTGTTGTCAATGTTTGAACACCATGTTTCTCAGTTTTTCGAATGACAGGTGATATGGAGGGTGATAGGCATTTCAGTCATCCTCATCCGTTGATCTCGTTTGTAGTAGATGATAAGGAAGTGGATGTTACTGATAACTATCATTCTTGTCAAATTTGTGGTTTGCCAATTCTATCTGCTCCCTCCTACACTTGCACCATTGCTGCTTGTGATATTTTTCTGCACGAATCATGTGCGCACAAAATCCAACAAGAATTCATCCATCCCAATCATAAATACCACACTCTTGGTCTCTTAGGAGGAAGTCCCAATTTCTTCTACGAATGTGTATATTGCGATTTTAAAATGCATCCTTTGGATCCACAGCAGTGGATGATGTAGAGATCAAAACCAAACACGAGCCATCCACCTCACCCCCTCGTGGCTCACTGTAGAGAGATTTTGACTCGTTGTGATGCGTGTGGGGAGAGACATGATGGTTTCTTCTTCTCCTGCCAACAATGTAAATTCTGGATTCATCAAGACTGCACCATACTGCCTACCGCTCTCAATCTCCTCTCTATTCCTTGGCCTTTCCTTCTCGTATATTCTATTCCTGCCATTTCCCAATATCACAAGTGCATCGTTTGCCACAAATCCTTGCTTCCTACCCATAATGCCATATATTTGTGTCCCCAAACCTTGGAATTTTCTCATGTCAGATGTGGACTCGAGAATATTCAAATCAGTACGTAAGGATCATATATATGTACCATAACCCATTCACTCCACTTCATATACCAATATCAATATATTCGTTAATTGCAGAAACAAGGATAGAGTTGATCCAATTGCCGGCCGACGAGTTTGGCACATTTCCAAGTTTGGAGATCCATACATACTCCCAACCTGATGAGGATCCTAGTCATGAAAATGAGAATTTTCACGAGCATCCTTTGATCCTAGTTGGTGATGAGGCAGAGGATCACAAGCATAATTACAAAAAACTAGTGTGTGATATATGCATACAAACCATTACTATTCCATCTCCATTTTACAGATGCTCTCAACAAACTGGCGGTTGCTCTTTCCTTGCTCATAAAGTGTGTTCAGAGCGTCTCCCCATTATCAAGTTTGAGATTCCAATTGGTTACGGTAACAATATAATGAAGGCACAACCTTGTCCATACCAGGCCAAATTGTGCTTCAATTCAATATTTTACTGTATGTTCTGTTATCTTCCTTGCAATGCACCTTGCTACTTCTTTCCTGAGACTGGTATTCGTTTGAATCATATCCCCTGCATGATGGTTGATATGTCATGCATGGCTTCTCCAAGCATTATAAAGCACATCTCACACAGTCAACACTTTCTCTTTCACACCACTCTTTTTTGGCGGGCCTCCCCCATCAGTTGTTGTTCCCGTGGCTCCATCGTTTATGATGTCTATAAGTGCACTATCTGTGATTTCTTTATTCATATAAGGTGCGCCTTGCTACCAAAAAGGGTTCGTTTTCGTGAATTCGATCAACATCCACTGAACTTGATCACTAACGGTACTAGTAATAGTATTGGTAGTGATCAAGACATATGCGAGGTGTGTGAGGAAGGCATAGAGTGCAAGTATTGGTTCTACCATTGTGCTAAATGTGACTACTCTTTCCACGTAAACTGCATTCCCTCGCTTGGCTATTTGTCCAAAGTCAAGTTCGGAGGCAAATTTGATATTCCTTGTCACTCTCATCCTCTCACACTTAAACGGATGCTTTCTTACGGAAGAAATGAGAAATGTGGGCATTGCCACAAAATCATTCCGGGATTGGTAGATCAAGCTGCTTTCTCATGTTCAGAGTGCGATTATTGGATTCATTTTTCTTGTGCAAGGGATTAATTCACATCCTCTCAGGATTGTATAGCCTTGGTTTTCGAGGAAATCAGTGAAAAGTTACTCTATGAGTTTGATGCAGACCGACAAGCATAGTATCAACAAAAGAGGCCACAGTTACAGTGAATCCAGAGATAGAATCAAGTGCCGAGGAGGAACTTGCGTCGAGTGGAGAAGGGTCACGAAGGAAGGAGAAGGAGGAGAAGAGGCAGCGCCATTATGTACAGTGAAAAATCAATCCCGGCGATCTTGTTATGTGTGTTGGTGTGTGTTGGTTTTACAAACTCATTCTTCATGGTAATAATAGTTATCTAATTTTTTTAATTTTCGATTTTCATGCTATTGTTTTCTGTTAGATTTTAATTGGGAATTTCTGTGATTTTGTAGGATGTTAAGTGCCAGGGTTGCTTCAACATGTAAGTTCTTTCAATATTATTAGATTGTTTAAACAAATTATGATATTGTGAATCAATTGTTGATGTATTATAAAATGCTTGTTGTTTTGGTTGATGTGTGCTGTTAATTTATGTATGTAAATGTGTATGTATTTGCAGAACCACTGTTTTCAGCCACTCTCAAACCGTTGTTGTGTGCGGAAACTGCCAGACGGTGTGCCAACCGACTGGTGGCCATGCCCGCCTCACCGAGGGCTGCTCCTCCCGAAAAAAGGGTGATTGAAGAACATACTCCTAGTCATGAGGTTTTTTGGTTGGATGTTTTTTTGACATGTAATGCTCCTTGAGGTTATGTTATCCTAGTTTTGAATTGTGTTACATTAGCAAATTATAACTGACCAGTTTTTATGTCATATTTATTCACATTCACTTATTTTGTCAAGTTGAAACATTTGCCGTTACCCTCTTATTGTTATGGTTATTGTTTCCAAACTCCAAAGACTTGCCCTGTCAATTATTTTGTTGATGCTTATGGTTCTTGTCTTCAAAGATTTGCACTTTCAGTTAAGATGCTTATGTTTGTGATAACCATCTAGATGACTTGGTGCAATGACAAGAAGTGTGTATCAAGATTTTAGAGTTTAATACAAGCATGCAATTTATACTATTACACAGATACGTTGTACCATCAACTAGGGTTGGCATCTAACAAGATGAGAGATTCATTTATTAGAATTTCTTTTTGTTGTTTTCAACAATGGAACCAACGCTACATGTTGCTTAACTAATAAAGATCCCTGTTGGAGTTTAATAAATATGTTAAGAGTGGAGCTACTTAACTATTACGAAGATGCATCATACACCAAAACATTTAATCTTTATTCAAGAAGAGGCAGTTTAAGGCAGTTGTGAGCTCAGTCTGAGTGCATGAGATGAAGCACTGATATGGAGCGGAAAGGCATTGGCAATCGTGGTGGATGCTTAGCAAGTTCCTGAGCCACCTCCTTCATTGACGGCCTCGACTTTGGATCAGAGCTAATGCATTTCAGTGCTGTTTTCACCACTCCAGCCACTTCCCTTGACACTCTTACATCTTCATCCGGAGATGGTAGCCTCTTGTCAATGAGTTGTTGCACCATCATGTTTTGAGCAAACTGCGTGGATCTCTTCATCATCATCATGGAGGAAACGAAATCCCCCGGGTGGTCTCCAAACATGACTTCCAATGCCAAAACTCCGAAGCTATACACATCACATTTTTCTGTAACCACCATTGTGAAGGCCAACTCTACAACCAACAAACATGTCATCGTAATTAATACAATTACTTGAAAATATGTAATTATGCATACCTGGTGCTATATAGCCCCGAGTTCCCACAAGTACTGTTTGATTGGATGAATCTGGATCCAACAATCTTGCTGTCCCAAAATCAGATAAACAACCTTCAAACTCTGAATCCAAGAGTATGTTGCTGCTCGATACATCTCTGTGTAGAATAGGTGGGCTGCAATCGTGATGCATGTAAGATAGGGCATTTGCAATGCCCTTCACCACATTTACCCTCTTCTTCCAGGTCAGCTCCACGGCTTCGTCATCATACTTCAACACGCTAAAGAGGCTTCCTCTTTCCATGTAGTTGTAGATGAGAAACATGCTCCGTTGGTGCAGACAAAAGCCAAAAAGCTTGACAATATAGCGATGGCGAATCTGAGAGAGAACCTCGGCTTCATTCCTAAAAGAGGAGTCAAAAGTAGGATTATCTCCTTCAAATCTGTGAAGCTTCTTAACGGCAACAACTTTTCCGGTGGGCAGTAGAGCTCTGTAGACGCTCCCATAGCCTCCAATTCCGATGCAGTATCTCAAGTCAAAGTCTGCAGTTGCTTCAATAATGTCTTGATAGGCGATGTTGCCATCGAAATTCCAAATTGTGAATATGTCTCCATGTTTGGGACGAGGTGTGACTGATGCTGATTTCTTCTCCCTTCTTTTGGAGAATATGAAATAGATTCCACAGAAAATGAAAAACACAAAGATTACATAGTAAAGAATTTCCACATCAATTGTGGATGTAGTCGGAAGATTTAAATTGAGATTCCCAAGGAACGATTCTCTCCCAAATCTAAGCCACACGTCGGGTGGAATGTGGCCCTCCAAACTATTGAAGGACAAATCAATTCCATGCAAACGTGAAACAGATTCAGGGATTTCACCAAAAAGATGGTTCACTGAAAGATTGATATCGAGAAACTTTGCATTAGGAACATCTCCAAACGGAATAGGTATCTGTCCATACATAGAATTCCTACTGAGGCCTATGGTTGTGATACAAGGAAGCATGTGTATTCCTGCTTCAAAAACCCCTTCCAACCTATTGCCATCCAATTTCAAGATTTCCAATCTTGTTAATTGGCTCATAATAGAGGGCAAAGAGCCATTGATGTAATTGTTGCTCAAATCAAGAGCAATCAAATGAAGGAGGTACCCTATTCCCGAAGGAATGGCACCGGAAATGCTATTAGAAGAAATGAGAAGCACCTCTAAGTTAGTGAGATTTGATAGTGAAAGAGGCAGCTCACTCCAAAGTGAATTGTATGACAAGTCGAGATGAGTAAGTTTGGATAGGCTTCCTATGTCATGTGGAATGACACCAGAAAATTCATTAGAAGAGAGGTCGAGCACAAGTAATTCACTCAGATTTACCAATATGAAAGGCACCTCACTTTGGAGTCGATTGTATGACAAATTGAGATGAGTAAGTTTGGATAAGCTTCCTATGTCAGGTGGAATGACACCATAAAACTCATTAGAAGAGAGGTCGAGCACAAGTAATTTACTCAGATTTGCCAATGAAAGAGGTAACTCAGAAGTGAGTAGATTATTCGAGAAATTGAGATAAGATAGGTCGGAGAGGTAACCTATTTGTGATGGAATAAGTCCATAGAGACCACATGAGGCGAGATGAATGCTGGTGAGAGATGTGAAAACAAGCGGATCCAAATAGCGAAGATCGTGACACCAAGGAATAGTAGTGCATCCTACTTGAGTTTGCAGGCTTATCTCTGTAACACGACCACCATCATTGCAAGTGATACCTTGCCACTTGCAGACGGTGGAGTTGGATTTCATATGAGTATGAGGCCACTCAAAAGCCATCAACACCTCCAGTTCTCTGCTCGGGTTTGAAACATTTGCTGCAACTACATCACTCAATAATAATATGCTAATAATGATGAAAGCAACAAAGACGACATCCATTGCTTATATTATCTAGTTTCTGCATAAGTGATTCTTTTCATGCATACCTCTTAAGTGTTTTACAAACTTTAGATACATTATTAATTGAAATTTGAGTCTTGGAAATAAATGGCTATCAATTGTCATTGAACTTGACTTAGAAGTCTACTCATGTCATGTAAATTGTAACCCTACCTCAATTCCAACCCAGTCTACAAGGCCTTAATGATACACGCTTTTCTGTTTCGAAAGCAAATTTTGAATATTGACCTAAAAAAATATTACACTCATTTTCTTAAACAAGGTTGTTCTCTGGATTATTATTCATTTCGGAACTTCATGCAAGATTTCAATAATTTTAGAAAAGATATGGATTAGGGAGTGGTTCAATTGGGGAATGTCATTTACTTAAAATGAGAAGTTGATAACTTATCACTTGGAAGTACAAGTACAAAACGTATGGTGGCCAACGGATAGGTTCTCATTTTAAGACAGTTCTCAAATTAAATCACTCGCTTTGATGATAATATTTTTTTTCTAAATAGAAAAGTCCAACTTATTGAGTTATTAGCTTTCTTAAAATCTCTCTGTCCATACGAAAATAGTCCCATTTGTGTATGACATGAGTTATACTACACGATTGGTAAAATATGAGAGAAAGTGACAAGTGAAAATAGACGAGAATAAAAAAAGTGATGAGAAAGTTTCCAAAATAGATATATAAATAATTACTTAGCTATTATAGAGTATGACGTTGATTTTTGAATAAGATACATTTTTTGGATTGTTGGCATGCGTGTAACAAGGTGCTCCACCAACTTAGCTATAGGCTTAGTGCTTGTAATACTATAAAACACCTCCACATTATGGATTTAGGGAAGTGTGGAAATGTTGTAGCAAGAGTTTAGAGTTGACTCGGAAGATCTTGTGTTTATAAAGATCTTCTAATTTTAATAAAAATTATTTTCTAGAAGCATGCACCTATTAATTTTTTACTAGTAATGCAATTTACATAGGAGTAAGCTATCTAAAATAACTTAATTTGTAAAGTAACAGAGTAAAAGAATGTATCTAGTGGAACCAACACTCCATGTGGTTGAACTGATAAAGTTCCCTGCTGTAAAATGTGACAGTTTTAAATCACATTAATTATGTTAAAGAGTCCCAATAATATATTATACCAACATACATTTGATCATAATTATAGAAAATATCACAGCATTGTTCACGAAGAAGGAAAAGACTAAGGAAACAGAGGAAAACAGAGCATTTTCATATGTCTACTGAGCATCTGTAAATTTATTATAGAAGAGGGGCTGTGAGTTCAATCTGAATGCATGAGATGTAGCACTGATACAGAGCGGAATGGCATTGTCAACCACGGTGGGTGCTTAGCGAGCTCCTGAGACACCTCCTTCATATACAGCCGCAGCTTTGGATCGCAACTGATGCATTTCAATGCTGTTTTCACCACTCCAACCACTTCCATCGACAATCTCACATCTTCTTCTGGAGATGGTAGCCTCTTGTCCAAGAGTTGTTGCACCATCATGTTTTGAGCAAACTGAGTGGATCTCTTCATCGTCATCATGGAGGAAATGATATCCCCCGGATGATCTCCGAACATGACTTCCAATGCCAAAACTCCAAAGCTGTACACATCACATTTTTCTGTAACCACCATAGTGAAAGCCAACTCTGCACCCAACAAACATGCCATCATCATAATAAAAGTTACTTGAAACTATGTTATGTGTTATGATGCATACCTGGTGCAATGTAGCCCCGAGTTCCCACGAGTATTGTTTGATTGGATGAATCTGGATCCAACAATCTAGCCGTCCCAAAATCAGATAAACAACCTTCAAACTCTGAATCCAAGAGTATGTTACTGCTCGAAATGTCTCTGTGTAAAATAGGAGGGCTGCAATCGTGATGCATGTAAGATAGGGCATTTGCAATGCCCTTCACCACATTTACCCTCTTCTACCAGTTTAGCTCCACGGCTTCGTCATCATACTTCAACACGCTAAAGAGGCTTCCTCTTTCCATGTAGTCGTAGATAAGAAACATGCTCCGTTGGTGCAGACAAAAACCAAAAAGCTTGACAATATGGCGATGGCGAATCTGAGAGAGAACCCCGGCTTCATTCCTAAAAGAGGAGTCGAAGGTAGGATTATCACCTTCAAATCTGTGAAGTTTTTTAACCGCAACAAGTCTTCCAGTGGGCAGTAGGACTCTGTAGACGCTCCCGTATGCTCCAGTTCCAATGCAGCATCTCAAGTCAAAGTCTTGTGTTGCGTCAATGATGTCTTGATAGGCAATGTTGCCATCGAAGTTCCAAATCTTGAATATGTCTCCATGTTTGGGATCGGGTGTGACCGAAGAGGCACCATTCCTTCCCCTTGTGAAAAAAATGAAATAGATCCCACATAATATAAAAAACACAAAGATTAGATAATAAATAATTTCAACCGTAATCCTGGATGCCACGGGAGGATGTAAATTGGTGTTTTTGCGGAACGATTCGGTCCCAAACTTATGCCATACGTTGGCTGGAATCTCACCTTCTAAATTATTATAGGAAAAATTGATTCCCTCCAAACTTGAAATAGATGTAGGGACTTCACCAATAAGTTGGTTCCAAGAAAGATCGATATTGAGAAGTTGTGCATTAGCAACACATCCAAACTGTAGAGGTATCTGTTCTTTGATTGAATTCCTACTTAGATTTATCATTTTGATAGAAGGAAGCATGCGTATTCCTGCTTCAAAAACACCTCCCAAGCTATTGCCATCCAATTTCAAGATTTCCAATCTTGCTAATTGGCTCTTAGTTGAGGGCAAAGAGCCATTGATGTTATTTAAGCTCAAATCAAGAGCAATCAAATGGAGGAGGTACCCTATTCCAGAAGGAATGGTACCGAAAATCCTGTTATAAGAAATGCTAAGCACCTCTAAGTTAGTGAGATTTGATAGTGAAAGAGGCAGCTCACTTTTGAGTGAATTGTATGATAAGTCGAGATGAGTTAGTTTGGATATGCTTCCTATTGCAGAAGGAATGGCACCGAAAATGCTATTATAAGAAATGAGAAGCACTTCTAAGTTAGTGAGATTTGATAGTGAAAGAGACCAATAGCCAACATCGTGACACCACCAAGGTTTATCATCGCATCCAACTTTAGATTGCAGGCTTATCTCTGCAACTCGGCCATGATCATCACAGGTAATGCCTTCCCAGTGGCAGTGATGAGCTGAGGAGTTGGTATGAGGCCATCTAAAATCTATCAATGCTTGCAATTCTCTGCTCGAATTTGAAACATTCATTGCAACATTAGTGTGGTGATGAAGAGCATCCACAAAACACACATCTTAATTTATATATATGATCTAGTAGTAGTAGTTGTAGGTCCAATATCATCACTCTATATAATACTATAATTATTTCCTGATTAAACTTAACAAGTTTCAACATCATCATTCAGTCCCACGCGTTAATATATTTTCTACGCTTTTATTCTACTCCTCATTTTACGCTAGAATGTGGAAAATATCCATGCAATCAAATCGTCACGATGTAATGGAAATATGATTATTAGAGTAATTGGGATGTAATAAAAATATGTGTAATTCTGAAGTACTTTTGTATCCTACCTTCTCGCCCATAAAAATTATTTTTAGTAGTTGACAGTACATGTTTTAAGACAAAATTAATAATGTATAGAGAAAAAGTGATTGAAGTACTTTTAGATAAGTGTGGCTCATATTATTAATATGATAAAAACTTACTATAAATAAGTAGACATACCAATATTATGTGGACGGATATCGTATTTATTTTGGTTTAATTATTTTGTTTGTATTAGTACTACTCTTTTTTTTTTTTCTAAGAGACACATTTTTCTTTTTATAATGTCAAACTCTAATGGACCTATTTTATGAAATGGAAACATTATTTTTTACTTTATTTTCTTTTTATTTTTTATTCTCTACTTATATAATAAAATTACATAAAAATATTGTGCTAAATAAAAAATGCTCGGTATTAGAATTGAAGTAAACGGTCAATTGCCATTGACTTGGACTTAGAAGTCTATACTCAACCCAACCTTAAAGGGGCAAGTCTAGTCTACAAGATATTCCACAAAATTATTTTCTAACCTTAACCGAAAAAGTTAAGTTTGGACCAAAAATATTATTTAAGACCAAAAGGTCACAAACTTAATGTATATGACGAACAAAATGTTGAGGACCAAAAATGGACTTTTGTCATGAATTAATTAAGAAACTTTGTACGTACTCGAGTTGATCCAACTTCCAGAGGACGAGTTTGACATGTTTCCAAGTTTGAAGATCCGTACATTCTTGTAGAGAAACCAAGATGATAATATTGGAGATGAAGATAAGAAGTTTGCAATTGAGAATTTCCACAAGCATCCTTTGATCCTAATTGGTGATGATGAGGAGGTTCATGATTATAAAAAACTAGTGTGTGATATATACAAACCGTTACTATTCCATCTCGATTTTACAAAAATGCGCTGAACATGGCGATTGCTCTTTCGTTGCCCTCAAAGTCTGTGCAGAGCTTCTCCCCATTTTCAAGTTTGCGATTCCAATTGATATCGGTGTAGGTACACTGTGTTTAAGAGACTGTACGTACTTGTTTATATTGTGATGCGGGTGATGTGTGCGTATTTAAGTATGAGTACTATAAACGAGCGTTTTACAAATTTGATTTGCCTATCATGGTTTTATTTATTTTGAGGATAATAATAGGAGTATAATTTATTGTGAAAAATACCATCAATTAATCGAAATAGCACCAAACTACAAAGATATATCGTTTTGATAGAAGGAAGCATGTGTATTCCTGTTTCGTAAACAACTTCCAACCTATTGACGTCCCATTTCAAGATTTACAATCTTTCTAATTGGCCTATAGTTGAGGTTAGGGAGCCATTGATGTTATTGTTACTCAAATCATGAACAATCAAGTTTTGGAGGAAACCTATTGCAGAGAGAATGGATCCAGAAATGAAGTTGTTGTGAGAAATATCAAGCACCTCTAAGTTGGTGAAATTTGGCAGTGAAAGAGGCAGCTCACCTTATGTCAGGTGCATGGAGCTTGCAGCCTTATCTTTGCAACGCAGCCATCATCATTCGGAAGTAATGCCTTTCCAGTGGCAGTGGTGAGAAGCGGAGTTCGTATAAGGCCATCCGAAATCTTTCAATGCTTGGACTTCTCTGAAAGTAGTAGCAATTAAATCCATCAGTTGTATGATCTACCTAGTTTATAGGATTATGTTTTTTCTACTAGTTGTAAATGTTATCTCTCTATATTATTATGTGACTTATAGTTGCAAATGTTATCTCCCAAACTTATTCCATACGCTGGGAGGAAGGTGTCCCTCCAAACTATTGTAGGAAAGATCGATTCCATGCAAACGTAAAACAGATACAGGGACTTCACCAAAAAGGTGGTTCCAAGAACAATCGAGATTGAGGAGCTGTGCATTTGGAACATCAGCAAACTGTGAAGTTATCCGGCCCCGGATTGAATTCCTACTGAGGTCTTTGGTTTTGATAGAAGAAAGCATGTTTATTCCCGCTTAGAAAACATATACCCAATGTCAAGCACATGTGCATATATCAACATATATTTTATCTTGATTCTACAAATATTGACAACATTATTCAAAATCAAGAAACACTACGGAAACAGAGAAAAACAGAGACAATTTCATATGGCTACTTCACATCTACTATAAATTTATTACTCCTACTATAAAAAGAAGCTGCTTTTAGGCAATTGTGAGCTCAGTCTGTGTGCATGAGATGAAGCACTGATATTGAGCGGAATGGCATTGTTAACCGTGGTGGATGTTTAGCGAGCTCCTGAGACACCTCCTTCATACAAGGCCGCGAGTTTGGATCACAGCTTATGCATTTCAGAGCTGTTTTGATCACTGCAATCACTTCCCTCGACATTCTTACATCTTCCTCCAGAGATGGTAGCCTCTTGTCCATGAGTTGTTGCACCATCATGTTTTGAGCAACCTGCGTGGTTCTCTTCCCCATCGTCATGGAGGAAAGGAAATCCCCTGGATGATCTCCAAACATGACTTCCAATGCCAAAACTCCAAAGCTGTACACATCACATTTTTCTGTAACAACCATTGTGAAGGCCAACTCTGCATCCAACTAACATGTCATCGTCATGAAAACAATTTCTACTACTTTAAACTATATATGTTATGATATGCATACCTGGTGCAATATAGCCCCGAGTCCCGACTAA
The DNA here is from genome assembly GCF_029641045.1 of Salvia hispanica. Taxonomy (NCBI): domain Eukaryota; kingdom Viridiplantae; phylum Streptophyta; class Magnoliopsida; order Lamiales; family Lamiaceae; genus Salvia; species Salvia hispanica. The sequence goes on from NC_142694.1 coordinate 40,909,148, forward strand.
CATAGTCTGATTAGACGAATCTGGATCCAACAATCTGGCTGTACCAAAATCAGATAAACAACCTTCAAACTCTGAATCCAAGAGTATGTTGCTGCTCGAAATGTCTCTGTGTAAAATAGGAGGGTTGCAATCATGATGCATGTAAGAGAGTGCATTGGCAATGCCCTTCACCACATTTAACCTGTTCTTCCAGTTCAGCTCCACGGCTTCTTCATCATACTTCAACAAGCTAAAGAGGCTTCCTCTTTCCATGTAGTTGTAGATGAGAAACATGCTCCGTTGGTGCAGACAAAAGCCAAAAAGCTTGACAATATGACGATGGCGAATCTGAGAGAGAACCTCTGCTTCATTCCTAAAAGAGGAGTCAAAAGTAGGATTATCTCCTTCAAATCTGTGAAGTTTTTTCACAGCAACAACTCTTCCGGTGGGCAGTAGAGCTCTGTAGACGCTCCCATATCTACCAGTTCCGATGCAGTATCTCAAGTCAAAGTCTGCTGTTGCTGCAATGATGTCTTGATAGGCGATGTTGCCATCAAAGTTCCATATCTTAAATATGTCACCATGTCCTTTGTCAGGCGTGGTTGATGCTGATTTCTTTCCAAAGAAAAGGACTCCTAAGAAACTTGAAAGCAGAAACACACAACCAATTACCACAGCATATATTACAACTGAATTGTTCCAATGTTTTTCTTTCTCCATCCCAGTTGGAGCTCCCGGCATGGATCCATTTGGAACATGTAACTTGGGATTGCCAATGAATGATTTTCTCGGAAACTTATGCAAGACAGTGAGCGGAATCTGTCCCTCCAAATTATTGTAAGCCAAATTGATATCATTCAAATATATTACAGATTGAGGGACTCCACCAGAAAGATTGTTCCAAGAAAGATCAATATTCTGTAAATTTACAGAAGCAACATCTCCAATGTGAAAAGGTATCTGTTCTTTGATTGAATTCTTGCTTAGATTTATCATTATGACTGCAGGCAGATTTACTATCCCTGCTAAAAAACCACCTTCCAACCTATTGATTTCCAATTTCAAGAATTGTAGCATTGGTAATTGGGTGATAGTTGAGGGAAGAGAGCCAGTGATGCTATTGTTCCTCAAATCAAGAACAACCAACTGCTTGAGGTTTCCTATTCCAGAGGGAATGGCACCATGAATGAAGTTTTGAAAAATTTCAAGTACCTCCAATTCAGTGAGATTTGCCACTGAAATAGGCAACTCACTGTAGAGTCGATTTTGAGACATATTGAGATAAGTTAGTCTCGCTAAGCATCCTATCTCAGGTGGAATGGCACCGGAAAAGTCATTAGAAGATATGTCAAGAACTTGTAATTTAGTGAGATTTGGAAGTGAAAGAGGCAACTCACCCTTGAGCCGATTGTTAGACAAATCGAGATAAGTTAGTTTTAATAAGGTTCCTATCTCAGGTGGAATGACACCAGAAAAGAAATTGTGAGAAATGTCAAGCATCTCCAATTTAGTGAGGTTTGGAAGTGAAAGAGGCAACTCACCCTTGAGTCTATTGTGAGACAAGTTGAGACAACTTAGTTCGGACAAGCTTCCAATCTCAGGAATGACACCAGAAAAATTGTTGTAAGAAATGTCAAGCACATTCAGTTTGATGAGATTTGACGGCAACTCACCTTCAAGTCGATTGTGAGACAAATCGAGATGAGTTAGTTCTGATAAGTTTCCTATCTCAAATGGGATGACCCTGGAAAAATCATTGAGAGAAATGTTGAGTACATTTAACCCACTGAGGTTTGCCAATGAAAGAGGTAACTGACCGTGGAGTTGATTATGAGACAAATCAAGATAAGTTAGCTTGGATAAGCTTCCTATGTTTGGTGGAATGACACCATAAATGAGGTAATAGTTATGAGAGAAGTCGAGCACGTGTAAATCACTCAGATTTGCCAATGAAATAGGAAGCTTAGATTCAAGAAAATTATGAGACAAATTGAGATGAGTAAGCTTAGATAAGCATCCTATGGAAGGGGGAATGGAATCATAATAGCAATTGTTATCAGAAATGTCAAGCACATGTAACTCAGTCAGATTCGCTAAGGAATAAGGCAGACAATTTTCGAGTGCATTATTCGACAAATTGAGATAAGTTAGGTTGGAGAGGTAACCTATTTGTGGTGGGATAACTCCATAGAGACCGCATGAGCTGAGATGAATGCTAGTCAGTGATGTGAAAACAAGCGGATCAAGATGGCGAAGATCGTGACACTGAGATTCATCATCGCATCCTACATCAGTTTGCAGGCTTATCTCTGCAACGCGGCCATCATCATCACAAGTAATGCCTTTCCAGTGGCACTGATGAGCTGAGGAGTTGATATAAGGCCATCCAAAATCCATCAACGCCTTCAATTCTCTACTCGAATTTGAAGCATTAGATGCAACTGCATTATTGATCAACAATGAGCAGATGCTCACAATGATCATAGAATTAGCAGCAAACAAGGCATTCATCACTTTATAGTATTCTCTAGTTTGTATGTATGTGTATGATTCTTCTTGTTAATCTCACTCATATTCATACCTATAATATATCACCTTGTATAGTGTTGAAGTCCCAACCCAACATACACGTTTTCCACAATTCACTTTTTCTATTCTAATATCCCTCAATATTTCAATACAAATATTGTACACTTGCGGTGCACTCATATTTCATGAAAATATCTGTAATCAATTCATAATGCACCATTTCTTCCAATTTTTAAAATTATGGGCAGTATTATCACTTTTTTAATATTAACAACTGGAATGCAAGTGTTTATTTTCCCTTTACAACTAAGCGTACATTTCATAGATGAGAACTTCAATCTCATAATTGTTTACTAGGAGTATTTCTCAAATTGGAACAACGAAATAAAATTATACAGTGTGGAGATATATATGTTCACCAAATTTAGATTCTTTAATAGTTGAAATTTTGATGTATTAACATGTTTGAAGCTTTACACCGAAGCTTATCATTTATGAATCAGTTAAATTGAGATCAACATGTGAAATTTTGGTTGAGTTATTGTGAAAGCCCAATTTTAGGCTTGAATTTGGGATTCTTGTTTTTATTTGTGTATATTAGTTACGACACGTGATAGTATTATTTGACTTTATAAGTTAGTAAAGTGGGTTGAAAATTGAAATTGGTTAGTAAGCTCTATTTTGGGGTATTTTATATGAGTTGGATATATGTACTTTTTTTAAATATTTGTTGAACCAATAATGGTTGTGGACCTTGACTTGCACCATTAGTCACACACGTTAATATTGTACATACTCAATTATCAATCTAACTATTTACATATGTGAAATACGGCAACTTGAGTCTTGGAGATAAATAGGTGCAATTAATTGTCATTGACTTGACTTTGACTTAGGTCTACCATCTCATGTAAGTTGTAACCCTACCCTTTCCAATTTCCAACCCATTTTTTTTTTTGTCCCTTTCCAATTTCTAACCCCACCCACAACTTATTTCACTATTTTCTTTTCCTCAGAAAATATTACACCCATTCCAAAACCAAGGTTGCTCTCCGGCCTATAAACATTTTGAAACTTATTCAAATATTTTAGAAAGGATACGAATTTGATGGTAAAATCTAATTTATAAATACTCTATACGTACTACCTTCGTCCTTGAAAAACAGAATTATTTGAAATGGCACGGGTTTTAATGTAAATTAGTAAAGTAAGAGAGAAGGAGAAAAAATATATGAGATGAATAAAATATATAGAGTAAAAGAGATGAATATTAAAAATAGTGGAAATAATGTTAGTAGATTGTGAGGTCAACATCTTAAAATAAAAAGTTTATATTTTTAAAGAATGACCCAAAATAAAAATAGTTTCTATTTTTAAGGGACAAAAGTGGTATAGAGTAAGACCTTGATTTCTCAATAAAGATATTTTGGACTGTGTGAACAAGGTGCTCCACCAACTTAGCTATAGGCTTAGTGCTTGTAATACAGTAAAACACCTCCACATTATGGATTTAGGGAAGTGTGGAAATTTTGTAGCAGGAGTTTAGAACTTGGAAGATCTTGTGTTTATAAAGATCGTCTAATTTTAATAATTTTTTTTTGTAGAAGCATGCACTTATAGTAATTTTTTACTATTAATGCAATGTAAATAGGACTAAGCTAAGTAAAATAACTTACTAGTTTGTAAAGTAATGTAAAATGTGACAGTTTTAAATCGCATATATTATGTTAAGAGTCCCAATAATATATATTACATTAATACTAACATACATTTGATCATGATTACAGAAAATATCACAGCATTGTTACTGAGCATCTGTAAATTTATTATAGGGAAGAAGGTAGCTGTGAGTTCAATCTGAATGCATGAGATGTAGCACTGATACAGAGCGGAATGGCATTGTCAACCACGGTGGGTGCTTAGCGAGCTCCTGAGACACCTCCTTCATATACGGCCGCAGCTTTGGATCGCAACTGATGCATTTCAATGCTGTTTTCACCACTCCAACCACTTCCATCGACAATCTCACATCTTCTTCTGGAGATGGTAGCCTCTTGTCCAAGAGTTGTTGCACCATCATGTTTTGAGCAAACTGTGTGGATCTTTTAATCGTCATCATGGAGGAAATGATATCCCCCGGATGATCTCCAAACATGACTTCCAATGCCAACACTCCAAAGCTGTACACATCACATTTTTCCGTAACCGCCATTGTGAAGGCCAACTCTGCACCCAACAAACATGCCATCAGTATGAAATGACTACTTGAAATTATGTTAATAAACGTACCTGGTGCAATGTAGCCCCGAGTTCCCACAAGTAGAGTCTGATTGGATGAATCTGGATCCAACAATCTAGCTGTCCCAAAATCAGATAAATAGCCTTCAAACTCTAATCCAAGAGTATGTTGCTGCTCGATAAGTCTCTGTGTAGAATAGGAGGGCTGCAATCGTGATGCATGTAAGCTAGAACATTTGCAATACCCTTCACCACATATACCCTCTTCTTCCAGGTCAGCTCCACAGCTTCGTCATCATACTTCAACACGCTAAAGAGGTTTCCTCTTTCCATGTAGTCGTAGATGAGAAACATGCTCCGTTGGTGCAGACAAAATCCAAAAAGCTTCACAATATGTCGATGGCGAATCTGAGAGAGAACCTCGGCTTCATTCCTAAAAGAGGAGTCAAAAGTGGGATTATCTCCTTCGAATCTATGAAGCTTCTTGACAGCAACAACTTTTCCAGTGGGCAATAGAGCTCTGTAGACGCTCCCATAGCCTCCAGTCCCAATGCAGTATCTGAAGTCAAAGTCTGCTGTTGCTGCAATGATGTCTTGATAGGCGATGTTGCCATCGTGATGCAGTTCTAGAAGACAAGACTTGGAGGCTAAGAAAATTATTATTTTGGTTTTATTTATTTCCTAGTTAGTAGAATTAGTAGATGGAAAAATATTAATTATTTTTCCTTCTACAAAATAGGTGTTTATTTTCCTTGCAGTAATTTTTGCTTATTATCTCTTTAGTTATTTCTTTCAATAAGTTTAGGATTTGTTAGTTATTGTTGATCTTAAAAGACAGACTTTTGAATATATAATTTTGCATTGAGTTTTTATACTCCAAAGTTCTCAATAGTTTGAATTCTTTATTAGCTAGCAGTTCAGTCATTCTCATACGTTTCACCGTTCATTTGCATCACATCGAAGTTCCAAATCTTGAATATGTCTCCATGTTGAAGATTAGGTGTGACTTTGGAGGTTTCTTTCCTTCCCATTTTGGAGAATATTAAATAGATCCCACAGAATATAAAAACCACAACCACAGGAAGTAAATACCAAATAATTTTCACCTTATTGCTTGATCCCTTAGGAACAACTAGAGGAATCAACTCCGGGTTTCCTCTGAAGGAGTTTATCGGAAACTTATCCCATACGTTGGGTGGAATGTGACCCTTTAAATTATTGTGGGACAAATCAAGTCCATCTAAACGTGAAATAGATTCAGGGACTTCACCATACAAATGGTACCAAGAAAGATCGATATTGAGAAACTGTGCATTAGCAACATTTCCCAACTGAGAAGGTATCCTTTCTTTGATTGAATTCCTGCTGAGGCCTATGGTTTTGATACAAGGAAGATGTGTATTTTTGCTTCGAAAACACCTTCCAACCTATTGGCATCCAAATTCAAGATTTCCAATCTTGTTAATTGGCTCATAGTTGAGGGCAAAGAGCCATTAATGTAAACATCTCTCAAATCAAGAGCAATCAGATGGAAGAGGTACCCTATTGCAGAAGGAATGAAACCGAAAATCCTATTAGAAGAAATTAGAAGTACCTCTAAGTTAGTGAGATTTGATAGTGAAAGAGGCAGCTCAGTTTGGAGTTGATTGTGAGACAAATCGAGATGAGTTAGTTTGGATAAACTTCCTATGTTATGTGGAATGACACCATGAATGCCACGGTTATAAGATATGTCAAGAACCTCTAAGTTAGTGAGATTTTCCAGTGAAAGAGGTAGCTCACTCACAAGGTAGTTGTGTGACAAATCGAGATAAGTAAGTTTGGATAAGATACCTATTTCAGGTGGAATGACACCATTAATGTAATAGTTATGAGAAATGTCTAGAACGCGTAACTCACTCAGATTTTCCAATGAAAGAGGGAGCATAGAATACAGATGATTACGAGAAAGATTGGGATAAGATAAGTTGGAGAGGGAACCTATTTGTTCTGGGATAAATCCATAGAGACCACATTCAGTGAGATGAATGCTAGTGAGAGATGTGAAAACAAGGGGATCCAAATAGCCAACATCGTGACATTTCCAATTTTCATCATCGCATCCTACTCGAGATTGCAGTCTTACTTCTGCAACGCGGCCATTATTGTCACAGGTAATGATGAGCTGAGGAGTTGATATAAGGCCATTCGAAATCCATCAACGCCTTCAATTCTCTGCTCGAATTTGGAACATTCCTTGCTACTGCTTTACTCAACATTAGTGTTGTGATGAAGAGCATCCACAAAACACACATCTTTAAATATATATATGATATAGTCATATAGTAGTCTTAGCTCCAATATCATCACTCTATATATAATATAATTATTTCCTGATTAAACTGAACAAGTTTCAACATCAGCATTCAATCCCACGCGTTATTATATTCTCTACACTTTTATTCTAGTCCACATGTTACGATAGAACGTGGAAAATATCCATGCAATCAAATCGTCACGATGTAATGGAAATATGATTATTAGAGTAGGGGTGTGATCAATTGCTAACTCACCCCTTCATTACTAACTACAACTAATTTAACACTATAAAATTTTAAAGATTTAATGGTCTATAAATTGCCACTTGTAAATTCGTTTTTTATTTTTTAATACTAAACACACTGAATTTTGGGTTTTAAGACCATCTCCAAGGGTACTCTAAAACCTAAAATGGGATAGGTATTTAGCTCCAATAGTACTCAAAAATCAATCTCATTTTTGGTTTTTGAGAAAAAAATACCTATCTTTAGGTTTACACTAAACCAAAACCTAAAATTTTTTCAAATTTTGTGAGTAAAAAAGGCATAATTTCGAGAATATTCTTTTAAGTTTGAGTTTAGTGTAAATGGTTGGAGTAAAATCAATATTTAGTGTGACATTTAAACTAAAATGAGTTTGAGTTTAGTGGAATGGTTGGAGATGCTCTAAATCAAAATGTCAACACAGTGAATTATGTTTAAATCGAGATAATTATATACATTTTAAGTTTTGAGATATTTTTTATAAGTTAGTTACAACTAATTTGTTGTTAATTGACATAAATACCCTAATTGATATTTTTCGTGCAATATATTGATACTCGGAGTTGAATGATCTTGGACTTAGTCTTTGGTTTAAAAATCTAATGCCTATCATTTATTTGTAGTTAACAATTTAAGAGTGGTTAGCAATATAACACACACCGATTATTAGAGTAATTGGGATGTAATAAAAATATGTATAATCGTGAAGCGGAAGGGATCACCACCTACATTATATACTACATTTGCTAATACACCATTATAGAGTGGACATGTGGAATCTATAATTATGATAGAATCTATTTTCAATACAACCTCTCCCATATTTCCTCTCTTTACCATTTTTAATCTAAATGTGTTTACTCTTTCTATAAATAATTATATTAGTTAATTAGCATTTCCAAAAATTTTTGATTATGAAGAGAGTTATGCTTATTGTGAGATCAGTTTATGAATTATGAATTTATTTAAACCTAATTAATTAGCCACACGATGTCTTAATATAATCTAAACAAATACACTTGTTTATACACGAATATGTTCTTCTTTGCAAAGAAAATAATGTGAAAAGTTATGATTATTTGTTTATGATATATATAGAGTAAAGACCAAAATTGGTCCTGAACATATGACCATTTTACGTTTTTTGTCCTAAACATTATCTTTTGGATTTTTTGGTCCTGAACGTATGGAAATTTGATCATTTTGGTCATCCGTCAACATTTCTGTTAAAAACTAACGGTCAACGGGTTTAATTCCGATTTTGACCAAATTAAATTTTTAATTCTGATTTTTTACTCCCTAATTAATTCCCTAATTATTTTTATTAATTCCCTAATTATCTCAATCTCAAATTAACTCTGCAGAGAACTAATCTTCTCAATTCCTCAACAAACAATTCCATATCCACACAAGTGAATTATTTTGGCGAAGAGAAATTAAAGAGGAGAAAGTGAAGAAGAGAATGGAGTTGTTTCCAGCACAGCCAGACCTATCTCTAAGGATCAGCCCTTTAAATAGCACGACCTCATCGAGCTGGAGAAGAGGAGGGGAAGAAGAAATGGATTTGGGGTTTTGGAAGCGAGCTCTTGAGTCAAGAGCCTCCATCTCTTCAATGCCCAAGCCCGACCTCAACCTCTCTAATCCAGCCAGGGTTTCCGACACCACCAACACCTCCGCCGCGCCCCACCACCAACACCACCACCTCCTCCACGGCGGCTTCGCCCGGCCGCAGCTGGGAGAGGAAGTGAATTTGCTGAGGCCGATTAGGGGAATTCCTGTGTACCAAAACCCTCTTTCTTTCCCCTTCACACCTCATTATCACCACCATCAACAGCAGCACCATCACCAACAGCATCATCATTTGGAATCATCTTATAATCACATCGCAACTGCTCCGTCGGTGGCGCCCTACACCTCCCAAGGCCTCATGCGATCGCGCTTCCTCTCGAGATTTCCGGCTAAGCGGAGCATGAGGACCCCATGGATGCGCTGGACCACAACCCTCCACCACCAATGGGTTTAGAATATTTATAAAAATAATTAGGAAATTAATTAGGGAGTAAAAAATCAGAATTAAAAGTTTCATTTGGTCAAAATCGGGATTAAACCCGTTGACCGTTAGTTTTTAACGGAAACATTGACGCATGACCAAAATGATCAAATTTTCACATGTTCAAGACCAAAAAATCCAAAAGATAATGTTTAGGACCAAAAACGTAAAATGACCATATGTTTAGGACCAATTTTGGCCGTTACTCATATATCAAAATAAGAATGCATTTAAATGCAGCCCAAATCTTGGCCCTAGGATTAGATGATCTAATGGTCAATAATTAACCCAAAACACGGAAGGTCATAATTACGTAGTTTTAGGTCATATTATAAGATTTGGGTTTATGTCATGTTAAGATCATTTTAGGTCATGCTTTGTTAGCATGACCTAAAAATAAACTAACTATGACCTAAAAATGCCCTACATATGACCGTGTTCCGCGTTTCTGTATTTAAATCTGGTCTTCATAGATCAAAATCCTATATATATATATATATATATATATATATATATATATATATATATATAGGGGAGTGATCAATTACTAACTAATTAGCAATCCAAAACTAAGATTAAATCTTAGCCATTAGATTAGAAGATCTAGTGGTTGAAATAATGCCACATGGATTATAATTTTAATTAGGAAAATTAATAAATAAAATTAGAGGGTATTAATGTCAATTCCCTCTCATTAAAATCATCTTTCCTCGCTCATAAAGTCTGTGCAGACCTCCCCATTATCAAGTTTATATTTCCAACTCCTAACAGTTTTTGCATGGCAGAACCATGTCCAGACCCGGCTAAATGGATAACATATGAAATTTAAGAACATTATTTGCATGATTGACATTTGTAGGGATCAGACCATTCGGGATTCGCTAATTACCGGGACCTCTTTTATTGATTGGTTCTGAGATGGCTAATCTCAGAGGTACAAGCCAAGTACAACCGTGGTATCTTGATTACACACTAAGTACAAAGTTACAAACAGAAACCCTAAACTAAGCTTAAGAACTCCTTAGTTCTTGAGAGTCCATCTTTTCTGGTTGTACCTGCACACTTAGTAGCTGGATTAGTCACACAAGAGATTGATCCCGAAGGATCTAAACACAAAAGAGACTAAGTCAGAGAATCAGGCCACGAGTGGCTCAGGTCACAGCAGTGACTGCACTAGGCCTCAGACCTCCCCAATCCTCACAGCAAGTCACAAAGGAGAGCACCGTTGAACGAACTCAAACCAGAGATCAGTGGAACCCTAGATGTCACCGGCCAACGCACACCACGGCGGTCTCACACGCAGACAGACTCACACAACCCCAGAACACAGCCAAGAACACAAGACCCCTCACCACACACTCCAAGCACTTCGGGATTGGTCACAGACTACAGACCAAACCCTAGAAAGAGAAGGAAACCGAAGAAGTTGCCTAACACTCAATCTACACCGGTAGAACTCTTGGGAACTGAGAATCATCGGTGGAACTGAAAGCTCGAAGGAGAACTCCGGCTAGGTTCGCCGGAATCTTAGAGAGAAGGGAGAGAGTTGAAGACGGTTTCTGGAACAAGAGAGAGAGAGAGAGAGTCGAATGATGAGAAGACTAACCGGTCTCTCTCACTTAACAAACACAACACTCATCCAACGGCTGTGAGCCATGATCCGCGTGAAGTAGCCAGGTGTCACACATCCAGCCATTCTGGATAAGTAAACGGGCCAGGCTCGATTTGGGCCAATAATTACTCTTATGGGCTCAACAATAATAGCAGCCCAACCGAATAATAATAGAAGCCCAAAGCAAGGAGTCCAATATCCAACATTCTCCACCTTTGGACTACTTCTGGAGAAACAGGGGAGAGCCTTGGTCTACTGCTGCTTCATCATTGCCTACAAGGCATTCCTATCACCAAAGAACACAAAGTTCATTAGATAGAAAATACCAGATTGCCTAACAAAACACCAGATGGTAAACCAAATAGTTTTGTAGGACTTAAGCTGCCTTGTGACTTCAAGGAGTCAACAAGGTCTTTACCTCGGGACATGCAATGCACATGCTAACCAAAATCAAAGTGCAATTTTTTGATGCATGACAACAACTTATCCACAGAGAGACATTTAGTACCGATATCAGCAGGGTTATGATCAGTATGCACCTTTTGTAAAAGAACTTCACCTTTTTCCACAACATCTCTAATAAAATGGAACCTAACATCTATATGCTTAGTTCTACATGGAAAACAGGATTTTTACAAAGTTGAATGGCAGACTGACTATCAGAGAACAACACAGGGGCAGACTTAATAAATTTGAGTTCAGAGAGAACTCCCTTTAACCAGATTGCCTCCTTCATAGCCTCTGTAATGGCTATATACTCTGATTCTGTTGTAGACAGAGCTACAATGTGTTGGAGTTGTGATTTCCAACTAACACAAGACCTGCAAACCTGAAACACATAGGAAGTTGTGGACTTCCTCTTGTCCTTATCATTAGCATAGTTAGAATCAACAAAACTACACAACTCAACACCTTGATCATGCTTAGAAAAACACAAACCATACTTAGAAGTATTTTTCAGGTATCTAAGCAACCACTTAAGAGCTTCCCAATGCACTGGCCCAGGGTTAGACATGTATCTACTCAAGCAAGAAACAGCATAGGCAATATCAGGCCTAGTACTAACCATAAGATACATCACAGAGCCAATAGCATTGGAATAAGGGACCTTTTGCATAGCTTTAACCTCAGATTCAGTTGTAGGACAAAGGTCCTTACTTAGCATAAAATGAGCAGCTAAAGGAACAGAAGCAATTTTAGCACCAAGCATATTAAACTTTTCAAGAATTTTTTGCACATAAGGTTCCTGATGAAGGACCAGAGAAGAGGACTTTCTATCCCTAAGGATATTGATCCCCAAAATCTTTTTAGCATCACCAAGATCTTTCATGTCAAAATTTTCACATAAGGCACTTTGCACATGTTTAACAGACTTAATGCAAGGACCCATAATCAACATATCATCCACATACAACAGCAAGAACACAGGCACTTTATCAAGATTTTTCACATACAAGCAAGCATCAAAGGTACTCCTAATAAAGCCTAACTTCTGCATGCATGTATTAAACTTAATATTCCACTGCCTAGGAGATTGTTTAAGACCATACAGAGCCTTTTTAAGCAAACACACATGATTGGGAAAGTTTGGATCCACAAAACCCTCCGGTTGTTTCATGTATATGGGTTTATCCAAGTCACCATGAAGAAAAACAGTTTTGACATCCATTTGCTTTAATTCCCAATTAAAATGAGCACATAAGGCAAGCATCACTCTTACAGTAGTAAACTTAACCACAGGAGCAAAAATTTATGTATAATCAATCCCCTCTTGCTGAGTAAAACCTTTGGCAACCAACCTAGCCTTGTACCTCAACCCATCAATCTCATCTTTCAATTTAAACAGCCACCTACAATCAACTACAGAGGCACCAGGGGGCAGAGGCACAAGGATCCAAGTATTATTGACAAATAGAGAGTGGATTTCCTCTTGCATAGCTTTAAACCATAAATCCCAGTATTTGGACTTTTGAGCCTGCTTAAAGGTTTGAGGCTCATTTCCATCAGATTCAAACACATTAAAAGCTAGGGCAACTAAATTCACAAATGAACCAAATCTATCAGGGACTTTACCAACCCTTCTTGCTCTATCCCTAGTTAACTGATAATTGTGTAAATCTGGATTATTACTGGGTTGTGGCTCACCATCAAAAACATTTTCATGGTCAGGGTCTTGGTTTTCTAGAGGCTCAGGGGGTATAGGATCTGGGTTGGTAGGGGAAGAGTTCCACACCTGCTCCACCTCAGTGGAAGCATCACTGCCCTGGGACTCCACCTCACTTGAGGGCCACTCCTCAGATTGCTCCACCTCACTAAGAGGTTCACCATCTGAGGATGGAGAAGCAGGGGACCTGGGGACACCACAGGGGAAGTCATCTTCATTGAAGATAACATCCCTACTGACCACAACCTTGAAATCAGGTTCATCCCTAACCCACACCCTATAACCCTTAATACCATCTGGATAGCCAACAAAAACACCCTTCCTAGACCTTGGATCTAACTTGTCAGTTTTTGAATGAATAAAAGCACTACACCCAAACACCCTTAGGTGTGACAGATTGGGTTTTCTACCAGTGAAAACATGCTCAGGGCATCTGCCTTTAAGAGGAACAGAAGGGGATCTATTTATCAAATAACAAGCAGTATAAAGAGCTTCACCCCAAAATTTTTTGGACAAACCACTTTTGGACAAGAGACACCTAACCTTTTCAAGTAAAGTCCTATTCATCCTCTCAGCAACACCATTTTGCTGAGGGGTGTAAGGAGTAGTTTTATGTCTCCTAATCCCAGATTTTTGACACAAAGAATCCATTTGAGCATTGCAAAACTCAAGGCCATTATCTGTCCTAATGGTCTTGATACATTTTCCAGTTTGATTTTCAATTAAAACTCTCCAATTTGAAAAGGTTTGAAAAACATCAGACTTATGTTTTAAGAGAAAACACCAAACTTTTCTTGAAAAATCATCCACAATGGATAAGAAATACACAGATCCAGAGTGGGTAGTAATAGAGGCAGGGCCCCAAACATCCATATGCAAGTACTCTAAGACAGCCTGACTAACATTTTCAGTCACAGGGGTGGGAAAAGACACCCTGTGCCATTTTCCCATCACACAAGTTTCACAAAAGGGGAGCTCATTTTTGAAATCCAACTCACTCAAAATATCAGAATTTTTCAAAAGTTTTAACCCCTTCTGACTCATGTGCCCAAGTCTATTATGCCACAGTAAAGCCTTATCCATTTTAACCAGATTTACACTATGATCATAACTATTAGAGGCTTAGCAGTACACACATACAGATTACACTTTTTCACAGCTTTAAACAGGCATAGCACACCCTTACAGATCTTCATGATACCCTGCCCCCACTTACCCTCAAAACCCTCAGATTCAAGACAAGAGCAAGACAACAGATTATAGTTCAGATCAGGCACATATCTCACATTTTTCAAAGGCAGCAAGTATCCATTCTCAAACTTTAAAAGCACAGTACCAATGCCAAGGATTTTACACTTCTTGTCATTAGCCATGGACACAAAAGCATTTTCCACAGGTTTGAGAAAAGTAAAGGAATCTTTGAAATGACATATGTGAAAAGTGCGTCCTGAATCAATTAGCCAGTCATTTTTGGTAAAGAAACACTCAGAGGCAGAGTTTACAGAAAAAACATCATGGTTCATGAAACACACACCATCTGCACCATCATCCCTGGCCAGATTAGCAACAACCTCCAACTGATTATTACCATTTGGATTCTTACCTTTCTTGGGTCTGGTACATTCTGCCTTGTAATGACTCACTTCACCACAATTAAAACATTTTCTTTTAAACTTAGGGTCTTTACTTTTAGACCTAGACCTGCCTCTGTTTGACTTCTTACCATTCCCTGAGGAATTACTGCCATCCCCTCTAGATTTAGACCTCCCTCTCACATTCAAGGCCTTAGTTTGAGAAGATTTAGTGTTAAAGTTTTCTTTAAGCTCCAATTCTTTTGACTTTAAAGAACTGATTATCATGTCTAGAGGGGCACTATCCCTTCCATACTTTATAGCTGCCTTAACATCACCATAAGTATCAGGGATAGCATTCATGAGGGCTATGCTGGTATACTCATCAATGGTTTTATCTCCAGACCTTTTAATGTCCTGGACCAACTTTTGAAAATTATCAATATTATCAACTATGTCCTTTGAAAGATCCAATTTAAATTTAAAAAGCTTTTCCAGGAGATACATCCTGGAGGACATAGAAGTTTCAGTATAGAGAGTATCCAGCTTAGCCCACATCTCACTGGCAGATTCAATAGCCCCAACCTTTCTAATCACAGAGTCAGAGAGGTTGAGGATAATTGAAGACCTAGCTAACTCATTCATTTCAGCCTTTTTCTCAGCAGACATGTTTTCAAGAAGGACCCCTTCAATGGCTTTGAAAACCTTTTGCTGAATAAGAACACATTTAACCTTTTGTTTCCATATAACAAAATCATTTTTCCCATTGAAGGGGACAATGCCAACTGGCTGAGTCATTTTGAGAAAGATTTTAACACACACAAAAGAACTCAACACTCTAAGGGCAAAGCAAGCAACTCTGCTTTCACAGATAGTGGATTTAAACAAATAACAGTCAAGGAATCCACTAGGAACAAAGATGCAGAGATTTTCATGCAATAATCACAGATGCAGCTAGCAGCAAGCACACACACACAGGAAAAACAACTCAAGGTGATCCCAGACACACAGAGATCAAGTCCAGGTGAGTTCCTCCCTATCTGTCACGTGTACCCCGGCAAGAGGATTTCTCAGTTCACAATCACCCAATATATGGGGGCGCAGGGGGTCACTCAAGGCGATTAAGGCACAGGGTGGATAGGTAATTTACTCAAGACACAGAAACAGAGTTCTGAGATACACACCTTGAGTAAGAAAAGAAAGACAAGCAAGCAACGGAAGAAAAGAAAGCTATAAGCACCAAGATCATGCAAGAAGACAAGAGCACAGAGCCTAGACCGCGGCCCGCGGTTACTACCAGCAACAAAAGCCCAAGCCTAGGGTTCTAAGAAAGCAGAAAAGAGAGGTTTAGCCAATTTACCAGAGCGGTTACCCTTCGTTAAGGTGTAACTGTCTTACCTCAGGGCCTGTACCGGAGACCGAGCTTTACTCTGACGAGCCCACCTCCTTAATTTGCGACCCGGCGCGCCCAAGTGATCCCCCCGTGGCTCTGATACCACTGTAGCGATCAGACCACTCGGGATTCGCTAATTACCGGGACCTCTTTTATTGATTGGTTCTGAGATGGCTAATCTCAGAGGTACAAGCCAAGTACAACCGTGGTATCTTGATTACACACTAAGTACAAAGTTACAAACAGAAACCCTAAACTAAGCTTAAGAACTCCTTAGTTCTTGAGAGTCCATCTTTTCTGGTTGTACCTGCACACTTAGTAGCTGGATTAGTCACACAAGAGATTGATCCCGAAGGATCTAAACACAAAAGAGACTAAGTCAGAGAATCAGGCCACGAGTGGCTCAGGTCACAGCAGTGACTGCACTAGGCCTCAGACCTCCCCAATCCTCACAGCAAGTCACAAAGGAGAGCACCGTTGAACGAACTCAAACCAGAGATCAGTGGAACCCTAGATGTCACCGGCCAACGCACACCACGGCGGTCTCACACGCAGACAGACTCACACAACCCCAGAACACAGCCAAGAACACAAGACCCCTCACCACACACTCCAAGCACTTCGGGATTGGTCACAGACTACAGACCAAACCCTAGAAAGAGAAGGAAACCGAAGAAGTTGCCTAACACTCAATCTACACCGGTAGAACTCTTGGGAACTGAGAATCATCGGTGGAACTGAAAGCTCGAAGGAGAACTCCGGCTAGGTTCGCCGGAATCTTAGAGAGAAGGGAGAGAGTTGAAGACGGTTTCTGGAACAAGAGAGAGAGAGAGAGAGTCGAATGATGAGAAGACTAACCGGTCTCTCTCACTTAACAAACACAACACTCATCCAACGGCTGTGAGCCATGATCCGCGTGAAGTAGCCAGGTGTCACACATCCAGCCATTCTGGATAAGTAAACGGGCCAGGCTCGATTTGGGCCAATAATTACTCTTATGGGCTCAACAATAATAGCAGCCCAACCGAATAATAATAGAAGCCCAAAGCAAGGAGTCCAATATCCAACATTCTCCACCTTTGGACTACTTCTGGAGAAACAGGGGAGAGCCTTGGTCTACTGCTGCTTCATCATTGCCTACAAGGCATTCCTATCACCAAAGAACACAAAGTTCATTAGATAGAAAATACCAGATTGCCTAACAAAACACCAGATGGTAAACCAAATAGTTTTGTAGGACTTAAGCTGCCTTGTGACTTCAAGGAGTCAACAAGGTCTTTACCTCGGGACATGCAATGCACATGCTAACCAAAATCAAAGTGCAATTTTTTGATGCATGACAACAACTTATCCACAGAGAGACATTTAGTACCGATATCAGCAGGGTTATGATCAGTATGCACCTTTTGTAAAAGAACTTCACCTTTTTCCACAACATCTCTAATAAAATGGAACCTAACATCTATATGCTTAGTTCTACATGGAAAACAGGATTTTTACAAAGTTGAATGGCAGACTGACTATCAGAGAACAACACAGGGGCAGACTTAATAAATTTGAGTTCAGAGAGAACTCCCTTTAACCAGATTGCCTCCTTCATAGCCTCTGTAATGGCTATATACTCTGATTCTGTTGTAGACAGAGCTACAATGTGTTGGAGTTGTGATTTCCAACTAACACAAGACCTGCAAACCTGAAACACATAGGAAGTTGTGGACTTCCTCTTGTCCTTATCATTAGCATAGTTAGAATCAACAAAACTACACAACTCAACACCTTGATCATGCTTAGAAAAACACAAACCATACTTAGAAGTATTTTTCAGGTATCTAAGCAACCACTTAAGAGCTTCCCAATGCACTGGCCCAGGGTTAGACATGTATCTACTCAAGCAAGAAACAGCATAGGCAATATCAGGCCTAGTACTAACCATAAGATACATCACAGAGCCAATAGCATTGGAATAAGGGACCTTTTGCATAGCTTTAACCTCAGATTCAGTTGTAGGACAAAGGTCCTTACTTAGCATAAAATGAGCAGCTAAAGGAACAGAAGCAATTTTAGCACCAAGCATATTAAACTTTTCAAGAATTTTTTGCACATAAGGTTCCTGATGAAGGACCAGAGAAGAGGACTTTCTATCCCTAAGGATATTGATCCCCAAAATCTTTTTAGCATCACCAAGATCTTTCATGTCAAAATTTTCACA
Organism: Salvia hispanica; assembly: GCF_029641045.1. Taxonomy (NCBI): domain Eukaryota; kingdom Viridiplantae; phylum Streptophyta; class Magnoliopsida; order Lamiales; family Lamiaceae; genus Salvia; species Salvia hispanica. The sequence continues at coordinate 40,927,454 of NC_142694.1, forward strand.
TAAGGCACTTTGCACATGTTTAACAGACTTAATGCAAGGACCCATAATCAACATATCATCCACATACAACAGCAAGAACACAGGCACTTTATCAAGATTTTTCACATACAAGCAAGCATCAAAGGTACTCCTAATAAAGCCTAACTTCTGCATGCATGTATTAAACTTAATATTCCACTGCCTAGGAGATTGTTTAAGACCATACAGAGCCTTTTTAAGCAAACACACATGATTGGGAAAGTTTGGATCCACAAAACCCTCCGGTTGTTTCATGTATATGGGTTTATCCAAGTCACCATGAAGAAAAACAGTTTTGACATCCATTTGCTTTAATTCCCAATTAAAATGAGCACATAAGGCAAGCATCACTCTTACAGTAGTAAACTTAACCACAGGAGCAAAAATTTATGTATAATCAATCCCCTCTTGCTGAGTAAAACCTTTGGCAACCAACCTAGCCTTGTACCTCAACCCATCAATCTCATCTTTCAATTTAAACAGCCACCTACAATCAACTACAGAGGCACCAGGGGGCAGAGGCACAAGGATCCAAGTATTATTGACAAATAGAGAGTGGATTTCCTCTTGCATAGCTTTAAACCATAAATCCCAGTATTTGGACTTTTGAGCCTGCTTAAAGGTTTGAGGCTCATTTCCATCAGATTCAAACACATTAAAAGCTAGGGCAACTAAATTCACAAATGAACCAAATCTATCAGGGACTTTACCAACCCTTCTTGCTCTATCCCTAGTTAACTGATAATTGTGTAAATCTGGATTATTACTGGGTTGTGGCTCACCATCAAAAACATTTTCATGGTCAGGGTCTTGGTTTTCTAGAGGCTCAGGGGGTATAGGATCTGGGTTGGTAGGGGAAGAGTTCCACACCTGCTCCACCTCAGTGGAAGCATCACTGCCCTGGGACTCCACCTCACTTGAGGGCCACTCCTCAGATTGCTCCACCTCACTAAGAGGTTCACCATCTGAGGATGGAGAAGCAGGGGACCTGGGGACACCACAGGGGAAGTCATCTTCATTGAAGATAACATCCCTACTGACCACAACCTTGAAATCAGGTTCATCCCTAACCCACACCCTATAACCCTTAATACCATCTGGATAGCCAACAAAAACACCCTTCCTAGACCTTGGATCTAACTTGTCAGTTTTTGAATGAATAAAAGCACTACACCCAAACACCCTTAGGTGTGACAGATTGGGTTTTCTACCAGTGAAAACATGCTCAGGGCATCTGCCTTTAAGAGGAACAGAAGGGGATCTATTTATCAAATAACAAGCAGTATAAAGAGCTTCACCCCAAAATTTTTTGGACAAACCACTTTTGGACAAGAGACACCTAACCTTTTCAAGTAAAGTCCTATTCATCCTCTCAGCAACACCATTTTGCTGAGGGGTGTAAGGAGTAGTTTTATGTCTCCTAATCCCAGATTTTTGACACAAAGAATCCATTTGAGCATTGCAAAACTCAAGGCCATTATCTGTCCTAATGGTCTTGATACATTTTCCAGTTTGATTTTCAATTAAAACTCTCCAATTTGAAAAGGTTTGAAAAACATCAGACTTATGTTTTAAGAGAAAACACCAAACTTTTCTTGAAAAATCATCCACAATGGATAAGAAATACACAGATCCAGAGTGGGTAGTAATAGAGGCAGGGCCCCAAACATCCATATGCAAGTACTCTAAGACAGCCTGACTAACATTTTCAGTCACAGGGGTGGGAAAAGACACCCTGTGCCATTTTCCCATCACACAAGTTTCACAAAAGGGGAGCTCATTTTTGAAATCCAACTCACTCAAAATATCAGAATTTTTCAAAAGTTTTAACCCCTTCTGACTCATGTGCCCAAGTCTATTATGCCACAGTAAAGCCTTATCCATTTTAACCAGATTTACACTATGATCATAACTATTAGAGGCTTAGCAGTACACACATACAGATTACACTTTTTCACAGCTTTAAACAGGCATAGCACACCCTTACAGATCTTCATGATACCCTGCCCCCACTTACCCTCAAAACCCTCAGATTCAAGACAAGAGCAAGACAACAGATTATAGTTCAGATCAGGCACATATCTCACATTTTTCAAAGGCAGCAAGTATCCATTCTCAAACTTTAAAAGCACAGTACCAATGCCAAGGATTTTACACTTCTTGTCATTAGCCATGGACACAAAAGCATTTTCCACAGGTTTGAGAAAAGTAAAGGAATCTTTGAAATGACATATGTGAAAAGTGCGTCCTGAATCAATTAGCCAGTCATTTTTGGTAAAGAAACACTCAGAGGCAGAGTTTACAGAAAAAACATCATGGTTCATGAAACACACACCATCTGCACCATCATCCCTGGCCAGATTAGCAACAACCTCCAACTGATTATTACCATTTGGATTCTTACCTTTCTTGGGTCTGGTACATTCTGCCTTGTAATGACTCACTTCACCACAATTAAAACATTTTCTTTTAAACTTAGGGTCTTTACTTTTAGACCTAGACCTGCCTCTGTTTGACTTCTTACCATTCCCTGAGGAATTACTGCCATCCCCTCTAGATTTAGACCTCCCTCTCACATTCAAGGCCTTAGTTTGAGAAGATTTAGTGTTAAAGTTTTCTTTAAGCTCCAATTCTTTTGACTTTAAAGAACTGATTATCATGTCTAGAGGGGCACTATCCCTTCCATACTTTATAGCTGCCTTAACATCACCATAAGTATCAGGGATAGCATTCATGAGGGCTATGCTGGTATACTCATCAATGGTTTTATCTCCAGACCTTTTAATGTCCTGGACCAACTTTTGAAAATTATCAATATTATCAACTATGTCCTTTGAAAGATCCAATTTAAATTTAAAAAGCTTTTCCAGGAGATACATCCTGGAGGACATAGAAGTTTCAGTATAGAGAGTATCCAGCTTAGCCCACATCTCACTGGCAGATTCAATAGCCCCAACCTTTCTAATCACAGAGTCAGAGAGGTTGAGGATAATTGAAGACCTAGCTAACTCATTCATTTCAGCCTTTTTCTCAGCAGACATGTTTTCAAGAAGGACCCCTTCAATGGCTTTGAAAACCTTTTGCTGAATAAGAACACATTTAACCTTTTGTTTCCATATAACAAAATCATTTTTCCCATTGAAGGGGACAATGCCAACTGGCTGAGTCATTTTGAGAAAGATTTTAACACACACAAAAGAACTCAACACTCTAAGGGCAAAGCAAGCAACTCTGCTTTCACAGATAGTGGATTTAAACAAATAACAGTCAAGGAATCCACTAGGAACAAAGATGCAGAGATTTTCATGCAATAATCACAGATGCAGCTAGCAGCAAGCACACACACACAGGAAAAACAACTCAAGGTGATCCCAGACACACAGAGATCAAGTCCAGGTGAGTTCCTCCCTATCTGTCACGTGTACCCCGGCAAGAGGATTTCTCAGTTCACAATCACCCAATATATGGGGGCGCAGGGGGTCACTCAAGGCGATTAAGGCACAGGGTGGATAGGTAATTTACTCAAGACACAGAAACAGAGTTCTGAGATACACACCTTGAGTAAGAAAAGAAAGACAAGCAAGCAACGGAAGAAAAGAAAGCTATAAGCACCAAGATCATGCAAGAAGACAAGAGCACAGAGCCTAGACCGCGGCCCGCGGTTACTACCAGCAACAAAAGCCCAAGCCTAGGGTTCTAAGAAAGCAGAAAAGAGAGGTTTAGCCAATTTACCAGAGCGGTTACCCTTCGTTAAGGTGTAACTGTCTTACCTCAGGGCCTGTACCGGAGACCGAGCTTTACTCTGACGAGCCCACCTCCTTAATTTGCGACCCGGCGCGCCCAAGTGATCCCCCCGTGGCTCTGATACCACTGTAGCGATCAGACCACTCGGGATTCGCTAATTACCGGGACCTCTTTTATTGATTGGTTCTGAGATGGCTAATCTCAGAGGTACAAGCCAAGTACAACCGTGGTATCTTGATTACACACTAAGTACAAAGTTACAAACAGAAACCCTAAACTAAGCTTAAGAACTCCTTAGTTCTTGAGAGTCCATCTTTTCTGGTTGTACCTGCACACTTAGTAGCTGGATTAGTCACACAAGAGATTGATCCCGAAGGATCTAAACACAAAAGAGACTAAGTCAGAGAATCAGGCCACGAGTGGCTCAGGTCACAGCAGTGACTGCACTAGGCCTCAGACCTCCCCAATCCTCACAGCAAGTCACAAAGGAGAGCACCGTTGAACGAACTCAAACCAGAGATCAGTGGAACCCTAGATGTCACCGGCCAACGCACACCACGGCGGTCTCACACGCAGACAGACTCACACAACCCCAGAACACAGCCAAGAACACAAGACCCCTCACCACACACTCCAAGCACTTCGGGATTGGTCACAGACTACAGACCAAACCCTAGAAAGAGAAGGAAACCGAAGAAGTTGCCTAACACTCAATCTACACCGGTAGAACTCTTGGGAACTGAGAATCATCGGTGGAACTGAAAGCTCGAAGGAGAACTCCGGCTAGGTTCGCCGGAATCTTAGAGAGAAGGGAGAGAGTTGAAGACGGTTTCTGGAACAAGAGAGAGAGAGAGAGAGAGTCGAATGATGAGAAGACTAACCGGTCTCTCTCACTTAACAAACACAACACTCATCCAACGGCTGTGAGCCATGATCCGCGTGAAGTAGCCAGGTGTCACACATCCAGCCATTCTGGATAAGTAAACGGGCCAGGCTCGATTTGGGCCAATAATTACTCTTATGGGCTCAACAATAATAGCAGCCCAACCGAATAATAATAGAAGCCCAAAGCAAGGAGTCCAATATCCAACATTTCTGTTGGGTCTCGGTGGCGCACACCCGAAATCCACATTAGTATGATATTGTCCGCTTTGGGCAAAGCCCTCACGGTTTTGCTCTTGGGATACTCCCCAAAAGGCCTCATACTAATGGAGTATGGGTAGCCCATTTATACACTTGCAAGTCTTGTTCATTCTCCGATGTGGGATATGGTTTGCTCCCTTTCAATCCTCCCCTCAAACCAAGACCACCAGACCACAGACCACATGTCTACCCCATGTTACAGGTCACCTGGTCACCACAGGTCTTGGTCGAGACCGTCACATCGGAGAACTTGCAAGCGCAACCACCGAACCCCGAGCCACACAGGCCCAGCCCTGAACCAGGGCTCTGATACCACTGTTGGGTCTCGGTGGCGCACACCCGAACTCCACATTAGTATGATATTGTCCGCTTTGGGCAAAGCCCTCACGGTTTTGCTCTTGGGATACTCCCCAAAAGGCCTCATACTAATGGAGTAGGGGTAGCCCATTTATACACTTGCAAGTCTTGTTCATTCTCCGATGTGGGATATCGTTTGCTCCCTTTCAACATTTAAAACGAAACAAGTCTAGGTTTTAAAAACATGCAAAATCCGTATTTGTCACCTAATACAACCCATATATTGAATACTCGATATTCAATATATATTCTCAATGAATAAAGAGAATTTTAGCTTTAGAAAATTTAATACATTTTTCAATCCCAATTTTTTATTTTTTTATTATCGGGTTTTGGGGTACGCGATTCATTGGGTTCGGATACCCATGGTGGGTATTCGAGTACCCAAAAAATATATCAAGTCGGGTACCGGGTGTACACTTTATACGATTTTTTGGTTAGATACCCGATTTTTTCCGGTTTGGTACCCAAATCCCACCATATCTATTTTGAGGACAATATAAGTTATTGTAACAAATACCATCAATATCATGGCATACCACAATCAAGAATCCCACTCTACTCATAAGATATTTCTCCTATCAGAGTGTGATCGGCGATGGGAAGGCTCAGAGATCTGGTTTTCTGTCGTGGGAGAAGATCCCATCGAACAGATAAGGGGTAGAATTTGACGTTTAACTGTCGCGGAGGTTTCTCCGTCGAGGGCGCCAATTCCGGTGATAGCAACGGTGCTATGTGATGTGAATCAAATATGCTATCTTTATTCCCATAGCTTTGAATGGTTAATATAATTTAACGTTTGCAAAAATGTGTTTTTCTTGTGTAGGGAGTGAAAGGGAGTGCGTAAAATGAAGTTATAATGAAGTCAAGAGTCAAGGAAGAAGTTTGTAAGCATTTTTATTATTGACTCGATTCGAGTAGAAATGTGGCGGGAAGTGACTCAACTAGAGTCAAAGCTAGAACCGTGTGACTTTGTGAAGAAAAATAAATAGAAAAGTTGGTACAATGTAAATTCTTTTTTTATATTTAATTTTATAATATTTATGAATAGAATGAGTTAATGAAACGTGAAAATCACTTGTACCAAGAAGTAAAAATGAAATAGAACATTTATTAAGGTCTGTCATAGTAAGGAAAACGGGAGTAAAAGAATTGCTTAGGTAGAAGATGTGCTAACACTCGTAGCTCATCCATCATATCAAAAGCTCATATATACTCCCTCCGTCCCCGAATAAGAGTTACTAATTTCTATTTTGGTCTGTCCCCAATTAAGGGTAGCACTTCATTTTTACCATAAATGGTAAGTAGGTCTCACATTCCACTAACTCATTTCACTCACATTTTATTATAAAACCAATATAAAAAAGTGGGTCTCATATTCCACTAACTTTTTCAACCAACTTTTCTTTACATTTCTTAAAACTCGTGCTCGATCAAAGCGTTACTTCTAATGGGAGACGGAGGATGTATGTTGGATTTATCGTTTATCTAACTTGATGTCTACTATTATTAAAGAGAAAAGTCAGTAATATCTTTAATTTTTTATTTGTCATATACGTACAACTTTAGAAATTAAAAATTCATTAGTGGATACCATATCCTTAAATCAAGCAAATAGATTAATTAACATCTACTAATCATAAAGAGAAAAGTCATTAATATCTTTTTATTTTTTATTTGTAAAAATTCATTAGTAGATACCAAATCCATGAAGCAAGCAAATAGACTAATCAACTTCTTTCTTAAATCATTTCTCGTAAACATTGAAAAGTAACGTTTTAATAAAGAATGAAGGTAGTAATAAACACACCCGTATTGAGATCAATTGAGAACTTTTAGTCTAATTGAGAATTGAGGTCCATTTTCAACCACTCATTTTTTCGAAATGAATGGTCCAGAATTTGCCACATGAAAAATGTTTTTAGATTAATTAATTATGAAAGGTTAGAATGATAATTTTATATTTTAAATTGATCACTTCTGCAGTGCTTCCCGAATCTCCCCTGACCACTTCTCCACACTTTCCTCTTCTCTATCGCCTTCGCCGCCGCGAACAGCCCCTCCTCTCCGGCCAGCTCCCGCCGCCTGATACTCAGCAGCACGAAGGACAGGCAGTTCAGCCCCTCCTCTCCGGCCAGCTTCCCGTGCCTTTCAGCAAGCTCCCGATCTCCGCGAAGAGCTCTAGCCGATCATCGCAGCAAATCGATGCCTTGATCTGTTCCGATCCGTCTTCAATCTGATCAACGGTCACCTCGTTGATCTCGCTCGGCACGCCGCTGCTATTTTGCTCGCCTCCTTCGCCCTCTGCCGCTGCTCCTTCACGTTATCCACCACGTGCCCCAATAGCGCCGCCTTGTCCATCTACATTGATCGGAATCGATCAATTCAGTGAGAATTTGATTCGATTTTGATTTGATTTGGATTTCTGATTTCCGATTTAGTCGTTAATCGTGGCTGCTTGTAATTGAAATTTCGATTTCAATTTCTGACTTCCGATTTTGCCCGTTTTCAATCGATGCGGATTGCGAGTTATTGATCTGTATATTTAGATGCGTTTCTGGTTTTACGCGCTTGTGTTTGTGGGAATTTGTCTTTTGTATACTCAATCTGTTGTGATATATACAATGTCAGTGTTGCTGAATTGAATTGAAGGAGATTTGGTTGACATTTTAAGTGTTATATGTTAGTTGTTGACATTTTAATACGAGTTGTTGACATTCGATATTCTGGCTATTGATATGTGTGAACTATAAGTGTTATTTGTTAGTTGTTGACATTGTAATACGAGTTGCTGACATTCGATATTCTGGCTATTGATATGTGAATTATAAGTGTTATTTGTTAGTTGTTGACATTTTAATACGAGTTGTTGACATTCGATATTCTGGCTATTGATATGTGAATTATAAGTGTAATTATTTGTTAGTTGTTGACATTTTAATACGAGTTGTTGACATTCGATATTCTGGCTATTGATATGTGTGAACTATAAGTGTTATTTGTTAGTTGTTGACATTTTAATACGAGTTGCTGACATTCGATATTCTCGGTATTGATATGTGAATTATAAGTGTTATTTGTTAGTTGTTGACATTTTAATACGAGTTGTTGACATTCGATATTCTAGCTATTGATATGTGAATTATAAATTTTATTTTTTCGTTGTTGGCATTTTAATACGAGTTGTTGACATTTGATATTCTCTGTATTGATATGTGAATTATAAGTGTTATTTGTTAGTTGTTGACATTTTAATACGAGTTGTTGACATTCGATATTCTGGCTATTGATATGTGAATTATAAATGTTATTTTTTAGTTGTTGACATTTTAATACGAGTTGTTGACATTTGATATTCTCGCTATTGATATGCGAATTATAAGTGTTATTTTTTAGTTGTTGTCATTTTAATACGAGTTGTTGACATTTGATATTCTGGCTATTGAAATAAAATGACGATAATACCCCCTAGTTGACATAATCTACTTGCAGTAGACATTTTAAAATGAGTGGCTAATATTGCATCACATTTCTTAATTAAGCTAAAAAATCTCAACCTAAAAAACCCCCTTATCGTTATATATACCATCCAAATATTGTTCAACCAACTAGCTTTTATCTTATACTATTTGCACTAGATTTAACTTGACACTTTTTTGAATAGATATTACTCCCTCCATCTCTCAACTAAAGTTGAGTCACTTCTTTTTTTGCAATCGTTTTTAAAAAATCGTAATAAATAATTAAAGTGGTTATTGAGTAAAATAAAAGCAAGAATAATGTAGAGTCTTATTTACGTTATTCTCAATTTTTTTAAAATGAGTGTAAAAAATGAAGTGACTCAACTTAGTTGGGACAGATGGAGTACGAGCAAAAATGAAATAAAAACTATTATACAAATAGATTTTTTAATTTAGAAAAACAAAGCTAAACTATTTCAACAGTTAATTGCTTTTTAATTAGAAATCAGTTGTCGATGTCGAGACATACTCTCTCTGTCGCATAATAAGATTCATATTTCTTTTGATATTATATAGTAAGCTATATTGTAAGCTGATCACACGTTCTCTCCGTTCTATAATAAGAGTCACATTCCAATTTTCCTATATTTCTTAAATTATATTTATATTGAATACTACATTCATCTCCAGTTATTTGGGTCGTATTCCAATTTGGTATATCACAAGTTACTTAATAATCTAATCTCATCTATTTTATTCTTTTCATACTTTACTCTCTTTTATCCCTCTCATTTTATTCTTTCCCCAACTTTATTTTATCTTCATTTAATTCACTAAACACAATTTCCTTTAAGAATCCCACTATTTTGAGTGTGAGTGCCTATTTAATCTTGTTCTCCTCAAAGTTCTTGATCACTCACGCACCCTTCAATTGCCTCACTGAAGAGGGAAAATATCCAGAGGCACTTCCACATTTCGTCAACTTCTCTTACATTAGGTTGGTATTTTTAGTTAATCTCTTTTTTTTGCTCTAACTGAATATAGAGTTCTGTAAATAGCCAAAATGTTAGTTGTTTGATTATTCACTTAGTGAAATTCCTAGAAATATTGTACCTCTGATTATTCACATGTTTTAACACCAACTTCTCTCTTTTTTTTTTGAATGACAGTTGGCATGGAGGGTGATAGGCATTTCAGCCATCCTCATCCATTGACTTCCTTTCTGGATGATGTGGAAGTGGATGTTACTGATAACTTTCATTCTTGCAAAATTTGCGGATTGCCAATTCTATCCGCTCCCTCCTACACTTGCACCATTGCTGCTTGCGAATTTTTTCTAAACGAATCATGTGTGCAAAAAATCCAACAAGAATTCATCTATTCCGGTCATTTCTGCCAGAGGCTTGTAGATTCTGGTGAGCACACCCAACGTCTCAGAGAAGGAAGTCAGCATTTCACCTACAAATGTGAGGATTGCTCTTTCCAAATGCATCCTCTGACTGCAGTGGATGGTGTTGAGATCAAAACCAAACACAAGAGTCATCCACCTCACGTATTCGTGGCTCTTTATAGAGAGACTTTGTCTCTTTGCGATGTCTGTGGAGTGAAACATGATGGTTTCTTCTTCTCGTGCCAACAGTGTAATTTCTGGATTCATCAAGACTGCACCATACTGCCTACCGCTCTCAAGCTCCTCTCTAATCCTTGGCCTTTCCTTCTCGCATATTCTATTCATGCCAATTCCCGGTATAGCGAGTGCATCATTTGCGAGGAGCCCTTGCTTCTTTCCCGCAACGCCATCTATTTATGTCCCCAAACCTTGGAGTTTTCTCATGTCAGATGTGGACTCGACAAAATTCAATCTAGTACGCCCGAATTATATATAACTCATTCACTCGACTTCATATACTAATTAATACTACTACCTATTAACTCTATATTCATTAATTGCAGAAACAAGACTGGAGTTGATCCAACTGCCGGATGATGAGTTTGACACCTTTCCTAGTTTGGAGATCCGTACATACTCGCGACCTGATGAGAAGACTAATGATGAAGATGAGGGTGATGTGGAGGATCCTAGGGATGACGAGTTTGACACATTTCCAAGTTTAAAGATCCGTACATGCTCTCAACCTGACGAGAAGACTAATGATGAAGATGAGGATGATGTGGAGGATCCTAGGGATGAAGATAGGAAGCTCACAATGGAGATTCACAAGCATCCTTTGGTCTTAGTTGGTGATGTGGAAGAAGATCATAATTATAAAAAACTAGTGTGTGATATATGCATACAAACCATTCCTATTCCATCTCCATTTTACAGATGCTCTCAACAAGGCGGCTGCTCTTTCCTTGCCCATAAAGTCTGTGCAGACCCTCTCTCCATTATCAAGTTTGAGATTCCAATTGATGCAACATAGTGTGTGATATATGCATACAAACCATTACTATTCCATCTCCATTTTACAGATGCTCTCAACAAGGTGATTGCTCTTTCCTTGCCCATAAAGTCTGTGCACAGCTTCTCCCCATTATCAGGTTTGAGATTCCAATTAGTGTGGACGACGAATTAATGAAGGCACAACCTTTTCCGCACCCTGCCAAATGGTTCTTCAATGCAATATTTTACTGTTTGTTCTGCTGTCTTCCTTGCAATGCACCTTGCTACTGCTTTAGTTCATCTAGTTCTGATGATATGCCCTTGATGATTGATCTCTCTTGCATGGCTGCTCCAAGCATTATAAAGCACAGCTCACACAGCAAACACCTTCTCTTCTGAATCTCCCGCCATTGGGAGGCCTCCCCCATTGGTTGTTGTCCCCGCGGCCCCACCCTTTATAATGTCTATAGGTGCACTACCTGCTATTTCTACATTCATACAAGGTGTGCCTTACTACCAAAAAGGGTTCATTTTCGTAAGTTTGATCAACATCATCTGCATTTGATCACTACTGGTACTATTAATGGTAGTGATCACGACATCTGTGAGGTGTGTGAGTAAGTTATAGAGTGCAAGTATTGGTTCTACCACGGTGCTAAATGCGACTACTCTTTCCACGTGAACTGCATTCCCTCGCTTGGCTATTTGTCCAAAGTCAAATTCGGAGGCAAGTGTAGCATGCCTTGTCACTCTCATCCTCTCACACTTACACGGATGCCTGCCTATGAAAGAAATGAGAAGTGTGGGTATTGCAACCAAATCATTCAGGGATTGGTAGATCAAGCGGCTTTCTCCTGTTCACAATGCGATTATTGGATTCATTTTTCTTGTGCAAGGGATTCATTCACATCCTCTCAGAACCGTAGATCCTTGGTTTTCGGGGAATTCAATGTACAAATATTCAGTGTTCCTGCTGCTGAATGAAGATTAATTGATAGTAGTATATTTGGAATTGTGGAGGAGATGGATTTACTGTGTTTAAGAAACTGTACGTGCTTGTTGTATTGGTTTTACAAAATTTGATTTCCTATCTTGTTTTTATCTATATTGAGGACAATACAAGTAGTAGTATTATATATCGTTAGGGCAACTTGTTCAAGTTCGGTTGTGGATATGTTTGCGGAACCCGGCTCCTCAAATGCGACTACTGGTAGTGCATCCTAAGAAGTAAACACCTTGATGGAAGGGTGTTTGATGTTGTGTAACAAATACAATGAATACTTGCTTATTTTTGTGGTTTGATGGTTTTTGAGTGTTGTTGGACGTTGGTGTTAAGGCAGATGCAATGCCTTATGACAATATTTTTTTTTGGACGTAATTCGACACTAACTGTGGTAGTTTTTGAGTTTTGTTGGTGTTAGGATTGATGTTAGGATGCACTACCTTATGAAAATATTTTTTTTGATCGTCTAATGTTCAGGACCAATTCGAAGTAGAAAATGAATATGAAGGAGCAATTTATATTGTATTTTGTTGTCCATTTAATGGTTCAATTCGAACGCGGTCGCGCTCGTCGGAGCCGATTGCACGTCGAACGACCCATGTTCGAAGGTGTTTGGTTGTTGCAGAGATGGAGAAAAAAAATTAGGGTTCTTGGGGAGGAGGAGGAAGAAGAAGAAGAAGAAGAAGAAGAAGAAGAAGAAGAAGAAGAAGAAGAAAGGTAGGGAGAAATTTGAATGAAATGAAGTGTTGTGTTTAATATTTACCCCATTTTCACTATTTTCATTTACGATTTTAAATTGTAAAATCCAAAAAAAAAAAAAAAATTAGCTACAGTAATTAAAATCAGCTCATCAGGTCAATTTTTCGCTAATTGACGGTTTCGTCAAAAAAGGATGTAAAGATAGCGTTTTCGTATGTTTTGGACTTGAATTTCGAAAAGTGAATGTTATGGACCAAAATCGTAAATCGGTCATATGTTTAGGACCAAAAGAGGATTATACTCTTTAAGAAATTAAAGGAAAGTGGGTTGAAAAAGTTAGTGGAGTAAAGGGTCCCTCTTTATATATTAGTTTTATAATGAAATGTGTGTGTAATGAATGTGGGGTCTACTTACTATTTATAGTAAAAGTGAAAGTGGACTCTTATTGTGGGACGGACTAAAATAGCAAATGTGTACACTTAATGTGGGACGGAGGTAGTATATCTGAAAATGAGAGTTGTTAAAATGTTTGTTCTTATAAATGAAAGTTATACTTTCTCTGTTCCAAATTACTTACTCTATTTCTTTTTTTGACACAACTTTATCTTCTCTCTTCTTTTATTCTCGCTTTTCTCTCTTATATAATTCTCTTTTCTACTTTATTCTATCTAGAACCTTTACACATAAATTTTTAAAATCTTATGTAAAAAAAAATGCATCAATTAATTTGAAACAAAGCGAATCCTTATTTGTGTCTTAACAAAAAGAGTAAAGCAAAAAGGTTTGATTCTGGTAAATCCCGCAACTAAAGAAAATGGTCTTTCGTATTATAACTTTGTCATTTGTCCCAATTGTTTCATGACAAAATATTCGATGTATTACGTGTCTAAATTTATTGATGGATACGTCAACATAATTTCTCCCAATTCAAAAATTATAAAATAGTTCAAAAGTTATATGGGTCCATTCGGTACATGAAATTGGAATTGAAATTGGAATTGGAATTGGAATTGGAATTGAAATTCTACGAAATTGAATTAGAAGGAATTGAATTATAATTCAATTTCAAATCCTATATTTGGTAAAATGAAGAATTGATATGAAATTGAATTGACATGTTTGGTAAATATACATACAGTGCACACACTACACATATTTCACACACACGTACTACACGCACTTCACACATTATACACATTTCACACACAGTTCACACACTTCACATACTTCATACAATACACACATTGCACACAAAATAAATACACTACATATACTATACACGAAATATACACATCGTACACACATTACACACACTTACAAATTTTACACGAAATATACACACTTCACACACTTACAAACTAAAATTTCAAATTTAGTTCAGTTTTTCTATATGATTCAGTTTAAACTTTTGAAAAATTTTAGTTTTTCGATTCGATTGGTTTACATCGAAAAAAAAAATTTAAGCTGAAAAAAAATTCAAAAGTATGATGCTTGAAATATGTGAATTGTGTGAAATTTAAGTAGTGTGTGACATATGTGAAATGTGTGTAGTGTGTGATATATATGTGAATGTTTGTAATGTGTGAAATGTGCATAGTGTGTGAATGTTTGTAGTGTGCGAAGTGGATATATAGTGAAATTTAATGACAAATTAGATTTTGGAATTACAATTTTCTATATTTTATATGCAATTTAAATTGTGGAATTGGAAGATTTGGAATTGCAATTCAATTCCAAATCCAAATATTTTTGTGATACCACGCATTTGGTATTGGAGGCTTCAATTCCAATTCCAATTCCAATTCCAATGCCTCAATTCCATGGCACCGAACCACCCTAAACGATTTTCAAAAGTAAAGAAATTGACAAGATATTGATTGAACTTGATGGTCGACAAATTTTTCAAAAAAAATAAAACTTATTATTATTAAAATGACGGTTACAAAAGTGGTAGTATAACGTGAATAAACCTACAAGAAAACTAATGTACCGCTATATATATAACACAAAAATAATTAATGAAGATTACTCGATCCTATGCTCTACAAATCATCTCTCACCTAAATTTAGAATGTCACTTCCACGACTGACCGTTAATTCAGTTATTCCCACCATTAAAAAAACACATCAAAACTCCCATCTCCGAAGAACTGTCCAAACCTAGGCATCACATCGACAGAGAGAGAGTAAAAGGGGGAAGCGTAGAGAGAGAGAGACTAGTCACTAGATCTGAGTCCTGCTCTCATCAGTTCTACTCATGAATCATGATCCTATCAAATTAATATTTGTCCAAAAAAGCTTTTCATTAATTCACTAAAACAAAATGCCGATCGAGCTGGTGAAGTGGCTCCTCGAGCAGCCTCTCGAGTCGTTCCCCGACGCCCTCCGCACCGCGATCCTCGAGTGGGTCATGATCGTCCTCCTCTTCGTCGACGGCCTCCTCGCCTTCTTCTCCAACGAGTTCGCCCGCCTCTTCGGCCTCCGCACCCCCTGCCTCCTCTGCACCCGCATCGACCATGTCCTCGTCTACCGCACCGCTAGCTTCTACTACAACGACTCCATCTGCGACATCCACAAGCGCGACGTGTCGTCCCTCGGGTACTGCAGCGTCCACCGGAAGCTCTCAGACATCCGATCCATGTGCCAGGTTTGATACAGAGAGATCAAATCTAATCAAATCCTAATAGAAGTGGAAGTAAATCATAAAGATAATGCTAAATAATACTCACTCTGTCCCTAAAAAATAGACAATATTTGAATCAGCATGAGTTTTAATACACAATTGATAAAAGTAAGAGAGAGATAAAAAGAAAATGTGATTGGAGCATTGTTAGTGTAAAATGGGACCCACCTCATTAGAGAGAAGAGATTTCTTAAATAGAACTGGTCTATTTTTAAGGGAAGGAGGAAGTACTACTTCCGTCCCATTTAAGATGAAGTGTTTCATTTTTGCCACAAAAAAGCAGTGTTATCCTATGAGTTAAGTGAAGAGAATAAAGTAGAAAATGACGTATCTATTTTAGAAAACATGTCACTCTGAGTGGAGAAAGGAAAACAAGTCCCATACAGAGGGAGTAATATAGAGATTATCAGCTAATATAGAGAATAAATATATCCATACCACAGGTCTGCAGCGTCTCGTTTGCCACTGAGAAGGATTCCGACTGCGACAAGTATAAGACGGTCGCCGATATCCTGAACAAGGATATTGATCGGATCGTGGACGACGAGAGGCGGACGATGCTCAGGCGGCTGAAGAAGGATGACTGCGATGCCGGTGGTGATGATAGGTGTGGTCCGAATTCGTGGTGCTCTTGCTGCGGGGAGCCGCTGAAAATGAGGGCGTCGAAGAAGTTTTTGAGGAATTTGTCGACGAAATCTCTAGCTCCTGCGCCGTCGCCAAGGATGTCGTGGATGGCGAGCAAGAACGACGAGCTCCGGGCAATGGAGACGTCGTCTCCGCGGATGTCGTGGCTGACCAACAGGAACGACGAATTCCGGCCGATAGAGACGCCGCGGTCGAGGTACACTGAGCTTAAGTTCATGTCCGACGGCGAGTTGGACGCTGCACAGAATGACGCTGATAATCAAGGTAAGACATTAACCAGTATTGTTAGTCGAAAATAAGTATCAACTCATTAGAGAAGGTAACTTACCAATAAATGGAACGAGACTACTTTTTGTAGACGATCAAAATGAAAAAACGTGACTACTGATAATGGTGAGCTGCAGCTAGCAAAGAGGACATTCGAGCTGCAATCCCGCCATTCTTGCAAGACTCGAAGGATCTAGGCGACGATCCAAACAGAACTCCGAATTTCATGAGAGCAAACAAGTATTTCGGGGCGCCGTTCGATCCAGCTCAAGAGAGTCCTAGATGGCTGAGTCTGAGCAGGAGCAGCAAGAAACTGAATTTCGACAAAGTCGACACCCTTGTCGAGCCCCTTGACATAAGCCCTCTCAACGAAGTCGACAGCGACGTTCTCAACCGTCTCAAGAAGCAAGCCCATCTCGACCAAGACACCCTGATGGCAGTGTACATGGAGCTGGACAAGGAGAGGAGTGCTGCAGCTGAGTCCGCCAACAATGCGATGGCTATGATCACTCGGATCCAGCAGGAGAAGGCGGCAATCCAGATGGAGGCCTTGCAGTACCAGCGGATGATGGAGGAGCAGGCGGAGTACGACGAGGAGGCCTTGGAGCTCATGAGGGACATGCTCATCAAGAAGGAGGATGATGTCAAGGCTCTAAGCTCGGAGCTAGACGTCTACCGGGTGAAATATGGGCCGATCAACAAGTATGGTAGTGACATTTGTGAAGTTGACGCGGATGATGATTTCCCGGAGATGAAGTCTCACTCGTCGGGTTTTAGTGAGAGGTTGTCAGATTGTAATAGTTTGGATGGAGGGCAGCAGAGAGAGTGCGAGGATCCTTCTCAGGTCCCTATGGAGGGAGAGTCGTCGTTGGATTTTGAGGGGGAGCGGTCGTATCTTCTCGGTCTTTTGACTGATCTGGAGAAGAAGATGACTTCAGATAGAGAATCGAGTTTCGCAGAGGTGGAGGCAATCAAGAATGATGATCAAGACAAAGGTATGTGTACAAGCAAGATTGTTTTTTGGGAAAATTGCCAAATAAATCATGAAAGATGCTCAAATTCTGGTCCATCCACACTTCTCAAAAACTAAATTATGAATGACGAAGTTTGCAATTTTTGCAATTATCACATCCCGTCTCCTTTTCTGACAAAATACGCAATAATGTGGCACTCCGCTTTTAAACACGTCACCCAACACATAAACATGTATCACCCTAGGGAAGAGAGTTACTGTACAGATGAGATGATTGTGAAAAATTACAAACTTCATGATTTATAATTCAGTTCTTGAAAAGTGTGGGACGGACCGGATTCGACCATCTTTCGTGATTCATATGGCAATTTTCCCTTGTTTTTTTTTCCTTTTGGTTAATTTATGTCACTTAAACTGAAACAATGATATGTTTGTAGGAGGCCAAAACAAAGCTGTACTTACAAGAGAGGTGTCTATGATCAAGGAGAGGTTGAGAGTGGTTGAAGCAGATAGTGGCTTCTTGAAGCATGCAGCTAAGACCATCCAGATAGGAGAGGAAGGAGCTAAGCTTTTGATGGAGATAGCCGAGCATCTCCGCGCGATTAGGCAAGGCGCGAAACCTCTCACCGCCCAAGTGGATGCATGAACCTAAGTCATGTAGGTAGTAACATATAGGGAAATATATTGATCATTTATAATATAACACTCTCAAATCCTTTTCTTGCCTTTTGCAGTTCCTTTCCCTTCTGTTTTCCATTACTTTTCTCCACGTTAGATCGTACGTACCTGATTGCTCAAGCCTCAGCAGCACAGGTGAAGTTGCAATGGAGCTTTTCAGTCCGATTCAAGAATCTTGGTGCAATGGATGACATGTTCAGGTCACAGACGCTCTACTCGCAGGCCAGACGAGCCAGAAAGCCGACTCAGAAGGCAGCTTTTCCTTCCGACCATGATGGAAATAACTCCGATGATGATAGGCAGTATGCAAAGTTTAGGTTTTACGTGCTTTAGAAGTCAGTCGTCTGTGTATCGATGAATGAAGACGTAGATAGTGAAGAAGAGCATGTAAAAGTTGAAGACAGTTTAGCTTTCTTTAAGCTAGAGAACAGAAACGGGCTTAATCTTTCTATATTTATGTGTAATATTGAATCACTGCAAAAAAAGGAACTCATTCAAGAACTTAGGTAAAATGTGTAGGTAAAATCAGTTCAACTATCCATGATCTACGTTTCTACATGCGCTATACCCATAAAAGGCCTTCAACAATGGTAAAATAAGTATACGACTACAAACTCAAGTTGTATATCCTAATTAGTAGAGAGCACGTTCGTAGATAAGTAAGGGGCGATACAGCCCTGCACCTGAAAAGGAAAAGAAAGCAATGGCTCAAAATGAAGTTTAGAAGATTGACAGAATTTAATCAGCAAGGACTGAAATAATTTTATCATGTGATGATGTGAATTACAAGAGTAATTGCTCGGCGTCATTGACCAATGCAAGAAAATTCATCATCAACAACAGGAATTTGATAGCATTACATAAATTCCAAAGGGGGATATCTACAGCTTCTAGTGGATCATATGATTAAGAGAACATATTTATGATGAATGGATAGATACAATGCATAGGTGCAGAAAGAGAGATGGAGTAGCAACAGCACGGACATGAAAGAAGATTACAGGACTTAACGAAAGAGAATATTTTTGCCAAGACACGCATACCTGCAGTAAAGAAGTGGGAATTTGAATGAATCCTTGAAGTAACAAATCGACATCTTCCAAAATCTGAGGTGGAACAGGGGTTATAATGTAGAGTAGCCCTTTGAAGGTATCAATTGCTCTGACGATTCCTGGTTTATAAAAGAGAAGTCGGGAATTATGAGATTTGGATATGGATAAACTTTAAAGGGACAAGAAACATGACAATTTTCAATTAGAAAGCTTAGAAACTCCATCAAGCTATGTTCTGTTACATCTGGAATTTTAGTTTTAAACTGTAGAGAAACAACAGCTTTCAATATAGAGTGAAAGGGTATGATCAATCATCCACCAAACACTGCTACGCCTATAAAAAAATTTCGGTTTACTAACCCAAGCCAACACATTGAGGCAATTGCTCGGAGACTGAACTGATTGCCAGCCCAACAATAGCTGCATTCAAACTGTAGAAAGTTTCAGTAGTCGCGACCTGGCAAAAGAACAATGGCTTAAACTAGGAAAAACTAACACGAATTGAAAAAAACATGAGTATCTATACCTAAGTATCCTTCACATAGAGAGAAACAAGTTGCTGTAAATAAACCCTTCCTAGTCCTGAATTAGGAAAGATACTCCTATGCTAATGATTGTTGCATCAAAATTTCAAGAACTGACAAGCTGGATCTACCTGGCAATGGAGGTGTTTTATCTTGATACTCGATATGGGAATCTCATAAGGAGGGTGAGAAGCCAATGCATGAGAAAGTTCCTTAATCGTGGAGATAATTGTATCACTTGGAAAGCATTGCTTAAAGTATGCCATTAGTCGCAGATCCCGTTGAAGACGTGCATCCTTTCGCATTGGCGCCCTGAAAATTAGTTAGTAGGGATTAAGCGTACCGACACATTTTGAATAGAGATAAAATTGAACTTCAAAACAGGCTGAGTTTGGGTAAGATGCATAACCAACTCTCTCATGTCCAAAATCAAGAAGACGAGAAGCATACATTGAAGTTATATGGTTCTGAGGAGGAGCATTGATCTCAATGACAGTTGTGGCAGCATCAGCATCCCCCTCATCTAACCAAAATGGCCCATCTGGTAAGTTCCTTGCGAGAACCGATCTTTGAAGCTTAACCACATGTGTGACAGATATATATCTTAGCATTTCCACCAGAATCTCATAACCAATACCTGGAACAGAAAATATAGAATGTTGCTATGTGCTAGAAGCAGCAATTATAAAGGAAACATCAGGACTTTTATTTTGCGGAAGAAAACAGACGACCAAACCTTTTACCCAGCCCGGGGTATTTATGACGAGTGGTAGCCCTGCACCCTGGATTTCTGTTTCCATGTAGTGATCGTAAAGGGCCTTTATATAAGTCAGATAAGTTGTTGGGTCTCTTTTAGAGGATATGTCACCAAAGAAAAAGCACCTGCAATTATATTTAAAAGTAAATAACTCATAACGCTGCATTGCTATATAATAGAGAACTTCATCTTCAGGAGGCTAAATACGTGACTGCGAATCTAAACAGCCAAAGTACTATACTAGAAAAGTTTGGATTCACATTTAAAATAAATTAAAAACATTATATATGTCAGATGATCTTCATAAGTAACTTTAGTTGTAACTCATATCATTCATGTCTAGTTTTTTCGACACAAAATGTCAGAAGAGCAAGATGCAACTTCCATAGAGGTCAGCATTTTTTTTTAATTGAACCAACTTAGCAAAAACAATCTGTCAACAAGCCAGCTTACAAGAAATAAGAATCAACGCACCAGTTTCGCCAGGTTTATAATATTTACATATATACAATGTTGTATCCAAAATGAATGAAAAAAGTACACATGCTTCACTCAATACAAAATAGTAAGAATGGAACTAAAGCACCGTACCTTGCAGGAGTTTTCACGCATGGAATCGTCAAATCTAATACCGAACAGAGAGACAGTTATGAGAACAAAGTTAATCCAAACAACCACTTCACTCAAGAACAAAAACAAAAACATACAAACATAAAGTTACAAAAACAAATTTTACCTGGAGTTATCTTGTCAATAACAGTCAGTGCTAGAAGACCAGGCGGAGTAAACTCCGTCTGCCCGACATCAGTATCAAGAAAAGCCACTCTTTTGTGCCTGAAAATGATCCCAACAGTCCAAAACAGTATGAATCAAGAAGTCCCACATGCCTTAAATTTCTCACAAGTCACAATGTAATTGTGAATCAAACAATATGAATCAAGCATTTGTATACATAAATAATCCTAAAATGACCACAACCTCTGATATTCCAAAATTACACAAACATATGAGCAAGAATATTGCCAATTTCCAGCTCCTAACTTCCACCAAAGTGCAACTTATAATCGATCATATAACATCAAGAACCCATACAAAAACCGAAAAAAGACAGTAACTTTGCAATCCATAAAAGAGTGAGTATACCTGTGGAGAAGCACATTAAGGAGATGGCGGGAGAAGGTTGTTTTGCCGCTGTTTTTGGGGCCGCAGACAAAAGCAATGGGAAAAGAAACAGAGCCAAAGGCTATCAAGTCGGCTGCCGTCGACCACTCATTGGGAATAAAGATTTTTGGTGAAGGGCTCTCCGTTTCTGCAGCTGCCGCCATACTTGAGAAGTGGTGATGATTTCTCTCTCCCCCTTAAGCCCGTTTGCGGTGGCAGCTGGAGCCGGCGGCGGCGTGTGCCTTGGTGTGTCGAATTTTAAATTATATTTAATAAAAATAAATATTTTAATTATATATTACCGTTTTTATAAATGTAAAGTATACAAATAAATTAAACTAATTTACTATTGAATTTTAATAAATTAAAAATATGGATTTCGTTTTAAATAAATTTCAAATCAATAATGTTTATATACTCCAATATTCAACAGTAAAGAAACTTTCATTTTCAATTTTTAGAAAATCAATTGCAAATTATTCAAATACCTCTAGACTTCAACATTCTGACGACATTGTTGATCACTTGATTGTAAATTCTCAGGCCAAAAATTAAATTAGGATTGAATTTCCAACAGATTTGAAATTATCATTTTAGTGGTAGTTTATATTAACTAGTTTTAACCCACGTGCGATGCACGACAGAAATAAAAATAGAAAAATATATTATATAATAACAATTCAATAAATATATACTCCTTAATTCATTTTGACCTCAAGACATAATATTAAACAAATTTAAGGACCCATTCACTTTCCCATTTACAAAATGGGAAGAATTAAATCTGAATCTAATATATTGGGTAGGGCCCACACAATTGTGGGCGGTTTCTGCTGTTTAGTGTGCAAGAAATAGGACTCTTTTTTAACAATTTTACGGTTCTTTTTATTTTCTTTTAAATGACTGTCAGACCGTGCAGACAAAATTACCCCTTCTGAAAAGAGCTAATCACCCACTCACCGCCAAAACGAAATTTGGGCGAAATATATGGGAATTTAAAGATCAATTCGCATTACAAATTGGGTGAAGAAAGCTGCTTAATTTTGGAGAAAACAACCATTGTTCCTCAAAGTCCGTCCAATTGTTGAAGGTATACCCGACTATCCTTCATGGTAACTTTTTTTCGTTTTAATTAAGAATTGTATGCCTGAGTAATGAACACCACTAACTTTGATCAAACGTAGTGCCCGGAGAACTGTTGTAGTAGCGTTTTATTCTTCGAAGGGGAACTTCGATTTAGCGTTGATGAAGTTTTCGCAAGGTGGAGAGAATTGAATGAAATTGACCAAAGCTAATTTGAGGGAAACGAAAAATGCTAGGGGTACAACAGTCTTTCCACATCCAATGGGTCGCTGAGAAATAAAAACCACCTCGGCGTCAAGATTTGTTTTTCGCCAATTCATGAATGAACAGCACGGGCCTGGGTTAATTCTCGGGCTCGCCAGTTTTGAGTCAAGGAAGGTGAACGTGAGATTTACCCCACAAATAAATTCATATCTGACTATATCAGGAAAAGTGAACGGGTCCTAAAAGGGAATCAAGACAAACATAATTATTTGGATAATGATCAAGTGTTGACACTTTTAAAAAATATGTTTAAAGCAATCATTCATATCTCTCTACCAAAAAAAGTGTAAATCACACACTTTTAACAAAATAATAAATTGATAACTCATAATATTCAAGACGTCAAAATTATAACCATAAAAAATTTCAAATGATTACTACACAAAAATATACCTAATATTTATTAATTATAATATTTTACTCAACATGATTGCCTATAGATAAACCATATAAAATTCTAATTTTAACAATAGTATTATTAATAAACCAAAATTTGATAACGGACTATTTTATTTTATTTGAAAAACTAATTGTTTGATCAACTTGATTTTCTAGGTTATTACAAATATACATATACATGAATTTATATTATAACGCCAGTAATTAATATACTAAAAATAATATATTGAGTAAATATGAAGATAAATAATATGCATGTTTCGAGTTAAAGTTGTTACAATTCTTCCTCTCTAAGAATTGTTAGAAATATAGGAATAAAATTCTCGAACCATATACACGCGGTACTCTAACTATTACAATAAAAAAAACAACAAAAATAATTGAAATGTAAATTATAATGAAAGTTATCAAATAAACCGAACTATAAGTATTGTTGAGATAAACCTCATTTCTGCAAGACAAATTACATCACAATTAGTTCTCTCGTATTGACGTAGTATCCCCAAAGATGAAACAACTTCCTACTAACGTATATAACATCTCAAATCTGCTAGGCAACGATGAACTTGATGGGGCTCCAAAAATTAAGCAATACAATGTTCCTAAAGTGTACAATAATGTTTAGAGCTTGATATAGAATGGAGATGCTTTTGTTGGTGTATAATTTATCCACAACTCTATGCCTTTTATAAGCATAAAATTAGGACATGAGAGATCATGATATTAAAACATCATAAATTATAAAATTAAGATTATAGATGTTACAAATGTGGAACGTCAATTATGTGTGAATTATATTTTGAATTATGGTATAGTAGTCTTGAAAATTTGTTAAATTCTCATTATTCTATTTTAATATTTGTAACCTACGGTTACTCATTTATTAGCTCTTACGTGATTATGAAGTTTTCTGTACATAAAACTGTTGATATAAGGTATTGACCAATGATTAAACAAACGGTTAAAATGTGCAGGAGTATTAAACACAATTTTTGTTGATTCATTTCACAATTCAACAATAATTAAAGAAACGGTCAAAATTTATAACCTGCTGAGTGCTAAAATAGATTCCATGTCTCATAAATATTCAAAATATAATTCAAAACTTGTAAATATTTCAATTCATGCCCAGAATTTATAAATATTTAAATTAAGGCCAAAACTCGCCTTTTATATATGTATAGATAAAATATCAATAATAACAAGTATGATTACTGTATTAATTTAACACTGATAATTAGTATTATTACTCTCTTCGTCTACGAAAAATAGGGCTATTCCATTTTTATCCCTAGTTTTGAAAAAATGATACTCTCTCCATCCCTGAAAATGTGTCATATATTTCCTTTTTCGTCCGTCGCTAAAAATTTGTCACATTTCATTTTTACCATTTTTAGTAGTGGACCCTGCATTTTACTAACTCATTCACATTCACATTCACATTTTATTATAAAACTAATACTTCCTACATTCCATAGTAGATGTCACCCTCGGGAGATGACACAAGATTTTAGGAATTTTTTTTTTATGTGTTAAGTGGTGAGAGAAAATATAATTTTATATTTGGTGTCAGAATAAACTTTTTCCAAGAGAGGAAATGTGACATCTTTTGTAGGACAAACTAAAAAGAAAAGTGTGATATTTGGACGGAGAAAGTATATAAAAGTAGGACTCATGTATCACCAACTTTTTCAACCTACTTTCTATTACATTTCTTAAAACTCGTATCGGGTCAAATGGTAATGAACTATTAGGGACAGAGGGAGTAGTAAATAGTTAAAGTGGATAAAAAGAAAAATATACTATTCTCTTTCTTACTTTTCTTTCTATCTACTTTAACTACTCCCTCCTCCATAAAAAATAGATCATTTTGTGTATAGCACAAGTTTTAATGTAGAATTGGTAAAGTAAGAGAGGGGAGGAGAAAAAGTAGTAAAGTAAGAGAGATATGGAGAAAAAGTGAGTAAAGTAGGAGAGAGTGAAGAAAAAGTGAGAAAAGTACGAGAGATAAGCTTTCTATTTTAAAAAAGTGATCTATTTTTTGTGGTCGTCCCAAAATGGAAAAAGTGATCTATTGTTTGTAGACGGAGGGAATATTTATTATCATTTTTATAAAACTTGAGATAAGAATGATAGTATATCCCTATTTTTCTTAATTATTAATTATATAAACACACATTCTCAATTTCAGACCACTATACAAGAACACACACAAATATATATAGATACACACATCTGCACAGAAACAGACTTACAGATAGACACAATTTTAAAAACACAGCTTGACTGCACAGCAAAGACACTGCAACCCAACCCATCATCAATTCATCTCTTTCTGCATCAATCCGCCAATCCAATCAATCGGAATCACTAATTATGGAGCTGCAGAACACTGTCAAGGAAGCCCTAAACGCGCTCTACCACCATCCCGACGACGCCGTCCGGATGCAGGCCGATCGCTGGCTTCAGGATTTTCAGCGCACGATTGATGCTTGGCAGGTGATTCCTGCTTTTTTTTAATGTTTTAACTGATTGCCGGATTTCTAGTGGCTTTATTGGTTGTTGATTTGGGGGAGAGGATTTGGAGCGTTGATTGGGATTAAGTAAAGAGTGGTTTTGACCTCGGATTTTATAGGTTAATTTGTTTGAATATCGTGAGGGGTAGCATTGATGTTTTTCAGCTGAATATGTTGGGGCTTGAATTTGAATTTGAATTTGAAGTATTCGACTAGTATGTAGTTCTGCTTTGTGATTGAGTCTCGGTTTATTAGCTCGAATTGATGCATTTGATAGTCAGAAGTTGCTGTCGATGCATGGTAGGGTGTGATAGTTTACTTATCAACTATGGATTTCTTCCATTTGTGATTTTTGGCATGTTTTTAGATATTGTATTGTATGCCAAAGAGCTTTGCTTCGTATGTTTTTAGGTTGGCTACTATATAGATATACAGAATATCACCAGTTGTTGGTGCAAAGTAGTCAAGGTATCGCTAGAAAAAGTGAAATTAATGTGATGATTGTGATCCCTTCTACTTCTTTGTTATCTCTCCTTATTCTAGCATTTTTTCTATAAAACATCAAGGGCAGCAATGTTCTCTCTTTCTGGTCTTTGTTACTGAAAATTAGACCTGTTCACATGTGAATAGGTGGCGGATAATTTGCTTCATGATACTTCCAGCAACATAGAAACTTCAGTATTCTGCTCTCAAACTCTCAGAAGCAAGGTACTTAGTTCCTTCTTTTTTCGGTTAGAATCAAGATACTATTTAGTATTTACTTCTTGTTAATTAGTTCTTTGTAAAACCACCAATGGTATGCCAAGATGATTATTTATAAGTGTTCTCTTGTGTAAGCAGGTGCAGCGTGATTTTGAAGAACTACCATCTGAAGCTTTTCGTCCGCTACGTATTTCTCTAAATGTAAGGATGTACTATTAGCTTGTGCATTTCTGATCCATCTTATTCTTCCACAGAGTAATCCGTTTTAAATTTTCTCTCTTTCCCTGAAAATGTGTAGCTGTAGCTAAGAGCTTTAGTCATCATTCAATTTTTTGTGCAGTCTTTCATTCATTGATTGATATTATGTCTGAGATGCTACATGTATTATTGGAACAACCTTTATCAAACCCATGATGTTATCATATTATCCAGTGTTATAATTTTGTATCTACTTTATGCAGACTTTACTGAAATCATTTCACAAGGGACCTCCTAAAGTTAGGACTCAGGTAAATCTTTGTTACTTCAATTTGTTCATTACGTCTTCAATCAAAGAAGGCTAAATGTCGGGAGATATAGATTAGTCTTGCAGTTGCTGCATTGGCTATTCATGTACCAGCAGAAGACTGGGGAGATGGTGGTATTTTAAACTGGATAAGAGATGAGATGAACTCACACCCTGAATGCATACCAAGTTTTCTGGAACTTCTGAGAGTCTTACCTGAGGTAAGTGTAAATACAAATATTGAGAAATCAGTTATTTTCTGTCTCTCTCTCATACAGACACACACATGCAATGTTACTTAATTGGAAGTTGGATTTAACCATCATAACAGTATACTGAAAGAGAATGTGCAGATTGGCAAAACTCAGGCTCTTTTACAGATATTATATAGTAAATCAATGCTCGGCACACAAAAAATGGTTACACTCTTCAGTTTTGTTTTGATTCATGTTGTTAATGCAATATGTAATCTTTAATGTATACCAAAGAACACTCAGTCAATCCCTTAAGCTCAAGGGTGTTATAGCAGTCCCGTGATGCTATTTGTTAAAAATGTCTAATTGATATTTGGGATTGCTTGCTGTTGGAACTGTTTTCTTTTTATTACTTGTGTGGAGCATGTGTGTGTGTGTGTTTTCACAGGCATGACTGTTTATCTAATTTGTATCCACCCAAAGCAGCCTATCATGAAACCGTTCTTAGTTTAGTATTTGATTTGGTTGGATAAGCTTTATAATTTAGATAAGTTGAATTAAATTTTAGTGAATCTGGTAATATATCTAAAGTTATAATCATCTTTTTTATTGGTTTCAGAATAAATGGCTTAACAACAATTTCCTTAAATCCAGGAAGTTTTCAATTACAAAATAGCAGTTCGTCCTGATAGACGCCGGATTTTTGAAAATGAGCTTGCTACTGGGATGGAGATTGCTCTTAATGTCTTCACCGCTTGCTTGAACATAAATGGACTGTCGGAACAGGTATGCTATATAATTTGATGTGCTGTCATGAAGTTCATATTTGTGGGTTTGTTATAAATCCTTAAAATATTGAACTATTTGTATATTGCTTTTTTTTTAAGTCTTTGTGTCTTTGGCATAAAATTGTTGTTATCCTTTCTAAATTCATACAACTTGGCAGGCACTTGAGGCTTTTGCTTCATGGCTACGGCTAAGGCACAGGTATTCACTTCTTTTACATAACTTCATTCTCGTAGGTATACTTGTTACTTGCATTTTCTGATATTATCAGATAGAGAATAGTATGCTCTGTCATCATGGATCTTAGTATATCTCACTTTACCACAGTAGAGTTAAATGAATGGCTTTTAGGGCAGCAATATATGAATATTTGTTTCTGATGTGGTACATGCAATCAAAAGCAACTTGTCTTTCCAATGGATCTGTGAATTACTACATGCACCTTAAGTTCAGTAGCAGGAACCCACCATCTAACGTAAATTTTTCATGCAATCTAATAAACTTAACAATAACATTTTACAAAATCAAAAATCATAATTATGAAAGCATTGAAAATATTTAATACATTTAATGTTAGTATTGATTGACACTTAGTGAATTTATATTAGTGGCTTGTGTGAGGAAATGGTAGTTGGTATTTGAATGTATGTATAGAAGGGGGTTGCGCATGATGCAGCCTCTATGGGGGCTGTGGCCCGAGCAACCGCCAACCCCAACCTGCTGAGGGGGAGTTTCTGATTAGGAAGGGCTGTAGCCTCCTCCCCCATCCTCTCACCTGATTCCACCACTGATAAATTCACTTATTGGTTCCAGGATTCCAGCTTCAGCTCTGGCTTCACATCCGTTGGTGCACACAGCTCTCTCAGGCTTGAATAGTGATATACTGTCCGAAGCATCTGTTAATGGTTTGTGAAAGTTACATGCTAATTCTTTCATCGCATTCGTAATATAACACTCTCCAATCTTTGTAGATCTCTTCCTAAGCATTTTTTATACACCTCTATCATGTTCATTCTGATGGAACTCAGTTAAAGTAGATAGACATACAGTCTTTGTTTCCCCAGAGTTTTGGCTGGTTTATCTAGTGCTAAGTCACAGGGAAATGATTTTCTGAATGGAGGTGAACTTCTATGTTAAATGTAAGAACATGTAGCTGATAGTTTTAACAATGAAAACTTAAAATCAAAGTGATGGCTTGCCCAAAAGAGATTTTTTTTTATATGAAATAAATACTAGTTTTCTTATTGGATTTATAAATACAGGGTATAGTATCTTTGGTTCTCTATAAGCATGGCATTTTTGGTCAGTATGTGTATGATTCAAATTCAACAAAACTAAAAGATAGCTGTCATATTTAGTGGGGAAGCTGATTCAAGTAGCTCTTGAATGGCCTCAACACTTATATGAGTGTGGCCCAGTTAAGTTTTGTGGTGGCTATCGGGCGGTAGAATTCAAAGATTCGGATTTGGCTTCAGAAATTAGCTTCACATAAACAGTTCTGTCAGATTACGCTCTTTCTCTCCCTCTCTCTCTATTGCATGATGTTTATCCAGTTGATACTTAGGTTCTTTAGGATCATCACCAATGCTATATACTCCACAATATTAAGGATGCTTACCTTGTACCAATCTCTACCTGCAGTTATTTCTGAATTGATTCACTATACAACAGTGAGAAACCTTGATGAAGTTGCTTCTCAGATGCCTTTAATTCAAGTACTTGTGCCTAGGATTATGAATCTGAAGCCTCAACTTAGAGATTCATCCAAGGTATTACATAAGCAGGGTCTTATTTTTTTTTCTTCTCCATTTAGAGTATTGTGTTTATTCCATTCAGATCTGTCATTGTATTTGTCAAAGATGATGCCCGTATAGATGAAGTCATTTCATCACTTTGTAAACCATTTAGATGCTTGAAAGTTGTGCTGTGTTTCATAGTTGGTGCTGTCATTTATATGCTCATTATCAAAATACTTCTAGAAATTATCTTCGTGTGTCCATTGCTATTCATATTTTACACAAATCTTGACATGGTACTGATCTAGTTGTTGACATAACATAGTATTGGTTGGAAATCTTAGACAATAGTAGGCTGGAAGTGATCAAGTGAAAGCTTGGAGTTTGAGTTTTCTGGCTTGAGCCTCCAATTGGGAGTTGTATCAGAAGGTCTGAGTTTCTTCCAGCAAAAGTTAGAGCTCCATTAGATTCCTACCTCGTATTAGCTTCGCAATCTGCAAATTAACAAGAAGTGCAAAATGAAGAACCACGTCTAGCAACTAAGGTTTATTATCAGAAACTGGGAGACTGGACCAGTTTGCTTGACCCCAGCAGGTTAGCCTTGGGTGGGAAATTATGTGCATCTAGTCATCCATCTTCCTTTCGAACCACATTCCTCACCATTAATTCTTCTTAGATGAAACAGGAGGGACATCTAGTCCTCCTGATGTACTTCTGCATCATGTCACTCGTATTAAGTTGTGGTTCCTATGAAAATTGTCTTGCGCGGTGACAATGTTAGCATGGAGGAGTGGTGCATATGGTTGTGATTTTGTGAAATGGTAATGAAAGTTACTAATGTAAATTCAACAAATGGTTCCAAGGTAGTTTTTAGATGTTACTCATGAGTTTCATACAAGGTTAATCTGAATCTGGATTGAAACAATAAGCATGTAAAAGCAAGTGGAATTTGATAAATAATACTCCCTCCGTCCCATGTTACTTGCACTTTTCATTTTAGGCCGTAAATTTGAGATTGATTTTTTAGTGTAACTAAATTAGAATTTTAAGTGTAATGAGACATCACTTAATAAAGGACCTCTTAACTTAATCTAACATATTAAATGCATTAATTCTAACTTAAACTATAAATAGTGTAAGGTGTGTGACGTGCCGAAAAGTAAAAGTGCAAGTAACATGGGACGGAGGGAGTATAACCTAGAGTAGGTCTGGGCTCCAGTGGAAACCATTTTTTTGCCATTTATAATAAGATAAACATTAAATTTCTTATTTGCATTACAAGCTCAAAGCCATCTTTATACTCTCTTCTGTGCAGTTATTATATATGATGTTTCTATATGACAACTGTTCACCACTGATCTCAGGATGAGGAGGATGTGAAGGCTGTTGCTCGCTTATTTGCTGACATGGGAGATGCATACGTTGAATTGATTGCTACTGGTATATAGCCTGCAAAGCCTTGCAACCTTCTACAGACTTGGTTTCTTTTAAATTTAGTAATACTTATGTGGGGTTTTACATATGCTCAATTAGTTTGTATCTTAGTGAGGATATTACCCTTGCTTCTTGTACAACAGGGACACTTCTTACAATAAAAAGTAACTTTTCTCTTCAGGTTCTGATGAATCAATGGTGATCGTGCAAGCACTACTTGAAGCTACTTCACATCCAGAATTTGATATTGCTTCAATGACCTTTAACTTTTGGCATAGTCTTCAAATGCTAATAAGTGAGAGGTACTGGCATTTTCTATTCTAAGGTTATGTGTGTGCGCTAGATCATTATATGACTGTATAATTTCTAATGGATTAGGAGTAATACTCTTCCACATGGTCATGAACCATCTTCTGAACCTGAGAAATCCCCTCAGCTGCTGGCGTTCCGTTCATCGTATGAAGCACTTGTTTCCTTGGTGAGGCTTTTCTTATGGTCTTTACATAGTCTTAGGTTTTGCATCAAGATTAAGTTTCTTCTAATTCAAAATGGAAGTGTTTGCATAGTTCCTTAAGAATGCTAAAGGAGAGGAGCATTTGTTCTTCACTAGTAATATTTTTTTTCCTAAATAAATAAGAGCATAACATGGTATACAAATGTCTTGGTGTTTTATCCCCATTTTCTTTGAGATAAAATAAATACATTCCAAAGATCATTGCTGTAATTGTCTGACCATCATAATGATATCTGGAGGATATGACCCTGGCCTCCTTGTTTACAGATTCCCAAGTATTTACGCATGTGGTTACTAGTTTTTAAGGCTAACTACTTTTATCAATAATGATTTCTTATATGATTTTGCTGTTATTTATTTTTCTCTCAGGTTAGTGTCAAAGTTGAATATCCCCAGGATTATGCTGATCTTTCAAGAGAGGACCAGAAAGATTTTAAGCAAACCAGATATGGTACATTTGCTGTTTGATCTGATAATGGTTTGCTGCATGTATCGACATAATCTTAAATGATGTATGTAGTTTATATAAATATTTAACAAACTCTCAAATACGATACACATGGAAGAAACATTTTGTTTATTGCCTTGGAACTAGGCATATTTTTCAGGGATGGGGAGTATTAGTTAGCCATTTCAGAATGCCTTCTGCATTTGAAACATACAGAATTATTTAATGTACACATGACTTGTATGTTTTATCTTCATAGCCTTGTTATTGTCTAGATGTCAACATTATAGGTCTTCCCCCTCCTCCCACTAGACTTTTTGAGGTGACATGTTTTAAGATCTAACATTTTTTGTGGTTTTCACAAAATTATCATGCTGGCAGCTGTTGCGGATGTCCTCATTGATGCAGCTCTAGTTTTAGGTGGTGATGCTACACTGAAGATTCTTTACATGAAGCTTATTGAGGTACATGTAATCTCGTTAATGCTGTAGAGATACCTGTCTGTCAACCCTTTAAAACTCTGTAACAAATTAATAAAGGCATAAAGCAGCATTTGCAGCCATTATAAATTCTTGTTTGTATGGTCACTCATCTTATACATATTTTGCTCACGATGGAAAATAAGTCAAAAGGCTACGTTATAAGTTCTTATGAGGTACCGAACATCATACTCTATACATATATAAGCGATATAATGGCACAGTTCTGGTTCCAGCTTATGATGGAAAAGATATTGGAGATCTGCCGGTTGTGAGCTGTACTCAACTACTCATTGATATCTTGTTTCCCAAATATTAGGAACAACTCATAATCATTGTATACAACACAAATAACTTCCCTTATGGTTTGTAAATGTACTCCTGACTTCTTGTAGCTTTCACACTCTCATTACTTTGATATAACCTGCAATATGTAATAAATACATGTTGAACCCAATTTCTGGAATGAAACCTGATAAAAAAAGAGACAGTGGGTAAAATGTTAATTAATCCTCCTACTGGAATTGAAAGGCTACAGTTTAAGGCTTCACCATAGGCCCACTACTTCGACCCAAGGCTCACTGGGGAGATTGGGCCCCACTCTGAAGACTACCAACATAATTATCATATAGTATTACATATCATGAAATTATTTGAATTCAAAACATTGTTAGTACATGAATTTATCAATGATGTCTCATTTCCCCTTTTAATTTATGTATAGGCTGTTAGAAATTGCGGGCAGGTCCAGCAAACTGATTGGCGTCCAGCAGAAGCGGCTTTATATAGTATTCGAGCAATATCCGATTATGTATCTAATACTGAAGGAGATGTGATGCCTCAGGTTTGAATATTCTCCCATATCAGGCTGTCAATTTATAAAGCTAGCTAGCTAGGTGTTTCCCATTGATCAATGTATTTCCTAGTTATTGATCCGACAAAATTTCCTTTTAGTCCTTTGGCCTCATGCATTAATTTGTTTTGATGTCTAACTATGTTCACTGTTCAACACTTTACCAATTCAGATATATCAAACATGTTTTGTTTTGCCAGATCATGAATTTACTTCCTCAACTTCCTCATCAACCACAGCTGCTGCAGACAGGTATAAAATCCACGAGAACATCCTTTTGTCTCTCAAAATGTCTTTATTACTTCCTCATCAGGGAGTAGTTTTGAGTTTTGACACAGTGTTCTCGAGTTACTTATTTATGTTTTTTTTGTATCTTTGTTCAGTATGCTATGTAATTGGGGCTTACTCAAAATGGCTTGACACTGCACCAAGTGGACCTTCATTCTTGTCGCCTCTTATAAATATTCTTGTTAGCGGTATGAGTATATCAGAGGACACTGCAGCTGCAGCTGCTGTGGCTTTTCGTCATATATGTGACGGTAAATAGTCTTGCTTGCTTAGCTTCTCATGTTTGTTTTCCTGACTAGTACTAATAGTTTACAGCTAAAACTAACATTCAATGTTTTTTAAGCTTCTAATTTCATGATTTATGGTTTAATTCTTGTAATATCTCAGATATTGTTATTTCTCTCTTCAACAAACTGTGATCTTCTTCGCCTCTAGTAGGGTAGCTCTGGGTGATGGTCCTACTCTTTGTGAGATTACATAATAACAAGGAATTTGTGTTCTAGGAGTAAAATGTCAAGCATTTTTTTCTTGAATAGGGGCTTCTTTTATATTCTATCTATGTCCATTATTTCTTACCTTATTGCTCACTTGCCACAAAATTTTACCCCTTTGTTACTGGGCTTTGCAATAGCTATATTTTACTTGAACTCTGCCTATATTTTGTTTTGGCTGTAGACTGCAAGAAAAAACTATGTGGGTCCTTGGATGGACTTTTCCAAATATACCAAGGGGCAATGATTGGAGAAGGCCCCTTCAAGGTTTCTGCAGAAGACTCGTTGCATCTAGTCGAGGCTCTTAGGTATTAATGATTTTTATGACTTGCAGAAACTGGCTGGTATTTTGTGTTGTGTTAACTTATTTAGATAATCTTTATTCACAGTATGGTCGTCACGGAACTTCCTTCGGAACATGCTAAGAAAGCCTTGGAGGCACTATGCTTGCCCACTGTTGCTCCTTTACAGGTTAGTATTGTCTTAAGGAATCAGGCTTGTTTTGATATGTGGTTGACTGGTTGAGTGAGCAATTTGCATGGTCAATAAGCAGGACATCATCAATCAAGGCCCTTTAGTACTGGGACAGAAGCCTGCTCGAGATTTAACTGTTCATATTGACCGATTAGCAAATATATTTAGGTAGCAACATATATCTGTATTGGTTATATTAGGCGTACCTTTTTATGAAGCTCAACTTATAATTATGCAACTTCAGACATGCGAATCATCCGGAAGCTGTTGCAGATGCTGTTCGAAGACTCTGGCCAATCTTCAAATCAATCTTCGATATGTTAGTGCTACATCTGCTGATTTGATAAATACTTTAATTATATTGCCTTGGGTACTTGATTCAAGATAAGTTTGAGCTCAAATATCTGTGCTGCAGTCGTTCTTGGGACATGCGAACTATGGAATCTCTTTGTCGAGCGTGCAAAAATGCGGTAAGATTTCTGAACTATGGAATTTTGATTATGGATTATTTCAAAGGTTCTCACCATTTGCTTTTTGAGTATTATTGCCCTCACTATCAAGTATGGTAAATGGGGATGATAAAATTTAAGAAGAGGGACCAAAGGGAACCAAATCTATTCATGGTGCTTGGTATGTTAGATTTGGAATCAAATAACTCGACAATTACTCCCTTGATTAGTTACCCTCGGATTAATCAACTTGATTTCCATTGTAATTGAACTTCTCAGCCATACACCCATACCCATAGTTGTTCCAGTTGAAGCACCATTTTAGGGTGTTTTAACATGACATAATACCATGATTAATCTACTTAGCACGGTAAGGCCATATGACTATGCATACAGATCATATTTTCTCTATCGTGCTGGCAGTACTTCTCTAGTAATTCTAAGACCTCCAACAATGTTATTTTTTTTTATAACATGATTGAACCCTCATCGCCTTTTTGCCATAGTAGTCATTCTACTTTCATTGGACTGCCCACAGAAGATAGTATTCGAAAGGAATGTAATCCAATTTCAATTGTAGTTTCCAGTGTCAGTATGTCACTTTTATGGGAGTCTTCCTGATAAGAAATTTCTCTCTTCCAGGTGAGGACCTCTAAAACTCTTATGGGGGTTACAGTTGGTGTAATACTCGAAGAGATACAAGCTTTGTACAAACAACATCAGCAACCTTGTTTCCTCTATCTCTCTAGTGAAGTTATTAAGGTTCGTATTCCTGGTTCTTTCTGGGTTAATATATTACTCGATAAGTTTTCCCTTTTCTGATTAACTTATATTTGAATCCTCTTCTCTAGATATTTGGTTCAGATCCATCTTGTACAAACTATTTGACAATCTTGATTGAATCTCTTTTCAACCATACAACATCTGTGCTTACAAAAGTTCAGGTAATGTCTCTGGTTAATAACCGTCAGCTCCGTTAATTGAGATCGTGGAATGTTTTCCTGATGCTATTACCCATGTGGCAGGACTTCTCTTCCCGACCCGACCTGGTAGATGATTGTTTTTTATTAGCATCAAGATGCATCCGTTATTGTCCGCAATTATTCTTTACATCTCCTGTATTCCCCTGCTTGGTGGACTGTTCTATGATTGGCATCACCGTGCAGCATAGGTTCTCCCTCACAATCTCTCTATCAAATAGTAAAATTTAGTATTTTCTTATGTTCTTAAACGACAAGCATGCTCTGATGAAATACAGTAAGGATTGAAATTGTCACATTTCACACTGCAGGGAGGCCTCCAATTCCATACTAAATTTCCTATCAGATGTTTTCGATCTTGCAAATTCCACTCACGGGAAGCCTTATGTGCCCATCCGGGACAATGTGATTATTCCCAGAGGAGCTGTCATCACCAGAGTTCTTGTAGCTGCTCTAACCGGAGCACTTCCAAGTTCGCGACTAGAAACGGTTTATGTCCCTGACCCCTCAATAGATAAATGCTACCATGATAGAGGCTTCCATTTGCTATATTGAACACTTCAATTTTCATTTGCAATAGGTAACCTACACGCTTCTAGCTATTACACGAGCCTACAGTTCAAAGGCGTTAGAGTGGGCAAAGGAGGCCATTTCCTTAATTCCATCAAATGCGGTGACAGAGGTGGAAAGGTCAAGATTTCTGCAAGCTTTGTCAGATGCGACGTCTGGTGCAGCTGTAAACGGCCTGACGACTCCAATCGAAGAATTATCCGAGGTCTGTAGACGTAATAGATCCGTTCAAGAGATTGTTCAAGGAGCTTTGAGGCCTCTTGAACTGAACATGGTTTCTGTATCATAGTTGGTGAGTGACAGAGAAGGGCTATT
This sequence comes from Salvia hispanica, assembly GCF_029641045.1. NCBI lineage: Eukaryota > Viridiplantae > Streptophyta > Magnoliopsida > Lamiales > Lamiaceae > Salvia > Salvia hispanica. The sequence goes on from NC_142694.1 coordinate 40,964,482, forward strand.
TTTTCTCTGCCCTTGTCTTCGGTTTCGGTTGAGGCAACTTTTTTGTTTCATTTCAATATTTGTATATTGTTCATTTGCCATTTCATATAGTTTGAATGAGGGTGAGAGGGGAGGGTGAGAGGTTGTGTTGTTGTGTTTTACTTTCAAAGATGAAACATAATCTTTTTATTGTGAAGGATAGCTTAAATATGGCAGACGGTTGTAAGTCTCTGGTTTGGTCAATTTTTGGGGGGGCAATATCACTTTATTATAAATTTGGTTCATGTCTGAATTCTCGTTAATGGCATTTTCATTTTCACATATTGATTAATTTCAGCAACAGTATTACTGAGTTGAGTTCTTTAATTGTGATAAATTTGCTGCTTAAATCTCATCACCTGGCTTAGATTTCTAACAATACAAAAGGAGCATATAATTAACAAACTAGTTCACTTTCAAATGGAAGTATAACTACACGATCAAAGAGAAGGGGAAGTGAGTAGGAGTTAAGCAAGGAACAAAAGATGATTCTTTCCTTGATGAAGATTGTGCCACAATACAATTGAAAAACAAGATCAGTGACAGATTTATTGTGATTTGGTCACAATTTTTTTCCCCCTTACTCTTGCCAAGAAGAATTCACCAAGAGCGACGTCGGAATTGCATCCAGTAGATGGGAATAACTGCACCAAAGTAAGAACGTAAACAACTCTTTAATCTTATTTGAATATTACCCAAAAAGATACATGAATTGAAGTACAAGATGGAACAACTGCAGGATATAGACGTAGAGCAACACGGGATCCATGTAAAAATGTCAGTTCTTTCTGTCCTAGTCATCTAAATGCCATTCCTTAATGAAGACTGTCAGGATATGAAGACCATCGAGTTTTTGTTTCCATAACATCTTAGTTCTCTGGGTTTTTTACTATAAAGTATTAACCACCAAAGGGAAGTAGTAAAGTTAACAGGAACTCAATTATTGTAGGAATCAGATGAAATAGCTCAGTTCGAAATGTTTAGGTAGTAAAATGGCAAGAAAAAACTAAAACTTTTTTCTTCTTTTCTTAATCTAAACTACACCATACTTATATAAGAAAACTCAAGTGCCAGTCCAAGAAATATACATAAAGATAACTCACTTACTAAAGGTGACAAGTACTCGTGACAAGGCCTGCGGCTGAAACTGTTTGAAGGGACAATCTGAATTCCAGCTCAAAGCAACCCCTCAAAAACTGAACATGCATATTTGTAAATCAGTGATATGATTCATATAAAAAGCTATACTCCTTTTTCTAACCCAGTAAAGGTAAAAGTATAAAAGGAAAGAACAATGCGATGAAAATCATGATCTTACATTGAGATTAACTTGAACCCTTATCTTTCCCCTCGTTTGCTACAGCATCAGCCACAAGTGACATCGGTCTTTCATTTATAACCTCATCTATTATTCCAAACTCCTTTGCCTCCTCAGCTGTCATGAAATAATCACGGTCCATGTTTGCTTGGATTACTTCAAGTGACTGTCCAGTGTGTTTACAGTAGAGATCATTCAATGCATCCCAAACACGAATAATTTGCTTGGTGTGGATACTTATGTCTTTAGCCTGCCCACTGTACCCACCAGAAGGCTGATGTATCATGATTGTAGCATTTGGGAGGGACCGCCTTTCACCCTTTGCACCAGCAGCCAGTAGGAGAGAAGCCATTGATGCAGCTTGACCAAGACATATAGTATTGATGGGAGACCGGATATACTGCATCGTGTCATAGATAGCAAGACCTACATTATCAATCAACTAACAATGAGTTCGAAGGTTTTCAAATAAAGTTCAAATATAAATACATACTGCAAAGTAGGATTCTCTGCAAAGTAGCAAAAAAGCAAAGGAACATTTCCTCATTTTAAGTTGCATAAGGATCATAAATTTGAATCAGAGTGCAAGTTCATCCCCATCCTTTACCAAAGCTGAATATTCAAGACTAATCTCTAGTTCTCTACTGTTCCTGAACATTGATTGTGACAGTAAATCCTACCAAATTAAACAAAAATTTGCAATATATATGCAAAACTCCTCAGCAACAAAAAATAATTATGACATTCTCATCACCTCCCCCAAACTAAACCCACTCAGAATCCAAAACATCACATACTAACACAGCTCACAAAAATTGAAAACCGGGCAAAATCCCCCGTCAATCGCCTTGTACGGGACTTTACATAATGTAAATAAGCTTAGAATATTAGTCCTGATTCAGTTTAACCAAAGCTTGAAACTTGATCATGATCGACTACAATGCCATTCAAAATTTGTCACAGAGATATCCATTTCCAATTATAAGACTTCAGCTCAACGATAAATAAACAACATTAAAATTACATAGTTTCTCCTCATCAATTAAAAAAAACCTCTGTAGCCCGAGACTGACTAAAATTTCCATCAAAAATATCAAAACCAAACTTATTTTGAACAAAAAAATCAACAAAACGGGAAATTTAACACATTTACCAGCAGTAACAGCGCCACCGGGGGAATTCAGATACATGTGAATTGGCTTGGCGGGATTCTCCGACTCGAGGAAGAGCAGCTGCGCGACGACGACGTGGGCGGTATCGTCGGAGATGGGGCCGTTGATGCAAATGATGCGCTCTTTCAGTAGCCGAGAGAAAATGTCGTAGGCGCGCTCCCCTCTCGATGAATGCTCGATCACCATGGGCACCAGGCTATAGCTCCTTCGGCCGCCGGCGACGGCGGTGGAGGATTTGGCGACATTGATTAGATTTCGGGAGAAGAGGCTTCGCATCATCGCTAGGGTTTCGATTTTCAAATTTGGGGAATTCAAAAGGAGAAGATTGGAAGTTTGGAACTCTATTGCATCATTCACTTTTATTTTATTTTAGTTCAGTTTTATTTATCCTTCTTGAATATTTTATCTGAAATTTGATGATATTGTAATAAATTATTAATAATGCAAAAACATTGTTCAGTAATTTAGTTTATAAGATAAATGACAAATTTAATATTCATTTCATTCTTTCATTCCATTTTACCATCATTTCATTCCTATTATTCATGAATTTCATTTTAAATAATTTATTATGGGGCTACTATACAATTATTTAAACATAAATTTCTCACATTATTATTTTCAAATTTCATATAATTTCCAATTTTTAGCAAAATTGTAGCTAGTGTGACACCATCGTGACATAAGAACATGGCACTATTTACATTTTTCACCAAATTGATAAAGACCTAATACTAATGTGATAATGTGATGTGACAAACAAAAAAACTACTACCAACCACATCATCATTAATTTGGCCAAAAGTGGAAAAGGTGATTAATTGCATAAACAGTATCACATTTTAAATTCATCAAACCGACCCAAAATCGATGATGTATACTTAATTATGAATTATGATATTTTATTATATAAAACAAATAAAAATAAAAATAGATTCACTAATTTTTTTCAATTTATTTTCTTTTATAAAATACTCCTTTCGTCCCGCTTTAGCAGTCTCATTGACTTTTCTGCCTCCTTTTTGTAAAAGTAATAAAAAATAGTTAAAGTGAAGAAATGGTTTCTGCCTCCTTTTTGTAAAAGTAATAAAAAATAGTTAAAGTGAAGAAATGGTAAAGTAAGAGAGCAATGTCAGCTTTAGCAGTCTCATTGACTTTTCTGCTTCCATAAAGTAATGAAAAATAGTTAAAGTGGAGAAATGATAAAGTAAGAGAGACAGGGTCAATTATGCGATATTTATTGGTGAACATGAGAAGAGCATGTCAACTATGAGATATTTATTGGTGAGAGAGGGAATATCTCTCAATAAATGTGTTATTTATTGGTGAATAGAGGAAGAGCATGTCAAGTGTCAACTATGAGATATTTATTAGTGAAAGAGAGAGTATCTCCCAATAAATGCGATATTTATTAGTGAAGAAGGGAAGAGCATGTCAACTATGAGATATATATTTATTGGTGAATAGGAGTATCTCCCAACAAAGTAAACAAATGAAATGATATGCATACTCCATTTAATACAAGATAAAATGAAATGATATTTATTACTCCACTTACTACTTGTATTCAATAAAAAAACCACTAAAAAGGAGAAAAGCAAAGCAAAAACCTTCCTGTAAATATCAGTAGCACAAAATGGGCAGGTACAAGACATAAAATATATTTCCAGCCTGTACAATGCATAGATAGAACTTAGAAGGATTAATAGTCCAAAGCTAGTGTTGAGCAATCTATGTCTTAATCAATGTTTCTCTATTTATCTTAAGAATGTTTATACCTATGATGTGCCCTATTCCTCCATAGTCCTTATTCTCTTCCAAAACTATTCCTCCTCATGCAACACTAACAATGCCATCTCCCTTTTTGTAGCTTGGTGTCACCGGGAACGAGGAACCCGTGGACAGGGACAACCGCAGTGACAATTGAGATGGCCCGGGAGGAACTTGCTGGTTTAAGCTTAGCTCAGCCATGGCTGAGGTCAGAGGCAGAGAGCAACGATGAACAAACATGGCTGGTGAGTTGTTTGCTAAGAAATTTTCACCTTGCATTGGTAATAGAACAGGACCATTCATGGTTGAGAATAGATTGGCATTGGCTGTCAATGGCCGAGGCACAGAGGGTGGCCGTGCAACGGGCTGAGCCGGGATCTGTTGCCGGTTTCTGGCCTCTTTCATTGGCATTGCAGCAACCTAATTTGAAACAGGACAACATATTTTTCAATCAGATTTATCATTTGTGAACATAAACATACTTTTCACTCAGAAATCCATATCCTTGAATGTTCAATTTAGTTTCATAAACCAGCAAGAACAATTATGAACACAAGAGCTATTGGATAGGCGATCTACCGAGTCAGTGGTGATGTCGAAGAGGCTGGTGCGCCGGCGCCGGCAATTGAGGTTGTTCCGGCGGATGAAGTACTTCTGAGCGTGACTAGCAACCTGAGTCGGTGTACGAGTCTTCACATAATTCTTAGATATTCCTCTCCAATCTCCTTTCCCAACCTTCTGCAATCCAACGAGGAACCGCTTGTGCTCTTCCTCTGTCCATGGAGTTCCTGAACAATGAAATCAAATCCACACCGATTCAATTGTGAGAATCCACAAACCACAAATGAAACCTATCTTCGTATTGAATACTCACATCCTAATTTTGTTACTTTTTTTTCGATTTCTTTTCGTGAATGCAATTGATTCCATACATTTGAAGAAAATTTCACAAGCAAGTAAACTACACCGTCTACATGAAATTATTCTTCACAGAAATCAGATAAGCAAATAAACAAATTGAAAAGTATTAAGCTGAATTAGCAGCTCAAAAGCTTCACGATCATAACATTAAATCACCTAAATCAAAACGAAACTGAAATTAAGCTAAATTAACAACTCAATTTCACGATCATAACATTAATAACCTAAATCAAAACGAAACTTAAATTCGTAGTAACAAAAAAAATACTCATAGATCTAACCTCGCTTACGATCGCCGCTACCTCCGGCCGCCTGAGGCGCTGCGTCATCCGCGGAGGCGTATCCGGCAGCTCCGCCGCGCTCCTTCGCCTTCTCCGGCTTGCTTGCGTTACTAACCTGCTCGTATTCGGAGAGGTTATTCATACTCACGCTCTTCCTCATCGGATCGACCTTCACTCTCACACCGAACAGCATGATCTCGCTAACGCCGCTCGTGGCGGTGGCCGGAGAATCTCCGGGGATCGACATCGGAATTTTCCGACGAATTTCGAAAAGAGAAAGGGAAAAGTTGATGAAGAAATGAAAGGTGGAAAAGTCGCTTTTATACTGAGATGAAAGAGGGCCTTTTGGAAACGTGGAGGCCGTACAATACGTTGCTGGAATTTAATTTATTTAGTTAATTAATAATGGAAATTATGGATATTACCAAATGGGATATATTAGGAGATAATAGTGGATTAAATTCATAAATATAATTAGCAGCGATTAAGATGGAAAGCTAGCTGTCGGGTGAGATTATTAACAAAACTATCATTTTATAATGTGAATATTCTGATTTGGTTTAGCCGGATTAACAAGATTTGAGATTATCAAAAACAAATTGATTGAATATATACAACTTTAATTTATGTAAGAGCACTCCCAATGGAGGTGGCGAATTCTCGGCGATAAATCGCCGATTATCGCCGAATTATCGCCGGCCATTGTGGCGAAGTCGGCGATAATTCGGCGATAATGTTACCGTTGCTTCGCCGAGTGGCGATTTATCGCCGGATTATCGCCGAGCGATCGCCGGCCACTGTGGGCGACGCTCGGCGATAATCGGCGATTTTTAAAATTTTTTTTTTTTTTTTTGGCCGAACGGCTATTTTATCCCACCCCTATAAATATTTCATCCTCTTCCTCCATTCATCACCCACAAACTTCATTCACACAAATTTTCAATCTTTTTTCTCTCCATCTTTATTAAATGAGTTCTGATTCATCGTCTCGTGCTCAGTCCGACGAGGAAATATCACATTCTTCTTCCGAAGAAGAGGTACCTCCCGCTCCCACCGGATGGGATGTAGCGGGTTTCGCCAACAACCCAATCAACAACTATATCTCCCGCTGCATACAAAGCGAGATCGCTCGAATGCAGCAGCCACCCCCCCAACGGCCAATCCGCCGGCGGCGCCGATACATCCCTCGCAACCACACTGGTGCGCACGATCGGCTGTTCGCCGATTATTTCGCGGAGGAACCACGTTATCCGGCAGATGTATTTCGTCGCCGGTTCAGAATGCGCCGCTCCCTCTTCCTGCGCATTGTTAATGCGTTGTCCGCGCGTTACCCCGAGTTCCGGCTCCAGCGAGACGCAGCAGGGAAGCCCGGACTATCGCCCCTACAGAAATGCACTGTTGCCATCCGGCAGTTGGCATATGGAGGGTCCGCCGACATGTTCGATGAGTATCTGCAATGCGGCGAGACGACTGGCAACGAGTGCCTGAAGAATTTCTGTCAGGGCGTGCGAGAGATATTTGGGGAGCACTACCTTCGCTCGCCGGACGCAGCTGACTGCCAGTTCCTACTGGATTGGCACTGGAGGACCCACGGCTTTCCGGGGATGCTCGGCAGCATCGACTGTATGCACTGGCAGTGGAAGAACTGCCCAACCGCGTGGCGAGGCCAGTTTACTACCGGCTACAAAGGTACGCATCCCACCATCATTCTTGAAGCCGTTGCCGACCAACGGCTTTGGATTTGGCATGCTTATTTTGGTATAGCCGGGTCGAACAACGACCTAAATGTTCTCAATTCCTCGCCCCTTTTCAACGAGCGGATCAACGGATTAGGCCCCTCCATCGAATTCACGGCCAATGGCAATGTGCATAACATGGGGTACTACCTGGCTGACGGCATCTATCCGCAATGGCCCGTGTTTCTGAAGACGATCAGATGCCCACTCGGAGATAGAAGAAGGTATTTTGCCCGAGCGCAAGAGTCTGCGCGCAAGGATGTGGAGAGGGCATTTGGGGTGCTCCAATCGCGATTTGCACTGGTAAAGGGTCCGACGCGCTTTTTCTACCAGGGGGATATTGCCGATATCATGTATGCGTGCATCATCATGCATAACATGATCATCGAAGATGAACACGAAGGCGTCCTCGACGTCACCAACGACCCAAGTGTTGCATCATCGAGTCACGGTGTCTCAACCGAGTCCGCCCGCCAGGGTGTACCGCACAACGAACATGAACGGTTCCAGGCGTTCATGGACATACACCAGAAGGAGGCCCATCAAGCACTACAACACGATATCATCGAAGAATTGTGGGCAAATAGAAACCGCGCCCACCGCCCTTGAATTTTTTTTTCTTTGAATTTTTTTTTTGATTTTTTATTTCCATTCGTGTACTTTTTTTTTTTTTAATTTTCTTCGTTGTAATGTGTACCCGTGTTTAATACAACGAACTTTATTACTATTTATTTGATTTATCTTTATAAATTAAATAAGCTAGCTTTATTATATATAAAAATAAAACAATTAAATTAGTGATGATGTAAAAATGAAATGTTGAGTTAGGGAGAAATAAGGGAGAAATAAGGGAGAAACCATTGTAGGGGTTGGCTAAAAACTGGGGATAAAATGTGATGCTGATGTGGCGCTGATGTGGCAGGAGTTAGGGAGAAATAAGGGAGAAATAAGGGAACTCCATTGGGAGTGCTCTAAGAGGATTATTTTGTTAAGATTAAATTACTCAAATATATCATTATGTCACACAGACTATTCATCTGTTCCACACAAAAATTAGAATCAGATAATTAGAGTATGCCATTAAAATATCTCATTTTTTCTTTCTCCTTTCTCCTCCATTAGCTAATAAATATCTCATCAAAATAAATATCACACTTTTCTTTTTAGTTTGTCCTACAAATAATGTTACATTTTCATTTTTGAAAAACTTCTCTTTCACATAAATAAAAAAATTACTACCTCCGTCCACGAAAATTTGTCCCATTTTTCCATTTCCGTCCGTCCTCCAAAATTTGTCTCATTTCACTTTTACCATTTTTAGTCGTGGACCACATATTCCACTAACTCATTCCTACTCACATTTTATTATAAAATTAATACTTTAAAAGTAGGACCCACATCCCACCAACTTTTTCAACTCACTTTCCATTACATTTCTTAAAACCCGTGCCCGGTCAAACCGGGACGAATTTTCGTGGACGGAGGTAGTATATTTTATCTCTCCATTTAATATACAAAACAAAATTTTCTAAAATCTCATGTCGTTTCACAAGTATAACATTTTTTGTAGGACAGAGAGAGTATTTAATAAGTGAATCCTACATTCCATTAACTCATTCCACTCACATTTTATTTTAATATGAATATATAAATGTAGGATTTATATTCCATTAACTTTTTTTAATCTATAAAGTCAAATAATTTATCAAAACTTTATCGGTAAGATATGAAACATTTAATTATGCACAAAAGGAATAATTAATAAGGTAGATTTTTGCGGAAGGAAATATGACTCACAGTTTAGGACGGTCTCAAAAAAATACAGATGGATTAATTTGGGAGGTAATTTTAGAAGGAGGTCAATAATTATTTTCCATTTATTTCGTGATTGTGTGGTGATACAATAATCAAATCTGTGAACTATTATCCCATGAATATCGTTAATTTGGGAATATAGTATTGCTCACTTTATCATAATGATAAATCATAGTGGAATTAGCCCTATAGCAACTGATTTGACTGAAGTCAACTACTAATCCATACTCTTTGTGTAGTGGTCAACCGAATAAAAAAAAGAATCACCTACTAATTTTTTATATTTATAGTTTGAAAATAGTAATCAAACTGTCTCCATCTCAAAATCAAGAGAATTGAATTCGACGAGTTAACTAGAGAAAAAAATTAATAAAATATGAAATATAATTAAAAAAATATGACATTTATTGAGTTAATTGCCTAAACAATAAAAAAAATTATATTAAAATAGTTGGTTTTTGTTAAGGGAAAATAACTCATTTAATTTTGGGACACATGAAAAATGAATACGAATATAAATTATAAATATAATGTCAATTCGACCGGATAAAATTCATAGTATAATCCATCGTTACCATAAAAATGTGCAGTTGTACTATATAAATGATATTAATGGATAAAATCTCTTTATTCCTTGTTATGATTTTATATTGGCAGCAGCTAAACATAAGCTGTCAAACTTATTAAAAGATCAAATATGAATCTTCAAACACAATTTTCTTAGATTTTTGGCATATTAAATTGAAAGGTGTTTTATGTAATGTATGAATGTATGAATAAAATGTTTTAGTTCTTTTATCGAATAATGTACATGTAATATGATTTAATGTTAATGTGTTGGTAGAATTTTAATCATAATATTATGACTCTGATTTCATCTCTTAAACAACTACACTATTAAAAGGTTTCGTGTTCAACTCTAGTCGTCTAGTGTGACTCAACCTTTAAATTTTGTTCATTTATCAATGACAAAATACTACAAATATATTGTAAATTTGTAATTATTATAAATTTGAATAAAAAAATAACTAAATCATCAAAATTCGATCCACTTTTTAAAATAAGGAGTACTTATTTTTATCCAATCGATCCACTTTTTAAAATAAGGAGTACTTATTTTTATCCAATATTTCTAACATCTTCTGTAGAAAATTGTTAGGAGTATTAATTTAATTGATCATAGCAATCCATATTTGAAATTTTATATTACTCCATAAATTATAAAAGGACCAATGAAGTCAAGTTTCTTTATTATTTTGCCAGCTGTTTGAAAGAATAAACAAAGTTATTTATTGGTATTAAGGTAGTACAGAATTTGAAATTGGGAGTGAGAATTAATATGCTAAAGCTTAAAGACAAACACTAAGCTTTAAGGATTAATTTCTTTATGAAAATCAAGAAAGTACCATATATATTTTTATATATTTAATAAGTTTATAGTCCTTCATGATGGTGTAGTGTCACCATTATCGAAAGTGTAATCAATTATTGCTTCGAAATATAAAGAACTTTTTAGTCTCAACTGCAACTAGTAATATCTACCAAATTGCTAATATTATACTACTAGTATTGAATTTGCATTCTACTAATACTTTTCCAAAAAAAAAAAAAACACCAAAATTTGGGACACCAGCTTCAATTATTCATAATTGTAAGATTGTTTTCGTCTCTAACCAATAGTCATGCATGTTTTATATTATGGTTCATTCACAAAAATTAATTATATTTTATTATCTGGCAAATTTATCTCACTAATAAGGTGAAGTTTATTCTCTATTAATACATTTGACAACTGTTTCTCTTTATTTATAGTATATTCTACTCATTTTTAACTAAAACTTTGTATTATCATTGACTATCAAGATTATTATCAGTGGACATGAGAATTACAAAATTACTTATCTTGAACTTGCTAAGTAAAAGCAAATACCTTGCATTATCTACCTAATGCTAAGGTAAATTAATGGAATGGTGCTACATATCTATTAGTAGTATTAATTGATACTATCTTTAATTTTACACGTATAGTAGAATATACTCCCTCCGTCCCAGATAATTCGACCCAATATTCCATTTCGGACCGTCCTACATAATTTGTCCTACTTCACTTTTACCATTTTTGATAGTGGACCCCATATTCTACTAACTCATTCATACTCACATTTTATTATAAAACTAATACTTTAAAAGTAGGACCCACATCCCACCAACTTTTTCAACTCACTTTCCATTACATTTCTTAAAACCCGTGTCGGGTCAAAGTGTCCCGAATTATCTGGGACGGAGGGAGTATAAATTACTTAGTTTGACGATAGTTAAAAATTAGAGCAACCTAATAACATGACTACATATGAAATGATTTAGGCACAGCAGCCAATGTGGTACGATAATTATAAACTAATCAAGGTGACTATTGGTCTAAGACAGTACTAAATATACTACTCGTACTAATTTGTTTTAAGCTGACAACGTTGTCTTAGACAAACAAATTAATGGAGGATTTTAGAAATTAATTAAAAAAGTAATCTTCAATCTTTAGGAGTGATTACAAATTTAGGGATGGCCCCATCTCCATTTAATTAGTTCATGAGAATTAAGTCTTCTATTCTTTTATTAATATATATACAACTTTTCTATATGGATTGTGTTATATGTAAAACTAATTTTAAATGCAGAATGCAGAACCATAACATGAAGGTGGTTGTTAAATAACAACGGAGTCGATTATTAGTTTGTTTTTAGTACATTCGAGAAAATTTTATTAGTTTGTTTTTAGTACATTCGAGAAAATTTTATGTTATGGTTCGTTCATCTTGCGAGTATCAACTATAGCGCACATAAATGTTAATGAATTTCGTTTTATATAACAATGACCTTTTTTATTTGGATTCTACGTTATGCATTGATCAAATTCACTATATAGTGATATGTATAATATGTTGAAAGTTGAGGACAATTTTTTATTCGGTTTCGGGTTCGGACTGGGTTGGATTCGGGTCAGGTTGCGGTTAGGATTAAGTCCATGCTGACCGGTACGCGGAGCTCCGACCGGAGAATAAATACACCACGGTAAAAACATGGCAAATAGATTGCAAAGAAATGGTTTTAGCCTCTATAACTGCACATCATCAACCAAGATTTACATTAACTATTAACTAAATTTATGGTACAATTTTAGGCTTAAATTAACCATGCTAAATTAACAAAAGATACATCTCTGAGAGGTCTCTAACTGAATTTGCATTCCAGAAACTAATTTACACTGCCGTGGAGGGCCGCGTCGTCGCGTCGAACCTCATCCGCACCACGCCATCCCCAAGATTCAGTGACACTTGGCCCCTCGCGTGCAAAAAATCGGAGGTCGGATGGCGCTGAATACAGCTCAGGCGGCGCCTGAGATGCTGTATTCAGGAGGAGAGATTTATTGGCGAGCCGGCTGCAAGTCAACGGAACAGGTCCGGGAAGGACCACATTATGAATTTGGCGAAGATGTCCGTCTCGAGGAACTCGATGTGAGCAGCACGGCCGATCAAGGTGTTCAGGCTTCTTCCCTGCAGGGAGATGTCGAAATTGACATCGCAGCGCAGCAACACACGGTGCTCGGAGGAAGGTGCCCGTATCTGGTCCAGGTATTCGTTCAGCATCTCGAGGAAAAGCTTGCCTTTTTTCGAGTAGTCTCCTGACGATGCAGGACACATTTCGATCCTCGCGGAATGATGTGGAACGTAGCCATCCTGAGAATTAGATCACGAATGCTCTGTGTTATTTTCGCTACAGGTTCGTTCAACAGTAGTCGTTCTTGGTTTCGATAAAACGAACCTTTGCCCAAATTACGGTTTTTCCTCAAATACACAAACTTCACATTGCAATTTTCTCCTAATTTCGTTTTCTTGGAGCCATCACGCGTACAAAACAGCATTGTTTTGTCTGCCAACGATGTCATTTTACATTTCTCGCGAGAAAGTGAAATCGGGGGAAAATTGCAAACAGTGAAAAAGTGTGTATTCGAGAACAAGATTTGGAAGCCATTGTACATATTGCATAACTGTGGCAAAGTTCGTATTTCGAAGAAATTAACCCGATTTTACCAATAAGTTGAAAGGAAGAACAAAACAGGGGAAAATAACCAACAAAGAAGGCAAACTACCTGAGGTGAAGATAACAAAATGATGTTTTTGAAATGCTCCAACGTTTTCTCCTGAAATTTTTTTATGATTTTAGAAAAGATTATTAGTAAGCTCGTAAAACTAGCGTGCGAATTCTATATAGTAAAATGACAGCGAGACTTTTCAAGTTTTTACCTTGCACAGTTTGTATAAGAAAGTATTTTGTAGATCAGGATCATCTGTGAAAGTCAGCTGATGAATGCACTGTGTGCCTTTGAGCTTCTTCAGGAGCCACAAACCGCCATTAAACAACGAGTTCGAACTGTAAAGATAACCAAGATGTGGGCCAGATACCGAGAGATACGTGTGCAGGAATCTCAGATATGGTTCCATAATCGTCTCTGCAGGGGAGAATGTGAAAATTAGTACCGTAAAAGTCAATTTGAGGGAAGTTTCGTCATTTGAGCTTTAGAGTCTAAACCTGTAAGTGCAGTTCTCAGAATGATGTTTCCAATGGAATGTCCAACGAAGCTAAGCTTGATTGTTCTCAAGTTCCCGGATCTAGACGCCTTATCCATTTTCTTTTTCACGAAAGATACGACTTCCTTTGCTAGCCTCTGGCCCATTTCTCTAAAGTCTCCAGATGTTTTATCTTCGTTAACTTCCGACATAAGAAATTCTGCCTTCGGGTCTATTAGAAGCCATTGGTTTCGGACGAGACGTAAGTCAAGATGATGGCCCTGCACATTAAATGAACCTTTTTGCAATCAATAAGTGGCAACTACACATCAATAGTGTCGTTTTAGAGAAGCCATGGCGACAAAGCATATGAACGCAACTTGCATTTCGCAGTGTTAAATTAATAAGTGAAGCTGTATATTACGAGCACCACCTGGAATCCATGGACAAAAACTACAATCTTGAGAACACGGCCAGTTTGACGAGTGGTGCCAGATAGCTTGTTTGAGGGGATAGAGTCAGCTCCAGCAACCAAGCCATTTGTATATTTCGGGTCCAGCTGATTGAAAGAAAAAATTCCTTTGGTTGAAGAAAGAGGTGCATTGACAGCTCGCTCTACAATTACGATGGGGATGCGTGATGGATCTCCAAACATATACAAGTCTTGAATAGAACGATTATTGATCTGCAGTTACGCAAAACATTCTAAAAATCTTTGTATTTTTGCTCGAATCTCCAACCAATGAGTGAGATAATACCACAATTGTAAAGAAAGCTAACCCTCATTTGTGCGATACTTCGCCTATGGAGCTCCGCCCTCATAGCAGCCGCCTGAGCAGGCTATAGAGTGGTCCCGAAAAAAGTGAAAAAAAATAAAAATTAAATCAACACCAACTGACTTGTGTAAAGAAAATACTAAAAATGATAAGCAAGGAAGTCATTATGATGATAAAATTACATCGCCAGTTAACTTCCGTAGTGAGGATCCTCGACCACGTAATCCACGGATGGTGGTATCATCCACTACACTGCTTATATACTGATGTGGCATCTCAGCCTTAGTGTAAACCATCCAGATTGACCATTCAGCTTTGCGATCAACAGCCCACTGGTTGCAAAGAGATTCAAGAATCTTCTTCGCATTAGCCCTGAAATACCCACAAAAATATTTTGTGATTACGATCGGCTCACGCATGGAAAAATGCTTAGTAATTGATCAAAACAAGTTAACTGGGAAAACAAACCTGTGGAAATTTAAAAACGTGCTCCACAAGTGATTCACTCGATTGCAGATCAAATCGAATGACTTGGCCAGCTTTTCTTCAGAGAACGAATAGAGAAAATCATCATGCTGAAAATCAACTTTACCATTTTGTTTCTACAAAAAGGAATATAGCAAAAGATTAGGTTGAGAAAAAAGGTCTGTAACAGTGATAAAAAGTTCATAGCCTATAAAATCCCTGAAGAACCTGTGAAACATTTAGGGGTTTGCTTGAAATTTGGACTGGAACTTCAGCGTCTGCCGAGTCCTGATCAGATCTTTGAGTGAAACCGAATAATATGCCAGAAGAAATATCTTCCATTTCAATTGATACGTCAATAGCCTTGCTGAGCTTTTGTAGCTCTTCTAGAAGTATGTCGTGGGCACTTGATAATGCTTTCAAAAGCATAACCTGTTCACAAGAAAACATAGCAAGAACATTACGCAATGACAAATGGAAGAGAATGGACTGAACATGTCAAAGGCGTCTATGCAACAGCACATGAGTTTAGTCACTGGAAAATCACTTGGATCACTCAGAATATTATGATTTCAATTTTCTACATGAAAATTATGTATACAATGTTTGGAGGCTTGATATTTGGATTGGGTTATTGAATAGCCAGACTCTAGAGAGAGCAACAGAACAAATGCCAGCATAAAGATATGATATTAAATGTTAGATATAAGGAAGTAACTGCAACAGAAAGAGAGACGGTAGCTTTATATGATAGGTTGCGACTATAATGAAATCTAACAAGAAAACATACTTGTTTTGATTTATTGTGCTCCACAGCAAGGTCATGTTTGTCATCTGTAGGATCACTGGGAAAACAGAAGCTATTGTTACTTCAACAGAGTATTCAAAAGAATTCCTCAAAAGATTGCCTAGGATTATGGTTCAAGCTAGGTACATCATAGGTGGTCATTGGCAACAAGCTACCAAAATTAAAAAGCATATGGAAAAAAACCAGCAACAGTTCTGAGCACTGATCAGATTTAAAGAAAGGAAACAAACCTGGGTACCTTCAGCGAGGGACTGTGAACCTCACTTTTCAGAAGGCTGGCATGCACACTTGTATCAACTAATACAGCGTGAAATGCATCAAAATGAACTGGACAGTAGGCATGCAACCCTAAAAGAGCTTTAGGGGGGAGGCGAAATTCATGGACTGCAGCAGGGGATGTATCCAAACAAGCATCGACATTATACCTATAGTAGTAGATTCAAATGGCTCAGTTCAAGTTGAAATAGAGCTCAACATGTTGGTTCATTGTTGATTAACTCCACTCACTAAAATATCCAATAGAGAGGAAACCAGAGTTGTTTCTGTCATTTCATGAGAAATTAATTACAAAGTGGATTAGATCTGTTAACCTGTTCTCCAAAACAGGAGCATACAACAGCTCAAACTTCACAATAACAGCAGAGGTTGAAGGATCCTGGAAAATGAAACAAAAATTTCAAATGCTACATAAACTACAACACGAACAATATAAATGTGGAGTGCGAAAAATAAAACCACACAGAAGAAAATATGGTGTTCTGCTATAAGACAGTGTCCTGCACAACCTATAGTGTGTGTATGACTAGATAAATTTGTACACATGGATTGCACATGTCCTGTGCACATAACCCCCCCCCCCCCCACCCCTCCCCCCAGAAAAACAAACATATTACCTCAAGTTTACTGAGAGATAAGTTGAAAGAGACCATCATTGCCAACAGTATATCCTGTCTCGCATATCTGATTCGAAAAGGTTGCGTTGAAAAGCTATGGTCAGTGTCATCAATTCTCCAGACACCATATATATCATCAGAACCCAAATCAGGTGCTGCTCAGATACAAAAACTATATCAATCCTTGCAGCTCTCAGAAAAGTGAAAGAGAAGTAAATCCATTAAGTATGGTACCAATGTTTTTCAGCAATCAATCCCGAGTCAACCCACAGAATAACATGTCAATCGACTAAAATAGTAGTTTTGTTAAGCGAAACCACGTCAACAAAGTAGACAGAGAAATCCATGCCTTGTCTTAGAGAGTTTTGAAACAAATAACGCAAACATGTTGGTACACACTAGAGTCATGGGAGTTGAACCTTCAGTGCCTAATTCTAACTTCAAGTTCATAAGAGGGGAGAACATTAGAATCTGGAAGTCATTCTACACTCAAGCTCATATTACAAAGAACGTAAGAAAATTTGCAAAATTAAATATTGCAGAGCCACAGATTAGCTTAGAAGCCAGGAGATCTACCAGTAAACTAAAGCTAGGACAGTTACCTTCATATTGAACAACTCTTGCTGGCGTTCCGAAGGAGCCAGAATCATCATTCTCCCACCTAATCGTAATCTTGAGTTGATACCATCTAAGAAGCCACAAAATTAAACAAATCATAAGCAAATAGAATTTCTTAAATACAGCTAAGCATGTGAAAAAAGTTCAGCAATGAAATATAAATTTAAACTAAATTGAACTCACCCTTGCTGAAACAAGTCAAGGTTGTGAAATCGGTGGATGTAAATGGAAATCTTATGTATAGCCCCTAAAATAGGCAATTGAACTGTGTCGCTGTTATGTTTGACATTGATAGGATCCAATGGAAACTTATGGGGCTGAACAAACTTTGGCTGATGTAGGGGCTTGGCATCAGGACCATTCAACCTCCTAGGACTCATTGATGACGATTTATCAAAACCATTGATCATCCATTTGAAATGCTGAAGTAAAACTGACATTTATGATATACTTCCCCAGAAGAAGTTAGCATCCCTCCAGTTACTCAAATCCAAACACGATTCTTCATTGGTTTAGATTCTTTCCACAAAACAAGTTTATAGCATCTCCATAACAAAGAAACTTTTGTCTGGGAAAAGGACTGAAAACCTTTTCCCTACTATATACCAGTCTCGAAAAACCAGCCCCTTCACCAGAGATTTTCTGCACTATGATACAAAGACTTTATCACTAAAATCGTAACAGAATAAAGACTTGAGAATACTTGAACTGTGAGAATTACAGAGCAGCAACGAGAGACTTGATGCACGAGTTTTGTAAAACATGTTACTAACAACATAGTAAAAAGATATACATTTCCCCTTGGCAATTGAGTTGTCAATGAACAAATATTGTGAGCATCGTATTCCCGAAATTATTGACACAATCTCAAGTAAATATTTTTGGAAATCAATTGACCAGTCAATCTTTAATTACTCAACGCGTCTTCTCATAACATTAAAGACAGATTTTTTAATCTTCTAGAGCTGGAACCAATCATAATAAGAAAAGGTTATAAATTCCTACTAAATTTTCAGACGAAAGAAATAGAAAGCTAGCATTTTGACATCAGTAGCTATGAAAGAAATCCAGCATCACTCTATATACAAGCAAATAAGGATCTGACAAAGATCACAGCTTTAACTAACATCAAATTGTTTACAAGTCCCAAACCTACATTTGCATACTACTGAAACTCAATTAAACTCAAAATCAGATACTCAGCATATCCAAGTTGCCACACACAACAGCAAATTTAAGTAATACACATAGCAATAAGAGTGAAAATTGAATCCCAGATAGATGATACAATCAATTAGAAACACATTTCGATGCATTGCAGTTGAATCCAACAACAGGGTTTAGTTAATGAGTTAGCAAACCTGGGAACGGGGCCTCAGTTCACCTTAATCTGGCCGGAGGATTAGCGGTTGTTGAAAGAGAGGAGGAGCTTTGATCGCGGCGGAGGCGGCGGCGGCGCGTGAGGAGACAGAAAGAGAGTATTATGAAGTAAAGGTCGTGTTTTGGCAGCTAAGTTAACTTCAATGAAAATTGACAACAACTGGCATTTCTTGTAATTTTCCTCTGTCACTCTTTTCAAAGGGTATATTTGGTAGACAAATTTATAGGAGTAGGAAATTGTTAAAATAAAACCCATAATTAGTTCAAGAATCATAATTATCTCTTAATGTTTCGAATCCTATGGAAGAAATTATAATTTATTCAATAAGTTTATGAGACCGAAAGAGAATATAAGATTTAAAATAATTCTCTCTTAAGTATTGTGAATCTGTATAATGCAATAGTACATATGGCTTTTTCTTGATTTGACTGTGCTTTTCCCATTTAAATTTTTTTCGTTTATTTATTTTTATTGCTTCATGCCTTCATTACTTTATCATAAAATTATACTACCTCCGTTCCTGAAAATTTGTCTCATTTTTGCATTTCCATCCATCCCCAAAATTTGTCTCATTTCACTTTTACCATTTTTTGTAGTGGACCTCATATTCCACTAACTCTTTCCTACTCACATTTTATGATAAAACTAATATATAAAAGTAGGACTCACAATCCACTAACTTTTTCAACTCATTTTCCATTACATTTCTTAAAACTCGTGCAGAGTCAGAGTGAGACAAATTTTAGGGGACGGAGGTAGTATAAAAAATGTAATTTGAGATTATTAAATAATTATTTTTGCAATCTAATAATAAATAAAAAAATAAATTGTTGTTTTTAATTTTTGTTTTTCCCTTGTTTACTTTTTTTCCATGCTGTAAGTTTAAATTAAAAATAATTTACTATCATTAAATAACAATCTTTGCAATATAAGAATAAGTATACAATTTTATTATTTTCGTATATATTCTCCACTTGTTTACTTTTGATGTTTCAATTCATATACTATAAAATGAATCTAAGAGTAGCGTATATCTATTAACATAGATGTTGCTTTTAATTACTATGTTTATATCAATCATCCTCGAATTATATCTCCCCCCACCCCCAGTATTCAAAACATGTATAGGCTACAGAAAATCTCTTTAGTAACGAGACAAGATTAGCTAAGTTGATATCACTAATTGTGTTGAGTCTAACTGTTCAATATTTAACTATCTAATATCGATGAATTGATGCTAATTGTGTTAATTATAGTACTTAGTTCAGTTTCAAAACCAACACACTTTCCTAAATCTAAAATGCCATAGTGTAATCCTATAAACTCAATCGAGAATCTGACGATCTTATATCATGACGAACATTCACCCTTGCAGCAAACCGTAGCGAACAAAGTGATTCGTCCACAGATGCAGGATCCGGTGAAACATTAACAAACATCAGAGTCTTCGAATCTCCACCTAAGCAAGTCTGTATACGAACAACATCAAAAGTTCAGGTGTTGGCAAAAATGCTTAAAGACCATGGGCTTTTCGAGCTAAAAAATTACCTGGAGAAGATTGGTGAGCTTGGAGTTCGTAAAAGGCACATGCTCCTCTTTCTTGGCAAGGCAACAATGACATCACTTAGTGATGATAAACTTTTATTAATCATATAGTATTAATTTAAATGCTTTTATACAGTGTTTCAAAAGAAATAGGGTGATTTAAAATATGCATCATTTACCTGCTCTGTGCCGCCCATTCTAGTAAGATGAGAGACATAGGTGTTGCCATTTGCATCGTGCTTGATAACACGTTGCTTCGCAGCAGTTTCCACTCGTGATGCATTAAAGGTTGATTTGTTTGTTGATAACTGGTCACGTAGTGTTTCATTGTATATTTCAAGCATTGACACCTGAACAAGTAAAAAGTTTTAAGCCAAAACGCATGTGTATGTTCTTTGTAAGGCATAAATGAAAGACCACAGTTTCATCCACACATGTATGTCATACTTCCATCCTTGGGCTTCAAGCATTTGTTTCGTCTGAAATACTTGCTCTAATGATCGTGGACTAAAACCTTTATGATCCTGTAGTCCTGGCTTGCCCATCATTGTATGACCCTGTTTCCTCATTGTTCACGTTGGTACAAAAAATTTTATGATTGTTTCGTATTGGTACAAAAAATTTCATCATTATTTTATGGTTTGTGCGTCGCATAAGTAAAAAGTTAACGCCATTTAAACACATATACCGAAATGTACTAAACTGAAACACAAATGAAACTTTTTGTATAATTTATGTAAACTTCAAACTTTTGGTATTAATATGAAACATTTTGCACGAGTTATGTATTTAAAATGTAGTTTCCTTAAAGATGAAACATTCATTGCCTTGTTCACCTTATATTGTTCATGTAGTTTCCTTATTAGCTCACTTTGATCCACGCATTTTGACTGAAAAAAAATTAACGTATCCAATTAACAAAAAAAAAATTCTAGCCTTCACCCAGAAACATCAATTGAAAAGCAAACCTCCAGTTCCTGTACTTCAGTGGCCAGAATCTCCAAATCTTCTGCCTTTTTTAACATAAATTCCTCGTCCTCTGAAAGAAGTGATTGTAACTCTTCAACTTGTGACAAGTCTATCACGGCCCTCCGTCATTTATTGTGGCTTGCCTCTCAAGCGTGAAGCTGCACTGCCTAGCGCTTCTTTCTGCTTGATTGCCTCATCCTGGGATGCCTTTGAAAATCAAGTATGAAATGAGCCGTTTTCAAATAATGTTCGAACAATTGCATATATTTAGTGTTCTAGTGATTGGCAACCAAAATATTTTTCGATTAACGGTTCAATAACAAACCAATTGAGCAAGTGATAACAATAAGTTCAATGAAGTTGGATGAGTTACAAATGCTTTCACTATATTTAATCTCAAGTAAAAAATGTTCTACATGACTATTTGTGCATTTGGCATTCTCATGTGAGATTAAATGCAACAAACTAACTCAAAAAATGTTCTACATGACTATTGGTGCATTCGGCATTCTAAACTAAACTCTGAAATGGAATCAGCTCTAAGATGTACAGATGGATCTAAACCTAGCTTGAAAACCATGCAAAAATTAGCAAAAAAGAAAATTAAAATAAACACTACTACATTCTTTGAGGGTTACCAAAAGGATACTTCGGCAATAAAGCACAACATGTAATGTGACATACCAATATACATAGGTGAATCACATCTCTCATCTTTTCTAGTATATTAGAGGTGGCCATTGTATATCACAAAAAAACACATCCACATTGTTGTGAAAGTGACGTAAACAGACTATATGAAACGCAATGCTTCAGAGTTCAGACCAATCTTCCACTATCCTAACACATAGATCTAAGAGTAATTGAGTCTTCCCTTAAAGCAATTAAGGCCCACACTTGTTTATATTAGGATCATGGTGAATTTCCATGTCAGATGAAAAGAACAGACTAATGAAATAAGAACAATAGCACAATCCCCAAAAAGGCCTTACCAGTGACAAATTGCAGAGAAGTAAAGTTGCCCCCCAAAATGCTTAGATTCTCCACAACGGCTGCCATTTCTTCCTGAACACGTGTGAGCAGCCCTCCTTTGCAAGCTTTGATTGCAATGTCTCCAAATTTTATTTGTCATCTTCCTTGGCCTTCATCATCAACTCTGGAGAGAGCCTCAATTATGTAAATTCTGGTACTTCCTTTATAAGTTCTGGAGTAAGAACAGAACAATGTTGATGAGACAAAGAACCAACATACCCGTATCAATGCACTGCCAATTCCAACTGTGTAAAAACATTTTCCAGCTCCTCAACATAGTTTGCTTCAGACTGCAGAAACCATTAGATACATATGAAATCAATCATTTCGTCATTCTTCTCCTCCAACAAAAGAGAATCACATCATAATTCAAGCATGAAACTATTCAATAACAGATTAACAGAACTCAACCAAAAACATATAATAACTGAAATCTCCCCTGTAGTTCAAATTTTTCTTAATGTATCGACATCATCTTTTGTGAACTCAATTGCACCACAATCAGACAGCTACGGAATTTAGCAGAAACAAAATATGCAGAAATGTAGAAAATCGAGAAATGAAGATACGAAAGTATAAAATTTAAAAAGAGATTTACATTAATGGAAGAGAAACTCGGTGCTGAAGTGCTGGAAGGAGCCTTGTTCTGGTTCTTAGAAGCCATTTGCAATGTAGAGGTTGTGTGAGAGAGAGAGAGGCTATAGCAAGAGGCGGTGGGTTTATTAATCGGATAAGATTGGAGCAAGAGAGTCTTTGCCGGAATTGGAGAGAGAAGCCTGCCAGTTTTTTTTCAAAGACACACAAATAGTAGTCACTTCATCGCATGCAGTAATGGATTATGGTAAGCTGAATTCGCAAGTCTCTAATAATCATAGTATACGTGGCATTAAAACATGATTTAGACTGTATTAATAAATATCTTTTTTAGTCCACCAACTTTGTCAAACTATCATTTTAGGTCCGTGAACTTTGATAATATCATTTGATGTCCGTCAACAATGAGTTATGTCATTCGAAGTACCTTTTTACTATTTTCAAGATTTTGTGAACGAAAATACCCTCAGTACCTTGAAGGGTACGTGTTTTTAATTAACTTATCACATACTCATATTTTTCAATGAATTTTCTAAATATAATTTGACCTTCAATATTATGACTTAATTTTGTGACATGCAAGAAAAGTTTGTCAGCATAACTCGTACAAAATGTTTCATCTTTGTTTCATATTAATACAAAAAGTTTGAATTTTACATAAATTATACAAAAAGTTTGAAGTTTACATAAATTATAGTACATAAAGTTTGAAGTTATATCATATTAATTTGTGTTTCAATTTAGTACGTTCTGGTATATGTGTTTAAACGGCGTTAACTTTTTTACTTATGTGATGCACAAACTATAAAACAATGATGAAATTTTTTGTACCAATACGAAACGATCATAATTTTTTTTGTACCAACGTGAACAATGAGGAAACAATTTGTACTTCACATACACAAAGAGTTAACGTCGTTTAAACATAAGTGACAAAATGTACTAAATTGAAACACGAATGAAACTTTTTCTCAAACTTTTTGAACTAATATGGAACTAAGATGAAATATTTTGTACAATTAATGTATTTACCCCTCCAAATTTTATTAATCAAAGAGGCGATAATAAAGCAGAAGCTATTAACCTTATAGGAATATTTAAATACAATTAATGAAATATTAGTAGTATGTTTTAATGTTGGGGTACTATCTATTATAGCCGGCCAAGTCTCACTCTCATTTTCCGTTTTAATAAAAAATACGTACTTCTTATACTCCTTTATCTCTACTATCTATCCTATTTTTTGAGGGAAATAATGAGACTCAAATTGAGATCTAGTTCATACATCTGTATCTTATTTAGCTATACAAGTCTCCTATAAATGTGAGACTCGTCATTTTAATTATTCATTCAATGAAATTAATTATATAATTGAAATTAGGTGTCTTGGAAACTCAAGGAGATATATATCTTCCTTGTATTCTTAGATGACGTTCGATTGTCATGACTAATAATCATGAGACTATTCATCTAGGTCATATTTGGTTGTCAGGATTCTTTCTGGGAAAGTAATCTGATTCCTTAAATTTTAAATTTTTGTGTTTGTTTCGGTTTTTAATCAAACTGGGAAAGTAATCAGAATCCAAGAACAAGGAAAGTTAGTACAACTTTCCAGGATTCTGAATCCTAACTTTTCTTAGGTATTCTTTTTCCCAGTTTTAGGATTCTAACATATTTAAGCAATATAGTATATTATTATTATTATTATTATTATTATTATTATTATTACTATTTTTAAAAATAATTTAAATATAAATTATACTTAATTTCACTATAATAAATAATTATAATTAAAATTATCATTATAATAATTCATCATATTACTTAATAATTTATTAATAATTAAAATATAATTATATAATATTAATTGTATAATGAATAATAATTATTATATTTTATAAATTAATAATTAATCAATAAAGTCATAGTGCAATTTTAACTTATAAAATTTATTCAATTATAATATCTGTAAATATTGTAATTATAATATAGTAATTATTATATTTATTATTATAATAAATGAGTATAATAGTCTATGTAACTATAATTATAATTATATTATTATATATTATGATGAATAATCCATATTTAAACTATCCATCGTAATGATAAATATAATAATATAATTATTAATATTTATAACTAATAATTTATTAAAAAAATTACAATATTTTTCTTTTTTATAAATAAAATAATAATAATATATTTTTAATTTGGTGTTTAAATTAAGTATAAATTTAAAATCTTGATACTCTCCAAACACAGGAAAGTAAAGTTACTAGGAATCATATTCCCGGGATTCATTTTCCTAGGAATCATTTTCCTTGCCAACTTTACTTTCCCGCCAACCAAACATGTTGTGGGATTATTTTAGTTGGAGGGGAATACTATGACTAATTATCATGCGACCATCCATCTAGGATTAAGTTGAAGGGGTTAATCTTATGAACCAAACATGATACATATTTAATCATGAGATTTAGTCTTCTCAACCGAACACTCCATTAGTTTATTGTAATCAATTGACACAATCATCAATCATGGTATTTGATCATCCAGCAAAGCCGCTTAAGTAATACTTCAATGAACTACTTAATTAATAAATTCTTTCAAATCAGGAAATATATTGTCTTTTAATCTACATATATATATTAAATATATTTATTTTTCTACATTGATATGGGTATGGCATCAATTAATTGTGACCTAATTCAATGAGTGCATCGCTATTTTTCTAGTAATATTTTCCATCTTTATGTACACTAATTTCTATGCTTCACGTGTGTTCTATCCTATATCGCCTTATTACATCTAAATTTGCCTGGATGCTGTTAATGAAAAACTTCGAAAAATTTCTTAAAAATTTTGAAGTTATTGTTTCGCTATGAATTACGGAGTATAATCTACTAGACCATTTTTAAATGTGACTCACATTATAATTCTGCATATAGGGTAAATCAATAGATTAACTTAACCTATCAATAGCGATTCAACCTATTTGCACCAACTTCTTTCACAACGATTCAACCTCTTGATTCCGATTTTTATCACTTATTTCCGAATATGATTTAATTTTACAATTAGAAATTAATTAAAGTGGATTTGGTGTACAATTCTTCTGTTCATAATATACCAATCACTTTTAGAAACACAATCAAATTTCTTAGAAAATAACATGTGACATTACATAGCGGTCTAACATCATTGTAAGTAAATTTTACAAAGATATGAAGCAGAAGTAATCATTTCTCGACCATATATGAATCCATACTTGCTAAAAGCAGGATTAGTTCCATTTCTCTCATGACGGGGATGGACGGGACAGTCTCCATCTTCTGTGACTCTCGGAGCTTGTGTACACGTGCAGAAACGAAGAATCAAAGGACTGATACTGGTGTGAGGATCGTGCTGTTGATCCTTGTTTCACCAAGGAAATCGTGTATATACATGGGTATTGAGAGTATTAGTATCCTTCAAAATGGGCTATAGTAGACTCTATTTGGTCTGTTACCTGCATTAGGAAGCCGGAGATAAAGAGTCTATCGAGCCTTCAAATACATATGATCGAGCGTATGAAGGATTAGACGATTTCATTTAGCCTAAGTGGATGCTTAAATATATGACATGAGAAATCCATAATCAAACGAGTCGGGTTGATAGCTATTAATGAGAGGGTACCTCGAGTAGCCCGGGCATATAAATGGATGGCACACATCAAGCAGTACTATTATATACGGCTCCAGTTGAGGAAACTTCAGGTATTCCTGGGGAGCCACTAGGAATGTTGGCCAGTGGATTCTTGACAAGTGCATGGCGACCTTGGAGAAACCTTCGGTGTTCCATGGATGGATTTCCACCAGAAGAAGCTGGTAATCGAGGAGCTGAAGAACGAGATCCTGCTTTTCTCCACAGCTTTGAGCTCAAGAAGTCAGTGCCAGGTATCTTGCAGCACATAGCTCCTGCTGCACCATTTTGCGACATCCTTCCAGTTGAGACAGCTAGGTCGAACGAAATTTCATCTAAAGCAAGCTCAAGACCGTGCACACGTGCCTCAAGGGAAGTCATTCCCTTCTGTGAACTTCCAATAAAATTCTAGATTTGTACAAGAAAGTAATGTCAGATGATCTACTGTTGCAATATCTGAGAATGTAGCTGAAGGGGAAAATGTTTAGGGAATTACAAGTGGAAGAATGCTGAATACCTGAAGCATGTCCATCAAATTGGATTGCTGACTTTCAATCTGAAGAAGTTGATTCCGTATCAAAGATAAGTCGTCACACTCTTTCTGGTTCCTACAGATATCTCCCGTTTCATTACTAACAACAATGCTGGTGTCGCCACACGGAACAACACGAGAGACACCTCTGAAGAACCCAAGCTTATGCTTCCCATTGTTCTCCTTGAAAAGGGCACGTTTAATTCCTGACTTTTCAAATGCTTTCTTCTCTCCCTCACTGGTTTCCATAGCATGTTCGCCTTTACCATCGGATGATTCCATCCCGTAACAACCAGCAGGAGTGACGATTTCAACTTTCAAGTCAGAGGGCTTCTTCCGATCCAACTTCTGGAACATCGCTGGGCCTGTTTTCTTCACATTAGAACCAAGAGGACTTCTTTTCCTTGCAGTCGAAGCTGGAGAACCATCAGCATGCGGCATCCTGGTAGCCGGGCTATCCAGAGGGCTTCTTCTCCTTGATAAAAGAGTATTAGACCCAACAGAGCAGGGAGTCTTGGAGACAGGAGGGTAACGGCCATCACTGGCATTTTCTGAACTCGGAAACAACAAAGTCAATTACGTATTCTAGGAAAAGAAGCACGAAAATGCACAGATTCAGATGTAAGTATATAGTCATATCGATGTCTGAGACAAAAACGAACGTGAAAACGATACCACGAACCAGCCTGGACACCAAATCTATAGCACAGATGAACAAAATAACAATTCCAAGCACTAGAAGCAGAATAGATATTCAACAAGTCAAAAGTTGACAAGAACATGGAACATATTAATATAAACACCTGCATCTCAAAGAAGGAATTTAATACAGAAAAGTGAAAGAAAACAACAAAGGCAAAAAAACAAACTGACATCACAGTTCATAACTGCATAAGAGCTGAAAAAGCATAATCAACACAATAAAGCATTCAGCACATGACACTAAAGCAATGATTAAATCACTTTAATCCATTTTCTGAGGAAAGTTGGTCCTGGCATGATTTACACCATGAATTAACTTTGAAAGGATGAATAAGAAACAGTAACAGTTGTAAACAGCAGAGATGGAAATCATGTAACCAACGTTTAGACGATGCCTCTGATTCCGGTACCGGCGAGAACTCCTCAGGCAGATCTGGAATTTCATTCCAAGCTTCAATCATCTGATTCATCGTCTCCCTTGCTGCCTTCACCTGATCAGATCAATCCATACTCATCAACACACACAATCACAAATCTATTTGCTAAGAAACTGAATTCTAGGTCATTATAAAAAATCAATTGATTCAGCAAATTCACCCAAATTTTAGGTCATTGAAATCAAATAATCAATCAATTAAATCAGCGTAAGATCGCAGACCTTATCAAATCTCTTGGCCTCAAAAGTCTTCAAGCACGAGGCCTTATACTCAGAGAGCGATTCCTTCTCCACGGCGGCGATCTTCGCTAACGCCTCCGCAGCAGCCTTCCTCGCGGCCCAGTCATCACTGCTCAGGAAATCCACCAACAAATTGAGCAAATTCCAAACCACATTCCCCGCGCCGACACGCAGCACTCCCTCCACCGCCACAACACTCCCCACCAGCGCCAGAAGCGCCGGCTTCGCCTTGAAACAGTCACTCCTCGCCAGCTTCTCGATCCTCGGCAGCAGCCTCCTCAAGCTCGCGGCGTCAGGACTCCTCGATCCTTCGATCGCCGCCGCCAGGCACAGCGCCGCGCCCGTCTGCGCGCTGGAATCCTGCTCCGTGAACAGCGATTCGGCGAACGGCTTGATCAGCGACGCGAACGGAGGGGAGGTGACGTGCGACGAGAGGGAGAGAGACGCGGCGACGCAGGCGGCGCGGACGGAGGAATCGGCGTCGCGGAGGCGGCGGACGACGGAGGAGAGGATCTTCGAGAGGTAGGGCGAGAGAGAGTTGCCGTGGCTCTCGGAGAGGATCGAGACGAGCTTGAGGCACTGGCGGCGGACGGGCGATTTATCGGAGGAGTCGGTGGCGGAGACGGAGGAGATGAAGGAGGGGAGCGCGTCGGCGGAGAGAGCTCTCGCGATCGATTCGAGCTCCGACGCCGCGGCGGAGTGCGTGTCTCTATCGGAGAGCTTGTGGAAGCACGTGAGCACGCGGTGCCTTAGGTCACGTGCCTTGGCCTGCTTCGCCGAATTGGATGCTGACATTGTCGATATACAGCTCGAGAAATGTGAATTGAGTGGTGAATTGAGTGGTGAATTTAATTTTTCAGTGGTGGCGGAGGCGCCGGCGGCATCTCCGGCGACATTAGTCGGAGAAGATGGTTGAGTCTAGATTTACTATTTCTCCTTTGGGAATATTTATAACGGTGCGGGATAGTATTGTAATTTCTCTTGGTCTTCATAACTAACCATGTCAAACGGTGCCGTTTAGTGGGTACGTGATTTTATTAGAAATTAATTACCGTTTAAAATTCTTAATCAAGAAATATTAATTACTTTCTTTGTTTTCGTCCCTTGCATTCCATTTATCCAAGGGAAGATTTGAGTTACTAATACGAGACTCTTAATTAAGGAAAAACAATTCATTTTTAGCAATTATGGGGTTTATTTATTTAAATCTCTTGGATGCTCTCTCTAATCTAAATCTAAATCAAGAAATGGAAAGCATAAGTATTTAATAGTGATAACTTGTAAGCATCATTTTCCCTCTTTCTTACACCAAAAAAAAAAAAAAAAAAAAAAGCGTCATATTCCCCAAAATAAGGTGACAAATCTTTGAACAAATGTATTTATAAATTTTGGTAGTTGATAAGATAACTTGTTGATTAAATAAATATCCAATTCATTAATATATATTTTGAAAAATAAATAAACTACTCTTAAACATGAATGAAGTGAAATTGATTTAGGAGATGGAGGTCTTTGCTAGTACTATATAATAGGACATGTACACTTTGATATACTTACTACTTAATATGAAAATATTACTACATTTTAGTTAATTTCAAACACATTATTTTATACCACTGACTTAGGATCCGTGGCTTAAGTCAACCATTAAGTAAATGATTAGAGATGACATTGGGCCTCATAATTTAATCAGGAATCATGATTTATTCAACCACGCTTGGAATTCTGCATTCATGAGTAAATTAACCTTTTTAAATTGATAATCGATAAACTACAATAACTGACACATCATAATAGTTGTCATTTGAAAGGATAAACTAATTACTCAATACATTTAAAACTATTTTTAGAAATATATTTGTTGGTTGAATTTATTAATTAAAAGGGGAAGGAGTGTATAGTTGAAGGGAATTGGCAATCATTGTTATTCTTTTTCAGCCAAAAGAAATGTGTTTTTTTTTTGCATCTTACGTTATTAAGCCTTACTATGATAAAGGTATTGTTTGAGTATCAAGCATCAATGATGCAAGAAAAAAGAAAAAGATACAGAGGGCAACCAAATTCCAACATTAATTTTAATTTATAAAAGCATAACATTAAATATTTATTAGTTCGAAATGCAATATATTTTAATAATTATATTTTTTTTCATAACTTATTGAGCATCACAGACTAATCCATCATAATTAAGCATCAAAATTACACGTACACTACAACACATAGGTTCGATCTAATTATAATTAGACTTTGGCTATAATTTAATTAAACTATATAACTAATCAAGACTGGAATCAAATGACATTCCTTCTAATTTGTTAATCGTGAAATTCGAGTATAGTCGCATAAGATAAAATAAAATTTATTTTATACTCCTATATATAACCTAATATAATAATCAATTTTAGGCTTTAGATCACATCATCATCATGTTGTTGATTAAATTCATGATCTTGAGGTTTGGTTTGAATCCATTGAATGACGAATTTTGTTTTTTCCAAAATCATCATTTTCACATCAAATTATCATAGTTTATAATAAATTCATCCTTCTCTAATTTTTATTTTATTTTATAGTATTATAATACTCGAGTTTGTAAGGTATACCTTATACTCCATATATTTAACATATCCATATTTAATATTTCAGAAAACTTTATCCACCATAATTGATCAGCTATGAAATTTTTCAAACATTTATAAAAAATAAATAAATTCTCTTTCACTGACCATAAATTTCAGAACATAGTCATGATTAATTGATTAAGTGAATAAATACTTTCAATACTATTTTGCATGATTATAGTATGCCATTTGTTATCAAGTCACACTCTACCCTCATAAATCGAAACCTACTATTCCCTTTCTTCTAGAAATAATAAATGTGAATTCATATGTACATGCTTTGCTCCACGACCATTCATATATGTTACTCCACTTCTTAATATACATATCTCATACTCCTCTACATAATTCAATAGAAAAGTAAAATAAGAAAAAGAATTATACAGGGAAGACTCTCCTTTACATAATTCTCTCTCTTACTTTATTATCTCTCCACTCTAACTATTTTATATTATTTTTTCAAAATAAGTGCGAAAAAGAAAGGGGTCTTATATCTTAGAATGGAGAGAGTACATATTAAATAAAGGTGCGTTATATTGCTAACATTTTAAGTTGTCAACTCTGCTAACGTACATATTAAATAAGGGTGCGTTATATTGCTAACATTTTAAGTTGTCAACTCTGCTAACGTATCAATGCAGTGTGTTAAAAATATCAATACGATGACGCTAACGCATCAATGCATTGTGTTAAAATATCAATATAGTGGCATTAAAATGTCAACACATAATATCAACACAATTTATTGAAATGTCAACAAAATTATGTGTTGACATTTTAATATCAATCATATTAATATTTTTAATATACTGCGTTAATTAGTTGACAGAATTAGCAACTTAAGAAAGTTAACAATTGATCACACCTTTATTACTTAATCACTTCATTTTCATGCAAATAATTTAAAGACAACGTTATTACTATGGGTTTTAGTTGGGAAATAGAAATTTCGTGTCGGTTGTGTCTAGCCATTTTGTTAGACAATCAGTCGTATCTCAATCACTTCAAACCTATTTTACCAACCACTTTATTTCAAATGATTTCTCGAATCTATTTTAAGACAAAATAAGGGATTAATTATAGATTGGTGGCCTTCTTTTATAGAAAGAATTATTATTATACGATACCATACTCTTTTGGGAATTGTCACTATGTTTAGCTTCATATTCATGTTTTCTTATTTTTATAGAAAAACAAAAATTGTTTGGTCGCTTCAAAAGTACTCCTAAATAGTTTTGTGTTACATAGAAAATAAAATTTGTTTGATCCCTTCAAAAGCACTAAAACGTTTTGTATTGGATAGATTGAATACTTTGTTCAATCAATAATCTGTTAGCAAATTGGAATATTGAGAAGAAAAAAAATTACCGGCTTATGTTGTAGATTAGAAACTGGTGTCCAAATTCTCCTCTGCAACAGAATTGTCGATTTAATCAAGTGAGATATATCATAGATCGGCTGAAATGAAGATTGATATTGAGTTTGTTTCCCTTGGCCTCCAACCAAGCTTTATGGACTTTGTTTGTGTTTCTGTGGTATCGCGCCGAAGTTCAATTTTTTGTTGCATTTTTTTCGTTGGTCGTTGTTGCTTATGTATGCAATTAGGAATTGGGGTGTTGTTTTTCTGTTTTGGATTTTGCAGTAGTATGATCGCCTATCACAAATCTTTGCTCATTGAATGTCGACTGGACCATTTTTCTAGTAATAAAAATAGTACTAATTCATTATGAAAATTTAAATGTGAATGTGTGATAGCTATAAAATTATGTAATTATAATATTTTTTTCCCCTTGTTTTGGAAAATGCTCACACAATCAAACATCGCAAGAACTAGGCCAATCTACAACAGTTTGCACAGAACCACAATTATAAATTATTAATTATAGTTTAACTAAGCCACTTATTAGAGTTTTTGTTAGGATTTGTTTGTCTTACCGTGGAGGTGTTTAGTTCTCCAAATAAAAAGTTACTTTTTAATTTATAAATATAGTATAATGATTTTCAATCGGAGACGATTAGTTATATGCTTCATTAAATATTTTGATACGTTTCACAAAAACCATAGATAAATGGACGTGAGACTTAATTCATTTTCAGAAAATTGGTAGACAGTATTTATAGACATAAAACAATATATTCAGTTCTCATTCAATTCAATATCCGCTAAAGTCAACTTTTTTATTAAATGCACGTGAATTAATTATTCTCCCCTTTACTGAATTATCCAGAGTCTTCTGAAACTATTTTTTCCCTAAATATTAATTATAGATTTTTTGTTAGATAAGTTTTAATTGTTTGATAGCATTTGGAGTGAAAAATTACTATTAATTTCGTAAGACACCACATGAATGGAAAATTTGATTAAATTATATACATTTATAATTTCGAAGAAAAATTGCACATAGAAAATGCCGACACCGTCAAACTAGGATTTTGGTATATTAATGTAGGGAGACACATTTATTCAGCATAATTGGTAGATGAAATGTCACACTCAAATATTTTACACATATATTGACATTAATAAGCTGAGGGAGTGGTCAGTGGTCAGCAAACATTCATGTTTTTATGCAATTAGTTAGGTTAAATTTATCCCAAATAGCAAAGTTAATTAAATCATCAAAAAAAAAATCTAAATAGAGATGTCTCTAGCTAATTATAAATTTTAGTTCCATATATTCGGATATGTACGTGATGATCTAGTTTGTAGTATTAGCATAACTATTGAATGAATGGTTATTTGTAATTACTATTTTAAAAATATGGAGTGATCTACAAAAATGTTCCCTGGACTATGGGTTTATCTCGCCCATAGTCTCTGGACTTTAAAAATATCGCCAGTAGTCCATGGACTAAGGATTTATCTCGAAATTGGTCCTTTTGGCTTTTTTCGGTACGAAAATACCCTTTGATATTATTTTGGGAGGGTTTGGGCAATTTGGTCTTTTTACACTTTTAACATTTTAAATCTGATATTATTTCAACTATGTACTAACTTTGATATTATTTCAAATTTATCATCCTTTTTCCCTTTTGTCATCCTTCACTTTGTTTCTTTATTTCAATATTAGATTTAATTTTATAAAATTTTAAATATCAATAAAAAATTTTAATTATAAAAATTATTAAATAGAAAAAATTAATAGTTATAATCAATATTTGATAGTGTATAATACTATGTAATCAATAAGGTATGACAACGCCTTAGTTTTAATCAATATTTAATACAGTAGCTTTAATCATAAATAGATTATATAAGACAATTTATTCTGAAATAAATATGCATCTAATGTAAGACTAATATAGTTTTCGTTTATTAATTTGAAAACAATCAAAATTTACTAGAAAATTTCAACAAAAATACTCATATATAAAATTTTTAGTAGGATCAAATTTTTAGTCAACTTCATAATATTTAATCACAAGCAATTATAACAACCGAACGGAGGCTAAATAGAATAACTCTTATTTTTCCATCATGATTAATATTATTTTTCTGTACTTCTTCAATTCAATTGAATATTATATTAAATAACAAAAATTAATAGTTTTAATCAATATTTATAGTGTCCATGAATTAATAGTTTTCATTAAAAAAATTTATTGATATTTAAAATCTAAATATTAAATTTAATTTTATAAAATTAAATCTAATATTGAAATAAAAAAAAAACAAATTCAGTGAAGGATAACAAAATGGAAGAAGAATGATAATTTTGAATTAATATTAAAGTTAGTACGTAACTAAGATAATATCATATTTAAAATGTAAAAGTGTAAAAAGACCAAATTGCTCAAACCCCCCAAAATAATATCAAAGGGTATTTTCGTACCAAAAAAAGCCAAAAGGACCAATTTCGAGATAAACCCTTAGTTCAAGGACTACTGGCGATATTTTTAAAGTCCAGGGACTATGGGCGAGATAAACCCATAGTCCAAAGACCATTTTTGTAGTTCACTCAAAAATATGTTCCATGTTGAAATAAAATTAAATCAAAATTCAATGAATTTGGACCTACTTGAAAAATAGGTCATGTATTTCTCTATCAAAAAGATCTTGCATAACAAGTGGACTATCACTTAAGTAAGATGAACTGAAAATTGAAATATTGGTATTAGCTAACACGATATTGACTGCAAATAGACCTTTAATTATTTAATATTTTCCTATATATGTAAAAGTAGCCAACTTGATTTGTTTAATTTGTTCTCTTCTTGACAGAATAGTGTCACTTTTTTGGAGATATAATATCACTTAAAACCCAAGGAATTATTGATAGAGTATTCTCACCAAATAATTTAATTGTTGCCAATTATGTAATTCTATATATAATTTCGAAAATATATGGAGTGAAACTATCCATTTTGAGAAATCGATTAGTAAACATGTCACATAAGAAATATTAGAAGTAAAGATAGGAAAAATGCTGGGAAATTTTCCTATAAAAAGATAAGGGAGATGTTCAAGGAAATAAAATATGATAGAACCATTTTATAGTATGACTCAAACTGTAAATTAAGGTTCCCCTATATCTCATGTGGTATTGCTTCATTTTTAGACAATGAGTAATTGAACTAGAAAGTTTGAATAACACTCCTTTTCTTTATTTTATTATAGGTGTACAGAACCCCGCCTTTGTGAAATTCGACTAATCCTGCTCAACTGGATTTGCAGAGTAAGGCCGAAAGTCTCCCAGCGGAGGGCGGGATTGAATAACACTCTTTAAATAAGTTATGTTTTCTTTAGGAGTCGCAATGTGAGAGTTCAATTTTAATCCTCACACAATGTTCATAATGGGACTGTTAGATTGCAATATTTACTTGTGATCAGAAGCGATGTCTATTCTTAACTATTGTTTGGTTATATTTTTCTCAAAAACTCGACCCATGATAATTTATCTTGATCCATCTTCATAGTGCTAAAATGACATTGTATCTCTCGATTATTCATCTCAAATTCAATCACATGACAAAAAAATCATGAAAACTACCTGCAAATCCTTCGGTTCGAACTATTCAAGTTCACATCATTAACTTGTTTTAGAATGAGGATCAGTATGTATTCTCTTTTACCTCTGTGACTGTTGTAATTCGAACCTAGATTTATTGATTAGAGAAAAAAAGTGAAAGTTACAATTCATTGTCGACGAAAAAAATAACTCGCATTGACTAGTACAAGGTTTGTTGGTTTAGTTCAAATGTGACCAAAATTCAATGTTCATTAACTCATTTATAAAAATTAAATTCGAGCATTTGGACTATATCTAAAATGGGCTTTTTGTAAAATATGTATAGGTTATCTTTCTATATTTATTAATATATTGGGCTTGTAAAGCTCGATAAATCAAATGTAGCCCAATTAAAATCAAACAACAGCCGTCTTCTTTCTTTTAGTATCAAATTTGGAGATGGCATTTTTTTTTTAAAATTATTGTATACGTAAATTATTCATGTTCTTACATTTATTTCCATGACAAAACTTACAAAACCTTTACTACGTATATTAGTTCAGTTTACCTATATAATTTTATATGGATTTCGAGAGAGAATACTTTATGACCAACTATAATATAACCAAATAGCACTATAATATAACCAAATAGCACTATTTATATTGAAAGTATATAAATAAAAGTCGAATACTCCTTATATGAGCTTTAGTCATATGAATATTATTCAGTTAGATGGACTCGTTCAGATACTTAATTTTGAGATAGTGTCACATGAGATTAGTTTTAACTTACAAGTCTTGATTTTCCCCTTATTACAAAGTTAGTCTCAAATCATTTAGCCAAATCAAATAATCTCGACCTTAACTTGTAAGGTTAGCTACACGTGGAATTTTGTAGCCTTTTTCCTCATGGAAAATCTTTTGCCCTCTATTGCGGAATTTTGAGCTTCCTTTTTGTGCTAGTTTGTTACTCAACGTGTACACATAGCCATCTCTCGCTTTCACATATGTGTGTTCACATATATTACTTGTCTTTTCTCCTTTTTTATAGTCATCTTTTTTGTTAGATTTTAAGAATAAAAAGGGCACAATTTGCTTATATGTACTACCAATTATAATAGGTACATCTTCATAATTTAAGAATTGTATGATAATTAAAATAGTGGATTTGAGATAGTACATCAATCCAACTTACATGGAGTATGATTAATGTTATATCGATTCTTTATAGTTAGTCACAATGTGACCAAATAGATTATTTATATTGAAAATGTATTTCGTAAAGGTGTTCATCTACATAGACTATACAAGATTCAGTCTTACGAGTGTTGTTCGGTTAGATGGATTTGATAATTAATCTCGGAATAGTGTTATGTAAGATTAGTGTTGGATCTGTAATTTCATCTTCCTCAAATTATGTAAATATTAATTTTATATTGAAACTTTCAGTATTTTTGGTAATATGATGCATGAGTGCCTAGAAAATAAAGTGAGTTTGATAGGTTATATGAAAATTAGAATTCAAAGCAACATTGTAATAATTAATAAAACATTATTATAAGCAAAAATGAAGGCCAGTGTAATTTTCTACACATGAAATTCATATTCTTCGTTTTGTTTCTCACTTCATTCCGACACGAAATCTTATCACCAAAATTCCAAAATTGTCTAATAACTTAGATATACTAATTGATTTTATAATTATTTAGTAACTATTTTTGTATATCATCTTCTTTTTAAAAAAAAAATATTGAATCAAGTTATTACAGATGGCATTAATTTTATAAAGTCGAGAATCGAGATATTAATTGATTACAGCAAAGATTAGACTCGCTATTTTATTGCAAAAAAAAAGAGTTTTATGTGACCCCACAACTCATCAATTTAATTCGATGTATGAAACACAAAAAACACAATTATTGTATTTATGATTTTTCACCGATTCAATATTACTAATTAAATAAATTTAGATAATTTTTTTAAGAAATATTTTTAAGCGAAAATTAAAACTTTGGATTAGTACTTCAATTACCTTAGAGCATGAATAACGCGGATGGGCCGGGCCGCAACTCGCGAGTCCCGGCCCGGGAACAGCGTTGGAGCATGTTGAGTCACGGCCCGGGCCGGTCCCGGGGCCGCTCCCGGGGTCCGGCCCGGCCTAGGGTTATCTGCTACGGGACAGGCCGCAAACCCCCAAATTTTATTTTTTTTCTTTTTTTGATTTTTTTTTGCCTATTTATACCCATTTCTTCAACATTCTTCAACCAATTTCTCCAGTTCTATCCTCTAAATTATTTCAATAATTTTTCTAGGAATTGAAAATTTTATTTTCTAGGTCTTAATAATTTTTTTTAGGATTTGTAAAAAAAATTTCTAGGTCTTATTGATGCTCTAGGATTTGTAATTTTCTTTTCCTATTTTCTGACTGAACAATGAATTTTCTCGGTTTTAATTGTTCAACGTATTCTATTTTACGATTAAAATATGTTGTGAAATGAATAGTTGTGGCCTGAGTTGTGGCCCGAGTTGTGGCCTGCGGTGTTAATGGAGTTGTGGCCTGGAACCCCTAATTTGAACTAATTTGAGAGAATGATGACGTGGAGGGGACTTGCGGCCCAAATCCGGGCCAGGGTTATTCATGCCCTTAAATCCACGCTGCCACAAAATGCTAAAATTAACAAGATAAAATCTATCACTACTACTTCCATAACAAAAATATCATTTCTCAACCATATAATATTCTGTAATAATAACAATAGTATCACGAAAAAGCCCTCGCAGATCCCTAGTAACTATCGACGGAAGGTAGGGGCAAAATGGTCAAAATGACCGTATTTAAGCAATACAACTGCGAAGCTGAGAAAAGTAGAAGAGGAAAAAACGAAAGGGTTGAAACGAAGCAGAGCAGTTGCCGTTATCCACATTCTCTCTCTATATCTACCGTTTTCTCTCACCACCCGTTTCTCCGATCAATCTGTTTAGGGTTTTTCAGATTCTGCAACGACCTGACTCAGCCATGGTTTCCGATTCGATCCCCAACGCCTCCATCGCCTCATCGAACCTTAGGGATTTCGCCAAGAAGAAGAGGGTGCGCCTTGCTTTTGATTCGTTTGGGAAATGTTTATATCCGCATTTTCATCGCTGCGTGATTAATTGGATTGGAAATTAGGATTTCTGTTGTTTTACTGATTTTTTTGGGGGAATTTTTTTTTACATTTTATCGTTTCAATTGATTTTTCTCTCGTTTTCAATTTCCGATAATGATTTTTTAAGGAATCCGGCAGTTTCTAATCTTAATAGGCATTGAGCTAGAGATATTTTATTCTCAATTTTAGAAATTTGTGGTGAATTTTTGTTTCTGCAATTTCTGAGATCGGCTATTTGTTGATTGGAAACTGTAGGCAAACCGCTCGGCGAAATTGAAGCAGTGCAAGCTCGATGCGCGCCGTGAGCAGTGGCTTTCTCACGGTTTGTGGATTTTTCTATTTATTTGATTTCCTTTTCCTTTTTCCGAATGCACAAAATGGATCTTGTATTTGGGGATGATATTTCTCCACTGTTATAAAGCTCCTGCTTTTTCAATAATTGTTGCATTTCCGGTGAATTATTTCAATAATTGTAGCTGTATTTGTGATTTGCATTTTCTGTGAATTATTGCAATAATTATACCTGCATTTGTACTGGATATATTTGGTGATTTGGGGTTTTTATGGAACCAGTGAAAAATAAGGGTGAAAGTAAGGCGGATGCCAATGGTGGGGTGACTGCATCCACTGGGGCATCTGTGCATTTGGAAAATCCGAGTAGCCAACCGATGGGGAAGCTAGAGATTAAGATGAGAAGTGAGGAGGGGATATATGGAGATGGTTCACCGATGAATCATTACAGTGACTCGGACTCCGTTCAGTCCAACAGCCCGACCAGCCACACCAGTAGTGTTTCGGGAAGCAACGATTCTGGGGCCAATTTCACTGGAAGTAGCGGAAGCAGCAGCAGCAGTAGTACTAATGGTTTCTGTTCAGGGAACATGAGCGATGAAGATGTAGGGGATGCTGGCGATGATGATTGCTTGGAGGATTGGGAGGCCATTGCTGATGCATTGGCTGCCACTGACGACACGCAGAAAGATTCGCCTCCTTCAAAGAATCATGACCATTCTACAGAGTCTGGTTCTCAGGTGGATGCAAGTGACCAGATCCATACAGCCAGTGCTGATCCGGAGAGGGGAAGAACTGCTAATCGTAGGTCCCTGGTAAATTGCTGTGCTTGGAGGCCAGATGATGCTTGTCGTCCCCAGACCTTACCCAATTTGGCCAAGCAGCATAGTTTTCCAATGAAGTCTGAGCGCCATTTAGACCAAGGATCAGTATGGGTCTGTAAAAACGTCAGACCAATCCCCACAGCATGTCCGATATGCTTTGAGGATTTAGACTACACCGATTCAAGCTTTTGCCCCTGTGCGTGTGGTTTCAGGCTCTGCCTTTTCTGTCACAAGAGAATACTTGAGGAGGATTCCCGTTGCCCAGGCTGCAGAAAGCAGTATGAGGTTGAACCTGTTGATGGAGAGGCAACGCTGGACGGAGGCAGCTTAACCTATCGATTGGCTCGTTCTTGTAGCATGGTTACAAGGTCTTGAAAGTCTCTGTTCCTTAAACGTGTATGTCGGGTCTCTCTTTCTGCGAGCGTTCTTACTATTAGACTGTTTTTTTAACAGCCTTTAGATGTTGGTATATAATATCTTTTGAAGCTCAGGGAATTAATCTTTTGATCATGAGTTTTCTTGATATGTCTTTTAGTTGTACTGTGGTTATGTGATGTAGAAGACCTATTATGTGAATAGATAAAAGGGCAGAGAAATGAAATCCATTGAGTTCTTATCTTGGTATCTTGTTCCATTTTGAAATGATTAATCTCTCTTGATTGTGACACACTGATTTTTAAATGTGTATAGCATGCACTCTAGTTTGAAAAAATTATCAAGATTGTTGAGAATTTTTAGTTTCTTTCTTGTGCAAATATTCTGATGGTTGATTCTTTAAGTTCCAAAACTCCAGTTGGCTTGATTTTATAAATTTAGAAGGCTTGGTGATCACTGTGATGGCTGTGGTGGTGAGTTGGAATTGTTGAAAAGGAACCTAGGCTTGAAGAGGACATCTTGGCAATTTATTATTCTGAATCGAGTTGTGATCAATGTCGAACCCTTCTTAAAGGCCGAACTAGAGATCAAATTAGGACCCTTCATTTTTTTTTGATCTTGTGGTTAGGATTAATTTGCAATTAACTTAATACTTAATTCAATAAAAACTTGCTAAGGGGTATTTTAGGAAATCAATTCTTAACACATACATAACGTGATTCTCTCGCAATTTTCTTCAATTCTCTCGCAATTCACGATCTGCTCTGCGTCGATCTTCCTCAATCTGCCATCCACGATCTGCGTTGATCTGCGTTCATTCCACGTTCAATTCAATTTCGCAATTCAATCTGTGTTTCATTCGTTTCGGGCTCATCAAAAGCTATTGGAGGTGCTGGAGGGGATCGGTCGGCGGCGCGCTTGAAAAATTGGGTGGCGTTGAGCCTTAAGTCACGAATTATGCTTCAATTTCTCAATATCTGACTCTCATGGAGAATATTGACAGATTGGAATCAATTTCAACAAATTCTGCGGTTGAAGACGGATTAGGATCTACATCAACAGGATCTACATCGATCAATGATGGATCGATTATGGATGATCTTAGAAATTCAGGAGGCTCTCTTTTTTATGCGGATTCAGAGCCAGAATCAAATAATAACGCAGTTGAAGGTTCACGACTTTTTCTAATTGAGCAATGTGTTATCTTCGATTTTTTTTCAATATTTGTAGTGTAAACATATTAATAATAAAGTAAATGGTCGGAAAAATCAGCTAAAAACTACGTTGGAACGTTAGAACGTTGATCCATGAGCTTAAAACTAATGAAGTAAAACAGATTTTTTTCATGTTTGTAGTTTATATGCGATTTGTACTCATAATGAACTAAACTTTGGTTATCCTGAAGTAATAACAAGTAAAACTGAACTTCTGTTCTTGTTGAATATTAAATGCTGATATTATTGTAGTGTATATGCGATTTGTATTCATAATAAACTAAACTTTGGTTATCCTGAAGTAATAACAAGTAAAACTGAACTTCTGTTCTTGTTGAATATTAAATGCTGATATTATTGTAGTGTATATACTGACTTGTTGGCACATTAAAATGAACTACATATTCTTTTTAATGAAGTAGTAAATTGATAAGATTAAGTAATAAACTATGATAATGAAGTAATATAATTGATTTGTTTATACAGTTAGGTATATTACCAAAATGAAGTTATAAAACATGATAATGAAGTAATAGTTTATAAATATGAAATATAATGTTTACTTCACCCCCAAATTAAATATGAACAATGAAAAAAGAACTATCAGCCCCAAATTAAAGTATGATTTCTAAGACTAGTAAAGTATGCTGACATGCTCTGAGTCGAATTAATGTGGGCGGTAACAGCAGTGCATACTTTTCTGTTTGATGAAGTAGTAATTTCGTAAAATGAGGTAATAAAGCATTTGTAATGAAGTAATAGATACTAAATATGAACTATCTATTTACTGTGTTGCATGGGTTTAGAGTTTTAGGATTTAACTCAACTGCTGACTTATTTGCACATTAAAATGAACTACATATTCTTTTTAATAAAATAGTAAATTGATAAGATGAAGTAATAAAGTATGATAATAAAGGTAATATAAATGATTTGTTTTCCTATTAACTATAATCTAGTTAGTATGAAGTATTGAATTCATATAATGAAGTAATAAGTTATGATAATGAAGTAATATAAATGATCTATTTATACAATAGGTTTTATTACTAAAATGAAGTAATAATACATAATAATGAAGTAAATCACAGTAAAAATGAAGTAATAAACATTATAATGAAGTAACATCTTTAACTGATGTGTTGTTTGCACATTAAAGTATACAATCAATTCGACTCTTATTGAACTAAATTGTTGTTATAATGAAGTAATAACACAACAGAATGAACTAAATTGTTGTTATAATGAACTTAATTTGTAGGCATAAATTGTTTGTTTTAATTTTCCACTAACAGTAGTTTGCATGTTTTATATCAGTGTCTGTCCATCCCAACTGAAGCCCTATATAGGACAGATTTTTCCTAAACTTGATGATGCTACTGAGTTCTATAATAAAGGTTAAATTTTGTAAAACGGTTAAACAAATTCAAAGTGGAATGAAGTAGTAATCTACTGGAATGAAGTAATTAGCTATTGGAATGAAGTAATAAATCTACTGAAGTAATAAACTATAAATATAAACTATATTATGGAGCAGATGAGGAAGAGTGATCACTACTTTATTCATACGTACATCTACTTTATTCTTTGCGTGTTAATTCATGATTGGTTGTCAAATCCACATTATTTGAGTTACTTCATGATTTGTTGTGTTAATCTTCGTGTGTGTTTCTTATTCTTTCATGTTTCTTATATTTTAGTTGTTATGCAGATTACTGGAAAATTTATACATTGGAAAATAAAATACTACTCGGGAGAATTGCTCGAAAAAGAAATGCATATATTGCTTGATTCGGGCTAGAGAACAATTTATCGTCATCTGGTTCGATTTTGAAGGATTTTTGTTGGAAATCATAGCGGTGGATTGAAGGAATTTTTCAGAGTGGGGAAGAACGGATGGAGAACTGTGTTGTATGTATAGTTTGTGAAGAATTAGTATTGTAATGAACTAAATAACACACGTGATGAAGTTATAAGCTCAAATAATGAAGTAATATGAAGTGAACTGTATTGTATGCATAGTTTGCGAATAATTGTAACTGTAATGAACTAAATAATGCATATGATGAAGTTATAACCTTAAGTAATGAAGTAATATGAACCGAACTGTGTTTTATGCATAGTTTGCGAAGAATTATAATTGTAATGAACTAAATAACATACTCGATAAAGTTATAATCACATGTAATGAAGTAATATGAACTGAATTGTGTTTACGTATAAGTGTGCAGTTGGACTTGTACCTGTATTGACTAAATAACCTAATTGATGAAGTTATAATCTCATTTAATAAGGTTGTGAACTGAAGCAATAACCTATCTGAAGTTCGATGAAGTAAAAAGCTATTGTGATGAAGTGATATACTTGTTGGATGAAGTAAATGCACATATAAAAGAAGTAGTGATCACTTGTCCTCATCTACACTTGAATCCTTTATATCATTAGTTTATAAACTTCATCCCGTAAATGATTTAATTCATTTCTTTTGTTCATTACTTTGAGTCAACATAAAACAAGACAAGAACTATTGATAAATGAATGTCCAACAGAACACTTATCATGATAATCTTAATCATATGGAGTACTATATATTTTGTTTGGTAAGAGATTGGAAGGTTAACAGATAATGAAACAAAATGCATAAAAGTACTTCGTTAGTAGAGTTATTATGTGTTTTTTGAAATGAGATTTTATTTTACCTTCAAAAATTTAAACGACAACAAACTATACGAATACATCATAATAAATACCGTGGAGGTGGAAATACCTTAATAATGCAGGCACATATAGTCTTCTTTAAATGAATAGGTTAGTATTAACATATGAATAAAAAACTTCATACAGTCTATTCACATTAAAGATTGCAAAAAGTTAAACAGATTCAAATTCAAAATGGAATAAAGTAACAAAGTATCAAAATGAAGTGGTTAACTACTGGAATGAAGTATCAAACCTATTTGAATGAAGCAATAAATTACAAACAAATAAATGTATCACAACATTTTTAGAAAATCAAAATCCTAACAAGAGAAAATCAATAAAACAGCTCATTACTTATAGTTGCTTTTTCTTCTCATCTGTTTTGTCACAATTCCTTGAATGCCGACCAACCACGTAGCATTTGGCAAATCTACGACCAAGCTTGGACAAATCCTTTATTTCTTCATTTGGCACATCTACGACCAGGCTTGGACATATACTTTATTTGGCAAATAAAACAAGACACTGGTGTAAAACATAAAAACTAACTG
The DNA here is from genome assembly GCF_029641045.1 of Salvia hispanica. Lineage (NCBI taxonomy): Eukaryota > Viridiplantae > Streptophyta > Magnoliopsida > Lamiales > Lamiaceae > Salvia > Salvia hispanica. The sequence continues at coordinate 41,009,426 of NC_142694.1, forward strand.
TTGTTAGTCAAAAATTATAACAAACACAAATCAATCCGGTATATAATAAATTAAAAATGAATAGATATTTACTTCATTCTAGCAGGATTTTACTTCATTTTAAAACATTATTACTTCATTGGACTACAGTTTTACTTCATTCCATTATTTGATCAAGCAAATGCCATATACATACGAAAAACCAAGTTTCCCTACGTTTTCACTGTATATGAATTAATCAAACCTCTACATTCTTTGAAACATTTCTACGAACACATCAAAGGCACAACTCCAAGCAACCATCTCTTACCTTAGACTGTTTTCCTCTTCTACTATGTCTCTTCATGCTCGAATCACAATTGAAACCCCACAGATACTCCAAGCAAATAGGCAGTTTCACCTTCGGTAAACGATTTGCGAGTTTCAACATTTTGAGTGTCAACCACAGATCACATTTCGACTTGAATAGGTTTGAGATGTTGTCAATTGTAGAAGAGGAAGTTGTGGAGTCGTCGATTTTGGCAGAGAAATAACGTTTGAGCATTGATTTGCAGTAGAAATGAGCGTCGATTTGCAGTAGAAATGAACGTCGATTTGGAGAAGAAGATAAGTGTCGCTTTGTAGAAGAAAATGCGTTGATTTGTAGAAGAATTCTTCGATTTGGAGAAGTATTCTTCGATTTGGAGAAGAAGAGAGCGAGATAGATGAGAAAGAAGATGCGCATCGGGAATGAGGAGAAGCAACGTTGAAATTTTTTACCCTAGATGTAATTTGACCGAAATACCCCTGATTTAAAGTATATTGCTTGCATAATGAAGTAGCGAAATTCATGAGGCATGGTTTAATCTCATCCATTAAAATCTAGATTTAAGGGCCCTAATTTGGTCTCTAGTTCGGTCTTTAAGACTGGATTTATGAATAATGGAACTCTCTTGAGTTATGTGATGATCAGAGTAAAAATCTTGCTAAGTTTAAATGCAAAAAAGCACTTGTCCATATTGATCGATTCATACAACCAACTTTTGTTGAAGCACAAGTATACTTTATGAATAACATTAATATAGAGCTTTTCTTTGAGAGTTATAGAGCTTGTTTTTCTAATATCATTCTACAAATTCTACAATAAAATAGAGAAGAGAACACTGGATGAAAGACATGTGATAGTGCATATGGTTCAACATTATCAAATATTAGGGCATGTGCTTCTTATAGTAAAATATGTTAGTACATAGTCCTATTAACCACAAATCCACCCTTAAAGATCGAACTAGAGATTAAATTAGGGCCACTCATTTTTCTTAAATAATGAACTATATTCACTACATAATGAACTAAATGAATGTATGTTATGAACTTAATACTTCATTCAGTAGTGCTATTACTTCACTCCGTTAGTTTATTATTCCCTCCGTCCAGGCTAAGATGACACATTGCTTAGCCGGCACGAGATTTTAGGAGCTATTGGTTAAAGTGTTTAATTGGAGAGAGAGAGAAGGTGGGTGTAGGTATTAAAGTAGAGAGATGAAGATAGATGGATATTTTAATAGGAGTGAGAAAAAGTGGTTGAGTGTATTAATTGGAGAGAGAAAGTTACCAAAAAATGAAATGTGTCATCTTAGTTGGGACAAACTATAAAGGAAAACATGTCATCTTAAGCGGAACGGAGGGAGTACTTCATTTATTCATGCTATTACTTCATTCTGTTAGTTTATTACTTCATTCCGTTAGTTTATTACTTCATTCAGTCATGCTATTACTTCATTCCATTAGTTTATTACTTCATAATGTGTTATGACATAATTATCTTTCAGTTGGGTTTAGGGTTATTACTTCATTCCGTTAGTTTATCACTTCATTCAGTCATGTTATTATTTCATTCCGTTAGTTTATTACTTCATTCAGTCATGTTATTACTTCATTATATTAGTTTAGTACTTCATTCTGTTAGTTTATTACTTCATTCAGTCATGCTATTACTTCATTCCATTAGTTTATTACTTCATTCAGTTATGTTATTACTTCATTTCATTAATTTATTACTTCATAATGTGTTATGACATAATTATCTTTTAGTTGAAGTAAATTCAGTATATAATGAATGCAAAAAATTACTTCATAACATATATTCATTTAGTTCATTATGTAGTGAATATAATTCATTATTTACTCCAGCAAGTTTTTATCGAATATAAAAATATTAAAAAATTAAAAATTAAAAATTTTTAAACAAATTTTAAAAATATTTTTTTAAACATTAAAAAAAATTAAAAAAAAAATTAAAAATGTTTTTATTTAATAAAATATTAAATTAATTCTAAATTAATCATAACCATAAGATTAAGAAAAATGAGTGGCCCAAATTTGGTCTCTAGTTCGGTCTTTAAGAAGGGTTCGACATTGATCACAACTCTGTAATTACATAATTATTAATACTCCATTCTATCCTAAAAGTTAGACCACATCAATATATTACTAGGCTTGGAAAAACAACCAATAAAAAACAATTGGACAAAAAAGGGCTAAAATTAAGACATGAGAGTTGAGTATCTAGTTTTCGACTGTTTTAACCTTAGCTTACAGACAAGAAAATCACTACACTATAAAGACACTATCAACTGCAGATTTCACATAAAAAGGAAGCAAACAAAAACAATGAAACAAAAATACAAATGATTTGCATGTTAAATAGATGGTCCAGAAACAACAATGGCTGTCACTTCGTTTTTCTAGCTCGACATGGCATTATCGATCGACTGGAGCGCTTGGTTCGCGAAGAAACGGACATCGACGTCAGGGTCCTCGGAGAGCTCTACCAAACTGGGACGGATCGTCTTCTCCACCACCTACGAAGCAAGAAAGGCATTTTCAGAAAGATGGGGAGACAGTTAAATCGAAGCCGTGAAGGGGGTTTGTTTTACTCACGGATTGATCAACGATGGGGATCATCGACTGCAGCACCTTGGCCACGTTGAATTTGATGTTGGGCACCCTGCCAAAGTTACGGGAGGCTCAGATTATCAGAGCCCGTTCGGCTTAAGCTTATAAGATGCAACGTCTAGCTTATAAGTTGACAAAGTGTTCGGATAATTGAGCATGTTACCTGTCCTTGGTCGCGTTGACAATGACGGGCAATAATTTAGAGCATGTTATGTCGGAGCCCATGACCGGAGCAAGTAGCGAGATTGCCTGTAGCACGGTCATACGGTACAAATAGTGTGGGTTTGTCACCATTTCCAAGACCTGCATAGGAAACCAGGGAAATGCTCGAGTTTTCGACATATACAGAGAAAAAGGGTAAAATGGGAATACGTCGAAATCTAAGAAGCAACAGACCTGAGGAACTATATGCTGCATTGCCCATTCAGGACCGAATTCCTCGGCCAGACGCTTCAAATTATTAGCAGCAGCTTCTCGGATCGAGTAAACCTGCAGAAAGTAGTACGCAAACTCTTAGAATATGATTGAGGGAGTGTTGTGTAAGTGAACAGTTGGGATGAATCACGAACCTTATCCTGCAGCCACTGCATGCAAAGGGCACCGAGCTTGTCGTCGAAAAATCCAACACCCAACTGACTAGCCAACAGAGGAATGTACTCTATGATGGCAAGTCTGACTCTCCAATGTCTATCTTCTGCCAGCTCGACGATGGCTGGTAGTAAAGATTGGGAAAGTAGGTCGATTCCTATAACCTGTGCAGGCAGGAAGAAGATATTAAGTATGGTGTGAATAAAGTGAAACAAGAAGAAGAACCGAATCGAGGAGGCACAGACCTGATTGACTTGGTCCAGCTTGCTAATGATATTGAGGCGAACATCAGGGAATTCGTCTTTCAAGAGGGAGAGGAATATGGGAAGAAGTTGTTCGATCGTTGCATCCTGCATAAATTTGTAATATAACCAAATTTAAAATAAATAAATAAATAAATAAATAAATAAAGACGTTAGAGCTGATATAATACTTCCGAATCAAGCTGACAAACTTTACCTTTCCTAAGACGGGAGCCATTCCCATAATGACAGATGCCAAAGCAGATCTTACATGTTGCGAAGAATCAGATGACAATTCCTGCAAACGATGATATGGGAAAACGATTAGGGCTAATTCTGTAACAAGTGAACAAGTCGAGCTAGAATTCGGCCTAGAAGGTTACCTTTACGCAGGGGAGGATATGCTGGATAGCAAGCTCTGGATCAAGAATCCTACAGAATTTTGTAACTTTTCCGGCAGCTGCTATTCGCACTTCGGCTTCATTATCTCGGAGCAGGCGCACATATGCAGGAACTAAATCAGTCCTGAAACATATAAAATCACGTTTAATCATGAATACAACTCATTGTAAAAAGAAGGGAAAATCAAGCTAAGCAACGGATCGGATATAAACACTTACTTAGTAGGTTCAGGCCCCACAGCCTCACAAAGCTCATACAATTGATTGGCGACCATGTAACGAACACGCCAAGACTTATCCTGATGAGAACAAACGTGTATCAAGAGGGTCTCACGGTAGGAGAGAGGGAAAAAATGGCAACATAATCAACTTGGACAGAAGCACAAGTATTTCCAGTTGAAAACTATCATGAGATACCCATACCCATACTCAAAAGCATAAAAAATAGTAGCTTCGAGCTCACCCAAATTCATAGCAGTATACAACATAATGAGAAATCAAGCACAAACAACATTATCGAGGCTATATATACACTTAAACTACTTCTTACCAACATTACCAAGGAAAATCTTCAAGCAAGTAACTATAATAAATTCAAAATAAACAGATATAATGCTTCATAGCAATAGTTTCGACTGTACCTGTGAGAAGTTGACAATCACAGGGAGAATGTGGGCAACACAATCTTGAGGCTCCAACAACTTGCCAAGAGCAGCGCAGCTCTCAACAGCTAGTAAGCGAACAGAATCTTGATCTGGAAAGAACAATTGAAACGAGTCACTTTCAGTATACCTACAGTAACATTTACAATCTTAACTTCCCATCGTCTGTAGCTACTTGTGATTTAAGACAACAGAAGTAACAATTCAACAAATTTAACTTTTTCTTGCACTTTTTTTTGCACATGGTATATTCCTATGGTATCTCAACAATGATTTCGAAGACTCAAAACTCAATTTACCATCTTGTGTGAGGTCCTCGAACATGGACATGATATCAGTCTTGAGATGAGCAGCTTCGACCGTAGCAGCAAACTTCCCCAAATTTGTTGCAGCCGCTCTTCTCACCATCGGCATATCATCTTGACACAATTGGCTGTACATTGACCTTAATTCTGTCTTTAGCATATCCGGGGCACTTGGATATGCAATATGAAATAAACCACACGCAGAGACACGGGCCGTAAACCACTCGCCTGCTGCCAGTCTCTGTATTTATCAACAACAGAAACAAGTTGAGTCAGAAAACATATAACTAACATCATCGGTGCCTAACCAACCATCTTGACTCCTCAATAGCATAAGTAATGAAGTAACACGAGCAAACTAAATCCAACCTTCACAAGAGGAATAAACGAGTCGACCAAATCACTCTCCCTCATTTGTGATCCAATTCTGCACAACGACTCCACAGCTTTGTCCCTCACACATGTCTCCTCCACAGTGCAAAGTGTTTCTAGAGGCTGGAGTAGCACGTGAGCGTGTTCTTCTCCGCCAACATATGGAATAAAGACACCCAACTCTTCAGCCATGGCAAGCAGCACCTCATCATCATCATCATTGTTCTCGCTCAAGAATGGAATCAACTCCTTTCTAGTCCTCTCCTCCCCAAGTGCACGCGCAATGGTGGACAGCCTACGAATGGAGTTCAACCGCAGCTGAATGTCTTCGTTCTTTAACTCATCTATCAGGACTGCTATTGGATACAGTGGCTCATCCACCATCGACATTGTGCACAAAATAACAGTACGAAAATCTGTAATGCCAAAAACAAAAACAAATCAAGAACAACATCAGCATACCAAACACACACATATACAATTGAACCTTTATTTACACAACCAAACAAAAAATGAAACTAAATTCGTTTAAAAATTACTCATCAAACAATATCAAACCCAACCCACATGATTAAACTGCTCAAAACTTCATTTCCCAATCAATTTAGGAAAATCAAAGAGCTGCCAAACAGATCAGAATTTTCATTTGAAAGAAGAATGTATGAGAACTATAATCTAACCACGAGATCCCATTACTAATCATGCCAAAATCACTAACTCAAATGAAAAGGGCTAAGCTCAGGTCAAGAACAAGAAAGAAAGGCACGAAAACATTATCCTCTCCGACCTAAAATAGGGGAAGCGAATTGAAATTACAGAAAAAGGCAGATCAAAATCGATGGGAAGAAATCCAAGATCTGGGCTTCGAATCCCCAACCAATTAGGGCAGATGGAGAAAATTTCTCAGATGCATACAACTTTAGTGTAAATTAAAATCACGGAAATAGAAAGGAGGAGAAGAGATTTTACCTAGGGCACCGGCTCCCTCAGATTCAGAGGCGTTTTGGGAGAGATTCAGAGACGGGTAGAGAGAGGGAGATATTTATGAATTTGTATTTGTGTTTGCAGACCGATGATTTTCATGTAATTATACAAGAAAATGCTACCCAAATACAGTGTCATCAAAGAGGAGATAAAAATTGGAACTTTTTTTACTTTAATTGAATAAAATCTCCTTATCCAATAAAAACATTTCTTTTATTATTGTAATAAAAGCGGCAAACACCGGTAATAAAACTAAATCAACGAGAATATGAAATATCTAATCTATCGTGATGCAATCAACTACTGACACCTAAAAATTGCATCTCAGGAATATAATTTCCTCTCTGAAAACTAAAAACATTTTTAATCAGAAATTTCTAAATCTTTAAAAGTGAAAATGACCCATTCTGATTTGGCCAAGAAATTTGAAATTGTTATTTAAAAGAGAAATAGGCACATAAATTTCTAATTTTCTCTTGCCTGTCTAAGATCATTAAACATGTAGTAATACATATTAAAAAGTTGGGACAAATCACAATATAATTGTATTTCCAAATGTTAAAAATAACATAAAATTGGGTTTATATTGTAAACAAGATAAATGCACATCTTTGTGGCAACCCAAATACAATAGAAGCTAAAATTCTTGATATTTATTGAATGAAATATGTTGTTCTTGAATTTTATTGGTCAAATATCAACATAATTTTCAGATACCCAACTGCCACACAACAATTGACAGTTTAAAGATCAAATCTATGAAACTTTTGCAGCCAAACTATACAAAGAAAATCACCTCTTTAATCTCAACTCTTCACTAATGTTGTTCTTGAATTTTATTGATTCAAATATCAACATAATGCCAACATATATTTCATAAACCCAACTCACATACAATAACTGACTTATTAAAGATCAAATCTTTGAAACTTTTTGGAGCCAAACTATGTACTCTTAAAAATCACTTCTTAAACCTCAAACTCCTCACTAGCCTTGTCCAAAGGCCTCCACATTCTGTTAGAACAACAACATCAGGATCTATAAACCCTGCCTCCTCACTAAGCTCCTCAAAGCAGTCCACCACAATCTGCAGCCTCGCCACGAACTCAATCAGAAGTGAGGCGAATGTGGCAAGTGACAAGGCGCTCGCACTCTCATAAGTCTTGGCCTCGTCGTCTCTCACCAACACTCCATCACTTTCCACCAGACAGAATGAGGAAGGCCATGGCACAAGCCTCCTCACATTCTGCTTAGGCAGGAAATCTTTGTCTGGCAACCGCGTTAGAGGCTTTTGCACGTAAATGGAAGTCTCACTCAAACACTTTAGCCCAAGATGTTGTAGTGGAGGATCATCTAGTTCTTCTAGATCCTTCCTGCGGCTGCCAACCTCCCAGCTCTCGGAGTTCACAAGGAGGAATGATTTATGGTCTATCTTCTTCTGCAGCTGCTCAGCCGCCTCGTGCACTTGTTCTAGAATGTTCTTGAATCGTCCCAGTTGCTCCATCTTGTCTATCTTGCTTCCCAACTCGCGCAGAACCCTTGCTCCCTCAGAGCTCACCTGCTGGAGCTCTTCACGGAAGACCCTCCGTTTCTCTGGTGGCGCCTGAGATCTTGAAAAGTTAAACCCGAGATCTCGGGCTAACAATGTTAAAACATGACAAAAACAAAAAGGTACCTGAATTTCAGACATAATGCATCCATGAAGTGCCATCACAGTGTAAGCACAGTGCCTAACAGCGTTGCTCGCCTTCACATACGTCCTCCACGGATAATGAAGCTTTCTGTAGCGCCCGTGAGGCGGCTCCCATAGAGCAAAGCCTAGCTGCATATGGTTTAGAGTTATGTTACCATATTGAGGCACTAATTCATGATCAAAGTTCATCTCTTTTTTCTTTTTTTCTTTTAAATTTTACCAAGGTTTGCTCTCTGCTTGCAGATTCTATGACTGATTTGTAGCCAAGGTACATCTGATCACTGGATGCTGGATCCATGAACCGGCTGCTCATTCTTTCGTAGTTGGCACTCCTCAAGTAGCCATTGACACAGCCTGATCAAGAGTTCAAGAAACAAAAAGGTGAACTTTTTGGGAAAGAATATACATTTGTTGTGTTTTTTTGAGTGAACTAGAATTAGACCTTCCAAAGATGAAGCAAGCTCTCTAAAATTATTCACAACAAGGCGGTGCAGATCGTCTCCGGACCATATAGGGTACACACAGATGTTGACGACGAAGCAGGTGCAAGCACCAAGAGCAATCAACACAAGTCTAGTAAGAATTGCCAATACATAGCCCCCATTTCTGTTCCCAGCTACCATTAGTATGCAGAATGTGAGCACAAAAACACGGAATCCATAATCGTATGGCGCCATTGTCGGGTAAAGCCTCAAGTACGATGCACAACAGCCTGCAAACCATGATTAAAACAGAGTAAAAACCAGTCACATAAACCTATTTTTAACTTCATTTAGCAGAGCACCATGATAAAACAGAGTAAAAACATGTCTCATAAACCTATTCAACTTAAATTTAGCAGAAAAAATGAAATCTTGACTAGTCCCATTTCTTGTATCATAGTATTAAAAACCAGCCACGGAAGTTTATTCAACTTCACTTAGCAGAAAAACTGAAATCTTGATTAATCCCATTTCTTGAAATCGAGTAAAAACCAGTCTCATAAACCTATTCAACTTCATTTAGCTGCAGTTGTAAAAAAAGAAAACTTGATCACTCCCATTTCCTGACACACAGTAAAAACCAGAAACATAAATTTATTCAAGTTCATTTAGTAGTAAATGAAATCTTGATTGGTCTCACTTCTTGATACTGAGTGAAGAACAGTTATACAAGTTTTATTCAGCTTCACTTGGTAGAAAAAAAAAACTGAAATCGTGAATAATCCCATTTCTTGAAATAGAGTAAAAATCACTCACATAAACCTATTCAACTTTATTTGCCGAAAAGCAGAAAAATAAATACTAGTACTTGATTAGTCTCATTTCTTATACTGAGTGAAGACCAGTTCCACAAGTTTTATTCAGCTTCACTTGGTAGAAAAAATAACTGAAATCATGATTAATCCCATTTCTTGATATAGAGTAAAAATCAGTCTCATAAACCTATCCAACTTCATTTTCCAAAAAACAGAAAAAAGAAATACTACTACTATAGATTAGTCCCATTTCTTGAAACAAAATAAAAACCAGTCACATAAACTTATTCAACTTTATTTACCAGAAAAAAACTGAAATCTTGATTAGTCCCATTTCAAGAAACAAAGTAAAAAGGCAGTCTCATAAACCTATTCAACTTCATTTAGCAGAAAAAATTGAAATCTTGCTTAGTCCCATTCCTTGAAAAATTGTAAAAACCAGTCACATCAACTTATTCAACTTCATTTACCAGGAAAAAAAAAAGAAATCTTGATTAGTCCCATTTATTGGAACAGTGTAAAAACCAGTCACACAAACCTATTCAACTTTATTTACCAGGGAAAAAACTGAAATCTTGATTAATCCCATTTCTTCAAGAATAGTAAAAACCAGTAACATAAACCTACTCAACTCAACTTCATTTAGCAGAAAGAAAAAATGAAATCTTGATTAGTCCCATTTCTAGAAACATACCAGTGATGAAGAAACTTATAACAATAACAATCTTCTCCCATGGTCCGGCCAATATCGACAGCCCTGCAAATAAAAAGGCCAGTATTCCAGCCGAAAAGGTGCCTAAACCACGGTTGAACCCCTTGATGAATGTCGCCCCTACACAAGATCCCACAAACACACAATTAGTCCTCTCTCTTCCAGGCAAGAAACACGCTGTGATCAACGCCCACGCCTACCTATACTGAACTCGAACATCACAATGACAGTAAGGATAGCCCAGATCGAATACTGGGACACATCTTCAATAGGCATTTCCCATAATATGAGCAGTGAAACAAGTGCTAATGCAAAGCCCATTTTGAGTGCATACACCACTTTTCTCGGATCCTTCCGCCCCATCTCCAACGCCTTTCTGGCGAAATCACATGAGTCGCGCCACTGCTGCTTGAATCCATTGCACACTGAGGCCAGACACGAGCAGCTGCTCGTGTCTTCCTCAATGCTTCCCATGCTACCTAAAGAAAGCAAGCTAGTTTTGCTCATTTTTTCTCTTTGCTTTGGAGCATTATTGTGATTGATCAAAACATATATAGGGAGTTAGACACCACATGTGATTGATTTATTTCACAGTTCGTTACAAGTTACAACTTACCAATTGTAGTAAAATAATAGTTGAGTCAAAATCATTCACAAATGATGACGATTTAAATTAGACTTAGGTTCCCCAAACGTAGCTGTCACAAACCAGATTCCAAATCTTGATTCTTTTGTTTAATATGTGCAAGAACGTGCGTAAAGACTTGAACTTTATGCATTATTTTTCTCCTACAACTGATTTCAAACGTGTTTATGTTGTCACACTTTGCTTAATTTCGAAAAATAAAAGTTCGTGTTGGTATAGCGGTAGAGTAGTAAACACTTAGAACATTTACTACTCGAGGCCAAAGGTCTTAAATTCGATGTTGCAAGAAATTAAAAAAGGGAAACTATGAAAGAAAAAGTTGTTGATGGTTCATTCAAGAAGACATAACATCATGAATGATGATGGAAGTGATGAAATTAAATAATTATTAGAAGCTTGTCTGGAAAAATCAACTAATTAACACAGGTGTAGGAGTTTTCATTGGCTCTCTCAACTCTGAATCGATATGAAGAATTATTAAATGATAAATTGTCGCATCCACTTTTTATTATATATATTTACATTGCCATCCAATTAGGTGTTATCACGTATGGTGCTATTATTGAATATAATTCATTTGCATAAATTATTCGCATATGGGATTTCACCTCGAAAATTGGAACTTTTAATTTATCAAAGACTCCGTCCCAGATAATTCGACCCAGTTTTCATTTCGGACCATCCCACATAATTTGTCCTTCAATTTTACCATTTTTGGTAGTGGACCTCATATTCCACTAACTCATTTCTACTCATATTTTATTATAAAACTAATACTTTAAAAGTAGGACCCGCATCCCACCAACTTTTTCAACTCACTTTCCATTAGATTTCTTAAAACCCGTGCTGAGTCAAAGTGTCCCAAATTATCTGGGATGGAGGGAGTATTATTACTACAATTTTCTTGTAGCTTTCAATTAATGTGGAAATAGATAATGCTATTTTTTCCTTACAAATTAGAAAACCACACATGTCAACAATCATAGATAATTTTTTTTGTTAATTTGGCACATTAACAAAATCATTCAATTTCTAATTACATAAAGTAAGTATTACTCTCGGTATATAAACTTATTTATTACTCATATATAATTAACACGTTAACGTCGGTTTCTTCTTCTTCTTCTTCAAGATTTCTACTTGTGTAGAGCTACAGACATAAGGTGTGCTGTGTCGAATTATTATGCAAGTTAATAATTAAATGAATATTTTTTACGATTTTTTTATATGGATGCAGCCGTGTGTAAGTTAGGGATTTGTAGTGCATGATTTTTGTTGACTTGTTGGATTCTGCTGATATTCGTCTGACAAGCTCCAATATAAATATTTATATGATGACCTACTATTAATAAATTAAATCAATAATTTAAGTATTGATTAGCCAATGATTAAAATCTGATCTTCCACATAAAACGTTTGAAATCTTGATAAGGCAATCAAAGGTTTTCAAAATAAATTAAAGATAAAATTGTTGGGAAGAAAAAACCATGAACTTTTGCCAAATGTCTCCCAATTTCAAAAACCAGTAGTAAAAACCTACGAATTTTAATATTTTTCTTGATGAAATATTTTGGATTCATATTTGTTCAGATTCATGAATTGTAGTATCGATTATTCAAAGTTATGGAGACAGTCAAAATATGATCATTGATCAATATTATATGAGGTACCATAATTTAACAAAAATAATAGTACTATGATTTTTCTTATTACAATTTATACTTAAAAAACTCAAGTGTATATTATTGGTGTGGGCCTAATTCAATCAAAAATCTTATTGAAAGCCAAATTAAGTTTAGAGGCCTTCTCTCTTTTCAAGATTCATACCTTATCTTCTCCCAACAACTCTCTCTCATTTCTATTGGCAAATAAACAGAAATTTAAAGGACGCTACGGTGAGGGTGAAGTGTGAACTCATTTTATTAGAAATAAACAGAAATTTAAAGGTCACGTTACGGTGAACTCAAACCATCTCAGTTCAACCAAGCACAAAGGCTAGTATAATTGAGACAGATTTTTAATTAAAGATCAAATCTTTGAAATTTTTTGCATCCAAACTATACAATATAAAATCACTTCTTAAACCTCAAACTCCTCACTAGCCTTGTCCAAAGGCCTCCACATTCTGTTAGAACAACAACATCAGGATCTATAAACTCTGCCTCCTCACTGAGCTCCTCAAAGCAGTTCACCACAATCTGCAGCCTCGCCACGAACTCAATCAAGAGCGAGGCGAACGTGGCAAGTGACAAGGCGCTCGCGCTCTCATAAGTCTTGGCCTCGTCTTCTCTCACCAACACTCCATTACTTTCCACCAAACAAAATGAGGAAGGCCATGGCACAAGCCTCCTCAGATTCTGCATAGGCGGGAAATCTTCTTCTGGCATCTGCGTTTGAGCCTTATGCGCGTAAATAGAGGTTTCACTCAAACATTTTAGGCCAAGATGCTGCTGTGGAGGATCATCTAGCTCTTCTAGATCCTTCCTGGGGCTCCCAACTTCCCAGCTCTCAGAGTTCACAAGGAGGAATGATTTATGGTCTATCTTCTTCTGCAGATGCTCAGCCGCAACGTGCACTTGGTCTAGAATGTTCTTGAATCCTCCTAACTTCTCCATCTTGTCTATCTTGCTTCCCAGCTCGCGCAGAACCCTTGCTCCCTCAGTGCTCACCTCCTTGAGCTCTTCACAGAACACCTTCCGTTTCTCTGGTGGTGACTGAGATCTTGTAAAGTTAAACCCGAGTAATCGACCTAACAACGTTGAAACATGATAGAAACTAAAAGTTACCTGAATTTCAGACATAATGCATCCATGGAGTGCCATCACAGTGTAAGCACAGTGCCTAACAGCGTTGCTCGTCTTCACATACGTCTTCCACGGATAGTGAAGCTTTCTGTAGCGCCCGTGAGGCGGCTCCCATAGAGCAAAACCTAACTGCACATGGTTAAGAGTTATGTTACCATGATGAGGCACTAATTCATGAATAAAGTTCAAATTTTTTTTACCAAGGTTTGCTCTCTGCTTGCAGATTCTATGACTGATTTGTAGCCAAGATACATCTGGTCACTGGATGCTTGAGTCATGAACCGGCTGCTCGTTCGTTCGTAGTTAACACTTTCCAAGTAGCCATTGACACAACCTGATGAGCAGATAAAAAAAGTGACCTTTTTGGGAAAGATGATATGTATGTGTTGAGTGTTTTTTGGTACGAATCAGATTTAGACCTTCCAAAGATGTAGCAAGCTCTTTGAAATTATTCACGACGAGGCGGTGCAGATCGTCTCCAGACCAGATAGGGTACACACAGATGTTGATGACGAAGCACATGCAAGCACCAAGAGCAATCAGCACCAATCTAGTAAGAATTGCCAATACATAGCCCCCATTTCTGTTCCCAGCCACCATTAGTATGCAGAATGTAAGCACAAAAACACGGAATCCATAGTCGTATGGCGCCATTGTCGGGTAAAGCCTCAAGTACGATGCACAACAGCCTGCAAACCATGATAAAACAGAGTAAAAACCAGTCTCATAAACCTATTTAACTTCATTTAGTAGAAAAAAAATGAAATCTTGATTAGTCCCATTTCCTGCAACAGAGTAAAAAACCAGTCACATATTCAACTTCGCTTAGCAGAAAAAACTGAAATCATGATTAATCCCTTTTCTTGAAAATATTAAAATACCAATCTCATAAACCTATTCAACTTCATTTAGCTGAAACACAAAAAGAATATACTTTGATTAGTCCCATTTCTTGAAACACTGTATAAACCAGTCAGAAAAAACTGAAATCATGATTAATCCTTTTTCTTGAAAATGTTAAAAACCAATCTCATAAACCTATTCAACTTCATTTAGCTGAAACACAAAAAGAATAAATTTTGATTAGTCCCATTTCTTGAAACAGTGTACAAACCAGTCTCATAACTAGTTCTACTTCATTAGCAGAAAAAAAATGGGATCTTGATTAGTCCAATTTCATGAAACATAGTAAAAAATAGTCACATGGACTTATTCAACTTCATTTACCAGCAAAAAAAATGAAATTTTGATTGGTCCCATTTGAAACAAAGTGAAAACACACTCACATAAACTTATTCCAGAAAAACTGAAATCTTGATTAGTCCCATTTCTTGAAACAAAGTAAAAACCATCTCATAAACCTATTCAACTTCAATTAGCAGAAGCAAAAAATGAAATCTTGATAGTCCCATTTCTAGAAACATACCAGTGACGAAGAAACTTATAACAATCACAACCTTATCCCATGGTCCAGCCAAGATAGATAGCCCCGCAAACAAAAACGCCAGTATTCCAGCCGAAAAGGTGCCTAATCCGCGGTTGAATCCCTTGATGAACGTTGCCCCTACACAATATCACACAAACACACAATCACTGCTCTATCATTCAAGCAAGAAACACACTATGATCAATGGCCCGTGCCTACCTATACTGAACTCGAACATCACAATGACAGTCAGGATGGCCCAGATTGAATACTGGGACACATCTTCAATAGGCATGTCCCAGAATATGAGCAATGAAACCAGGGCTAATGCAAAGCCCATTTTGAGTGCATACACCGCCTTTCTCGGATCCTTCCGCCCCATCTCCAACGCCTTTCTCGCGAAATCAAAAGAGTCGCGCCACTGCTGCTTTAACCCGTTGCACGCTGAGGCCAGGCACGAGGTGTGTTCCTCAATGCTTTCCATGCTAGCTACAGAGAGCAAGCTATTTTTGCTCATTTTTTTCTTTGCTTTCAAGATTGATTGATTGATTGAATGAAGGAAGGAATGAATGCAGAACTCTTCAGTTTGTTAAGTTTGTTAACTGAAGCTATTGCAGCATTATTGTGAGAGATCATAATTAAATAGGGATTTAGACATCACTTCTAATTGACTTCTTACACAGTTAGTTACAACTTACTCATTGTAGTAAAGTAGTAACACTTGAGTCAAAATCATATTCAAATGCTGACAATTTTGGTTATATAGCTTCATTACCAAACCTTAATTCAATTTAATATATTCAAGCAAGAACGTGTTGAAAAAGGACTTGAACTTAGTACATAATTTTTTCACTACAACTGATTACAAAAGTGTTAATTAATGGTGTCATGATCTACTTAATTTTGAAAAAGCAAAAGCTCCGGTGTATTGGCATAGCGGTAAAGTAATGTGGAGTATATGTCAGAGGCTAAAGGTCTTGTATTTGAATTTCAATCTTTAAATTTAATGCTTAAAATTTTAAAAAGGGAAAAAGGAAAGATTTT
Source organism: Salvia hispanica (assembly GCF_029641045.1). Taxonomy (NCBI): domain Eukaryota; kingdom Viridiplantae; phylum Streptophyta; class Magnoliopsida; order Lamiales; family Lamiaceae; genus Salvia; species Salvia hispanica. Next base: position 41,025,458 of record NC_142694.1, read on the forward strand.
TAATTGGTTTATGATAAGAAGACAAATAAACACCATGATTAATGATTGTACATCATGGTAGTGATAAAATGAAATAATTAAAACTCTTATAATAATAGAATCTTGTCTGAAATAATTAATCAACTATGAACACAGGTGTAAGAATTCCCATTGGCTCTCTCAGCTGTGAATAGTAATTATAGTATCACTTTTTTTTAATAATTAATACTCTTTTCGTTCGCCATTAGGAGTCTCATTCATGGGCGGCATGATTTTAAGAAATGTTAAGAAAAGTGGGTGGAAAAAAGTTGGTGGAATAAGAGTCTCACTTGTATATATATTAATTATAAATGAAATGTGATTGGAATGAGTTAGCGGAAGGTGGGACCCTATTACCATTTATGGTAAAAGTGAATCGGGACTCTTATTCGCGGACTCCTATTCACGGACTCCATTTCACGGATTCTTAAAATGGAAAAACGGGACTCCTATTCACGGACGGAGGGAGTGAATGATAAAACTGTCGCATTCTACATTTTGTTTATATACATATTTTCAGGCCACCTAATTAGGAGCTTTCACGGTTGTGATATTTATGAATAATTCATTTGTATGAACTATTCACATGGCCTTTCAACTCAGAAATGGAAACTTTTATCAAATATCTCAATTTTCTTGTAGCTTTCCATTGATGTGGAAAGGGATAATGCTCTTTTTTCAGCACTTTTGGTTGTTTTCATTACGAATGAGTAAATACCACATGGCAATAACCATATATTAACATATTATCCATATATCAAGTTGTTTTATCCTTTCACGACATAAACCACAACTTTTCTCCACACAATCACTTTTGTAAGTTTGTTAATAAGTAACACTGAAATATGAGATGGGGAGAAAATACACTGAAAGAGAGAGTAATCGATAGATAGAGAGACTTTAAGAAAATAATATATGGAATATATTCAAAAAATATCCCATAGTAAGCAAAATAAATCATATAAATAAATCAAAAATTTAACAACCATATAAATATATCATAAAAGATAATGCAAAATAATATACAAAAATATAGATGTATAAGTCGTTGTCAAGAAAAAAGTGTTTCTTCACTTGCAAATGGAGCACAACAATACATAATCCTATTTAGGAACAAAGAATGTATATACTCACCAAAAAATATTTTATTCTGGTCAGTCTCTTAAAATTGGTCTGCCTTTTATTTTAAAAATTCACCACACATTACACTACTAATTTGGTGAATCTACTAATTTTTGTGGATCTCATTATCCACTAATAATGCTTTAACTGATTTTCTCTTTCTCTTTTATATTTTACCAATTTCGTACGAAAACAGACGTACTTGCCGTAAACATATTTTCAATGAATTTTGTATCTCTTTCGAAACTCCTAGAGCCATTCGTCTGTTGGGAACGCGACTAACATGTAAACTTCGGGACTACTACTATTGAAGAGATTTCATTGTCAAATCATTATGCAAGATATTTATTGATATAAACATTCTTTGTTTTATGATTTTATTTATTTATGGTGTCAGTGTTTGTAAGTTAGTGCTTAATTACATAATTATTGTTGACTAGTTTGATTCTCTAGATTTTCGTGTGACATCCTCCAATATAATTATTAAGTTTATGGCTTACTATTTGATTAGTCAATGTTTAATCTGTTTTTTATTGAACCGGTCCAGTAGAATATAACCCGACCATCCTTAATCAAATGACAAGAGGTTCGACTCCTACCTTTGGTACAGAGTTATCTTAAATCTTTGTCACATCTTTCGATATACCTATAATTGAGCACAAAGCAGTCTTAAATCCATGGCATGTTGTCACGTTCTTCAAAGTACATGTTGTCACATTCTTCGAAGTACCTATAAATCGGCATGACAACACATGAAATAATCATTGGATCGGGCGATGCAATAACCATGGTCTTCAACCAAAGAAATCTGATCTTTTAGCGAAAACGTTTTAATCCATGTCTTTTTAAAATTCTATTAATATGAACAAAAAAATTAGATAAGAAAACCAAGCCCATCTGTCAGTTTAACAAAGCATAAAGGGCCCTATTAAATCGATCCTTAGTCTTATTAAAAGCCCAACTGTGAAGCCCATGACCCCTCCCTTCTCTTCTAGATTGGATACCTTATCAGTTATCACATCAATCCTCTCCATCTCTCCTTCTCCTCTCCTCTCTCTCTCTCTCGATTTTGAGAAAAGCAGAAGATGTTATCCATGTCAGTGCAACCAAGCATAAAGGGCCCTATTACAAGCCGCCCTTCCTCTGTTTTCAAGAACCTCTCCTCCCCACCCTCAAAAACCTCATTTTCTGTGAACCCAAGAGTTTCCCAATTGCGCTCTACTCACCTCAAATTCAAGCCCGCCGCCGCCGCCGCCGAAGTAGCTCCGGCAGAAACAGCCGCCGAAATCGTCCCACAACCTCAGGTTCACCTACACTGCTCAATTAGCTTTTCACCATAAAAAAAGATTCAATTTTTATTAGCATTGCTCTATCACAATTTATATATCTACTGTTATTATACATTACCAATCATGAAATGCACATAGTGAGTGTGTGTTTTCGATACATTATTACCAGTCAGCTGTGAAGCAGCAGACCGTGGGTGGCCCGCAGCTGGTGCTGAAGTTCATATGGATGGAGAAGAACATCGGTCTCGGGCTAGATCAGAGCATACCGGGGCATGGCTCCGTGCCGCTGAGCCCTTACTTCTTCTGGCCGAGGAAGGATGCGTGGGAAGAGCTCAAGGCGACTCTAGAGAGCAAGCCGTGGATCTCGCAGAAGAAGATGATCATTCTTCTCAATCAGGCCACGGACATCATCAATCTCTGGCAGCAGAGTGGTGGCAATCTGTCTTGAATTCGGCACTTCATGTTGTAATATTTTGACTTTGTGATGTAATTTTACCTGCTTGACTCTCAATAGAAAGGGCCCTTTTCATTGCAAACTTATCAAGATATAACACATATTCAAGAATGAAGTTTTGGAATCTGTTAAATAATCAAGGCATTAGTAACACATGTAGTAGTAGTATATAAGGCTATGTCTCTTTGCTGGTGTCTAAACAGAGGCAGTAGGCGACTAGGCCGACTACTGGGATGAATCTGAGAAGATTAACCGAATCAACTTTGTCTTGTCGGATGTTTTGGAGGTTGTCGCCTATCAACCATGGCTGGAAAACTAGGTACAGGCAGATATCCCAGATGAAGGCGTAGGCAAGTCTCTCGGATCCGAGATAGTTTTGCAGAAACTCCAGTCTTTCTCCCAAATCTCCAAAATTACCATCTCCTCGGCCGTAAAAGGCCCAAACTATCGACAGCAAGCTTACAATCCCACCAGTGAGTCCAACAATGGCTGCTCCGTTTGTCATGACTGAACCAAGTTGAGAGGTCTTTCTTGGAGTGTCGTCCTCTTGAGCCTCGTTCAGACGTATAGCCATGTAAGGAATCAAGAACGCTGCAGCCAATAAAAGTAGAGGACACAATCCGAATCATTAAAACTATAGAATTTGCAAATGAGATGAGCATGTAAAGGGTAATATCATGAAAGCATAGTTGGCAAAGCAATATCAAATGACTGTGTGTGTGTGTGTGTGTGTGGCAAGCACAAACAAGTTGAGAAGCATACTGTTTGTGAGAAACATCTGAAAGCCCCATAATACATCAATTGATCCCTTGAATCTGCCTCTCAGTTTATCAGTGTAAAGCAGAGGAGCAAACATCAGCGTCCACGCAATAACAAGGTTGAATAATCCCTCAGACATCTAAGCAAAACAAGATAACAGCATACGAAATCAGCCTAAAACAGAACGAGGCCCTAAAAGTTTGCTGTACCAGCAAAACTTACTGGATGGAGAACTGGTGCCTCAATGAGATGAATACCGACTGCTCTGCCAAAGCACAATATCACACATGATCACGATACTTGCAATAAGCCATTAAGCAGCAGCAAATTGATATCACGTAGCATCAAATTCGAGAGTAAGTAGCATATATATCCGTATAAAATACGACGATGCAACTGAAGAAAGTATTACCTAAGTTTGTCAAAGGCAGAATAAAGAAGAAATTGAGTGAAAGGCCTATCAGAGAACTGATTGTTTCTGAACTAATGGCCCAGACAGGATCCCCCTACAATCAAATAAATCAGCAGTAAAATTCTAATTCATTTCGAAGTTGCATTATGATTTATGCCTAAAGAGCAACATCTGCAATCACATTCTCCTCAGAATCTCAAACATTAATGAAATTTCACAGATACAATCAAACTTAAGTATGAATGAATTGATCCATAAACAGAGCTGCTGCGGAAATAAAAATACTTAAATACCTAAAAAAGTAGAAATTAAGCTAAATTATTGATTAAATAAAGGAGCTACACTTACAGGAGCATAGGGAAGTAAGAAGAGCCAAACGATATAAACAGCCTCAGCTATCCACAGAATAACCTGCAGTAGTTTCCTAGCGCCGTCGTTCAGCTCCGAAACGGAACCACCGCCGCCGCCGCCAGCTGCGGCAGTGGTGCTAGAAATGAAATTTCGATTCAAACGCAACCGCCGTGCGCCTCTACTAGAAATTGACAGACTGCGTCGTTTAATCCGGTCATCGCCGATGAAATCTACACGAGAAATCAAAGCAGGTGTTTTAAAATTGACGATTCGCAACGGTCTAGATGAAGCACAATTTATCGCCGGCGGAGAAACGGCGGTGCATAATGTCACTGTGGAGGATTGCATCTTCAAATGTCTTTACTCCGCCGCCGCTGGCGGTAGTCCGGTTTTTCTATTCGACGCCGGAAAATATCGAATTCACGAGCTAAGAGTAGAGAGTAGAGAGTGGGCGGAAACAGAACTGAGACTATTTAACAGAACAATGACGAGGTGGCATGATACTAGTCATTAAAGATTTATTTTGCCTCCAGTTACTTACCCTGCTGCTCGTGCAATTTCAGCTGAAATTGCTGTATCACATATATTGGCGCCTCATTTAAATACCAAATTTTCAATATAGTAACAGTACGCGGTATGGTACATATCCAAATTTTTATATCAAATTCTTTATGATCATACCATAGCAAATAAAGGTATTGTTTTGGTTTAAGGATATTTTGATATGCCTTACCAAAATTCAATACAGTATTTCGTAAGATTACAAGATACTCAATGTTGATACGATATACTACTAAAAATCGATAGATCAGATTTCAATATGGCATACAAAAAACCAGTTTGGTAACCGTACTAAAAATAGACGTACCACAAATTTAGCATTTTCGAAAAAGATCGTTAAAAGTAAATGTATGCCATTAGCTCATATTGACATTTTCGTTAAAGCATACAATGTGGTATGCTACTTTTCCATAAAAATTCGGTCAAAATCATTTCTAGTATTCTGTAATAGGCATTCAAATAATTTGTTTTAACTTTTTCAATACCTTAACATATTCAAGGTATTTCTTTAGTTGGATTAATTTACGTTTCGGTCCGGCTATTTCAACTTCTTTCAATTATTATTTCAAACGGAGGAACTTAGTCAAGAATACAGATGTGGATTGTGGTGTCGGCTTGCAGTCCTTCGATAACACAGGGCTGGGCTGAAGCAAGGCAATCCAGACGCAAATAAGCAATTTAGACGAGGATTCAACAGTTTGTACATGGTGGGTATGTGTAACTGCTATAAATTATGTAGAAGAGATAAATATACACGCTTCATGGGGAAAAGGGACTGTAAATTAAAAAGAACAAAGCTGAGAACTCTGCCAGATACCATCTAACACAATTTGCATATCATTAAACAAAATATTAAACAGAAAAAGTTGCCTCGTTTCTGCGTGTATGAAAATGAACAGTGGTAGAAAGTGAAGATACAAAGCATGAAGGAGAAATAAGACCAAGAACACATCAATCACAGATTTAGTCTCTATACATTTGCTCATGGACAAATGAAACAAGATAATGCATCACTACTTGTGAGTCTCCGGCAATCAAAATTGAATTTCGGAGATTGGGAAGTTTAGTCAAGTACACAATTCCTAAGGTATTTATGCTTTATGAAACCAGCTTAGCATCGTTGCTCTTCACATGGTACACGTTTACATCATATTTTCAACGAACGCAGAAACATTATAGTTGAAGAAGAATCCCCAACAAAATATCAATGAGACGAGAATATTGATTATAAGCTTGCCACAAGTAACAGTAACTTAAAAGACAGAGACATAATTGATTCTAGATCAAATGAGCCTAATGAAGGTGACACAGGGTTTGTCAATCAAAAAAATGGAAACGAATTGGGCAGTCATTTGAATGAAATCGAATAAATAGATGAACATGATGCCAAGGACGTCTTAGCATCAGAAACCTGATTAGCAGCAAAAAAAGAAAGAGACTGAAGACAATAGGCAACACATAATCACTTACCAGTGTGAAGGGATGCTCAACCTACAAACACAACAGATGCCGGTCATGATTGAGGTTTGGAACAACTTATTGAATGGAACATTACCAAAACACCCTCCCTCCACCAACAGAGAAAGAAAAAGATAAAAAGAAAAATGGAATAGAAATGTCAAACGCGAAACTTACATGAGTTATTTCATGCTCCAGAGCAGCATCCAAACATCTTCAGGGCATACAGTCCTCCAGAACAACCAAACCATGGATCAGATATATGTCAACATCAATGTACGTAATATGAAAGTTCCAAGGCAGAAGCAAGAAAACAAAACCCATGCGAAGGCACATATGGTGCAACAAAATAAACCAACAATGAATTTACTAGCAAGCATTCATTCAAACATTCAGATGCTAATAGACGAGTCACAGAGAAGGGCAAATATTGCTGTCAAATTTACCATTCATGAACTTGACTACCCAAACCAATGTGAATAACAAAAATCATTAGAATAATTCGCGTTCAAATTGGTTAGTTCTTAAAGGTACCACATAAACTCCTAAAAGACAAACCAAGGTACCTTCTCCAGAATGCCTTTAATCATCTAAACCATTGAACAGTTTCCTCATAGCATATGAAGGGTCCTGAATGAAAGATTAGATTAGACTCTCCAGAACCAAATGTCCTACAATAGAGTATAGGAATAAAATCCCGAAAAAGAAACAGATTTAAAAAGTATGTCTTATATACATATATATAGGTGGAGGCAGTGTTATTCAGATCTCTATGCTGAGGAAACTAGAGCCACTAATGTAACTAATAATACCAGATCGAGAGTAGAAGTAAACCCGAATGACTGAAAAACAATGATTTCTAAAGCTTTCTTGATTGTCATCATTAACAATTAGTACAAGCAAAGGAAACGCCTTCAGTGAGTTTCTTACAATAGAAACAGAAAACAATCCATGGATAGAACTCCATAACTGCCTTCCCCAAGATCATCTCAAAGAACTCCAACCATGCCCCATTCAATGTCTCCTGAACTCTCGCTCCCAGACAGAAGACAAAGACAGATAAATGTCCAATTAGATAATTCAGTATTGAGACGAGACCAAATGCATGAGTATCTAATGCAACAGCAGTTCTGTAGTCAGAAATCATCATCATGGTTCACTTGCCCGTGATGAAAGGATGGCCCAAGGCCTGTGATACATTCATCCTCTTATCTGGATCCAAGACAAATATCTTTTCCATAAGATCTCTAAAATTAGCAACCATTTTTGGATCGTCGCCCGGGGATCCTGAAATTAATGTGCTAAAGTCTTTTGGCTTGATATTCACAATCAACCTCCTTATCGGCTGCCAAAATAGAGTGAAAATTCAACAAAAGCAAAGATGACATGAAAGTGGAGCATTATATATAGGGATAGCTAAGCAATCTAAACGTAGCATACCAACCTTTTTGGAGACTGGATCCTCATCTGTTGCAAGAAAATTTAGATCCTGGTCAAAGTGCTGATCAGTAAATGCTCCCTGGAACAAAGTAGCAAGTACACATGACCATCAAATAACAAAACAAACAAAATAGGGGCATCAAAAATGCCCAGCACAAACAACCAAACTTCTTACTTACCTTACGCAGCATCTTTTTCGGGAAAGGACCTTTCAGTTCCATGTGAAGACGAAGCATGTCATTGTTAGTAGCACCAGGAAATAGGACCTTCCCGGTGTAAAGCTCAAACAAACAGCAACCAACTGACCAAATATCCATAGGATGGTCATATGATAGTCCTAGAACTGAAGACAGAAATAAACCCGATTAATTATGAGAAAAAAAGAATAAAAAAGAAAGCAATATTACATAGCAAATAGTGTCACACTTACTTATCTCAGGGGCACGATAAAAACGGCTAACAAGATATGGTGTGATTTCATTTTTACCAGCAAACATGGCATTACCGAAGTCGCAAAGCTTCAACACATTTTTTGCATCATTCACCTAGAGAAAGAAATCAAACTTATCAATTCAAAATGGTATACAGGGAAGCTAAAACATAATTAGAAAATAAAAGAAGAGGAAGCTGCCAGCATACCAGCATATTATCTGGTTTGATATCACAATGAAGAACACCACAATTTTTCAGGTGTTTCAATGCTATGAATAGTTGCTTAGCATATGCCCTCACAGCTGTAAGCTTCAGGCCAATATTACGACCAAATTTCTTCAGAACTTCACGTAAATTCATATGAAGAGATTCAAAAACTAAGCATAGATGGTTCCTGTACTTGAAGGTAGAAAGAAAACGAACACAGTGGCGCTTTCTCTCAGGGTCAGCACCGACTAACTTCTTTAGAATGACCAACTCTTCCATACCTGCCTTATACCTGTATTTGAAGATAAAACACAAACATTAAGATGGTCAGCACAGGGTTTCCAATGATCGCAACTATTTAAAGCTAAAGAAAGGTAGTCACATTGTTTCATTGTTACGTATGATTTTGATTGCTACTTCTTCAGTATCATCAGATTTTGCCTTTAGATCCTTTGCTCGAACAACAGTTGAAAATACACCTTTTCCGTGGGCAGCTATTATCTCATAACGGCCATCAAGTACTTCCCCAAAACGGTAGCCTGGTTGTCAAAAACATAATGAGGCTACAATTAGATCCAACAGAAAATTTACACTTTCAGAAATAGTGCAGATACACGAATACAAATAGGCATATAGACCTTGGGGGTTTGGCAATAATCCGAATCATGAAAATGAGACTTCACCAAACCCAACTCCACCAAAAACTCCAATTTTTACCAAGTATGATATGTTTTGAGTTATAAAAGAAACATGTTTTACCAGGAAATAGGTATTTAACCAAGCCAAAAGCATCACAAAGATGATATCATGGATCATTATAAAAACATGTATACAGACATAATGAACCAGAGATATTAATGGTCAGGCACATACCATAGTAACCTTCAGCGTCATCCCAATTGTCATTAAGTCCACTCTTTTCAGCAGCTACACCATCCCCTTTACCCTGAAGAAGTGTATGATCCAAATAAGAAGAGAAGCAATAAATGGCTCCTAAAAGAGAAGCACATCAAAGAACTACAACATGGGGAAAGATTAAACATGACTTCAATTAAAAATTTAATTCAGTAAAAAAGAACCACGACTAACCGCTTTACGAGCTCCGGCAGGTGATTCTCCAAAAATATCATCACAGAACATATCATTGGATCTCTCGCTCTGCAACAATTCCATAAGGAAACACATCATTCTTTGACAATTGACATGATTACAATATAAAGACCACACAAACAACCAACAAAAGATGTCATTCATGATTGCTGATAATACACAAAATGTTTTAAATCAAGGGTAACAACAATACCTTGGGGGTACCCTCTCCTAGCCCACCAGTTCCAGTGGCCATTTCAACAGTTGAAAGACCATTTTGTGAAGGCGATTTCCCCACAGCAAAGGACGGTTCAGGAACATAATCATCTGCTCCTTCGGCCTGATTGTCAGAGTTTTCCGGTAGAACTTCAGCAGATATCACTTGTGCTGAAGATTCTCCCTCTGTATCCACTACTGACACATAAGGTGCAAGAATTAACGAAACATAAAAATACCATAAGAAAAAATCAAACAGTAAACAACATATTAACATCCAATATCCATATATGAGAAGTGTCTATGTTTTCATAAAATGAAGTAAAATTTCAAATTTAAAAGAGAAGAATTTAGGAAAATTCAATTATAATCTAGCATAGACATCATCATAGTATGCTAGCAAATACTGTTATTTCACAAATCCATCTCTATCTTGAATGTAAAAATACGACGAACTTGTGAATACCAGGTAACATAATAAAATGCCAAAAAATTGCACATAAAAGTAGCATAATATTGAGAAAGTGTTGCTCCCAGTGAAGCTCAAGCTTAACTATTTCCCAAACAGCTAGAGAAATACTCATGTTAGCAAATAACAAAGAGTCAGCGCATATTATCTTTTCTGATACCTTGTAAACGGGTTTTGGGTTTTTGCTGTTTGTTTTTGTACTTTTCAAGGATAGCTTGCCTTCGCCTCCTACTTTCCTCCTTGATTTTCTCAAGATCGTCCTCTTCCTGCTCAGCAAGTTGCACTGCGATCTTTTCTTGATAGTCCTCTTGCCTATCATCTTCTCTGTGACCACCAAAAGTACAAAATGAACAATTTTAGAAGGTGGGTGATGATAAAAAAAACCCATAAATCAACTAATTTCTTTAAAATAAATATATACCTCTCCGACTTCTCATTACCCAGATTATCTTTAGACCTCTCATTTTCAAAATCGCTTCTCCTAGTGTTCTCTGTATGGTAATCTTCATAGTGTCTTCTGTGCCTGGATTCATTAACCCTATCTCTAACAGCATCTTCACACTTGTCATATTTCTGGCGTCTGCTTAATCGATCAATATCATTATCCCTGCTTCTAGCTCTTCTGCCATCTCTAACCCCTTGTCGATCTCTCTCCCGATCCCTGATCTGGTCTTCTCTTACTCGATCCCTCTCCCTGTCTCTGTCTCTCTCTCTCTCCCTGTCTCTCTCCCTTTCCCTGTCTCTTACTCTCTCCCTCTCCCTGTCTCTTACTCTCTCCCTTTCCCAGTCTCTATCATTCTCCCGCATATCTTGCTCCCTCTCCCCTAGATATCTATCTTGAAGTCTGTTTCTTTCTCTTCCCCTTCCAATATCCTCTTCCTTCCTTTCGTTGTCTCTAATTCTATCTCTATCCCTCTCCCTGCTGCCCTCCCTGTATGTGTCCCGAGCCTCCCTGCTATAGTGTCTTTCTACTCTCTCCGTATATCTGCTGCTAGAAGTACGCTCCCGATCTTTGTCACTGATGTCCCTACTGCTGTGTCTGTATGCTTTGGCATCTCTAGCAGTCCATTCATCATTAGATCCACTCCGACGTTTCTTCTCCCTACGATAGGGGTCCTCCACAGAAGCTTCACGTACAATACTTCGGGACCGGGACCTTCCCCTAGACAAATCAGGTGACCTCAATAGGTTACTATATGATCTCTCTTTCTCGGAAGATGAAGAGTTCCTCAAACTTCTTCGATCAACTTCATCAACAAAATTTTGAGTTTTCTTATCATCTCGGGAGAGATGTGTACTATCCACTTCCTGATATTTATTGTCATCACCCCCATTTGCAAGACCAACAGAATTAGATATTCTCTCCTGATCTATCTCACCACTTTCTTTGCTATCTGTTTTGTCCTTCCCCAGTTTCTGAAGTCTTTTATCAACTGTTTCCGGACTATCTTCATTAACTCCCTGAAAAAAAATATGACAGAAACATTACTCAACAACCCAAAAATATACATAACTAACTGTGCTTGCAAATTAAGTTCCGAACACATAACCAAGTCTTACAATCAATTCAAGGCCATCATTCAGTCTTCTGGAAAGTGGAAACGCCTAAGGGAACTTTGCCTGACACCAAAACGTAAATACAGGGTGCAAGGCTCTCTTTCATAAAATTTTCCGGATCCATGTAATGCAGCAAGAATATTTGCATGAAAGCATAACATATTCCTATCACTACAAATATGATCATCAGAAACTCGACGCAATAAACATAAAAGGAAGTCATGGGAGCTCATGATATCCGGGTTCCAAAGAATTGACTTTGGGTCACTTTTCCAGTAGGAACATGTCATATACAAACTGTGAGACAACAGCGTTATAAGAAAACACAAAAGCCATGCCCATGAAACAAATTCAAGTGAAAAAGCTTATGCAATAGACATTCAAAGAACCTATAAAACACCATGAAGCAATGTATACCAAAATGGAAGGAAAAAATGTAGATATAAGCAAAGGGATCTGAACACACCATGTTAAAATCAACACATCCGTTCGTCTTAATTTCCCCAAATTCAACATCCGATTGCGAATTCTTCTTATTCCCCTCAAATTCAACATCCGATTGAGAATTCTTCTTAATTCCCCCAATCTCAGCATCCGATTGCGAATTCTTCTGCAACTTATCAGAATCCTTGTTAACCAAATCAGCTAAGCCATCCTCCTCCACTATCTCTCCTTCCTCCATCTCATAATCCAATCCGGCGAGATCAGATTTAGGCTTCACCAAAGAAGCTCCACCGTCCTCCGCAGTACTTTCCAATTTGATTTCTTCAACCTCAGCATCATCGATTCTATCACCTTCCAATGATTCCAGCTCGGTCGTTTCCTCCTTCTCCTTGCTGCTCCGGTGGCGGTGGTGATGGCGATGCCGGTGGTGGTGGCGATGTTTGCGGCGCTTCGATAGCTCCTCCGCGTCGTCGGCGGAGGATCGGTGGTGCTTGCGGCGCGTCGCTTCAATCGAATCGCCGGCCATATTAGCTGAATTAGGGTTGAGGGAAAACGATTGCAGATTTAGGGTGAAGGCTTTAGGGTAAAAGTTCGCCAAATCTAATTGAATCAAATTTCGCAAACAAATAGCCAAAGAATTCGTGATTTTGAGAGATCGAGCGAAAATATAATGAGGGAGAATGTGGGATTTTCAATTTGACCCTAAATGTTCGAATAATTTTCATTTTGACCCTTATTAATTTGCATTTTGACCCTCAAGAAATTGACATTACTTTCTCGTGCATCTGCTACTCGTTAATTGTAAACTTTTGCATATGATAACGGCCACAATTTTGTGCGGATGTATGAGCGGAGTTGCTCTTTCTTTGAAAATCTTCGATATAATGCGGTTTTAAATATTCTTTTAGCATAAGTTTTCAGTTCTACTAACAATTCAAGTTAATCGAAATATTGGAATCTTTTTATTGTCGATGAGAAACTATGTAGGAGTAACTAGTACTATTCAATTATTATGGATTTTTATGGAGTATATGTTAACGGCCGCATTCTTGTGCGATCTGCGCGGTGATACTTTTTTCTTTGAAAATATTCGATATAATGTGGTTTCAAAGATTTATTTGGGCGTTTCGGAAAATTAAATTTCCTTATGAAATTATTCAATCTGAATCCTTTTATTCTCTATAGGCTAAATGAGAAACTATGTAAAATTTAAATCCGGCCAAGCAAAAAAGTATTTTATTTTATATAGTACAAAAATAAATTACATAAGCATTTATCTTTATGACTAATAAACTGGTTGTGCCAATACAGGAGGCATTTGTTCTATATGTCCATTAACATTGTTACCAAGTTCTTCAATTTCAAGAATCTCAACTCTTCGCTTCATCTTCTTCCTTATCTTTATGGCTAGATCCGCAGGGACGAATCTTCCACACACCGTCACCTTGTTCTGTTGCTTCTCTATCAAATGTGTCTCGATTTCTATCCAAAAAACATGTTTTTATTATTATGTTACGTTTCGTATATAACTATTACTATAGTAAGGTCGATACCTTTCATCCGAAGGAGAATTCGCCTCATTTTTCGGCAACAAGCATTGCAATCGAGGTTTATCCTCATCACCATGCAATGAACCTATGCTTAACAAGAAAAAATTATTGAAATTATTTGTAAAAAAAGTTATAAACACACACACAAACACATAGTGGATATACTTGCCTCTGCTAGCATAGAGCTTTGATGAGATCCCAGTTTTAATGGGTGTTGAATTGCCCTAAAAAGTTGTGGAGAAAAGGAGAGGGGAAATTGGTACTTATTCTTTGTTGAAAAATCATGAATCTTTACATGTCTTGTTTTTTTTCGATGGCTATATATATATGTTTGTTTCTTTGAACAAGGAATCTAATTCTGTGTGTCCAAGTTTTGGAAACCTTAGTTAACATGGATTTCATGATTCCTTTCCTAGTGAATAACATGATGCTGTCGTGTCCTTGGCATAGTATCATTTCTTGATTTCTTGTTTCTCCTCCACAAAGGGGAACCTCAAAAAAGTTGTTTATGAATAAAGTACGGTGGAGTACTATTTTAATTTGAAATACGTTCAATAGGTTGAGAGTTCGAGTCATAACAGTTACGAAAATAAACGGAGAAACCACTATTACTTTTGTTCCTTACGAAGTAATTGGGGGAATCACACTACTATACCTTTTTTTCTTCTCCCACGGTCTCGTTTGTCACATATGTTCAACCGAACAATATTCTTAAAACTCAATCTTGTATAATAAACAGTGTACTAAAAGCCTAAAAGGATGAAGCCACTGAAATTATCATTGTAATCATCAATGTTCCAAACATTATTCAACCATGCCAAAAATTATTTACACATCTACAAAGTGGTAACAATATGTGATATATATATATTTTTTAGTTTTCTGATCTCTTTTTTTTTCAGTCAAATGTTCTCAGATAAGATTTAATTACATGAATAGCGAAAGAGGCGCAACAATAGAGAAGTCTTGCTCAATGAACTCCGGTGAGCAAGTTGTTGGCCGGCCGGCTTTTCATTGGTCGGAAACGAGTACGTCAGCGTCACCTTCTTCTCCAAAACACTTACCACCACAGATTGAGTCTCCCCTGCACAACCAAAACGACCATTTAAAAAAACTTACTTAGATAAAATGTTTTCCTCATATACTTCTTTATTACAAAAAATAAAAAATGACCAATGTAATTAATTAACACTGGTAATATCTATTTTAGTTAATTACTCAATAAAACCAAAAAATATAACTCCCTCAATCCGTCATTAATCATCCGAATTTGGTATTCTTTACATCCATGAATAACTGTCTCATTTGTTCTTTACTAATTTTGGAAATAGACCCCAAATTCGACTAACATTTTCCATCACTTTAAATTACATTCTTAAAATCCGAGTTAGTCAAAACTAAGTCAATTATTGTCGAACAAAGGGAGTGCTCCTCCCTCTGTCCCATTAAAAATGAAACATTTTCTTTTTGTCTCATTAAAAGTGAAATGTTTTCTAAACTAGAAATAATTTTATTTCTACTTTTTCCTCTTACTTACTCTTTCTTATTTAACTCACTAAATAACATTGCATAAAATCTCGTGCTAAAAAACAAATGATTCATATTTATTGGGATGGAGGGAGTACAATTTTATTAGAAAATAAAATTGGGACTATGTCACCCTATCCAAAAATAAAGAAAAAAGGAAGAAATTTACACTGACTAGAAAGGGCCACCATTATCATGAAAAGGGTATCCTATGATGACATCCACAAACTACGCCCCAAATCAAGGTTGTCATGAAAGCCACTACCCATGGACCACCAACCCCGCCGTCGCCGGCACCGCCTCCTGCGACGGCGCCACCGCAAAAGGCAAAAAAGAAGCACTAGAATTGAATCATAGTAATTGCGTTACATACCATTCATTTTGGCCATAATCTCAGCCACTCTCCCCTGGCATTTCGGGCACCGGAAGTCAGCCAAGAACACGACCTCCTGCACCCGAGGCAAGGCCAGCGATTCCACGGCCGCGAGCGTTGTACCGCCGTGGAATGCCGCCACCGAATTCTCCTCCCTCTTCCATCTCCCCAGAGACATGTCTTTTGCACCTTTTCACTAGTGTTAATTCTTTGGATAATAAATAAATAAATAGTAAAAGATGATCACGAATAAAGGGGAGTGGAAATGGTCATTTTCATGTTGGTGGAAAAAGTGGTCGAAAAGATTTATGTTGGTGGTCGGAAAATGATTTTGCAACACAAACAACAACGATGCTATGTATGTAGGCAAAGAAATGGGGCAACTTTTCACATAAATAACACACAAACACACAATGAGATATATAGATGTAGGTGTATGTGATGAGGTGAAAGTGATATAGTACATTGAATTCTTGACACATAATTATAGGGGTAAGGTTGGTTTGAAGACTTTACAATCTTAATTACTACTCATTATTAGTTGTAATAAACCAATCAGCTCCACTCCAATTTGGATTAGGTAATAAATACGATCTCCATCCGTGATCAGGAGTCTTGTTTTTTCAATTTAGTCTGTCCGCAATTAGAAGTCTCGGTTCATTTTTACTGTAAATGTAATAGGGTCTCACGTCCTACTAACTGATGTACACACATTTCATTAAAAACTAATACAGGTGGGAATCTTAGTACACTATTTTTTTCACCCTCTAATCTTAACATTTCTCAAAATTCATGTCGGAATGCAATAAGACATCTAATGACGGACAGAACAGAAGGAGTAATATTCTCTCATGTCCGCCTGTAAAAGTCTCATTTTATCATTTTATTCATCCACCAATACAAGTCTGCTACTATAAATAGTAAATAGGTCTTACATTAACTCATTTCATAATAAGGTATTTCACGTTTCAATAACTTTAAGTAGTACTTTTACTACATTTCTTTGTGTTCCTTTTAACCCATGTCGAAAAAAGGAAGACTTTTATTCATGTTCGCCTTTCTTCTACCCGGGTCGAAAATAAGTAAGGCTCTTATCTTATTATTGGTCACATTTTTTCAAACCCGCGTCGGAGAAAGTAAGGACTCTTAAAATAGTCCCGAGAAGAAAAAAAAGTTATGCTCTTCTTGTTGGACGGAGGGAGTACTAAGGGTAAAAGGATTATTTTTGGGTGGACTGTCTTGGGTTGGCTAAGTTTGGTAGTTACAATACAAATAGATTATCAATTTGTGGAAGTTACAATACGAATAGATTATCATTTTGTGGATTAATTCAGACTGTCTGAATTGACTTATTTTGGCATAAGTTTAGTTGTTACAATACAAATAGATTATCATTGTTGGATTAAGACTGTCTGAATTGACTTATTTTGGCTTAAGTTGGTAGTTACAACACAAATAGATTATCAGATTCATTAACTTGGGAACAATCTATCTAACTATTCTTGAAATAGAAAGACTAAGCAAAAAACAAGGAGTTTTTACTTGGACAACTCATCTAATGCCAAAGGTCTGGACTTTTTGATATCTAAAATTGGGTTTACCAAAACAATGATCAACACATACATATTTGGGCTACCCACAAAAAAGAATAGTTAATGATTCATTAGAAGATAAAAAGAACCAACTTTGATTTGAAAAGAATAATTACAGTCTACAAAAGGATTTCCAGTAGAAATCAAAATCCTACTTCCTATCACTGATCAGCTACACCTTTTTTGCTAGTATATCAAAACTGCCTGGGATCAACATGGCACACCCAAGGCCACCTAATTTATACAAGGGGGGACAAGCTCGTCGCCCATCACAATTTGTTAGCCATCTCTCTAAACAACTACAACACCAGCTACAAATGTACACCACAAACTACGAGGAGCAGCATCACCTTGACATAACCAGGTTCGACATAGGTGACACTACCGACGAACTGAAGCGAGAATCTCTTGAGGATTTGCAGTGGTCCTGATCTAACTTCATGGATGAGTTAACAAAGACGCCCTTGAATGTAGACAGCCCTGCCTCAGGGCAGGACTTGACAGGGCTCCGTCCGCGACTTCTTTTCCCTGATGATCGCCATCGTAGCTTAGCAAGCAGATAATCTTTTGTGAGGTCTCTGACAGCTGGTGGCTCAGCTACCATTTTATCGTCTTGGGCTAGCGTTTTGATCATCTTTTGATTCAAAGCATCATTGTCCAAGGATACTGCAAGTTTTATTTTAACCGAGGAAGGTGGCTCATCTTTCTTAGTTTCAGATATTTTCTCACTGCCATCGAGTTTCGAGACGACATCTGGCTTTGGCTTGATATTCTGCCACCCATTGTCGAACCATTCCTTTGAATACCTTAAATCGCCAGCACTGAAAGCATGTTCTTGCTTTTCATCTGGTTGGAAGATGATGACAGTATTAATATTAACATGTACAGTTATATCAGATGAAACTATAAACAAAGTTCAAGAGTCAACACAAAGGAAAGCTAATAACACGCACCTGGAAAGTACACAGTAAACCGATCATCAGATTCTTTCTTCACAACAATCCCTTCCCACCATCCATCATGCATCCAAGCATCAACAACAGTGCCAACAGTTGCTGCACAAGATACATTTTCCTTTTCGGATGACAGGCTTGGTCTGACAGTGGTCCTTCCAGACAAACGAATACCAGATGTATCTTGTGTAGCTAGTCGAGAGGCCAATATCCATTCCTGCAAAGTGGAAGACCAAATTAGTAACTCCATCAACAAGGAATCTTACTTTTGACTAACTACACCCAAAAACTAACATCGTTCTTACCTCCAGATTTTTTGAATCATCAACTGCATCCTTGAGATCCCTGTACTGTACTTTGACCTTATCTTTGTGCTTCTTGATGATCAAAGCCCTGAACCAGCAGCCCCTGATGCCACTATCTTGAGAGAGCACCTCAATTTGGGAGCCAACAGCCAAACATTGCTCAGACTTGCATGATGCAGAATTATCTCGAGGAGGTAAAGATACAGAGGAGCCATGTTCCTTCTTACTACCTATCTTTAACCTTCCTTTACAGTCTGGATGAGCGTCACTGCTGACTTGCGAACTGGTCACACCAGACTCTCCGTTGTCAGGGGACTTCAAATATAGCTCACTCTCTTTAGACCAGCGAATTCTCTTGTTGGGCCTTAATCCAACAGGCTCACCTACAGTTTTGTTTGACTTCCTGAATATTTCCTGCTTCCAATAACCTTTAACTCGGGTAATGTCAAAAGGCTTGACATCATCGTTATCAAAGAGTTTACAGCACACAAAAGGCATCAACGCTGTATTTGCTGCTTCACTTACGTATTTTGCATAATGCTCCGGACTGAGAATAGTTGCTAGTCCATCAATGCATTCTATGCTGAGATCTTGAAGACACAGAGAAAAGAAAATCTCTCTGTCATTATAATCATGAGGCAAAACAAAACCAACCTCATCAATTTTGTGAAACCATCGTACCACAACCATCTTGTTGCCTCTGGTATCTTCATACATATCAACTAAGTAGGCAACAAGTCTTTTGCCTTCTTCAGCCAATACATACACAAATTGTTGAGCCTGAAAGTCAAAGGGAGGTTTTTAAGAGAAAAGCATAAGATGAGTTAGCAACTTAAAAGGTAACAAATCAGGAACTTAAGCTTACAGAAATCACAGCTCCATTGCGACAGAATGACTGGTAATGTGTCCGCTTTTTCCGGCAGGTCCAGGAAGAACCTATCCATGTAGATTTAGTCTTACACGGACCCAACTTCTGTTTCATGACATCCTAGAAGGATCAAGCAAAGAGGAGACAATGAGAGAAATTAATCACTGACGATAAATGGTTCAACCATAAGACACGAACAAAAACAATGTCATTAACTAACCTCAATTACGTCATCATCTAATTTTCTATCCATCCCACCTCCAAATTGATTGGATCCATTAAGCTGCTTACCTGAAACATCAGGTACAAGAAACAATAAGCACAACAGTAAAAAACCAAGTGGTATAAGCTTCACCAAATTCAATAAACTAGCATGTTAATTCACAGTATACGCTCAATTAAAAAATGGACTAAAGCAAAAAATAAAACCGTTAAAAATACGCATTAAAATATTAGATATATATCTTCAACATCCAAATTATGGCCACCACAACCCAAAGGAAGGCAAACGCAAAACAAAACAATAGTGGCCGTGAGAGAACATTCAGATGTTAACCTAGAAAGGGAATTTGAATTCCAGAGTATCTCGACCAGCTTTTAGAAATTGGCTTAATATTCCTGCACCCCAGAAAGTGTCAGTCTTTGCGAGCCTCAAGGAAGTCAAGGCGATAAATTCAAGATTGAACAAATTAAAAGGTGAAACAGGGAAAACAAATAAGAATGATTTATCATAAACAGTGCAACACAGCCTACCATATGCAACATATTTTTAAGCACTACAAAGAAAAGGCTATTATTTTAGGGGAAAATGCAATATCTGGGATACACTAAATTATGGCAAAGAAACTCATTTTGCTGGTCAAGTATATTTGGCTTATGCTCAACACAAAAGAAGTAGCAATAATAACAATTTTCATTCTCATTTCTCACAGCAATATTATCGAAGGGTTGCTAAAAGATCAAAATAGCACGCAAGACAAAAAGACGAATGCCCAAAATGAAATTGAATTTCCCAAAAATAGCATTTTAACCTAAAACATGGATCTGCCGTATACGACTTAATTGGATGCCTCGGCAATACAGTTCCATCCGTGACATCCATCAATACAGCAATTTTAGAATCAAACATTAAAAAAAAAAAAAAAAAAAGACTCCATTTTTCCCTTTTTCTCACAGATCCAGCTGAAAAAAGAGGGATCAGAGAAAAACAGAGGAAAACCTTATAAGCTCAAATATTCAAACGGCTAAGGGCGCAGATCTAAATCCGCATAACACAACAAAAACAAAAAAAATCGGAACTCAATTCGGCAAACATATCAAAGAGGGAAAAGGAGGAATTTTTCGTAGAATCAGAAACTAGGGATAAAAAATTGAGAGCCCAATACCTCAAATTCAACAGAGAAAATCAAATCTCCCAATAATCAACAAAGGAGGAAACGAACATCACCTGAAATTATCGATTCCAGCCAGTCAACAACCTCTCTTCTCGACCTCAGCTTCACCCTCGAAGCGCAGCTCAGAATCGACGGCACCAATTTGCCATCTCCAATCCTGTAACGATACGACATATGCCTAGCGGTCTTCTCCTTCCCCACAACCACCAGATCTCTTCCCCCGCTGCCGCAGCGCCTGAGGTAATAGTGCACCTCCCGCCGCCCCTTCTCCGTCGACGCCGCCACCTCCTCCCAAGCAGCATATGCCGCCGCTGAATTGCCCGTCGCCGTTGCACCCATCAATTGAAACTAATCTCGGAATTATTGGATAGAGTTTTAGGGGAGAGGATGGGGATAGAGAGGAGGATGAATTGGTTTCGAATTTTTTTTTTAATTGTGGATTTCAAAGTTGAATTTCGGTTTTGAAAGTAGTTTATATAGTGGGCGGCCTAGGGTTACGCGATTCAAATGGACGGCTGAGATTGAGTTTGAGCGCGGCGATTATACGGAGGAAACTCGCACGAAGCTACGTGCGTTATTTTTCGTTTGCAGAAAGGTCCCTAAGCTATTTCTTATTTCCTAATGTATCATTTTCCAAATTATTGTATTTGGTTTCAAATGTGTGGAGCAATCGAAAACAATTAAAACTCACAAAAATTTGTTTTATAGCATAAATTATCTTAAATGATAAAATCACAAAGAAATAAAGGATTACATGTACATACAATTAAAATATCACTCAAAAAAATCAATAATGGGAGTAATCAATTGAGTGTGACCCAATACTTTACTATATGTATTAACTAAAGTGCTATAAAGTCTAATTTTAGAGTTTATGGAGAATGAGGGAATACGCCAAAACTGCTGCACTTTCTTGGACATATAGGTGTTGTGTTGTGACATGGTTAAATTGGAATAAGCTTATTATAGTCATCAAGTATTTAGTTAACCAAGTGTCTGCATATACATCTCAAAAATGAGCGTTTCAATGAAATATTTGGATATATATAGTCAAATGTTGGGTTATATTGCATTAGTTTTTTTGTTACTCCTATTTAGCTTATTCTAATATTGGTACCATTCTTTTGATAAATTATATGAATAATAATGTTTGATTTGTTCATTTTCTCTATTTAAAAATGATGTAGTTAATATTTGAGCATTATCTCACGTCTCAAGATAATTCTAATATTCGATCTAGAAGCTATACCATTTGCATCAATATTATCAATGTACTAAGCTCAAGTCTATTTCAACGTTTACCGTCAAAGCGAAAGCTCTTGGCATCTGCTTTTGTAACGCTCAAATATCAACTAACAAGTTCTAAACTCGAGTAAATCTCAACTTTGAATTCATAAGCAAAGCGAAAGCACTAAGCATTTGTGTTATAAAGTCCAAATATCAACTATCAAGTCCTAAGCTCAAGTTAATCTCAATGTTGAATTTATAAACAAAATGAAAGCTCTAAGCATCTGCATTATAATGCTCAAATATCAACTATTAAGTCCAATGTATCTCTTCAAGACATGTGAAATGCCTATTCAAGGGCAAATAAATACAAACATTCAAGTCGTAGGCCAGTTTTATAGTTTATATACTATATCTATCAAGTAAAATGGAGTACAATATTTGTGTGTGTATATAAACATATGTATGTTGGTTATATTATATAGAAGCACATGCAATGCAATGCATATCAACATTTTAATTGAATATATTTACCTAACACCCTATCTATAACACAGAATACATCATTTTATGTATATTTATATATAATTAATACTATTGTTTTGACAAAAAAAGTTGGACAATCTTATCGTCAGTATTAGTTAAAGATTGTAAAGAATCTAGTTATAATATCAAACTATTTTAAATATACCTGTCTAGTATTTGTAAGATATTGGCCGTACAACCTATGAATTACTAAAATGCATGAACTGAATATACAATTTCTAATATTTCAGAAAGGGCAATTAATAAATAAATTTAAATATTTTAAGAATAAGTTTTAATTATATATATATATGAGAAATTTGATAGAGGGCATTTATCCTCGTGCTAATATGCTAGATGCTCCACATAAAACTAAAACAAAGTCAAACTTAAATTTATCACTCTACTATATAATTATTGTAACAACCACATGTTCATTTAATTTGACTCGTATTTAACAATTTTGATGTAATCCTTTGTCCATAGACCATAATATCAAAATGACTGGGCATTACTTTTTAAAAATTCATTTAACTATATCAGAAGATAACGAAAAGAAGTACCAGAATTTGGATTCCACTTTTACATGGAGTATCAGTGATTAGTGATTTTTACGTGGAATATTAGTTTTATAAAGAAATGCGAGTTTAATGGTGCCTGTAGCGGTGGCATATCATGTGGGTAAGGCCATTATCGAGTCACTGGTAACAACTCAATCTAATAAATCCTAATTAAACAGAACTTGTTAAGGAAATTTTAAACCAAACATGAACCTGATCTGCTACCTTCAAATCCGAACGACACCTACACACAATATTAACTCGTTAATGACATAATATAACATGCGTTGACAAACACACGATAACAAGACGATAACGACTTGAACTTGATTTACACCATAAAACCTTATATGATATGATTTAAAATGATTCACATGATAAAAATATAATTCAGACAATTAAAATCTGATATTACACGATAAAATCAGATTTTAAAATATGATTTACATTGACCTAGAGAATGAAACTAAAGTATAACTTTAAAAATAATTTTAAAAAATAGTACTCCCTCTGTCACACGATAAGAGTCACACTTTGTTATTTTGGTATGTCCCACGATAAGAGTCACACTTCATTTTTAACATAAATTGTAATTAGGTCTCGCATTCCACTAATTCACTTCACTCACGTTCTATTATAAAATCAATATAAAACTCATGCCTACAATAAGATTATAAGAGTGACTCCTATTGTGGGACAGAGAGGGAATAGTATTATTAAAGAGTAGTATTTTTAAAGAGTTATCTGAACCCAACCCCACCCAGTTCGAAACAATCAGGTCCTTAACGATTCAATCCGATAAGGATACAAACCAATATGTCTTGAACCAAATCCATTAATGTCATGCACGTTCACGTCTGATTTTTGTATACCCAGGTAATAAAATAAATCATGATTTATAGGTTGAATAAATATGTTGGTAAAATTGAAAGTAGAAAAATATCAGCCTGTACACCATTTATCAAAATAAAATGCTAAACAACATGTTTCACTGAATTACCTCAAGCAGCAAAGTTGAGATATTCAATGTTCTCTTCAGCAAGAGAATTTTAATTACTCTTCCTCTCTTCAGCAAATATAATATTTCCCCACACTCTATAATTGTAATCCACCGATAAAATATCGTCTTCATTGTGGTTTTATGTGGTATTAATAGTAGTAGATTTTACTACCTAAAACAAAATATGCAATATAAATCTTAATTATATTATATACTAATATAATGAATCGAATTACCAAAATCTGTGTCATACCATAATTACGCATGAATATATATTCATACCAAATATATCACGTTTTATTTTTCATCATGCATCAAACAAGTGTATTAGGATTTAGGAGTTGTAAGTATTACTCCCAATGTCCTATAAAAAATGATATATTTGGGTAATAAATATGAAATTTTAGGAGATACTTTCTTTGTCTGCGAATAGAAGTTCCGTTTTTTCATTTAATCTGTCTACGAATAAGAGTATCAGTTCATTTATACTATAAATGTTAATAGAGTCTCACATTTCACTAACTCGTTTTACTCACGTGGAGTATCATTTAAAACTAAGTACTATATAAAAATAAGACTCTTATTCCACTAAATTTTTTCTATCCATTGTTTTTAACATTACTTAAAACTCGTGTCAATGAAAAATGAGACTCCTAATAATGGACGAGGGAGTATTATTATTTTATATGTTAAGTGGAGAGAAAATAGTATATTTATATTAATATGAGAGAAATTTTTTTAAAAAGAAAATATAATATTTTTTATGAGATAAACTAAAAATAAAAATGTAACATATACATTTAAAAGTATAATTCATAAGCATAAAAATATTTATTGAATATAAGGCCCAACCTGAAAATATTGGGATCATAATGTAAATATACCGAAATGAAGTGACTAGTGACAAATAAAGGCGTAGAATCCAATAGAGGGATTGTATAAAGAGATGAGTATAAATAAATAACAGTACAAGAAATAAAAATAAAAATAAAAATAAAAAATAAAAGTAAAATATTAAAGGGTTTCGAATAAAGGCAAAATAGCTGTCGTAAGTCAAAAGGATACAACCAGATGACAGCTAAGCTGCCGGCCCACCATATTCTCAAGAGGCGGGAAAATTATTTCTTTCTAAATTCCTCATTTTCGCTTCAAATTATTCGATTCAAGTTACATAATTTGAATTTAAAATTTCTATTGGATATATATTGTTGAGATTAACTTCAAAAATCATAAGTTATGACTAATATATTTTTGGCAAAACACATTCTTAGATCCTTATATTTTAGTCAAAATATTAATTAGGTTTTTGTATAATTTTTTCATTTTAAAAGATCCTTATACTTTTCACAATATTTTTATCAGGTCCTTGTACGATTTTTCGTTTTAGTAGATCCTTATACTTTTATCATAACTTTCATTAGATCCTTGTACAATCTTTTATTTTAGGAAACTTTTTTACATTTATCATGGATAATAATCTAAATTTAATTAAATTTAATGAACTTTTTAATATTCCATTATTTAACTTAGCATAGTCTATAAAGATAATATCATCTTGTTATCCAATAATCTCAATAAGTTGTAGAGAATAATAAAAAGATTAACCGTGATGATTGAAGATTAAAATCAATTTTTTTTTTAAAATAACTATCCGAATTTTCAATTAATTATTTATATTTATATTGAAAGATACATTTCCCTAAATATTTATAATCACAAGATAAGTTAAATAATAAAATTAAAAGGTTCATTAAATTTAATTAATTAAATATAAATTATTATCTAAGATAAAAGTAAAAAAAATTCTTAAAATAAAAAATTGTATAAAGACCTAATAAAATTTATAATCAAAGTATAAGGACCTATTAAAACGAAAAAAATTGTACTGAGGATATTCATAATTTGAACAAATGAATAAAAGCATACAAAATTATTGAATCATATACCGGTTTTAAAAGTTACAATGTCTAAGATATTATACACATGAAAAATTAGAATATTTGAAAATTTTCTATTCATTTCAAATTATGCTATTTGTTCCTTTGAATTCTCGGATAAACATCGGATAGCAACACAGAATTTGAATTTTTGGAACGTTCATTAAACAAGAATTCGATCATAAATTTGAATATCTGAATATACATCCCCACTACTTTCTCTATTCAATTCCAGAATTTCACTTTTCTTTTTTAGTTTGTCCAACTTAAAATAGGAAAGAGGGGACGTGGAGGGGTCCATATCAGGGGTATTGTTCCTCACACCCATTATTTTATTCATCAAATAAAATAAAATAAAATAAAAATTTATAAAATAATAAGGTGTGAGGAATAGTACCCCTGCGGTACACCCCTCCAGAGGAGAGAATCTCAGCCCCTCAAGATGTTCATTTTTTATATTTGAAAATAAATCTTTGAATCCTTCCAACTCATTAATATATTCAACTACTATTCCCTCTATCACAGTTTTAAAGTCACATTTTGCCATTTAAGTCCGTCTCAGTTTAAGAGTCACATTTAGAATCTATCATATTTGGACATAAAATTTAACCTCATTATTCATCAAATTTACACTCAAATATCATCATTTTCATAAAAATAAAAAATAAAATTATAAACATACAAAAAGTCAAAAGGACCCTACTTTGCACTACCTCACTTTAATTATTATGCACTCCAACAACCACTACCTCACTTCATTTATTATACACTCCACTAATTTTCTTAAAATTGATGCCATAACTAAATCTTAATCTTAGAATGAAACGGAAGGATTATATTTTTTCTTTAATTACTCAACTTACCAACTTCTTCTAAAATCTATAATATGAGCACATCTGGAATAGGATGGAGAAATAGCTACTAGACCTGTGGCTAAGTTTTGGTGGAGCGGATATGATGTGGCGTGGTTGCCTACATGTCACGTGGCCACGTCTTAATTTTAAAATGTTAATAATAGGTAGTGGTTATCCATTAAAAATTTTGCTAGTGTTATTTTATTCATTTCTTTGGTGGGATGGAAGTTCCTTTGCCAAAATATTTCTATGCTCCAACATTTGTCAACCTAGTTTAAGTAGTGCTTATGCCGTTTTTGCCCTTTGATGTTTATAAATTACAATGATTGGGTGAATAATGTCTTATGTGGTTGTGATACTTTTATATAATTGAAAAGATAGGTTGGAGAACATACGTATTCATCTATTTGAAAAACACTGATATATTAGTAGTATTCCTTTCGTCAGGTTTAAAATGATAGATTTTTCTTTTTAATTTATCTTAATTAAAATAATTATTTCTTTTTTTAGAAATTTTATCTCTCCAACTAATATACCTAATCATTTTTTCTCACTATCATTAAATATTTATCTTTTTTCCTCTCTCTATTTTAATACTTACACCCATTTTTTCTTTTTCTAATTAAATACTTTAATTGATAACTTCTAAAATTCTGGGTCGGCCAAATAATATGTCATTCTAGCCGGGACTGACGGTAGATTATATTGAACACCAACTTGGACCAACATTGACTACGAAATTAATGTAACTTGTGCAAGTTGTCTATTAATATTTTTGGAAACTTCCAAATGCAATTCAAAAATAAAATAAAATAATACAAACCGAAGATTAAATGGAAGGGGACATCATCATTTGTCTTTACATGCAAAATTTTGAATTATAATTAAATCGAAGAAATATATTTACGAATAATGATGTTTATTTTAATATGGGGTTTTCGTTATTTTTTTTTAATAATATATATCATAATCTTGATATTTAATTGGAAGGAAATTGTTGATTTGTGTTTGGGAATTGGGATGAATAAATGGTGGGGTTGGGTTGAAATGAATGGGACGTGAAGACCATGTGACAAGTTGGAATGGTCCACATGAATCAACTCAACATGTCGATCATAATTAGGAATTTTATGTACTGATTCTTGTGTTAGATTGTCTGATTGCATCACGAGTTTAGTTTTATAATTTCATGCCAAGTTGGTATGGTCCACTAAAATCAACTCACCATTTTTCGAGTCTTACTATAATTAGGAGTTTTCTACTCGAAATTTGCGTTAAATTGTCTGCTTGCATGACAAGTCTGGTAATCGAAATTCATACTCTAAGATTTATTATTAATGATATAATTTGAGGAAATAATAGAAAAAAGTTAACCTCGTTAAAAATACTTACAAACATTAAATGGTTAAATTTGTGGATGCTCAACAAAAGTGAAAATAGAATTATTGATTACAAATAAAGTGACTTCTACTCCATCTGTACGTGAAAAATAAGTCTCGTTTTTTTTTTATACAGGTTTTAAGAAATGTGAATAGGAGAAAGTTAATGGAATAAGAGTCTCATTTGTATATATTAGTTGTAAATGATATGCGAGTGAAATGAATTAGTGGATAGTGAGACCTCTTTACCATTTATAATGAACCGGGACTCTTATTTATGGACGAGTCAAAATAGAAAAACGGGACTCCTATTCACAGACAGATGGAGTATTAATTATTACTCTCTGTCTCAACATATATATCTCATTTTGCCATTTGAACTATTTCACCACTACTTATCTCATTTCAAGTTTATTATACAGGATATACAAGATAGGTAAATCATATTGTATTAACTCATTCTACTCACATCTCACTACTTTTCTAACATTTTCTACAATATATATGTTGTTTTAAAGTACTCCTAGTATTTAGAAAATTATAAATATACTATTAATTTGGATCTAAATTTAAATCCATCTTACATATATTTTGTGCTACATACTTACTCCCTCCGTCCACGAATAAGAGTCATGTTTTTCCATTTTGGTCCGTCCACGAATAAGAATCTTGGTTCATAATTACCATAAATGGTAAAGAGACCTCACATTCCACTAACTCATTCTACTCACATATCATTTAAAACTTCACTTTATTCCACTAACTTTATTCCACCCACTTTTCTTAACATTTCTTAAAATCCGTGTCATTTAGAAATGAGACTCTTAATCGTGGACGGAGGGAGTACTTGAGCGTGAGTTAGATCTAAATTGCTATGTGAGATGAGCTAATTTGACCCAATCTACTATATATATATATATATAGTACTACTCCATTTTAAAACTACACAGAATGCATCAACACACTACACTCTTATGCCTGCTTTTAATTGGAAGAAAAGGAGCTAAAATCTTCCATCAAGAAGTGAGAAGGGATATGGTGCTGGGGTCTGTCTATCCATCTCAAGATCATCAAAATAACTCCAACTAACCCCATCACCACCGTTCATTGGTGGGGCAAACACCCCACCCCCGCCTCCGCATGCACCAACGCCACCGGAAGAGCCATCAGTTGATGAGCTAGAAAGATTTCCATAACCATGATATTCCTGCCTGATCACAGACACACCAAACCTATCATCCTCGGATTTCTCCTCTTCACTCTTGGCTGATGAACTAGGCAATGCCACACCCGAAGAACAAGAGCTCGATGAAGACTCCATAATCCTACCCTTCTTGCTGCTGATGTCATACGCTAATTGCCTCGCATTTCCTCTACTGAGCATCATTGCAGGCAGACTTTGAGGATCTTCAACAACTTTGCTCAAGAAAGTCATCATCTGCTTGGGCCTCCTCTCCGTTGCCTGCAGCCTCCTGCTCATGCTTGCGAGCTCTTCCTCTAGACACTCTTGCTCGCGCCTTAGCTTCCCAATCTCCATTACCAATTCATCACCACCAGGTACACCACCACCACCACCATCATCATCATCACATTCTTCCTCTTCTTCGTGTTTGCTCACGAATGAAGTGCAGCCTCTGTTCACGTGCTTCTTCCTCACAATCTTGCTCAAGAGCTGCGTCTGGCCGCGCAAAAACCATTCGTTTGCAAACTCCCATCTGTCCGGATCAACCTTTCTGAAACCCTAATCCAGATCAAACAACAAACAAAATAACAAATTACACCACAAATGTTAAATCTAAGAAAAAACAGTATCATAGCCTCTGCAACAACAATTTTTTATTTTCTTATAAGCAGCAAACTCCAGTATTCGCCAAATATCAAATGAACAAATCCAATCACATCTCAGTAACAAAATCCCCAATGAAAAACGCCATTATCACGCATATTTTTCCTTGAAAACACACGCAATCACTTCTGCAATTACACACCGGATGGAATAATCGTCTGCGAGTTTTTCAATTAGGTCAATATCTGAGTCACAAATCATAAAACTCAAATTGCAGAGAAATTATCACCAAACTACACTTCATCTCCGCAAATTAACACAAATCACATTCAATTCAAAGCTGACCGATCTCCGATCACCGAAAATCACAGCTAAAACAGAGCTACTCACATAGGTATTGAGCTGGCGCACGAAGCTGGAGAAGTTGTTGTGCTTGAAATAAAGCGGCAAAATCCTCTGCGAAAAATCCAAAGGCTCCAGCACGATGAAGCTGTTGTTAGCCCCGCCCCATGCGACGATCCGATTCGTGGCCGGATCGCTGAGGATTTGGTAGGTTTTCATCACAAACGGTGCTATCATGACGCCGTCGCTCTGCATTTCATGCATAATTAAACTGCGAATTCAGTTCTTCAAAATCTGAAGCTCGGCTGAACTATATTTATAGTACAAAAGTCGCTAGTGGCAACGCGACTGTGTGAGAGAGAGAGAGAGTGTGCAGTAATAAGGCAGAGTCTATGTTCAAAGCGTATGGCGATATGAATTGAATCTAAAAAGAATAAATTTATTTTTGTTCTAAATAAAAAAAGTGATAAGTGCAAATATGGGGAAAAGGTTTTATGGGACTACGTGTCCAAGGTATGGTGTCACGTGTCGAATGCCAAGTGGAGGATGCCAAAAGAGGTAAGATGGTACAGCTAAGCGAATCGTGTTCGGGACCGGCTGCTCTAAATATACTTTTTATTTTATTTTTATTTTAAAGACATAATGGATTATATTTCTGGAGAATATACTTATTTTATATTTTAGTAATATATATTCTACCATTGAATTTTAAATTACAATTTCACTTCTTTTTAATTGCTTTATAACAAAATTTTTATGCCAAAAGCGATTCGGAAATGTTGCATAAGAATGTTAACGGTAGGGGCCCAAACTACCATTAAATTTGTTGAGTCTATTCAGTGCTAACGGCGCACAAACGTGAGCAATATAAAAAGCTATGCGTGGGAAACATATTTTTTTACTAATATTATATGAAATATTTTCATATTTATTAGATCAATGAGTTATTTTCTATTATAGAACTACTAAAAAAGTAAAAAAAAATTACTGAAAAAAGCAGCAAATTAACTACTTGTATAACTTCAAAATCGAATTTACTAATATTATTTATAAATAAAATATAAATGAATAAATCTAAAAGAAATAGGGAACCAAATACTATAATGTTCTAGGAATGAATCAAACTCAATACCTCGCGGTGAAGAGGCAGAAATCTGAACAACTCTCTAGCATTTCATATACTCAATTTTTCATACATATATTATACATAGGCGTGGTACTTATTCAAATGGTTGAGGGGCGTAAGGGCCCCCCGACCCCACGGTGCCTCCGCCTCTGCATATGTGTATTGATTTTGTTGACGTGGATTTATGTTTGTGTCCCCTCAATACTCAAAAAGTCTTAAGCAATGCATGATATCAACCCGTGGCTCCTGCACGACAACCACACCCCCGCCGCCATCGTCTTCCGCTTATTATGTGGCCTGCCGAGAGAAGATGGATGAAGATTTTTCTATTAGTTTTCTTCTTTGTTTCGTTTATTGTCATTCGGTTCATGACTCTAGTGACCTAGTGTCCTAGTCATTATTTGCATCATCCAAGCTTCACATTGGTTGGAAAACTTCTTTCCGGACAGTTAGGAAGAAATAGAACTTAACTATGGGTGTTTGCATATGATTAACTTGGATCACAATCCTCATCAAAATTAGAAAAATAATTATATTTCCAGTGGTTGTAAACTTTAATATCGGTATGTTTAATATACTGGTCATGCTATTTTTAAATAAGTATATAGGTTGTATTTTATTTGGTCGATGAAAACAATTTTCGATTGTGTGGACTTCTAAATTGTGCATTTGAATTAAGTTTGATTACTCATAAAAGCCCATTAAATTTCATAGAAGGGTCTCCATGTATCATTAGTTATTACGACCTTCAACCCAAAAATGCGGCCCATAACCCTTACATGAGTAATGTTAATTCATTGGACATTAAATACTTTTATAAACCATTTTTGGATAATAAATGGCGGGAAACACGCAAAAGAAAACTTAATGAATATAAGAAATACTTAATCTTTCATAAAGAAATTAGCTATAACTATCTAGCAGGACTCTTTCTAGAGTAATCAAACTCATAAGCAAAGTGTGACGACAAATAATCGGAAGCAAAATTTCTTTCCCTATGCACATAATGGATGATCACATAACCAAAATTTTGAATAAAAAATATACCTTTTTGCACAGTGGCTTGACAACTAATAGAGACATCAACGTCCCAAAATCATTGATACCCGAACTGCTACTCTCCACATCCAATTTTCTAAAACTCATTTCCTTTGCCACATGAAGACGATATAAAATGCACCAAAGTTTTGCATCTACAGTGAAACATTTTCAAACATCAGTGAGAAATCCATACTTCCACCAAAAATCCAACCAACTAAAATAGACAATTGAGAAATACCAAGAGCTCTATCATCCAAACCTCCACCATCCATTTAGCCATATTAATGATCTAACAAGGTGATCAATTTTTGTAAACAAATAAAAAAAAACAAGACTTACATTTTTTTTTCTAGAAATTAAACCAATTTTGTCACCAAGAAATTGAGACACAGTAGGCACTTGGCAGTTGTGAAGTGAGGCGATCTTCTCAACCAAATTTCCCCCTCGTCTTCTCCGCCCCTTTTTCTCTACTTCATCACTCTCTCTCCCTCCCCTTTCCTACGCCGCCACCGCTAACATACGCCGCAATCGCAAAATGGCCTCCCTCTCCTTCTCCTCCTCCGTCTCCTCCTCCACCCCCTTCCTCCGCCCCTCCGCCCTCCTCCTCCGCCCCCGCCCCCGCCCCTCCCCCGCCATCGTCCGCGCCAAGATCCGCGAGATCTTCATGCCCGCCCTCAGCTCCACCATGACCGAGGGCAAAATCGTCTCCTGGGTCAAATCCGAGGGCGACCTCCTCTCCAAGGGCGAATCCGTCGTCGTCGTCGAGTCCGACAAGGCCGACATGGACGTCGAGACCTTCTACGACGGTATACTCGCCGCAATCGTCGTCGCTGAGGGCGAGTCCGCCCCCGTCGGCGCCGCGATCGGCATTCTAGCCGAGACCGAGGCTGAAATTGAAGAAGCCAAAGCAAAAGCCGCCGCGAACTCGCCATCCTCGCCTCCTCCGCCGCCTCCTGCTGCTCCGGTAGCTGAATCTCCGGCTGCTGCTGATTCGGCGCCGGGGAAGGTGGTGGCGACTCCGTTTGCGAAGAAATTGGCCAAGCAGCATAAGGTGGATGTTGGTAAATTGGCGGGGACGGGGCCGTACGGTAGGGTTACGCCGGAGGATGTGGAGAAAGCTGCTGGAATCGCTCCTGCGCCGAAGGCGATTGTGGCAGCTCCGGCGGCGGCGGCGCCTGCAGCTCCGGCGAAAGCTGCGGTGAGTTACCCTGAGATTCCAGGGGCGAAAATTGTGCCGTTTACCACAATGCAGGCGGCGGTATCGAGGAATATGATCGAGAGCCTCTCGGTGCCGACTTTCAGAGTTGGTTATCCGGTTGCAACGGATGCGCTTGATGCTCTGTATAAGAAGGTACATTTGCTCAATTTGATCTTAATTTCCCCAATTTAATTGAATAAATTAGGTTTTACGTAATTAATAGATAATGCTTGAATTTCATGTTGAATTGATGAATTTGTCAGAGTTTTAATGATCAGTAATGTGATTTAATTGAAAATATTAGGCCTTCCGTAGTAATGTGATTTAATCGATCGATTGCGATTGTTTGCTTAAAAGGTTGGTATGAGTTGGTGTTATTTGGCAGATAGTATATAGCAGTTACATGTAATGTGAAGTATTCGATTGATAATAGGTGAAGGCGAAGGGTGTTACGATGACAGCCTTGCTAGCAAAGGCTGCAGCAATGGCACTGGTTCAGCATCCGGTGGTGAACTCATCGTGTAAAGATGGGAAAAGTTTTACATACAACAGCAGCGTAAACATCGCTGTGGCTGTAGCAATGGATGATGGGTTGATCACTCCCGTGCTTCAAGATGCTGATAAGGTGCAAATCGTGAATTCACTGCTTGATTTCTTGTTGTGTGGCAACTGTAAATGTTCAACAGTTGCAAGATCATAACTTGGTTGTCTGCTGTTGTTCTAGTTGGATTTGTATCTCTTGTCGAAGAAGTGGAAGGAGCTAGTTGAAAAGGCACGAGCGAAGCAACTTCAGCCCCAAGAATACAACTCAGGTACTCATATTGTAAGATTTGTATCAATTTCCGAGAACACTTTGCGTTGCAACTAAATTACATAATTTATATGTAGGGACTTTCACATTATCTAATCTGGGCATGTTTGGAGTCGATAGATTCGATGCTATACTTCCTCCAGGACAGGTGATGACTTAACCATAACATGATATATAATATCGTAAAATGTTAGTATGATTATTTACTAAGCTATCTGTTTAGGGAGCTATAATGGCCGTGGGAGCATCAAAGCCTACCGTTGTAGCTGACAAAGAAGGATTCTTCACCGTTAAAAACCAGATGCTGGTAACTCCACTATACTTTGTCTAAATTTATATTTCATGAATCATGAATCAGCTCCATAATACCAACTGGTTTATAAACATGTTTGGTTATCACGAGTCTCGTAATTAAGGGGTACAACTTACCCTTTGATGGGTGAGTTTATATTCGAGAGAATGATAGATTAGTAGCTTTTTATGAGGTCATAGGATATCGAAAGCCTAGATGCTTAGCATTTATTAGCATATTGTTGTAGTTATGAATAAGATTCATTACTGCAAATCTAGCTTCTACATTAAGAGTCATTGTTTAATGTGGAACTATTCAATTTCCTCGGCTTGCTAGCAATATAATGACACTCGAAAAACTTCTTGTTCAGGTGAATGTTACAGCTGACCACCGAGTCATCTATGGTGCCGACTTGGCTGCATTCCTTCAAACATTCATGAAAATCATCCAGAACCCAGAAAGCTTGACAATGTAGACGGCTAACATCGAATAAGATGCAGCAGGCAGTCGAAGAGTCTAGTATTTGATTCTTTTCCTCTGATATTATAGTTTTGCAATATGAAATAATGGAATGCATTTTTGAATTGTCTATGTGAGCAGGATGATCATCATTTTTCCACATTTCTTTTTTTTTTTTAATGAAATTGGTCTGAGTTATTATTGTTTTATGATTTGGTTCCTGTAATTTAGCATAACTTGATGTTGTTATAATGGTATATAATTGCATATATGTACACATACCATTTGGTCACTAGTAAATGGACATCTCAACTGTTAGTTCTATACACATAATATCTCTGATCTATAAGCAGAAATTCGCCCGTTGGAGATCCGGGCGACAAACCTCCACAGCCTCACCAATCCAAGCTGATATTTCTCACAGTGTAGAGCTTGTCAATGTATGCTATGACCGGAACCGAGGCTTTGATGAATCTTCTCATCTCCCTCTCTGCTGATTCCTCTGCTCAAAAAAACTGACGTTTTTAGCGTAAAATCACATTTTGCAGAAAAAGAACAAAGTCAGGAAACCTACGAGTTTCGTTCATTTTGACGAGCAGCTGCTCCCTTGTAGGAAGAGCATACATCCCTGCTGAAGCAGCAGTTCTTACAGCCCAAGTGTGGTAAGGTGCGCAGGTTTGTGCATAAGCCGACGTTGCGGCTTCTTTCAAACTCGGGTCACTGTGTTGGAAATACGTGACTCGATTAGCCATGAATGAATTGTTTGAAATGTGACAGAATTTGGAGCAAAACATACTCTGACTTGAGGAAATTCTGGAACAGAGTTGCAATGAGATCAATGCCTTGTCTCACTCTTCGCAACTGACGAGTAAGACTTCCTTTTGTCTTAACTTTGTCTTGTTTTATGTCATCATCTATTATTTTGCATAATGTCAAATGTGTGTTTATTGCTCCTTTAAGCCCATTCACCTGAAAAACATGGATGAATGTCACGAGAGAGAGATAAAACTTGGGTTTAATTATTGTATATGATCTGATCTTTCGATCGATTTGCAAAAATGATACTCCCTCCGTCCACAACCTATAATACCGTTTTTCCATTTTTGTTAATCCCTTTCTATTGTTGACAAGTTTTCTCCCTCTATTGCGGTGGGTTTCATTCTCGACCAATAATATTATAACCATTTTCTTTCTATCTCGTGTTCCACCTGACTAATTTTGCATTAAAACTTGCATTCATGAAACGTTGTTTCACAACTAACCCTATTGTCTTTTGCCGATGTTCTTTTCGAGTTAGTCGTGAAACAATTCCGGCTTCCGAATTCCTAAGGTGGATTACTTTCGCAACTAATTTACGAAGTCGGGCCATAAACTATGATTAACGCTATAGAATCGGATGTGGGAGAGATACCTTCGAACAATACTCGAACTCAGCAAATTTAAAGGCCGCGCCAAGGCAGCCAAAGAGAATAGAGACATGAGAGCACGCATCACAGAAGCTCTTCAAATCGAGATCTCCGTTGAATCCGACTGCGTTCAACGTCGCCGAGAGGTCCTCGAACGCGTCCGCCATCGCCGACAAAGGCGTTAACTTACCCCCCACAACAGTGCCAACACCATCCCCCTCACGCCCCGACATTCTTGAGCTCTTAACCAATTTTTCGCTCCTCCAAAAATTCCAAAAAAAGGAGAAAAAATAAGCCTATATGTATTAAAAAATCATGTGAAATTCAAGAAATGGATGAAAATCGTACTTTTCTTTGAATGAGCCTCCTGATCTAGAAAAAAGGGAACGTAATTTGAGGGCCATTCGAAGAAAAAGCAAACAGTTTTTTGTTATAAAAAAACGAAAACCGTTTGTGGAAGAGAAATATGGTTAATGTGAAAAATAGTGGGTAATTATTTATTTATAGTAGTAAAGAAATGTTTGAGAGGAAAACAAGCAAACTAACCAAGAAAAAGTCGTTGAATCTAAAAAAAATTAACCGCTAATTAGTTTTGCTTTTATGTAATTCAAGACACATATATTTGTATAGGCTGAAATAATCTCATAATCTAATTTTATTCAATTTTACAAAGAGTGAATTACATATTTAGGACCTATACTTATCACGACGAACGTTTGCGGTCCCTATACTTACAAAATATCATTTGCGGTCCTTATACTTGTACTTATGCACGTTTTAAGGTTCTTTTCACTTTTTGATCTTTTTTTGGACAAAAATACCCCCCAAGAAAAAATTTATACACTATTTTCTCTCTTTCATCCTCCTTTCTTTTTCTTTTGTCTATAATAAAATTAGAACTAAAATTATGGGTTTGTTAATCTTATTTCCTTGTATTCTGTTAAATTTTTTGAGAAATTTAATCATATGATGATAAATTTTATATTTTCACGTCATTTTTCTTTATCACACTCGAGTATTTGTGATTATGCTTCAAATGTGGAGTATTATAATTAATGATCCCGTAAATAAAAGATTAAAAATTTGAACGACGAATTTCAACAAGTGAATATTTGAATCTAATCAATCGTAAAGTGAGGAATAATAAGCGATAAATGGAATGTATGAAATTATGGTAATTTTGGTTGTGTGTATTTAGCAAGTGGGCAGCGCCCGCGACTTATGTGGGTTCTCACATCAGAAATTTCTCTTCGCAATTCTAACAAAATAATGTAAAATAAAATTCTTAGCTGAACATTTGATTTTGATTTGTCTAATTTCCTTCTTCAAATATGTCTCATCTCAATTTTTTGTTGTAATTATACAAGTCATTTACAAAAAGAAGAAAGAGAAAATATGAAGAAGAAAGAAAAAGGAGAGAAAATAGTAATATATAAATTTGCCTATCATTTATTTGGGGGTATTTTTGTCATAAAAAATGTCAAAAAAAGAAAAGAACCTTAAAATGTGCATAAATACAAGTATAGAGACTGCAAATGATATTTTGTAAGTATAGGGACCGCAAACGTGCGTCGTGATAAGTATAAGTCCTAAATATGTAATTCACTCTTTTACAAATTACATTGCATCTAATACTAAGCATTTTCTACTAACTCAACTCCATTTTCTCTTTCCCTCTGTTGATCTGTTAGTTCCTTTACTTGCAATGGCTTGTATGTATACATTTTAGCACAAATGATGTAGTAAATAATATTGAAGAACTGGAGTAGTGTAATGAGCCAATACACATACTCCAATCTCCCTTTGTTGAGATTATCATCCGGCAGCCAGTTCGATCCGTCGCGGCCGGCGCTGTAACGGTGCACCACCGTGATCAGCAGCGTGCTCAAGTAGCTCCCGGCCGAGATCGAGAGCCAGAACAGTGCCGGCGCGGTGCTCCGCATGCTCTCGGGCGCCTGGTCGTAGAAAAACTCGAGGTGCCCGATCGACGTGAACGTCTCCGCCGCACCGTGGAGGCAGTACTGCGGCGCTAGCCAGAAAACCGACATCGGGATCGCGGCCGCCCCGTCGTCGGTGAGGCCGTGCGCCGCCGCGGCCCCCTTCCGCCGGACCTCGACGAAGCCGGCGGCGAGGGTGGCGAGGAGAGAGAGGCCGAAGCCGATCCCGATCCGGGCGAGGAAGGTCACGCCGCGGTCAAGGCTCGTGAGGCGGCGGGTGGCTGGGACGAAGACGCGGTCGTAGAAGACGATGGTGGTGAGCATCGACACCTGGGTGAGAACGGACATGGAGGCCGGCGGGATCGTGAATTTTGGGCTGAGGCGCCGATCCAGCGACCGGGCTTGCATGAGGGAAAAAGTGTTCTGCTGGGCGGCCGCAGTGATGGTGATGATTCCGGCCGCCCATATCGGGGCCATCCGGATTAGGGTTTTGAGTTCCTCGACGCGGTGGACGCTACTAAGCCGCCATGGATCAGGGGCCTTAGGATCGTCGTTTTCGGTCACAACCGCCGCCTTATCAAGGAACCTAACCAAATGAAACATCATTAATTTGCGTCAATTTTATCGGAATGTATCGTGTAAAATGACAAGACATACCAAATTCAATAATACAATCCATGTATATAATGATTCGAATGTATATACTCAAAGTTATGCAAAATAACTAACACACACGACAGACATACATTCTGATACTTAATCAGTGACATATTCAAGCAGAATCGGAGACCGATAATAAAAAATGAAACATAATTTACAATATCGAGAAGAATGTAGTTTTGGCACTATAGGGAGACATGAACCTTATCTAATAACGTGATGCTAAGAAACATATCACACAAAATCTCTTATCTTTAGGTGGCGCCTAATATAAACAATACACAGACTATTATGTTGACTAGTCAAAATTCACATCATTACCCTCGCAAAATAAAAAATATTAGTAACTCAAGTATGTAATAAAATACTACACAAGCTACTTAACTTATGATTAGTTACGAATTAACCTCATTCTTTACTAAATCAAACCATTCACACCCAAAAGTGAGATTTACAAAAAAAAAAAATCAATCATATGCGAGAAAGAAAACTCACTTCATATTTTTGGTGTGGACGAGTTTGCCCCCAACCGAAATAGCCGCATCAAGCGTCTCATTCTCATACAACGCCCTCGTATCGGAAGAGAAAGACACCTTTCTCTTCCGATACGCGGCGACGCAGACCTGCAGCAGCCTCGTGAAGGGGCTGCCTGCAGGGTCTAGCTTCCGGTACATTGGGTACCCCGCCACAAAGGCGACGACCGAGACGGCCATGAAGAAGGTGGGGACGCCGAGTCCCCACCCCCAGCCGACGTTATCCTGGATGTAGACGATGACGGTGTTCGCCACAAGGATGGAGGCGCCCATGCAGAAGTAGTACCAGTTGAAGAACTTCCACGTCGTCACCTTCTGCCGCGGGTCGCTCTCGTCAAACTGGTCCGCCCCGAACGACACGATGCAGGGGCGGTACCCGCCTGACCCGAGCGCCGAGAGGAGGAGCGACGCGTAGAGGAAGGCGAGCTGGCCGGAGTCCGCCTCCTCGCATCGCACGCCGGGCCCGGGCTTGCATGATGGCGGCCTTAGGCTCGGGAGGATAGCGGAGACGGTCAAACTTATCATTCCCTATATACAGTGAGAATGATATAAATAATTGCGAACAAATCTAAACTTAAATGGACAGACTTTAGTTTTTTTTTTTTTTAATGTGTTACATTTATCTATTTAGTATATTTAGGCAAATTAATTTGGTTAAATTTGTTTCGTATCATCAACTCTCATTGCTTTTTCAGAAAAATATATTCCACCTGCCTTTACTTAAAATGATTAAACTTTCATTTTGCCAAAAAGTTCAATTTATTTCTTTATTTGCATAATCCGGGGACGAGACGCTAAGTCAACTCGCCAGCTTTCTTTATTGGCAAATTGACTGAACGTTTCGTCGCCAAACTGTACCAAATAACACGTAAATTAAATCAAAGTTTTAGCAAAATAGGTGAAAGTTAAGGACAAAAAAAACAAGAATTAAATAAGAAACTCAACTAATTGTAGAAGGAGTGAGGCGATTGCAATGGTCCAAAACCTCCCGGCGAATGCGTCGGCGATGAAAGCCCCGAGAAGCGGCGTGAGGGCTCCGGTGCCACCGAAGTTTGTAAGCGTGTTGGCGGCCTTGGTCATGGGAAGGTGGAGCTGCCCGGTTAAGTAGCTTATCATGTTTGTGCTAAATCCTACCACAGCCAATTTCTCACCTACTTCATTTCCTGCAAAATCACATTATAATCATTATTAATTAGGTTTAATACTTCTATAATTTAATGCTAATTTAGATGAGAAGTACTCACCAAAGATGAAGGGCATTGTGATCAAGCCACCTTGCTTCCTTTTGATGGTGGAATCTTTCTTTTTTATCGTGGCCATGTTTCTTGATTTTTGTTATGGACCAAATGGAGTTGAAGATAGGCATTTTATAGTAAGGTTGTGATAAGTGAGCTGTCACTTTCAACAATGTAAGTGATCAAACAACCCTACAAAAAAATGCAGCAGGAAAATATGTGGTTTTTAGGAAAGATGGATTTTAAAGACTCTCATGTAGATAACTCGGTTTATCTTACTACATATATATATATATATATATATATATGATATCTATGACCATATTTTATTTCCCTTAGTAGTGGATGTAATTATAGTGGATGAACTGAAAAGTTTACGGTCTGAGAATGACTTGAAATTGACACAGAACATGCGTAACAAGCTAAGGAACAATGATGTTTGATGGAATTTGGCCATTGGAGGTCGTTTTAGGTGCGAAATCATATTTTTATTGTTTTTATAAAATTTTGTTTTATTTTTCCTTTTAAGTTATTTAAGCTTTCTAAACCTCATCTATACATATATAAAAGACGAGTTTTGCCCTTAATTGCAAATATTTATAAGTTTTGGATTGTTTAATAAAATTTAGATATTTTGGTTGACCAATCAAAAAATTAATTCAATTTATAAATATAACTGTTACAAATTTAATCACCATTTGTAAAAATTATTTGAGTCAATTCATCTATTTATATTTTGGCCGTTACAAATATTTGGCTTGGAAGTCTTCTTCATAAAGGTATATAAATTTTTGGCCGTTATAAATTTTTAATAATTGTAATTTAATCTCAATATTTCAATAATAAGCATTACATATAGATCAACCATGGAATTGGGGTTACATGAATTAGAAGATTTGTAACTTTGTAACCGTCCCATTATTAGGAATTATATTAATAATAATTTAATGTAAATTTTTAACACACTGT
Source organism: Salvia hispanica (assembly GCF_029641045.1). Lineage (NCBI taxonomy): Eukaryota > Viridiplantae > Streptophyta > Magnoliopsida > Lamiales > Lamiaceae > Salvia > Salvia hispanica. Next base: position 41,067,575 of record NC_142694.1, read on the forward strand.
AACTTCTCTATATTTTTTTTCTATATACATGTGCCATTCACTAGCTTATTACTCACTTTCTCATTACCTTTACCTATAATCTATTACATCACTGAATTTTCTACGAATTTGTTTTCAGTATGATTCTTGCTTTTTATTAATAGTATCTTTTCATATTTCTACATTTTACACATTCTTTAAGTGTAATTATTATGTTACTCATATTTGTTTTTATGTTCTTATCAGAGAGGATAGTTAAAACTATGGAAATGAGATTTCTCTATTAGCAGTCTACCATAACTTTATCAATCAAAGGTTGATATCATGGACGCATTCACATTGCCAAATTTGGTTTTGAAATTGATAAGTATTTTATAAATTTTATAGTACAAATGATAAGTTGTGTTCGCATTATTCACGAATGAAAATATTTCTCAAAGTGCAATATGGGGGTTGTAGTTGACTATGTTTGAAGTTCTTATCTACATATGGGAGCAAACTGACTGGGCTGAGAAGATGGTGTCGACGCAGATGAAAGTGTTGGAAACGGTGAGCTATTGGAGATAGATGAGGGTCGATGGGCGATGGGGCAGAGCTACATGAGCATAAATGATTTTAGATTCTATTTTTTTTATTGAAATTTTTATTTCTTGGATGCATTTTGATCTATTAATGGACTTGACTAATTTGCTATTGTTAATTGATTTTCTAATAGTGAAATTATTGAATGTTATATGATTAGTAATTAAATGGATTGATGAACAATGTAATTACTTCCAATATAAGTATTAAATTAAAAGTTCAACATTATTAAAAAAAATCTACAAGACAATATGGAAAGTTATTTTGATTTTTCAACATTACCAAAAGTTATTAATAACAAAATCAAAATTGCTTTGTAATTAAATGTCATTGGTTTATATTGTATTAGTGATTAAAAACTGTATAATTTTATTTTCTACTCCCTCCGTCCCAGAAAGATTGTCCCATTTCCTTTTTCACACTCGTTTTGCAAAAATAATAATAAATAGTTAAAGTAGAGAGTGAGTAAAGTAAAAGAAAGAATAATGTAGAGAATAGTCTTACCTACGTTATTCTTTCTCTTATTTTACTCTCTTTTAACTTTATCTATTTATTATTATTTTTGCAAAATGAGTGCAAAAAATATCATAATTTATTTTATTTAAATTTTCAATTTTATATGAGAAAATTTAATAAACCGTGTAACGCACGGGGTTGATACTAGTAAAAATAGTAAGCAAGCTGTTTATGTCCTCAATTTTATGGATATGATAATAAACTAGGTTTTTGAGAGATCAGGGTTTCATTGAATTTTCTAATCTTGGTTCGATTACTCTAATAGGACATTGACATGAATAGTAAATTGGATCCATGCCCTTAAAAAGTGCCAATATATATTACTTTATCGAATGTGATACATACGTCGATAAAAGTTTGAATGAAGTTAAATTCCTTAGGATGATTAGCAAGAAGGATTGTAATTTGTATGTGATGAATATTCAAGTAAAGACATATGTTATATTTTATGAAAATATAAATTTTGTCCGTGGCCATGAAAATTTGGCTATTTCTTTTCAAAATACTAGTGTGATTAGATATTTTTTGATTTAGATAATGTTTCTCCAGTTTTGGCTTTGTTAAGTTATATACTCCGTATATTTCATTTCAAAATAGTAGTGGTGGTTACTGTTTCTCACTCTTGCTTTGTCAGTTTCACCATTCATTGGAAAATTCTGTTTCCTCAATTTGGCTTTTCTATAGTTTTTCAATGTTAATTATTGCTTTTTGTCCACGAGGTACAATTCTTGTTCAATTATTGATCTCAAGAAGAAATTTATGCCTAATTAAATGCCAAAGCCTTAGAAGATATATACATTTGATTTCAGTAGTTGGCACAAAAATAAAGAGAAAATTCAGATTTCCAAGAGGTTTGGAATTTTGTTAGAATATTGATAACTTCCCCGTGACAAAATATCTTTTTATAGTATTTAAACAAGAGTGTGGAGATTTACCACCGAAAGTGAAAGTAGTCAATCAAATTCAAATCAAATTATTGAATTAGACTAGGTATATATCATGTGACGTTGCTTATTTAAATTTAGTAACTCAAATCAAATTAGCAATTATTGTAAATGATAGACTTTCGTGTCCCCATCATTTCGTGTCTATGAGAAATTGAATAAATTTTTGGTGACCCATTATTTTGGTGGGAAACGGACTTTTTTGCTATAATCCGAAGTTTTCAGGCCCACTTGTAGAGATGGACACGTCAAAATGTCGCATACAACCTTTTCTCTATTCTACTACTACTAATTATATGTCTACTAGTACAATATATAGGATGAATATAATTGTCAAAAAAATTTACTAAATTCAGTCTAATTTTAGTTTTTACCGCAATTTTATAAATCAGATGTAAACATTGTTGACGTTTTCTTAATCAAATGTACACAATTTTATTCGTGAATGGACGGCATCATTTAATTCATCAGCATTGACACCAACATATGACTTCACGTTGCATATCAATATATTCGTCATTAAAAAATTGTGAACAAATTCAAACTTCATGATATTTTGATTAATTTATTAAAAATGTGGGACGGACCAGAGTTTCACTAAACATCATAATTTTCTGACAATTTACCCAAATTTAAAATATTGAGTTGAGATTAAATAGAAACATAATGTTTTTTAGAAGTTAAATAATTTTTCCACTTAACATATGGATAATTTAATTTTCGGTATCTGATGGATAGATATAATTAATAGATTTTGATGATGCCATTTGATTGATTCATTCGACAATTCTTAATTTCACAAAAAACATGAATTACATCACATATACAAGATCACGATAATTACGATAAGATTAATAAATCCGTCACGAGATTGGATGCCGAATTCTACCAATCAACCAATGACTAAAATACAATTATTGAAACAATTAAATTATAATTCCAGCTTATTTAAATTTTCAATTATATGGAACTATATTTTTTATTAGATGATGCTTGAAAAATTGTAATGGAGAGGGCATGAGATGGAATTAAGGGCATCAATCCAGCACGAGGTGGTTTTGGCATGTCCGATTGCGGTTCCACTCGTTGCGGGGAGGCTAAGGCCATCCGCAACGCTATCTCTTATCCGTCTCTTAACCGTCTCATCTCTTCACTATTCATGGGCCCCACTGTACTTTTCAGCTCATCTCTTAACTAAGAGACAGCACCTGCAACCCTCCATCTCTTAACCATCTCTTATCCATCTCTTAACTATTCATTCAATTTCATTTTTTATTTTTAATTCCAACAAATTCCATTAATAAAAAACACACTTCATTATAAATAAAATAAAATTACAATTTAAAATACATAAAAAAATAAAAAAGACATAATTAAAAAACTAGAAATTACAAATTGCACACTTAAACTCAAATAAAAAAAATGGAGGCAAAGAAGCAGAAGAAGGAGTTCTCTAGTGACGATCATCTAATGGTTGCCAAATTTTGCCCAAATGTGCTCCATTAGATCCTCCTGGAGTTGGGCGTGGGCGGTAGAATCACGTGTCCTTGCCCGAATAGACAACCGCTCTTGCAAAGACGGATGCACTCCCGTTCGAGGCGGACTACTTGCGGTTGAGCTTCCCGGGGTTTCAGGGTCGAACCAATTTCCCGCCTCAGGTCCTTCGTCGGCGACAATCATGTTGTGCAAGATTATGCACGTATACATGATGTCGACCATATTCTCTATAAACCACTGTCGAGCCGGGGCTTTGAAAATGTTCCATCGAGCTTGGAGAACCCCGAACGCTCTCTCCACATCCTTGCGAGCAGACTCTTGCTTCTGCGCAAAAAGAGACTGCTTTTCGTCCGTAGGCCTGTTGAACGTCTTCACGAAGGTTGGCCACTTCGGATAGATGTCGTCGGCAAGATAGTACCCCATTTTATACTGGCGATTGTTAGCGACTAAGTTGATGGCCGGCGCTTTACCATTCAGAACTTCAGCGAAGAGGTCGGAGTTGTTGAGCACGTTGATGTCGTTGTTCGAGCCGGGGACCCCGAAATACGCATGCCAAATCCATAGCCGGTAGTCGGCGACGGCCTCGAGTATAACGGTGGGGTGGGTGCCTTTGTGGCCGCTCGTGTATGACCCCTTCAACGCCACAGGGCAATTCTTCCATTGCCAATGCATGCAATCGACACTCCCGAGCATCCCGGGGAATCCGTGCACTTGTTCGTGAAGACGGAGCAGAAACTGACAATCTGCGGTGGTTGGCTTCTTCAGAAATTCGGCGGTGAAGGCTGCCCGGACGCCTTTGCAGAAGTTCAACAAACAAAGTCGCCCAGTGGATTCTCCGACGTGCAGGTATTCGTCGAACGCATCCGCCGTTTGTCCAGTAGCAAGCTGATGGATCGCCGCAGTACATTTCTGGAGCGTCGTGTGGCTAGGACGGCCAACAGCGTCGAACCCTTCTCTGAAGAACTCTTCCCGTGCCGCCAATGTGTTCGCGATATGCAAAAATAGCGGGCGTGACATACGGAAACGGCGACGGAAGTAGATATCTCCCCACACCGGGCTCGGACTGAAGTAATCACGTTCCAACCTTGCGGCGGCTTCCTCCCGGTTACGGTGGATGTATGTCCGGCGTTGCATAGGAGGCGCGGCGGCTTCCTCCTCCCTACGTCGATCTGCTTCTAGCGATTCTTCCATTATTCGACGCATTTGCTCAAATGGATCCATAATTGATTAAATTTGGGAGAAGAAAAAAATAAAGGAATGATTTTATAGAAGTGATTGGAGAGGAAAGAAAGAGAGATGAGAGAATAAATGTGTGTTTGTGTGTAAAATGGAGAATGGAGAAGAGTATATATAGAATATAAAAAAAAATAAAAATTAAAAATATTACCGTTCAACGGTAATATTACCGTTTTTTATTTTAAATTTTATTTTTTTTTTTTGAAAAATCTGATTTTTTTTTAAAAAAAAATTGAATTATGACGTCATAAATCCGACGCCCACTCGCGGGTCGGCGAGTGGGCATCACGCCATCAGCCCGCGCGCGCCACGTGGCGCCGGGCGCGTGTCTCGCGACCTCGAGACTTGCCTCGCCGGGACGCGTCGGGCGTCGAGACATCTCGTCTCGTCGAGACGAGACGGGAGCCGCAACGAGGCAGCGTTGCGGATGCTCTATGCGACAGGCCGGACAGCAGGGCGGGCTGGTTGGCACTCGCACATGAGGCAAAGTCGCTAGTCGCTCTTCATAGTCTTCTCTACATTATTCTCTTTTTTTACTTTATTATTTCTCCACTTTAACTATTTATTATCATTTTTACAAAACGGGTGCAGAAAAGTCAATGGGACTGCTAAAGCGGGACGGAGGGAGTATAAAATTAGGACTCACATCTCATTATCATTACTCACTAATTTTCCTTTACATTTAGGGCTCGTTTGGTTTGTCGGTTATCGTTTCATTAGAAAATGTTTGGAGTCTCATAGAAAGTTCCTTTTCTGCGGTTAGTGATTTTAACTTAAACGTTTGGTTTGCCAGTAAAGGAACATCAGCTACTACTCACAAATTCCTCAATATCCTCATCCATTTTCTTATTTCCAACTTTGTCCCTCAAGAATTATAATTGGGTAAGTCATCACATCTCCAAAAAATTTCATGCATAGCCGCCGCGCACTTTCTTTTGTGCACCCATCTCACACCACAGCAACACAACATCTGTTTTGTTTAGAATGAGAAATTTATCCAAATCCTAAGGGCTTTGACTTCCAGAAATCCTACGCAAAATTGATAAGAAAAAAATCGTTAAGAAAATGGGCCACATCCTCCCCCATCTTCCTCCACTATCTCTCCGCCTCATCCGACGCCGCAAACCATGAACAACACACCCGAATTACCCGCGAGCGCCGCTGTCATGCCCTTCGTCTTCAACACACCTACTTGCAGGCACGCTGGCTCTCCGAATATGCCGACTTGAGCGGCGGTCGGTGGTTCTGGTGGCGGATGGGCCAGGGCCGCTGTGTTCGCCGACGGATCGGCGACGAATATGTGGTCGGATTGGGATTGAAGGAGAAGGGGGTCGACGCAGGTTGTAAATCTCAAATTGTAAAAAGTTTGGCTGAATCTCTCTCTCTTTCTGCATAAGAAAGAAACAAAAATTTAGGAAGACAATTCAGGGACAAAAGTGTAATTACATGTTATTTATGGGAAATACAGATATGTATCGGCCCAAATTTTACCGATAAGTTAACTAGCCATTGCAGCCTCCAAAGCTTGGGCCGGGGCCCATTGCACGGGCCATACAAAAAATAAAACTGCCAAACCAAACGTCATTTAAGCCATGATACCAACAGGTAATTGTGACTATCAGACAAAGCAAATACACCAATATTAAAATATGTACCGGAATCAAATGAGACTCCTAAATTGGGACGGAGGGAGTAATACTTAAGAGTTTATTATTTCCAGTTATTCACTTTTTTTTATTACTATTATTATCATTACGTGATTAATATTAATTATGGTTTTAAAATCATTTGAAAAAACCGTTACATACAATAGGGCAATCTAAATTGAATTTGGGCCACATCTAATGGGCCTAGTCATTAGTTATATTTATTTATTTAAAAACGTCTGATCCATATGACTCGTTTCAACGAATGGGCCTCAGAACTATGAGTTTACAATTGGTGTACAAGAAACTATAGACAATTCAAATATTAATCACTAGTTTTAAGTGGTGAAATAATACTTACACTTTTGGTCTAATGACAATTTTCCAAGATCAAATATTCTGAAAAAATTAAATCTTATATGCCGCGTTATGTTACAAATATAAATAACATGATAAACTTTTGCTCAAATAGCAAATTAGTACATCAAACGACTTCGTTTTGATGATTAATTAGGTGATCGTGATATTTACCTTAAACTATTTTATGTAATTTTTTTTTTCTATTTACATATTTTAACGTTATACATTCGATTCAGTTTGATTAAACTTCAATTTTGGTAAAAGCTTGACTGGACACTTAAAAAGTAAAAATTACTCCATACTATATGTTCTTCACCACATTCAAAGTAGGTAATAAAGATGCTAACATTTTGTTCAATAAGTTCATACATGATTCATCAACATGCTATTAGCCCCAAAGTTCTATCCATTTACCTTAAATGGTCCATTTTATTATTTTTAATATTTCAACATTATAATCAATTAAAATATCTTTTTATTTTAAACAATTTCACTATCTATCAGTTACTTCCTCCATCCTTTAAATTTTGTCACATTTTGATCATGTACGAGTTTCAGAAAGGAGTTATAATGGAAAGTGAGCTGAAAAAATTAATGGAAAGTAGATCCTATTTTTATACTCCCTCCGTCCCCGATTAGGAGTCACACTTTGACCGGGCACGGATTTTAAGAAATGTAAAGAAAATTTGATTGAAAAAGTTAGTGGAACGTGAGACCTATTTTTTTATATTGGTTTATAATAACATGTGAGTGGATTGAGTTAGTGGAATGTGAGACCTATTTACTATATATGATAAAAAATGAAGTGTGACTCTTAATTGAGGACAAACCGATGGAAAAGTGTGACTCCTAATCAGGGACAGAGGGTGTATATTAATTTTATAATAATATGTGTGTGAGAATTAGTTAGTGAAATATGAGGTCCACTACCAAAAAAGGTAAAAAGTTATATGTGACAAATTTTGTGGGACGAGCAAAAATGGAAAAAGTGATAAAATTTAAGGTATGGAGGGGATATTAGAGCATCTCCAGCGGCGCCCTTCCCGTCGGACGTCGGAGAGGCTTCCGGGAAGGGCGCCCGAGACGTCCGCCATTAAGGCGTGGAGGGACGGATGCGGACGTCCCATGAGGACGCGGGAGGGGCGCGGTCGTCGGCCGAAGGGCGTGCGGACGTCCGCCATTGTGGCGACTCGCGAATGTCGGGCGCGGACTTTCCAATTTTTTTATTTTTTGAGTGAACTGCATAAAAGGGCCCTAACTTTTCAGCTTGTTGCACCATTGACCCCTAACAAAAAAAAATCTCACCACAAGGATCTAACATAATATACAATCACAAACCAGATATTTTCGGACGATAACACCCTCAAACCCTGAAAGGTCATTCTTGTCAAATTAACACTCTCCATGCTGACATCGCCCTATCGCCCTGCCATGCAACCTGCTACATGTACTGACAGCTCTATGGATAAGAATTTTATGATATTGTTTTGTAAATTGGATAATTTATCTCACTACTATATTTATATGCTATAAAATGACAATATTACCTTAATGCAAATACATACACTTTTCTCTCTTTTTTTTTTCGTAATGGTTAATTTGTGATAGAGATGAACAATGCCACAATGGTCGATTGGAAAAAAATGGGTAAATTCTAATCTGCAAAAAAAATATTCAGCAGTTTGTGTTCTTTTTTATGGAGAATTATGCTCAAATTTTTTTCATCCCAAACAATACAATTTTTTTTTGGTTCAAATTCCCAAAAGAAATCCACAAAAAAAATTAAAATAGAGGCTTATAAATTCAGATTCAACACTGCCTCAAATTTGTTCTTAAATCGACATCCAGATCTGGAAAGTCACCACTTCCAAAACCTGCAGCAAGAGGAAAGTTGTGTGCAGCCGGATCCATTTTCGCCGAGCACCGCCACTACACTGGATCTAGTACAGCGGCGGCCGTTGGAAATCTGAGTAAACCAGCAGCTATTTTCACCCAGGCGACCGAAGTGCTTTACCGGGAGAGAACCGGAAGAGGGGAGGGAGGACATTCCAAGGAGTGCTCCAGAAATCTGAGTGGAAGAGAGGGTGGGTAGGAGTGGAGAGAGTATTTCCATTTTACGTAGAGAGTGGGTAGGAGTGGAGAAATCTGAGTGGAAGAGAGATTTTTTTATTTTACGCTGATAGATGTTCAGCAAATTTTAGGAGAGAAACTTTGAAGAAGAAAGTGGAGTGAGAGAGAAAAACAATAGGAAAGTGTGCATAGCAGGTGTGTAGAGTTCTACAGGTTTGAGGGATAACGAGATTAAATTGCCCTTAAAGCCATTTGGGCAATTTCGTCTGAAAAATGGTAAAATATGCAAGGTTTGTGATTTCATATTTTGTTAGACCCTTGTGGTGGGATTTTTTTTTTGTTAGGGGTCAATGGTGCAACAAGCCGAAAAGTTAGGGCCCTTTTATGCTGTTCACTCTCATTTTTTTTAAACTTTATATATACGGCTCGTTGCAAACTCTGTATATACGATTTTTTAAAAAAATCTAACGCCCCGTTCGGCTAGCGGCAAACTATAGAGATTTAAGGGAAAACAAGCATGCTTTTTCTTGTCGAAAACTCATTTTCACTAACTCATTCTCCCACACATTTGGAGTACTTTTTTTTAGTTTAAATATGTATGCTTTTTTTTTACAAAAAAATCGTTGCATTTTCCACGTCCGTATTCGTGTCGAAATTTTAATTCTGTAACGTAAATTGCATATTTGTGAATTTTTTTTATTGCGGAAAGTCCGCGCGGAAGGGCGATTGGAAGTCCGGATTGTGCAGTGGGAAGTCCTTATGACGTCGCAGGAGGTGTTTTTGGGAAAGGCGACAGAAAGTCCGTAGTACTGGAGATGCTCTTATAGTAAAATTTTTATTACAAAATTAATACTCACTTCATCCCCCTTATTAAATGATTTATATTTCCTTTTGGGATATCACAAGATAAACACTCCTCCCGTCTATGAAATATTGTTCAAGTTTAACTCGGCGCGTATTTTAAGAAATATGAAGAAAAGTTAGTTGAATTAGGGTCTTATATTTATAATATTAGTTTTATAATAGATTGTGAGTGTAAAGAATCAGTAGAAAGTAAGATCCATTTATAAAAAATAAAAATAAAAAATAAAGTGGAGAACATTTCATCAAAATGACAAAACTAGATAATATTTCAAAAAAAAAAAAGTATTCCATTTATTTTTTTGACTTTCTCTCTTACATTTTCATTTGTAGTAATTTATATTTTCTTGTACTTTAATCTACTCTATTAATAACTAACAAAACTCATTTTCTTGAGGTCACGGGTTGTAGCACAGTTGGCAGCACGGAGCTGTGGTGACCTTAAGGTCACGAGTTCAAACTTCACCACCCACTGGGAAACTTTCGGCCTTAATTCGCAAATCCGATCGAACAGGATTAGTTGGATTCCACCGAAGGTGGATTCGGTACCCCTATGATCAAACCAAAAAAAAAACAAAAAACATTTTCTTGTCTCACTCAGTGAGATTCAGAGATTAAATTCCTATTACTTTATTCATGAAAATTAAATGTAATTTTGTTAAGTGACACTTTCTCTCACCAAAACTATTTTTAACCTGTCACTTTCTTTATAAATTTATCCATAAAAAATATTACTATTCATTTTTCTTAATCCCTAACTTTAATACAGATATACTCCACGTAACACACAAAATAATTTATTCTAAAATTTTCTAACATTATCTATGTGTCATTTATTATCCGATGGAAGGAATACTCTATATATTCTTTTAGTACTACCACAAAAATTTAAAAATAAATATTTGATACTTTTTCTGTGCGTCTATAATAGAGGCGTTTGTTTATTTTTTATGAGAGTTAAATTTTGTTGAAAGTTATATAAGTTAATAGATAATAAAATATGTTAGGAAAAAGATAGAGAGACAAAAAGTAAATAAAATAAAACTAAATATATAAAATAAAATAAGTAAGCTTTTGCTGAAAAAAAATGATTCATATCCGATAGAACCCAAAAAAATATTTAAAGAGCTATAGAGGGACAGACAAAAAAATATGACTGAGACATAGGAATGTGACTATGAAAAAATAAAATAAAAAATTAAAATTGAAATTATGATTAAAAGTAAAAATAAAATTAAATGTTAGTTTATATGTTACTTCCTCCGTCCGCGACTAGGAGTCCCGATCACTTTTGTGCACCTATTTTATAAAAATAATAAAAAATAATTAAAGTGGAGAAATGATAAAATAAGACATGTCAACATTATTTTCTCTCTTACTTTATCATTTCTTCATTTTAACTATTTTTTATTTATTTTTATAAAATAAGTGTTTCATTTTAACTATTTTTATTATTTTATTCATTCTAACTATTTTTTATTATTTTTATAAAATAAGTGCACAAAAGCCACCGGGAGCTCTTAATCCTCTTAATTGTGGACTAAGGGAATATCTCACGGCTTGTAGTTTAATTAATCATTTATTAACTCTATATTATTTCTCCATTTCCATAGAAATATCCGTCCAATTAGAAAACCTTCAGGCCAAAATCGAAACATAAAACGTATCTTCATCTACCAGTATTTCGTCTCACTTTTTTCCAAGTATCAAAACAAATGTAACTAATAAAATAAAATAAATTGATATATTAACAATATTCTTCGCCTAACACCAACGCCAGCATAAGGTGGGAACAAAAAACCCCTCACCCTCACTGCGCCGGCAACGTCTCGGGTCTCCACACCACATCACCCGACCCGAATCCTACATCCGAATAGTCAAACAACCCGTCCAGCGCCACGTATTCACCGCTACCACTCTCACCTCCCCCAAACCCGAACCCGAACTCATCCACCTCCCAAAACTCGCCTCCGAACTCAGACGAGTCCGACTCGACCGTCACCAGCTCCTTCGCAGGAGACGATGCAGGAGGCGGAATCCCTAGCTCGTCGTCCGACGCCTCGAGCAGATAGCCTAGATCCGACCGCGATTCGCCGGAATTTGAAGCTAATTCGACGATTCCTTCGTCAATCGCTCCGGATTCGCCGTAATCCGACACCGATTCAACGATTCCTTCCCCGGAGGCTCCGGATCCGTGACCGGAAGCGGGAGAGGCGGTGATTTCCTCCTCGAAGCTCTTCATGAACGAGTCGAGGTCGTGGATCGAGGTGCAGAGATCGGAATCCTCGTCGTTTCCGTCCAGCAGATCCTCCCTCAGCCGCTTCACCTCCGGCGAGTCAATCTCCTCCGTTTCCGTTTCGTCCCTGGCTCGTTTCTTAATTACTTCCTCCATTGGATGAAAAACGAAGCTCCTAGCTCGATTTGCAGCGCGGAGAGTGAAATTGAATGTGTAACTGAATGTGAAATTGGGGATTGTAGAGAGAGAAATAAGCGAGTTCTGCGATGAGGAAGGAGAGAGAGGGAGCGGGTTTTTATAGGGGGGAGGGGGCGATGAAAGCGACGGGTGGGGGAATAAGGTGGGGCCCACGTCACGGACGTCTCGTCAATAAATAAATTAAACATCTTTTTTGGTTTGACGTGTCTGCTCGATTTTTCTGGTGTGGAATTTAGTATTGCGTGATAAACTGGATTGGAATTTGGGTTTGGGGTCCGTCAGTATGGAAGTGGGGACCACGGTAGCGCAGGGTCAATCACTCCTCCTTGCCGATTTTTCTTTTTTCTTTTCTTCACTTATTGTTATTTCTATTTTTCTAATTAATGGATCTCGTGATGGGATATGTAAATGAAGATACGAGTATTAATGATAATTTACTTTTTTTTAATAACTGGAGTGCGGTATTTTTATTGCGAATGGCCAGCAAAAAAAATTAAGTATGAGTAGTATTAGAGCATTCGCAATAGTCGGTAGGCCAGCTATTCTCTCCCCTGCCACGTCAGCAACACTAAAAAAACCACCTGCCACATCAGATTTAGGCCAACCATAGGCTAGTCATAGGCCAGCCGCAATAAAAATAATTCAAAATATACTACATTTACGGAATTAAATTTACGACACATATACTGAAAAAATTCGTTAATTTTATTTAAATAAAAAAAGTACATTAACCAAAAATAAAAAACATTACATAATAAAATAAAATCCGGGCTTCCACACACGAGCCACCGTCCCACTCTACTCCTCACTAATTTATTAAAAAATACATTAACAAATGTTAGTATGCTTTGAATCCATTATAGTTTGCCGCTAGCCGAACGGACATGTTTCTGTTTTAGGTCTTAAATTTGTATTGGGTCTAGCCCGTCGTCTGTGTGCCTATTTAAAAATTACATAATTAAAAAAAAATCATAAAAAAACATTTAAAAAATACATTATATATTTTTTCAAAAAAAAAATTAAAAAAATTAAAAAATAGCGCTGGCCGATCGCTGGCCGATCGGCACGCCACAATGGCGGCCAGCGCATCGGCTAGCGCATCGGCCAGCGCAACGCGATCGGCTAGCCCACGCCGAAATTTTGGCCGATTTCCCGCTAGCCTACTCCAATGGTTCGGCTAGCCGATCGGCTAGCCACGTCAATCGGCTAGCCGATGGCTAGCCTACCATTGCGGATGCTCTTACTGACAATTTACTTTTTTTAATACCTGGAGTGCGGTATTTTTATTGCGAATGGCCAGAAAATTAAGTACTATCTGTCCAAAGATAATTGGGATATTTTTTAATATTAAAGTTAAAAAAGGATAGTAAAAATGAAATAAAGTAAAAGATAAAGTAAATTATAAAAAATGATAAAAAAAAAAAATCAAAATTGAATGACTCAATTACTTTTAAAGTTTCAACAATAGACTTGTCGCGACGGTCTATTGCTGGACAAGAGGTGCCACGGTGGGTAAGGTGGTGCTGCGTTTGCGGCGTGGACGGGGCGGAAGGGACAGTGGCTTCTGCGGTTCCGCGTCGGTCTCCTTTCGTTTTTTTTTAGTTTTCTTAATTTATTTTGTGATGATGTGACAGAAAAGTTTTTTTTGGATGTGGTGTAATTGTTCTGGATTATTAAAGACACGTTTAGATAAGCCAAAAAGATACTACTTCCCCCGTCTCCCTTTAGGAGTCTCGGTTGAGTTCGGCACGAGTTTTAAAAAATGTAAAAGAAAGTTGATGAAAACGGGAATGTGGGTCCTATTTTTTTTATATTAGTTTTATAATAAAATTGTGAGTGGAAAAATGTTAGTGGAATGTGGAACCTAATACTATTTATAGAATATTTCAATCGGGACTTTTAAAGTGAGACATTAAAAAATGGTAAACGAGTGCTTCTAAAGTGGGACAGAGTGAGTATAATTCGACACTCTTGGAATAAAGGGAATGACATATTCGTAGGGATAAGGGAGTAATGTTCACCTTCTTAATGGTTGAAACTGTGAGTAGCAATAAAAAACACATGCAAAAAAGAATATAGTAGTATCAAATTAAATCATGAAATTTAGTTTATTTTGTTAGTCTCTTGAGATTGAAAATAAAATAGTAAATTATAGGGTTTTAATTTATATTAATTATTTCAGTTGTGTACAAAATGTCATCTTTGGTGAATTTTGGAGATAGTCAAAGCGTTGTTGTTTAATTATAGAAAAGAAATTTGAAGAAAAGATAAAAGTTACTTTAACAAAACAACGTCATTTTTATAATTAAAAAAATATGATATTTTATATACTAATGGCAAATTGAAAAAAATTATAATTTATAATTTAATATTCTGATTTGAAGTTACAATCAAAATTCAATCAAAATTCATTATATATTCAGCTATTATCCCAACGCAAAAATACTTACTTTTTCTTTAGTGTTTTATCATTTGCTTTATATACTACCTCATTTCTTCCCTCCATAAAATATCACCTAAAAAGAAAGATTTTGTGGCTTGCTATCTAATTATACTTAAACCTGAATTTAGTTGGTATCTGATTTTTCTTAAACTTGAATTTAGTTGTTATCTGATTTTTCTTCCACCTTAAATTTAGTTGGTATCTGATTTTTCTTAAACTTGAATTTAGTTGGTATCTGATTTTTCTTAAACTTGAATTTAGTTGGTATCTGATTTTTCTTACTTGAATTTAGTCGGTGTCTGATTTTTCTAGAATCTAGAAACAATTACAATCATTTGGCGGCCTAAAATGAGGATTATGTGGGTTGGTTTCTTGGTGTGGGATTTGGACTTGACTTAGAAAATTATATTTCTCCCAAGGTGGGCAAAACAAAACTAGTAGAATTGACTATATCAAAACCACCATTGAGATTAAAATAAGGTTGATGATAGATTACACCCATTCCTGTATATTTAGGGATTATTCGGTTTATAAAATTATAATATTATATCTCATAATTAAATCTATAATTATTTTAAAGTAGTTGAATCTCATAATTTAAAGCAAGATGAATAATTATGTACGTTATAGTATACGATACAAATATCGTATAGTCGAACTCATTACAGAAATTCGTGCCCTTTTGCTTTGTCACTGAATTATGTATTTATATTATTCATGATATTTATTTACAAAATAAGAGCATCCATAATTGGGCACACTTATAGCCCGTCCTATAAAACATTCTATCTTCTGCTACATCAATATTTTATCATTTACCATATCTATTTGCAATGGAACGCTTTATAGCTGGTCCTATAATTTTAACTCCTATATTTTGTTTATTTTTTATTTTTTATGTTTGCAAATATATCAATCAGCAAAATAAGTATAAAAACACAACAAATTAAAGGCAAATCCTATTGTTAGGATATATTTTTTTATACTTTTAATCGCCGGAGTTCATTCTTGAATTTAGAGAGAAATTGAGATGGGGGAAGAGAATGGAGTGAAAGATGTGAAATGGAGTAAAAAAAATTAGTGATATGTATAGAAGAAAATATATCAAAAAAAGGAAAATGTGTTGCATCGTCCGGACCCTCGCAATGGAGCAGAGGATAGGCCAGAGGATGCAAAAATCACATGATCATTCGCAGAGGATGGATAGGGTGCGGAGGAAAGAGGGTGCATCGTTCGGCCACCCGCAGTGGCAAATAATAGGGTGGAGAATGCATCGAGCGGGCTATCCTTAACCACGCTGAGGATGCTCTAACGTGGATAAACAAAAGCCACTTCTTATTAGATCTTCTCAGTTGCATGTTTGATTTAATGGATTATTTAATTATTAATGATAGATTTTTAATATTTTTGCCACAGTAAAACTATATCTTAAACAAATTCAAGTAAATTTAATATCAAATAATATTAAGATGATATTTTCAAGTGTCTATAGTGTTGTTCGATTGAATGTATATTCTATTAGTAGTATTAATTATGAATGATAAATTTTATACTTTTGCCGTAATAAAAAATCTCAAATAATATTAAGATAAGTATACTAGAAAACTCTAGTAGATGGGGCGACGCCAACCTTAATTTATAAGTATGAAATTTGCTTATTCAATAAGAAAGAATAATAAAGAAAGCAATTTGCAAAGCGGTTAGTCCAATAATTCAACCGTACATGGTACAACAATGGCCTGCCCTAATAATGGTCCAAATAGTACAACTCTTAGAGCATCTAGATAACTTTATTGTATTTATTATTTAATTTTATAAATATTAAATTCATTCAACGTTACGGCAAGAACTTGTCCCATTTATCAAGTGCGTCACGTCTAACGAATTTTGTATCGTACAAATGGCAAAAACTTTAAAAATCGTAGGTATATTTTTCTTTAAATATGGCCCACATTAAGAAAAATCCAAACTTTAAAATCGCTAATTTGTATGATGAATCTAGTCATATATATCATCCTATTCAATTTTATATGGTTCAAACTTTTTTCATGCTTCTTCAAAAAAATCAGTGCTCCGTTATTTTGAGTGAAATTATGGGACGAAAGTTTTTATAAAGTTAAAGACTAAAATGTGTAATTTTGAATTTCTACAACCGGTATTAGTAAAACTTTATAATTGATGGACCAACTACTATTTGCACTAGAATTGGAATAATTGCGAATAATCAACTTATGTTAAATAAAAATATAAGAAAATAGTAGGATGCGTGTTACATCCCGCTGCCCTATTAAGTCACGCTCACACTAAATTATTAAATTATTTATTGCATATCTATCTAATAATGGATATAGATGGTGAAGTTAGGAAATTATAAATTAGTTATTATTTTAAAAAAGACTGGTTGATAGCATCATTAAATAAAATTTGGTACATCACAAATTTTACGCCTATTTTTGCTAGTACTACTTTAAATTAGGCTTGAACTACCAGACGCAATTCATCAATCTAAATATTTCATTCTACCCCTCCACGATCATCAATCTATCTTATATTTCGATATTTTTGAAATACTATTAAGTCTATAACCCATCACTTTTCCATACTTCAATCCTAGTCTTTTTTTAATCACTTTCTTCTATTTATTTACGTTCAATTGACATTACTTTGATTATTACTCCAATTTACTTTCTCATAAATTACCAATTTTTACATTAAAACAACTATCAAGATCAGTGACAATTTTGCATTGAACGGTGGTAACATAATTTTAACAAACATTAGATATCCCATTTAAGAGATTTAATCCAATACAAACCATAAACGCGTTTATGTATAAATTCCAAACTATAATCCAGACGAAAATGTCAACATATAACAAAATAATGAAGTAGCAACAAAAAATATCAACACAACATCAACTGATGTTGTGTTGATAATATGTTGACATTTTTTGTTGTTGTTATTTTATCATCTGTTGTCATTTTTTAACGGTCCATGTTATAGTTTGAAATTTGTATTATATTTAAAATAGTTTGAAGTTTGTATAATATATAGAGTTGTAAATTTTTATCAGTATCACTACCCTCTCATTTAATCTATTATTTGCAAGTGTTGTATAAGCAAAAGTGCCTCAAAATATATTTTTCGCCGCCTAATGAATACTCATATTTTTCTATAACAGTGTTCCACAAAAATCAATTCTTTTCCATTTATCATTTTTAACAAGATGGTTCAATTCTTCGTAATAATACTATAATTATGTTTTTTTTCTCTATATTTTCTTCTATTTTATAAATGTTGCATAGACTCATAGATATTGATTTGGTATAAAATTGTTGGAAATTGGAAGAGATTATCAAATTTAAAATTCCTTTTAATATCATTGCTTACATACCTAGTAAATCACATACATTTAGTCCTTGGAAGTTGGAAAACACGATACAAGACGATTTCTCCTATGTTTGAATTCATTCACACTTTCCAACCCAAATCCAAACATAAAAATATAGCTAAGGGGCGCAGCATAGTGGCGGAGAGGTGCGGCGCAGAGGATTAAAACAAATAATAGTGGCCGTTTAACCGCTGAGTCACGTGACCAGAATCAATGCAAGCGCAGTTTGGTGTGGTGTGTGTGGGTGCAATACACTGTCCACGTGGTACGATGCTGACAATGCCAGTTACCGTTACCGAGAAGGTACCTCCATAAAGCGCGCATGTACAACCTCGGTGGTTGGGCCCAGGAAACACGCCGGCCCACTTCCCACGTGATTGCTTCAACGTCATAAATATTTTTACCATTCATAGTTTTTATGTAAATAATGGAAGGTCCTTGTACTTAGGGATGTCAATCGGCTCAGCTCATCGGGTTTCGGGCCAACTCTATTTGAATTGCGGGTCAATCAGGTGCGGGCTAATCGGACTATGATTTTTTCCAGGTTATAAAAGTTCAACCCTAATCCTAAAAGCTCGGGTTTCGGGCTAGCCCAGCAGGCTAATCGGGTTGCTACCGATAAAATTAGCATTCGTTCAATCCAATAATAATGGTGAAAATGAGTTATATTTATAAAACGTAAAATATTTAATTATGATAAATTTGAGATATATGCTTAAACTCAAACATAAATATGATCAAATACTAATATTTGAGATTTATGCAAAATAAAACATAAACATCAAGAAATTTTAAAGCATGTTTTAGAAATTTAAATATAGTTTTTAGTGAAGTTGAAGTTTCTAATTTATATATCTATTATTATGTTAATAAATTTTTAATATACTCCATAAAATTAAAAGTTATTTTTTTAGTATCTATATTATAAAATAACCAATGAAGTATCGAATTAGAGTCAAATAAATAGAAAGATAGAAATTTTATCGGGTTTTCGGGCCAGCCCATCGGGTTTTTGGGTCTGGCCCTAACGGGTTGCGGGTTAATCGGGTGTGGGCTAATCGGGCTGTAATTTTATCGGGCTAGAAATTTCCAACCCTGACCCTATAAATTTGGCGGGCTATTCGGGCCGGCCCACAGGTTGCGGGCTATATTGACATCCCTACTTGTGATATTCTTTTGTCTCATCATAAGTAAGGCAAAACTTTTCGACACGAGATTTAAAAAAACGATGTGTTATTAATAAATTGGAAAGTGAATAAAATAAAAGAGTTAATAAAGTAGAGAGAAAAAGTAAGAGAGAGAATGCTAAAAAATGAAATGACTTCCTTAGAGCATCTCTAATGCCGGCTAGCCGATTCGCGTCGCTAGCCGGTTGGCTAGCCGAACCATTGCAGCAGGCCAGCCGAGAATCGGCGAGAAAAGCGGCGTGGGCTAGCCGATTCGGGTGCGCTGGCCGCCATTGTGGCGTGCCGATCGACCAGCAATCGGCCAGCGCTATTTTTTATTTTTATTTTTAATTTTTGAAAAACATAATGTATTTTTTTAATGTTTTTTTTATGATTTTTTTTTAATTATGTAATTTTTAAATAGGCACACAGACGACGGGTTAGACCCAACACAAAATTAAGACCTAAAACAGAAACATGTCATAGCGTCGGGTGGTGGCCCCCATTCGGCTAGCGGCAAACTATAACGGATTCAAGGCATACTAACATTTTTTAATGTATTTTTTTAATAAATTAGTGAGGAGTAGAGTGGGGCGGTGGCTCGTGTGTGGAAGTCTGGATTTTTTTTTTATTATGTAATTTTTTTGATTTTTAGTTCATGTACTTTTTTTATTTAAATAAAATTAACGAATTTTTCCCGTATATGTGTCGTAAATTTAATTCCGTAATTTAACCGTAATTTAATTCCGTAAATGTAGTATTTTTTGAATTATTTTTATTGCGGCTGGTCTATGGCTGACCTAAATCTGATGTGGCAGGTGGATTTTTAGTGTTGCTGACGTGGCAGAGAGAGAGAGTGGCTAGCCTATGACTGACCTATTTGCATTGGAGATGCTCCTATCTTAAGACGCCCCAAAAAAGAGAGTCGCTTATCTTGTGACGGAGGGATTAGTACTCATACTCCATTTCCTCAAGCTAATTATACTCCTTCTGTCCATCTATAAAAAAAAATAGAAAAAAATTACTATAAACCTAAATTTTAATTCATAATAATTAGTAAAAGTAAAAATGAAGGAAAAATATAGTGAAAATAGAGATAATGCCTTAGTAGATTATAGGGTTAACATTTAAATGATATGTACACTTACTATTAGTTTAAAAATTTTCAATTTTAGAAATAATCTAATTTTGATGTATGACCCATAATAGTCAAATCTGTCTATTTTTGTGGACGACGGGAGTATAAGGTAAGACTCACGTTTCATGAGATTAAAATATATGTGTGGGTCATAAATCTTTATTAAATTTAGTACAACTCTATCTTTTTCATGCTAAGTAGAACACCTATATCACTTACTTTTGCCTTTGAATACACGACAAATTTTCTAAGCACTTAAATGCTCAAATATAGAAGCTTTGATGTTATAGCGTGTTGTGTTTATGTATAAGTATGTAGATTTGAGTTTATATTTGTTTATGTGTTAACGCATTTAAGTTGTTTTGTATAAAGAATTGTGGCATGTTTTAGCAGAAAAATTTGTGTTTTAAATTTTTAGTAGTGAGATTCGTATAGTGTTTCTGTGATCCTCTTCTTCATCGGGACATGGTGTGCCAACTTCGGTACTATCCTCTTCATTTTCCACATGACACTTGGCATGATCTCAATCTCATCAGTGTAAACAAAAACTTCATTTTGACCGTCTAATAAAACTTATGAAAAAAAAGTTTGTTCTTGTATTTAATTTTACAAGTTCTATTTTATGAATACGTTCACTGATATCATATACTCAAAACATCAATATTCACTTAGTAAAATAAGATCCACAAAACTTGAAAATATCATATGAAATTCGGTGGCAGGTAAATTAATAATGCACCGTTTATAGGTAGGTAAACCATTTATTTTATTATCCCAAGTGATAAATTCCTCTATTTGTACATCTAATAATTATCTCGTTGCCCCTACCAATTAATAATTTAAAGAGATTTTAGCCAACCCCACAAAATAAACTGAAAATTCAAATAAAATATGGTAACAAACTTTGACAAAGATATATAATTACAACCACAATTAAATTCTTTGCTTTTGCCATTTCCCCTCTTAAACAACATCAATTATTATACATCACGAAACGACGATACCTTATTTTGTGAATTATACAACGTTGGGGTCCACATACAACATTCTATGTACATAGTTTCACAAAAATTAAATCTACATAATAATCAAAATGTTTGTTGAAAATTTCTATATCGTAGCCGGCCTCGAAGAATCAATGTGAATTACACACTATTTTTTGATGTAATTATCTGATTAGACAATTCACTTATTTCATATTTTCCTTTGTCGTCCACTAGTTAGGTTCTTTTTCCATATAAGACTTCTTTTTAGTCTTTGAAATACTAAATTTTCTATAATTTTTACTCAGATAAATTCGAATGATTTGTTTTGATTCTGTTACAAGTGAGTCATTTTTCTTTTTGAAATGTTTCATCATAAATGAATTATTTTTATTTAAGTAAAAAATCATCTACTTTATTTTAATACTTTCTTCTTTTCATTATTTACTCTTTCCTCTTTCAAAGTTTGCTTTCTCTACTTTAACTCTTTACATATCAATTCTTAAATTTCATGCCTAAAAAAGAGGTTCACTTATAACGGGACGAAGGAAGTATATATAATTATAGTTATTATTATTATTATTATTATTATTATTAAATTCCATGCAAAAAATAAACATCTTAATTAACGGAGGTAGTATGTGTCAGTTCTCGACTAGATTCATAAATGGTCTTACAAATTAAGGATAAATTAAATTATAAATAAAAAATATAAATTGTGAAATTACTCTTAGAGGGTGATTATTTATATTCATAAACAAAATTTACTAAAGAAGGTATTAAATATAAAAAACTCAACGAAAAAGAAAATTCAAGACATACTTTGTGGATATTTCATATTTATGTGCTGTAGTATATGTCAAGTTATCGTCTCATCTTGTATATTAGCCATATGTACATTTCTTGATGGTTATATTTAGGCAAAACACATAGATAATGAGTGTGTGTATTGAAATACACGTTTATTGAATCTCAAACCATATAGTACATATAATGTGATAGAATTATTTGATGCCACTTGTTTGCTTTTGTCACACCATATAGGGAATCTTCATGTTCACACATGTGTGTGGTTTTGGATGCATGATGGTCATGCATTCCCATAGATATTTCATTTATGTATATCTTTAATTATACTATTACTTATTATTGTCTTTTTCACAACCTTCTTAATTACTAAGAACCATTTACTTTATTGAAATATCACATAGAATTAAAAAAGGGTATGTGAGACACGCTTAAGTTATAAAAATCACATATTATAAGATGTGGATTATATTGCCCATGATTGTTTTTGTATGATGTATGAACATATATGAATTCATTTGTTCAAATTTTACTTTTGACAAATTACAATAAAAGATTCTCATCCAGCCATTCTTTTACTGAAGTAGTAGTATTTATTTATTAAAAATGTATGACAAGTTATAAACTTAATAAAGACGTGTAATATTTAAATACTCCATAAAAGACATTTCATCTAATACCTTGCCAATTAAGTAATTATATGATAAATTAAAATTAAAAAGAATATAATAATACATGGATCATCAAACAAGTTGAGTATGTCAACTACAAAAAGGATGGATTATTAAAGTAAAAGTTTTTAGGCTTCAAAACACAATAATTACTTCCACGAGACCAACATTATTTCCACTTTTGATTTAACATTACTTTCTGGCGTAAATTATTCCAAAGTCAGCTTTACTATACAACCATTTCTTGAAATTTGGGTAATACCCACAAAACTATTCACCATCAAAATTCCTTACTTATTGAGCAGAAGTTAAATAATTGAATGGAATAAAATTAAATACCTCTCTTTCTTGAGCTAGAGAAAACGTTTTTTCTATCTTAATGATGGCTTCTCCTCATAAATAGTGATATTGACTCTTTTTTGTGTAGCAACGTTTGGAATGAGGAAATAAGACTTTTTCCTTTGGTTCACATATGTTGAAACATTAAACATTGATTGTTCATCACTTCATTGCTTCGTTTTCAAGAAAGTGGAGACATATACATATGCTACACTTCTATTGTTATATATGCATATTAACTAAACGTGTAACAAGTTATTAGTTCAATCTTATTTTATAGTTTGACTCATGGAAAACAATATCAAATTAAAGTACTAATTATATTAAGAGAATTATGTTATTCTAAAAACAATATTAATGAGAAAAATATGCTTATACTGAGGAATGAGGAATGGTAAGCTGCATTACCTTATGTGAGCTCCATATATAAACACCACTCTCGTTTGACGCACGTTTAGTGTTCTGTATTTGAATTTATATATTTATAATAAAATATTGAATTAATTGTCATATTTGCATAACTTATAGTAATATGAAATTTTTGACATATTTAAAAGCTAAAATTTAGGTTGAGCATCCAACTTTGATCAGGTGCCTATTTTATTCTCCAGAATCTTACTGCACAAAAGAAAAGAATATTTTATCATGGCACAATTATAAAGGAAAGTAAGAATTAATCCTTATTTGAATAAGCAATCTTTGATCGAATAATCACTTACTAGATCCTCTAACTTTTAGTATTTTTCAATACATATATAGTTGTAACATGCAAGCCACCTGTATTACAAAAATGTATGGAATAATATCTAAGTTGACAACACACAAATTGTAATTAGAAAATCGAATCAAGCAATTTTTGACATTTTTTTTCTCTAAGTGGGAGTATATTCTATAATTTGGTCAATGTAGTATTTAAGTGCATTGTGTATCAGGGATGTGTTGTTAAGTCTAACCATGAATTATCAAATAAAAGCACGCAATATATTACTCACACGCCATTTATGATTTTTAAATATTGTTACAAAAAATAAATAAAACATGTAGTACTATTATTGGTAGGTCTAGAGATGTAGACATGATGACTTGTTGTACTAGTTATAAGTGGTTGCATAGATTTTTCATACCAAAACTTGTCTTAGTGAAAATATCAATGTCACATGGAGTGTTGGTTATGTAAAATAATGAAACTTTTATAAGTTTGTGTTTGTATCTCTAATCTTACATGTTTTTCAAAAATGGGCTACTAAGATTTATGATTAAGTATAGCTTAGTCAGTAAGATAATTTCCTTTTAATCAATAAGTTTGAGTATTTGAGTTACTATGACTATGTGGATAAATTGAGAATTAGTAGTATTATTAATTACTGCTTTTCAAAAGGTAAAATATAAGAAAAAAAAACCACAAATTAAGAAAATTAGCTGCGAAAAATTCCATGGATAAAGTTGAAAAAATCATCTAACTTATTGTTGGAATAAGATAATTGAAATTTTTTAACACTAAAAATTTAGCAACAAACTTTTTCCAACCAATGATATTTATTGCGGATTAGTGGCAAAAATTTCTGTCGCTAACTTAGTATTAGCAAACCTAGATCAGAAAATATTTTTGACTCCCTCTATATTTAAATATACTAGTAGTAGTAGAATAATTTAGAGCTCTTTTTTCTTTTTTTTTTTTTTTTAATTATGGTATTTTATTTTGAGGACAACTTTGAGAAACAAGCTGTTACTACTTCACTTTATGTAAAAAAACACAAAGCAAATAAAAATAAAAATTCCTCTGAATCTTTTCTAGAAAGTTATTCGCAACTAAATTTTAAATTCGTAGAAAAGTATATACTATTACATGAAATTAGTGGTGTCTTCCTTAGATCAGCCAACACTCTAATTGGGCTAATTGGTGACAGTTGCAACAAATTAGAATCGTCAACTTATAAATAATATTTATGTACATAAATATAAAAGAAAAGTTCTTTTAACCATCTAAAGTAGGTAAGATTGTGATATGAATATTGTGACAACTTTGTTTCTTTCTTTTTTATTTTTAATTTGATAAAGTAAGGAAAATTATTATAATGAAATTGATTAGGAAACTCGCAAACAAAGAAAATAAGATGTCACACAGGACAAAATTAGACGATGAAATTTTGTGGACTTGTAGTTACCTATTAATTTCTTCGAAACTTTTATCACAACATATCTTGGTAGTTTCTCACCCTCTCCAAAACGAAAAATGTTATCTATCTTGTCGTGATTCGAAAGGGAAATTATTGTTATTGGTTCTAAACTTTTTGGAAATATATGTAGAATGTAGTAGTATTATATATAAGAGTATGAAATACTATATGATTATATCACGAAAAAAGAGAAAGAGACTAAATATTATCCGTTAGATTAGATAGTATTTTAAATGAAAACAATACGCGAATATGATTATATATAAAATAAAGTAATTTTAAATAATAACATCTGACAAAAATGATATACATATGTGGTTTGAGTAAAGGAGTAGTTTAGTATCCAGAAATTGGGCCAATAAAGCTCAGATATACTTACTGAAACGAGCCCGTTAAATGGAGAGCCCAATTAGTTCAAATTTCTAACCATTTTAATCATAAGATATTGGTTTTCATAATATTCAGACTAAATCTAGTATTTTCATAAAATTTACAAACTTTAAAATTGCTGCCAGTTTCAACGATAGATCATTATTCAAACCCGACAAATTTATGAGACATATTTTACCCTATTTAGAACAACTATGTTAGATTGGGTTAATACACTCCATCTCCTAAAAAATTAGTCTTATTTATTTACTTATTGGCGAAGCCAAGTTGTGTCACTCTAGCTCAAATGGAAGAGGTGTCTCACTTTCAAATTTCAATAGAGTTCACAAACTTTCTAACATATTTTGTAATTTAAGTTTGGATATGAAACAAATGAAAATAGAGAGTTTTTTTAATGTAAAAAACAAGTTGTACATGGAAACAAGTTTTGACCTCTTACTATAGATTTAAAGGTTTATCTCTCTTACTTTATTCACCGTTCACTTAACATACTATTCTTAAACTCCTACAAAAAAGAAACGCCTTAATTATAGAAATGAATATAAACATAATTGGTTCAACCCATCGGGTGCGGGTTGAATTGACATCCCTACTTTTAGGCTGGCTGAAAAATTGAGATGATCACTCTAAACAATAGGAGTAAAAATTTCATGCTCCTTCCATACCAAGTTGGCATAGTGACTTGGTGTACTTCACCAATAATTTCTTGACAAATGGAAATTAAAAATACCCACATGTCACATCAATTAAACACAAATTCAATGAAACTAATTGCACATAATAGACACCCATTAATTATGGAAAGTGGCATTATACTAGACTTGCAATATACTGCTCCTACAATATATATGTATACTACTGTTAAATATGGAATATGTTTATATACTTCTTAATGTAATAATATTTCACATAAAAAAAAGTAATCATATTACATTATTTTTCATGTAAAAAAGTTACTATATTACAACTCTTTGATACTCCCTCCGTCCCAAGATAAACGACTAGTATTCCTTTTTGGGGTGTCTCACTATAAGTGACTTATTTCCATTTTCAGCAAAAAGTCATATCTCTTACTTTATTCTCCACCTACTTTATTCTCTCTTCTCTCCTCTACTTTTCCCTCTCTCATACTTTACTCTCTCCACATTAACTTATTTAAATATCATTCCTTAAATCCCGTGCTCAAAAGAAGTAGGTCACTTATCTTGGAACGGAGGGAGTAGTATTTAAGATTTTATTAGTGAGACCATTTATTCTTATTTTATATTTATATATATACAAAAGTTTTATACAAATAAAAATTATGATTATAAATTATGACCATTTAAGATTTTGTTAGAATACTCAGTAATCAATTATATTTTAATATTTTCTTATTAACATGTAAAAGTGTTAATAAAAGTTAAGAAATATATTGCAAGTTATCATCATGTAAAAATCAAGATATACTTAAGAGTATGATAAGAAATTATAAGCTATAGTCATAATATTTTTTATAAACATTTTGTATATAGAAATATAAAATAAGAAAAAAGTCTCACCAATAAAATCTTAAATTAGTACACTATCAAGGAATAATTTTATTTTCTTCACGTGAAAAGTATAGTTATATGATAACTTTTTTATACGTAAAATATTACTCTTATTATATTAAGAGATCAATATACATACATACTATAGTAGTATATTGAACGCCTATTATATGAATGTAAGCTATATTTAATAATAGTAATATAATGCCATCTTCCATAATTAATGGATATCTATTTTGTGCAATTAGTTTTATTGAATTTGTGTTTAATTGATGTGGCATGTGGATTTTTTTATTTCCATTTGTCATGAAATTATTGGTGAGGTATACCAAGTCACTATGCCAACTTGGTATGGAAGGATTATGGAATTTTTACTCAAGCGCCAGGCTGTGCCCTCGGTAGCCTTCCCCACAACGGCCACACCTACGGCCGAGGACCATGTGTCCGCGGACGAGAGTGAGCAGGCATTTATGATACGCCACACACGCCACCGCAATCTCGTAATTGATCAAAGATAGGTGATCTAAGCAGGGCACGCAGTCCACGTGGAACGCGTGCTCGCAATCCGCGCAGCCGTAGTACCACTGCGTGCTGTCAAGGCTCTCCTCACACGCATCGCAGAAGGTCTCCATCTGCGCCTGCACGTGTACACGTGGCGGACGGTGGCCGGAAGCCGCGCACAACTGGCGTGTAGGCTGAAATTGCGGCATGTTGTGCAGTTGTAGGATATGCAGCAGCGGCACACCGCGAGCTCCTCTCGTACTTGGTCTACGTACGAGGAGCGGAGCACGTGCGTCTTGGCGTGGGCAGGGTGCGTGATTGAGTCAGGCATCAAGCCGCACACGATGTCCCTGTTGTACTTGCGGAGAGAGTAGGTGAATCCGTTGGTGAGACGATTGCAACATGTGGTTACTGAGATGCCATGGGAAGGCTTATCTCGGATATCTAGGCCGATAAGTCTGCTTACGGGACGCTAGCTTTCCTTTTTCTGAATGTGCCCTATTTTTCGTGGGCGGAGGGAGTATACGATAAAATAATCAAGTAATTGCTTCGAAATTCTGGTCATCTGAGACGGCGCACATGATATGGATATAGTAATCACACACAGGGCACGAATAAAACCCCCAATATGAGCCACCGTCTCTACAAATGGCGCACCTGCTCAACGTCGATCTGGACCTGTAATTGAGAAGAAGTGGGTGGTGGTGGTCCTTGTGCTGGATTGCATTTGGCAACGCCCAGAAAGGCATCGCCCGGGCCCACGACAGACCCGGCCGGTGCTCTGTCCAACACGCACTACAGGAAAAGCCTTTGGAGCAGCGGATGACCGTCAGCCTATGGTCGTGGCTCCAAGCGCACGTCAGCAGCGCGACAACGGTACAACACATCCCTGCAAACGGCCTTGCACTTGGAGCATTTGCTTTCGTGGAGATTGGGCCGCTTCTCGAGGACGGGTGCAAATTGCTGCCATCTAAATCGATGGGCAGATTGCAGATTCTGTTGCTACGAACGGAGTTGAGAAGATCAGCAGATTGCAGGCGCTGCATAGCCTCGAATTCCCCACGTCGGGATCGAGATTGTTTTCTTCCTTGTGCTTGCCGTGAAATTTATAAGATCTTCTAGCACGTTCTTTTGATTCTCTCATTTCAAGATAGTATCTCCGTTTACTCATCATTTTGCTACACGAGTGGATGTATCAACACATTAATGATTGGTCTATTTATACAGTGTCAACCCATGGAAAGAATGAAACTCTAAACAAACAAAATAATCCTTTATTTTTTTTACTTTAAGCATAACCTAAGCCACATTTATAAGATAAGAATGATATGCTTCTTTATGTGAAAGAATATAGTCTAAAATAATTACTTCCTCATAATCACAAGTTTGGAATTATATGCCGAACAAGATATATCAAAAAAGGAATAAACATGGACAATCACGAACATAAATGAAATGAGCATAGGAATTGTTAGGCCTGCTTATTCGGCCGGTTCCGGTTCTACCCGGTCCAGTTAACCGGGTACCCGGTTACAAATTTTCATGAATCTTGCAACCGGAACCGGAACCGGACCCGGTCGGATCCGGTTCAGAACCGATCGGGTAAGAACCGGTCGGTTCCGGTTCCGAACCGGAATCGATTTATAGTTTTAATTTTGATTTATTTAAATAATTCAATATTTAGAAATATAACAATTAATGCCAAAAAGTTTAAATAAACACACAAAAATACAAATCAAAATATTGAAAATCTAAAATAATACATTAGTAACTTTTAACATGGAGTAAAAATATAGTTTTTGACCACTAATCATGTGATTTATGCCCAACTACGTCTCAAAAGTGGTATACAAAATAAACCTAGTCCACAGATTATGAAATTTCAATTCTTTAATATCTTTATTACATTATTATTTGTATTCACTCAGCAAAATACCTTCCAACAAATAAAACATTAAGTAGGAAAAATGAGTCATGAAATTGATTACTTCAATGATTGAGATATTCACAAAACTAGTAGTGTTGTTATTTTTAATTTCCTATATGCTAGCCTATTTTCACCCAGAGTATATATATATATATATATAGTCTATGTGTATATAAGGCTTATAATTTAATATAATTTCAAAGTAGTAGTATTTGATTTTGTCATATATTTCTAAACGATACAGATGTGCATCAAAATATACACTATATAGGTTAATCGAAAAAAATTAGATAAACTATACAATATGTTAGTAATTGAAAGCATATCAAACGAATTTATATTTGAAGCACATTCTTTTGATATATTTCTAACTCAATTGAATACACAAAATGAGGAGATATCAAATGAAAAATATGTACTCCATAGTTGCTGACTAGGAAGTTAGGAATAGGATTACTTTTATTTAAGTAAAAATATTAAATTTTATTAAAACTAAAATTAAAAATCTGAAATTAATATATTATCCGGTTCCGGGTAGAACCGGAACCGAAAAGTTTGAAAAATACTAGAACCGGTACCGGTTCTCCGGTTCCCGGTTCCTCAATTACCCGGTCGGTTTCGGTTTCGGTTCCGGTTCCGGTTCCGGGTACCCGAGAACCGGAGAACCGATTAAGCAGGCCTAGGAATTGTTGTGTAGCCTGACATTTCACAATATAATTTTTGATACAATCTGGAATATTCGATACAGTTTATAATGAAATAAAAGTAAGAATTTGGCAATGCAACACAGTGCGAATGCAGCCAGAAATCGAACACTGGATACATTGCCCGGCCGATTGCAAGCATAACATAGCCTCGAATCCACGGCACCGGGATAGATATTATTTTCTTCCTTGTGCTTAGTGTGAAATCTATATGATTTTTCAGTAAGTGGGTCTAATGAACAAGGGCATTTTGTTACATGCACGGAAGTATAAATTCATTAAAAAATGGTATATTTATAGTATAGTGTCATGAAAAGAATCAAACTCTAAACAAGAAAAGAATCATTTATCTTTTTACTTTATGCATAACCTTGCTGCATTTATAAGATAAGAATGATATGATTCTTTTTGTTCAAGAATATACCATAGAATTTATTCCTTACATGAATCGTACTTTTGGAATTTCATTCTCACCCGTAGGGATGTTGCACCGAGAGAATTGCATTACGCTCTCTCAACACGCCCTTGCACTATAAAGCGATTATACCGATGCAAAATTTATACTTTCCTTTCTGTTATATTGTAATTAAAGAGATACTCTTGACCCCTTTTAATATTGTATCCATTGCTTTTTAAGTGATTTATTTGTATCTATTTTTGGACGTTTCAAGGTAATTGATACATTCCATTTTTTTGGCAAGATTAATTTAGAAACAGAAATTATCTTCCTTATTCTTTTGTTTAATGAATTATTAGGATGAGTACACAAAATAGTACTCCAATTTTCTAGAAAGTTATTTGCAACATAGAAAAGTATATATGTTACATGAAATTAGTGGTGTC
Source organism: Salvia hispanica (assembly GCF_029641045.1). Lineage (NCBI taxonomy): Eukaryota > Viridiplantae > Streptophyta > Magnoliopsida > Lamiales > Lamiaceae > Salvia > Salvia hispanica. The sequence continues at coordinate 41,098,712 of NC_142694.1, forward strand.
TTCCAGTTCAGCCAATACTCTAAGAGCATCTCCAATGCTACATAAGTCAGCAATAGGCTAGCTATTCTCTCCCTGTCACGTCAGTAGTACTAAAAAATCTACCTGCCACATCAGATTTAGGCCAGCCATAGGCTAGCCATAGGCCAGTCGCAATAAAAATAATTCAAAATATACTACATTTACGGAATTAAAATTACGATTAAATTACGGAATTAAATTTACGACACATATACGGGAAAATTAATCCATTCCATTCAAAAAAAGTACAAAGATTTTAAAAAAAAGTACATGATTTTTTTTTAAAAAAAGGGCTTCCACACACGAGCCCCGCCACTCTCTACTCCTCCTCGCCGTCGCCGCTGTCCTCGCCGTCGCCGTCGCCGCCGCCGCTACCGCTGCCGCCACCCGTGGTATCTGAGCCCACGTCGGAACCCCCTAGCCGTGCCCTCGCGACATCCAAATCAACCCGCATGCTCTCGAGCATCGAGTGAAGAAACATCTTCTCCATGGGGTCAGTGGCGGTCCTCCAATCTTGGAAGACCTTGTACATCTGAGCCCGCGTTTGGTTACGCGAATGGAGAGTGTACTCGAGTGGGGCGGCGGGTGGGAGGGCGGAGGACTGGACCTCGCGGGGCGATAGGGGGGATCCGCCCCTAGCAGCCCGTTGCGCCCGCTTCTGTCCAACCGGGCGGGGGCAACCAGCAAATGAAGGAGGGGATGTAAACTCCTCAGCATCCGGGGGAGGTCGTGGGATCCGCCGCTGCTGCCGCTGTAGTCGCCGGTATAGTTCAGTCTCTGCTTCTTCGGCCACCCCGCACGGAACTTCTCGGAGTCCTTCAGCAACAAAAAACACTCCCAGAAGTGGAACTCCTTGTACGTCCCCGCCAAGGGGAACTGACTCTCGGCTATCTTCCGGGCGTCCTCCACATTCTGCCCACTAGTGAGCTGACGGAGGGCGTTGGCATACAACGACGAAAAACGGTCGACCGCGGCCCTGATGCGCTCCCACCCCTTTCGGACCTCCTCCCCGCTGAAGTCCTTCCCGTGCGGGCAGTGCCTCCTATAGACAGCTCTGATCTTCGCCCACATGTTGACGACCCGCTGGTTGTTCGCAACCAGCGGATCGTCGCACACCTCCAACCACTCCCTGGCCACCCCAGCGTACTCCTCCTCCGTCCACTTCCTCCGGCCGGGGGTGTCGTCAACAACGGGCTGCGACGACTCACCGACCGCCTTGGCCTTCCCCCTCGTCTTCTTCTTCTTCGCCGCGGCCCGCCTCGCTGGAACGGAACTGTTCGGAACGCCGAGATCGATCCCCATGTCGTGCAATGACAAAACATCGCCAGTGAACTGCGTCTCCACTGGGATCGACGTGTGGGACGAAGTCGTCAAAAAATCCATAGAGGGACGATAGACCGTGTCCCCCCCCGGTGACCCCTGCATCCCCCCGTGCTGCATCCCCCCTGCATCCCTCCCTGCCACATCATCCCCATCATCTGCTGCTGCAACTGGGGCATACCTTCCCACCCGCCGCTCCCCTGCCCCCCGCCCGGCATCCCCCACGACATATCCCCCTGGTTCCCCCCGGCGCACCGGCCATCATCCCCATCAACTGCCCCCAAGGGACGTTGAACCCTGGGCCCATCTGCCCGCCCCATCTAGATCCCACAGGTACCGTGGGAGTCTGAGATCCACTCGTCACTGGACTGGACTCGTTGTTGTGATCTATCGCTCGATGATGCTCTTGTACAAAAAGTTAGAGAGAGAGAAAACTCGTTAAAACAAGTGGTGTAAATGAAAATGAAACGAAAATTGCGTTTATATAGTTTTTTTAAAAAAAAAAAATTAAATTCGGGCGCTGGCCGGTCGCTAGCCGATCGGGCTGCCACAATGGCGGCCAGCGCATCGGCCAGCACCGAAGGATCGACCAGCCCACGCCGATCGGCTCGCTGATTTCCGGCTAGCCGCCTCCAATGGTTCGGCTAGCCGATCGTCCAGCGCTTAGTGACAGTTGCAACAAATTAGAACCGTCAACTTAGAAATAATTTTTATGTACATAAATATAATCTAAAGTAGCTAGGTAAGATTGTGATATGAATAGTTTGACAACTTTGTTTCTTTCTTTCCTTTTTTTTTAAATTGATAAAGTAAGAAAAATTATTATAATGAAATTGATTAGGAAACTCGCAAACAAAGAAAATAAGATGTCACACAGGACAAAATTAGACGATGAAATATCGTAGACTTGTAGTTACTTATTAATTTCTACTAAACTTTTATCACAACATTTCTTGGTAGTTTATCACCCTCTCCAAAACGAAAAAGGTAATTTATCTTGTCGTGGTTCAAAAGAGAAATATGTAGAAAACTTAAGAAATACTCCAAAAGAGAAAGATAACTAAATATTATTCGTTGGATTAGATATATTTTTAAATGAAAACAATACGCGAATGATAAGATTATATGTAAAATAAAGTAATTTTAAAAATAATAACATCTGAAAAAATGAAATACTCCCTCCATCCCACTACACGTGTTCCAATTCAATCGGATGTTGTTTTGCAAAAATGATAGTAATTAAAATAATAATGTATATACGACTCTATTCTATATTACTTTCTTTCTCTTACTTTACTTTCTCTTCACTCTAACTATTTACCGACTTTAAAACTGATATCAAATTTTAACGACTGATTATTATTCAAACACGACATATCTGTGAGACATATTTTACCTTATTTGACACAACTATGTTAGATTGGGTTAATACTCTCCGTCTCCTATAAAATTAATTTTTTTTTCGTATTTATTGGCGAAGCCATGTTTGTGCCAGAGGGTCTATAGACCCCCACCAATTTCAGTAGTCACTACTCTTTCTTGTTTCACAAGAATATTCACTTTGATTTCGACACAGATTTTAATGCAAAATTAGTAAAATAAGAAAGAAGTAATAAAAAAATAATTAAAGTATTCTTAGTAAAATGGATCCCATCTCATTAGAGAGAAAAAAAGTTTATAAAACTAGAAAATACATATTCTTATGAAACGATCTAAAAAAGAAAGAAATATAACTAATTTTTAAGCATTTTTTTTTATATAGAAAATTCGTATTTATTTATTTTCTTTTTAGTTGGAACAATTATAAACTGTCGTTCATCTTTACACATGGGCATATATTTTTGTCATAGAGAAAAAAGAAAAAAAAAATGTAGAGGAATAGATCGAATGAAAGGGCACGGCATATAAAATATGAAAAATCAATAAAAAATAGTACTCAATCCGTCCCACTACAAATGAAGATTTTCTTTTGGGCACGGTTAAGAAAATGTATTTATTGATTTAAGTGGAAAGAGTGTTGCTTTTCTCACAAAAGGAAATCAATCACTTACAGTGGGACAACCTAAAATGGAAAGCTAATCACTTATGACGGAATAGAGGGGACAAGTATTATTTTTGTGCAGCCCAGCCCGCCAACTTGACCTGCTTAACTTACCCGCCCGAACGGGCTAGCCCGATCTCTAATCGGGTTGTAATGTTTCATCCCAAAGTCCTAACCTTCTAACTTTTAGCATATTAATTAGGTCTACCCAATTGGTTGGGGTTGAACTGACATCCTTACTTAGACTGGTTAAAAAGTTGAGATCTAAACAAGAAACATGAATGCTAAAATAGCATTTGAAGCACTCAAGCGCCAGACGACACTCGGTAGCCTTCCCAACATGATTTCCGCCGGGCTACGACCACCACCATCAACATACCCACCACAGCGTTTTCCAGATCTCGTCCCAGAAAGTGCAGGGTATCGACCGTATCGCCCCACAACAATCACACAGCCACAGGCAGTAAGCACGGCAGGGGACCTGCGTGTCTCGATATCGGGGTTAGGGCCTCCTCGTCCCGCACCTACAACGTGGGACATACCAGGCTCCCAGTTTGGGTTTGATCAACCCAACCCCCAGCCGGCCTCGTCTTGGGACAACCCAGCTGCCCGACAACTCAACGCATCGCACGGCAGGGATCGTACCCGCGATTTCAAGATGAAACCTCCACGTTTTGATGAGACAGATGTGGCAAATTGGCTTTCACGAGTTCAATATTACTTCGACCACTTGATGATGCCTGAGGAACATCGTTTGCATTATGTGGTCATGCTCTTTGATTCGCAAGTAGCAGAGTGGATTTTTAACTATCGGGCAAGCAACCCGGTAGCACGGTGGCCCGAATTTTTGGAGGACGTGAGACGTCGTTTTGATCCGACCTGTTTCAAGGACTATCTAGGCCTAATCGCCAAATTATGCCAGACTTGTTCGCTGGCCGACTACAATATGACGTTTGAAAAAATGCGGAGTAGGGTTCCGCATCAGCCGGAGTCCCCATTCCTGTCATTCTATTTTAAACAACCCGTCCGCAACCAGGTTAAACATCATCACCCTGCGTCGGTAGCAGCAGCAATGGCTCTTGCCATCGACTATGATTGCAAATCGCGCACCTGCTCCACGTAAAGCTGGACCTATATTCAAGAAGAAGTGGGTGGTGGCGGCGCTTGTGTTGGATTGCATTTGGCAACGTGTTACGAACCTTCCTTTAGTTTAGGTATATTAGGGATTTGAATATCTTTTCATATATTTATTTCTTGTTCATTAAGTTAGGGTAGTAGTTCTATTATTATAAATAGGGATAGGTTATTATCAATTTATTCGACCCTTGCGAGGGCGCGAGGGCGCCGGACTTTATCGTTTCATTGTTTAGCACCGCTGACCCTTATCAGGGCGCCGATTTTGACTTTTATCCAACGAGAAGTTAGCTTCCCGGACTTGTTACGGAGCACGTCTGTAACAAATGGTGCTTTCATTTCGTGCTCACCCTCCATCTTCTTCCACCGAAAACCTACAAAATACAAAAAAATACAAAAAAAAAGAGACACCTTTTTCATAAAAAAACCACCGATCAATCCTTCTTATTTCATCCACCACTAATGTCAAGGAATCAAAGAAAATCAGCGTGGGGAATTCCACCAACCCCGGAAGTGTGTATTGGTCCCTCGCGATGCAACCCCGACATCGGACGGAAGGAACACATCAGTCAGCGGCGACTTCCGCCTCGTGATGACGCCTCGCTGGAGCCGTTACATGTGACAGAACAGCAACCGTTCGATTCCCTAACCCAGGGTTTCGATTGCATCATGGCCCGATTCGACAAGTTGGAATTACGTTGGGAAGAAATCAATCGCCGGTGTCGAAACGTTGTTTATCAGCAATGGCAGCAGGAACAGTACACACCGCTTCGCACATGGCAACACGATCACTCCTCCTGGCACGAACAGCCTCCCGGCTGGCCGCCACCGCCACGCCAACGCTCGCCCCCAACCGGCCGGTCCCACACAGCGGTGTCTGCACGCCTACAAGCAGTAGTAGCAGCGAAATCCCAATGCCGAAATCATAATGCTGCTTGACTACCAGCCCCCATGTCCACCGTATGCAGACCCAGATTCATATGGGCAGCCACGGAATTTCGATGATGGTTATCATCCACTTCCGTTGCCGGAATATCAGCCCCCACGCCCGCTGCCGGTCTCTGACTGTTCGCTGCACCCGCCTCAACAGCCCAAGAAGTTTATTCAATCGTCCCAGCAGCGTGGTCTCCCCAATAATCCCGCCCTCAAGGTTCGATCGCTCTCGCCTGTCCAACAAGCCGCCATCAACGATTACAATGAGAAATTACGTATCTATAGGTTGGAGCAAGCTGCATTGCTTACCCATTTGAAGATCATCCCAATGACATTACCGGTGTTTCCAATGATGGCGCTACTCTTGATATTCCAAACAACGAGTCCGTTGAAGAGAACGTCAAGAGTGAAGAGATTGCCACGAATGAAAATGAGTTATTGCAAGTGCTCGTCAAGGCATATGATGACAAGATTGGTGATCTTTTCATTCCAACACATCCGAAAGTGGAGATAAAAGTTGATTTGGAGACTTTACTTGACAAGTATGTTTCTTGCCATGGGGATTTCATTATGATTCTAGTTCACAGTCAATCAAATGGTCATATTAGAGCAACAAATGTTCACTCCAAGTGCTCAAGATCTCATATTTTGTTCACAGCCAAAATTGAATCATGGTTCAGTTTTCGGATACAAAGTCTTATCTATGACCAACATCGACCGTGCATATTTGATCCAGGAGGAGAGCTTTCATCTCTCTTTGTTTCGAAGTTTCCACCTTGAGGACAAGGTGGATTTTAACCGTGGGGGAGTTGTTATGAACCTTCCTTTAGTTTAGGTATATTAGGGATTTGAATATCTTTTCATATATTTATTTCTTGTTCATTAAGTTAGGGTAGTAGTTCTATTATTATAAATAGGGATAGGTTGTTATCATTTTATTCATTCAATCAATCAGTTATTGAAATACAATATCATTTTGTTTAGTGTGCTATACGCCACTCTATTTGTCTCACCGCCGACCCTTGCGAGGGCGCCGGACTTTATCGTTTCATTGTTTAGCACCGCCGACCCTTATCTGGGCGCCGGTTTTGACTTTTATCCAACGAGAAGTTAGCTTCCCGGACTTGTTACGGAGCACGTCTGTAACACAACGCAGCGCAGTGCGGATGCAGCCAGAAATCACATGCAGTGCATACGTAGACCAAAGGCATCGGCCGGGCCCACGACAGACTCGGCTGATGCTTCGTCCTACACGCACCACATGAAAAGTCCGCGGAGCAGCGGATGACTGTCAGCCTGTGGTCGTGGCTGCGGATCTTGACCGGCAAAGCGCACGTCACGTCCAGCTGGAAATCGCACTCTGCGCCTCGACAACGATACACCACATCCCCGCCAACGGCCTTGCACTTGGAGCAGCTGCTTTCGTGGAGATTAGGCTGCTTCTGGAGGGGTTCCAAGGAAGGGTGCAAATCGCTGCCATCTAAATCCATAGGCAGATTACTGCACTGGTCGTGCAGATAACCACTTCTCGACTCTGTTGCTACAAACGGAGTCAAGAAGATCGGTAGTTTGCAGGTACTGCATAGACTCGAATTCCCATCGTCGGGATCGAGACTGTTTTCTTCCTTGTGCTTGCTGTGAAATTCATAAGATCTTTTAGCACGTTCATTTGATTCTCTCAGTTTTTCATAGTAGTCTATAACCTGTTCCCATATAAGATCTTCTAGCACGTTCATTTTGCTAAACGAGTAGATGTATTGTTAATAATTGGTCTATTTATATATAGTGTCACAAAGGGGCGGAGGCACGGTGGGGCCAGGGGGCCCCTGGGCCCCTCACCCATTTGGATATTTACACTATATAATCCCACTGAATAAATATAATACACAATTCAAATTATGCCTGCGGGTTTGGGATACCCGTTTAACTATACGGGGCGGGATTGGGTAGTATAATATTGAAGTTTTCAGGTACGAGTACCCGCAAAATCGGGTTTGGGTACCCGCGGATACCCGTTTCGACACCCCTAGTAATAGTATATTCATATATGAGGCACACCACTATATTATAAGTTTGACGTTAAATTTTTATCATATTCATTTTATTCTCTCCTGTATTTTAATTTAAACAAGAATCCAATTTGGGAAAGTTGGAATTTTATCTCTTTTCTGTTAATGTAGCAGGAGATGTATTCTGAAGAGTTGGAATTTAAGTTTCTTTTTTATTGTTAAAAAAAATTCCGCTTGTCTCTTTGTTATTAGTGTAGTAGGAGATGTATTAGTGATATTTTATTTGATCTTTACTGACGGGACTGAGGATGTAGAATTAAAATTGAATTACAACTTCAAGTGTGGATATGTGTGTGCACATAAATTTTCAAATTCAATTTCACATCAATTATTTCATTCTACCGAATAAAGAATTTGAAATTGAATTATAATTCTAATAATAATTCGATATAACAAGCAGTATGACGATCTCCCTAAACAAGAAACATGGATACTAAAATAGCATTTAAAGCACTCAAGCGCCATGCGTACTTTTAGTAGCCTTCCCCACAACGACCACATCGACGTCCGCAGACCATGTGTCCGCGGACGAGACTGAGTGGGCATTCATGAACGCCACACGCACCTCCGCAATCTCGTACTTTCGTACTTGATCAAAGATAGCTTCTCTCATCCCGAAAACAGCCACAAACCTAAGGGTCAGTGACTTCAGACCGATTGCCTGCTGTAACGTGGTCTACAAAGTGATCATGAAGATCATCTCGAAGCGGCTTGAGTTGCTCGTTCCTAAGAATATTAGACTCTCCCAATCGGCTTTCATCTCGGGGAGGAATATCATGGACAATATCTACCTAGCCGAGGAGATCATGAGAGGCTACACAATCTCGAGAGGATCACCGAGGTGCACTGTAGGGGTGAGCAAAATAACCGAAAACCGAATATCCGAACCGAATCAAACCGAAATTTTGAAATTCGGTTCGGTTTTTTTGGTTTTTCGATTCGGTTCGGTTTGGGCGAAAAAAAACTGAATTATATTTTAAATATATTATTATATATTTTTATCCTATTAATTTAGTACTATATTATATCATATATATAACATATATTCTTCTAATATATTTTTATAAAATAAATATTATATATATTATATTAATTTTATATTATATATATTTATATTCTATTAGTATATATAAAATAAAATAAATTAGATATATTAAAATATACTATTTTTTTCGGTTTTTCGGTTTTATTTTGAAATTTCGGTTTTTTCAGTTTAGTTCGGTTTTTTAAGTTCGGTTTTCGGTTTTCGATTTTTGATTTTTCGGTTCGGTTCGGTTTCAATTTTAACCTAAATTCGGTTTTTGGGGTTCGGTTCGGTTTGGACGAAAAACCGAACCGAAACCCGAATGCACACCCCTAGTGCACTGTCAAGATCGACCTCTGGAAAGCTTATGATACAGTCGACTGGACTTTCTTGAGGGACGTGCTCACAACATCCATTCTTCCTTTGTCAGCCTGATCATGAAGTGCGTCACATCACCCTTGTACATGATCACGGTGAATGGTAGCCACCATGGCTACTTCAGAGGTAAAATAGGTCTCAGGCAAGGAGACCCCGTGTCTCCTTCTTTGTTCATTTTCTGTATATAATATTTGTCTCGTTTGCTTCTTGTGCGCACTACTAGGGACTTTCAGTTCCATAATAAGTGTCAGCATGGGGACATTACTCACCTCACTTTTGCAGATGACCAGTTTCTGTTCGGCAGGGGAGACTTGATTTCTATGCAGATTCTGGCAAACACCATGGAGGAATTTTCGGAGTGATCAGGGCTTGGGATCAACCGGGACAAATCTAACATGTTTATTGCAGGCTCTATCAAAGTCCCCAAGGAGACTTTGCTGCAAGTTTTCGGCTTCCCTGAAGGCAAACGACAGTTATTGAGAAGCTCATTGGGATTGCTCGTACTTTCCATTGGGGGAAGAAGTATGGTAAAAATGCATGAGATGATGTATGCAAACCGAAAAAGGAAGGGGGACTGGGCATTAGAAACCTCAAGGCATGGAATTCGGCTCTTCATGCCAAGATCCTTTGGAACATTCACTCGAAGAAGGACTCTCTCTGGATTCGTTGGATTCATGCATAATATATTGGGAATGGATCGATTTGGGAGTGGAATACACAAGAAGTGGGACTCCATGCTCATCAAGAAACTTTTATCCATCCGGATGAGATGTTGGCCAGGTGCACTAGAGACGATATCATTGCTCTCTGGAACACATGGTTTTCGGAAAAAGGGGTTCACGAGGCATATGACTGGTTCAGGCCGGTGTTAGACGTTTCTGGGCTAAGTATGTTTGGAAGGACTTTGTCCCTCCTAAGTTCTCTTTTATTACTTGGCTCTCACTTCGAGGACACCTTTCCACCCGGGATCGCCTCCATTTCTTGGAGAATTTGGACGCCACATGTCAGATTTGCCGCCGGGAGGAAGAGCCAGTGGACCATCTTTTCTTCAAGTGCTCGAAGGCTTGGGTAGTTTGGGGGAAGATCATGCTCTGGTTTGGTATTGCGAGGAGATCGACGACGATTAAGAGTGTCATCAAATGGGCAGGACGACATATTCGAGGATCACAGATTATCCAGATGGCGTAGAGGATTGCCCTCATGGCAGCAGTGGCGATCATTTGGAGGACTCGGAACAAGATTATATTTGATGGGAAAGCTTGGGACGCAGCTAGGGTCATCTTTGAGATCAAAGAAGCTACCTACAACATTTTGTACTCACACTTTCCACATGAGCAGGTTCTTCTCCACCTTCTAGACAGATGATGGAGTCCACAGATGTTTTGGGTTACGAAGCACTTTGAGTCACTCATCAGGGTACTCTTTTTCCCCTTGGGGAGTTTTATCCCATGGGGTTTTTTTCTTAAGGGGTTTTAACGAGGCCCGCCCACTCTGGGTTTAGATGGATGATTTGAACTGTGTTCGTCCTTGTTTGGGGCTTGCCCCGTGTTGTTTGTTGCTTGGTCTTTACCATGTTGATTTGTATTAGCTGACTTGTGGCCTTTTCCCTTGTATGTCCTCGGGTATGCCCGAGTGTATGATGTAAATGTTGGTTTGGTTCTTTTAAATTTATTTATTCATAAAAAAAGATAGCTGATCCAAGCACGACACACAATCCACGTGGAATGCCTGGTCGCAATCCGCGCAGCTGTAGTACCACTGTGTGCTGTCAAGGATTTGCTCACATGCATCGCAGAAGGATAAACATCAAACTTCCCATGATCCTTGCATATTCTTCTTGAGCCACAGGCTCGCCCGTGTGCACGCTCAAATGCACATTGGGGTCCAATAGAGTCTTAGCTGGTTCACAGTCAAATGAGCAGAACTTCTTGAGCACTTTCTCACCGTAATAAGATTGTATCAAAGTAATTCCCTCATGATTGCCTAAAGTCTTGATTCCGAAAATTACATCAGCTAGACTCATATCTTTCATGTCGATGTTTCTTTTCAATAAATTTTTAGCCAAAAAGAGAAATGACTCAAGTAAGTTAGGACAACCAAAAATGAAATACGACTCAAGTAACTTTGGACAGATGGAGTGTTAAATATGTCAACATAAATACATGAGAATGCCGATATAGTTTCATATTGACATTATCCATCTATTATATTTGCATATTTTGCATATTGAATTGATGTAAACTGTTTCATAAATTATATGAAAATTCATGAAAATATTATCAAATTTTGACTCAAAACATATGTAGGATCTCGTTGGAATCCTTATAAAATTATCTTTTATTTGATATATGTTTTATGAAAAAATAATTTAAATCGAGATATGTACATGCTTTTAAATTATGAGATGAGATTTTTTAAAAGTTAGTTATAACTAATTTGTTGTTAATTGACATTAATATCCCTAAGTGATATTTCTTGTACATTGTATTGAAACTCGTAGCTAAATAATCTTGAGTCTTGATTTAAAGATCTAATGATTATATCATTCAGTTATAGTTAACAACTAGCACCCCCATAAAAGGATTTAAATAAAAACACTTTTATCATAAAAATGAACACTTTTATCATAAAAATGAACATATGTTTACAATTATTTGATAGTGAAAATTTCAATGAATGCATTTTTGGCTGAAACAATTTTCTAGAGATCTTGTATGGATAGAGTCTTCATCTTAGACTCTTTGAAAAGCTCAGATAATGTCTCGAAACAAGTAACATGGATGCTAAAATAGCATTTAAAGCATTCAAGCGCCAGACTATCACGGTGCTCTCGGTAGCCTTCCCCACAACGCCCACACCTACGGCCGCGGACCATGTGTCTGCGGACGAGAGTGAGTGGGCATTTATGATACGGCACACGCACCTCAATAGCCTCGTACTTGATCAAAGATAGGTTATCTAAGCATGGTATGCAGTCCACGTGGAACACCTGCTCGCACTCTGTGCAGCCGTAGTACCACCGTGTGCTGTCAAGGCCCTTCTCACATGCGTCGCAGATCTGCGGCTGCATGTGAGGAGGTGGGGATGTGACGAGCTTCAGAGGATGCGGGTCGTACACGTGGCGGACAGTTGCCGGAAGCTGTGCACACCAGGTGTGTAGGCTGAAATTGCGGCATGTTGTGCATTTGTAGGATACGTCGCTGAGGAATCTCATGCAGCAGCGGCATTTTGCTTCCTCATATTCTACTGACTTTTTGTACGAGGAGCGGAGCACATGCGTCTTGGCGTGGGCAGTGTGCGTGATTGAGGGCGGCATCAAGCTACAGATGATGTCCCTCCGGTGCCAGAAGGAGGAGTAGGTGAATCCGTTGGTGAGGCGATTGCAGCATGTGGTTTCTAAGACGCAATTGGAATACTTATCTCGGCTCTTTAGGCCGATGAGGATGCCCGGGGGAGGGCGGTAGCGCCCCATGTGCATGGAATGCGTCACCATGCGCGGGAGACGTGCGCAACAATCGTGGAGGATGAGTTTCGGGCACTGGAAACATGTATAGAATGGAGGTGAGATGAATTGTGTGCACCCGTTACACTTAGGGAGCCGATGAGAATCGTCATCATTGATCTCGACATCATCATTGTAGACGGGATAGTCGTGGTGCAAGGTTAGTGGATGTTGGTGCTGCACTGCGTCATCACTTGTGGTGGAGCTACATTTTGCTATGTGTCGTATAATACTTGTGTATTCGTCAGGCACCGGAAGATGAACCAACTCTGGAACTCGATGTAGAGCTTCTCGTAGCGGAACTGCACAGTTAAGGACACATTTGAGCTGAGCAATATATTCATCTATCTCATTCAATATGACCACTTTCTCAAATGCCATAAAATTTCGAGTTTTATTCTAAAAAGATAACTATTAAAAATAATGATATAAAGTACTTCTATTTAATCAAGTACTCCTTCCATCCCTTAATTTATCACATTTTTTCATTTCGGTCTATCCCACAAAATTTGTCACATTTCAGTTTTTACATAATTGGTAGTGGATTCCATATTCTACCAACTCACATTTTATTATAACCTTCTCTCGACTGACTTTTTCAACTCATTTTCCATTACATTTTATAAAATCCGTGCCCAATCAAAGTATGCCAAATTTTAAGGGACGGGGGAAGTAATTGTTTACCTGGTTCGAAGCTCCGGTCATTTGTGACGGAGCACATGATATGGACATTGTATGAACCCATAGTGCATGAATAAAACCCCCAACTCGACACATCGTCTTCACAAATTATACACTTACTCCACCCCACTATGGAACCGTAATTCAGAAGAAGTGGGTGGCGGTGGCGCTCGTGCTGGATTGCATTTGGCAGCGCAGCACAGTGAGGATGCAGCCAGAAATCACATGGACTGCATACGTAGGCAAAAGGCATCGGCCGGGCCCACAACAGACCCGGCCGATGCTCGGTCCCACAAGCACTGCAGTAAAAGCCTTTGGAGCAGCGGATCACCGTCAGCCTGTGGTCGTGGCTCCGGTGCAGGATCTTCACCGGCAAAGCGCACGTCACGTCGAGCTGGAAATCGCACCCTACGCCACGACAACGGTACACCACGTCCCCACAAACTGCCTTGCAGATCGAGCAGTTGCTTTCGGGAAGATTATTAGGCCTCTTCTGGAGGGGTCTCGAGGAAGGATGTAACTCGTCACCGTCTAAATCGATAGGCAGATTACTGCACTGGTCGTGCAGATAACCACTTCCCGGCTCTGTTGCTTTGAACGGAGTCGAGAAGAGAGGAAGATTGCAAGCGCAACATAGCCTCGAATTCCCGTCGTCAGGATCGAGATTAATGCTTTCTTCCTTGTACTTGTTGTGAAATGTAAATAATATATCAGCAAATATATCTCGGAAAATTGGTTCAAGTGGTGCTTCAGCGTGGAACCTGCGCATTTTGATACACGCTTGGATATTCATTAAGTTTAAAAATGCTATAGTTATATAGTGTCACGAGTCACCACATGAAAAGAATGAAACTCTAAACAAGAAAAGAATCATTTGTTTTTTAGCTTTATGCATAACCTTGCTGCATTTATAAGATAAGAATGATGTGATTCTTTTTGTTCAAGAATATATCAAAGAATTACTTCATCTATATAGTTTTGTGCAAGAATTTTGTGACACGTGAAAATGTCAAGAGAAATACTCCCTCCGTCCACGAAAAATATTACACATTTGCCTCTTTTGGTTGTCCACGAAAAATAAACCACATTTAAAAATAGACCCTTCTCTTACTAATAATACGGAACCCACATTCCACTAACACTACTTCTCTCTTATTTTTTTCCTTCTCTCTTACTTTACCAATTCCACATTAAAACCCGTGTCATTCACAATATGTCCTATTTTCTGTGGACGGAGCGAGTATAGTTTTGTGGCACTTCATCTACATTGACACTTGAGGCAAGTGTCATTCTAGGTAAAGTGTAAGTATAAAACATCTATTCCTTCATGTTAAAATGTCATGAAAAAAATGCATAAATGAGTTATGGACAACTTTTCATAAATGGAAATAGTATATTTTTGTAGAACAAAATAGAAATGCACGTATTTTTATGTGTCCGAGGGATTATGTAAATAAAATATTCATAACCATTTAAACCACTTTCCCTCGCTGCAAAGGATTGAAACATAAAAACAAACTATTAATTATTTTTTCCTAATTTTTTTTTTACTCATTTGTGAATTTTTATATAATTGATTTTGTGAACTAAGCTAAAAAGAAGTCAATATCAATAGATCCGGGCCACGAGAAATAAATTAACCAAACTTATTTACTCTTCTGTCATAAATATTTCATTTTTCCTCTTAGTACGTCCACCAATAAATGTCACATTTTATTTTTAACTTTTTTAGGAAGTATACCTCAGGTTCCACTAACTCATTACACTTATATTTTAGGTAATATTATATCCATCCTGGAATGTAGTCTTGTTTTTCTATTTTAGGCCGTACGTCCACCAAAATTTGTCTATGTTTATGTTTTTTAATGAGACGAAACTCATTTTTCACTAACAATATTTATTTACTTTAATAACTTATTCTCTCTATATTTATCTTATTTTTACTAAATTTGCATCAAATCTCGTGCCATCCATCACCAAGACTATTTTGGGTAGACGGAAGTAGTGTTCTTTTGCGTCATGATATAATATATTGAAACATAATAACACTTGTTTTGATTTTCTAATGAATCGAGTATAAGATGTTACAGTGCATGTTCATTATAATACTAAGATAATCTTTTGAATTTTTGGTTTTTAGATTTTATTATGCAGTTAAGAACGTAAAACTATGACTTGTATTCAATCAAATCGTCATTCCTAATTAATCTTGTTGACCCTCACGAGAAAAATACATAAATTCTGGCGATGCTAAAAGATTGAACTCATTATCAAATGAGAATAGGGAATAATATATTCAATTCGGAAATTAACAAAATAATCCACGTCGATCTGGCCCTGTAATCGAGAAGAAGTGGGTGGTGGTGGCGTCCGTACTTAATTGCATTTGGCAGTGCAGCGCAGTGCGGATGCAGCCAGAAATCACATGCACTGCATATGTAGACCAAAGGCATCAGCTCGGCCTCCAACAGACCCGGCCGATGCTCGGTCCCACACGCACTACAGTAAAAGGCTGCAGAGCAGCGGTTGACCGTCAGCCTATGGTCGTGGCTCCGGTGCAGGATCTTGACCGGCCTAGCGCACGTCACGTCGAGCTGGAATTTACACCGCACGTCGCGGCGAACAAGGCGATGACACGAGTGCAGGATCTTGAATATAACTCTTGAATCATCATTTTGTTACACGAGTGGATGAATTAACTCCTAAATAATTGGTCTATTTATATAGTGTCACGCCATGGAAAGAATGAAACTCTAAACAATAAAATAATCAGATACTACTATTTTTTAATTTTAGCATAACCTAATCAGCATTTACAAGTTAAGAATCATGATATGCTTCTTTATATTAAGAATATAGTGTAAGATAATTACTTTCTCATAATCACAAGTTTGGAATTACATGCCAAGCAAGATATACAAAAATGAGGAATAAACATTGATAATCACTAACATAAATGAAATAAACATAGGTATTACTGTATAATTTTCTATACATTTTGGAATTTTCAATACAATTTACAATGAAATAAACATAGGAATTTGGCAATGCAGCGCAGTGCGCGAAGCAGCCAGTTATCGTATGCACTGCATACGTTAGACCAAACGCATTGGCTGGTAGATTGCAAGCACAACATATAGCCTCGAATTCACGTCTCCGGGATCGATATTATTTTCTTCCTTGTGCTTATTGTGAAATCTATATGATTTTTCAGTAAGTGGATATAGCGATGAACAGAGACATACTGTTACACGCATGGATGTATTAAATTCATTAAATAATGGTCTATTTATATATAGTGTCACGACATGAAAAGAATGAAACTCTAAATAAGAAAAGAATCGCGCGTTTACTATTTTCACTTTATATGCACAACCTTGCTACATTTATAAGATAAGAATGATGGTATGGATTCTTTTGGTGCAGAATATATCAAAGAATTACCTCTTTACAATGAATCGCAAGTTTGGAATTACATGCTTAATTTGTTCCCCCTCGTTGGGATGTCGCATTGAGAGAGTTGTATTACCGCTCTCTCGACACGCCCTTGCACTAATACGATTTTACCGATGCAAAATTTGCACTTTTCCCTTTTTATATTGTTATTTAAGAGATTCTTGACCCTGATTTTCAATAGTGTATATCCATTACTTGTTAAGTGATTTATTTGTATTCTCTTTGGTAGAACCATAATTCAAAGACCATTTATGACGATAAAATATAAGGAAAAAAAGAACAAATATATTTGAGTTTCGTACAAACATAATGAAATAAATCTAGAAATTATTTACCTAATTCAAATTAATAAATTTTTCTCATTCTATTTCCTTATATTTTATCTTCCGTAGCACCGACATAAATGTTTGTTTGATTTGTAGAGGTTAAAGGGTTAGAGTTTCCTATTAGAAAGAAGTTTGATTTGTTAAATGTTGATGTGAACGACGAATAGGTTTTTGATACTCCCTCCGTCCCCCATAATTTGTCACCATTTGGCTCGGTACGGGTTTTAAGAAATGTAATAGAAAGTGGGTTGAAAAAGTTGTGGCACATAGGTCCTACATTTATATATTAGTTTTATAATAAAATGTGAGTGAGAATGAGTTAGTGGAATATGGAGTCCACTACCAAAAAAGGTAAAAGTGAAAGGTGACAAATTTTTAGGGACGGATAAAAAAAAAAATATGGGACAAATCATCCGGAACGGAGGGAGTAATACTCTGCATTTGGAGTAGAGTTGTCAAATGAGTTGGACCAGCCTAATCCAGGCCAGAGGTAGTTAAAGCCTACGTCTGAAGTGGGTTGGGCTAAGCCGAACTTTTTATATTTCATTTTTTCAGACAAGAGTTAACTAAAGCTAATTACGCTAGTGGGTTTCTAATGGGCCGTTCATGCAATTTCATGGTTTTTTTTTTATAAGGAAAGAATAAATTCTCTCTTACCTTTTCCAAATTATTAAAATCTTTGGGTATCCTATGCTAGCTTCTCACCATTCTAAGTTTGCTACTCTATTTGTAATAGTAAGTTCTATGATTCTATTTTGAAAATATATTTAGTGCCTACTTATGATTTCACCCTTCACAGTTTTGTTTGGGTGTGCTCTTTTTCTTGTTAAACATACTCCCTCCGTCCCATAATAGATGTCACACTTGAGAGATGACACAAAATTTTAGGAGATATTATATTGTGTGTTGAGTGGTGAGAGAAAATATAATTTTATAATTGATGTGAAAGGGATCTTTTTTCAAAAGAGGAAACGTGACATCTTTTGTGGGACAAATTAAAAAGGAAAGTGTGACATCTATTATGGGATGGAGGGAGTACTTTATTTAAATGATTTTACTATGTTTGAAAAGGAACAAAACTAGAAGTGGCAAAAATAACCATTTTGAAATGATTCAGATGGCAGATTAGCTTTAATTGGGGCCTAACTTATGCGAACATTAATACACAAGTTGAGGATGGAGATTTTCTTATGTAAAAAACAATTTGTACTAATTTAAAATGAAAACAAGTTTTGACCTTTTACTATAGATTTCATAGTTTATCAATGAAATTTTAATTGAAAATTTATGAGTTGTACACAAACTAGGTAGAATCATCTAATATCCAGTTTATTACTACAAGGGAGTAGAGGAACATAAGTCTAACCCCACATCAAATATTGCTTTATTTTTATCCGTTTACAAATTATTTCAACTTTTCTTAGGTTTTGCTTCTCATGCATAATCCATCTGTCTTATATTTTATCTTCGGTAGCACCAACATAAATGTTGTTTGCCTTTTTTAATTGGCAAAAGAGTTTAAATTATATTAAAATTTAGTTGCTAAAGTAATAAAAGTTAATTAAATATTAAAACGTTTAATTCCAAAGTAATGCCAGCTTGGTATATGACAAATTATTATTTTTTTCGTAATAATTTGTTCCACAAGAAAAACTGAAAAGCCACAGCAATTTTTAACTGTAAAATATTAAAACTTTATTCTAACCATAGACAAGTGTACACGGTTGGGATCGGGAGCCATCCTTGCTAGTCGGCCGAGTCTCATGGGCGAATAGTGTGGCCACACTTTCGTCGCACTATGGAAATGTTGTGATTGATGGATTGTTGAGAAAGTGTGGAGATTGTTTGGACTGGCCAATCTATGAAATTATTTTGTGATACTCGATGATATTCTTTTCTTAATGCAAAAACTCGAGTTCACTATGGTATGCATGACATAACTATTAAAACGTTATCAGCTTAAGACAACTGAGTATTTTATAGTACTCAGCCCTGCACGTGTTTTCCTTATGTGCAGGGTTGAGCGGCGAAGAGCTTGGTGTGGTGTTGAGTCGAACCTTAATTATTGTTGGATTTATTTTGAACTCTGAGGAGCGTCGTGTCTTCATACATGACGTCACTCTTAATCTTGAATGCTTCCGCTGAATTACGGCTGTTTCTTTCTCAATCATATTTCTAAACCCCTTTTCACTCTTGGATTATTAATTATGATAATTGTTGCCTTTGGATTATTCAAATGTTAAGCGTTTACTTTGATTTCTCCCTCATTTTTTAATATTAATTATTTTGGTCAAACTCTCTATCGAAATCCTAGAAAATTCTCTTTAAAGTCTCATTGGTCGCGACCTCCCGCATTTATTAACCTTAAAAAGAGCGGTCGTGACAATAATAGTATCAAGATATAATCTAAGATTGAGTTGTGAGATTATTATAATCATTGGAGTTAGCTATGACTAATTATCCCATGATTATCCATCAAGGATTAAGTTATCAGATTCAATCTTATGAACCAACTACAATAGATATTTAATCTCAAGATATAACCTTACGAACTGAACTAACACCTCTGCATATTTACACATGGATACAATTTTATTGGCTACAACTATTTATTATTCTTCATCATTTCCAAGGATAGCCTCGTGCTCTCAGACACGTTATGAAATAGTTGGAAGGAATCCTCATAACAACAAAGATGAATGCTAAAATAACATTTGAAGCACTCGAACGCCACCATATTATTACGGTAGCCTTCCCCACAATGCCCACACCGTCGGCCGCGGACCATGTGTCCGCGGACGAGGGTGAGTGGGCATTCATGACTCGCCACACGCACCTCCATAAACTCGTACTTGATCAAAGATAGGTGATCTAAGCAGGGCACGCAGTCCACGTGGAACGCCTGCTCGCAATCTGCGCAACCGTAGTACCACTGCGTGCTGTCAAGGCCCTCCTCACAAGCATCGCAGATCTGCGGCTGCACGTGAGGAGGTGGGGCCGTGATGAGCTCCAGGGGATGTGGGTCGTACACGTGCCGGACGGTGGCCGGAAGACGTGCACAGCTGGCGTGTAGGCCGAAATTGCGGCATGTCGTGCAGTAGTAGGATTTGTCGCTGAGGAATCTGTTGCAGCAGCGGCACACTCCCACATATTCTAATGGGCCTACGAACAAGGAGTGCGTCTTGGCGTGGGCAGCGTGCGTGATTGAGTCCGGCATAAGACGTCTCTGTTGTACGTGGGGAAAGAGTAGGTGAATCCGTTGGTGAGGCGATTGCAGCATGAGGTTTGTGAGATGTCATGGCAAGAATTGTCCCGGCTATTTAGGTCGATGAGCACACTCGTGGGATAGTGTCGCCCCCTTTCTAGGTAATGTGCCCCCTCACGCGGGAGTCGCGCGCAACAATCATGGAGAAAGAGTTTCGGACATAGGGAGCAGGTGTAGAATGGAGGTGAGATGAATTGTACGCACACATTGCACTTAGGGAGCCGGTGAACGTCGTCGTCGTCATCAATCTCCTCGTCATCTTTGTAGACGGGATAGTCGTGGTGCAATGTTAGTGGATGTTGGTGCTGCACTACGTAATCACTTAGGGAGGAGGTGCATTTTGCTATGTGTCGAATAATACTTATGTATTCGTCACGAACCGGAAGATGAACTAACTCTGGTACTCGATTTTCTTGCAGAGCTTCTCGAAGTAGAACTGCAGTATAATTAAGGATGCGTTTGGATTAAGCAACATACTCTCCTAGTCTTATTCAAGATAACTACTTTCTTGAATGTCGCAAGATTTTGCTGAAGTTATTAATAAAGTAAGAGAAATTTTTTATTAAATATATATTACTCTTTCGGTCCCCATTAAATGTCTCATATTTGGCCAGTGCAACTTTTAAAAAATTGTTTGACTTTGTGAAAGAAAGTGAATTGAAAAAGTTACTGGAATATGAGGTTCACTTACTAAAGTAGTAAAAGTAAAATGAGACATTTATTGATAACCATCCAAATAAGTAAATATGAGACGTATGGGGGTGTGATCCGTTGCTAACTTTTTCTTAAGTTGCTAACTTACTAACTCATCAATGCAACGTATTAAAAATGTCAACACGATGAAACTGAAATGTCAACATAAACTTAAGTTGATATTTTAATACATTATGTTGACATTGATATTTAAATGTCAACAAAGTTTATTAAAATGCCAACACAAATTGTGTTGACATTTTAGTGTGCTCGTGTTAACATTTTAGTGTGATCATGTTGACATTTTTAATACACTATGTTGATGAGTTTGCAAGTTAGCAATCTAAGAAAAGTTAGTATTTTAACGCACCCCTGAGACGTATAATAGGGAGTAATAATGAGAGAGAAGTTTTATTCCATAAATGGAAAGTAATTGGAACAGGTAAAAAATTGTGTATTTGTTGAACGAAATAATTCAATGAAATCAAGTAATTTCATACCTGATTCGAAACTCGGGTCATCTGAGACAGCGCACATGATATGGACACGGTAATAACACACAGTGCACGAATAAAACCCCCAACTCGAGACCCAGCCTCGACAAATTGCACACTCACCACTCGAATATATGTCCCCGTAACGGAGAAGAAGTGGGTTGCGGTGGAGCTCGTGCTAGATTGCATTTGGCAACGCAGCGCAGTGCGGATGCAACCAGAAATCACATGCACTGCATGCGTAAACTAAAGGCATCGTCGGCTGGGCCCACAACAGACCTGGCCGATGCTCGGTCTCACATGCACTGCAGGAAAAGCCTCTGGAGCAGCGGTTGACCGTCAGCCTGTGGTCGTGGCTCCGGTGCAGGATCTTGACCGGCCCAGCTCACGTCACGTCAAGCTGGAAACCACACTCTGCGCCGCGACAACGGTACATCACATCCCCACAAACGGCGACGCATTTGGAGCATTTGCTTTCGTCGAGATTAGGCTGCTTCCGGAGGGGTTCCAAGGAAGGGTGCAAATCGCTGCCATCTAAATCAATGGGCAGAATACTGCACTGGTCGTGCACATAATCGCTTCCCGACTCTGTTTCTTTGAACGGAGTCGAGAAGATCGGTAGACTGCAGGCGCTGCATTGCCTCGAATTCCCCTCGTCGGGATCGAGATTGTTTTCTTCCTTGTGCTTGCTGTGAAATTTGTAATATTTTTTGGCACGACTTTGATGTTGAATACTCATTTTGCTACACGAGTGGATGTATTAACTCGTTAATAATTGGTCTATTTATATGAAAAGAATGAAACTCTTAGCAAGAAAAGAATCATTTACTACTACTCTCTCCATCCCAAGATAAGTGACCTACTTCTTTTGGGCACGAGATTTAAGGAATGGTATTTAAATAAGTTAAAGTGGAGAGAGTAAAGTATGGGAGAGGGAAAAGTAGAGGAGAAAAGAGAGAATAAAGTATGTGGAGAATAAAGTAAGAGATATGACTTTTTGCTAAAAATGGAAATAGGTCACTTATAGTGGGACACCCCAAAAAGGAATACAAGTCACTTATCTTGGGACGGAGGGAGTATTTTTTACTATAAGCCTAATCAGCATTTACAAGTTAAGAATGATACTCCCTCCGTCCCACATAATTTTACACACTTTGACCCAACAGGAGTTTTAAGAAATGTAATGGAAAGTGAGTTGAAATAGTTGGTGGGATGTGGGTCCTACTTTTAAAGTATTAGTTTTATAATAAAATGTGAGTAGGAATGAGTTAGTGGAATATGGGGTCCACTACCAAAAAATAGTAAAAGTGAAATGGGTAAAATTATGTGGGACGATCCAAAATGGAATACTGGGTAAAATTATGTGGGACGGAGGGAGTATGCTTTTTTACGTGCAAGAATATAGTCTAAAATAATTACTTCCTCATATTCACAAGTTTGGAATCATACGCCAAGCAAGATATATACTACAAAAGAGGAACAAACATAGATAATCACGAACATGATGAAGTAAAACAAAGAAATTGTTATAGCTATGTATAGATCTATGCCAAGCCAGATATTTCACTATATTTTACTCCACAATAAAATAAACAAAGGAATTTTGGGAACGCAGCGCAGTGAGCATGCAGCCGGAAATCGCATGCTCTGCACATGCATCGCCCGGCCGATTGCGAGCACAACATAGCCTCGAATTCCCTTACGTCGTCGTGATCAATATTGTTTTCTTCCTTGTGCTTACTATGGAATCTATATGATTTTTCAGTAAGTGGATCTAATGAACAGGGGCATTTTGTTACACGCATGGATGTATTAGATTCATTAAAAAATGGTGTATTTATAGTATAGTGTCACGACAGGAAAAGAATGAAACTCTAAACAAGAAAAGAATCATTAAAATTTTTTTACTTTATGCATTACCTTGCTGTATCTATAAGATAAGAATGATAAGACTCTTTTGGCGCAAGAATATATCAAAGATTCACTTCTTTACAATGAGTCGCACGTTTGGAATTATGTAAATGCTTAATTTGTTCCCACCCGTTGGGATGTTGCACTGAGAGAGTTACATTATCGCTCTATCAATACGCCCTTGCACTTTAAACCTAATCTAGTTAGTACTCCTTTCGTCCCGCTTTAGCAGTCCCATTGATTATTCTGCCCTCTTTTTAAAGTGGAGAAATGGTAAATTAAGAGATACAATAATTTAGATAAGACTCTTCTCTATATTATTCTCTTTAACTATTTTTTATCATTTCTCATCTTTAACTATTTTTTATCATTTCTACGAAAAGAGAGCAGAAAGGTCAATGGGACTGCTAATTTTCCATGTGTCCTTCGATTTTAGGACAATGTATTTCCTCACATAAAATAAGTTGTAATACTAGGATTTTAAATATGTAATTATCATGTTTTTCAATAAAATATATGAATTTTAGTATTCAAATAATATTTAATCTGAACGTAAATTAAATTAGTTGGAAAATAATAAAAATAAAATAAATTTATAGGACCCATAAATAGTGAAGGGAAGAGATGGATAAAAGATGGAGAGTTGCAGATGCTTTCTTTTAATTAAGAGATGAAGTAAAAAGTAATGTCAAATAATGAAGGGAAAGATGGATAAAAAACCGCGGGTGAATGAGCTCACCTCCTATGCAAATAGTCATTTAAAAAAAAAATTATTCATCCTATACAAATAGTCATTTTTAAATAAATTTATTCATACAAATAGTCAATTTTTAAATAAAATTTATTCATCCATTAAAAATTAGTCAACCAAACTCTATTTATTTTAATTTCGGCGATGGCTATCTAGTCCAAGACAGAGCTGTCTGGGTGTGCAGTGATTGTTTAAGTTTTGATTGGTTCAACTATTATGTATTTTTAATTATTTTGGATTTTTTTTTTCAGTAGTCACAAACTTTCAACATATTGTAAATTTAAGTTTGGATATGAAACACATGAGAATATAATTTAAAATTTAAACAAGTTTTGACCTATAACTATACATTCAATGGTTTATCAATGAAATTTCAACTGAAAATTTATTAGTTGTACACAATCTTGGCAGATCAAATATCCAATTTGTTACATTGGATGATGGGGTTTAATGGTGGGCTCAATCTCCTTATTATTGCATAAATACTTGTACACGCACTAAATGGACAATTTCTAGTCCTTATATATTATTCTTGAGTGGGATGCTAACTTTTTCTTATATTATTAACTAGTTAACTTAAGAAAGTTAGCATCGGATCACACCTCTTATTCGCTATCTATCGTACTTCATCCGTCCGCTATTAAGAATCTCGGTTCACTGTTACCATAAATAGTAAGTTGACCCATTTTCCATTAACTCATAAAAATGAGTTTTATATTCTACTATTGTTTTCCACTCACTTTTCTTTGTATTTCTTAAAATCGGTTATTAAACTCAAATAGGACTCCTAATGGACGGATGGAGTATAGTATATATTGTAGGATAGATAGCGAATCGAGTTGTTGATTCACGGGGTAGTGGAATTGATGGCCCAGTAGCTAACAATAACATCAACGTGATTAGGCCCACTAAAACGTTGCCTTGAGTTTTGGGCCTAAGCCCACCTGAAAAGTCCAATAAAATGCGATCATACAAGTGTTACCTAACGCCAATAAAATCATATTTTAAATTATGAAAACGTAATATACACTAAATTATTTTTGTGCCAAAATATTTATTCAAATAAAATAAACTCTAAGGCCATGTTTGGTTGGTGGAAAAGTAAAGTTGGCAAGGAAAATGATTCCTTGGAAAATAAATCCTGGGAATATGATTCCTAGTAACTTTACTTTTCTGTAATTTATATATAATTTAAACACCAAACTAAAAATACACTCATTATTTTTTATTTATAAAAAAGAATAATAATATAAAATTTTAATAAATTATTAATTACAAATAATAATAATTATATTATTATATTTTTATTACTTCGGATAGTTTAAATATGGATTATTCATCATAATATATAAAATATAATTATAATTATAATTGTAGTTACATGAAGTATTATACTCATTTATTATAATAATAAATATAATAATTATTATATTATAATTATAATATTTATAGATATTATAATTGAAAAAAATTTATAAATTAAAATTGCACTATGACTTTGTTGATTAATTATTAATTTATAAAATATAATTATTATTATTTATTACACGTTATATTGTATAATTATATTTTAACTATTTAATAAATTATTAACTACTATCATGAATTATTATAAAATATAGTTATAATTATGATAATTTTAATTATAATTATTTATTATAGTGAAATTAAGGAGTATGATTTATAATTTTAAATTATTTTTAAAACATTATAATTACTAATAATAATAATTAAAAAAAACTATACTATATTGCATTAAATATGTAAGAATCCTAAAACTAGGAAAAAGAATACCTAAGAAAAGCTAGGATTCATAATCCTGGAAAGTTGTACTAACTTTCCTTGTTCTCGGATTCTGATTACTTTCCCAGTTTGATTAAAAATCCAAACAAACACAGAAATTTAAAATTTAAGGAATCAGATTACTTTCCCAGCCAGAATCCTGCCAACCAAACATGGCCTAACAGTCTATAGATATTTTTTTGAATAAGCATATATTCAAAAAATATTTACCATGAATGCATTTTATATTAACTAGGGCTGGGGAAAAATACCGAAATACCGAAATACCGGCCTTATCGTACCGAAAAAATACCGAAAATACCGAATTTTCGGTATACCGTGACTTTTGGTACGGTATGATACTTTACCGAAATATTTCGGTAAGGTAACGGTATGAATTTTCAAATACCGCGGTATACCGTTGCATACCGAAATTCGGTATATACCGTAAATTAAGGTATATACCGTAAACTATGGTATATACCACAAAAATATAGACGCAATTATATATAAAATATATTTTGTATATTTTTAAATTATAAAATCATCGTAAAATATAAATATAATTATGAATAAATTATATTAAATTTATTTTGAAAATTATAAAATATAAATAATATTCTAAATACTCTAATTTTCTATTTCAATTGATGTTGATAGTCAGGTATACCGCAAAAGTAAGGTATACCGAACTTCGGTATGGTATACTGAAAATGAGGTACGGTATCGGTATGGAAATTCGTCATACCGAAAATAAGGTATACCGAAGTTCGGTATACCGAAAACTTTGATAAGGTAAAGGTATGACTTTTTCGCATACCGTATTTACGGTAAGGTATACGGTATGGTGGTTTCGGTAAGGTATACCGTACCTACCCACCCCTAATATTAACAGACTAAAAAGCAAAGAGTGTGCATACTCTTGTCATCTTATGGGATGGATGGAGTATTTAATAATGGCAAAACACATTCTTAGGTCCTTATACTTTAGTCAAAATGTTAATTAGGTCCTTGTACATTTTTTTCATTTTAATAGGTCCTTATACTTTTCACAATATTTTTATCAGGTCCTCGTACAATTTTTTGTTTTAGTAGGTCCTTATACTTATATCATAAAATCATTAGGTCCTTGTACAATCTTTTATTTTAGGGACTTTTTTACATTTATCTTGGATAATAATCTAAATTTAATTAAACTTAATGAACTTTTTAATATTCCATTATTTAACTTAGCATAGTCTATAAAGATAATATCATCTTGTTATCCAATAATCTCAATAAGTTGTAGAGAATAATAAAAAGATTAACCGGGATGATTGAAGGTTAAAATCAGAGTTTTTTTTTAGAATAACTATCCGAATTTTCAATTGATTATTTATATTTATATTGAAAGATATGTTTCCCTGAATATTTATAATCATAAGATAAGTTAAATAATAAAATTAAAAGGTTCATTAAATTTAATTAAATATAAATTATTATCTAAGATAAAAGTAAAAGAATATCTTGAAATAAAAAATTGTATAAGGACCTAATAAAATTTATAATCAAAGTATAATGACCTACTAAAACGAAAAAATTATACGAGGATGTGATAAAATTTATGAGAAATGTATAAAGACCTACTAAAATGAAAAAATTGTACAAGGACATAATAAACATTTTGATTAAAGTATAAGGACCTACGAATATGTTTTGCCTTTAATAATTAAGGAATTTTGTTATGTGGCCATGTTAGGCATTGAGAAAGAGTGAAAATTACAAGCCAATATTTCAGTGTCTCAGATTCACTTAACCTGACCAGCTTCAGCTATTTCCAAAATCACATGCATTAATCATTGTGATGTATGCAATGATAATATGATACTCTTATAAATTATTTAGTCAAAATACATTTAGAGGTCATTGTTATTAATACATGTTTTATTAGTTATTTACACACAAAAAAAATTTCATCATGTCCTTTCTTATTAATATATTTATTTTTTCATCAGGTCATTTTTACAAATTTTTGGTTCATTAGATTTTTATATTAATGCACTTTTATTTAAGAGGTTTTATAGTTTTTTTTTTTTAATTTGTTTGAATCTTAATTTATCAATCTTCAGAATTTAAATAAATTATTTTGTTACTTAAATTCGTTTTTTTTTTCTCCTATTCATTTAAAAATTAATTCAATTGCAATATCCATTTATGGAATTTCGGAAAAATGAAAAATTTATTAATACTGCATGTTACCAACTTATAATTTTCTTTCATTTTTCTAATAATTTTTGAATTGATATTATAACTGAATTAATTTTAAAATAAATATAAAAAAATTAGCATAAAAACATTAATTAAATTCTAAAATCAGTCACACAAATGTCCAATCAAATAGCCTCTTAAATCAATCTGAATCAATATAAGGATCTAATGTAAAAAATAAATTTTCTAATCAAATAAAATGTATTAACACACGGCATGCTTCGAGCTCGTTGGAGGAGCGGAGGAGCACGTGCGCGGTGCGTCGCGGCGTGCGTGATGGAGGTCGGCATCAGGGCGCACAAGACGTCCGTGTAGGTTTCGTTATGCGAATAGATGGATCCGTTTGTGACGCGATGACAGCAGTTGGTTTCATAGATTTCTTTCGAAAACCGTAGTAGGTCGATGAGTTTCAAAATGAATATTTTATATAATTAAGAAATTATTACTATTGGATGATATTATGTGGATGTATGACATTGCTATAAAATATTACTGATAAGATGATGGAAGATTGTTGAACTCAATATATATAATACAATCTTATAATGTATAGCTCCACAAATTGATAAAATAAAGAAAAGTTGAAATTATAAGATAAATCACTATAATTTTAATATTTCACTAAAATATTTAAATGTCATAATTATTTTCGTAGTGCGTTGAATAATACTAATATGATAATAGGGATGGTCCGATGATAGCAACTCGTGACACCCAACATGTGACATATCCTTTAATAGTTTAATTGTATCGGATAGTGCATCAAATGATAGCATACTAGAGGTAATTTGATTATGGAAGGTCGTCCCACTCGGCGCCCACCTATGACACATTCTTCAATTGTATTATTAATTATATATTCAAAATATATACTAATGCAAATGATAGAAATTGACAAATAGTATATCCCAACTTTGTATATACAATTTTTGATAATGTATCACTGCCCATATATCAAATGGTATTATATCTTGTCTCAATGTATTTTTTTTGGTGGAAACATGGCTCATTCATTATAATTTCCTAGATGGTTAGATTGACCAAAGATATCCTTGACTACAAACTAGTGATTATCTTTCCGCCATAGCCATATATACTAAAGGCACAAGTAGCATGGATACTAAAATTGCATTCGAAGCACGCCAACGCAAGACTATCACGATGCCTTATGTACCCTTTCCCACGCCTCTCACACCGACGGCCACAGACCAAATGCATGCGGACCAGAGTGAGAAGGCATTTATGAAATCTCCCACGCATCTCTGCAACCTCGTACTTGACCAAAGATAGCTTATCCAAGCACGGCACACATTCCACGTGGAACTCCTGCTCGCACTCCACGCACCCGTAGTACCACTGCGTCTCGTCAAGGCCCTCCTCGCAGTAGATCTTGGGGCCGTGACGAGCTTCAGAGGATGCGGGTCGCACACGTGGCGGACGGTGGCGGGGAGCCGCGCGCACGTGCCGTGTATGCTGAAATGCGGCACGTCCCGCATTTGTAGGAGATGCGCCTGCTCAGGGATCCACCGCAGCAGCGGCATGCTTCCAGCTCGTTGGAGGAGCGGAGAAGCACGTGCGTCGTGCCGGCAATACATGCATCAGGGCGCACAAGACATCCATGCTGGTTTCGTAACGGCAATACATGGATCCGTTTGTGTTGCGATGGCAGCACGTGGTTTCTTCGATTTTTCTCAAAGACTTTTGTAGGTCGATGAGTTGGAGGGCAATGCCGATGGGGTTTTGACTCAGCACGGACGGGAGAAGCGCGCAGCTGTCGTGGAGGAAGAGTTTCGGGCACTGAGAGCACGTGTAGAATGGAGGTGAGATAAATTGGATGCACGCGTTGCAGGTTGGGGGGCTATTAACTTCGTCGTCATCGGCCTCTTTGCAGATGGGATACTCATGGTGCAGGTTTAGTGGCTGTTCGTGCTCCAGTATGCCATCACTTGTGGTGGGTGTATTTTTGGTTATGTGTCGGACAATACTTGTGTATTCATCGGGAACTGGAAAATGAACGATGTGTGGAAATCGACCGTCTCAAAAAGCTTCTCGAAGCAGAACTGCCGCATAAATATAGTAAAAATGAAATGAGATATTTATTAGCGGACTGGACTGACAAAAGAAAATCTTAAATCTAAGCATCAATTCACCTGATTTGAAGCTCTGCCTTTCAGTGACGGCACACATGATGTGGACATAGTACTCACACATAGTGCACGAATAAACCCCCCAACTCGAGACCTTCTTTCCACAAATCGCACACTGACACGTGGTGACGTGGACACCTGCGTCCGTAATTCAGAAGAAGTGGGTGGTTGTGGCACTGGTGCTCTATTACATTTGGCAGTGCAGCGCAGTGTGGATGCAACCAGAAACCACATGTGCCGCACACGTGGACCAAAGGCGTAGCCGGGGCCCACGACAGCCCCAGACTATGCCCGGTCCCACACGCACAGCAGGCAAAGGAAGCATCCGCTGCTGAGCAGCGGATGACCATCAGCCTGTGGTCGTGGCTCCAGTGCAGGATCTTGACCGTTAAAGCGCACTTCACGTCGAGCTGGAAACCGCACCCCGGGCCGCGACAACAGTACAACACATCCCCGCAAGCAGCGTCGCAGTTGGAGCAGCTGCCTTTTCGGAGATTAGGCAGCTTCTGGAGGGGTTCCAAGGAAGGGTGCGAATCGCTGCCATCTAAATCCATTGGCAGATTACTGCACTGGTTGTGCAGGTAACCACTTCCCGACTCCGTTGCTTGAGAACGAGTCGCGAAGATCGGCAAATTGCAAGCGCTGCATAGCCTCGAATTCCTGTCGTCAGGATCGATCTTGTTTTCTTCCTTGTGAAATATAGATTTTGCAGTAGACAGATCAATTTCTTTTGGATGAAGATTTCTCAAGATAATGGGTTCGAAATTAAACAGTTCCATTTTTCTAAATGTGTGGATGTATTAATTTATTAATACATGGTCTACTTATATAGTGTCACAACATGAAAGGAATGAACACTAAACTTAATTTTGACTTTATTAAAGAATTACAATCACACGTTTCCAATTACTTTATGCATCACCTTGTTGGTAGTACTCCCTCCGTCCCACAAGAAAATGGACTTTCTAATTTTGAAACTTTTTTCTCTGTAATGAGGTGAGATTCATTCTCCATCAACAATACTTTATTTACTTTTTCTCTCTACCTCTCTCTAAATTTACTAATTTTGCATTAAAACTCATGCTGAACCCAAAGTGCATATTCTTTGGGGACGGAAGGAGTATAAGATAAGAATGATATGCTTCTTTTTTGTGCAAGAATATTAAAAGAATTACTTCCTCACACGTTTGGAATTACTAGTCGAACAAGATAATATAAAAAGGAAGAAGGATACTTGAGAACCATAATTCAAAGAACATTTATGATGATAAATTATAAGGAAAAAAAAAGAATAAATATACTTAACTACAAAAAAACTCGCGATTTAGTGACGGATATACTCCGTCACTAATCAGCAAAATTTAGGCAATTAATAGATTTAGTGACAGATTAAGTACTAACAGCTCCATCAATAATAAACTTGTTAGTAAAAAATAATTAGTGACGGATTTCTGTCACTAAAGTTACAGTGACGGAAAATCATAGGCGGCAGCCATGGTAAATTCGGATTATTGACGGACTATTCTGTCACGAATTAGTGACTGACATTTTTCAATCGCTTATATGTCACTAATCCCTGAAATTTCCGCTAGTCACTAATTTCTGTCACTAATCTGCGATTGTTGTTTTTTTTTTTAGTTTCGTACCAACATAATATAATGAAATAAATATAGAAATTATTTACCTAATTCAAATTAATAATTTTTTCTCATTCTATTTCCTTATATTTTATCTTCTATAGCACCGACATAAATGTGTGTGTGACTTTTTTTTCTTTATGACCATCATTGATCCTAATACATCCATTTTCCTGTCTATAAAAAATAGTCTCATTTGTGGATAAAATAAATTTTAATGAAAAAAGTCGAGTAAAAGCTAAAGAAAAAAATGAGTAAAATAAGAGAGAGAGAAAATGAGTAAAGTATGAGAAACGAGAGAAATGGTAGTAAAGTATGAGAGATAAATTTTTCATTTTTAAAAATGTGACTATTTTTCATGGACAGGGGGAGTATTAAAAAATAAAAAAATATTAATTAATGCAAAATTAAATTTTGATGACCTTGTTCATAAAATAGGCCCATGTTCTATATGTGAGTTTCATCTTTCACCCATTAAAGTCTAATGATTCATGCTAATTTTGTAAATCCTAATGTCACCCGCTAGTGTACGGGGTATGTAGCATGTGACAAGCTAAGTTATCAATCCACAAGAACTAAAATGTTAGAATGAATACTATGATACAATGTCAAATGATGTACTCCCTCTGTCCCATAGTAGATGTCACATTTGGGAGATGACACGAGATTTTAGGGGATGTTATTTTATGTGTTAAGTGGTGACAGAAAATATAATTTTATAATTGATGTGAGAGGAAACTTTTTCTAAAAGAGGAAATGTGACATCTTTTGTAGGACAAACTAAAAAGGAAAGTGTGACATCATTATGGCACGGAGGGAATACTATTTAGACTAATGATGAGGTTTTGGTTTTTCTTAACTAAAACAAGGGATAAGGTAGCAAACAGAGATAAACAAGAACAAACAACCAAAAAAGCAATAAGGGAAGGTTTTTCAAACAATCTATGAAAGGTATGGATATGGATCCGTTAGCATGGATCACGGGTATCATCTGGGATTCATGTTCATCTATTGGGTAGACCCCCTATCTACATATCTAACATGTTGATTGACCTCTAGTATTAGAGTCTCCTCCCAACACTTCGAGACCGACTCCCTAATTTTGCTGACCCAAGCCCTCTCTAGCAAATGCATCTCTCGATCACATACAAAGCACATAGTTGTTGATTGTCTAACCATTCTTGATTGTCTAACCATTCTAATGCATGTGCACACACCAATCAGATTACAATAGCAGACTACTTGATCTATTGTGTGCATTATCAAAACCTACACAATAATAGTACAATAACAATTTTAAAAAAAAAACATCTTATCAGTTTCAGCCAAAAACAACTTTAAGGTAATTTCTAGAGTAGTTTCATGACTGCACAATCAGATATATATAGATTATGATGTTATGTGCAGTCCAGGGGCGGAGCCAGCATGTATGGAGCAAGGTCAAATGCCCCCCCGCCCCCCCCCCCTGTACTTTTACATAAAAATTCTCAATTATATTAACAAAATACTCTAGATGCACCTCTCAAATGCATAAAATTTTTCTACATAATATATTTTTGCCCCTCCTCAAGTGAAATCCTAGCTCCACCTACGCAAAATTTATGTAATGGAATACTACTGTATAAACAACTCGTCAACCACTGTTTCTTGAACTGAACATTAAAAAAGGTACATGACTCCTATGTTATACTTATAATAATATGCATTTTAGTACTCTCTCCGTCCCATAAGTTTTGTTACACTTTGATCGGACACGGATTTTAAGAAATGTAATGGAAAGTGAGTTAAAAAAGTTAGTGGAATGTGAGTCCTACTTTTATATATTCATTTTATAATAAAATATGAGTGAGAATGAGTTAGTGGAATATATGGTTCACTACAAAAAATGGTTAAAAGTAAAATGCGACAATTTTTTTGAAACGGACGGAAATAGAAAAATATCATGACATGGGACATATGGAGTAGATCGTGGGTAGTATAATAGGACAAATTGTGTATAGCATGATTACGAGTCATGAGTAGCAAATCATGCATGAATCGTACTATGTATTATGATTGATTGAGTGACGATGAATAATGTGAGTTATACCGTGAAAAGAATCTCATTCCAATTATATTTGAAATTTAATTAGTTAATGTGTGTGGCCCTTTCTACCTCGATCGAGTAGATCGAGTAGTAGTACGTGGAGTGAACTACAAAATTAATACCTAAAAAATGAGGTTTTCACCTTTTTAGTACCCAATTTTTCAAAAATCACATTTTCATTTAAAAACCACAAAAAATCTCAAAATCAGTCCTACTTTTTTACAATATAGTTGTACTTTATTTATGGATTATCACTATGAAAGAGCAGGGTCACGTGTTATTTATTTAACTATTATTAGTACTACCATCATATTTTGATGTAACTAATAATGGTTGTCCTTTTACTTGATGTATCTTTGAATCTGAATTTGAATGGGACCATTATTATTAGAAATACTACTATTCTGCAATATTTTTTTTTCAATTTCGTCAATTAATTAAGGTAGGTGTCTGACTTAGTGTTTGGCCTTTTCTAGTTAGAATAGCACTAGTCTTTTTAACCAAAACAATAATAGTAATTTTTAAACTCGTGGATATATTTGATGTTCTTAAATTTGATAAACTATCACCACGAATACCTGAAAAATGATAAATATCAAAACAGATCTTTATTTTTCATTTTACTTCTGAGCCCAAGAAAAAGCAAAAAAGATTTGGTTCAAAAAATTCATTTTGCTACATACGTGAATGTATGATGGTCTATTTAGAAAAGAATGAAATTCATTTTTATTGGATGCAACAATTTCATAGATATTTTGTTAGTATAATTTTATTAGAAATGGGCCACTCACCCCTTAAAAGGCCTCATAAGAGATAGGATCATCACCAAGCCGATGTGGGACAAGATATTAGAATTTTAACACGCCCCCTCACGTGTGGGCCAGAATGACACATCGGACTTCCATCACGTGGGTAGGCAATGGGACAAGATATTAGAATTTTAACACGCCCCCTCACGTATGGGCCAGAATGACACATCGGACTTCCATCACGTGGGTAGGCAAGAGAAGAAATAAAGAGATAAATCCATCATCGGCTTGGGCCCGCTCTGATACCATATTAGAAATGGACCACTCACCCCTTAAAAGACCTCATAAGAGGGAGGGTTATCCATCCTTATATAGAAGAGATAGGATCATCACCAAGCCGATGTGGGACAAGATATTAAAATTTTAACAAATTTCAACCTGGCAGACACGCTAACGAGTTTATAGTAGTCATCGCAACATCTAACATGGATGCTGAAATCACATTTGAAGCACTCGAGCGCCAGAATATCACGACCTTCCTCATAGCCTTTCCTACAACAGCCACACCTACGGCCGCGGACCGAGGGTGAGTGGGCATTTATGATACGCCTCATGCACCTCTGCAATCTCGTACTTGATGAAAGATAGTTGATCTAAGCAGTCCACGTGGAACGCCTGCTCGCAATCCGCGCAGCCATAGTACCACTGCGTGCAGTCAAGGCCCTGCTCACATGCATCGCAGAAGGTCTCCGTCTGCGACTGCATGTGAGGAGGTGGGGCCGTGACGAGCTCCAGGGGGTGCAGGTCGGACACGTGGTGGACGGTGGCGGGAAGGCATGCACACGTGGCGTGTATGCTGAAATTGCGGCATGTGGTGCAGTTGTAGGATATGTCCCTTAGAAATCCGTTGCAGCAGCGGCACGTCGCTACCTCATATTCTAATGGGTGTACGTACGAGCGGAGCACGTGCGTCTTGGCGTGGGAAGTGTGCGTGATCGCGTCAGGCATGAAGCTGCAGATGATGTCCCTGTTCATTTCGCGGTGGGAGTAGGTGAATCCGTTGGTAAGGCGATTGCAGCACAGGGTTTTTGAGATGCCATGGGAAGACTCGTCTCGGCTATTTAGGCCGATGAGCTTACCTGTGGAACGGTTGAGCCACCCTATTTCCAGGGAACCCTTGAGCGGGCGGAGCGCTCTCTTGCGCGGGAGACGCACGCAACAATCATTGAGAAGGAGTTTCGGGCATCGGGAGCAGGTGTAGAATGGAGGTGAGATGAATTGAATGCACCCATTGCACTTAGGGAGCCGGTGAACGTCGCCGTCGTTGTTGATCTCCTCGTCATCGTTGTAGACGGGATAGTCGTGGTGCAAGGTTAGTGGATGTTGGTGTTGCACTATGTCATCACTTGGGGAGGTGGTGCATTTTGCTATGTGTCGTAGAATACTTGTGTATTCGTCAGGTACCGGAAAATGAACCAATTTTGGAACTCGATTTTCTTGCATAGCTTCTCGGAGCAGAACTGTGGTACAGTTATAGGACGCATTTGGATGTCAAATACCCGTATATTACTCCCTGGTCCCCATTAAATGTCCCATGTTTGACCGGTGAGGTTATAAAAATAATTTGACTTTGTGAAAGACAATGAGTAGAAAAAGGTAGTGAAATGTGAACCATGCTTTATATACTACTCCCTCCGTTCCATAGTAATGGAGGAGTTTCTTTTAGGCACGGAGATAAAGAAAAATTGTGGTAGGTGAGTTAGGAGAATAAAGTGGAAAATGAAAAAGGTAGAGAGATGAAAAAAGAAAAAAATAAGAGAGGGTAATTAACTTTTACTAAAAAGAGAAATGACTCTATTAATATGGAACGTACCAAAATGACAAAATGACTCTATTACTATGGAACGAGGGAGTACTTATTAGTTTTTTTTATAATTGTAAACAAAATGAGTTAGTGGAATATATAGAGTACTTAATAAAGTAATAAAAGTGAAAAGAAATATTTATTGAGGACC
Source organism: Salvia hispanica (assembly GCF_029641045.1). Classification (NCBI taxonomy): domain Eukaryota; kingdom Viridiplantae; phylum Streptophyta; class Magnoliopsida; order Lamiales; family Lamiaceae; genus Salvia; species Salvia hispanica. The sequence goes on from NC_142694.1 coordinate 41,135,371, forward strand.
GTCCAAAAAAAAATATGAGACACTTAATAGGGACCAGAGGGAGTAATAATGAGAGGTTTTATTCCATAAATGGAAAATAACTGGAACAAGTAAAAGAAAGGTGGATATCTGGAATGAGATTATTTAATGTAATCAAGTAACTGCTTACCTGGTTTGAAACTATGGTCATCTAAGACGGCGCAGATGATATGGAGATCGTAATCACACACATTACACGAATAAAACCCCCAACTCAAGACCATGTCTTGACTCATCTCACACTGACACCACGACGATCTGGCCCCTGTAATCGAGAAGGAGCGGATGGCGGTGGCGCTTGTGCTGGATTGCATTTGGCACCGCAGCGCAGTGCGGATGCATCCAGAAATCACGTGCACTGCATCCGTAGACCAAAGGCGTTGGCTGGGCCCACAACAGACCCGGCCGATGCTCGGTCTCACATGCACTGCAGAAAAGGCCTCTGGAGCAGCGGTTGACAGTCAGCCTGTGGTCGTGGCTCCGGTGCAGGATCTTCACCGGCCCAGTGCACGTCACGGCAAGCTGGAAATCGCACTCTGCGTCGCGACAACGGTACATCACATCCCCACATTTGCTCTCGTCGAGATTAGGCTGCTTCTGGAGGGGATCCAAGGAAGGGTGTAAATCGATAGGCAGATTGCTGCACTGGTCGTGCAGATAACCGCTTCCCGACTCCTTTGCTTTGAACGGAGTCGTGAAGATCGGTAGTTTGCAGGCACTGCATAGCCTCGAATTCCCCTCGTCGGGATCGAGATCGTTTTCTATCTTGTGCTTGCTGTGAAATAAGTAAGCATTTTTAGCACGTTCATTTGATTTTCTCATTCTTTTATAGCGAATTATTTTGCTACGCGAGTGGATGCATTAACTCATTAATATTTGGTATATTTATGTAGTGTTACGACATGGAAAGAATGAAACTCTAAACACGAAAAGAATTATTTATTTTTTACTTTAAGCATAACCTCGATATGCTTCTTTTTTTGCAAGGATATCGCCTAAAATAATCACAAGTTTGGAATTACATGCCGAGCAAGATATACCAAAAAAGGAATAAATATAGATAATCACGAACATAAATGAAATAAACATAGGAATTGTTGTATACAATGAAATTAATAAACATAGGGGCATTCACTGCATATGTAGACCAAACGCATCGACTGGTAGACTGCAAGCACAACATAGCCTCGAATTGGACACGCGCGTCACATGCTGGGAGCTGGTGAGCGTCGTCGTCTTTGTCGTCGCCATCATCATCGTTGTAGACGGGATAGTCATAGTGTAGGGTCGGTGGATGTTCGTGTTGCATTTCGTCATCACTTGTGATGGGGGTGCTCTTTGCTATGTGCCGTACAATACTGGTGTACGTATTCGTCAGTAACCGGAAAATGTTGCAGAACTGTACACATAACGAAGCGTATGGATTAAGAGATAAAATATGATTAACAAAATAATTCAACTAAAAAAAAAAGTCTCTTCATCGACTATTAAATTTTCTTACTTTACTCTCTCATACTTTATTCTTTCTACTTTATTCACTTTTTATTTTATTCTCTCTACCTTTTTTCTCTTTCTTACTTATTTATTTATTTATTTAACACACCCAACATTCATTTCTTAAACTCCGTGCCGAAAAGTTCTGCCTCAACTACGAGGGAACGGAGGGAGTAATAAAAAGCGAGTAGAAAAAGGTTATTGAAGTCAGAAGTGTGGGAAGAGTTAGTGCAATGTCAATGTGAGCTTCATTACCGAAAGTAGTAAAAAAAGTAAGTGAGACACTTAATCGTGAACAGAGGGAGTATCTGCACGAATGAACCCCCCAACTCGAGACCTTGCGTGAGAAGTGTCCACAAATCGCACACCGCCACGAAGAAGGTGTGGGCCCGTAATTCAGATCTGTTGTTGGTCGAGAACGACATTTATGTAAATGTCGTAGGAAGCTGAAGTAATACCATTAATTCTTTGATAAATGGTCCATTTATATAGTGTGACGCCATGAAAAGAATAAAACTCTAAACAAGTAAAGAATCATTTGTTTTTTTTACTGTTACGTACTAATCAGGCTAGCATTTTTAGGTGCAATAGTAGAAGATTAATTGACTGTGTAAATTACTTGAAGATCAAGATATAATTTAAAGGAAGAAGGGTAATTTAATGTTAGAATTTTACATAAAGGCATACAAAAACTATGTTTTAATGCTTAGAAAACATCTTATGGACAAAATTAATAATTACATATAGTTCAAACATTAAGTTGGGAGCAAATATCCTAGAAAACATCTTAGTCCATTATTAAAAAAAACATTATTGCATCATAATTTGGATTCAGTTTTTTGGTCACAAAGGATGAATACAATTTTATTGGCTACAACAATTTATTACTACATCGTTTGTAAGGATAACTTCGTGCTCTAGAATTATCATATGATAATCAACAATTTAAAATAGTACAGTGGCATTCGGTTGTCTGACTAATTATCATATGATAATCAATATCTAGAATTGAATTGTGACGTTATTTTAGTTGGAGGAGGCGGCTATGACTAATTATCATATGATTATTCATCTAGAATTAAGTTGTGAGATTCAATCTCATGAATCAAACACAACAGATATTTAATCGCAAGATATAATCTTAACCGAACATCCCTTAAATATATTTACAGATTGATACAATCATTTATAAGGATAACTTCGTGCTCTCAGACACGTCATTGAATAGTTGAGAGAAATCCTCAGAACATTTGACATGAATGCTAAAATAACATTTGAAGCACTCGAACGCCACCATATTATTACGGTAGCCTTCCCCACAATGCCCACACCGTCGGCCGCGGACCATGTGTCCGCGGACGAGGGTGAGTGGGCATTCATGACTCGCCACACACACCTCCGTCATCTCAAACTTGATCAAAGATAGGTGATCTAAGCAGGGCACGCAGTCCACGTGGAACGCCTGCTCGCACTCCGCGCAACTGTAGTACCACTGCGTGTCGTCAAGCCCCTGCTCACAGGCGTCGCAGATGGCCTGCGACTGCCTGTGAGGAGGTGGGGCTGTGACGAGCTCCAGGGGATGCGGGTCGTACACGTGGCGGACGGTGGCGGGAAGGCGTGCACACGTGGCGTGTATGCTGAAATTGCGGCATGTTGTACAAGTGTAGGAGAATCCGATGAGGAATTTGTTGCAGCAGCGACACGCCTCTTTCATGTATATCGTTGGCACGTCCGTGGTGCGGAGCACGTGCGTGTTGGAGTGGGCGGCGTGCGTGATCAAGTCCGGCGATGTGAAGCACAATATGTCCGCTTTGGATCCGTGGGAACCGTAGCCGTAGCCATTGGTGAGGCGACTGCAGCAGTTGGTTTCTGAGATGACAAGGGAAGGCTTAGTTTGGTCCAGCGTGTATGTGGGATAGAAATCTGGCTCGCGCAGGAAATACGTGCAACAGTCGTGGACGAAGAGTCTCGGGCACTGGGAGCACGTGTAGAATGGCGGTGAGATGAACTGGACGCACACGTTGCATTTTGGGAGACAGTGGACATCGTCGTCGTCGTCATCATCATCATTGTCGTCGTAAACGGGATAGTTGTTGTGCAAAGTTAGTGGATGATGGTGCCGCCTTCCTACATCAGTACTTGTGGTTGAGATCCAATTTGTTGATGTGTGTCGTAAAAAACTTGTGTATTCGTTAGGAACCGGAAGATTAGCCAACATAGGAACTCGATTATTTTGGAAAGCTTCTCGAAGCATAACTACACAGATAAAAGAGGCATTTGAGTTAAGCAATATACTCCCTTCGTCTCGTTAAAGATGAATGAATGTCACACAAAAGATATTGAGTGAAGTTGTTTAATGTAATAAAGTAAAATGGAAAAATATAATTAAATACTTCTTCCATAATAGATATCACGCTTAGGAAAGTAGTTTGCTACAGAAAGAGAAAATATATTTTTATACTATATTAATGTAAGAAAGAACCTTTTTTCCCTAAATACGAAATGTGACAACGGTTGTAACTCAAACTAAAATGATAGTGTGATATCTAGATATCTATTGTGGGTTAGGGGGGAGTACTATATACTCCCTCCGCCCTATAATAAGTTTCACACTTTCCTTTTTAATTTAGTCCCACAAAAGATGCCACATTTTATTTTTTGGAAAAAGTTATCTCACATTAAATATATTATTTTCCCTCTCCATTTAACACACAAAACAACATATCCTAAACTCAATGGCAGAGCCAGGAATTTAATAATGAGGTGCCCAAATTTCTGAGTGATAATTGTTCAATTTTTTTGATGTCAATATTGTTCAGAGCGATGAGTCATATAGCCACATAGCAAAAGGAGAGATCATTCAGAGGAACAAATAAATAGTGAAAAAACTTAAAACATGGACAATAGAAACTATAAACACATGTGCAGATAAATTCAATATGAATTTATTTATTTTCTTAAATTGTAAAGATAATAAATATTAGTGCGTGAAATTCAATATGAAATTTATTTTCATAAAATTACTAGTTGCTAGAAAATCAACATAATCTATAAATGAAAATTAAAAATACTATATTATAGATTAAAATTTTAAAATGAAAGAAAAGATATTACTATATCTTATTTTACATGTGTGTGAGGTTAAAAGAATAATTTTTTATACTACTTACATATACGTATAATTTTAAATTTTGAAATGAAAGAAATAAAAATTATAAATTTATAGAGTAGTATATAACATATTAGGGTATTAAATATTAACTATTAAACATAAAAGTGGAGTATTGAAAAAAAAAGCAACAAATCTGCGCCTAGAGAGGGTCAAACTCTAGATCTGATAGGCGGTAGACAAACAAAGGAATGAACTGAGCTATAATTATACTTGAATATTGTTGTATATATATATTACTCCCTCCATTCCAAGATAAGTGAGCACAAATTTTTCGGCACGGGATTTAAGGAAATGAGGTTAGTAAAGTGGAAAGTGAATAAAGTAAGAGAGTTAATAATATAAGAGTGAGAATACCAAAAAAATAAATGGCTCACTTATCTTGGAACGCCCCAAAAAAGAATGTTAGTCGCTTATCTTGGGACGGAGGGAGTATATAGATGTAAACCGTAAAAGGCTGAGGGGCCAAGGGCCCTCCTGCCTCAGCGTAGCTCCGCCGCTACCTAAATTCACGTGTCATTCTTCAAGTGTGTTATCTTTAATGGGACCGAGTGAGTACTTCATTCAGTCTTTGATAAAGTTAGTTGAATGTGAATCCTACTTTTATGTACTCCCTCACCAAGTGAGGCATTACTTCACACACAAGTTTAAAAAATTGAAGTTCTGTTTAGTTAAGTGGAGAGTATAAATTAGTATAATAGTTGAGAGAATAATGCTAAAAAAGTAAAAGAAAGAGATTGTCAAACAAGGAAATGACTTGGGACACCCAAAAAGAAATAGGAGTACTCCCTCTGTCCCCCAATAATTGTTCACTTTGGTTCTGGCACGGGTTTAAGAAATGTAAAGAAAAGTGAGTTGGAAAAGTTACTGAAATATAAGTCTCACTTTTATATATTAGTTTTTTAATAAAATGTAAGAGGAATGAGTTAGTGTAATGTGAGACCTACTTACCATTTATGGTAAAAATGAAAGTGTAGTGAGGGACAGACGAATATGACAAAAGTGGATAATTTATAGGGAACAGGGAGTATGAGTCATTTAACAAGGGACATAAGGAGTACTCCCTCCGTCCCAAAAAGATTGTCCCATTTTCTTTTTCACATTTGTTTTGCAAAAATAATAATGAATAGTTAAAGTAGAGAGAGTAAAGTAAAAGAGAGAATAACGAAGAGAATAGTCTTACATACATTATTCTTTCTCTTATTTTACTCTCTTTTAACTTGACCTATTTATTATTATTTTTGCAAAACGGGTGAAAAAAATGAATTGGGACAATTTTTCTGGGACGGAGGGAGTATTACTTTTATAATAGTGTCAATTTATTAAAAATAATAAAAGTGTTATTTGACATTTATTGGAAACCGCTAGGAATAATGAGTGAGAGAGAAGTTTTATTCCAAATTAAATATGAAAAGAGATTATCTTAATATGGGCAATTAAAAAAATGTGGATATTTTAAATGATACGAGTGAAAATATAACTCAATCTAATCAAGTAAGTAATTGGTAACCTGATTCAAAGCTCTGGTCGTTTGTGACTGCGCACATGATATGGACATAGTGCTGACACATATTGCACGAATATACCCCCCAACTCGAGACCACATCTCTACAAACCGCACACCTAACCGTGGACAATCTGGACCCGTAATTCAGAAGAAGTGGGTGCTTGTGGCTCTGGTGCTGTATTGCATTTGGCAGTGCAGCGCAGTGCGGATGCAGCCAGAAATCACATGCACTGCATACATAGGCCAAAGTCATCGGCCGGGCCCACAACAGACCCGGCCGATGCTCAGTCCCACACGCACCACAGGGAAAGCCTGCAGAGCAGCGGATCACTGCCATCCTGTGGTCATGGCTCCGGTGCAAGATCTTGACCGTCCAAGCGCACGTCACGTCGAGCTGGAAATCGCACACCGCGTCGCGACAACGGTACACCACATCCCCGCAAACGGCGTCGCATTTGGAGCATTTGCTTTCGTGGAGATTATTGCGCCGCTTCTCGAGGGGCTCAGGGAAGGGTGCAGATCACTGCCGTCTAAATCGATAGGCAGATCACTGCATTGGTCGTGCAGATAACCGCTTCCCGACTCCGTTGCTTTGCACAGAGTCGAGAAGATCGGTATATTGCAGGCGCTGCATAGCCTCGAATTCCCGTCGTCGGGATCGAGGTTGTTTTCTTCCTTGTGCTTACTGTGAAATTTATATGATTTTTCAAGAATTGGATCTAATTTTCTTATACGTATGGCTCGCATTTTGCTATGTACTATAGGAGTAATTCATTATTAAATCATCTCTTTATTTATAGTGCGATGAAATGAAAAGAATGAAACTAAATAAGAAAAGAATCATTTATTTTTTACTTTAAACATAACCTTGCTACTATTATATGCTTCTTTTTGTGCAAGAATATAAAAAGGAAGAAGATACTCCATATAAAAAGAATTACCTCCTCACACGTTTGGAATTACAGTCGAACAATATAAATCAAGGAAGAAGGATAATACTTTAGAACTATAACCATTCATGAAGATAAAATATAAGGAAAAAAGAATGAACTTTTTTTATTTGAGTTTCGTACAAACATAATGAAATAAATACAGAAATTATTCACCAAATTCAAATTGATAAATTTTTCTCATTCTATTTCCTTATATTTTATCTTCGATACACCGACATAAATATTGTATGCTTTTTTCCAGTGATATTGGTCCCTAAAATCATGAACTTTGCTCAAAATTAAATTTGATATTTGCCACGAACTTTGAAATTGGTCTATAATATCACAAACTTTGTACTTTGTTTGGTATTTCTCATGGCATGTCTGTCATTATATTTGACTAACTTACGAGACTCTTTTAGCTTACTTGATACAATTAAATCAATATAGTTTTGAACATGACCTTTTATTTTACTTGTTATGAACTTAAAAAGTGATTTAAAATATCATAAAATGTATCACAATTGCTCACGTGAAATAAGATTTTGATGAATATATATTCAGTTTGGAAAATATCAAACAAATTGCAAAGTATGTGATATTATAGACCAATTTCAAAGTTTATGGAAAAAATACCAAATTTTAGACAAAGTTCATTATTTTAGAGACCAATATTCCTTTTTTTATATGAACATTGATCACTGTTAAAAAACAGAAAAATGCTGAAATAAATTTTGGTGACCTTGTTCAAAAATAGGCCCATCTTCTATATGTGAATTTCTTCTTCACCTCATTAAAATCTACACATCTACAATCTATATACCGTTTGAAAAAAGTGAAATCGAAATAAAATCAAATTAAAGTAACTAATTTCTTTTCTACTATTTAATACTCCCTCTGTCCCATTAGAAATGAAACGTTTACTTTTTTACACATGTTTTGAAAAAATAATAATAAATAATTAAAGTGGAGAAAAAATTAAGTAAAAAAGAGAATAATATAAAGGGGACTTTCCTCTTCATTATTCTCTCTCTTACTTTATTTTTTCACCACTTTAGTTATTTATTATAATTTTTCCAAAATAAGTGCGCAAAAGTAAACGTTGCATTTTAAATGGGACGAAGGGAGTAGTATATATGTTTAAAAATATACTAGTACTACAATTGTTTGTTTGCCTGGGGAATAAGTACAAAAAATATATTAAAAAAAGAGTAAAGGCCAAATTGATCATGAACATATAACCATTTTAAGTTTTTATTCCTAAACAATATCTTTTGGATTTTTTATCCTGCGCATATGAAAATTTGGTCATTTTGGTCCTCCGTCAATATTTTCGTTAAAAACTTAACGGTCAATGGATTTAATCCCGATTTTGACCAAATTAAACTTTTAATTCTGATTTTATACTCCCTAATTAATTCCCTGATTATTTTTATAAACAATTATTTCTTCCTAATTGAATTCACCATCCATTCATCCAAGCTTTCATCATCATCATATCCTCTCCAATTTCTCGGCTTTGACCACTGGATTGGCCTTCGCGATGGCCTCCCGCCCCACCGACTTGAAATCGAAGCTGCAGCCGTGCTTCTCGGGTTACCTGTGGGTCCCGCAAAACGTCCCACCGTACTGGCACCGGAATCCGATGCGGTGAAATTTACTTTGACCCGTTGACATTTCCGGTGCGGTGCGGATTTCTTCAGGCGGTGAGACTGCGGCGCGAATTGAATTCGTGCTAGACGGATTTAGGGATTAGGAGCTTCTCAATGCCGTGGATGATTCCGTCAGGGCGGACGATGTCGTCGGATTTGATAACCCTAGCCGTGCCGACGATTTTCTCGTGGATTGGAATCAATTCGCCGGTGGCGTCGCGGCAGAGGCTGGAGTGGTGAACTAGCTTCTTCCTCCAGTGATTGGACTGAATGCGGGTGGGAATCATGTGGAAGAGGAGAAGATATTGGAGAGACTTAAGATTCCGTGGCTCCAGCAGAAATTGCATGAATTCGAGGTCCAAATCCCGCTCCAACGCCTCATTCCTGGGGGCGAATATGGAAATGTTGTGGTTGGCGACGGCGTCTTCGAGCGTTTGCAGGAGCAGCGCCTTCTCGACGAGCTCCGAGAGCTCGGTTTAATGCGAATCGAGGAGAGCTACGAGGACTGAATTGGAATTGATCTGAGCGGTGGAGTTTGCTGGTTTGGCCGGCAATGCAGAGGCGGAGGCGGCGAGAAGAGCGAGGAAGGCTAGAGAGGCCATTGAACTGAGAATCCATGGCGATTGATGAATTTGGTCAAAATCCGGATTAACCCAGTTGACCGTTAGTTTTTAACGGAAATGTTGACGAAGGACCAAAATGATCAAATTTTCATATGTATAGGACCAAAAAATCCAAAAGATAATGTTTATGACTAAAAACGTAAAATGGTCATATGTTCAGGACCAATTTTGGTCTATACTCTTATAAAAAGGACATATATAGGAATGGAGTTTCATTGATTATTTATGGAATATCGGAAGAAACAATGAAAGGAAAACAAATCTTTAACATGGAGTATTGTATTTATGATTTATCTAAATTCAACTCTTACAAAATACTTTTCTTCCACAAAAGATGTCACACTTGTAGGACGGCACGGGATTTTAGGAGGTTTTGTTTTGTGTGTTAAATGGAGAGAGAAACTATAGTTTTTTGTATTCATGTGAGAGAGAATTTTTTTCAAAAGGAAAATATGACCTCTTTTATAGGACAAACTAAAAAGGAAAATGTGACATCTCTTGTGAGAGGGAGGAAGTACATAAAGAATCGCTTATATAGAATGACTAAACAAACCAAATTCATAAATTAAATTAAAAAATACTTCATTCTCCACCGCTTACCCTTGTTAGTTGCTACTCCACAAAGGATTGAAAAGGATATTTGAAAATAGTAATAACTCCCTCCGTCCGCCATTAAGAGTCTCGTTTCTTGATGCAATGAGTTTTAAGAAATGTTAAAAAAAGAGGTAGAAAAAAATTAGTGGAATATAAGTTCTACTTGTATATATTAATTTTAAATGAAATGTGAGTGGATGAATTAGTGGAATGTGATTACCATTTATTGTAAAAGTGAATCGAGACTCCTATCCGCGAACAAACCAAAATGAAAAAACGGGCCCCTATTCACAGACGGGGGGAGTAATACTTTTATTTATCCCTAAAAAAACAACTAACTTATTTGCGAATTTTTATAGATCATCGAATCTGTAGAATGGACCTATAGTAAAAAGTCAGAATCTAACTATCGCATGAGAAATTAAATAGCCCAATCTATTTATTTACTATTCATTTAAGGAAATTTATGTGGGCCATTTCAGGCATAAAGAATTGAATGAAAATTACAAGCCCATATTTCAGTGTCTCAGATTCATTTAACCTAATCAGCTTCTACTATTTCTTGATTTTTTTATTCTGTAAGAAGAAAGAATAAAAATAAATGAATTCATATTTTTAACCTTTTTCAAAATATTGAAATCTTTTGGCATCCGATGCTTCTCACTATTCTTAGTTTGCTACTTCATTAGAATAATAAATTTCTCTCTTTCAATTATAAAAATATTTTTAGCAATTATATTACCTAATCATGATTTTACTCTTCATAGTTTTTTTTTTTTTTTGTGTGCCCTTTTTCTTTCGAAAATATATCTGTTTGAATTTGAACAGAAAAAAAAACTCGAAGTGGCAAAAATAATCATTTTCAAATGATTCAGATTGCAGATTAGCTTTAGTTGGGGCCTAGCCTATTTATGCGCATAGAGTAAAATTTAAATTATTTTAAAATTGAGTTGCTAAAGTAGCAAAATTTAACTAAACTTAAAACAAAAATATTAATTAAATTTTAAAATGCTTAATTCCAAAGCAATGGATGTATGACACATTATAATTTTTTTCATAAAAATTTAATTTGTTCCATAAAATAAACTGAAAAGCCAACGCAATATTTAACTGTAAAACGTACACTTTATTGTGACCTTAAATTCTCGTCATTGCTAGTAATAATTAGCATTTGCTCGAACCGTTGAATTTAATCAATGTACAAACATCCTAGTAAAAGGTGCAGTCGCATCCCAAAAATTTTAATTCCACTAGATATAAAAATTATTGGGAATTAATAATGCAATTGATCATGGGGTTCCTGTTTAAACTTCACCAACTAAATTGTAGCTAGACAAACAGAGAAACTGTTAAATTGTTCGATAATATTTTGCTTAAGTAGAATATTTATCAAAATTACTAAAGAATTGATAAAATAACCTGAATTTTGAAAATTAGGCATACACCATGCTTTATTTAAAGTGGGAGAGGCAGCGATTATATACGATAAATAAACAAACAAATCTCTTTTTTCGTATCTGTTTTCAAATTTGATACTCCATCAAAATCTCGACAAAATCTGTCTTATAAAAAAATATAGTCCGTTTCATTAAAATGTGAATTTTTTAATTTTGAAAATTAATTTCTCTCTCAATAACGTGGAACTCATTATCCATTAACAATTGTTTAATTGCTTTTTTCCTTCTATCTATTTTACTTTACCAAACAAAATATTTAGGCCATGTTTGTTTGGCACGGATTGTGCCATGGGAAAGTAATCTGAATCCTAATTATTAAATTCCGGTGTTTGGTTTGATAATAAGAAAATCAGGAAAGTAATCTGATTCCTAATTTTTAAATTACTATGTTTGATATGATTTTTTGAAAAATAGGGAAAGTAATCATATTCCTAATATCAAGGAAATTTGATGTAAAATCTGGGATTCTTTTTCCTCCCTCTAACCCAAGTATTCTTTTTCCCTAAACCAAAATTGTAGAACTACGTATTCTTCTTCTTCTTCGACGGTTTTTCATTCTTAAACTTTTCTTCATCATTCTTAAACTTTTCTTCCTCAATATGGTTCTCAAGGAAAATTATTCTCATGCAAATTTAGTATTCAATGTACAAACTTAGTATTTCTAACTCCATTTCTATGATTATTATATACATATACACAAATTTAGTATTCAATGTACAAACTTTTTTCTAAAACTTCTTTAATTATTTTTCTTATGTGTTCATAATATGGTATTAATATTGTAGAAATTAAGTGTTGGATATTTGATGGACTCTTATTGGGCTGTGATTATTTTGTTGAGCCCAGATGTTATCAATTGGGTTGAGCCCAATTTCTTAGTCCCTCTCTCCAGATGCTGCCACGTGTCCTCTCCTTGGATGGTTGTGTCCTAACCGTTGGATGTAGGGTTGAGACGGTTTATGTGTGTGTTGGCTTTGTTGAGCCGTTTCATATCTCACATTCCTCTCTCTCTCTTTTCTGCGTATCTGAGAACTCTCTCTCTTCTCTCCTCTCTTCCCCAGTGATCTTCTGGCTGTCTCTTGGTGATCTTTCTCGGTTCTTTGAGAGTTAGATCTTGTGTGAGTGCTGGTGTGAAGCAATCTCTTCGATTGCTTAAGTTCTGGAGAAGTTCTAGGGTTTTGTGAGTGGAGGTTTTGTCCGGTGGATCTTGATCTGGTGTGAGGGGCTTTCACGGTGGAGGTATTGGTGGTCTGAGGGTTAACTCTATCCAATCCAGTTGTGCTCCCTTGGGTCTAAGTTCTGGACGAATAGATCTGTGTTTGTGTGGCGGGTTCTGAGCCAAGATCATTTGATATCTTGCTCTTACTCTTTAGTGTTCTTAGTCAATATCTTGTGGTTAGATCCGAGAGGATCTCTCTTTGTTGTGCTGACTCGTTTCTTGAGTGTGCAGGTACAATTGAGTGCGATTGAAGCAGGAGCGATAGCTTCAAGGTCTTGTAATAGTTAGAACTAGATTCTAGTGATCTTAGTTTGTATTACTTGTTAAAATCAGCCGCGTGGGTGAGAGTTTGGCTGAGCTCTCTTGTACAAGAACAAAGAGGTCTCGGTAATTAGTGAACCTAGACTGATCTGATCCCTACAGTGGTATCAGAGCCACGGGGGGATTAGTCTAGCACGCCGAGTCGCTTAAGGAGGTGGGCAAGTGGAATCCTCCTTCGAGAGGGGATTCACTCTGGTAAATTGGCTTAATCTCTTTCTTGTCTTAATTTCTGTTTAGTGCCAACTATAGGTTTGGGCTTTTGTTTCTGGTAGACAGTCTGTGGCAAGGACTTAGGACCTCTGTGTTTTCTTTTCTCTGTGTTGCTTCCGCTGGTTCTTGTGCTCTGTTATCTCAAGTCACTTGACCACCTAGCATCTTGTGCTGCCCAAGTGACCCCCTGCGCCCTCCAGAAGTGAGTGATTGCGAGCTGGGATAGCCTTGGCCAGCCTTGCTCGTGACAGTCAAAGGATTTGAGTCCCTTTCTGTTGTGTGAAAGCCTTTGGTCTGTTCCTGCTTTGTTGGTGTATGTCTCTGTGCTCTCAGGTGTGTAAGGCTGTGTGTTTCTGTCTTGCTTCCTGTGTTCTTGCAAATTTTCTTGTTAAAATGGCTCAACCTGTTGGTGTGGTTCCTTACAATGGTAAAAATGATTTTGCTATTTGGAAACAGAAAATGAAATGTGTTTTGATTCAACAAAAAGTGTTTAAAGTTGTTGATGGTACTTTGCCTGATGGTACTGCTCAGGATAAAATTGATGAGATGAATGAATTGGCAAGGGCTACTATTGTGTTAAATCTATCTGATTCTGTGATTAGGAAAGTTGATCATGAGGAATCTGCTGCTGATATGTGGAAATTGCTTGATACTCTGTACACTGAAACCTCCATGTCTTCCAGAATGTACTTGCTTGAAAAATTGTTTAAATTTAAGCTTGATCTTGCTAAAGATATTGATGACAATGTGGATAGGTTTCAGAAGTTAGTTCAGGACATTAAGAGGTCAGGTGATAAAACTATAGATGAATACACAAGTATAGCCCTGATGAATGCCATACCTGACTCCTATAGTGATGTTAAGGCTGCCATTAAGTATGGTAGAGACTCTGCTCCTCTAGACCTGATTATTAGCTCCCTGAAATCCAAAGAACTTGAGCTTAGGGAAAGGGCTGCTGATAAGAATGCTTATAATAAGGTGTTGAATGTTAGAGGTAGATCTAAATCAAGAGGGGGTAATGAACCCAGTAGTGGTTCTGGAAATTCTTCAAACCCTAGGAAAAAGTTTAGGTCTAGATCTAGAAGCAAGGACCCTAAAACCTATAGGAAGTGTTTCAACTGTGGTGATGTTGGGCACTATAAGAGAGAGTGCACTAAACCTAAAAAGAATAAGTTCCCTAACAACAATCCCCAGGTTGAAACCCTTGTCAATGTTGCTGCTTATGATAATGTAAATGATTCTGTTTTTATGGTGCATGATCTGCAATTTGTCAATGCCTCCCCTGCATGTCCTTTTACTTCAAATGATTGGCTGTGTGATTCTGGATGTACTTATCATGTGAGTCCTTTTAAGGAGGTGTTTTCTGAGCTAAAACCTGTAACTAAGACTTTTGTGTCAATGGCTGATGACAAGAAGTGTGAAATTCTTGGTATTGGCACTGTGTGCTTGAAGTTTGAAAATGGTTATGTGCTCAGCCTAAAGGATGTCAGATATGTTCCTGATCTATGCTATAATTTGATGTCATGTACTGCTCTTGAAAATGAGGGTATGGGAGGGAAGTGGGGGGAAGGTTGCATGAAAATTTGCAGAGGTTCTATGTGTCTTTTCAAAGCTCAGAAGAAGTGTGGCTTGTATGTGTGTAATGCTGTCCCTCTTGCTTGTGACAAAGCTTATGCTAATGTAGTTAAAACTGACAGAACCATGTTGTGGCATAATAGGCTAGGTCATATGAGTGCAAAAGGTTTGAGTATCCTGAAAAAACATGCTTTTCTTTCTGATAATGATGTCCAAAGTGAGTTGCCCTTCTGTGATTCTTGTGTGCTGGGTAAACAACACAGAGTTTCTTTCCCTAATACCCCTGCACCTGCTAATGTGAGTAAATGTATTCTTGAATATTTGCATATGGATGTTTGGGGTCCTGCCTCTGTATCCTCTCACTCTGGATGTGTTTACTTCTTATCTGTGATTGATGATTTCTCAAGAAAAGTGTGGTGTTTTTTGATGAAGCACAAGTCTGATGTTTTTGATAGACTTAAAACTTGGAAAATCTTGATTGAAACTCAAACTGGTAAGAAGATTAAGGCTATTAGGACTGATAATGGCCTGGAATTTTGCAATAATCAGATGGATGATTTATGTGATAGCTTTGGAATTAAAAGACATAGAACTGTGCCTTATACACCACAGCAAAATGGGGTTGCTGAGAGAATGAACAGAACTTTACTTGAAAAAGTGAGATGCATGCTTTCTAAATCTGGATTGTCAAAAAAGTTTTGGGGTGAGGCTTTGTTAACTGCTACTTATTTGGTAAATAGGTCTCCTTCTGTGCCTTTAGTTGGTCAGTGTCCTGAATATGTTTTCTATGGCAAGCCTCTTGATTTTTCTCACCTAAGGGTTTTTGGCTGTACTGCCTTTGTGCATAATAAGTCTGACAAACTTGAGCCTAGATCTAGAAAAGGTGTTTTTCTAGGTTACCCTGAGGGTGTCAAAGGGTATAGAGTCTGGCTGAGGGATGAACCTGGGTTCAAAGTCATAATAAGTAGGGATGTTGTCTTCAATGAAGATGAATTCCCCTGCTTAAGACTGACATTGAGCCCAGATCCTATAGATGTGGACAATGAACCTCTCACTGAGGTGGAGTCCACAGATACACTCACTGGTGTGGAGCAGCCTTCTGGTGCTCCAAGTGAGGTGGAGCAGCCATTCTGGAACACCTATCCAGTCTATACTCCTAATGAGACACTTGATGAAGGAACACCAAATGTGCTGCATCACAATCCTGCCCAAAATGTTGCTGACAATATGCATAACTTGCATGATAGTCCTGTTAGAAGATCTCCTCCTGTCCCTGCTCAGAATGTGATTAATAGCCCTAGTGGCATCCAAAATGCTATTGATAATACTAACTTGCAGGATTATGTGTTATCCAGAGATAGAACTAGAAGGGTCAATGTTAGTAAACCCTCTAGATATGATGGCTTTGTTGGTTTGGTTGCTCTTATAAATTTGGCTTTCAATGTTTATGAATCTGATGGTGATGAGCCTCAAACCTATAAGCAGGCTGTTAAGTCTAAATTCTGGAATCAGTGGCATAAAGCCATGATGGAGGAGATGCATTCTCTGAAAATTAATCTTACTTGGATTCTTGTACCTTTGCCTCCTGGTGCATCTGTGGTTGATTGCAGGTGGCTTTATAAACTGAAAAATGAGGTGGAGGGCCTTAGGTACAAGGCCAGATTGGTTGCAAAGGGTTTTACTCAACAAGAGGGGGTGGATTACACAGAAATCTTTGCCCCTGTTGTTAAATTTACAACTGTTAGAATGATGTTGGCTTTGTGTGCTCATTTTAATTGGGAATTGAAACAGATGGATGTTAAAACTGCTTTCTTACATGGTGATCTTGATAAGCCCATTTACATGAAACAGCCTGAGGGCTTTGTTGATCCCAAGTTTCCCAATCATGTGTGCTTGTTGAAAAAGGCTCTTTATGGTTTGAAACAGTCTCCTAGGCAGTGGAACATCAAGTTTAATACATGTATGCAGAAATTAGGTTTTGTTAGAAGTACCTTTGATGCTTGCTTGTATGTGAAGAACCTTGACTCTGTGCCTGTGTTTCTTCTGTTATATGTTGATGATATGCTTATAATGGGTCCCTGTTTGAAAACCATTAAGGGTGTGCAAGCTGCCTTGAGTGAGAATTTTGATATGAAGGATCTAGGTGATGCTCAGAAAATCTTAGGGATTAATATCCATAGAGATAGAGATACTTCCACCCTTGTGTTGCATCAAGAACCTTATGTGTACAAAATTCTGAAAAAATTCAACATGTTTGATGCTAAGCCTGCTTCTGTGCCCTTAGCTGCTCATTTTATGTTGAGTAAAGATCTGTGCCCTAAGTCCCAATCTGATATTGATGCTATGAAGAGAATTCCCTATGCTAATGCTATTGGATCTGTTATGTACTTAATGGTTAGCACTAGGCCTGATATTGCCTATGCTGTGTCATGCCTTAGTAGATACATGTCTAATCCAGGTCCTGTTCATTGGGAAGCTCTGAAATGGCTTCTTAGATACTTGAAGCAAACTGCTAAGTATGGTTTATGCTATTCTAAATGTGATGATGGTGTTTTGCTAACTGGTTTTGTGGATTCCAATTATGCTAATGACAGAGATAAGAGGAAGTCAACAACCTCCTATGTTTTTTCAGTGTGTAGGTCTTGCATAAGTTGGAAATCACAGTTGCAGCACATTGTGGCCCTGTCCACAACTGAGTCAGAGTATATTGCCATCACTGAGGCAATGAAAGAGGCTGTATGGTTAAAGGGAGTACTTTCTGAACTTAAGTTTGTGAAATCCTCTCCTGTGTTGTTCTCTGATTCTCAATCTGCTATACAGTTGTGTAAAAATCCTGTTTTCCATGATAGAACAAAGCATATAGATGTAAGGTTTCATTACATTAGGGATATTGTAGAAAAAGGTGAAGTGTTTCTTCATAAAGTGCATACTGATAAAAACCCAGCTGACATGGGAACTAAGCCCTTACCTTTAGAAAAACTTCTTTTCTGCATAAAGTTCTTGCACTTTGATCTAGGATAGGTTGCATGTCCCGGGGGAAAGACCTCAGTCACCTTATCAGCTGTGGTAAGGGTGGTAGGTGACTGGAGGCATGAAGTCCTTTAGACTAATGGGTGTCAGCCCCTCTGGTGTCTAAAGGCAACCTGGTAGTTCCCAAGATGCTTGTGGACTTAGTCCTTTGGTGCTGAGGGATCTGCCTTGTAGGCTATGATGAGAATACCTTAGCCCACAACACTTGATTGGTTTCCCAGAATAAAAGTCCAAGGTGGAGTATGTTGGATATTTGATGGACTCTTATTGGGCTGTGATTATTTTGTTGAGCCCAGATGTTATCAATTGGGTTGAGCCCAATTTCTTAGTCCCTCTCTCCAGATGCTGCCACGTGTCCTCTCCTTGGATGGTTGTGTCCTAACCGTTGGATGTAGGGTTGAGACGGTTTATGTGTGTGTTGGCTTTGTTGAGCCGTTTCATATCTCACATTCCTCTCTCTCTCTTTTCTGCGTATCTGAGAACTCTCTCTCTTCTCTCCTCTCTTCCCCAGTGATCTTCTGGCTGTCTCTTGGTGATCTTTCTCGGTTCTTTGAGAGTTAGATCTTGTGTGAGTGCTGGTGTGAAGCAATCTCTTCGATTGCTTAAGTTCTGGAGAAGTTCTAGGGTTTTGTGAGTGGAGGTTTTGTCCGGTGGATCTTGATCTGGTGTGAGGGGCTTTCACGGTGGAGGTATTGGTGGTCTGAGGGTTAACTCTATCCAATCCAGTTGTGCTCCCTTGGGTCTAAGTTCTGGACGAATAGATCTGTGTTTGTGTGGCGGGTTCTGAGCCAAGATCATTTGATATCTTGCTCTTACTCTTTAGTGTTCTTAGTCAATATCTTGTGGTTAGATCCGAGAGGATCTCTCTTTGTTGTGCTGACTCGTTTCTTGAGTGTGCAGGTACAATTGAGTGCGATTGAAGCAGGAGCGATAGCTTCAAGGTCTTGTAATAGTTAGAACTAGATTCTAGTGATCTTAGTTTGTATTACTTGTTAAAATCAGCCGCGTGGGTGAGAGTTTGGCTGAGCTCTCTTGTACAAGAACAAAGAGGTCTCGGTAATTAGTGAACCTAGACTGATCTGATCCCTACATTAAGTTTTCCCAAAGTCAATTGAACTCGCAATCGATATCTTTAGTTGATTTCAAATTAGCGTTTAATATCTTTTGTTCTTGTTGGGGCTCTCCATACATTGTTGTCTATATAATTTCTCACTTAGTTGTTTCAATTTTTTCCAATTCAAATGAAACAAAAAGTGCAGATTTTGGAGTTTTGCAGAGATTAGGGTTCTAAAAAGACACATTGCTTCTCCAACTGCATCAGTTATTTTTGATTAGTAATATAATAGTACAACTACAAGTAGTTTATTTAATACTCCCTCCGTCCGCGAATAGGAGTCCCGGTTGGCCATTTTCATCCGTCCGCCATTAGGAGTCCCGGTTAAACATTTTATCTTGGGAGTATAAAAAATGACCTCACTTTTCCCTTAATTTAGAAGTTGTAATTAATTTTAATCCACTTTGATTGCAAATAATAATATAAATGGGTCTCACATTCTACTATCACACACTTAAATTATTACACTCAAACTTTTCTTAAAACCCGCACCCAACTCAACTGGGACTCCTATTCGCGGACGGAGGGAGTAATTTTTATCAATTTATTAGATTATTCGAAAGAAATAAAAATTTATAGTTTTGAAATCTCCAAACACAGTATTTTAATTCCTCGGGATTCATATTTCTAGTAATCGTATTCCTAGGAATGATAAATTTTAAAAACCATAATCCAATAAATCATATTCCTGAAAATCATAATCCAGGAAATCATTTTCCTTAACAACTTTACTTTCCCGTCAAACAAACACGGCCTTATGGCAATCTTTTTACTACTTGGTTCAACAGAAATATGTCATATTTTCTTTTTCGCTCATTGTATAAAAATAGTCTATATTCATTTATTACAATTTTTTTCTCCTTCTCCTTTTACTTTACTCCGACCGCTCCATTCAAGATGACCACATTTCTTTTTTTGTTTGTCTCAATAAAGATGACTACTTTCTAATTTTGTAAATAACTTCATCTCTCTTCTCTCTCCTCATTAAAATATTCAACTATTAACGTTTTCATCTCTACTCTATTTCACCTAACAACATTTTCTAAAATTCTGTGCCACTCAAGAATGTGGTCATCTTGAGTGGGACGGAGGGAATATTATTTATAGATCTCACCATTCACTACACAATTTCAACTACTCCCTCCGTCCCAGATAATTCGTCCCAGTTTTCATTTCGGTCCGTCCCACAAAATTTGTCTCATTTCACTTTTACCATTTTTTATAGTGGATCACATATTCCACTAACTCATTCTTACTCACATTTTATTATAAAAACTAATATATAAAGGTAGGACCCACATTCCACTAACTTTTTCAACCCACTTTTTATTACAATTCTTAAAACTCGTGCCCGGTCAAGTGACCCGAATTATCCAGAACGGAGGGAGTATTTTTTTTCTTACATACCAATTACATATTATAACTCGTGTCTACTACTCTAGTAACTGATCTAATTGAGAGACTTGTAAATGAAAAATCGTAGTACATCGTCAATTGTCAAATTTAGAACGCATAATTTAATTAGACACGTATGTATAAACGTACAGTCGCACTGTCACGTGACCTACTGCACTTACCTTAATTAATTGCATTTATAGATGTACTGTCACGTGATTATAAAAATATCATGGTGTCCAAGAAGAAAAGGGGCCATGCTCCTTTCCCCATATTTTAATTTAATAAGTTTGGTATACTCACTACAAGAGAGCAGGGTCACGTGATGCGTGCGTGGCAGTGTTATTTATTTTATATTTAAAGTATGATAGTAGAACTAGAATTCACGAGGGTGTCTTTATTTGGTATATCTTTGAAACTGAATTTGAATGGAATCCACTAAAAGTCTAGAACATGGACTCTTTATGTTTTATCTTTATTAAAATTATTTATTTTGTTATATGTCTTGTCAATCTTATTAATTAATTTTATGTGCGAATGAAAATTTTATTTTATCATTTTTATTTATTCCTCATAAAAGAAGATTTTATTTTTATTGTAAATAGTAAATAAGTCAATTCCGTTAAATAATTATACTCATATTTCATTATAAAAATAATAAAAGAAAATAAGATCCATATTTTCATTAACTTTTCACATTTATTAAAATCATGTTGTTCTCCAAAATTTACCTATGTACTATTTTAGTCCATTTGTAATACATGACTTAATAACCGATTACAAGTTATGGGTGGTATAATTGAGTACATATCGTTGAATAACGTGAGTAGTGGACAACATGACGAGCATGAATCATATGTATCGTGATTGAGCGACATTGAATAACGTGAGTTATGCAATTAAAAAGAATCTTATTCCTATCATATTTGAAAGTGAAACAGTGGGTGTGTGGTCTTCTAAAAAAATCCCAAATAGTAGATATATCTAACAAAAACGATATTAATATTTTAAATTAGTGGAATTACACACACATACCTAACTTATTATAGAAGTATACGTGGGCATATTTATATCAAATGGAATATCTTGTCTCAATTATTAATTTTTTTCCCAGGAAACATGGCTCATTTGATTATAATTTCCTAGATTGGCAGCACGGTGAGATTTAGGACACCCAATATTAATACTCCCTCCGTCCCATTGAAGATTACCCACTTTCCTTTTTAATTTGTCCCAATTAAGATGACTCATTGTTTAAAATGAAAACTCATTTATCTCTACTTTATTTTCTCTCTTACTTTACTCTCTCCACTTAACACACAAAATAAAGTTGCATAAAATCATGTGCCGTCCAAGAAAGGGATCATCTTCCTTGGGACGGAGGGAGTATCTCTTAAATAAAATGAAGTTTTGATAAATAAACAAAAAAATAATGAGTCAAATTAGCTTTGACGAACATGCAATACAAAAGTGGCCCACGACTTCAGTTGAAAATACTCCCTCCGTCCCCCATTAAGAGTCACACTTTTCCATTTCGATCCGTTCCCAATTAAGAGTCACACTTCATTTTTACCATAAATCGTAAGTAGGTCTCACATTCCACTAACTCAATTCACTCCCATTTTATTATAAAATCAATATAAAAAAATGGGTCTCACATTCCACTAAGTACAAGAAACAACACTGAATAAGACGGGTGAACCAACCTTTAGTGCTCAAATTAAGTTACAGTGCATTTGGAATTTGGATCAGTATAACTGCTTTTATTTTTCTGTATAATAAATGCGAATCTATTTTTCTGTATCCATACACTAATTTTTGACAAAACATTTATTCAAAAAAATAATACCTAAAACTCTCTAGATTTTTTGCAACTTGCAATACTATTGCAATTAATAGTGAACCGTATCGCGGAAAATATAGTACTTATTTTTCAATGATTTTCTATTAATGTTATATTTTTTTCATTGATTTTCTATTACTGTGATTTATTTGTTACCATGTTATTTCTTGACATCTTACGAAATAATAGGCTGAATTTGGGGATAAAATTGGTCAATATCAATTGAATCAAATCATCTTGCTACTACTATAATTATCTTTTTTTTTTAAAGTAGAAATTCATCAAGTTTCAGAAAGATTTTAGAAAGTATTATGGCTATGATGGTTTTATATAATGCTAAAATATTAAACATAATTAAAATTTGATATAAATAAGAATCTCTCACCAACATGCCACCTCATCATGCTACTCATGTATATACACGAATCTCTACATACACTAAAACCCCCACTCCATACTATCTCAGTGAGTGAAGAAAGCAACATTATTTGAAAATACAATAAATAAAACAAAAGAGGTAGGCAGAAATAAATAATTTTAATTTACTTTATTTCAATTTGGTTTAGATTTTCGATGTAAACACACATGTCTTTTCCCTCCTTGTTTTCATATTTCTTGTTTCTTTTCAATTTTTCTTGAGATTTGCGTTATGGGGTCAGTCAATTTGTTGGTTGAAAGCAATAATAATACTAAATGCTAAATAAAAAAATACATAACTAAAAATAAATGCAATTTTCCACTAAATTTAATTCACACACACTGTTTTCCTCACTGAGTGGTTTATCTTTAAACCCTTCACTAAATACTGTAAAAATTCAATCTTTATCACTTTCTTCGCCGCTCGAGTGATCTGAGCCGTTGATTCTCAATCCCATTTCCTCAGTCTCTATTTATAGCAAATAAAATTCATTTCCCTCTCGTTTTGGGTGAAGCGTTGAGCAGAAAAAGGCGAGAGCTTTTGAGATACGGCGGCTCGGGCAAGAGATTTTTATGTCGGCAAGTTTCGATTTGGCTGTTTTGTCTCGGGCTGCTGTTGTCAAGCTCTGTTTCTCGTCAATTCCTTCGATTTCTGCTCGTTTCATGCGCAAAGCCCTCTGCTGCTCGATTCAGCAGAGCGACCTCTCTTTCTCCCCCACTGTTTCGATGCGTTTGAGGCCCAAACGGTGAGATTCATTCAAACTGGAATCACTTTTCCCCCAATTTCATGTTTAATTTCATAAACCCTAATTCAATTTTGATTTTAATTTGGGGGTTTATGTTTTTGTCACTTTTGTGTTGCAGGACTTGTACTGGAGTTGTGTGTTTTGGGGGTTTTCACATAAATCGGCTGTTAAATCGATTGATTCGAATCTCAAATTAGGGATTTTTGTTTGATTGGTAGGATTGGTAGAATAAGTGAAGATTTTAGGGGTTTTTGATTAGTTTTGGAGAGAGAGAGAGGAGATGAAGGCGGAGCTTCGGAAACCCGTTTTGGTCAAGGTCCGACCCGAACCCGTTAAGCATGCTATGAGAAAGATCCGATTCGTTTGCGACGACCCGGATGCGACGGACTCTTCCGACGATGAGAGAGAGGGAGAGAGGAGAGTGAAGCGTGTGGTTCATGAAGTCCACTTTCCTTTGGTGAATCCGAAGATTTCGGAATCGGAGAGCTCTGAGAGTGGATTTTTCAAGAGGAAGAGGTCGTTTTCTGCGGCGGCGGAGAAGAGTCCGGCTGCCGGGAAATACCGAGGCGTGCGGCGCCGGAAATGGGGGAAATGGGCCGCGGAAATCCGCGACCCGATCCAGAACAAGCGGGTCTGGCTAGGGACGTTCAGGTCCGCCGAGGAGGCGTCCCGGGCTTATGAGACGAAGCGCCTCGAATTCGAGGCCTCGACTAACGTGTCGGCCGAGGACGGCTCGGTCGTTGTTTTTGAGCGCGTCGAGAAAAAGTCCTGGACCGACGACCCCGTCACTGCCTCTGAAGAATTTTCGAGTGGCGGCACTATATCGCGGTCGAGTTCGTCGGTGGCGTTAGCGGTCGAATCGGCCAGCATTGCGTCGCAGACGAGTTCGTCCATGGCGGTGGCTACAACGGGTTCGGCGAATAATGTGATGGGTGATGGATTGATGGGATTGGCTCAGATTGATCTCGACGCGGAGCTC
This sequence comes from Salvia hispanica, assembly GCF_029641045.1. NCBI lineage: Eukaryota > Viridiplantae > Streptophyta > Magnoliopsida > Lamiales > Lamiaceae > Salvia > Salvia hispanica. The sequence continues at coordinate 41,159,666 of NC_142694.1, forward strand.
GAGGCCCTCGTCGCGGGCGACGGATTCGTGCCGTCTTTCGATGATTTTGCCGACGATGACTTGGACGATTTCCCGATTTTCGGGTTTGAGGACGGCGATCAGGGTAGTGCATTGCCGGATTTCGACTTTGATTTTGATTTCGAGGGTGGCGCGATGGCGTGGATGGACGAGGCGGCGCCGGGTGCTATGAATGGGATCAATGGAGCAACGCCTTCTTACAATATAGCATGCTTATGAGTTATGAGTCTCTGAGTTTTGCAGTTACTAGGAATTTTGTTTAGTGTTAATTTTAATATTTATGTCTATGTTTTGGTTTTTTGAGAGAATGATGTTTCTAGAACTGAAAAAATATCAGTTTTAGGGGTGTTGTTTATGAGTTTTGATGGGAGTTTTTTGTGCTATCGAGTTCGGAGTTCCCTTCGGGTTTTCTTGTGCTTTTTGAGCCGTCCGAAGGGGTTTCGATTCATCGATCAATAATAGTTTCTCATTTAGTTTCGAGTCCTATGTTACAAACTAAGTTTCAATCAATAATAGTTTCTCATTTAAATTTAAGTACTGATTTATCGTCTTACCAATTAAATTACACTTTTAATCATACTCTGATTTATCGTCTTACCAATTAAGTTACACTCCGGAACGAATGAGAGTAAAATCATCGTTACTCTCTCTACTTTAAGATTTTATAAGATTTGGTTTTATCAGAAGTCGTTTTCCATGTGATTAGATTTATTTATAAGTCCAAATTGCACCACGGATTTGAACCATGTGTCTCTATTTCAATGATATATTTAGTTTGAAAGTTACATTTTCCTAATGCTATGATTCCATTGCTTATCCCACCACATCTCCCTTTTTACTCTTGCTGCTTATAGCTTTAATCACCAAAATATTTAGTACTACTACCTTTCAATTACAATAGAGACATTTCTCTTAAAATTCTCTTTTTGCATACCACCTTTAAAATTTGCCTCTAAATAGGTGAACTATTAATTATTCTGATTTGGCAATCAATTAAGATTTTGATGCTAACTTGACTTATTATAAATCGTAATTTAAAAATGAAATTATTTAATTTGGTGTAATATATAGTGTTGTTTTGCTGTTTAAAATAAGATATGATTTTGGTTGAGGTACAATAATCACGTAAGAAATTAGCGCTGAAATTTTGATTGGCTGCAAAATTAGAACAAAATAATAATTCGATAATTTATAATTTTAAATTGGTATGCAGAACTAAATTTGGAAAAAGTTTTAAGAATTTAGAAGCAAAATTATCGATTTTATTATGAACTTTGGGAAATGTCTTTTTATGCCATGGACTGTCAATTTTTTTTATTATCAATTATGCATCCATCCTATCCTTCCATTTCTGATAATTCATGATTAGATTTTTAAAATAAAATTCCACATAATTTGTTTGGAATGACAATTATAATAGGAGGTGTTGGTGTATGATTTCAGTGTTCTAAATTATTTTTGGGTTGACGACATATAACGATTTATTAAGGTACAATTATTTTATTTGTTTGCTAAGCAAGAGTGAGTGTGTGCGTGGGCCATTTTAGTGTTGATTGTGTAGGCTTTTTCAATTTCACAACACCTATTATATGAAATATAATGTGAATTATATATATAAATCTAATTTTAATTGCTTTTGGATTATTTAGGAAAATGTTATTCTCGTATTTTTCGTATTGATACATTCTTAACGTTATTATAACATATATTCATTAAAACTTAATATGTTTAGCATACATATATAAATGAGATACTACAACACAATTTGAATTATTTTTTTTAAAAGCCAATTCAATTCATCTTGGCTTGTAGTACTATAATTTTCATTACATCCAGGTCATTTCTTTCTGGCCTGTACCATTTTTTGTTGTATTAAATTATAGTGTCCACTTCTATCTATGAATGGGGTGGTTGGTGGAAATTTTTGACATTGGTTTAATGTGTAAGTTAGTTGCTTCTTAGTTGGAGCAATAAAAATTTATGTTTTACTTATTTGGCAACGAAAAATTTCCCATTTTTAATTTTATTAATAGAATCTATACAATTCATTACTCTCCCCTGTCCACTCATTTAAAATAGAGTTCTTACTTTTGTATATAATGACAAAAAAGTTCAAATTATCAAAGATAATAAGCAAGAGTTGAACAAAACAAAAATAACAAACAAATTCTAAAAAAAAGTCAAATATTAAACAGATTGGAAAAAAATGCAAAACAACAAATAAATAACAGAAATTACAAAATCGGCAAAAAAGTCAAACTATAAGTTGGAGAATATGCAATATATTATCGTGGCCATGTTAAAGTTGCTCTTATTGTGAAAGTTAGTAATTGCGATTAAATGTTGAGAATAAACACATGCAATGAAGTCATAGAGTGGGGTTTTAAAAGAAAATTATAAAAGTGAATTATTGTAATGGAATGTGACACCACTCACTCAATAATTTCATCATAGCTCATTATTTTTCTTTCCACCTTTACATTTATTGTGATTTTATTTGGTTGCATATTTTTCTAAAGCATACATGCAATTGTTGACTATAGTCTCGGAAAAATAGGTTCACATTCTGTTTTAGCACTTTGATTATTTTATACACCTATTTACCTATATAAATATGTGACAAAAACCATGTTTTCTAAATTCCTTGACTTGTAAAACGATGGTAAAATCAAAATGTCGAGCATCTTAGTTCAATGGATTGTTTGCTAGAGTTACTTGTTAACAAAAAGTTAGTACCAACAAAGTCACTATTTACAACTTTGCATTAATCTATACATCGCTGGATCCAAGTGTAGTTAGAGGGGGCTTAAGCTCCCTCAAATTAAAGGTTTTAAAAGAAAGCAAATCATTCGCCCCATGGCCCCCCACATCACGAATCGACAAAATAGTGAGTAAATAACGGTTTAATCCTAGCATGTTCCTTAAAGAAGCGGTTATATACCCGATGCGCATAAGAGCCACCACAATTGATGAAGCTCTCACATTATTCTAGTGGGATTCGAATCTGAAATATATTATACTAAGTACCTTGAAGACCATTTAAGCTACCCGTGTGGATAAAAATGAGACTCCTAATCATAAATGGATGAAGTATGCATTATCTATTAACCAGTCATCCATATTTTCCCTAAATAAATTATCAACTAAAATTTTGCTTTTCAAAGTTAGAGACCATAGCAAGTGTGAAATTTATTAGCGCGATCATAGGCAAACTTTCTCTGGATTGGACTAACATCATTGTCGGTCCGTTAATTTGATTTTTTTTTTCAAATATAGTTACTTTCATGTCTTGAGTAAAGTGTAAGAATCATTTCTTTTTAATTTCTTGTTGACCAACTTCTTGATTTATAAACTTAGTATTGTGATTTGTGGGCCATTATAATGCTGAATTCGAGAAGAAAAAAGAAAACGATTTGTAAAGAGCAAGTTCTCCACTAGTTTAATGGATAAAATCATATTTAAAGATTTTGGGCTAAAATATTTAAGTGCAAAGAATTTTTTTATCTAAATATTTTTCATAGTTGGCCCAAAAGGCCTGAGTTTTGATTGGGCCCATTTATTTTAACTTTGTTAACAACTAGCAGTTATTATTATTATTATTATTATTATTATTATTATTATTATTATTATTATTATTATTATTATTATTATAATAAAAACAACCACAACCACAGCAACAACAACAACCACAACAACAACAACAACAACAACAACAACAACAACAATAATAATAATAATAATAATAATAATATTAAAGAAAAGTGACGGAATAATAATTTATGATAACATAATAGCAACAAAAGCTTTATAAATCTCAAATTGAGTTTTTAAACATCATGGAATAGTTCCATTTCTCATTTTCCAAAAGTAATCTTGATATCATCTATATAAAATAAGACTGATTTTAATAGTAGTTTTTTCCCTCAAAGAAATCCTTTTTCTTGAAAACTTGTAAAAAAGTCATCAAACATTTGGTCAAGAGATTTCATAGGAGGAAGCCCCAGCTCAACAATCTTGCTACTATCCATACTATGGGGCATATCACCCCCTTTTTGAGTGCTACACCTGAAAAAAGAAAGACAGTAAGAAAATTAGTACTACCGTTGATTCAATCACTGAAAGAAAAGATCAATTCTTTGGGAGCAATGGAGATGATAGAATCAGACATATTCCCGAAATGTTCATTCTATCAACTAGGTTATCTTTAATTCGATACGATATTGCTTGTCACACTTACTTATCTTCGTAAGGGTAATTAGGATATTTCTCCCTCAACATTTGAATGATTTCTGACCAATGTGCCACTGAGCTTGAACATATAAGTCTGCCAGATGCTTCACTTTCTTCCATAGCTAAAATATGTGCATTCACAACATCATATATGTGAACAAAACCTATTCTTGTGTTGGGATATTCTCCTCTCACACCTAATCCAAACAAAGGAGTAGTATTAATTGAAAGGAATTTAAAAAACATTGGGACTTCAATTTGGAGAAATTAATGTGTGTGTAAGGATTATTCATCGTACATGATGCGTGGTTTGGAACGAAACAATTTGTTTCAATTAATAAAGAACCGCTCTGTTTAGTTCGTTAACATCTTGTCTATGCCAAAAATAACGAAAGAACTCAAGAGAAGCACGCAACATTTAAACCCGAAACTCGATCTAATTCTAACCTTTTATAAGAGCCAATGTAAGTAACAATGTGCTAGTTGGTTGAGGGGCAAGCAAAGGGCCAATCACAAATGATGGATTCACCACCACTAAATCAAGCCCATTTTCATGAGCAAAATCCCAAGCCTCTTTTTCAGCTACAGTTTTTGCATAACCATACCACAGCTGCAAAAACAACATCCTCCAAATTATTTTGCTAAATCATTATAAAAAATAAATTAAAAAATTGAAGGCAATAATACTACATTGTATCTCTTGCAATATTCAGGATCGCTCCAGTGAGATTCATTGAGGGGGGATGCTTCTTCGGCATCGAATCTGTATCGGATCGAAGAGCAAGATGAGGTTAAGACAACCCTCTTCACACTGATAGATTTCTTGCAAGATTTTAGCACGTTTAGGGTTCCGTTTATGCATGGATCGATCAATTTTTCCTGCAAAAATAAAATGAAAATATGTTATTTTCAAGAAATATTATAAAAGTAGTTAATATTAATGACTATAGTGGTTATTCCGGTAGCATTTTTGTTTCAAAATTTAAATTGAGAAATTATATTTGGGTTCTACTAGGCAAAAATTGCCGAAAAAAATATAAAATTTGGTTATGTTCTAGTTCGTTTAAAATTTTAACAATCGATCTGACAAATCATAAAGTTTAAATTTATTCACAACTATCATACAACGATTTGTTTGGCGAAATTAATATTTAATATGACATCTGAAAAATCATATGTTGATGTTGATGTTACTGCTATGAGCCTATGACTAATTAAACGATGTCAACTGTTCATATCGTGAATGACGGCATTCTATTGAAAAACATCAACAACATCATGTAACATGTATGATGATTGAATTTTTTTTTTGTCGTGGGATAATTATGAAAAAAATTCCAAGCTCCTTATTTTAATATTTTCCCTATTGTATTTTAATGTTGTGATAAGTATCACAATTAGACCAAAGTTCGTGGTTTTTCAAAATTTTCCCTATATATCTTACAAAAACATGGACTTGCCTTTACGTTGTCATCATTCGCCACGAGCACCGGAGACGCCACGTGGAAGACGCCGTCTGCGCTCTCCACGGCGGCGTCGAAGCTGCCCTCTTCCACCAAATCAGCTCTCATAATCTTGAGCCTTTCCTTTGCTCCATTCAGCTGCATGAGATAGCCTACTTTGTCTGTGTTATCTGATGTAAGAAAAAAAATGAAACAATGTAAGAATTAAATCCCATGTTTGTATAGTAAATCTAATATAAAGAATCACAAATTGTACCTGGATCTCTAGCAGTTGTTCTTACAATATGACCCTTTTCAAGCAGAGATTTGATCAAATAAGCTGCAATAAGACCTGTTCCTCCAGTTACACAATATTCTGGCATCTTGATACACTTAATGTTATTGGCAATACATGTGGAACTTGGATTTATATAGGAGTTTATGTTTGTTTATAAAATTAGATAAATTATTGGATCATAGTAAGAAAGCACAATTATCATGTAAAAGCAAGTGGATAGTGGTTTGGAATTTGGTTACCAATGTCATGATCCACCTCAATACTAATCCTCTTTTTAACTACCATTTAATTTAAGGAAAATTATTGGAAAAACTATAAAATTTGATCAAATTTTAGTACGTTTACTCGCGACCTTAAAAATAAGTTGGAAAAACAGTGAAAGTTTTATTTGTTCTCAATTATCTCATGACTAAATAAGGTTGGCTACGTGTAATATATCGATGATGTTTTCCATGGGATTACAATTCCAAATCCATGTACCAAGCGGAGCCCCAGAGTCTCGGTTCATTAATTGTTTCATGAGAAATGGAAAGTCAACTCTTTCAATCCTAGGATAGTGATAAAATGCAAACTCTGAATATCATACAAACTTCGAACTATGATTTGAATTATAAAAAAATGTCAACATTCACGAGAGGGATATCATCACAGCACTATAAAACATATGCACCAGCCGGGAATCGAACCCGGGTCTGTACCGTGGCAGGGTACTATTCTACCACTAGACCACTGGTGCTACTTGTTTTTCATTTATAGATAAAATTAATTTATTCTATCTTCTCCCATTCCAAACTCTTTCCATTCCTTCTTAACAAAAATTAAGAAACAAATTTTGAGATAAGCAAAAAAAAGGCAAGAAACACTCTTTACCTTAAATAAAGATAAAAAAGACTTCATCAAAATACTAGTAATTTTTTATCTTGCAAGAGGATAAAAAAAAGACTTTAATTACATCCCATTTGAATAAAGTCGTTTTAATTTGCAACCACACCGTACCGTTACAATTCATCAGCATTCATTAAAAACAAGGTTGTCATTTTCGTCTCATTAAACATCGAAAAAGCCGCTTTCCGCAACAAATCTTTTCCAACATTTCACACCTTAATTTTGTTCAATCATTTCACACAGCTCAACAAATTATAAATAAGATTCTGATGAAATCACAAAGAAACCAAAAAATGGAGTTGTACAAAATCCACATCCTAGCATTTGCAGCTTTGATATGTTGTACCTCCACAGCCTATGGATGGGGAATTGATGGCCATCTCATCACTTGTAGACTTGCTCAGGTTAATTTCAACACTTTCTTATTGTTTTTTTTTAATTATTCTCTTATTTATTCGATGTGGGATTTTGGTTGGTTGCTGCAGCCGAGGTTGAGCAAGGCGGCTGCGGCCGCGGTCTCCCAACTCCTGCCTGCGTACGCGGATAATGATCTCGGTAGCTTGTGCTCGTGGGCCGACCGTGTTAAGTTCCGTTACCACTGGTCGTCGGCCCTTCACTACATCGATACTCCGGATCAACTCTGCTCCTATCAATACACTAGTGAGATCCATTCTTCAACTATACACTAATCAAATATTTCAAGTGTTATTTGCCTATTAATTCCTTTAAAATCTTTATGTTAATTATCAAACTATGGATTTGTTATAATTTTTAATGAAACGGAAGGGAGAAAACAAGAAATAATTAATTTAGTACTAATACGAGGTCGTTTCCCTGCCTGACATTCAATAATGCAATGTAAGTAAGTCATCAATCCATGTCTAACACTAAAAAAAAATCATCAACATTTTCACTTATGCAAATACAGGGGATTGCAAAGATGAAGATGGGATAAAAGATAGATGTGTGGCTGGAGCAATCTACAATTACACTAATCAGCTCATCACATACACCAATCCCAATTCTCAATGTACCATCCTTCAATCTTCAATATTCAATTTTTTATTTTTATTTTTTATTTTTTTATTTTTTTATAGTATGAACTTACATGGATTGATATGAACACCAGATAATCTCACTGAAGCACTTCTCTTCCTAGCTCATTTCATTGGAGACATCCATCAGGTTACCACAATCTTGTTTTTGATTCGACAAAATATGATCAGAACACACATTTTAGGTCAGATAACTTTTTAATCGTGCAGCCTCTACACGTCGGATTCACTTCAGACAGAGGAGGAAACACAATTGATGTGCATTGGTACACTAGAAAAACACTTCTTCATCATGTAAGTCAATTCAATTCCTCCATTAAAACCATCCTTTTTTCGAAGAATCTATGTTCGATCCATATCCACAGGTATGGGACGACAACATTGTCGAAACAGCAGAAGAAAGGTTCTTCGATTCCAACGTAGAAGAACTCATACATACACTCCAAACGAACATAACGGTATCTATATACACAATCCCTATCTATTCTTACCTCACCATTCCTTTCCAAACTACTAGAACCTTCTTAATTCTAAAACAGACCGTGTGGGCGAGCCAAGCAAAGGCGTGGGAGGCCTGCAGCAAGACGGCCTGTCCAGACGCGTAAGTTCATAAAACGAAAAAAATCAACATAATACAAATTTCAAATGACATGAATGCCTCGTGTAGATATGCATCGGAAGGGATCAAAGCAGCGTGCGACTGGGCTTACAAGGGCGTTAGCAACGGCTCTGTTCTCAAAGGTGCGTTTTTCGCATTTTTTTTCTATAGACCAATTCTTTTTATATCATGATCTATGATTTATGCAGACGACTACTTTCTATCACGTTATCCGGTGGTGAACATGAGGCTAGCTCAGGGCGGTGTTCGTTTAGCAGCTACTCTTAACCGGATATTTGGATAACGGATTATATCAACGTGTTTATTGCATTCGAACTTCTTGTATGAACATGTTTTCGATCAAAACAAGATAATCGAGCAATTGAACTAGCATGTAATCTGCATTCAATGTGTTCATTTGGTTGGCAACAAAAGCATTGTCACAATTCTAAAGACAAATAAAACACTATGGAATATGAGATATGAGATATGTGATAAGGTGTCACATGTAACTTCTTTATGCTCATTTAATCTCATTTAAATAAATTTTATATTAGCCGTAATTAGGATTTGTATTACTTATATACAAACATGAGAGGTGGTTTGTAGAATTTCAGCAAACTATATTTCAATTTTTATTTTTATGTATAAGGCTATAAAATATTGTGTTTTTCATGAGTATCTAATTTGGGGTTTTGATTGATTGAGATAACAAATTTAATATTAGAAATTGAATTATTTAGTTTCAAATAATTAAATAAAGGAAAAAAAGTAGCTTTTTGTCTTTTTTGAAATATTATTATTAATATATTGTGGCCTCATCGTGGTCGAGCAATTGACCCATTACGTTAGGAAGGCCCAATATTTATAAGTAATGGACAAATTCATAATGCATTCACCAATACTGTTGCAACTTAAATCATCATCCATTTTGACAATTAATCAAATGAAAATGACAATCTCTCTTAACTTTGAGTTTCCTTTTTCTCTAATGAGTTATTATACTTTAGAACATAGTACTATATTTTATTTTGTAGTTTTGAGAATATGTACACAAATTTTCACTAAAGTTCAATTATTAGTATTATATAATTTCAAAGTTTATAGTTTTTAATTACGAAAAATCAAATGTTTACTATAGGTCAACCCTAATTAAGTCATATTCTATGTTAATTAACACGAAAGTTTATATCTTCCGTCGTATAATTTTAAGTTCGAATTTACTTAAATTAATAATCATCAAATAGAGTTCGAATTTGACTTATTCAGATGAAGCGGTAATTCCCACACATGATGTCCAATTTTGGTACACCATGGATGTGGCAATATGGATCTTCGACGACTACAACAGTAGTTTGATATTACACACGGTGTACACACGGTGTCCAATTTTGGTACACCGTGGATGTGGCCATATGGATCTTCGAAGTTGTTCGGATTTTCGAATAAAACAATAGTTTGATATTGTTCATTTTGGGTCAAGCCCACACAGATTTGTTTTTGGATCACTCCTCAAAAGGCTCCCTCAATTGGGAGTGGACAGAAATTTATATTCGCCTCCCAACTTCCCTCAGACTTCTGATGTGGGATAGATTTGTACTCCATCCGTTCCATAGTAATTGGAGCGTTTCTTTTCGGCATGGAGATTAAGAAAAATTATGTTAGGTGAGTTAATAAGTAAAGGAAGAACAAAATGGAAAATGAAAAAGGTAGAGAGATGGAGAGAAAAAAAAGTAAGAGAGAGTAAAGTAGGTGTGGAAAAATGTGTTGACTTTTACTTAAAAGGGAAATGACTCTATTACTATGGAACGTACCAAAATGACAAAATGACACTATTACTATGGAACCGGAGGGAGTACTTAACAAACGTGATCTCCAACCAACAAAAAAAAATTAGCTTTTGGGAGAACATTGCCTACAGGCACAACGAGGTACCACTAAAGCGACGCCCCTACTCGCAAATATCATATGTTTCGAGGCCATTTCTACACGGTAAACCAAGTAAGTCCAAAGTTACAACACTGAGCCACCAGAAAGGAAATTAGTTGGATGATTAAAATCATCCACGTGAGGTACAATGAAATTTATATGGTTCTGAACCGGAACTGTGAGATTTAAATGGAATCAAAACTGTCACTTTTGAAACCTTGGTTTGGTTCAGATTCCAAAATTCTGGTACTGAAACCGTGCTGGGACCGTGAAAACCGTCGAAAAATCGTGAAACCCAGCCGGAACTGCAAAAAACCGTCGAAAATTGGCAGTTCGGAACCGTGAAAAACTGTTAAAAATGGTGGGCATCTCTAAATGCAACTAATGATGAAGTTGCATAATCCGTTTCAAATAAATTCGAATCGTACTGGATTTCTTAAATTTAATTTAACTAAATCTTGCCAACCACCGATCTATAAATATTTAGTTACGAATTAGCAATCACATCCTTAATTAAATCAAATCTCTCCAGTTCCCTTTTAATTCGAAACACCCAAGTGGCCAATCACTTTCGAATTTTCACCGGGATGTGCGGTGCATAGTCCATTTCCCTTAAGTAAATCCCACCGATTCCATCACCTTCGTTTCCTTATTTCCTATTAACATTTCTTCCTTGAGTGTATATTTATTAACCTTTTATTCCATTATCATTATAAAACTAATTTTTGAGCAAATATTTCCAGTAATTGATTAGTACCATGTATCTGTATTATATTTGTATTGTATTTTTAATAAATTATACTGTATTCCAATACTTCTTTGTGTGGATAATTTAAAATTATACTCCATGATTTGTATCTTCTTTAATTTTACAACATAAAAACACTATATTTTAAAATATAACTTAAAATTTTTAAATGAATATCCCAAGTGATTAGGAGTATTTAATTAGGTTTAGCCATTTTTGTCTTAATTATACACTATAAATTTAATTTCCCACATAAAGAAGTTCATATAATATTTTATTATAGAAGTAAATAAAAACATAATAAGAGGATTGGATTTTAATCATCCTCGCTAAACATAGAGAGAGTATTAAAAATTGAATAGTATTAAAAGAATTTCCTAATTGTGCAGGGAAAGCTAATTTAAATTATCAAATTTATTCAAATCATAATTTATCATGACCTCGTAGAGTATATAGATGACAAATAAATATAGAATAAAGAATAGTTAAAAGAATATAAAAGAGAAGAAAGGTGATGGAATCGGTGGGATTTACTTAAATTGAAAATGAAATAAGGGGAAATGGATGGAGGCATTGTACGGCACCGTTTTGATGCACCGCACACCTGCTGTGCTCCCACCATAGCATACTGTGCCCCCACCATAGCAGGGTATCCACGCCAATATTCACATGTACAATGTCTGAACTAAAATTATGAAATAAAAATCATCATATTACTAATTAATTAGGAACAAAATAACTTTGAAGTATTATGTAAAGTGCGATGCAATGAATGATACAACATCTTGTTATAGTAAAATATACTATCATGGTATTGAGCCAAATGTAACGTCGAAAATGACATGCATAAGTGATCGTATTCATTTATTAACAAATACAGATGATTGGAACTAGATTTTCCCATCACACCAACTCGAAACACCACTAGTTTCAATATGTGAATGGGACTAGCCAAATAGATCGAAGCGGTCAATTCGATCCAATTTTTAATATATATTTCCTCCGTTCCAGGTTAATAAAGTCATTTTTCTATTTTGGGATGTTTCAGGTTAATTAAGTCATTTATATTTTTGGCAAAATGTCACCCTCTCTCTTACTTTATTTTATCTTGATCTGTCTAACTTTATTCACCACCCTAACACACTATTCTTAAACTCTGTGCCGAAAAGAAATGTCTTTATTAACAATGAACAGAGAGAGTATTAATATAACGGTAAAATCTAGCATAAAATTAGACGTGCTAAAATATTTTATCCAACATCGAAAATATGAAGTAAAAACAACAGATCACCTAAAATACATAATAAACCACTCCCAATCGAAACAAACCTTGCAATCCATGCTCATGCATGAAAGACTTGTACTGTGTTACGGCCTTAATTTCCACATCTGTTGTGAGAACAACTGATCGATGTGCGATATATAGACTAAATGTGCACTCTCTCCTAACAAACTAGTCTTTTGGGATGAATTCTTATGTTTGGTCTGTATAAATTGGTGCTTTTATTGAAAGCCCAAACGGCTTGGAGTGGTGGCCGGGCAACGAACTCGTCGTGACCAACGAGTATGTTTGGGGCCGACTCGGAATGGTGCCCACGGAGTGGTAGCCTGGTAAAAAACCAGCCGTGACCAACGAGGACGTTGACCCTTAAAGGAGGGTCGAATGTTTCGGCCTCAATTCCCACGTCGGTTGTGAGAACAACTGATATGGAATATATAGACTAATCGAGTTCTCTATCCTAATAGACTAGTCTTTTGGGATGAGATCTCTTGCTTGGTCTGTATCATATCATGCCCGTCCATCTATGGAGATCGAATCGATCCAACATTAAAACGCAGTTTACACCAAAATCTATTAATTAGAACAATAATTTGATGAAAGACCTCCGATTACGATACTCAGCTACTTCTGCTCACACCCCATTAGTAGTTTAGTACTCCATTAGTAGTTTAGTACTCCCTCTCCCACTCTTTAAATACCCAAATCCCCCTCCTTCCAATCACTCCACCACAAACCTCCGCCGCCATGGCTCCTTCGTTAACCAAACGAACCTACCAATTCGTCGTAAACAATTTCTTAAAACTCATTTTCATACCAATCGCACTAGCTATTTCAGCCAAAGCGGACTATATCATACAGTTATACAATTCCATGCATCTCACCCCACTCCACTTACTGTGCTCCTCCTTCCCAATCCTCTACACCCTCACCGTGTTCCTCATCTCCCGCCCACGCCTGGTCTACCTCGTCGACTACGCCCTATTCAAGCCCCCCCACAGCTGCCGCGTCTCCTCCGCCTTATTCATCGAGCACTCCCGCGTGGGGAGGCTCTTCTCCGACCCGAAAAGCGTCCACTTCCAAACGAAGATTCTAGAACGTTCCGGACTCGGAGAGGAAACATGCCTCCCCCCGGCCCTCCACTACATCCCCCCGACCCCAACGATGGCGCTGGCCCGGGAAGAAGCTGAGCTCGTTATTTTTTCCGCGATGGATTCACTATTTACCAAAACCGGAGTCAAACCCGAGGAAATTGACATTTTAGTTCTAAACTGTAGCTTATTTTCACCGATTCCGTCGCTGACGGCGTCGGTGATTAATAAGTACAACATGAGGAGTGATATAAATAGCTTCAATCTCTCCGGCATGGGATGCAGCGCCAGCCCGATCTCGGTAGATCTCGCCTCCGATCTTCTTCAACGGCATCGCAATTCATATGCGGTTGTGATCAGCACCGAGATTATAACCCCAAATTCCTACCTAGGGAAGGAGAGAGCAATGCTCCTCCCAAATTGCCTCTTCCGGATGGGCGGCGCCGCCGTGCTCTTATCCAATCGCAGATCCGATCGCCGCCGCGCGAAGTACCGCCTCTCTCACGTCGTCCGAACGCACAGAGGCGCGGACGACAAATCGTACGGATGCGTATCGCAGGAGGAGGACGACGAGGGGAACGTCGGGATCAAATTGAACATCGATCTGATGGCGGTGGCCGGAGAGGCCTTGAAATCGAACATCACGGCGATCGGACCGCTGGTCCTCCCCGCATCGGAGCAATTGCTCTTCGCGATCTCTCTAATTATGCGAAAATTCTTCAATTCGAGATCTAAACCGTACATTCCCGATTTCAAAGAGGCGTTTGAGCATTTCTGCATCCACGCCGGCGGGAGGGCGGTGATTGATGAGCTGCAGAAGAGCCTCCAGCTGACGAATGAGCAGGTGGAGGCGTCGAGGATGGCGCTGCATCGATTCGGAAACACTTCTTCTTCGTCGCTGTGGTATGAATTGAGCTACATTGAGTCGAAGGGGAGGATGAGGAAAGGGGATAGGGTTTGGCAGATTGCGTTTGGGAGTGGATTTAAGTGTAACAGCGCGGTGTGGAGATGTAACCGGACGATCAAGTTGCCGGTGGAGGGGCCGTGGGCCGACTGCATTGATAAGTATCCGGTGCATATTCCGGATGTTGTGAAGCTCTAGTCTACGAGCGAAAATTTAGTGGTCTGGATAAATTTTTATTGCTATGAGTCTGGATAAATTTTTATTGCTATGATTGTTATATTCTCTCCGTCCCAAGAAAGATTACTACTTTATGAGCGGCATGAGATTTTATCTAGTTTATTTGTGTATTGTGTGTAAAGAATAAAGTAAGAAAGAGAATAAAATAGAGATGATGTTTCTATTTTTAATAATGGAATATATTAGTTGTGACAAACTAAAGAGAAAAGTGACTCATCTACTATTTATCTGAATTATAAATTTCTACTACCTTTTTATTATTATTGTTATTGCCAATTGGTTTTTCTTTATTCTGTTTTATTGCGTGTTATGTGATGAATAAGTAGTCTATGTAATTGAATATGGGATTAAGTTTTTCCCAAAAATATATTCTCTCGTCCCATTAAATATGCAATATTTGGGAATCGGCACAGGTTTTTAAGGAGTGTTGTTTTGTGAGTAAATAAAGAAAGAGTAAAGTAAGAGAGAGGAAAAGTAGAAATGGAGATGTTTCTGTTTTAGGAAACGTTTCATTTTTAATGGGACAAAATAAAAAGGAAAACATTTCATTTCTAATGGGACAGGGAGAGTATGTAGGAATTAGGATGGCTAAATCAATATGTCTATTTTTGTAGAAAAACACATTAAATAGACTAAAAGTAGTCAATGCTACAATCAGTAATAAAAAGATAAAAGCATAAAAGCTAGAAATATGTTCTAAATATTATTCAATCGACAATGGGATGGCAAATACGAATTCAGACCAGTGATGTGTTAATAATGTCCATTTTTGTTGAAAAATAATATAAATGTGGAATTCTATATCATGTGTCTATTTTTTTTAGAAAAAACTTTACATTGACTAAATATAGTTGATAATGCAATCTATAATAAAAGCTACAAACATAAAAGCAAAGCAAAATCAAGAAATATGAAAGAGTTACGAGTTAGAATAAACCCTGAATATTTTTCGATCAATGAATTGAATAAACTACTACATTAGGTCTCTGTAGCAGTAGTTATTAACATTCCAAGGTGGCAATTGCATATTCGAACCAATCGAGGGATGTGTACAATTCATGATGGAGAAGACTACTCCATGTGGATCTGTATACATAATATCTGGACCAGGGCAATTTCGATACTGCACCTGTGCATCCGTGTAACACTAATCTTTTTTATAAATATAGATGCAGAGTTGTGATCAATGTCGAACCAATTTTAAAGACCGAACTAGAGACCAAATCTGGGCTATTAGATCTAGTTTTTTTGATGAGATGTGTTGCTGTGAAAAAATTTTCGGCTTCATTACAAGCCCATTTTACTTCATTGTTTATTACTTCATTCTGTACGTAATACCTTGAAACTACAACATGTTTTTACTTGCTTCCAGTAGGTTTTGAAATAATTCAACATATGCTTCATTCAAATTCATTGACGTGGGTTTTTGTTTGATTAACATTTAAAAATGCAATTTATTCAAGTGAGTTTATTACTTCATTCAGAAACATTATTACTTCATTGGATAAGATTTTTACTTCATTCCAGTAGGACTTCAAATGCTTCTACACATACTTCATTCCAATAATTTATTACATTATTCCATGTGATTATTAAACCATATTAGCGCTATGGCGGTGGTGATAGATATTGTAGAGAGAAATAACGGCACGCGACGGCGAAACCACATTTACGTACTAGAATGAAGTAAAAACCTACTAGAATGAAGTAAAAACCTGATCTAAAAGCCCTAATTTGATAGGGTTCGATGGTTCGGTTTTTAAGAATGGATTTGTGGATAATGGGACTCTATAGATGCAGTCCCAAATTATTTATCCTCAATATAGGAGTAATAGTTTAGTTATTCCTTCTATTGTGTTACTTGTTATTTTCTCTACTCACAATCATATGGCATAGTGTCTCCAATGAGTAGTGTTACTTAAATTTGTATTGTTAGGAAGTTTAATCTGGACTTATGTTATGATTAGAGTTTTAATTTTCTATTAATATTAAACCGTCGGTTTAATTCATTTTGATTCATTATTAACTATTAGCAATCTTACAAAAATAGATCCACCTTTGACACGGCATATTCCCTAAGATTATCCCCGTATCTTTACTATTTAGTTAGCTATGATTTCCCATATCTTTTCATACTTATTAGGATTATTTTCTTTTTCCTTGAGTTAGGGTATTTAGCATTATAAATAGGGTCTTTGTTATTCCTTTCCATTATTGAAGAAATATCAAAGTATTTTATTTATCTTTTACGCTATTTCAGTTTTTGCAAAGTAATCTTGTTTTGATCGACCGACAAAGCTCCAATGACTACCTTTATACCTAAATTTGACGCCGGAGTGATCGTCGGACAATAGCTCCCGCAACGTTCGACGCAAATTATCCGAGTTAAGGAACTTCATCCTTAACAATTTGGTGCTTTCATCTTCGCAACTCATGGCTCATACCAACGAGGATATAATTTCCTTGTGTGACCGGATAACGACTTTCCGCATCAGATTAAACGAGAGGATGGATGCAGCCGATCGTCAGGCTTACATGGAGTGGCAGCTTCCCACCCATAATCAGTACGTCGCTGCTCACTCGTGGCAGCAGGACCGTACTTCCTTCTACCAGCCGGACTGGTACCGTTCTCCACCGGATCCAGACCCGCCTTATGCCCCTCCGGCATATGCCAACCGCGCTGATCATTCCCTGGATTGGCAGCACCTCCGGCCGCCAGATGCTACACCGCTTCACGGCATGAATCATCAATTCGGCTTGAATTCCTGCTGGTATCCACCGCCACCGCTAACAGCAGCTCTACATGCCTCCTCCAAAAACCTACAACCCGCCGCCGCAGCTGCCGATTCTTGATTGTGATCGGGTTGAGGACGGTTCTGCTGATTCTACCGAGAGGATTCACGATTCTTCTTCGGGTTTTGATGGAGTTGAAAAGGTTGAGAAGTTGGAGAAGTCCAGTCAGGATTCCCCGCGCAAAGAGAAACCGGTTCAAGGTAGAGAAGAGCTCGAGTGTTCGCGACAAAGCTCGCACCATGACCACCCGCAGCTGCCCTCATGTTCACACCGCTGCTCTGCAACAACGCCTCTTCCCCCTGTTGCTGCCTCCCCGAACTCAACCCCAACATGTACAACCTCGGACTGTCCCCCGGCTTTGATAACTCAAAGCCGATCCTGCCCCGAACATTCCGTTGTTGATGCTGTTCCGCCGCCTCCACAAGCTGCAATCACTTCGACGTGCAGCCCCGATACTATCACCGGCGCCGCTGCCTATTGGCCCGCCTCAACAGGTTGTACTCTCTCCACCATGCAGCCTCGACATGATTAATATCGCCGTGCAGCGTAGAGCAAAGTCTTCCATCCTCGACGGAGAGGTTGAGTCTATTTTGACAAACCAAGGGTCTATTGGGGGAATTGCTTCAAGAAATCAGCCGATGATCATGGGTGTTGACAGTCTTAAAGATGTTATTATGGGGCAAGTAAAGATATTTTTGAAGGACACTTGTGCATTTGATCCAGGAGGGATAACTTGTGAAGCTTGTTATTGGCGTTCTTCATTGCTTCTTGATTCCCGATTCCCACTTTGAAGACAAGGTGGATTTTAACCGGGGGGAATTGATACGGCATATTCCCTAAGATTATCCCCATATCTTTACTATTTAGTTACCTATTGATTTCCCATATCTTTTCATATTTATTAGGATTATTTTCTTGTTCCTTAAGTTAGGGCATTTAGCATTATATATAGGGTCTTTGTTATTCCTTTCCATTATTGAAGAAATATCAAAGTATTTTATTTATCTTTTACGCTATTTCAGTTTCCGTAAAGTAATCTTGGTTTGATCAACCGGCAAAGCTCCGACGACTACCTTTATCCCTAAATTTGATGTCGGAGTGATCGTCGGGCAATAGCTCCCGCGACGTTCGATGCAAATTATCCAAGGAACTTCATCCATAACAACCTTCTACACTTTTGATAATTTATACGAAATTTTATACCATGAATATCTACCATAGATTTGTCGGTGGTTGATTTTATAATTTTTTTGGGAAGATAGAGTTAGAGTAAAAAATAAATGGAAATCAAGAAAATTAGTGAGAGATTTCTCGCCTAAATTAGTGAGAGATTTCAAAAAATTATGATCAGAATACAAATTTTAGGTCAGATAACTCTTTTATAGCGCAGCCTCTACACGTCCGATTCAATCTAGATAGAGGAGGAAACACAATTGATGTGCATTGGTACAATACTAAAACAGTTCTTCATCATGTTCAAGCCAATTAATGTAACGTCGAAAATGACACGCATAAGTGATCGTATTGAATCGATCCAACAGTAAAATGCAGCCCAACACTAAAACCTCTTAATTAGAACAATAATTTGATCGAAGCCCTCCGATTACGATACTCATCTACTTCTGCTCACAATTAACCCTTTCCCCGCACTCCATTAGCAGTTTAGTACTCCCTCTCCCACTCTTTAAATACCCAAATTTCCCCTCCTTCCAATCACTCCACCACCACCATGGCTCCGTTGTTAACCAAACAAAACTACCAATTCGTCGTAAACAATTTCTTGCAACTCATTTTCATACCAATCGCACTAGCTATCTCAGCCAAAGCGAATTATATCATACAGTTCTATAATTCCATGCATCCCACCCCACTCCACTTACTATGCACCTCCTTCTTAATCCTCTACACCCTCACTGTGTTCCTCATATCCCGCCCGTGCCCTATCTACCTCGTCGACTATGCCCTCTTCAAGCCCCCCCGCATCTACCGCTCCTCCTTCGCCGGATACATCGAGCACGCCCGCTTGGGGAGGGTCTTCTCCGACCCGAAAAGCGTCCACTTCCAAATGAAGATTCTAGAACGTTCCGGACTCGGAGAAGAAACATGCCTCCCCCCAGCCCTACACTACATCCCCCCGAACCCAACGATGGCGCTAGCCCGAGAAGAAGCCGAGCTCATAATTTTTTCCGCGATGGATTCACTATTTACCAAGACCGGAGTCAAACCGAGGGATATTGACATTTTAATTTTAAACTGTAGCTTATTTTCACCGACGCCGTCGCTGACGGCGTCGGTGATTAATAAGTACAAAATGAGGAGTAATATAAAAAGCTTCAATCTCTCCGGCATGGGCTGCAGCGCCGGCCTGATCTCAATCGATCTCGCCTCCGATCTCCTCCAAAAGCATCCTAATTCAAACGCGATTGTGATCAGCACCGAGATTTTAACCCCAAACTCCTACCTAGGGAAGGAGAGAGCAATGCTCCTCCCAAATTGCCTCTTCCGGATGGGCGGCGCCGCCGTGCTCTTATCCAATCGCAGATCCGATCGCCGCCGCGCGAAGTACCGCCTCTCTCACGTCGTCCGAACGCACAGAGGCGCGGACGACAAATCGTACGGATGCGTATCGCAGGAGGAGGACGACGAGGGGAACGTCGGGATCAAATTGAACATCGATCTGATGGCGGTGGCCGGAGAGGCCTTGAAATCGAACATCACGGCGATCGGACCGCTGGTCCTCCCCGCATCGGAGCAATTGCTCTTCGCGATCTCTCTAATTATGCGAAAATTCTTCAATTCGAGATCTAAACCGTACATTCCCGATTTCAAGGAGGCGTTTGAGCATTTCTGCATCCACGCCGGCGGGAGGGCGGTGATTGATGAGCTGCAGAAGAGCCTCCAGCTGACGAATGAGCAGGTGGAGGCGTCGAGGATGGCGCTGCATCGATTCGGAAACACTTCTTCTTCGTCGCTGTGGTATGAATTGAGCTACATTGAGTCGAAGGGGAGGATGAGGAAAGGGGATAGGGTTTGGCAGATTGCGTTTGGGAGTGGATTCAAGTGTAACAGCGCGGTGTGGAGATGTAACCGGACGATCAAGTTGCCGGTGGAGGGGCCGTGGGCCGACTGCATTGATAAGTATCCGGTGCATATTCCCGAAGTTGTGAAGCTCTAGTTTACGAGTAAAAATTTAGTGGTCTGGATAAAAGGAGGAGATATAAATTTCTTAATTATTATGTCGGACCACTAAATTTTTATTGCTTAGATTGTTTTACTCTCTCCATCACATCGACAAATTTAATAGGCGGACATGAGATTTGATCTAGTTTTATTTTGTGTGTTGTGTGAAAAAAATAAAGTAATAGAGATAGAATAAAATACTGATGTTTTTCATTTTTAATAATGAATGATCTTGATTGTGACAAACTAAAGAGAAAAGTGAGTCATGGGAGGAAAGAGTACCACTTTTCTGAATTGCAAGTTTCTACAACCTTTTTATTTTTATTGTTGATGCTGATTGGTTTTTCTTTATTCTATTTTTTTTCGTGTTATGTGATAAATATATGGATTTTAGTTTTTTTCCAAAAATATATGTAGGATGGCTACATCAATATGTCTATTTTTGAAAAACACATTAAATAGACTAAAAGTAGTCAATGCTACAACTAGTTATAAAAGACAAAAGCATAAAAGCAAGAAATATGTTAGACATTCTGAGATGGCAATGACGAATTCGGACCAAGAGTGATGTGTTCATAATTGAAAAATAAAATAAATGTGGAATTTTATATCATGTGTCTATTTTTGTAGAAAAAACTTTACATTGACTAAAAATACTCCCTCCGTTCCGTGGGTGAAATTTTTCGTCACAAAGTTTAAGAAAGGGATGTTGAGTGTGTTAAATAAATAGATAAAAAAAATAAAAGAGAAAAAAAAGTATAGAGATAAAGTAGAAAGTGAATAAAGTAAGATCGAGTAAAGTAACTCAACTATGAGGAAACTTCCTGAAATAAAAAAAAATGACTCAACTATGAGGGAATGGAGGGAGTAGTTGATAATGCAATCTGTAATAAAAGCTACAAACATAAAAGCAAGAAATATGAAAGAGTTACGAGTTAGAATAAGCCCTAAATATTATTCGACCGATGAATTCAATAAACATTCCAAAATTGCAATTGCATATTCGAACCAATCGAGTGATGTGTACACTGGATGGAAAAGACTAATCCATGTGGATCCATATACTATATAACACCTGGACCAGGGCAATTTCGATTGATGGACGTGCATTGGGACTGCACCCGTGCATACGTGTAGCACTAATCTTTTTTATAAACATGCAATCCCAAATTATATATCCACAATATAGGAGTAATAGTTTAGTTATTCCGTCTATTGTGTTGTTATTTTATCTACTCACAATATTTTTATTAACTATGATTATCTGTATACTATAGTGGGTGTGGAAGGGGAAGTGTGGACCATTACTTCATTCAAAAGTACTACCAAACATTTGGTACTCATAATTCGTGGGAAGTAAATTTGCAAGTGTCCCGGATGTGCATAAAACATGTTACACCTAAGTTTCAGGAAATTAATACTGTCATTAATAGTATATTTCGTACTAGGGTAGTGATAAATTAACAAAAATTGTATATACAAAATTGGACATTTTAGGTATTTAACATTTAAAATAAATTTATAGTTATTTACTAATTTGATGTATTACATAGTTACCCTTCTATGATTATTAAGGAAAGAATAAATTTTCTATAATCAATATATAGACATTTAGGAAATAGATTTATTATATCTTTGAAATCAATTGTTTAGATTAACGTAACATCCATTTATATGTTTGCATAATTTCTTCTTCCAGGAATGATGATATTTCATTTGTCTATGGTGTCCCAAATGTCTTGGCTCGAGCTTTTTCGGTCAAAACTCATCTCTGGTTGTCCAATGAAAAATAAATATTAATTTTTTTTAATTGTTGTGTGTAACTCGACAATTGATATTAATTAATAAATTATAGATTACTTAACTATAGACATGATTTATGTCCTTTATATATATCTCTAAATGCGATTTTTGAAAATTAAAATTTAATTACAATTAATGGATATATTGTACAAAATATATGATGTCATATATTTTGCCATTTCAGATGATGAACAGGAATAACTGAAACAAATTTTATAATAAAATTACAATATTTAATTAAAATATAAAAGATAAGTTTTAAATTAAGAAAAATGAATCAAAGTTACCTTCTATACAACTTCTTTTTTTTCCAAATACAATTTGATTATAAATACGTACCAATTTTTGGAATAGTAATGAAGTCTATGACTTTTTATTGCATAATTTCCTGAGGATGAATAGGAATGAATTAATAATTGATTTTATAATATTTTACCATATTTGATTTCACAATATTAGACTACACAATATTTTATAGTAATTAAATTTTGAATAATGAACTTGACTATATATATATAAGTAATAAAACGACTAAATGTGTATATAAGTAATAAAATGAATAAATGTGTATAATTAATTTCGTCAAATGAAAATATGAAATAAATATAGTCATTCGTATTCAATTATTTTATTATTAAATCATCTTTAAAATTCTAAACTATAAAAACGACTGCATATTAATTTCTTTGTTATCCAATGGAATAATAATAGCCATCCACATTAAATTTTATTTTTTATTACTAAATAATTATTATAATTCTTAGTTGTAATAATGACTAATGCATACAATTAATTTTTTAGTGTTATCATCTAACGATCCAAGTATTTTATTATTAATTCATCTTTGAAATTCTAAGTTATAAAAATGACTGCATGTGCATACACTTAATTTCTAAACGTTATCATCGAATGGAATATTAGTAGTCATTCATGCAATTAAAGTTATATTACAAAATAATTTTGAAAATTCTAAGTTACAAAAAGTCAAAAATGCATAGATGTATAAATAATTTCTTAGTGTCATCCAATGAAGTAAACATTTCAATTATTTTATTACGTAAATTCATCTTTGTAATTCTAAGTTATAAAAATGTTTCCAATTAGTTTTGTTTAGTAAATAATTCATAAAATTTTAAGTTATAAAAACGAGTGCATGTGTATATATTTAATTTCTAAATGTTATCATCTAATGAAATATTAGTAGTAGTATTCAATCCAATTATTTTTTAGTACTAAATAATTCTTACAATATGAAGTTATAAAACGACTAGATGCATATGTAATTAAATTTCTTAATGCTATTATCCAATGAAATAATTATAATAGTTACTCACATACAATTAAATTTTTATTACTAAATAATTATTAATATTCCAATTATAAAAAATTGAGTACAGGCATATAAAATTAACTTTTTAATGTTATAATCCAATGAAATAGTAATAATAGTCATTCACATCTAAGGTTGGCAATTTTTTATACGACACGGATCCGCACGAAGTTAACACGACATGAACACGCACGTTGAGGATTTGGGTTCTTATAGGGTCGACCCAATAAGAACCCGAAGATAACGGGTTGGGGTGGGGCCGGGTGGGGTCGGGTCGGGTTTGGGCCGGGTTAGTGTTATACGTTAAGAAAAAAATAATTACTTTTTATAAATTAAAAATTCTTAAACTTTAATTTTAGTTATTTTTGTTGATTGAAAAATATTATACATTAATTTTAATTAATTAAAAAAATATTATACTTATATTTTAATTAATTAAAATATTCTATACTTTAATTTTATTAATTAAAAAATATATTAGTTAATTTTTTTATGAATTTTAAGAAAATATTAGGTTTAGATTTTATCAAAAATTATTTTATTAATTAGTTAATTTTATTAGTTAGAGTTATTATTACTATACTTTAATTTTATTATTTTGATTAAGAAAATAATTATTTTAATTTTATAATTTTTTATTTTATCGTGTAATATCATGTTAAATCGTATAATAACATCATGTTTTAGTCGTTATCGTGTCGTGTAAAACTAACGAACAATAATTAACAGAGGGTTGACTTTTTTGGGTAACACGATAACGACCCAACCCGCACGATTTGACAGCCCTATTCACATCTAATTAACTTTTTGTTGCTAAATAATTATTAAAATTTCATAAAAACGACTATATGCATATATATAGTGCTATCATCCAACGAAATATGCAATAATAGTATTCATTCTAATCCAATTATTTTTTATTAATTCATCTTTAAGATTCCATGTTATAAAAACAACTGCATGTGCATATACTTAATTTCCAAACGTTATCATCCAATTGAATATTAGAAGTCATTCACGTCCAATTGTTTTTCATTGCTAAATAATTCTTATAATTCTAAGTTATAAAAACAACTGTATAAACTTAATTTCTAAACGTTATCATCCAATGGAATAATAATAGTCATTTACATCTAATTAATTTTTTTATTTAATCATTCTTGAAATTCTAAGTTATAAAAACGACTATATTCCTATAATTATTATCTTCAGTTTATCATCCAATGAAATAATAATAATAATAATAATAATAATAGTTATTTAGATCTAATTAATAATAATAATAATAATAATAATAATAATAATAATAATAATAATAATAATAATAATAATAATAATAATAGTTATTCACTTTCAATTTCTTAATTTCTTAATGTTATCATCCAAACAAATACCTTCTTATATCATCTCGTTTTTGTGAACCTTCGCGTACTATCTCATTTTGTGAATCTTCTCGTCATGTGAGTTGTGTGTATCATCTTTATACAATTTTTCGGAATTGAATTTCATCCCCGGGGCATTGTTCGACTCATTTGTACACAATATTTCGTCTTCATCGTTGGATTCAAATATCTTAGTACAAAATATCATATATATTAGCCATGAATATTACTCAAATTTTTGAGGATTCAACCACTTTCTTAATAAATTTAAAAAAATAATCTTATATTTTTTTATGTTTATCGCACTTCTAAATACATTATTAAACTGATTTGTTTATGACATGCATAAAACACAATTTGAAATTTGAAAATTAGATTAGCTCGATTTGAAATTTCCCCAAAATAATGGAATGGTTTGTATTGCGCCAGAATTTAATTGTACTATATCCAATCAATGTAATTTGACAAGAATTTAATTATACATTACGCAATCAATGTAATTAGAGAGTGATATGACTTTACATATATAATAAAAAGGGTAATGTAGTAATGAAATAATAGTTGATAAGAAAACCGGTTTACATAAAAACCGGTTCAAAATTGAAGGGCATTTTGTTAATACAATTTTTGTTAATTTATCTTTACCCTTCGTACTAATATAATGTCGGGTATATTTCGTAACTGCCATCAGGGGCATATTTCGTACTAATATAATGTCGGTTAGTGATAAACATAGTTAATTATTGGGCTGGGGAAAAATACCGAAATACCGAAATACCGGCTTTATCGTATCGAAAAAATATCGAAAATACCGAATTTTTGGTATACCGTGACTTTTGGTACGGTATGATACTTTACCGAAAGATTCCGGTAAGGTAACGGTATGAATTTTCAAATACCGCGGTATACCACTGCATACCGAAATTCGGTATGTACCGTAAATTAAGGTATATACCGTAAACTAAGGTATATACCACAAAAATATAAACACAATTATATATAAAATATATTTTATATATTTTTAAATTATAAAATCTATTATGAAATATAAATATAATTATGAATAAATTATATTTAATTTATTTATAAAATTATAAAATATAAATAATATTCTAAAAACTATAATTTTCTATTTTAATTGATGTTGAAAGTCAGGTATACCGCAAAAGTAAGGTATATCGAACTTCCGTACGGTATGCCGAAAATGAGGTACGGTATCGGTATGGAAATTCGTCATACCGAAAATAAGGTATACTGAAGTTCGGTATATCGAAAACTTTGGTAAGGTAAAGGTATGACTTTTTCGCATACCGTATTTACGATAAGGTATACGGTATGATGGTTTCGGTAAGATATACCGTACCTACCCACCCCTAGTTAATTATACATACATAATCGAACTTCTTTTAACAGTTTACATTGGTTAGTGATAAACATAGTTAATTATACGTACATAATCGAACTTCTTTTAACAGTTTACATTGATAATCGATTTATAAATATTAATTGATTTAAAATAATTTTCATATGAATCATTTGTAACATTTCGAAAAAAAATTAAAATTTTAACTTAAAGATTTGTATATTTAAAAAAATATATTTTTCACTAAATATTTTATAATTAATTCAGATCAAGCTCATGTTACGAGTTGACATAAAATTTATATATCACTTCCTTCTTATTGTTACATATGATACAATAATAACAAAATTAATTTTTGATTAAATTCAATTAAATTTAATAATTTAAGGATATCATGTACATGTACAACTTAGGTATATTTTCTCATAAAATAATTAAAGATGTTAAACATATTTTGCTAAGGGTAATGATTTATTAACAAACATTGTATATACAAAATGCCCTTATATTTTAAACCGATTTTTATTTAAACCGATTTTATTATTTTCTTACTAATTTACCCTTTTATATGGAAAATTATGAATATGTGGAAGATCAATACAATATTTATGGAAATTTCATAAATTAAGATAATTAAAATTTATCTAGCCAAGATTGTTGCTTATACGTATGATTTAAACAAATAAATATACTACTACTAATATTTAGCACTAATCTATCGTTAAATTCAAAATTATAAGATTACATATCTTAAAAATTTTATACTTATTTTTTGTGTATTAAGTAAAGTGATGAAAAAAAAAATTACTTTATAATTTTAAATTAATATTATATAGTAGAAATTTAAGGGGGAAAAACCAATAGTTTAAAAGAACCAAGCTCCAATATAGTAGTATCAATTAATTATATACGAACAGAATAGTAAAGACTAAAAAAAGATGGTGTATAATTAGTATTATTTTAGTGAATGGTCATATTAGAAAACAGTATATACATCTAGTTGTTTATAATGCTTAAATTTTTAGTGATAAGTTAATAATAAAATAATTAAATGTGAATGATAATTATTTTTTTATTTAATTAAATATAAAATATTTTTTTTATGTGATAGTACTATTAGTATTTTGTGAGATAAATAAAAAGAGAAAAAAGTAAAAGAGAAAAAAAAATAGAGATGATGTTATTTCTATTTTAGCAAATGTGTCATTTTTATGGGACAATTATAAAAAAAAAATTCATTTTTAATAGAACAAGTGGAATACTTTTGTTGGATGATAACACAAAGAAATTAAAAATATTTTATTTTTAAAATAAAATAATTGGATGAGAATGAATGTTATTATTTCGTTGGATATTAACACTTAAAAGTAAAGTATGTGTACATGTAGTTGTTTTTATTAACTTAGAATTTTAAAGATTATTTCCTTGGACGATGACACTAACAAATTGAATATACATCCACGTAGTCGTTTTTATAACTTAAAATTTTATTGATTATTTAATAAGCACTATTCTAGAAAGCGAATGACTAATATTATTTCGTTAGATGATAACACTAGTATATATACCTGTAATCATTTTTATAACTTTAAGGTTTAAGAATTATTTAACAAAAAATAATTAGATTAAAATGGCTATTATTTCGTTGGATGATAACAATAAGAAATTAGTACTATATATACATGTCGTTTTTATAATTTAGATTTTTAATGATTTTTTATGAATAAAATAATTAGATGTAAATGACTATAATTATTATGTTGAATGATAACACTAAGAAATTAAATATATGCTTTTTCATAATTTAGAATTTTACATAATATTAAAGTAACTATTTGATGACTATGATTATTTCGTTGGATGATAACACCAAATATATATACATGTAGTCGTTTTATAACTTAGAATTTTAAATAATTTAAATTAAATAATTGAATAAGAATGACTATGATCATTTCGTTGGATGACAACACTAAGAAATGAAGTAAATATACATGTAGTTGTTTTTATAACTCAAAGTTTTTATAGAAAATATTATAATAAAATAATTTGATGCGAATGATTATGATTATTTCATGGATAATAACACTAAGAAATTAAGTATATATAGATGCAATCGTTTTATAACTTAAAATTTTAAAAATTATAAATAATTGAATGGGTATGACTATGATTATTTCGTTGGATGATAATACTAAGAAATGAAGTATATATACATGCATTTGTTTTTATAAACTTAGAATTTTAAAGATTATTTAATAACAACACAATTAGATGCTAATGATAATCATTTTTTCGTTCGAGGATAATATTAAGAATATTTATACATATAGTCGCTTTTATAATTTTAAATTTTAAGATTATTTTATAATAAAATAATTTGGTATTATTGACTATTAGATGAGTGAATTAAAAATTGGTATGTATCAGTTCTAAAGCAAACTCAAACGATATACTCCCTCTATCCCGAAGAGTATGCACTATTTCCTTTTTTGTCCGTCCCCAAAGAGTATGAACATTCCAATTTTGAAAATTCTCTCCTCTCTAATGAGGTGAGACTCATTCTCTGCAATAATGTTTAAAAAAACTTTCTCTGTCTATCTCTCTTTTACTTTACCAATAATGCATTAAAACTCGTGCCGAACTTAAAGTTCATACTCATTGGAGATGGAGAGAATATAAACTTTTATATTATTGTTTGAATATTAAATAAAATTCTCCATCGTAGAATGTAAGTCAACTTGGAATCCTTTTATAGTAGTAGTAGTATTTTTGCAAATTTGAAGTGAATCTATAATATCTTGCTAAAAGTATTGTAAATTTTTAATTAAATTTATTTTAATTTATTCCTAATCAAAATATTCATCCGAAAATTATGAAATCATGAACCATATGAATCTAGCTAATTTGAATTTTTATAAAATGGAGAAGAAATATCCTCATTTTTGTTAATGAAAGAAAAAATTATGTAACGGTTAGTATACATAATCAATTACTAATCATTCCTTAAATATAAGATTATGAGAAACTTAATCTTTCCTAAATAATCAATAAAAGGGTAGATATGTAATACATTACATTTTAAAATGTAAAATACCTTAAATGTCCAATTTTGTATATACAAATTTTGTTAATTTATCACTACTCTTTTGCTAATTCATATATGGCATAGTGTCTCCAATGAGTAGTGTTAATTAAATTTGTATTATTAGGAAATTTAATTTAATCTGGACTTATGTTATGATTAGAGTTTTAATTTTCTATTAATATTAAAACGTCGTTTTAATTCAATTAGATTCAGTATTAACTATTATCAATCTTACAAAAATAGATCCACCTTCTACACTTTTGATAATCTATACGAAATTTTATACCATGAATATCTATCATAGATTTGTCGGTGGTTGATTTTATAATTCTTTGGGGAAGATAGAGTTAGAGTAGAAAATAAATGGAAATGGAGAAAATTAGTGAGGGCATCACTCTTGCTGATTAGTAGTAAATCGTAAATTGGGACTGACAAGAATTGAGTAAAGGGGAACATATATAAAAACGGATGTTGAAAAATAATTGCAAAAGAAAATTGAGTGCTGAATTTTGCACATAAAGTAGCAATAGAACATATTAGGAATCGGGCAATGATGCATTTTTCAGCTAGATAACTTCAGATTCTCATAAGTCATAACCAAAATAAGGTGAGGATAGAGTGAGAGAGAAGAGAAAGTATGATAAAGAAAAATATAATGAATCTCGAATAATGAATATATAGAAAATAAGAATTTAAAGTAACGTGAAGATTTACAAAAATAGAAATGTATTTATTTTGTCTCATTCTAAATGAAGAATTTACTACTCCATAGTGAATGAAACATTTCAAATTCGGAAAACAATTTTAAACAATTTTAATTTATGACCTAAGTGGAGTAACAACAATAAAATTAATGACAAAGATAAGATGTGTCACTAATAATCAAAAAGTATGATTTAATTATAATAAGTTATACAGAGATGTAAGTAAAGAATAAAGAGTAAAAATCAGATAAATGGAATATACAATGAGCTCAACAAATATGATCAACAAAATAAATATTCATATACAAGAAGCAAAACATAGAAAAATAATTAAATTAATGACAAAGAGAAGATGTGTGACTAATGATCAACTGATATTAGTTAATTAGAATTTAACTAACCTATCATACACACACTCAGCGAGTGACGAATTAACCAAAATTCTTCAATAGCTCACACACAAACGTCATAAATCATTGTTCGAAAAGCCGCTAACGTGCTACAGTATTTCTAGATCAACAACTACGGTTTGAAAATCCAATTCTCCCATCACCAAAACCAGTCGCTAAAAATATACCCCTACTTTCATAAATATAGCCCAATTAAATACTTCATCCGTCTCATAATAGGAGTCACATCTGGTGAAGGCACGAATTTTTAAAAATGTAAAAAATATTAAGTTGAAAAACTGCAATTAACAAATCAAACAAGGAAAATTATGTGAATGAATAACAGAGCCCAAGCCAATTTCTGTTTAAAATCTGAATCAGTGACATTATAGCCCAAACAAATAAATATCAGAGCCCACACCAATTTTTATTTAAACCGCCACTTTACATTAGATTAATTGGTGTGAACACCTGTGTTATACACGTGACACAATAAATTTTCAAAATATAAACATAACTTGTAAACAAATTTTGAAAAAAATAGTGTGACAATCAATGTAAGGATCATGGTTCAAGGTTTAAACCATTTATAAATACAAACAACAAGCAAAACTAATCATAAAACAAAGATTTGCAATAAATAATACTCTCTCCGTTCCTAAAGAACATGCACTTTAGATTTGACACGAATTTTAATGCAAAACTGGTAAAGTAAGAGAGAAATAGGGAGAAAAAGTAATTAAAATATTGTTAGTGTGGAATGGGTTCCACCTCATTAGAGAAAAAAGATTTTTCAAAATTGGAGAATGTTTATTCTTGTGGGACGGAAGAAGTAAGTTCATAAGTAATGGAGACCAAAAACAAACACTTTAAACAGCAAAAACAAAACCTAGAAGCAAACCCCGGACAAAAAATTCATAAATTTTGGAACTCTTGATATAACAACATACAGTTGTCCATGACCAAATACAGGTTTCCTCAAATACAATTCAACATGTGAAAGTGATTGACCTTGACTTTTATCAATCATAATAGCATACGACACGGTTAAAGGAACAGAGAGAGGGTTTTGTGGATGTGTTTCGATTGGTCTCTTATGACGCTTGATAATGCCCTTTGCTAATGCCCTAGCTCTTTTTTTTTCAAAATTTGTTTACATTTTACCGTGGTGAATATCAAAATCTTGTCACTAAAATTAATAATTTTAAATAGGGTATTTCATCGAATATAATATTCTTAGAACAATATTTATATCATAATTAAATAAGGTGTCTCGTCTATGTATTTCATCTAAACACGACACCATATATCATTTGTCCACCTAAATATATTTATTTTTTAATATTATTATTAAGTTTATATTGTCATAACTTTCATATATCACATAGTAAATTAATATTATCAAACTTACGTTGTCACACCTTTCATATGTCATATCTTGTCGTATCTATTTTTTATGTATAAAAATATAAAATATTAATGTGTTTTTCATGAGTATCTAATTTGGGGTTATTTGATGGATTGAGTTAACGACGACTGTTTTAATATTTGAAATTGAATTATTTAGTTTCAAATAGTAATTAAATAAAGGAAAAAGTAGTTTTTTGTCATTTTTTGAAATATTATTAGTATTAATATACTGTGGCCTCATCGTGGTCAAGCAATTGGTTTTTCTATCACACGTTATTTTCTTAGTACTTGACCCATCACGTTAGCAAGGCCCATTTGTAAGTAATGGACAAATTCTTGATTTAGTTTTTATTTATATTCTCATTTTTTTATTTATATAAAATTATAAATTCTTGATGCAGTGACCAATAATGTTGCACCTTTGATAATCATCCATTTTGACTGGTCAATTCGATTAGAGTATATCCCTGTTAGGTTTCCGCTACCATTTCATTTTCATATTGATGACAATTAATAAAATGAAAATGACAATCTTTTTTAACTTTGAGTTTCCTCTTTTTCTAATGAGTTATTATACGTTAGAACATAATAGAACTATATTTTATTTTGTAGTTTTGAGAATATGTATACAAAATTGCAACGTATGTTTGTAGTCGTTTTTACGAAAATCAAATGTTTATTACTACTAGTGTAAGAGTATTATTCGAGTCCATTTCTATAGGATAAACCTAGAATTCCCCAAAAGTTACAACACTTGGAGTCATAAGAAAGGAGTAGTGCAAGTTGAATGTGTATTTTAAATGAGACGATGACTACCTATCAGAACCAAAATGATGAGACATTTAATTATGTAAAAGCTTAGGAGAAGCTTCGCTTACGAAAAAATTGGGACGGGCAACAGAGCGATTGAGCTGAGGAGACCAGTCTCACTCGAGCGCCAATGCCAGTGGAAACATTTGTGTGGAGCAGAATTAATGGAATAGGACAAAAGAAAATGATAGAAGTAGGCCAAAGAAAACTCTGGGCTAGTTGTCATATCAAAGTACAATGTGCATTTAGATTTCTTATCATAAGTGGCAAAGTAGTCAATTTTGCCACCAAAATGCCTTTACCAAATATTCCCTCCGTTCCATAGTAATATAGAGTCATTTTGTCATTTTGGTACGTTCTATGGTAACAGAGTCATTTCTCATTTTAATAAAAGTCAACACATTTTTCCACATCTACTTTACTCTATCTTACTTTTTTCTCTCTTCATCTCTCTACCTTTTTCATTTTCCACTTTATTCTCTCTTTACTTAAATCACCTAACTCAATTTTTCTTAATCTTCGTGACGAAAAGTTTCGCTCCTATTACTATGGAACGGAGGGAGTAAGTATCTTAACCGTACCTATAATTTATATTGATATACTACTACTTCCTAACTCAATTTTTCTTAATCTTCGTGACGAAAAGTTTCGCTCCTATTACTATGGAACGGAGGGAGTAAGTATCTTAACCGTATCTATAATTTATATTGATATACTACTACTTCCTCTGTCGATAAAAAAATAGTCTTGATTGCAGATAATATATATTTTAATTCAAAATTAATAAAGTAAGAGAAAAAGTGTCACAAAAATTATGAGATTTAGTTAAATTTTCATCAATCTCGCATCTTTTAAAAATTGTCAATTATAACATAATTTTGACATTTTTTTCAAATATCCTATTTATTTGTATTTCAATGAAATTGTGTTAAGATGTGGAAGTCAAAATCCATGATTTGTTTTTGCAAATTTGTATATCACTCATAACCACGATTATTTTTAGTAAAAAATATTCGCTAAAGTATTTTGGCTTCCAAATCACTGATTAATTGCATATCTCTCACATCTTTTACGGCCAATTATTTCAAATACTTCTCAACATGTACTTTTGGTTGTGTACGACTTTAATGTACAATTGGTAAAGTAGAAGATATAAAAAGAAAAAGTAATTAAAGTATTGTTAGTAGAAAAAAAGGTAACATTTCATTAATGAGAAAAGAGTTTCTAAAATTAGAGTGTATACATACTTATAGAAGTTAGGATATATTAAAATAAAAGAAAGCATATTTTGGAGGAGGAAGTGTCCGTTATCCAATAACTATTATTGACTTTGGGCGATAAAATCATGTATCCGCCCCACAATGACATTGAGAAGAACACAAAAGCTCTCCAAATATTAAAAAACATTAATGTTATATTTATATATTAATTTCTAATATTACTACTAAAATATGATTATATGGCATATACACGAAAATACTAGTATACTACTGTATTCCAGAATTGTCTCCAAAGTTCTTGACATTATATTAGTACGAAATATATATGCCCCTAAATATTTATGAAGGTATTAATTTCCTGAAACTTAGGTGTTACATGTTTGATGCACATCCGTACACCTGCAAGATTTACTTCCAACGAATTATGAGTCATAACCAAATGTTTGGTACTTTTGATTTAAAAAATCAGACCACGTCATATAAGTTTTAATAAAAACAGTTAGTATAAGATATGAATGAAGTAATGGTCCACACTTCCCCTCTCCTACTCTAGTATACAGATAATCATAGTTAATAAAAATATAGTAAGTAGAAAAAATAGCAAGTAACACAATAGAAGGACTAACTAAACTATTATATTGAGGATATATAATTTGGGATTGCATCTATATTCATAAAAAAATTAGTGTTACCCGGATACAGTCGATTGCATATTTATAAAAAAAATTAGTGTTACACAGATACAGTCCCGATGTACATCCATCAATCATCACTGTTCTGGTCAGGTATTATATGGTATACGTATATCCACATGGAGTAGTCTTCTCCATCAAGTGCACACATCACTCGATTGTTTTTGAATATGCAACCGTCATCTTGGAATGTCAATAATTACTACTACAGATACCTAATATAGTAGTTTATTGGATTTGTCCATCGAAAAATATTTAGGACGTATTCTAACTCGCAACTCTTTCATATTTCTTGCTTTTATGTTTCTAGCTTTTATTACGGATTGCATTATTAACTATTTCTAGTTAATTTAAAGTTTTTTCTTCAAAAACACACATATGATGTAGATTTCCACATTTATTTTACTTTTCTACAAAAATGGACATTATGAACACATTACTCGATCGATCAATTACTACTACTAGAAACTTCATGATGTAGCCATCCAACATTTATTTTTTGAAAAAACAAAATCCATATTCAATTACATAGACACACAATTAGTAAAAAGGTAGTAGAAACTTACAATTCAGAAAAGTGGTAGGAGCATAACAATTTCTTTTATAGGAATAAAAATTTAGTGGTCCGGACATAATAATTTAGAAATTTATTTCTCCTTTTCATACTACGCCACGCATGTATCCAGACCACTAAATTTTTACTCGTAAACTAAAGCTTCACAACATCCGGAACATGCACCGGATACTTATCAATGCAGTCGGCCCACGGCCCCTCCACCGGCAACTTGATCGTCCGGTTACATCTCCACACCGCGCTGTTACACTTGAATCCACTCCCAAACGCAATCTGCCAAACCCTATCCCCTTTCCTCATCCTCCCCTTCGACTCAATGTAGCTCAATTCATACCACAGCGACGAAGAAGAAGTGTTTCCGAATCGATGCAGCGCCATCCTCGACGCCTCCACCTGCTCATTCGTCAGCTGGAGGCTCTTCTGCAGCTCATCAATCACCGCCCTCCCGCCGGCGTGGATGCAGAAATGCTCAAACGCCTCTTTGAAATCGGGAATGTACGGTTTAGATCTCGAATTGAAGAATTTTCGCATAATTAGAGAGATCGCGAAGAGCAATTGCTCCGATGCGGGGAGGACCAGCGGTCCGATCGCCGTGATGTTCGATTTCAAGGCCTCTCCGGCCACCGCCATCAGATCGATGTTCAATTTGATCCCGACGTTCCCCTCGTCGTCCTCCTCCTGCGATACGCATCCGTACGATTTGTCGTCCGCGCCTCTGTGCGTTCGGACGACGTGAGAGAGGCGGTACTTCGCGCGGCGGCGATCGGATCTGCGATTGGATAAGAGCACGGCGGCGCCGCCCATCCGGAAGAGGCAATTTGGGAGGAGCATTGCTCTCTCCTTCCCTAGGTAGGAATTTGGGGTTAAAATCTCGGTGCTGATCACAATCGCGTTTGAATTAGGATGCTTTTGGAGGAGATCGGAGGCGAGATCGATTGAGATCAGGCCGGCGCTGCAGCCCATGCCGGAGAGATTGAAGCTTTTTATATTACTCCTCATTTTGTACTTATTAATCACCGACGCCGTCAGCGACGGCGTCGGTGAAAATAAGCTACAGTTTAAAATTAAAATGTCAATATCCCTCGGTTTGACTCCGGTCTTGGTAAATAGTGAATCCATCGCGGAAAAAATAACGAGCTCAGCTTCTTCCCGGGCCAGCGCCATCGTTGGGGTCGGGGGGATGTAGTGGAGGGCAGGGGGGAGGCATGTCTCTTCTCCGAGGCCGGAACGTTCTAGAATCTTCATTTGGAAGTGGACGCTTTTCGGCTCGGAGAAGAGGCGCCCCATGCGGGCGTGCTCAATGAAGCCGGCGAAGGAGGCGCGGTAGCTGCGGGGGGGCTTGAAGAGGGCGTAGTCGACGAGGTAGACGGGGCGCGGGCGGGAGACGAGGAACACGGTGAGGGTGTAGAGGATTAGGAAGGTGGTGCATAGTAAGTGGAGTGGGGTGAGATGCATGGAATTGTAGAACTGTATGATATAGTCCGCTTTGGATGAAACAGCTAGTGCGATTGGTATGAAAATGAGTTTTAAGAAATTGTTTACGACGAATTGGTAGGTTCGTTTGGTTAACAATGGAGCCATGGCGGCGGAGGTGGTGGTGGTGGAGTGATTGAATGGAGGGAGATTTGGTTATTTAAAGAGTGAGGGAAAGAGGGAGTATTAATGGAGTGTGGGGAAAGAGTTAGTTGTAAAGGGAAGTAGATGAGTATCGTAATCGGAGGGCTTTGATCGAATAATTGTTCTAATTAAGAGGTTTCGGTGTAGGGCTGAGTTTAACTGTTGGATTGATTCAATCTCTGGAAATGGACGGTCACGGTTTAATGAGATGGATCGCGAGGTTTGTTTCGATTGGGAGTGGACTTGTGAGTCTACTGTTTACTTATGTAAGTTGATATGATACCTTTTCTTTATATTTTTTATATGGGACAAAATATTTCAAGAAAAAACTGAACAGATTAACCAATTTGATCTATTTGGTTGAAAACAATAAGGTCCCATCATAGTTTCAAGCTGGTATGATGGAAAAACCGGTCAGTTCAGTCGCGAATTGCCTATCAATTCAACCAATTTTTAATATTTTAGTTATATTTGTTTCTGCATACCCACATACTGTATATCTATGATAATCATATGTATTTGTTAATATCTAAATACGATTACTTATGCATGTCATCTTCGACGACACATTTGGATCGAACATTAGGCTCATCATCGGTACATTAGGCTCAATACATTTACTATAATACTCCTTCCGTCTCTGATAAATACTCCCTCTGTCCCACATAATTTTACCCAATATTCCATTTTAGTCTGTCCCACATACTCATTTTACTTTTACCATTTTTTGTAGTGGACCCCATATTCCACTAACTCATTTATACTCACATTTTATTATAAAACCAATACTTTAAAAGTAGGACTCACATCCCACCAACTTTTTCAACTCACTTTCTATTACATTTCTTAAAACCCGTGCCCAGTCAAATTGTGTAAAATTATGTGGGACGGAGGGAGTATGCACTATTTCTTTTTTCGTCCGTTCTCAAAGAATGTGTACATTCCAATTTTAGAAACTCTCTTCTATCTAATAAGGTGGGATCTATTTTCCACTAACAATACTTAAAAAACTTTCTCTATCTATTTTTCTCTTATTTTACCAATAATGCACTAAAATCCGTGTCGAACCTAAAGTTCATATTTTTTAGGGATGGAGGAAGTAAGATATTTTCTGACTTATTAAAACATACTTATATAGTACTCCTAGTATAATATTTCAAGGTTACATTTGTGTAAATATAATATTTATCATTAATGTGTAAATATATCAATTAATATACTCAATCACTTTTTCTCACTTCTATTAAAATATTCATCTTTCTGTCTCTCTCTATTTTAATATATACATTCACATTTTCTCTCTTCAATTAAACACTTTAACCAAAATTCCTAAAATCTCGTGCTAGTAAAAAAATGTGTCATTTTAGCCGGGACGTAGGAAGTAGTATAGTACAACTTAAATCCCGCTGTCAAATTTCTAGCTTCATCGCTAAATATGATGATTTTTTATATCGACACATAGTTAAGATTTGAAAGTGATTGGCCACTTGGGTGTTTGACAAGGAAAATGGAGGGAATCAATTTCAGGATGTGATTGTGATTTGCAATTGCAAGCTTCTTCGGTAAAGAAAAAAATAGTTTCATTTATGGATAATACAAGTTTTATTGAAAAATTAGTACATGAAAATGAAAAGAGATTGCTGATTTGCAATTACATACTTCTTGGTCCAAAAAAAAAATAGTTTCATTTATAGATAATACAAGTTTTATTAAAAAATTAGTACTCCTTCCGTCTCAAGGAAGATGACTCCTTCCTTGGGCAGTACAGGTATTTATGCAGTTATATTTTGTGTGGTAGGAGGAGAGAGTGAATTAAAAAAGAGGGAATAAAGTAGAGATAAAAGTGTTTCTATTTTAAGTAATGAATCATCTTGATTGAGACAAACCAAAAAAGAAAGTGGGTCATCTTCGATGGGATGGAGGGAGTACATGAAAATGAAAAGAGAAGAAGAGAAAAAATGATAAACTAAGAGATATGTGGAAAAAAGGAGGTAATGTATTAGAGATGAGAAAAAATAAAAAATATACTATATATATATTTATTTTCGTTTTATAGAAATGAGATTATTTATTGTGGACATCTTAAACTGAAAAAATGAGACTAGTTTTCGTGGATGAAAGGAATATTATATATACAACTATATATTAGCTTTAATTAAATTTAAGAAATCGAGTAGGATTCTAATTTCTTAGTAACGGATTGTGCAACTTCGTCATTAGATGCATTTATGAACTCAACAGTAACTTGCTATATTAATTGAACTTATCGATACATTTTATTGTACCTCACGTGGATGATGAATCATATACTCCTATTAATTAATTAAAGATGTTAACTACGTTTTGCTATATTCAAATGATAAAGTGTGTCCGAGGTGTTCAGCATTTTTAAGTAAATTGTTTTATTAGGGCTTCTAATCTGGACTTATATATGTTATGATTTAATTTTAAATAGTTAGCTTAACTCGATTTGATTCACTTTTAGCAATCTTACAAAAATAGATCCACCTTGTACGCTTTTGATAATTTATTCGAAATTGTATATCAAATATCTAATACCATAGATTTGTCGGTGGTTTATTTTATAAATTTTTTGTATTCATATATGTGTGTGTTGTGTTTTGTGTGTATTCAATTGGTGTCACTTTTTTTATTATCCGCCTAACAAAACTACCTCAATTAAATTACCTGAATTGATTAGCCACATTTGTATAAATGCACTAAATAGGCTGAGTTGTATAACCACATTATTCAAAGATTATCAATTTTCTTATACTGCAATTTAAACAATTTTTTTTTCAATTTTCTCATAGTAATAGTTTTGTCTATTTGTTAGTATGTTATTGATGTAGAGCACTAAAAATTATTGAAAGTTGTTGTCGGTCTCGTACATATAGATATTTTTTAATGTCACATTAGATACAATTCAATCAAATTGGACTCGTTGAAATATTGATAAAAATGTCAAAATTCATAATTTAAAAATAAAAATTGATGATGAGGATGGGTTATAATTGCAAAGTGAGTAGAGAAAATGATAAAATTCATTGACAGTCCCGCATTGAATTTCTTAAATGTCATATTAGATCACATAATTGGGGTAGTTGGAAAATTTATAAAAATGTCAAAATCAAAAAGTTTTATTATCGATTTTTAAAATTGCAGAATATACCAGAATTTGGCTAAATTTTACTCCCTGAGTTTCTGAAAGTTTGTCTCATTTTCGTCCATCCCACAAAATTTCATTTCACTTTTTACCATTTTTGGCAGTGGACTCTATATATTCCATTAACTTTTTCAACTCACTTTTTTTTTTACTTTCTCCGTCCCAAAATAGATGTCACACTTTCCTTTTTAGTTTGTCCCACAAAAAATATCACATTTCCTTTTTTTAGAAAAAACTCTCTCTTACATTAATATAAATATACTCCCTCCGTCCCGCTTTAAGAGTCCCGGTTGAGTCGAGCACATGTTTTAAGAAAAAAGTGTTTAAGTGTGTAATAAATAAATATTGTAGTGGATATTGGGACCCACTTTTAATTGAGTGTCCAATAAATAAATGTTATAGTGGATGTTGGGACCCACTTTTAACATTTTGTTATTAGTTGTAGTAGATGTTGGGACCCACTTTTAACACTTTGTAAGCATTTTTTATTAATTTATCTCAACCGGGACTCCTAAAGCGGGACGCCCAAAATTGATCAACCGGGACTCCTAAAGCGGGACGGAGGGAGTACTATTTTCTCACTCCGTACAACACACAAAATAACACCTCCTAAAACCTTGTGTCAATTCCCAAGTATGACATCTACTATGGGACGGAAGGAGTACATTTCTTAAAAATCGTGCCCGGTCAAAATGAGTCAAACTTTGGGGGACGGATGGAGTATTTTTTAGACAGTGTACCTTATACTTGACGGCTTACGCATTAAATGTAAGGTACCTTGGTACTCCCTCCGTCCCACATAATTTTACACAGTTTGACTTGGCACGAGTTTTAAGAAATGTAATAGAAAGTGAGTTGAAAAAGTTGGTAGGATATAGGTCCTACTTTTAAAGTATTGGTTTTATAATAAAATGTGAGTAAGAATGAGTTAGTGGAATATGAGGTCTACTACCAAAAATG
The DNA here is from genome assembly GCF_029641045.1 of Salvia hispanica. NCBI lineage: Eukaryota > Viridiplantae > Streptophyta > Magnoliopsida > Lamiales > Lamiaceae > Salvia > Salvia hispanica. The sequence continues at coordinate 41,200,861 of NC_142694.1, forward strand.
GTAAAAGTAAAATGAGTAAAATTATGTGGGACAGACTAAAATGGAATACTGGATAAAATTACGTGGGACGGAGGGAGTATATTTGAACTACACCATCTAAACCATTGCATGATTATAATACGCATGACAATTATAAGAAAGTAGCAATTTTAGAAGTTTCTAAGCATAATTTCAAAATTTGATCAAATGTAAGCGGATCTTGTCAGATCATTCTGACTAGGTTTCGATTGGTCAAACATATGATTGTAAATTAATCATGGTCATGTTCTTTATATCTGGATATATAGGTGACCAACACTTAACCATATAGTAGTAGTACTATATTCCCACAAACAATAAACCAAAAAAATAACTCGAGGAACAATTTTTTTGTGGGTTTAAGTTTTATTTCATTCCAATTCAAAAAATTATGTTTTATAGAGCCACCAACCCTCGTGTACTTTTAGGTATGACTTCAATATTTGTTTTGAATAAGTAAATGTGTATTATACCTAACCTAGCTAAGTCCTAACTCAACAATAATAGTTTGATTTCTTTCAATATTATTTTGACTGCCGGAAATGAGGAATTTGTTTCTTAGATTTCACTCCATTTGTCAAAAAGAAAAAAGAAAAGAAAAAAAGTACCCCTTTTCATTTCTAATGAATCGATGTTATTTCTTTTGATTTAAGAAAAATAGAGAATAAAACAAAGAAACGATGAAATAATAACAAATGATGTAAAATTTTAAAAATAAGAAAATGACTCATTTAATTTGATATATCCTAAAAAGTTTTATACATAATTTAGTTAACTTGAATACTGTGAGGAGTAATATAAATGAAGGATAGACATTATGGAGTGGGAAATTTCTAATTTAATAATATTTGTTTTTTATTCTTATCCTTATATTCAAAGTCAGAGAATATCCAGATCTAGTGACAATATTTTAGTTGAATCCAATAAAAATAAACCATTCTTTAAATTCTTGTATTTGTAGGGACGGCTGTGCAATGAATAGATCGCCGTTAAATTGGATGTCATTTGAATTAAACAATGCTATTATTCACATACAGTGTTTTTAGTGAAAAAATATGTACATCATTTATTTCCATAAAAATGAATTGTAGGATAAGGTAACACTGATTTGGGGATATTGCAAAGATATTACTCCTAGTTTGAGATATGAAATCATACGAGTATATTAGTAGGTTTCGTGTTTGGTTAAAAAAGTGGTTCGCATTATACAAAATATGTAAATAAATTAATAAATTGAGGATAGTATTCTTAATTTATATAAATGGAATAAGATTTTTTTTCAACCTCCAATAAAGAAAAATTAAGATTATTTTTTTATAGATAGATGAATAAATTAATAAATTGAGGATAATATTCTTAATTTTATAAATGGAACAAGAATTTTTTTTCAACTTCCAATAAAGAAAAATTAAGACTACTTTCTTTTATAGATAGATGAGATATATTTTTTACCATTAAAACTCTGTAGTATTAATGGCAAGCATTTGATCTTGAAAACTCGTAGTGAATGGACCATTTTCCTCTATGAGTGCAACATATGATCTCAAATCCTTATATGGGTGAAATTTCCATTTTTAGAGTGCAATAAAATCTTATTTTCATTAAAAATCCAAAATCCAAATTATTAAATCTGATCCAGAAAAATAAAAATTTGCATAGAACAAAAAATTGAAAATTCAATAACAAAGCCCCGAAAATTGGATAATCCAATATCAAAATCCAAAAATCTAATTTCCAAACACCAATAAATTTGTTCGATTTTATATTTGTTAGATTATAATTATAATATATTTTATTAATACTAGTATATAAATATATTTCAGATTACCTTAGATTTAAACATATCCGAACTTAAAATCTGAAAATTCTGAACCGAATTAAAAAATTTGATTTAATCCATATCAAATTTTAGGATTTCGAATATTTTACCTAGCTCTAAAACATACTCAGTACTCCTATAAAGTTCATAAAATCACTATAAACATATCCATGAATTTACATTTTTCAACAAGTGGGGAATTAAATCAAAGACCTTATAATTTATAAGGACCTAGTCCTATATATTTGCCAATTTATTCAAAAATTCTTGATATAGGTTGGTGGAAAATAGACTTAGTATTAAAAATTAAGCTTACAAGAAAAGAATGAATGGGAGTTGGTAAAATCGAAAATGTTGACCAAGTTCATAAATAAAGCTCAAATTCAGTCCAAATATGAACGTGAAAGCACAAAACCGTCCGCGTTCATCGTCGTCCTTCACACGTAAACGCCATTTTCATTCTCTCTCCGCTTCTCTTCTTCCCATCAAAAACAGCAATTAATTCCCCACACTTACTCCTACTTAACGTGCTCGTTTCCTCTCCCGATTCCCCACATTTTGAGAGCTTTCAATTTTGGTTTTTTTTTTTTGAGTTTTGAGAGAGGGAGATGGGGAGAGAGAGGGAGGGAGATCTGAGGGCGGATGCGCTGCGTGATTTGATAGCGAAGGCGGGGGGGTGCGCCGTCGTGGACGGCGGCTTCGCCACGCAGCTGGAGAAGCACGGCGCCTCCATTAACGATCCTCTGTGGAGCGCGCTCTGCCTCATTAAGAGCCCTGATTTGATCAAAAAGGTATTTCTGTGGAAATGCATTTTGCTATTTTAGCTGATTTAGGTTTATTGATCCATCAATTTGTGGTGCAATGCACGGAATTTCGTTTTTTTTTGCAGAAATTGTGTTTAGTTTTTGATGCTGAGAATTTTACAAATAATGCATTTTGCGATTCCAGCTGATTAAGGCTTATTGATCGATGGATTTGTGGGATTGAATTGGTACTCTTAGCACTCAATGCACGCGGTTTTGTTTTTTTTTTTTGCAGAAATTGGAGTAATGCCTAATTGTGATTAGTTTCTGTTGTTAAGAATTTCATGAAGATGTTTTGCAATTAGTTGTGGAAATCGTGGTTTTTGTTACTGGCATTGCATGAACTCATTAAAATTTGTGCTATTGCAATGATGGATTTATTGAATGATTAGGCGCAGAGATGATTGCTGGTTTTGGTGGATGGAGGAATTGAGCGATGATGAGTAGAAATATAGATCTACTTTGTTGAATAGAGAGTGCTGGATTACGATAAATGCTTGATTATATGTTTATGAGCATTCTAAATCAGCCATTGTTTCATAAATGATAAATCTATGTTGCATTAACTAAGAGTGGTTTGTTTCTCATAACTTGCAATGAATTTCAGGTGCATCTCGAGTATCTGGAAGCTGGCGCGGATGTTATAGTAACTTCGTCTTATCAGGTTTCTGCCATTGCTTTTACACAAATTTATGCAAATATTCACACCAATGATATGATACTGAGCAATTATTTCAACGAACAGGCTACTTTACCAGGATTCCAGTCGAGGGGATTGTCGATGGAAGAAGCAGAATCACTTCTTACAACGAGTGTAAGGATTGCAGTTGAGGCTCGTGATAAGTTTTGGACCTCAGCTAAGAGGAGAGCTGGAAATAACTACAACAGAGCTCTAGTTGCAGCTTCAATTGGAAGCTATGGTGCTTATCTTGCTGATGGCTCCGAATACAGGTTGATTTTTTGACTTTTTTAATCTAATCTTTATAACAGCATTTGCAAGATAACGGGCGTTGTTTATCTGATTGATCTGTGTATGCTTGTTTCCTTAGTGGGAACTATGGCCCTGATGTTAATTTGGAGAAGCTGAAGGACTTCCATAGACGTCGTCTGCAGGTTCTTGTCGAAGCAGGTCCTGATTTGCTTGCTTTTGAGACCATTCCTAACAAACTAGAGGCTCAGGTATGCTTAGAAGCATCGATTTTCTTACAAAAGCCTTCTCTTTTCGAAATCCACTGATGTTTACCTTGACTACCAGGCATGTGCAGAGTTGCTTGATGAAGAGGGCGTTTCAATCCCATCTTGGATCTGTTTCAGCTCTGTTGATGGGGAGAATGCCCCCTCGGGAGAGAGCTTCGAGGAATGCCTCGACGTGATCAACAAGAGCAGCAGAGTCGGTGCTGTTGGCATAAACTGTGCTCCTCCTCATTTTGTTCTCAGCCTCATCCAGAGATTCAAGCTGGTAAGATTTTGAGTGAAAATGAGTTGAAAACGCCCGGTTTTATGGAGATTGAATGCCCGTCTTGTGTTTGTTTGCAGCATACTGATAAGGCCATAGTTGTCTACCCCAACAGTGGTGAGATATGGGATGGCATTGCCAAAAAATGGCTGGTGAGTGTAATATGCGTTTACTTTGAGTCGTACGAATGAGTATTCGCAAGGAAAAATGATCAGTCAAGATTGAAATTAATCAGTCCATCGAAGTAAATGATAGATTATCCTGACTTTGTTATCTTGTTCGTTCTTCAACAGCCATCGAAATGCTTTGATGATGACAAGTTTGAGGTGTTCACGACGAGGTGGCGGGATGCTGGAGCGTCGTTGATCGGTGGCTGCTGCCGGACTTCTCCTTGCACGGTTCGAGCAATTTCTAAAGTGTTGAAGAAGGAGAGGAGCTGATGATTAAGTCTTACTATGACATAGTCAATTAACTGTAATGCTGTTGTGCTTTCATGTGTTTGTCTTTGTATCTCTGGTTTAATAATATTAGTTTATTTATTCAATAAACTATTTATTCATTTGCATCCTAGTATTCTTTGCCAACGTCACTCTTTTCCTGTCACTAGTCAGAGAGACAAAGAACAGAAAGGAACACTGGTTCAATATTGTTGCATCTTCTATTTGTAATGATATTAATAGATTTTCCATATATATTAAAAAGGTTATTAATTCCTATGGTAATTGAATTTAATCTCCAACTACAAGTCTACAACAACAAGAACTATTTAGCTACTCCTATTTTTATATATTTGGACAAACTGCCAGAAAAGTTATGAATTTTGGTTTTTTCTCTGTCCGGCAACTTTAATAATTAGCTGAAAAAATCATAATTTTAATATTTTTCAAAAATTATAATAAAATAATTTAAGTGAAATTATATATACTGTGACAGGGGAATGTTATATTGCTAACTCATAACTTAATTGCGAACTACAACTAAATAATAGTCATTAGATATTCAAATTAAGGGCTTAGATCATTAATCTCTAAATGTCAATATGATCAACGAAAAACGTCAATAAAGACATAGGATTAATTCCAAAAAATATCAATAGGGGTATTAATGTCAATTACCTACATGTTTAGTTATAACTAATTTTTAAAAGAAATCTCAAAACTTTAAATTCATAAAACATATCAAATTAAAGATAATTTCATAAGGATTCAACGATATCCTACATGCATATGTTCCGACGTCAAAATTTGAAAAAAAATTCAAAATTTTTAAATTTTTTCGTACAAGCAAAAATGTCAACATACTATATAAAATATGTCAATATAATACATGTAGAATGTCAATATAAGGAATGAGTTGACATTCTCAAAGCATTGTGTTGATATTTTTAGAACACTATATTGACATTTTCATCCAAAACCCTAATTTGGAGATTTTTTTTATCTTTTTCGATTTAATTAATAAAAACGAAAATTACACGTGGCAAATTGTAGACCACACATTTTCTAAAATCCTATGGGCTTAAATTAGTTGTAGATAGCTTTTATATGATGGGTTAACAATTGATTACTCCCCTACTGTGACATTTATAAACGAAATTGTATATGAATTTTATCATTTTTTTCAACATGAACAATTGCATGCATGTGATTTTATCATTTTCTCAACATGATTAACAAATAGTATAATCACATTATCAATTTGAAATATATGTACATCAACAACAGTATTTTTAAATATAATATGTGAATATTTCATTATCAAAAAGAAATACTAAAAATTACTAATCCGTATTATTTAACTGTTGATCTTTTAGAATTGGAGCATATAAAAATTTAATTAAAATCCATGATTTTTTTATATATTGCTATTCTTACTCTATTGTAAATATTTTAGGTAAATAAAAGAAATTGGATTCACACGTAGTGCGGTTATACACATTTCCAGAAGAAATCAAGAAAGCATCACACGTAGCTCTTTCCAGCCTATTCTACACTATAATAATCAAAATATCAAATTATTTTTCCGACAAATACTTTAATGTTATCACACACCTTAAATTCTAGCACAATCCTTCTACGTAGAGAAGAAATAGAAATTTTAATTTGAGAGAGTTGAGTTGAAGAAAAGATAAAGAGATGGAAAATAGCAGAAGAGGTAAGAAGAAGGTGATGGTGGCGATCGACGAGAGCGAGTTCAGCCTCTACGCTCTCGAGTGGACTCTCCAGAACCTTCTAGAAACTCTAGAAGATTCGAAGCTCGTCGTCTTCACTGCTCAATCCCTCTCCGATTTCGGTTTTCTCTATGCTTCATCGTATGGAGCCGCGCGTATGTCTCCTTACTTCTTTGTCTCAATTTCTCTTCATTATTCCCTTAAATAAATAATTATTTATTACTCTCTCCGTCTCATAAAAGATGTCACACTTCTAGACGACACGAAATTTTAAAAGATTTTGTTTTGTGTTTTAAACACAGAGAGAAAATATATTTTTCATATTTATGTGAAACAGAACTTTTACCTAAAATAGAAATATGACATATTTCGTGGAACAAACTAAAAAAAGAAAGTCTCACATCTATTGTGAGATGGATACAATATCTATTGTGAGATGGATACAATAGATGGAGTACTACATTGTTTTGATTGTTATCTGATGAATTCTTATTTGTGTTCGCAGCTATTGAATTAGTTACTTCTTTGCAAGAAAACAATAGGAAGATTGCTGAAGCTTTGTTGGAGAAAGCAAAGGGCATTTGTTCTAAATATGGGGTACTTCACAATATCTACTTGTACTTCTTTGTTCTATGCTTTTGACAATATGCTAGTAGTAGTAAATGGGAATAAAATAGAGCAAATTGCCCACAACTTGAAAGAAATCATAATTAAAAACTATTAAGAATTTTAATTTGAGTGAAATTGTATCTAATGTAGTATCCTGAAAATTATATGAGGACATCATTTTTCTATACATATAGAACAAATCACACATGTACATTAGATCAACAACATATTACAAATAGGAAATTGGAATATTTGGTCACGGGAAAACTGAGAAAAATATTAGATTTCATAGTTTTTGAAGTTGCAGGATAGATCAGAATTTGACTATGATTCATGGTTTTCTCATAAATTCGGCTATTAAATTATGTAGACGTCATGGTTTATCCGGAAATTAGATTTGGTGTTTGTTCAGGTAAGTGGTGAAACCATTACCCAAGTTGGAGAACCTAAAGAAGTCATATGTGAAGCTGTGGAAAAGCTCAATATAGATTTACTTGTTCTTGGCAGCCATGGGCGCAGAGGTTTGCAGAGGTTAGATTTTAAAAATCTTTTTCTTTTCATTTCTTGTTCTTACTTATATAGAAGAGTACTTACTACCCTTTCATGCGTTGTAACATTATTGCATATTTTCATTTTGGTGTGGATTTGAACAGGGCTTTTCTTGGAAGTGTTAGTGACTATTGTGTTCACAATGCCAAATGCCATGTTCTAGTTGTTAAGAAAAATGAGTGAGCCTCACATTGCTACTACTATTAGGATGCTTGTATTTACATCTAGTGATGATCCAATAAATCAATACTTTGTATGTATATCAAGTGTAGTTAGTCATTATCTGGTGTTTGCTTTTATTTCGAAATAAATTCACGCTTGTTGCTTGTCAAACCTGTACGTTATAGAGTGATATAAAATGGTGTTTTTGATGTCTTACTGAAATGTGATCCTTATGTTGCAAACCAACTGAACACATTGAGTTGAGATGGCATGGTATGGATACCGCTATGTTCGTTTTGGAGCATGTTAGTGAGTTCGTCTATATACGTTGGAATCAAAGAACCTTTATTCTGCTGTTTCAGTAATGCTGTCGTCCCATACATGTAGGATACGGATCAAACATAGAATCTTCGAAAAAGGAAGATTTTTAAGGAGGGATTGAATCTACTTACATGATGAAGAAGTGTTTTATTTAGTAGTGTACCAATCCACATCAATGGTGTTTCCTCCTCTGTCTGAAGTGAATCCCACATGTAGAGGCTGCACCATTAGATTCATTTTAGATTGTATCTCCATCACCGAAACCTTAGTCAAATCGAAACTAGGATCGTTGTAACCTGATGGATGTCTCCAATGAAATAGGCTAGGAAGAGAATTGCTTAGAGATTATCCGGTGTTCATATCAATCCATGTAAGTTCTGAAAGGAAATGGGCTAAAATTAGATTAATATGGGTTAGTTAATTATAGTTGGGCTATACTCATATGAAGTCATGAGCCCATCGGCTTTTAGCCCATGTGGCTATTTATCTACCCATTCTTCTATTAATATTCTCCATAGTGGAGAACGGGAAGATTCAGAAAAATCATTATACAGAAAAATCAGTTGATAATGCGTAAATTCTATGTCGATGAATTTCCTAGCATAAAAATATGAAAAAAAATAAATTAACAATATGAAAGTGGTACTAAATATCAAAGCTGCTAAGTTTTAATTCTAATTTTGTGTATGGAATGGACCCTTTGTGATTTTATCACAATCTTTGTATTTGCATTGTGAGAGAGACGACATGTGTTTGAAATGGTTAAAATGGCTTTTTCGTGGTGTAATGAGATTTGGAATTTGGAAAGTGACAACCTTATTATTGGAGAAAGCTATGTATATTTAATGCTTTTCTTGTTGCGACTTATTAAAAGCTCTTCGAAGAAGTTGTAATTGAAGTCTTTATTTTAGTGTGTTATATCAATAACTTTTGCATATTAGAAAAATGCATATTTTAATTATTGTATTCTAACCTGAATTTATAAAATATTGTAGTTACATATAAATTTCAGTTTTGTGAAATTTTTGTATCGCTGATATTTTATGCAAGTATTTATCACCGGCCATTTAATTGGTCGGTAAAAAACAAAGAGTGCTAGCACTAAATTGTGAATGAATGGTGGTGGAGTAAGCATATTTCTATAGTGACAATGACATAATTCTTTTTTTTCCACCATATATTTATGAGTATGTATGTTATTTTTATTCCTCCGACCATTTATTGTTAGGTTTATTTTATTTCTCAAATATGACAAGTAATTATAAATTTAGTAGAACAAGGTGGTTTGATGCACCTATCACATCATCGATAGCTACTTGAAATTATTCGTGACTGTCCAATTTTAATAAGTTGCATAGTCCACAACTCACCCTTCTCCACATATTCTATTCCCTGCACTAACTCTCTAGTGTTATCATTTTAATCATTTTTTATGCCATAATGTACCATAGTATGATTTTATTTTTTAATTTCTAATTACTATACAATTTTATACTATAATATTTACTTTCAATATAAATAAATAACAAAAAGTCACAATCATTATATACCAAAAATGCAAAACCAAAATTTCCTAAAAAAATAGTAATTATTCACCAAAAATTATGGTACAATTTAAATTTACTTAATTTTGCAAAAAAAATGTAATTAAAACATATTTTTGGATTTATATAAAAAAAATATAAAAATATCTCGTGGACCGCAGTCGATGCTGGACCGCTATTCAGGTCGGGTCTAACAACCCTCCTGGTCCCAATCCCCTTATATCTTTGAAATGGTCCATCCCAAATTTTTTGTTCCATTGTAAATACTCTTATCGTCTGTAAAAAAATATTCCTTTCGTCTATAAAAAATAGAGCACATTCATTTATGGAAAGTTTTCAACAAATAAGAGCATCCGCAATGGTGCTTAGGCCAGCCATAGGCCAGCCATTCTCTCCCCTGCCACGTCAGCAACACTAAAAAAACCACCTGCCACATCAGATTTAGGCCAGCCGCAGTAAAAACAATTCAAAATATACTACATTTACGGAATTAAAATTACGATTAAAATACGGAATTAAATTTACGACACATATACGGAAAAATTCATTAATTGTATTAAAAAAAGTTACATAGATAAAAAAAAATTACATGCATAATAAAGAAAAAAAACTATCGCCGTGCAATCCTCCGTGCCCACAACTCTTCAATTATATCCTTTTGGAGTTGAATATGAGTATCCACTTGGCGCATGTTGGCAAATTCCTTGAGTCGGCCGGCTTCATCGAGAGGTACCCCTGTCGTACACTAGGGGTGGCCGTTCCGTGGCTTGGACCGGCTTCATCGTCACTGACCCAACTAGTCAGTTGTACGCCTTCGTCTTCGACGATCATGTTGTGCAAGATAATGCAGGCGTACATTATCTCGGAAACGCATCCGACATCCCATAAATGCGTTGGGCCCTTAATTGCCGCCCATCGAGACTGGAGCACACCAAATGCGCGCTCCACGTCCTTGCGCGCCGACTCCTGTCGTTGCGCAAAGTAGGCCTTCTTTTCATCACTTGTTTGTCGGATCGTCTTCACAAAGACCGGCCACCGAGGGTATATCCCATCCGCCAAGTAGTAGCCCATATCATGCCGGTTGCCGTTGGCCACAAAAGAGACGGCTGGACCGACGCCCTGGCACTTCTCGTTAAAGAGGGGAGACGAGTTCAGGACGTTGAGGTCGTTGTTCGACCGGCTACCCCAAAATACGCATGCCAGATCCACAGCCGGTAATCAGCTACGGCCTCGAGGATTATCGTGGGGTTCTTTGACTTGTAGCCGGTCGTGTAGGCCCCCTTCCAGGCAGTCGGACAGTTCTTCCACTCCCAATGCATACAGTCTATGCTTCCTAACATCCCGGGGAACCCATGCTTCTCCCCGTGCATCTGCATCAAATTCTGACAATCTTCGGGAGTAGGGCTTCGAAGGTACTGCTCACCGAAAATGCTGATCACGCCCCACAGAACTCCTTCAGACATTTCAGGGCTGACGACTCACCGATGTGGAGGTACTCATCCCACATGTCTGCCGCGCCTCCGTAGGCCAACTGCCTAATTGCCGCCGTGCACTTTTGGATAGGGGTGTGGCCGGGTCTGCCAGCCGCATCGTGCCTGAAGCGGAAACACAGATATTGACGCTCCAATGCCCCAACGATGCGCATAAACAACTCCCTGCGCATTCTAAAACGCCGCCGGAACATGTTGGCGGGAAACCGCGGGTACTCTGCAAAGTAGTCCTCGTACAGCCGCTGATGTGCAGCTACGTGATCCCGATCAATCACTGCTCGGTGGTGGACAACTCATGGAGGGCGAGGTATCGCCTGCTGTTCCACCATACGCATGTACCGCTCCATCCCGCGGTTCATGTAGGCCTCCATAGCCTCGTTCATCCTCCGTTCGTACTCCTCAGGATCCCGACCACTACCACTACCGCTACCACCCGCGTTACTCATCGCTCGATGATGCTCTTGTACAGAAAGTTAGAGAGAGAGAAAACTCGTTAAAACAAGTGGTGCAAATGAAAATGAAACGAAAATCGCATTTATATATGATTTTTTTTTAAAAAAATAAATAAATAAAAAATCGGCGCTGGCCGATCGGGCCGCCACAATGGCGGCTAGCCGATCGGCCAGCGCTTCGGCCAGCCCACGCCGATCCGCTCGCCGATTTCGTGTTTGCCGATTGCAATGGTTCGGCTAGCCGATCGGCTAGCGCGACGAATCGGCTAGCCGGTCGCTAGCCGACCATTGCGGATGCTCTAATACCCTACACATCATTCCACTAACATTACTTCTCACTTACTTTTTTCCTTTCTCTCTCTTACTTTATCAATTCTACATTAAAACTCGTGTCATACACAAATTACTCTATTTTTTTGACAGAGGAAGTACCATATTTTATTTTCTAATAAAATCAAAGAGTACATACAAAAGAACACTAAAATCGCGTATCAAAAAAAATTGTTATACAGAAAAAATTAAGAACTCTGTTTGACTATTTTTTCAAAATTAACCGAGTTTGAACAAGTTAATGGCATGTAGTTAGCTATAATTAATTTCACCGTGTTTACGTGTAAATTTGCTTATGGTTAAATGTGAATTAGCCTTTGTTGACTTCAACGTCGAAGAATTCCACTTTTGAACAGCAAAAAATGAGAAACTTTGTCAAAATCAAACTGATTGCTGTTTGAGGCGACATTAATCCAAAAATAATTGAAGACTTTTCATAATTAATTCTTTTGGAATTCAATCATGCACATCCATCGTAATTCAACTCCCCACGGCAAAAATAACTCGTTTCTCCACAATTATTATTTTGACTTCTTATATTAATTTGTTTGATAACTAACAATTCGTCATGCTGCTTATAGCTAGAATAGTCTTAAATGTTGAGTAGAGAATTAGAAATTTAATTATGAAAGAAAATAGTAAAATCTCCGAATTTATTTATATTTTATGTGTTGATGAAAATGTTAAGTAATACTAGTATGAACTATGAATAATGGGCTATAAAAAATTGACTAATTTATGATTTTTCAAAATCAAACTTTTTATAGTCTTTCTTCATTTTGTTTTGCAAATTTATTCTTATTACTACTACACAAAATTGTCAAGCTATATAGTCATGGTCTTGGTATGCCACACAAAGCACAAACATAAATAAAACATTAAAAAATTGAATAAAAGTTAACTTCACATTATCAATGATAGTGGACATAATTAAACAAACTTTCAAAGTTAACAACATAGATAAAAATTTAAACTTCAAATTGAATGCACAAATAATAAACTATAATAACTCGTATTAAAAATAACCATAAGTAAATATCGGACATATTAATTCAATGTTGTCTAGCTAGGAAGAAATTGAAACACTAGTAGTACTCCCTCCAAGAATAGTAGATACATTTCTATCTGGCACGGGTTTTAAGAAATACTCCCTCCATCCACAAACAATAGATTTATTATTGTTCGGCACTGATTTTAATGTAGAATTGTTAAAGTAAGAGAGAGGAGGAGAAAAAGTAGGTAAAGTAAGAGAGATAGGGAGAAAAAGTGAGTAAAGTATGAGAGATGGAAGAAAAAGTGAGAAAAGTATGAGAGATAAACTTTTCATTTTTAGAAAGTGATCTATTTTTTGTGGACGTCCCAAAATGGCAAAAATGATCTATTTTTTGTGGACGGTATTAAGAAAAGTGGGTGGAAAAAAGTTAGTGGGACATGAGTCTCATTTGTATATATTAGTTTTAAATGATATGTGAATGGGATGAGTTAGTTGAATGTGAGGTGTCTTTACCATTTATAGTAATTATGAATCGGGACTCCTATTTGTGAACGGACAAAATGGAAAAACGAAACTTTTATTCGTGGAACGAGGGAGTAATATATTGGCACGAAGAAATTGAAAATTCTAGAAATATTAGTCAATTATGGATCCATTAGTTTAGTCTTTCAATGCCAAGACGAATATTTTTTCCTTCACTATGGATGGGATTGAACTGTGGATAAGAACTGCACGCAAATACAAAAAAAAAAGGGATTAAAAGAGTGTAGAATTAGTAAACTAATTGCAGCCACCATACAACAACAATAGTCTTCCCTATATATAGTTTGATTCGAACTATACTCAAAGAATATACTACCCTTTATTGATTGTGTAATTTAGAAGAAAAACTAAAATTGTTATTTTAGTTGAAAAATAATTACTTGTGGTAAATTGCATGACACCAATGAATTAGATAGTGTTGTTTTTTAAAATTTGGGGAAAGTGGTCCTTAAACGAGTAAAGTAAACAATTTTGATTAGAGATGTAAACAATGACACGATATACAACTTTGATCTGATCCATAATTGACCATACAAACTTTTAGCTTGAAACAATCGAATATGCTAGAGTGTCAATTGTAATGATCTTTTAAATGCAAAAAATTTTAGATTGAAATTGCTAAGAGTGTCTGGTTATTAAATCAAAATTGTCTCGAGAATGCTAAAAATTGAATTTTTTTTCCATTCATTCCATAAAATTCCATTCATTCCATAAAAATAGAGACACTTTTCTTTTCTGACAGTTTCTTAAAAGTAGTCTATTTTCATTTGTAGAAAATTGTCTTCAATTCATTACTTATATAAATCAATTTATTTATAACTTATATCAATAGGAACCATCATTAATAATTAAACACTAATAATAATATGAGTCTCACTATTTACTATTTTAATTATCTTTCTCTCCATCTCCCTTACTTTATCAATTATGCATTAATTTATTTGTCATCTCAAAATGTCCTTATTTTTATGAAGGAGAGTATAAATTACTACCTTTTAGTACTCTCTTTGTCCATAGAAAATAATCTCATATATTTTTTCATTTTGGAATGTCCACAAAAAATAGTCTAATTTTATAGAAAGTTTGTCTTACTTTTCTTACTTTTTCTCATCTTGTTATACTTTACTTATTTTTTCTACTCATCTCTCTTACTTTTAGCAATTTCTTATTAAATGTGTGCCGTTCAAAAATGTGACTATTTTTAATGTACAAAGGGCTATTAATTATTGAATCTAGGTAAATCCAAAAACATGACATTGGAACGAGTCATGTCTAATCTAGGAAACTTGAGTTAATAAATAAAGGATATGAAAATCATATGGACATCCGATAGTAACATTTTTTAGAGTTAACGAAGAGGTATAAACTTCAAATTTCACTGTTTTTTCTATGTAAATAAATAAAATAAAAGACAAAAACATAAAAAGAGCAAGTTAGAAAATCCTAGAAAAGCCGAAATGATTGGAAAAAGATGTGTGGGCTTACGAAGCAACCAGAAGCCGACACGTGGCGAGAGAGTAATGGTGAGTTGTTTACCGAGAAAATGCAACCACAAATTTGGTATTGCCTGTAGATGCTGCTGACTCAGGACTGAGTTAGTCTATTTTACTCCTATCTCTTTTTGGCACTTTTTCCATTAGGCAATTTAATTAAGTAATTACGTATTCTAATTAATGTTTTTTTATTTAAATTATTTAATTTATTACTATCATGTAGCAATGTATAATGCTAGTACTACTCCCTATTTTATAATCAATGCTTTATTCATCAATTCAAATTTCTTTAATGCAATGGAGAATTTCACAATTGCTAGTTATAGGAATTAAAAATGTAGAGCTCGGACATAGTAAACGAGCTCGTCTCCAATAATGGATGTGGTACAACGAAAGTGAACACCAATCCCAAAGAGTTGAGACATAGTTGTCGACTTGTCGCACTGTAAGATTAACTAGAACTTCAAATACCAAATTTAATGGAGTTTTTCGACCCTCGAGATTGTACGTAGTTAAATCAATAACATTGACCCTATTTGTGTTTTGTTGAAAACTATTTCACTCTAATGCCACATTTATGAATTTTTTTATAATATACTGTAATTGTAAATCAAGAGTATGAGGCACAGATTTACTTTATATGGAAAAAAAATTAGATGGGTAAATGAATGTTTCATGGATGTGATTGGTAAGTACAAGGAAGACAAAGCCATTTCCAAAAATATACTAATGTTAACTACCATGAAAATATGAGGTAATACATGGAAATTTATTAAAACAGCTATTGTTGGAGTGTCTTATCAAATGAGGTATATCCCAAATAATAATTCCATTAGATAAGTGCACTTTTCAATTTTCTAAATTTAATTATTTAGAAAGCAATTGTGTATTAAAGATTCCCTTTTTCCGAGTCATACTGGTTTTTGAAACTAAGAATTAAGATAATCAATCTTTATCTTATAATCCAATCATCTCCACCACACTAATAATGGCTAATCTAACCACCCCATTTGCTAGTCGTCTTTTTAATTAAACAATACTCCTTCCATGATTAATTGACATGAATTTACTCCGCTTGAATTTTATAAAATATTATTGATAAAAAAATGAATTTTTTTTATTGAAATATCAATCCTATATTTTTTATATTACTAATTTCATAATAAAATGTGAATTCGATGAATTAATGGAACATTATTAATAAAAAAATAAAATTATTATTGATTTATTTCTTACCGAAAAAAAAAAGTTATGCCAATTAAATATGGAGGGTTGGATAATTATCATTAATCAAGCAAACCTTCTTTTTAAAAGGTCATTATCCACACCCTGTCTCTCTCTCTCTACTAACGTTTCTTATATATACAGCTTACCATTCCAACTCTCTTCCTCTCTCTCTTTAATCAGTTCACAAAAAGGCAATTTCTTTCTCAAATTTCTTTCTCAAATTTCTTCATCTCCATCACACAATCTGCATCCAGCTGTAAATCTCATCACAATCTGAGAAGCAAATCCGGCAAAAAATTGAAAAAACTATGGAAATTCCAGAGATAAACATGTTGTGCGATTTCGAAGCAGGAATCAAATGCCTGCAAAATCCTTCAACAATCTCCCGTTTCTTCTCGTTTCCAGGCTTCTGGAAATACGGCGCTTTGATTTTCGCAATTTTCGCTACTTTCAGCAGTTTAATTAGACGAATTAAGCTGATTTTCATCCGTTTCCACACTGTTAAACCCTGTTTTATCCAAACCGAAGACGAATTCGATTTCAGCGACGACGAAGACGACGCCGTATCGGTCGCGTCTTCGGATGACGAACAGGAAGCGGAGGAGGATCGAGATCGACGCCGCGACGGTGAAGATTTCTGCGTGCGGGGCTCGATTCTCAGCTTCCGAAGCGGTCAATTGCGGCAGCGCAATCGCCGGAGCAGCTGCGGCGGCGGCGCGTGGTCGGAGATCGCCTCCGGTAAAAACGTCGTCAAGCTCTGGGATAGCTTGGGGTTTAATCTAGATCTCGACGAGGATCTGTTCAATTACGATTCGAGTAGCGTAGTCTCGACCTGGAATCGCGATCGCGAGGAGAGATCTGGCGATTTCTCCGGCGAGATTTGGCCGGCGCCGGCGGTGGTGCTGACGGCGGAGGGGAACGCGAAGGGCGACGGCGTGATTTTAGGCGGATACGATCGGAGGATGAGGAGCGGAGTGCCGGCGCTGGTGGCGGAGTGGAAGCTGAGCGGCGGCGGAGGATTGGCTAGCGGCGGCGGAGTTAGCAAGGTGTATGTGAGGGATGACGTCAGCGGGGTGGTGACGGTTGGCGATGTGAGGAATGTTAGGAGGCCGTTAGAGTGTGTGAGAGAGTCTGACGGCGAGACGTGGTGGGACGCTGACGCCGTTATCGTGGAGAATGAGTGAAGAACCGGGTTTTCGAGTTAGACCGGGTTTTCCTGAGGTGACGCGGCCGATTTAATGGAAGTGGGCGAATTGATGCCCCAAGATTTAATTTTGGAAGAAATGATGGAAAGCTTTGGTCTCTGTAAATAATTATTTCAATAAAAATTTGCTCGATTATTTATTATTTAATTTCACATTTTTATTCAATGGTGATTATCGTATTATTTGATCGTAAATAAATAAATATGGGCTTGTGTAGTGTCTAAATTTATAATCTAGTTGACATATTTTTTAAGTTGACATTTTTTTGCACAACTGTGAAAAAAGGGTGCAGTTTTAAAGAAAAAAATTACTATGTCTATAATACAACGAAATTCACGAGTAAATTATAAACAATGACTTTACTTATTAAAAAAAAGTTAAAACATCCGAAAAAATCATAAATTTTGGTGATTTACTAACCTTCAATAGAACTTAAAATTTGTAGCATGAGCTTAACATTTTGGCTAAGTTTCTCATGTCGAAAATATTCTGATACTACTCTTTAAGGGAGTGTTCGGTTGGCAAGACTAAATCTCATGATTAAATATGTATTATGTTTGGTTCATAAGATTGATCCCCACAACTTAATCCTAGATGAATAGTCTCATGATAATTAGTCATAGCCTCCCTCCTCCAACTAAAATAATCTCACAACTTAATCCTAGATGGATTAGTCATGATAACCGAACGCCACCTAAGTTTGCAATATGTTGCGTTCATCTTTATAACTAATGATGTGGTTGAGTTGTTTCTCAAAATGTGTTAGAAAAAAATGATATACTAGTCTTGTTCTTGTATAATTTATACTTTTTAGAGTATCACATTAAATAGAACTTTATCCGAAACTATAGTCCATGGAGAAATTGAGAAAATGTTAAATTCATGATTTAACGCCTAATTTTAAAATCGATGATTGTACATCTGATTTTGAAAATTTGGTTATATTGTTGAGTTGTTTTATATAAGTGTCTTGGGCGGTCTCATCCTTGTAAATTTTTTCAGATGCCAAATGGATACAATTAATTTTATCCGAATTAGATTTCATGGGAATATTAGAAAAAATGTTACAATCGTGATTTTTATGGTCTATTTTTAAATTACTATAAGATAAATCAAAATCTTACTCCTTCTATCCCATTTCTTTTTTAGTTTGTTCCAATTAGGATAACCATTTTTCTAATTTTGAAAATAACCTCTTCTCTCCTGTCTCATTAAAATATTTAACTACTTTTTTATTTTCTACTTTATTCCACCTAACAATACTTTCTAAAATCCCGTGCCACTTAAGAATTTGGTCATCTTGAGTGGAACGAAGGGAGTACTTGATTCATGATTTTTAAGATAATTTTTCCATAAGAAAATAAAATATTTCATGGAAAAATTGAAAAAAAAGAGAGGCTAAGTTCATAATTTTTACGCCTCCTTTTGATTGCACTAAGATGAACCAAAATTTGTCCAAAATTCACCCCTTGAAAAACAATTTTGCCAAAAGAAATTAAAATAAAGTAACAGGAGTAAAACAATTACTTAACTTTCTTATTTAAAATTGCTTAGCCCTAAATTCGTCTGCCTTGTTTGGCCGGTGAATTTTTTTTAGTACGCATACAATAATTTATCTTTGCGGGTACGCAAAACAGATCTCGAGGAAGATTAGTTGAGTAATTACGCAATTTAAAAATGTTTTTAAAATTATTATTATTATTGCACTTATATGAGATTAATAAATAAATAGTAGTACTACAAGATTTGCAGGCTCTGGCAAAACGATTTCTAATTAATTAATTAAATTTTAGAAAAAGTTAAAGCTCAGATTTGAATGCTATCAAAACTTATCCGCACTAGTCAGCAAATCAAATGCGACAAAAATCATAATTTTACCAAGCAATTCACATAAATATTTATTAATTACTATTGTATAATCCATTGGAAAAGGATTAATAAATTGGAGTTGCTCCTAATAAAATTATTACTATCTTGCACGACATTCTTTTTTTTTTTTTTTTTTTGTGCGAACGCATTTTTTTGACAAAATCGTTTAAAATAAGATTTAACTTCTCTTTGTTTGCCAAGATTGATTGTGTGTTGGGAAATTTTCCATTGCATAAATGCTAAAGAAAGATAAAAAATTGAGAGGTGTTAAACGAGTATTGATTAAGGACCAGTTTGACTAAAGGAAGAGTGACAAAACACGAACTTGCAATTTTTTTCCTTCCTATGTAATAATGACAGCTCAAATACAATAAATACATTAATTTTACATCACATTTTTGGCGTGGCCAAGAAGTCGTCTGTCCCTTTTATGATCACACGATTTTTAGGTAGGTATTTTAAATGATCAATTTGTTGCTAAAATATGAACTTTTGATCATTTGTAATTAGTATAACTTTCAAATTTGAATGAAACAATCATAAAGTTTCGATCTTTATAACTTTTCCCTAGTGAAGATTTATTGCAAAACCAAAATTGACGTGATTATTACGTGTTTTAATGCATATAATCAATTAAAAAATTCAGGTAATAGGGGCAAAGCGATGCGCAAGTGATGCACACACCACAACATCTTTTAATTTTGGTTTGTTTGATGTAATTTCAAGCTTATAGCTCACCATTTATTTCGGTATTCCACCTCAAGTAGTTATTTAAAATTCGGAAAAAGTGAAGCTTCGTAAATTATTATTTAATTTGTGAAAAGCAAGTGATAGATAAAAATTGATGCAAAATTCATGGTCTAAAATGATAAATATTGTCAATTTCGATATATCTCATTGTCTCAAAATATAAAATCATACATGTATGGTAATTTTGATTTAGTGATTTTAGGCTTTTATCTCATAATTAAGTTACGAAATCAATTATTGAAGATTTACATACTTGTGCAAGTTGTAAACCCGATTGTTAAGACCAAAATGCTTCACAAGTTACTTTGAATTATATGCTTAAACATCTTATTTCATGATAAAGTATTCGAATTAGTTGGATACAATATTTTGCAGTTGTCGTCTCGTCATAATAATTAACAAAACTAAAATAATCCCACTGATTAATGATTGTGATATGCCCAACGTTGTAATAATAAAAAAAAATGTTAGTGGTCGGAAAATTTCAATTTGCTAGCGACACCATGACATAAAATGATTGGTTTCATTTGACTTATTAAGTGCATATCGAAATAAATATTTCGAGTGCTTAATTAGGTGGGTAGAAGTAGTAATAATTTAGTGAGGGATTATAAATAAATAAATTAATTAATTAAAAATCACCTCGATGAGAGAGGATAATTAAGTTGTATATATCACAAATCAAACATAAAAGTTTTTGTGCAAACATTTTTAGCAACGACTCTATATATGTTTTCACGGTAATATATCTGAGAAATTTCTCATTAATTTCCTCGTGTGGGACTAATTAATTAATTAATAATATTAAATGAACCGAATAAAGATGGTGACTTTTACATAATTTGTGCATTAAATAAGGCCAGTTGTGTGCAGCTAAGTAGAACAACTGAACAATTATTGTTCAGATGTATTCTTAGCTACTCTTCATTCTCCAATTCCCATTATCTGTCAAAAATAAACTATTAAAAATTAATTTATGAGAATTAATAATACCCTTCTTGTTAAGATTGCAATTAGTTGACTTGGCTGACCAAAAATAAAAGAAAACAGAATAATTAAACTCACAAACAATTTTGTTTGTATGCAAGTCGAAAAGAAAAGATAACACTCTTCCTAATACGAAAAGGTCACAGTCACTCAATCTCAATATATTTTTGAACAATTCTTCTACCGAATACAAAGGCCTATTTATAAGATCTAAAAAAGACCCTTAACAAACTATAATAAATTAAATAAGAAACATAAATAAAGACTCCTTACAAAAGGATCATATCTAAACAACTAATAACCAAATGACAAATTTAAAAACTATCAGCATAAATCTACAAATTAGGTATTGAGCATCCTCTATCACTCCATCAACAAAATGATCATTTTGCTATTTTAGTTAACCCATTAATAGGAATCTGGTTTCTTTTTACTATAAACCGAAGTAGATCTCAATTCCATGAATTTGTTAACTCATAGTATTTCCTTTTAAAATTTTTACAATATGAGTATAAAAATGAGATTCAGATTCTACTAATTTTTTCCAACTCCCATCTCTTAAAACCAAGTAAAGAAAAAAAGAATGCCACGCTCTTCCCATCAAGAAGGAAAGATTAGGTAATTCCCATCGATGTCATCCTTTTTCAAATCTCTGAGAAAAGCATGAAAAAACGTCCCGAATAATACGATCCCTCTGTCACCCCAAAATGAATGTAGTGAACTCGTAGTTCTTGATTTTTGAAAATGTTCAAGTGCTCCATTTTCTTTTACTATGCCGAGAAAAAGTAAGACTCCTATTCATGCACGATTATATAGCATATTTGAGAGTTGGCAATAAATGAATAAAAAACGTTGTATCCAATTATTCAAATAGCAAGCCCAGGTATTGGCCCATTTCCCCGACTAATAAGCCCACTTTTCCCAGATTAATATGCTTCTACACAGTTCACCTCAAAATCCTGTTTCCCAATTTCAGCTGAAATACACAGTGAGAAGAAGAAGGGAGAAAGATGAATGCCCCCGATCGTTACGAGCGATTCGTCGTCCCCGAAGGCGTCTCCAAGTACTCTTTCTCTCTCTCTCTCTAAATGCATATGTGTATTTACTTGTCGATTGCACTGCCCAATTTCTGCGATTTTCGATTTTTGGTGGTGATTTTTTAAAATTGGTTGAACAAGGGTTTCGTATGAGAGGGACACGAAGATCATCAACGCGGCGACGTTCACCGTCGAGCGTGAGGATCACACGATCGGAAACATTCTACGCATGTATGTGAATTTTACACTTCCAATTTCGTTGTTAATTTCGTGAAAAAAGCCCTAATTTTTTCCCTAAATCAGGCAATTGCACAGAGACGAGAACGTTTTGTTTGCTGGCTACAAGCTGCCGCACCCGCTTCAGTACAAAATCCTTATAAGGGTTTGTATTTGTGCTTTTTTGAGTTTCTCTGTTACTCTTACATTTTACTGAATTGAATTTAGGACTCTTATTGAGAACTGTGTTGATGGAGTTGTGCATAATTGATGGCTCACAAGTTTAGTGTAGGCAATGGCAATGTGATTAGCTTAGTGTGGCTGTTTATACAGAATTAATTCTGCAGAATTGTGGTAAAGTTAGAACTGATGATCTGATATTTTCTTTATCTCAATTTGCAGTTTGTAACATTGAACAGAAACTCTTTTTTCTGTTTAATTTCATCTGAATATATAAGTTTAGCATTGTTTTTAGAACAATGTGTTCCTGTTTTGGGATTAAAGCAATGTCTTTTACTCTTTTGTCAATTATTGGCATGATATGTTGAATTTTATCTGAAATTGAAATGTTTTGTAACTATGAAGCATTGCTGTTTACTAAAGTGCGAATCTTTTCTAACAATTCGATGATTTGTCTCCCGACTTGCTTGTTGTTGGTTACTTCGTGAGTCTGGCTGTTCTTGGATTTTCTTGTGTTTGACATATCTTGGCTGGTCAATTTGCAGATTCAAACCACGAGCCAGTCTTCACCAATGCAGGCGTATAATCAGGCTATCAATGATCTGGACAAGGAGCTCGATCATTTGAAGAACGCCTTTGAGGTAACACTATCTTTCTACTGTTTGTTGCTGTGAAATTAGTGATACTCCCTCTGTCAACTATGCTGTTGGGTTTTTATTCGGTTTCTTGTATCACTATCTGTGCTCACCAAAACTTGCACTTCCAACGTGGTGAATTGATATGAATTTTGCTCATCTCTGTATAGGTTGAGCTGGCAAGACACAATGCGAGCCAGCAGCGAGAGTTCTAAGCTGCATCGTTTCTGTTAACTCGCTAGTAAGTGATGGTGTCGCAGCCATTTTGTCGTAAATGTGGTGGTGAAGTTGGGGAATTCCTGCAAGTATAACTCCATTAGAAAACTTTCAGAAACATGCTTGTATTAGACTGCCATTTTCATGTATTGATTGCATTACTATTCTCTCCAGCTCGATTAACTGTGTTTTCTTTGAAAAAAATTACTCCACAACGAAACTGTAAACAACGTAGTTTCCAAAAAATTCCATCCAAGTATCTAAGATTTTTCCAATTATATAGACTACTATGTTTATATCCACCAATTTTTATGTAGTAATATGGTTCTGTCAAAAACTTTTCCAACGATTCAAAATAAGATAAACTGTTGATAAATGCTAAAAATATACTATATTAAAATTCTAATATCTTGTCCCACATCTGATCCAATCTAATCTATATAAGTTTGGATAACTCTCCCCTTATGAGGCTTTTTAAGGGGTTAGAGGCTTCTTAAGGGGTGAGTGTTATCCATCCTTATATAGAAGAGATAGGATCATCACCAAGCAGACAGAATTTCGAGAATTTAACATGCCCCCTCACGTGTGGGCCGGAATGACAGTGGCCCAGTTCTAATATACTAAAACTTAATTTTTCAAGATAGAAATACACCGTGAATATTACCTTGACATATGTGCACTTTTCAACTAGAGCCAAATCCATAGATAAATCATGTTAATTTGGAGTTTAGATTTGAGACAGTTTAATTTTATGCTATAGTTAGTAGTAGTATTATTGCCCAAATGTTGTTTATAATTGTTCTTATGTTGATGCAATTGACATTTTGGCTGAGACACTTTCTTGCACAAGAAAATAGTTCGGAATTGCTCTCATACATGCATTGTATACGAATGGAGTATTTTTTATATCTTTACGACAATACAACAAATTATATAATGAGTAGTATAAATGTACATAATTGAGACTCTTTTACGGATAAGCCAACACATAGATTCATAAGAGCAATAGCTACATTTATTTGCTAACGACGGCTAATTAAATAAAGAATAAAATCTAAGCACTTATTTTCCCCCTAACTAACTAATTTATCACATCTATACTATCCTAAATCCAAACCTAAATCATAATTAAACATATAAAAAAATGAAACAATTTCACCTCATTCATCAATTCAATCTTCACAAGTAATCAGGATACATCTTCATGTATTCCACGATCGACGGCGAGATCGCGGTCGCCGCCTCGAACACCGCGCTCGTCCTCGGCGAGCAGAAGAAATCGCCCGTTCCCGCCGCCTCCACCAAATACGCGTTCGACATTTCGTACATCGCCGGATCCGGCTTCGCTTCCGCCGTCTCGCAATTATTCTCCTCCGCCGGCGCCGGCGCCGGCGGCGATCCGTCGTCGCCGCTCGATAGTCCGGTGAGCCGCTGCACCAGCTTCATGAAGTCGTTCGGCGCCGCGCGGATCACCTTCGGCGGGTGCGTGTATATGATCACCGGCTGCCGCGCCCTCGCCGCCGCCGCCGGTTTTTGGATGGCGTGGGAATCCTTGCCGGTCCGCAGCGGCGGAGGGCGTTGACCGTTGACCGATCCATCACAATTACTAACTTCTTTCTTCATGTATCCAAAATTGAACAAATTGAAATTAGAAAAAGAAATGTGAACTAAAAAAAATGTGATTTTGATGCTAAGTATATAGGGAAAGTATTGATTTTGAGAGTGGGGGCTTTGGTTAATATATATAGAGATGATTAAAAAAATGATAAGTGGGAAGTATGGAAAGTGTGGTGTTTATATAGGAATTTGGTGGATTTGTTTTTTATTGGGCGGTGATTTCTGACCATTGAAATGGTGGTGGAATTTTAGGGTTTGCGGCGGAGTTGAGTGAGAGTGGTGGTGGAGAAAGAGTGGTTGGTTTCACTTTGTTTGCCATTTTTTGCGGTGGTGTTGCCATTTTGTAACTACTTTGAGATGAATGATCTATGATTTACACGTTATTTATTAACATTTTTAAGTTAATTAAGATGGTAATGCATGTGGCTCTATTTAAGTGATAAAGTTGAGGCATCCTAAAATTACCCATGGTAAAGATTTTGGATTATTTATATTTTCATTTTGGTATATATAGGGATATTACATGCATGTCTCTATAGACTATAGTATTTCATTCATTTATGTTTAAATGTCACATTTTTACTCAGAACACAGTTTAAATTGTAAAGAAAATTTTGATGGGATTTGATAGAAAACTAAGAGTCAAATGAGTTAACAGAAGATGAGGTTATTTATTAAAAATAGTGAAAATGAAATAAGACAATTGACGATGGATAGTTTTAAATGATAGTTTGACATATTTAATGACAGACGAAGTGAATACTATTTATGACCTTGTGTGATTATACAATGGCTTTGCTTGCGGATAAGGTAGTATTTTAATTGATACTCAATTTGTCCATTACTAATAACATTGACAAGTGGATGATACATATTTTAATACAAAATTAATAAAAAAAGAATAAATAGTTAGAGTCTTGCATATTGGTAGAAAATTTCTATCTAGGTCATATTAAACAACTTCTATATAATTCTAGATTGTTAGCATACTATAAATACGAACTCATGTACAACATGTAAACAAGATATAACTATAAAAATATAATACACTCTTTATAATTCTATATAATATACTATAAAAAGAGTTGAATTTTGATGAAGGAAATGAAATTTGAGCATGTATATCTAAACGTTGTTATAATATTAAAGAGTATCAAATCATTTAAAATTTATTTTGTTTAAATATGTTCTACTCTTTCATGCGATTTAGTTGTTAAAAGTTATAATTAAAACTTTTTTGACTAAAATTGAATATAACTTTAAAAGTATCAATAATATCAAAAATTTGTGCAATTTTAATGGAACTTTTTGACATTTTGTTTTTCCGTAAAAGTCAAATATATCTATTTTGATTTATTGATATTCAACAGTCGCAGATTTAACATTTTTGTTTTAATAAATATTGTTGAGCCAGTTTGAAACGTTTAATTAATTATTGAATTGTAATCATGTCACATTTGACTTACCTCAACATAAATTTATATAATATTTATTTATATGATATACGAAGTAGTATATTTTCTCTTTGTAAAGAGGGTTCCAAATAATTGACCGTAAGTGTTTACACATAAAAGTCATACCAAATTTATATTTAATTCAGTCAAAATATGGTCAACTTTCTTATTAAACAAAATCAACTTTTTTTGAAATGGTCAGTTCAGACATAACAAATAACTTTAAAAATGTTATTTTGCAAGTGGAATCATCTTTCTGTGATAGTGACAAGTTATAATTAAATAATTATTTAAAAAGTTATGATTATTAAATAACTCTTTTTTAGGATGGCATGAGATTTTATGTAATTTATAATTTTATTTTTTTAGGTGGAACGAATAAAATAAGAGAAATAGATTAAAAAGAGTTTACAAATTTTAGTAATGACCCTTTGAGCGTGACAAATTAAAAAAAAAATGGCCTCTTCGATGGACAGGGGAATACTATTTACAACTCTAACATAATATGTGGGCCTAAATATATATAGTGCTTAAATATAATTTATAAAGGTCCATATTTCTGATACATTAGATTATGTTTGTGGGCTGCTAACAGGTGTACCGAACTCGTCTTTTGGCGGAATCTGACTAATCCTGCTCGACCGGGCTTGCGGATTAAGGCCAAATTCAAGTTTATTTATAATGCATAAAGTACGAGAACCGCTGATATATTTAATCATATACTATTACTTTTAGTTTTTAATGAAATATATTGGGATGAGTTATTCTATAAACAACTCCTTAAGACTATAAACTATGAAGTATAAACCATTTATAGCTCTTAAAGATTTACGGTAAAATTAGTTTAATAGAATTGACTTGAATTAATTCAAATTAATTAGTATTGCAATGTTAGTCTTGTTTTTTACTACTCCATCCGTCCCAGATAATTCGACCCAGTATTTCATTTTGGATCGTCCCACATAATTTGTCCCATTTCACTTTTACCATTTTTGGTAGTGGACCCCATATTCCACTAACTCATTCCTACTCACATTTTATTATAAAACTAATAATTTAAAAGTAGGACCCACATCCCACCAACTTTTTCAACTCACTTTCCATTAGATTTCTTAAAACTCGTGCCGGGTCAAAGTGTCCCGAATTATCTGGGACGGAGGGAGTACTATTTCTTTACCATTGGATTGATCATGCTTGCTTATAATTTTCCAACAGTTCACGAGCTTATGAATTTAATCATGATATAGGAGTAGTAAACCTAGAAAAAATTTATATTTCAAATTTAAATATGATTTTTTTTGTTTGAGAAAGAAGTGCAAAAATTTATATCCATGTTTTTTGCTTGATCCGATCATCTCCTGAATTTATTTTTCTCAATCACATGTACCACAAGAAATATGGATAGAGATCCTTGGAAGAGTCCCCATCAAATGCATTATGAGGTGCAAGTGCGTTTTGTAAGTCATGGCGCGATCTAACAGAAAGGGGGTCACTTTGCGACATCGTATACTCCAAAACAATGCATGGCATTCACCAAGACAAGATGGGGTATTCATTGGCTGATGAGGCTTGCGAGCCACTTTTCCGATTTGGCTTACCTCCTTATTCGACTACTGGTCACCATCGTTTGGTAATTAATTCAGTTAATGGTTTGCTTTTATTGTAGGATGGATTGAATGATAATCATGGCATTCTTTTCATAACCAATCCAGTGACTTGTGAATATATCGAGCTTCCTCCACTACCTACATGTAGGTGCCTGTTTGGGTTTGGTATGAGCAAATTAAGTGGACAATATAAGATTTTGTGTGTCAACGAGTCTTGGTTTTGTCATGTATACACTCATGGAGGAGGATGTGCGTGGAGAAGGATCCTAGCATCAACAACAACTAGATTGCCTATACTATCTAAAGATGGACCTGCCTCGGGATGTAGGGTAAGCTGCTTTGATCTTGAAACTGAGTTTTTTTCTGGTTTTTCTCTTCCGGACGATGCATATTCGAATTTGCATGATGACATATGACTGGATTTGTTACATTTGGGATTTCATTCATGCATTTTGAAGGATCAACTACGCTTATTTTGTACATGATCATATTTGGAAGATGGACAATGATGGAGATACAAGTTCTTGGATAATGGAATATATCTTCAAAGATTCACTATATGCTGATCCGTTCAAAGTTTTGGTTAATTGCGACTTGTTGTTAGATACTAAAAATAAAATAGAAAAGGGATTAATAGGCTACTCCAAAAATACCGAAGATTTTGAGACATATGGTTTTCTTCAACGATATGCTTATTATAATTTGTGTTGCATATATAACTATTTATACCCTTAGTTTTGTTTCCCTCAAAAGTACGAGGATTCACAACTTTCAGTCATTAAGTTTGCAGTTTTATAGATTTTTGTTTAGAATATTTTTGCACTTTTATAGATTTTTATCTATTTTTCCCTTCTTGTTTGTATGTTGTTGTTAGGAACATTTTTGTACTTATAATATTACTCCGAAAATGTTCTATGTATGGCGATGCAACTTATCATCCGAAAATGGAACAGAAATAAGAATTCCATTTACAATATATATTTATATGGATCAAAGTCGAATGGAACATAGATTAGTATTGTATCTAATTAAACTTTCAAAGAAAAGAAACTTCCATTGGTTCAAACGGTATTTCTATGGTCGTTCACATGTAAAATGACTCGAACATCCAAACTATATATTGATGGAAATGAAATCATATTACCAGCTAAGTTGGGCAAATTGCATACCAATTGGATTTTCATTCATCATATATTTAGTTTGTTTAAGCATTATCAAAGCATAAAATAGACTAGATTTTAAAATTAAACCTTTTTCTTGCCATGATCTCCACATTAGCTTTGACTTGTTAAATAAATGGATATTGGTCTCTAAAATCATGAACTTTGCTCAAATTTTGGTATTTCCCATAAACTTTAAAATTAGCCTAAAAAATCATAAACTTTACATTTTGTTTGTTATTTCCCATGGCGGCTCAATCACCATATCCAACCAACTTCCGTGCATTTTTTATCCTACTTGACACTACTAAATCAATGTGATTTTCTACATAGCTTTTTATCCTACTTATCACGAATTTAAAAAGTAATCTAAAATATTATAAACATTTCACAATTATCACGTATAATAAGATTTTTGCCGAAGATTTCTTATTTAGGTTGCCATGGGAAATAACAAACAAAATGTAAAGTTTGTGATTTGTGAGACCAATTTCAAAGTTCATGGGAAATACCAAAATATGAGCAAAGTTCATGATTTTAGAGACCAATATCCCTTAAATAAATACCCAAAGTTAAAATGGCATGTTTGATCACATTAATGAATCCAAAGCCAAACCTAGCTATTTTGCTAGATTTTAGAATATAGTGCAATTATTTTTGTTCGAGCAAAAATCGTAAAACATTTTATTACTACTACTTTTTATTTGTATTTATGCCTTCACCCTCAAAATCGAAATTGGCCGCTCCCTCCCCCAGTCCCCCTCAATTACGAAACTTTTACGACGAGACATCTTTAAAAAAAGAAAGTAGTAAAAGAAAAATAGTGAAATTTAGTCAAATTCTTGTCCTTCTAAATTTAAAATTTGACAAAATTATTCATGTACATAATTTATGATTTTATAAAATTTTAAATTACAAAAAACACATACAACATAATACCCAACCTGTATTCTATATTTGAAAAACGAAAAAGTAATACTCCCTACGTCTCTGAAAAGTATGAACTATTTCCTTTTTAGTCCGTTCTTGAAAAGTATAAACTTTCTAATTTTGGAAACTTTTTTCTTTCTAATGAGACGTGACTCATTCTCAGCTAACAATACGGTAAAAACTTTTTCTTTTTATCTCTCTTACTTTTCCTATTATGCTTTAAAACTCGTGTCAAACCAAATATTCATACTTTTCAGGGACGAATAAGGTAACATCTAGAAATAATTCTCCTTATATCCGCCATTAGGAGTCCCGATTCAATTTTAGATGTGCTTTATTTTGGAATGTTCATTTATTAATCTGGGTAGAATTTCTGGGATTCGGAAACACCATAAACATGTTTTTTGTTGATTTGAATATCCTGTTTTGTTTGCTTTTTTGGCTTTAGGAATGAAATTGTTTTCAAGAATTGAAATTGTTTATCTTTATCTAAACTAGTCGGGTGTTTGAAGGAAATTAAAATGAAAATGATGAGAGAGGCGCGGAGAAGTGTTTTATTTCAAGAACTTTGAGATGTGTTTTATTTTGGACCGAACTTACTTGATTGACACTGTTTCAAATAGTGTTATTCTACATTTGTTTGCATGTTAGTGTTATTCTACATTTGTTTGCATGTTATTGAATGATAGCCATTGTTTAGGAGGGTTGAAATTAATTTAACTTGTAGAATTTCTCTGTCCCATTTCGGTATAATTCACCAGCCCTATTTTATTTTGTTAGTATATGCACATCTTGAGCTCTACTTTACCATATACCCTTCAATTTGTTATATTTATCTTGATTTATGATCAAATTATTCTTGGAATACAGGCACATCGCATTCAATTTTCTCCGGTAGACCGCAATCACTTACTCCCTCCGTCCCGCTTTAGCAGTCCCATTAACTTTTCGGTCATCTTTTTATAAAAATGATAAAAATTAGTTAAAGTGATGAAATGGTAAAATAAGAGAGACAATAATGTAGATAAGACTCTTCTCTATATTATTCTCTCTCTTACTTTACAATTTCTCATCTTTAACTATTTTTTTTTATCATTTTCACAAAAATAGGGTACAAAAGTCAATGGGACTGCTAAAGTGGGACGGAGGGAGTACTATATAGTGGTGTTAAGCTTGATTTCCTCTGCCTTAGTCATGGCCTGATTAGTGACTGTATTTATGCTATTAATGAGGTTAGTTTATACTATAGTATTCCCTGATTGAATATCCTAAGTACTATTCTAAGATATTGTTGATATGAATCCTGCGAATCCCAATCTCTTTTCAGGCACACCAAGTTCAGTTTTCACCGGATGATCTTAGACGCTATCTTGCTGATATGGGGTGATAACGGCGATGGAGTTGGGGACGATCATGATGATGGTCAAGACGGGAATGAGAATGAAAATGCGGACGAGGACGAACACGAAGAGGAAGATGAGGACGATGGGGATGACGAAGGAGGTGAAGATGGGGAATGATGATAGCATTGAGGACGATGATGGAGAGGGGGAAGATGAAGATGGTGGTCTGGTAAAATGTATCATGAGAAGAGCTCCTTTTTACCACAGATGAAGCAGAGATACTAATTATGTTCAAGTTCAATAACAATTTAACATTGATTGCAAATACTCCCTTTATCTCACAATAAGAGTCATAATTTGCTATTTTGGTCCATCCTACAATAAGAGTCACAATTCATTTTTTCATAAATGATAAATATGTCTCACATTCCACTAACTCCACTCACATTTTATTATAAAACCAAAATAAAAAAGCAGGTCTTATATTCCACTAACTTTTCTAATTCACTATTCTTTACATTTCTTAAAACTCGTGTCCACAATAAGAGTGACTCCTATTGTGGGACGAAGGGAGTATATAGAAGGTGTTTTTTCTAAAATTACTATTCTAGATGTTTTTCAAAAGTATCATGCATGTTTTCGTATAATTCCAGATGTTTTTCAAAAGAATGTTTCTTTTCTAAAATTAATAATAGCTCTAAAATTAATATTTTTAGAAAGTGTCAAAAAATATTTGAACGCATGCGCAACAATCACACCGATATATTAAAAGGTGGGTATTGTGTTTTATACTTTTATGAGTATTTTATACAGGGATGGGGGATTATATCGGTATATCGGACTTATCGTACCGAAAAAATACTGAAAATACCGATATTTCAGTATACCGTAGTTTTCGGTACGGTAATGGATTAGATTTCCTATACCGCGGTATACTGTGGTATACCGATTGATTATTATATATATAAACATATAGGGTCCTGTTAGGTTGAGATTTTTGGTCCTAATTGAGAACTAAGATGCATTTCCAGCCACTCATTCACAAATTTCGCGTGATGTCAACAACAGAAACATTATGTCAACTAGGGGGCATAATTGTCATTTTCGTGCGATGTCAACGAAAGAGACATTATGTCAATTACGATGTCGACAACAAACGTTATTTATGTCAACTATTATGTCAACAACAACATTTTACAAATAATTAATGTCAACAAGAAATATTTTCATGTCAACGTCCTATATAGTATAAAGTATAAAGCTTAGTACTCATCTTGAAACTAATATAACTAAACTTTAGTAATCAATTTGATACAAATATCATACTTACGTAACTATTTATGAAATTATCCCTACTTTTAGCTTTTGAAATAAGAGATTTCCTTTTCATAACATTTTTCTCTTGTCGATGAAAACGGTATATATTCATTTTTACAATTATTCATGTATATTTTATTATTTTATAAATTTAATTTTGAATTACGAAAGACGATCTCTATTTCTTTTCAGTTTTCTAACTTATTATAAATTGACACAAATCTTTATTTCCTTAAATTTAAGACTTATGTCCATTAGGATTTACATCATTCCTTATATTTAGATTTGCATACTATTTAACAATAAATTGGGACAAATCTTTATTTCCTTAAATTTAGACATAATTCCTTATATATTTAGGATTAATTTCCATGTTAGTGATTTTGAATTATTTCTTTGTATAGGGATAT
Source organism: Salvia hispanica (assembly GCF_029641045.1). NCBI lineage: Eukaryota > Viridiplantae > Streptophyta > Magnoliopsida > Lamiales > Lamiaceae > Salvia > Salvia hispanica. Next base: position 41,233,774 of record NC_142694.1, read on the forward strand.
CTTCCCAGACCTTATTATATAAATATGCACGAGTTGCTTAAGAATATATTAAGCTTTATTTCCATGTTAGTGATTTTGAATTTTTCTCAATTCTGGTTATAATGAAGCAAGCTATGTGTCTACCGCAAGAAATATGGAGAGATATTCTAGAGAGACTTTCGATTAAGAGCATCGTAACTTGTAAAAGTGTGTGTAAATCATGGCGTGATTTGATACAAGGGGAAGCAGGTTTGTTCGCGTATCGTATACTCCAAAAGGTATGGCTTTCCTTCATCAAGACATGTCGAGTTATGCAGTCTGTGACGAGGCCTGTCAGCCTCTTCTCCGATTTAGGTTGCCATCTCCTAACGATCAATATCATGATCATGATGAAACTCATGATTACCATCGTGTTATAATTGGTTCTGTTAATGGTTTACTTTTGTTGTGGGATGGATGGGATGACCATCAAAATATTCTTTTTGTAGTCAATCCGATCACTTGTGAATGTATTCAGCTTCCTCCTCGGTCGTCTACACATAGGTGCTTATTTGGGTTTGGAGTTAACAAATTAAGTGGGCGATATAAAGTTTTATGTGTCGATGAATCTGGGTGTTGTGACATATACACTCTAGGAGGAGGATGCTTGTGGAGAAACATCCCAACAGATGTACCAACTAGATTGACTGACATATCAAAGAGAACTAATCCACTTCCTGATTATACTTTATTTTTTAATGGAAACCTTCACTAGCCAGCATGTGATTTGAAGAATAATTTTGTGATTTGTTGCTTTGAGATTGAAACCGAGCTTTTTACAAGTTTTTTGCTTCCTCCTCTTGCAAGTTTTTCACCGCCTCCTCGCAATCTTCGGTACATGATTGATACTTATGGTTCATATCAGCTATGCATTTTGGAGGATCAACTATGTGTATGTGATATATCACATCATTCGCATGTTGCTATTTGGAAGATGAACAACTATAGGGATTCAGAGTCTTGGATAATTGAATATAGCTTCGACCAACCACCAAATAATACCCTTCCATCAGATGCACATTCAATTGTTCTCCCGCTTAACGTTTCGACAAATGGTGACTTATTGATTAGTATTCAAAATCAACTTTTGATCCACTCGAAAGACACTAGAGCATTCAGTAAATATGGTCTTCTTCGACGATCTTTCTATTGTAATTTGCCTAGCATCACTCATTATATCCCAATTTTTTTTTTTGCTCACCGCCATGGGAAATAACAATGTTCAATTATTAAACATCATATAGTTATAGTTTTATACATTTTTGTAGTACTTCGTCTTTTTTTTTCTTCTGGCACTTATATTTATTTTTGTACAAGTATTTTTCTTATGTTCAATAAATATAAAAGTGTATTTTGATCAAATGGGAGAATTGAGAATTTTTTATATTTCGTGATTTGTCATTCAGTTTTTAAAAGTTTCAAAATTTATTCAATTTTGTGATTTTCATGAGCAATAACCCTTAATAATAAAAACATAAACTATAACCAAATTATTGTAGATAATCATCTTAAATCCAAATATATGGCACAAATTACTTTCTAACGCCAAAATTTAAACAAACAAAATATTAATCAAATAACACTAATATAGAGTGTAACATTCTAGGTGAAGCTCCATTATCTCCTTCACTTAGCATACATAGAAAAGAATATGTGATATATTAATTGCTATAAGGGATAAAATAATTTAAAATTTAATTTAATCATATATTTCATGCGATTTACATCTCTCCTTATATAATTAAGATTTATTTGTTTGTTAGTGATTTTGAATTATTTCATTGTATAAGGATATCTTCACAAATCATAATATAAATATGTACGAGTTGCTTAAGAAAACACCTACTTTTCTCTTTACAATGAAACAATTTTTGTATCTACCGCAAGAAATATGGAGAGATATTCAGAGGGACTTTCGATTAAGAGCATCATAACTTGTAAAAGTGTTTGTAAATCATGACACGATCTAATACAAGGTGAAGGGGGATTGTTTGGGACATCGTATACTCCAAAAGGTATGGCTTTCCTTCATCGAGACAAGATGGGGTATGCAGTCTGCGACGAGGCCTTTCAGCCAATTGTCCGATTCAGGTTGCCACCTCCTCACGATCATGATGAAACTCCTGCTTACCATCGTGTTATAATTAGTTCAGTTAATGGTTCACTTTTGTTGTGGGATGAGATTCGATAAAAATCAAAATATTCTTTTCATCGTCAATCCTATGACTTGCGAATGGATTTGTTTTGTTTTGTCCTACCGTAACTTTTTGTCATACCGTAACTTTTGGTGCGGTATACGGTATGACACTCACAGTACGGTATACCGTACCGAACCCCTAATTTTATGATTCCAAAATCAAAATTATAATATACTAGTACTAGTACTAATTTTGTGGAAATTGTATAGTAATTTAGTACGAATCATGGAATCTAAGAAGTAATGAAAGATGATTATCCACTTCAATTTCTTCATCAAGACATTTCAGGCTTCAATTTCTCCAGTTTTAGTTTATTTTTCATTATTTTTACCCCAAAATTCACATTTTCATCTATAACTATAAATACCTCCATTTTAACACAAAAAATTACACTTCACTACACCAAACTATTCTCTCATCAATATATTCACTAAATTCTCACTCTTTGTCTCTTGCAAAAATGTCCAGCTCCCACTCTTGCTTCCACTCCCTTTGTGCCGCCTCCATCCCCAACAACAGTTTGTGGGCCATTTTGTATCAAGCCACTAAAGCCGATACGTCTTGGATGACTGATAAGTCGTATTCTAAGCCTTGGTTACTAGTCAGTATGTCGTGAAATGCATGTATTATGTGCAAAACAGTTGCTTAAGTGTGCAGGATTGAGGGATCCAAGTCAGTAGGAGACGATTCAGGTGACGCAAGTGAAAAGGGTGCCAGAAGGGTGCGATACTGACCAGGATGCATCCCAGAGAAAAGGCTCGAGATGGAGAAGGAGGATAGCTGGGATGATATTGACAAGGGCAAAAAGGTCAAAGTGCGGGAGAAGTCTACCCTAAAAGCAAGGGCAAGCCTCCCTATAAAAGAAGCCACTTGGAGAGAGAGGAGGAGTTCGGTTTTTCGAAGCTCTCAGTTCGCAGTTCGACAATTACACTTAGTAGAATTCTCTCTAGAAAATCCATCCTTCAGCATTATCCCACTTCTCGTTCCTCGCCACAGCCATGGTCACTTGACGTCCAGAGTTTGCCGGAGAAGTCATCAGTCCGTCGTTCCAGCCAGTTATCGTAGCAGTGTAGTAGTATCATCGCCCAGAGTGGCACAAACAATCTTAATCGCTTTATTAGTTTAAAGTTTACTTGTTTTCATCATTTAAGTTATTTGCAAACACTCATCGCTGTTGCTCTTTTGAAGTACGTGTTATTTTCCAACATTTACATTATGAAGTTTCTATTTCGCATGTCACTTTGGTTCGAGTTTGCTTCATTCTGCCTAGGAAAGTTAGATTTAGTTATTGCTTTCAATTTCTAAGTGTTTTCTTATCGGGAGTTGTTGATTTGAAGTTGTAGCCAGTTTAGTCAAGCTTTCGTGTATGAGTTTCTTTTCTGCGCCGTGATTACCACCTTGCATGTCAGTCAGTAGAAGTAAAGCTACAGTTTTACCGTTTAATTTAAGTTTAAGCCTTTTAATCAATGGATCTTGAGTTTGAATTTATGAATCTGAAGTTCTAGTTATGGTGTCTGTGTTCATATGATTTTTGTCAATACTTGGTGAGGAAGAAAACGTCAAAATCAACTTTATTGGACCACTTTTACTTTTAAGTTACTTTTGTTTTTGTTCCCTACTTTTCAGATGTACTATCCAGACCTGTCAGAAGCCCCCAGCCATCAGATATACCTTGTTGTCTAAATTTCCTCTTTTAGTAACTGTCCACTTTCCATATGTCTTTCTGATACACCTTGTCCCCTATTTTCACGAACACTCCCACATGTCTATTATTTTCCCGTCTACTAGTCAGTAAAGCACCACCTTTATTTCCTGTCTAGGTAAAATCTCAACCCAAGCGTGGTAGCTAACCAAACACCCAGGAAAGTCACCGCAGTTATCAAAACGTGTCCATCCTCGTGGGATTCGACCCTTACCTCCATTATACTAACCAGTAGAAGTGGGTTGAGGAAATTTGTTTGAAGCCAGGTCCCGGTTATCGTACCAACGACTCAACTAGGTCGGGAATCTCTTCCTGATCAGTTGGATACACTCCAATTCACATACGAAAACCAAAACCAAAAAGGGGGGAACAAACCTGAGCGTTTCAATGACTCCCCAGCAATTTGATGCACATCATGCAATGATACGAGCTCTCCGACAACAATCCGTCGGACTAGTCTTCTTAAAATTTCCATAGATGATTTTTTAGGATTTAATTATGTAATTTTTAATTTGTAGAATTTTAATTATGTAATTTTTTTTTATAATTTGTAATAGTAGTTCGGGTATTTTTAATGCATTTTAATATTGTGGAAATGTTTTTAGTAATTGAAGTATTTAAATTGAATAATAAAATGATAGATAAAAGAGCAAGGATATGGATGTTGTACTCTTGCGAAAAAACATAATGTAAAAAATGAATAAAAATGGATCTGAACCCACGTCAATGCTCTTGCCTAAAAATATAGACTTGGATGCTCTAATCGGGTTTTTAATTTTTATTATTTCATAATCCCGTGGGACCCATGATAACTGTGAAGTGAACTTTTAGTGGTAATCACAGTTCTGACACTTGCAGAGGTGGCTTGGAAATATAGAGGGTTATTTTTTATTGTACGGGAATTCTTTTTCTTTATTTGAAAGTATTAGTTTTTGTTTCATTTTTGTTTTCGAAATTAATTAACTTAATTATCACATTAGCTTCAGTTACAATAATATAAATGGGATGAAAACCATTAAAATATTAAATTGGTGTGGGAAATTGTAAACATGATCCGTAGTTAATTGAGACTAAATTTTAACTAGGGTAGTGGTGGTGGTGGATGATTTATTCCATGTATGTATTCTTATAATTTTACTTTGATTGTTGGATTTGATTTATTGAATGAATTATTATTTTCTAAGTATTGTTTTAATTCCCGTATGTGGCTACCTTATTTTATTAAGAAAATAAAGATTAAACTAAAATGGGTGAAGTAAGGGGCAATTTTGTCATGTCAGTGAACTTTGGTAGGGGCGGGCAAATAAAATCAAAAAACGGTTACTGCAAAAGATCAAGGGTTCAAGAAGAGTGAAGTCAAAATCAAAACAGGGAGAGAAGCAGAGAAGAAGTCGATTTTCGAAGTGAGGTTTGAGTTCGAGTCGCAAATCGCACATTGCGCGCCTTTGACGGAGGGCTGAAATTTCTTGGTGTTCCAAAGGTACTTTCTTGATGTGTTTCTGTTCTTCAATACTTTTTTGGTATAATCTTGAATTTTTTTTCTTCGTCGGTTGAATCTTGCGATATGTGTTTGAAGGAAATCGAAATCAAAATGAGGATTCTGCGCCAAGAGTTCGAGCGCAGAGGAGGGCTGAATTCGCTCAAGATAGTTGGAATTCAAATGGTATGCTTAGTGTTAATTTTTTAGTATGAATTTGGTATGTGTTTTATTTTTTGGGGGGTCGGAATGATGTTGCAATTACAAGTTCACCATCATACAAGCTGAGGTGGAGAGGGATAAGCCACATCAGCAGAGCAAACAGAAATGGGAGAGAAGAGAAACGGATTGGGTATAAATGCAGATACTTTCTTCCTTGATAGGCATTCATGAAAATAGTGTGTTAGCTTCCGAGCTGTGGTCATAGTGAGAATCCGGTGAATGTATCTTTTGTTTCCATTTACATTTGAAGTTCCATTTGTGTAATACTCATCCTATTCATTCATTCTATCGATTTGTTTATTTGATTTTGGTTTAAGTTGCATCAAATCATGGAGGTGTTGATCGATTGGAGTTTGGTCTCTGTCTCTCTGATAACAGAACAAGGATGCAACAAATGAACTTGATTAATGCAGTATATTGTTTTCCCAATATAGATTTCTGATGTTATTTTTATTTTTCACTAATGGTGGACAGAGTTACAGAGGTCTAAACTTTGTCGAGAGTGTTGGAGTTCAAGCACACCGCATCCAGTTTTCTCCTCAAGACCTCAGGGACGTACTTTCTAGTGGCGGTGGTGGTGATGATTCTGGTGGCAGCGGTGATGAGGATTCTAGCAGCAGCAGTGATGATGGTTCAAGTGGCAGCAGTGGTGATGATTCTGGTGGCAGCGGTGATGATGATTCTAGTGGCAGCAGTGATGAGGACGATAATGGTGGGGATGAGGATGATAATGGCGAGGGTGAGGATGGGGGCGGTGATGGTGGGGATGATGAATTCTATGGTTTTGATCTCAATGGGGATGATAGTGATATCGTTAAAAAGGTCGTTGGGGAGGAGTTGATATTCACCACTGAAGAAGTAGAGAAACTGGTTGGGGCTGCTTTGGGTTCAGATTTCCATATGATCATTTTAAGCGACAAGTCCTATGCTGCACGATTTGACCCTATATCGAGGAACCTGGGGGGTGGTGTGGTTATCATATCGCACAGGCTTGCTGGTCCGGTATGGGATGAGCATATGAAGGATTACCTTCGAGTCAACAGTATCGTTCATGAGGTCCATTTCGGTAAAACTGATGATGATTTTGAGGAAGATGTATGGTGTCTCTATTGTTAAACATGGATCCTGTTGTATTTTTTTGTAGAGATTAAAGGATAGAAACCGACAGTTTGTAGAGATTAAAGGGTAGAAACCAACAGTTTGTAGAGATTAAAGGGTGGAAGCCATTGGATAGATTGTTGTATTTTTTGCACAAATCTAAACAGAGATGGATTATAGGCATTTTGAGTAAGCTTTGGCTTTGGCTTCGGCTTCATCTTCTTTCTTTGATTCTAACTAGTTTATTTTATTTTAACATGTATGTCTAGAAATGTATAGTACTACTTAGGAGGATTATCTTAGAGTGAAGAGTGCATTTTAAATGTAGAACTTCCTTCCACATTCAACCATGCGTGAACATAAAACACTAACACACGACCTTATTAATCATACAATGTTAGAAAATTGCTACTTATTTTAGCAAAGTAGTAATAGTAATTTATTTTGGAATGCAAGTATATCCCTCGACATTCTTCAGGGTTATGACCAAATGTGGGAAAATGGGTTTCTGTATTCATTTGATCCAATGGAGATTGGAGAGGCACAACTTTAATTTGGCCCTTCCCCTTTTACCATTTCTACTATCCATTGATAAATGATACTAAATGATTATTTGAGTTGAACATATTGTTAGAAATTTGGGCTTCCACATGACTAATTTAATGTGTATGCTATCTTTTAGTTGTCCAATTAAAGTGATCCAATAAAGATTAAAGTTTGGGCTAAAGTGTATTTATTTTGTTATGGAAATAAGTGTAGATACCATAAAGTGATTTTCTATTTGATGAGGGACCGAATAGAAAATAAAGGGGTTTATATTTAATATAAATATAAGCTAGGGTTATGGTCCCCAGACGTCAGAAGAACATTCGATATTTCTGTATTCTCTCGGCAGACTATTGCGAAGAATGTCTCTGATCGTTTGGAAGATCCATAGCCGCTGCAAAGTGTTACGATCTCCATATCTTAGGTTTCCCCAATTAATTAGTATATTTTGATTCTCCATATCTTAGGTTTCCCCAATTAATTAGTATATTTTGATTCACCATATCTTCCATATCTTTTAGTTAGTTATCTTTTGATTCATATTATCTTCCATATATTTTATTTCTTGCTCAATAAGTTAGGGTAGTAGTATTAGAGTATTATAAATAGGAGATGTTATTATCATTTTAATCATTCTATGAAATTCATTTTTATCGGCCCAATTTATTTGTGCATCAAGAAACCCTTCCTTATCGCCGTCGACGAGAATCTCTCTCGCGAACGGTACCCTTATCACCGGAGGAATACGCCGACCCAAACCTCTTGGGCGCTCGTCGACCCCGGGTCGTGTTTCTTGAGTGTTTTCTGAGACGTTGAGGGAAGAGTCCCTCTAACAACTGGTGCTTTCATCCCGTGCTCATCCTCCGTCTTCGTTCATCCATATCCCCCAATTTAAATCACCATATCAAAAAAAAAAAAAAAAAAAAAATTCAGCCCCAGCACCTGCCCCGATCACCTCCCACTGCCGAGTTCCACCGCCGCTATTCAACGTCATCATGTCGCGCAGCTACACCGGATTGGGGCGTTATGAACAACTGTTCGATCAATTGGATGCCGCTATGTCCAGATTAGAATCACGTTGGGAAGCAATCGAGCGACGTGTGACAAAATTGCAGGCATCAAAAGCAGCGTATCGACGTTACTCCTCCAACTACGACACTGATCCCTATCAACAACATCATCATGTGGACTTCGATTGCAGACAGCCCAGGCGTCGCCCGACTTGCTGGGATCCGCCCTCCCGAACATCCGCTCGCCGTGTGGGAGAGATCCGCGCTCCTCCGCTGCCGGAACCACCACCACAGTCGGTTCCAGACCTGTTGTACGGTCTGCCGCCGTGTGGAACATCAGATACCTACGCGTCAGAACACACGACGCGCTCCTCTTTCTGGCCCCGAGGCTTTCTTCCTGTTGATTCAGCCACGCCTAACCATCCGCTTACCACCATCTCGAACCACAGCCATACACCATCACAACCGCAACTCGTGCTCGACCAGAAGCCACCGCTGCAGCACCTGCTCGACCAACAACCACAACCAAGTCACCGCCGCACAGCAGCGCCACCCGCCCCTGCTGCTGCACCGCCCCCACCGCTACACGTGGATCAGCATCGATCACCATCCTGCTGCCATGCTACGACTCACCTCCGTCAAGCCGAGGCCTGCCTCAAATTGCCCACTACTGTGCAGCAGCCCCTGCTCCAACGCCCGCCTTCCTGCCTGCATCCACCGAGCCTCCACTCGGCTACGAAGCTTGTTTCTTGTGAAGAGAAATACTTGGGAGTTGAAGGTGATTCTGAAGTGTTAAATCAAGTTGACTTGCTGCTCATCGAGAAGAAATTGGTAGATGAAGAAGTAAGTGCTATAGAGGTGAATAAAATTGATAAGGTTGGTGGTCTTCTTGATTCAAGTACAATTGCAACCTTTGAGTTTGATGGAGGTCTTGCAATGACATATGGGAAGAGAGTAGGAGCAAATGCATTTTCCCTCATGTATCCTTCAATGAAAACAGAGAAACTCCAGAATTTGTATATTGTTGAGCTACAGGATGCTCGGAGAGAAATGGTTAATGGTTTGTCAGACATGTCATTCACTGATGTAATGAAGAGGACGTTCGGATCTCAGAGATGTTTACATTGAGCATATGATAGTTGGTTATTGGGGTACAAAACAACTATCTTTTGCGTTTGATCCCGGAGGAGACGTCTCGCCAAAGCTTCTGATTTCAACTCTCTTCGTTGCTTCGTGGTTCCCACCTTGAGGACAAGGTGGATTTCAACCGTGGGGGAGTTGTTACGATCTCCATATCTTAGGTTTCCCCAATTAATTAGTATATTTTGATTCTCCATATCTTAGGTTTCCCCAATTAATTAGTATATTTTGATTCACCATATCTTCCATATCTTTTAGTAAGTTATCTTTTGATTCATAGTATCTTCCATATATTTTATTTCTTGCTCAATAAGTTAGGGTAGTAGTATTAGAGTATTATAAATAGGAGATGTTATTATCATTTTAATCATTCAATGAATACATTATTTTGGCGAAGTTCCATGTATAATACGTTGAATCCTAAATTCCATACGCCACCGGCTGCCCGACGGAATCTCTCTGCGCACAGCCAGAAACGTATATCTGATCTGTAGTCGTTGCCCGACGGGTTGGAACCCGCGCACAGCCGCCCAGATCCTTATCCCCGCCGACCCTCACGGGCGCCGGATTCTCTTATCTTGTTATTTTCCGTTTAATCGGTTCGTTAGGAATTTAGGTTCCTAACACAAAGCAATTCCGCCTTTCAATTCATCATGGATCAAGGTACGCTTCCGCTCTACAGTTTATACTCCTTCTCCATCGTTCTCAGTTAATCATCATAGAGAGCTTTATGTAATTGTTCATTCAATTATTTCAACAAGTGGTATCAGAGTCACTCTATTGATGATTCTCTGAGAATTGGAAAAAAAGATAATTAAAGTTATATGTTTTCGTTTCCTTTTGGATCAAGAAATCAAATTTCTTGATATTAGGGTTTGTGGTTGTTTACATTCGTTGTGGCTGCCGCATATCTAGAAAGAATGAATGAATGAATTGAGTTTATGCTTTGCGAATCACATATGCGATGGTTGAATTGGATCAATTCTTGATTACTTTGGTAAAGTTTATTTGATACAAGGTCATGTTTTATGCACGCTTATCGAGATATATGGTAGAATCAATTGATTGGTGAATACATAATGTATTTTTGGTTGGTGATTTCTTTCATATTAATTACGGAGAACTTGTTTCCACATATATATTTTTTTGGTATGGAAATTTTCGTTTATAAATTTGATTCTCAATTCATGTGAAACAAAATTGACTATGTATACTTGCACACACCGAATTGATTGGTTATTTTATATGGTTTTATGTTAATTCCAATCATGCCTAGAATAATTGGTTGTGTTTATTGTGGGTATATATAATCCATGAATCTGTGCTTAATTCATTTGGAACAAGGAGAATTCTCTGTGGAATTATCTTCATGCACGCTTTTCTGCATTAATTGAGAATTGTTGTTTCATCAACTATATGGAAATTTTGTGGAAAATTGTTTCTGCATATATGTACGGTGGTGTATATATATTATTTGATGTATTGGTGATGGTGAATTTCCTTTCGCCAAAAATTTATGTATACGTACGTTCTATGGAATACGTGAATAAATGATTCAATTAATTGTGCATTTTTTTGCACGTTATCTTTTACGTTAAGGAATTAAAATTATTTAATTCACATAAAGTTGAGAATTCAATTAAAGTTTTAAATTCAATAATTTTGGTACATCTCATGTTCCCTTATTGATGTGTGTATTTTAATGCGAATATTAGTCGGCCTAAAGGAAGATTAATTTGGCACGAGATACACACATACCTTTGGTGATAAATACGTGACAGTTATTCAGTTTTCGTGTAAGTAGTGTGATGCCCAAAGGTGGACACTATTTGACATGATTTTATTGTCAGTGTTTGATCACTATAAGGAGGTTGCCACTTGCAAGTTCACATTACTGTCAAAAGACTTGATGTGGATGTTGAGCTCGGAACCTCGTAATGTTTTACTAATGTTCAAAGTAGATTAGTCGAAGCAAGACGTTGCCAAAGTAACCTCTCTTGTCTAGATTTCTTTATTGCGAATGTTAGGACGGTGATGTGTGTGTGTATTTTAATGCGGATATTAGTCGGCCCAAAGAAAGATTGATATTTGGCACGAGATACACATATACCTGTGGTGATAAATAGGTGACAATTATCCAGTTTTCATGTAAGTAGTTGTGATGCCCAAAGGTGGACATTACTTGACATGATCTTATTGTCAGTGTTTGATCACTACAAAGAGGTTGCCACTTACAAGTTCATATTACTGTCCAAAGACTTGATATGAATGTTGTGTCGGTACCTAGAGATGTTACCTTCTTATTTGAATTTTATTATGTGAGCATGACAACTGTTTTGGTTTTGTTCTTTGTTCAGTTATGATGTATGCTTCTGCAATTTCTTCCAACATGAACAATATGATAGTGTTGATTGGGTCAAATTTTAAGGATTGCAAAGATTATATTTTGATTGCTCTGGGTTGCATGGATCTAGATTACCGCTAAGGATTGAGCAACCTACTTCTCCTACGAACGGTAGTACTTCTTATCAAAGGAGAAACTACGAGAAGTAGGAATACTCGAATTGTGTAAGTCTATTGATCATTCGGTTTAGCATCCCAGAAGCCTTTCGAGGCACTGCATCTTAGTATATCGCTAAGGCCAGTGAATACCTTGCCGAAATTAAAGAACGTTTTGTGAAAAACGACAAGGTTGAGACAAGCATGCTTGATCTCAATAAAGTATACAAGGGCAAGGGCAACATAAGGGAGCACATTATGAAAATGTCACTCGTTGCTTCACTTAAGCTTGAATTCTAAAGACTTGCTTGTGCATTTGGTGGTGTACATTTGGTCAGTATCTCAAGAAATAAAGTAAAGGGTATTAAGAAAAAGTGTATTGAGAATGCTGCTATGGATAAGGGTTCATCACAAAGGTAACAACATAAGGACAATGATAGTTGTTTCTTTTGTGGTAGACATGGATATAAAAAAAAAAGAATTGTGACAAATATCACGCATGTCGTACAAAGGAAGTTACAATTCTTGTTTTTGGTATGTTCTGAAGTTAATTTGACTTTAGTCCCTAATGATATTTAGTGGGTAGATTTTGCTGCTACTACTCACATAAGGTTATCATATGCAAGGCTGTCTGAGCTGCTGCAAGTCAATTGATGTTGAAAGATACATCTAAGTGTGATATGACAAATCGGTGGAAGTATAGGCTATTGGGCATTATAGATTGTTATTAAAGACTGGAATTTTTCGGTTTTGAATGATACCTTGTATTGTCTTTTAGACAAAATTTGGTTTCTATTTCTGCTTCGGACAAATTTGGTTTCTCTTGTTCATTCAGAAATAGTAAAAGTTATTCCTTCAAATAATTCTAGTATTGTGAGCACTGTTTCTTAAGTGCATATAACAATCTTTGTATGCTCGATTATGTTACTTCATATTCAGAAGCTTTACATGTTGAATCAAAGGGACTAAGCAAATTAAATAATGAAAATTTGGTTAATTTATGACACAAGTGTTATGGTTATATCTCAAAATAAAGGATTGTGAGACTTGTGTCAGATGTTGTATTGAATACACTTATCTTTTCAGAACTTGATTTATGTGTTTAATTTATCGAAGGAAAGCAGACCAAACTTAAAAAATTAGGTGCTAATAGAGCTATACATTTAGAATTGATATATACGGACATTTGTGGTTCATTCACTTCGGTTTCTTGGAATGATCAACAATATTTTATATCATTCATAAACGAATATTCTTGTTTTGGGCACCTACGTTTAATCTATTAAAAGTCTGAGGTTTTAGACAAGTTCAAAATATTCAGGGCTAATGTTGAGCTCCAACTCAACAAAGGCATTAAGAAAGCCAAATCTGACCGTGGTGGTGAATACTACGACAGAAATGACTGTTCAGGTGAACAATGTCAAAGACCTTTTGCCTTCTATTTGGAAGAGTGTGGGATAGTCCTTTTGTACACCATGCCGGATCGCCTTGCATGAGTGGTGTAGCAAAAAGACGAAATAAAACTCTTAAAGATATGTGAAGGAGTATGATTTATCATTCTTCCTTGTCGCATTCGCTTTAGGGATAGGCATTAAAGACTGTAGCATATATTCTCACTTTGGTCTTCCAGAAAAATTTAGGGGTTTTAAATTTTATGACCCACAAAAGGAACTAATTTTTGGGACGAGAAATATAGAATTCCTTGAGGATGTTGAGTTTGGGGGGAAGAATGTGTTAAAGGAACATTACTTTTGAGGAGGAGTCTATATAGACACCTACTAGTACTTCTGACAATGATCAGGTATCAATTACTATCATTGAAGAAGAAGCATATTAAGAACCTCAAGATGATATTGTTGTAAAAATTCAATCTCATGCGGATGATATCATTTAAAGTTAATCTCAACAACCACAATTAAGACTCTCGTCAATGGTACCACAAATTTTATGAAGTAGTTCTTTCATTTGGATTCAGAAAGAATGCTATTGATGGTTGTGTGTATCACAAGTTCAGTGGGAGCAAATGCATCTTCTTTTGTATTTGGAATCGAAAGAAATAATTTTCGATAAGGATATGTTGCACTAACACCAAGAATTTCATTGCGAAGAAATTTGAGATGAAAGATCTTGGGGAAGCCTCTTTTGTATTTGGAATCGAAAGAAATAATTTTCGATTGTCACAGAAGGGATATAGGGAAAAAGTGTCTAAAGTATTTGAGATGCATAATTGCAAGTAAAGAAATACCGCTATGACTAAAGGAGACAAACCTAGTCTCATTCAGTGCCCTAAGATAAATCTTGAGATTTAGAAAATGCAGAAGGTTCCATATGCTTCGGCGATTGGGAGCCTAATGTGTGCTCAAGGATGTATTAGACCCAATTTGGTTTTAATTGTTTATATGTTGGGCAATTATCTCTATAACCCGATATGGATCATTACGAAGCAGCAAAACAGGTTATGAGATATTTATAGAGAACTAAGCATTACATGCTCGCATACAAAAAATCGGATCATTTGGAGAGATCTTTAGGCATTTTTATTCTGATTTTATTAGATGCCAATACAGTAAAGGATCCATTTTAGATTACGTGTGTTTGTTGGCTGTAGAGCCATTTGTGGAGAAGTGCTAAGCAAACACTTGTAGCTACTTCTGCCATGACAACAGAATTCGTAACTTGTTTTGGGGCATCTAGTTAAGGAATATAACTAAGAAATTTTGTCACTAGGTTGCATATTGTAAGGTATTGAAAGACCACTTAAGTTATGTTGTGACAATAACTCTGCAGTATTATATTCTAAAACAACAGGAGCTTCCTGGTTGTTAAATAAAGAGTTCGGAATGGACAAATGCATATAGAGCATAAGGGAACGGATTTGATGATGACAAATCCGCTCATTAAGGGACTATCACCCATAGCCCAAATGGGTGTTATGTTGTTTAAGGGTACTTCCGTTCAGTGGGAGTAGTTAGGGTTGTTGCTCTATATTGTGTTTTGAACATGAAGTTATAAACTCATGTTATTCTTTGCAGAATTAAACTATTATGTTTTTGTCCATTATTTTTTGTTTGATCTCACTTTGGGAGGACCAGTTGGAAATAGGCATGTATGATCACCTTGCATGAAATTTCCATGCTACACTCCATAATTGATTTGTTGTTGATTATATTTGCATATGTGACTACTGATGGGTTTAATCATGAAAAAATATGGTGACTGCCTCTTTAGTCCCATGTCGATATGGTTGATAATAAGATTGTTCGGAAATACACTATGTGATAGCACTTTTGAGCGCTCATTCGGTTTGTACACATTTATTTGGTGTCATGTGTTGCCCAAGTGGGAGATTGTTAGAAATTTGGGCTTCCACATGACTAATTTAATGTGTATGGCTATCTTTCAGTTGTCCAATTAAAGTGATCCAATAAAGATTAAAGTTTGGGCTAAAGTGTATTTATTTTGTTATGGAAATAAGTGTAGATACCATAAAGTGATTTTCTATTTGCTGAGGGACCGAATAGAAAATAAAGAGGTTTATATTTAATATAAATATAAGCTAGGGTTATGGTCCCCAGACGTCAGAAGAACATTCGATATTTCTGTATTCTCTCGGTAGACTATTGCGAAGAATGTCTCTGATCGTTTGGAAGATCCATAGCCGCTGCAAAGCAATTCCGCCTTTCAATTCATCATGGATCAAGGTACGCTTCCGCTCTACAGTTTATACTCCTTCTCCATCGTTCTCGGTTAATCATCATAGAGAGCTTTATGTAATTGTTCATTCAATTATTTCAACACATATCTCTCTCACTATGTGTATATATGTATCGGTGGTGAGCTCATTTTTGCAATTTTGGACTATTACAAGAATACGTTTATTTGGAACCTAAGAGCATCCCCATCCGTGCTCTTAGCTAAGAGCACGGAAGTGGATCCGGACCTACTTTTACTCTTTGTCCTTACTAAGAGCACAACACCTACATTCGTGCTCTCAGCTAAGGACAAGCTCAAGGTCCCACCATTCTATTATTCAATTTAAATAAAAACATTTCCACAATATTTTCACAAGAATACGTTTATTTGGAACCTAAATCACTACTGTCACAATATACATTATGCATTGAATCTTAGGATTAGGATCGGAATTGATGTCCTTTCAGAAAGATATTTTATGAATATAACATAATTGCATACCAAAAATATTTCTTGAGGATGATATAAGAAAAATATCATTTACAAGTTTATTTATTTTATTTATATTCTGTATCAAAGTGGTTCGTCACGAGATACAAGATAAAGCTAAAATTGTTAATCCACCACCATACTCATAAATATTACTCCATCCAACACCAAATTGTCAGTCCAATTTTTACGTTACAAATAAAAACGATTAAAGTATATATAATACTACTGTCATGCAGTCATGGAGCACTACGGTGATGTCATAAACAAAATGACAACCTTAAGCACTATGATGACATTATAGTTAAAATGATAACCTAGGCAAACAATCTACGATACATACAGCAATATGTGATACATAGGCAAACAACCCGACATACGGTTCTAAGCAATCTGTGATACGAAATCAGAGAGAATCAAACAATCTGTGATACATAGGCAAACAAGCCTCTAAATTGCATACTAAAATTGAATCTACTCATAAATCTAACTATCTAAGGGTCCTCGTTGATAGAAGGTCATAAATATACAATTCAACGCCAACACTAAAAGCCAAATATTTATTGAATATTAAGAAATAAATGTTGTGGTTTGATACACTAACTTAGTTTACAATCATCATTTTACACAAACAAAATCTACTACGTTAAGGTTTTACACTAAATTAAAACTTCTTTGGAATAAATAATGATGTATTAAATTAACATACGTAGAAAAGAAAATGTGATGCGATATATTAATTGTACGAGGGATAAAATAATTTAAAAATATAATTTAATCATAGATGGTATGAAGTATAAAGCTTAGTACTCATCTTGAAACTAATATAATCAAACTTTAGTAATCAATTTGATACAAATATCATACTTTCGGAAGTACTTATGAAATTATCCCTACTTTTGGCTTTTGAAATAAGAGATTACCTTTTCATAACATCTTTTTCTTGTCTATGAGAACGGTAATACGGTATAAATTCATTTTTACAATTAATCATGTACTATATTTTATTATTTTATAAATTTAATTTTGAATTGCTTTTCTAAGTTATTATAAATAGACACGAATCTTTATTTCCTTAAATTTAAGACTTATGCCCATTAAGATTTACATCATTACTTATATTTTTGATTTACGTATCGAGACAAATCTTTATTTCCTTAAATTTAGACTTATTTCCTATAGGATTTACATAATTCCTTATATATTTAAGATTAATTTCCATGTTAGTGATTTCTAATTATTTCTTTGTATAGGGATATCTTCCCAGATCTTATTATATAAATATGCACGAGTTGCTTAAGAATATACTAAGCTTTATTTCCATGTTATATATGTACGAGTTGCACAACAAAACAGAGTCTTTTTTTTCCCAATTCTGGTTATAATGAAGCAAGCTATGTGTCTACCGCAAGAAATATGGAGAGATATTCTAGAGAGACTTCCGATTAAGAGCATCGTAACTTGTAAAAGTGTTTGTAAATCATGGCACGATCTAATACAAGGCGAAGGGGGACTATTTGCGACATCATATACTCCAAAAGGTATGGCTTTCCTTCATCGAGACAAGATGGGGTATGCAGTCTGCGACGAGGCCTGTCAGCCTCTTGTCCGATTCAGGTTGCCACCTCCTCACGATCAATATCACGATCATGATGAAACTCATGATTACCATCGTGTTATAATTGGTTCTGTTAATGGTTTACTTTTGTTGTGGGATGGATGGGATGACCATCACAATATTCTTTTCGTAGTCAATCCAATGACTTGTGAATGTATTCAACTTCCTCCTCGTTCGTCTACACATAGGTGCTTATTTGGGTTTGGAGTTAGCAAATTAAGTGGGAAATATAAAGTTTTATGCTATGATGAATCTGGGTGTTGTGACATATACGCTCTAGGAGGAGGATGCTTGTGGAGAAGCATCCCAACAGATGTATCAACTAGATTGGCTGACATATCAAAGAGAACTAATCCACTTCTCGATTATACTTTATTTTTTAATGGAAATCTTCACTGGCCGGCATGTGACTTGAAGAATAATTTCGTGATTTGTTGCTTTGATCTTGAAACCGAGCTTTTTACAAGGTTTTCGCTTCCTCCTCTTACAAGTTTTTCGCCTCCTCCTCGCAATCTTCGGTACACGATCGATACTTATGGTTCATATCAGCTATGCATTTTGGAGGATCAACTATGTGTATGTGATATATCACATCATTCGCATGTTGCTATTTGGAAGATGAACAACTATAGGGATTCAGAGTCTTGGATAATTGAATATAGCTTCGACCAACCACCAAATAATACCCTTCCATCAGATGCACATTCAATTGTTCTCCCGCTTAAAGTTTTGACAAATGGTGACTTATTGATTAGTATTCAAAATCAACTTTTGATCCACTCGAAAGACACTAGAGCATTCAGTAAATATGGTCTTCTTCGACGATCTTTCTTTTGTAATTTGCCTAGCATCACTCATTATATCCCAAATTTTTTTTCGCTCACCGCCATGGGAATTAACAATGTTTAATTATTAAACTCTTATTAGGCCAAACATGTACTACTTAGTTTCATTTTTCCTTTCGCACTTCTATTGATTTTTGTAGTATTTTTCGTATGTTCAACAAATATATCGAAGGAGTATTTTCTGAAATAAATATTTGTAGATGCTTTTCGTTTTACTAGTTAAGTTGAGGTCAAAAGGTTGGGTATTGTCTTTTTCTTTTGTGTATTTTATATTCCAAAAAAAAAAAAAGAAACCCTACGTTTGATTACTTCTGCACAAAATGTGTTTATTCCACGTGTACACAAAAACTTTTTTATCACAAAATGTAGTACTACTGAACTTGTAGTACTAAATATATGTTTGATTATTCCATCGACTTTGATAGCTATAAATGTTTTACAAGACAATTTATTCCAAAATATGAAAAGATTTCTACGAAAAGCTAGTATTACTTAAACTGTAGGATATTTCTATTAATTGATAATTATTTAAACTGTAGGATAATTTCAGGGAAATATTTTAAATGATGAGACAAAATTGATCCTTATTGTTCATTATTGCAAAATTTTGTTGATAAATCCATCATTTTTATTTATTTATTTTATTTGAAATGTAACTACTGACTAGCATAGAAGATTATGTTTGTAAAACCATAAATCATAAACCAATGATAGATTAAAATACATTGGAAATGCCGAGATAAAACAATTGAAGACTTCCATTAAAAGGTTGCAGTTGGAATTGAAAAAATGATGAAATTATATATGATAGACTATTATATTAATTGTTAATTGTCTATAAAATTAAAGTTTGGACAAATTTTTTTTCCTCTGCCTTTCAAATTTGAATGATGAATCATGAAGTTTCAAATATTCTTAATGTGCTCATATTAACATGTTTTGGTATAAGTTTGATACTAAATTGGTGCATGCACACATGAAATTTTAGTGATGTCAATGAATAGTTGTGTAATGTGTATTATTGTGACGATAAGTAAACGATGTTCTTTTAAGCATGAGAAATTAAAAAGAGAGAAATATAAAATAAAACAAATTTGATCAAATGGGACAATTGAGTATTTTTGGCAATTCGTGATTAATCATTCAGTTTTTAAAAGTTTCAAAATTTATTCAAATTTTGTGATTTTCATGAGCAATAACCCTTAATAATAAAAACATAAACTATAAGTCTATAACCAAATTATTGTCGATAAACATCTTAAATCCAAAAATATGGCACAAATTACTATATAACTCCAAAATTTAAACAAAAATAATAAATATCAAATAACACAACTATAGAGTCTAACTTTCTAGGTGAAACTCCATGATCTCCTCAAATTTGTATACAAACAACCTCAACAACTTTGTCAATCCTCTCAATGTAAGATATATATCTTCACTTCTTGAATGCTTCTCATCAAAGCAATAAAACTCAGCCACACCACCATCTTCCGTCCGGACCGAGCTCCACCCGGGCACCTTCTTAGACCCGGTGTCTCTCATTGCGACCTTCACCCTCGCCCGCGCCTCCCACTTCCCGGCCTCCCCATACACGTTCGACAGCATCACGTAGTTTGCAGGATTGTGGGGATCGAGCTCAATCAGCCTCTCAAGCGAGAGCTCAGCAAACTCGATTTTCTTGTGAATCCGCGAGGCTGCAAGCAAGGCCGTCCACATCACACTGTCGGGGTCCACCGGCATGCTCTCAATGAACTCCACAGCCTCCGCGAGATGCCCTCCTCTCGCCAAGAGGTCGACCACACAGCCATAGTGCTCGATTCTAGGCTGGATCGCGTATTCATTGGTCATGGAGTGGAAATAGGCCAATCCGTCTCGGACGAATCCCATGTGAGAACAAGCAGAGAGGATTCCGATGAAAGTGATCCCGTCCGGCTTCTCTCCACAGGCTCTCATCTTGCGGAAAACACTCAGAGCTTCGCCTCCATGGCCGTGCACAGCTAAGGCGTTTATGACTGTGTTCCACGTTATCAAATCCTTCTCAACCACGCCCTCGAATACACGAATCGCACATTCCACCAATCCACATTTCGCATACATATCTATCAAGCCATTGCAAACATAAACATTCCTTTCATAGCCATACTCTTCAGCAAGTCTATGCACCTTTTTCCCAAAATCGAGATCGCCTAGTTTTGCACAGGCGGCCA
Source organism: Salvia hispanica (assembly GCF_029641045.1). NCBI lineage: Eukaryota > Viridiplantae > Streptophyta > Magnoliopsida > Lamiales > Lamiaceae > Salvia > Salvia hispanica. Next base: position 41,254,539 of record NC_142694.1, read on the forward strand.
GCACATGAACCAGCGTCGCATCATTAGGCTGCACATTCGCCTCCTTCACCATCCGTTTAAAAGCATCGAGAATCTCAAGAAACTGCCCATTTTGTGCATAAGCTCCAATCAATCCATTCCAAGAGAAGTGATTTCTCTCCCGCATCGACTCAAACAGCCTCTCACAACGCTCCACATCCCCATTCTTCGCATATCCATTCAACAAAGTGTTGTAAGCCATCAAGTCTTTACACGGCATCATATCGAAAAGGTGCTTCGCCTCCACCATATCTCCCAACTCTATGTGAACTTTAAACATCCTATTCCACAACACGACATCTCGCTCTGGAGCCAGATCAAAGAGCCTCCTCGCTGAAACGAGATCATGATTCGCAACATATCCCGCTATCATCGCAGTCCAAGAAACCACATTCCTATCCACCATCTCAGTGAAAGCCCTGTACGCACACGCCACGCGCCCTGCCCCCGAGTAAAACTCGATCAAATTAGTGCCGACGTAAGTATTCGAGACAAAACCGTTCTTGACAGCAACGCAATGCACCTCCTCCCCTTCCTTCCAACCCAATGACTTGCAGCAAGACTTCAACACCACAGGCAATGTGTAGCAATTGGGATTCACATTCTCCCTCATCAAGTCACGGAATAACTCCACACACTCATTAAAGGCGTCGTTTTGGAGATACCCTTTTGACATTACGTTCCAGAGCGAGGTGTGCCTTCGGTCAGGCAATCGGTCGAACACTTGGCGGGCGTGGTTTGTTTGCCTCAGATCGATGCATTTAGCGAGGAAATGAGAGGTGACGATGTGGTTGCTGTGATCGGTGGCGTTGATTAGGATCTGGGATTGAATTTGTTGGAGGTGTTTCGACGTCTTACATGATTTTATCAGTAAGATTAGACTTTGTTCGAAGATTCGAACAGTGTCCGAAGCCAATTTTGCAGCAGACGTAGCTATTTTGACTAAGCTCCAATTGCGGCGACGCGGCTCCGGCGGGATGAAGCGGCGGCGGGAGAGAGAAGGAAGTGAAGTGTCAGCGAAAAAGATGGCCTTTTTTTATTGGTATTTAAACAACTAAGCTTGAACTTAACAAAATTATTTTATTTAAGAATAAATTTTCACACTTTAATTATTGAAATATTGGTTAATTAATTTCTCGAAATTCTGAAACGTGAGTACTAAATCCAATTGTGAATGAAAATAATACAAAAATCGACAAAAGTACATAAATCTATGAAAATATATTGTTTAAATTATTAAATATAGCAATGAAGCATGATTAAATTATGGCAAGTTGCCAATATATATTTTGGCATAATGATTGAACAATGTGAACCACTTAACGTTTTGAGCGTAAGAAACTGATCACTATGATGTGTTTCTCTACAAATTATTTGTATTACTCCTATTCATTGTTCATGAACTCCCCACTAATATACTCCCTCCATCTCACGTTACTTGAGGCGTTTCATTTCGGCACAAGATTTAAGAAAGTTGTGTTTAGTGAGTTAAATAAAGTAAAATAAAGTACTCCATAAGAGAGAATAAATAATAGAAGGTAAAGTAAAAGAAAGAATAAAGTAGATGTGATTAGAGCATCCCCATCCGTGCTCTTAGCTAAGAGCACGGAAGTGGGCCTGGACCCACTTTTACTGTTTGTCCTTAGCTAAGAGCACTACACCCACATCCGTGCTCTTAGCTAAGGACAAGCTCAAGGGTCCCACCATTCTATTATTCAATTTAAATAAAAACATTTCCACGATATTAAAATGCATTAAAAATACCCGAAATACTATTACAAATTACAAAATAATTAAAAATTACATAATTAAAATCCTAAAAATTAAAAATTACACAATTAAAATCCTAAAAATTAAAAATTATACTACTCGTTGCCGAATTTCGCCCAAATGTGATTGATTAGATCTTTTTGTAGCTCAGTGTGGGCTCTTGTATCGCGCATTGTGTGTCTTCTTTCCATCCTCTCGTTCACCGTCGTATGCACACCTCGGCGTGGGGGAGACCTCGCGGTTGAGCTTCCGGCTTCATCCCCGTCGTAAAAGTTAGCCGTCATCGGTCCTTCGTCAGCTATAATCATGTTGTGCAAGATAATACACGTGTACATGATGTCGGCGATATTCTTAACGTACCAAAGCCGAGAAGGGGACTTCACAATGTTGAATCGGCCTTGAAGGACACCAAAAGCTCTTTCGACGTCTTTCCGAGCAGACTCTTGACGCTGCGCAAAAAGAATCCGTCTTTGCTCTTGTGGATTGCTGAACGACTTCACAAAAGTCGACCACCTTGGGTAGATACCATCGGCGAGATAGTAACCCATGTGGTATGCATTTCCGTTGACGGTGAAGTCGATCGCCGGTGCTACACCATTCAAAACATCATCGAAGAGTGGTGAAGAATATAACACGTTCAAGTCGTTGTTAGATCCGGCAACACCGAAATATGCATGCGAAATCCATAGGCGGTAGTCGGAGACCGCTTCAAGGATAAGCGTTGGGCCGCCTTTGTGGCCGCTTAAGTGTTGCCCCCTCCAAGCAGTCGGGCAATTCTTCCACTTCCAATGCATGCAGTCAATGCTGCCTAGCATACCGGGAAAACCGTGGACTGTTTCGTGAAGACGAAGCAACCGTTGACAATCGTCGGGTGGTGGGTGCCCGAAGGAATTCCTCGCCGAAAGCAGAACGAACGTCGTCGCAAAAACTCTTGAGGCATAGGATTCCAGTTGACTCACCGACATGCAAATACTCGTCGAAGAGGTCAGCCGTTTGCCCAGTAGCAAGTTGTCGGATGGCACGAGTACACTTTTGCAACGCCGTGAGACTTTGCCGACCGGTTGCGTCTGCACCTTCTTGAAAATATTCAACGCGGATGGACAATGTGTTGACAATACGCATAAACAATCGTTTTGACATGCGAAAACGGCGCCAAAAGTAATCTTCTGGATACCGCGGCTGGTCGGAAAAATAGTCGGCAACGAGCCTTTCATGGGCTCCCTCTCGATCATGAGGGATGTAGCGACGTTTTGCTCTAGTTGGTTGAGGAGGAGGGGCGGGGTTATTGGCGGCGACATAGGCTTCATAGGCGGCACGATATTGTTCATAATATTCTTGTTCTTCGCGCTCCGCTTCCGCAATGAGATTGGTGAAATCTATTTTTGAATTTTTTAGAGAGAGTTTGGGTGAGAGAGGAAGATGTAGATGATTTAGTATGAAAAAGTATGAATGAGAGATAATTTGATGTGAAAAGTGGATGATGAATGTGTGTATTTATAGATGATTTTGGGATTAAAAAAAATCACAAAAATCCAAAAAAAAAGTCTATAAACGGCTCTATTTTTTTGGGAATCCAAAAATATTTTTTTTATTTTTTGGTATTATTTTGAATTATTTATGATTTTTTTAAAAAATAAAAAATAAAAATCGAATTTGCCAACGGCTATGCCGTTGGCCAATAAGAAGACGCCACGTATGGCTGCTCAGCGGCACGGACGTGCTCTTAGCTAAGAGCAGCGCCGTGCCGCTGGCACGGACGGACAGCTCGCAGCGGCGGACGGACGAGCTCGTGCTCAGCGGCACGGACGGACGGACGGCAAAACTCCACCGCTGCGGATGCTCTTAGATGTTTTGCCTTTAGCTAAAAAGAGAAATGACTCAAGTAACTTGGGACAATCCAAAATAGTTTACGACTCAAGTAACTTGAAATGGAGGGAGTATGGGATTGATTATCTGATTAGTTAGATTAACAGACGTATTTCTATTATTAGGAGTATATTTTTATATAGGCAAATAAACATAAATTTAAAAGATTATGCTATTGTGATATTGAACCCGAAACCATTAGCTTGCACATTAACACACTATCCCTCAGTCAATTCACAGACAATGTGACTCTATAAATATTTCAATACCCATATCCACGTTAGAATATAAGTTAGGCTGAGTTTTGATTTTTTTTTTTTTTTCTATGTAACTTGACAAAATAGAAAATTGCCTTATGCAAAATTTATATAGTTCACAACTTACGAAGCCCATATTGCCTCAATAATCTTAAACTTAAGCAGTAGGGATTTCACAATTGACAATCTATTCATTGCATTTTACAATGCAAATTTGAAAATAATTTGTGACTCGATTTACGCAACACGATATTTAAACTCATACCATACAATTTTTATGCTTATGAGAACAAGTACTAGTAATATATATTTGTTCCTTGTTATTTCTAACATCTAGTCATATATTCGAAAAAATAAAAATAGAATTAAATTTTGAAACGAATTGAAGAGTGCATATGATGCTAGTGTATAGATTATATTCTAAAGTATTCTAGGTTCTTCATTTTAATAGTTTCTATATAGAGTGAATTATAAAAATCAGGTTTATTACCATGGACGGATCTTCAACATAGGGGTAATCACATTTTCACAATTGAAGTCCCTTTACATTTCTCATACTAATATTTTTGCCATTTTTCAAATTCCTGCCTCTAGGGCATTTGTCGGTTGAGTTTATCAGCATTCAGCCACCAACATGCACTATTTTGAGGATACGCTATCAAATAAATAACCAGTGCGTGTATCCTCTAAATAGTGCATGTGAATTATTTTAATTGATAAAAATTTCACTTAAGCAAAAATTTTAAATGGTAAAAAGGTCAAAAAAAATACAAAAAATACCTTAAATGTGATTACTCCTATGTCCGGAATCTATTTTTACTGATAAAATTTATTGGAAACTGTGAATATTCTGAAGGAACTGACAGCGGAAGCGCGTTTCGAATAATTTAATAATTAATCGACCAAATAAAATCACATAATAATTAGATTTATTTAGCAGATTATTTAGACAAAATCTATTCGCGTAATTCTCACATGTATCATGCTCATAACTTGAATTAATTATGCTTTAAGTATAATTGAAACCTAAAATATGTTTTTCTACGGAGCAGAAATAATACCTAATTAATTCTTCAAAGAATTGATGATGACTAGCGACTTCTCAACGTGACGTTTTGAATACTAGACCACAGATCTTCTTTCTGGTTCCCAAACTGTACTCCAATATCAGTGTGGGCTGATCTCACCGGAATACTAGGACTTAAATAAAGAAGACAGAAATTCTACTCCACGGAGGAGAAGAAAAATTCGCCCAACTCCTATAGGGGGGGGGACGAAATTTTAAGTGGAAATATAATGTGTTGTGTTCTTTTTTGTCTCCTTTATTTTCCTATTTATATTAAGTTCCTTTTGGGCCCAGACAGGGATCTATGGATGGTTTTGGAAATTGGCTCATCCAATTTACTTTTTATGAATTAAATTGAACCCACAATTTAATATAAGCTTTAATTGGAATATTACGAGCAGCCACTACAGAAGTAATATTGAACTCTCCCCATCCAAATCCGAAATTATAAGTAATCCGGGTTTCCGTTTTAACTTTCATTTCCCGCGCGTAAGATAAAAATGTTCATTAATTAATTAATGTATGCTATGGACTTAATTAATTAATTTCTTATCAATTCTAAGAGTGGACTTAGCATGAAACGCTTATTTATTATTCATAGAGTGATCAAACTCCAACTAGCTAGGTTCGAATAATAAAACCTTGTTTCGCGCTCCTCTTGAGGACATTATCAAACGAGACTCACCTCGCGCACGATTCAATATAATAGCAATCCTAGCACCGCTAGATATTAATCACCACTACCCAATATATCAGGATTATTGGGTTACGAAAAACCCGCATCATTTGATAAGTCAAAGTAATGCATAATCAATACCGTATGCTCAATGCTAACCTACATTGATTAAGAAATAAATATATATCAAGACCTCGCCTTTCAGTAGATAGCACAAAAACAAGTTTTGTTGTTAGATCCGTTCAGTGCTTTACCACACCAATGTCATCTTATTTCAGTAAGGCTTAGAAATATGCGGACTGACATTGCAACCTTTCACGATGAATAGTCTAATTCCATTTAGGTCGTGAAATTCTTCTTTTTCTTTGTTTAGGACTGACCGTGTTACCTTAAGGTGGACGCCGCCCACAACCGGTCTACTAAAACAAAGACTTAGACTTTGTTAAGTTAACTTATACATTTAACCATGCAATTAACATCCATTAAATGTAAAATATAATGTTAACATTATGACAAAAATAATCTGTTTTATTCCTTGAAAAATAGAATAAAAGTTTTACAGTATTCAATCACTCGAAACGTGATTTCTAGTATACAAACTCTAACATATTCAACCACAATTTATCGATGATCAATTTTGGTAGTTCTCTCTTTCATGTAATATCTCGATAATTTTTCATATCAGTCAAAATATAATACTATTATCGTGGTGGTTTTTCCCAAATTTAACTTAAGATAGATACTGCTAGTTCCCAAATTTTACCCATGTCATTCTCTATATTATTAAATACGAGGCTGAGTTTAATCCAGTTTAGGAATAGCATATGAAACACTACATAAGAGTGTACAAACACATTTATGCTATGCATTTTCGAAAGGTTGATAATGGTGAGAAGAACTGATATTTGAGAAACTTGAGGGATCGACTAATCATATGGTATAAGCTCGTTGGCCCAGTATGGGAAGAACACATGAAGGAATATCTATGAGTGAACAAGCATTTTGGAGGAAGAGGAGTAGGCGGAAGAGGACGTAGGGTGCTTGTATGTCTAGAAATATATAGATGAACTTTTGTATTGTAAGGTTGAACGGTAGCAATATATACTCCTTATGCAACTAGAAACATTTACAATGTTATTCAATTTAGAATTCTTGACCAATTTTGACCTAATATTATACTCTTAAGTATAAACTTACTAATATTGAGTGACTAACGCTTTGCATACCATTTCATAAAAATAAAAAAAATAAAAAAAAGTATACGAAGTTCTATCATGGCTTCCAATTCAAAAGAAAAAAAAAACATAAGAAGCATTTTGTGTATTTATTGCTCTAGGTTGTCAAGCTTTTTAATCTTTGCTAGTTATTGTTTTGTGTGAAGTTTTTAAATTTCTTATGTTCAAAACTTTTAGTTTTCGGTTCTAGTTTAGCTTATTAACATTTTAATCTTTGAAGTAGTGTTTGTTGAAATTTTGGGAAAGAAAATAAAAAAAAATATTTGGCTCCTTTCCTTTTACTTAATTTATTCTTGGGAGCTGTTTATTTTTGCAAAGTATTTTATTTTCTCGCCACTGTTTGTATTCTGTTCGCATCGCCTAGTTTGTCATTTTGTTGTTCATTTTAACTTGTTTTCCTTTAAAGTTCATTTTATTTGCGAAAATAGTTCCCACTTTAATTAGTCTCGACTCTCAAGTCTCATTCATATTGTGTATATTCCTTTTTCTCACATTAAATTTAGAGCGTCTCAGCTTTGCCAACCGTCTTATATTTAATAGTTCTTCTCTTTCAGTTTTGATGTCTGTTTGTGGTTTGATCCAAACATGATCGACGAGAAAAAAGTATACCTGCTAGCATAATTTTAATTTATATTGGTGTATACAAAAATATTTTTTCCATAGCTAACATTTATCAAAACCAATTTTGCTCGATATTGTGATTGAACATTGTAACAAAAAACACTACAAGAATCTACAAAATTACAAGTCAATACATAGAAATGTTTTCTCTACTAACACTTAATGATTGAACATTATGAATTCCAATGGTTTTGAGCGAAAGAAAGCTTGGCGTGTAAATAGCCCAGTTTAACAAATTATAACAAGGAGAACGTGGAAGAATACCATATGTCACAAAAGCTTCACTGTTTTTGGAGTAAATATATAGCCACTCTCCAATACTGAAGAGTATGTCATCATCTGGCAAAACTTTGAGTGGAAAAACAATATCATAGGCACTTTGTGTTGGTGGATCGAAGAAGGAAAACGTCGTTATCCAAGAATTTGGTTCTCCATATTCGGCCATCATCCAAATAAATACAAAAAATATCGCTCATATTATCACAAAAGCATAGCCGATCATCCAAAATACACAGCTGATAAGAGCCATATAGATCACTTGAATATCCATCATAAAAAGGAGGTGGAGAAAAATTGGCAAAAAGTTCAGTTTCAAGATCAAAACAAGAAACTAAGATATTATTCTTGCAATCAATTGCCAACCAGTGAAGATTTCCGTTCAAAAATGAAACATAACCAAAAGGCATTCCTGTTGTTGGTCTTCTATTCAACCGTGCATCGCAAGGCAGTACAGTTGTTGTTGCTGTCGGGATACATCTCCACAACCCTCCTCCTCTACTTAGAGTATATACATGAGACGACCTAGATTCATCAACGCTTAAAATCTTATATTGCCCACTTAATTTGCTCACTCCAAACCCAAAGATGGGCCTACGTGCATGTAGATGAGGAAGCTCAATATATTCACAAGTCATTGGATTGACCGTGAAAAGATTATGATGATTATCATCAAATCCATCCCACAGCAAAATCAAACCATTAATTGAACCAATTATAACACGATGATAATCAAAAATTGCATTCTGAGGAGGCAAGCTGAATCGAAAAAGTGGTTGGAAGGCCTCATCGCAGACCGTGTAACCCCTCATGTCAGGATGAACATAAGCCAGGCACGGTTTCGGAGTATACGATATTGCAAACTCACCCACTTTCCCTTGTATCATATCGCGCCATGATTTACAAACACTCTTACACCTTATAATGCTTCTAATCGGGAGTCTCTCGAGGATATTTCTGCATATTTCTTGCGGTACATACAAATCTTTCTTCATTATAACCATAATTCTATCAGATTCCAAGCAGAGGACACAATAAGACCGAGCGAACGATGATTTCCTTTGCCTATCAACGAAATTATATTGCAAATTACGAAAGAGGAAAATTACTTGTACATTAAAAACACAAGGATATATCTAAGCCAAAATAAATCATAATCCTATGTTGACAAGGAGATAAAGTTGGAAACACTTTGTAGCAAGATAGAGACATACCTTGAGTCTTGACGATCGTGAGAAAGAAGAAGAAGAGAGAAGGTTTTGTAATTAGGTTTACTTTGCCTCACTTCATATTTAAGTATATTGAGTGGGCTTATTTATAATAATGATTAATTTTTTAATGGGCTTCACGTAATTATTAATATTTAAATATTAATAAAAAAATTTAATATTATATTTCCTTTTTTCCCCACTAATATTAACAAAAGGTTATAAATCATTGCTTTAATTAATTTTAGAATATTCCCTTATCCATAGACTTTGGTTACGGGCCTTTGGTAGCCCATTGAAAAGGGCCAAACTTTAGTAAAAAAATAGGCCTGGCTTATTTGCTTCCCGTTTGGGCCCATACCATTGCAGTATTGCTTAACCTCTCATGGCCCTAGAATATGACCAGTTACTACTTTTGCTACTAAAATACATATATGCATAAAAGAGAGTATTATTTAATTATTTGTCATCTACAATTAGTTTAATTGAAATGGCATACCTCCAAAATTTCTTTACACGCATTTTTTCTCTCTTTCTTAAAAAACAATTAATAACGTTTTTTCTTTATTACATAGCCGTAGTTACTTAAATTTTTGTTATATTGGACAAGGAGAGAAACATCTTGCGAACTAAGACACACTACATCGTTTAAGTCCAGCTCAATCTTCGAGAATCTTTCTATGCAGTTATACAGTAGTTTTTTAACAATGCTTATATAATTCTTTTTAAAAATTTTAAATTCAACTAGTAACAAATATTCTTTGTGTCGCGACAAACATTACTTTTTTTTTTAGTTTTTACGATGAAAATGACTTATTTCTAAAATGTAAATATTGTCATACTACTAATTTTTTCATTTTCTATTTAATTTTTTTTCTATTTTACATATAAAATAATACTGTATAAAATTATGCATTATTTAAGAATGGAGTTATCTTGGGTCAGTGATACTACTATTTATATGCCTTTTATTCTTATAAAAAAATAGATCTTTTAATTATAAATTGGGTCAAAAAACAATCACCTATATTTCTCTAAATTGGCTGTACAAAATAATGCTTTGATGTTTATCATAGAGATACGACTGAGTGATATCTTATATAATCCGATTCTCCCTCCTTTTCAAGCTTGATTTTCCACCCACACCCCACACGATCCGGTGTCGTTTTGTGGAAATGTGTTTTTGTAACTAAAATCATATTTTAGAAAAATACTTTTCATTTAATCATGAACCGTTCAAGTAGGAAGTGGTCCATTTGTTAGGTACCGAAATATTGCAACCTTTCAGCACAGTTAAAAGTCACGTTCTAATTGCTTGCATTTATTCTAGAAGCCCATAATAAAAACATAATTAAAATATTTATTCGGTTCGTTACAATTTGTAATTAAATACGCCCGTTGAAGATACCAATACCAGGTCGTGATTTTTCACACTATGAATTTAGGATAAAGAACACAGAGAAATAGTTATTCAAATACTCATACTCCCTCCGTCCGCCATTAGGAGTCCCGGTTGAGTTAGGCACAGGTTTTAAAAAATATAAAGGAAAGTGGGTGAGAAAAAATAGTGGAATGTGGGGCTATTTTTATATATTTGTTAGGCACGGGTTTTAAGAATGTGAGTGGAATGTGTTAGTAGAAAGTGAGTTGTACCTACCATTTATTGTAAAAGTAAACCAGGACTCCTAATGGCGGACGGACTAAAATGGTCAACCAGGACTCCTAATGGCGGATGGGGGAAGTATATAGCAACCAAGCGCGAATCATAGAACTCATCAGGATCTGTTTCAACCAAAATAAGAGTTGTGTTGTTAATTTGTTATCGTGTTTAGTACTATCAAGCGCCAATTGGGATCACGGGAATCGGGTTTGGTGCTCCGTACTCTCAAGCTCCCCACTTTATCTGATTAAGTTTTGTCATATTCTTTAAAACATATTGACAATGTCCTTAGAGCATCTCCAATGGAGATAGGCTAGCCACAGGCTAGTCACTCTCCCTCCTTGCCACGTCATCAGCACTAAAATTCAATCTACTGCATCATCATTTTAAGTAAATAGGCTAGCCTAAGGCTAGCCGCAGTAAAAATAATTCAATTTATGGAATTAAATTTATGACAAATTACGGAATTGAATTTACGAGACATATACGGGAAATTCATTATTTCATTTAAATATAAAAAGGTACATTGATATAAAAAAATTACATTGATTAAGAAAATTACATAATAAAAATAAATCGCACTTCCACACACGAGCCCCGCCTCTCTCTACTCCTCGTTGCCGTCCTCACCGCCGTTGCCGCCGCCACCCGGGACCTCCACATTTGTGGCATCTGAGCCCGCGTCTGAGCCCCCCAACTATGCCCTCACGGCATCCAAATCGACCAGCATGCTCTGGAGCATCGAGTGAAGAAACCTCTTCTCCATAGGTCAGTTGCGGCCTTCCAATCTTGGAAGACCGTGTACATCTGCTCCCGCGTTTTTTGACGCGAGAAGAAGGTGAGCTCGGGTGGTGGGTTGCCGACTGGACCTCCTGGGGCGATAGGGGGGATCCCCTCGCTGCCCGTTGCGCCCGCCTTTGACCAACCGGATGAGTGCGGCGAGCAAACGATGGAGGGGACGGAAACTCCTCAGCATCCGGGGGGAGGTCGTGGGAACCGTCGCTGCTACCGCTGTAATCGCCGGAATAGTTCAGCTTCTGCTTCTTCGGTCACCCAGCATCGACCCCCGCCCGGAACTTCTCGGAGTCCTTCAGCACCAGATAGCAGTTCCAGTAGGTGAATTCCTTATAAGTCCCTGGCACGGGGAACTGACTCTCCGCTATCCTCCGGCAGTCCTCCTCAGTCTGCCCACTAGTCTGCATGCGGAGGGTGTTGGCGTACAAGCCCGAAAATCGGCCAACCGCGGCCCTGATGCGTTCCCACGCCTTCCGGCACTCCTCCTCGGTGTAGTCCTTTCCATGCGGCAATTCCTCTTGTAGGCTGCTCTAATCTTAGCCCACATGTTGACGATCCTCTGGTTGTTTGCAACCAGGGGATCGTCGTAAACCGACACCCACGCCTTGGACAGGGCGACGTTCTCATCGTCCGTCCACTTCCTCCGTGGGGTGGTGTCGTCAACCAGCCGGCTGCGACTACTCGCCGACCACCTTGCTCTTCTTCTTCTTCTTCTTCTTCTTCTTCTTCTTCGGCGCGGCCCGAACTCGCCCTACTCCTCCCGTTGGAACGGGAGTGTCCGTCTCCTCGACATCGATCCCCAACTCCTGTAATGAGAAAGTCTCATCCCCAGTGAACTGCGTCTCCACTGGGGTCGATGTGTGAGACGAAGCCGTCAAAAAGTCAAGAGTGGGACGGTAGACCGTGTCCCTCCCCGAAGACCCCTGCATCCCGGGCTACACCCCCCTGCCATACCGGCATCATCCCCATCATCTGTTGTATCATCTGCGGCGTCATCTGCGGCATACATCCCCACCCGGCATTGTTTGCCTGCCCCTGGCTTGCCCCCCACCCAGCATCGCCTACCCACCCGCCATCAATCCCATCAACTGTTGCCAAGGGTACATGTTGTAGTGCCCGCCTATCTGCCCGCCCATCTGCCCCCATCCAGCCCCCACGGGTACCATGGCAGTCTGAGACCTGCTCGTCGCCGGAGTAGACTCGTTGTTGTTGTCCATCTCTCGATGTTGCTATTGTACAGAAATTTAGATAGAGAGAAAACTCATTAAAACAAGTGGTGCAAATGAAAATGACGTGAAAATCGCGAATATATAGTGTTTCAAAAATTTTAAAAAATTAATAAAAAATTGCGTTGGCCGATCGCTCGCCGATCGCCAGCCTGCAATGGCGGTCAGCACATCGGCGAGCGAATCGGCCAGCGCCTGGAAATCGGCGTGCGCTCGCCTAGTTTCTCTCCGATTCGGCGCTCGCCGGTTGCAGTAGTTCGGCTAGCCGCTATTAGAGATGCTCTTATAAATAAGTTTTTTTTATATTTGCCCTTTCTTAATTTCTTGAAAATGATAGTTAGGTATTCATAAGACTAGTATCACACCTGTGCGTTGCACGATCCATTTTATTTTTCTCGAGTTAATATTCATATTGTTGATTAATAAAAAAATATGAAAAACAATATAGTTATACGAACTTTAAAAATAAAAATAAAATAAATTTAAATATTAACACAAATTTTGGTGAGTTTTTTTACTATATTAAATTAAACACCAACGGAGTAATAAATAATACATTTATTTTAATTAATTATTAAATATTAATAAATTGCAAAATTAGAGTAGTATGTATAAAGGTAATTTATTTAATTATGAAGAATAAAAAACGGCAAAAACTTTAGAAAGAACATTCAAACAACATAATTGACATTATTAATATTATGGAAGATAGAAAATTCAAAATATAATCATATATGGACATATTAAATTGTTCATTCATCAATCCCATAAATTAAGAATGGATTGACACCCACTAATCTCATTAATTGTCAATAAGTCAACATTTCACCCATTTAATCCGTCTTATTTTGAAAAAATAAAATCTCAAATTTCAAAACTATATAGAATCTCAAACTTTACATCTCATCTATTTCTCAAAACTCTCTCTCCATTGCCAATCCAACCTGCCGGCAATAGGTAAAGCTTGTTGCCACCAGCCCTTACTCACGGCTTCTACCTCTGCACCACCACCACTGCCATTTCATTCTTCATATTTGTTTCCGCACCGTAGGTCGGACGGTAAACCATCGGTCCTTTCTTCAGGAGATTATTATCAGGGTTTTTTCTCGATTACTCGTTTTTGCATGTTTGAGACTCTTGCTTGATTCTGCATGTCCTACCCCTCACTTGAGGAGATCACATTCTCTTAGCGAACCATGGCGACGACGTTGAGCATTCAACAATTTTTGTTGTTATGTAGATAGGCTAACCTCACTCCTAATGATTTTGAGTTAAGTTTTTGTAGTTGTATTTATAGAGTCGTGCATTCAACATTAGCCATTATTTATAACATCAATGGTCATTAATATGGTCATTATGTTGTACTGTAAAGTCAAAATGAAATTTATTTTTTAGAATTATGAATTTGTAACTGTTATTTAAACGACTAATTTATATATTTGTATATGACAAAATGACATATATTGTTGCGATTGTTGGCGGTTACAAATATTGTGGCTAAGGATTAATGACATATTGCTAATTAAACCACATTATTTTATTTTACTGTTTTTTGAAGTATGACAAATGATATATTGTTGCTATATTTTGCTAGTTTTTGAAATCACTGTCCACTTAAATGTTTGAAACTTTGAATTGTATAGGACCTATTAAATCTAAATGACAGTTACTACACTTCCATGCACATTTATTATAATTATTTTGTAGAATGCAGTTGGAAATTTGTAGCTGCTTTTAGGACTCGTAAGTCGTAACCCCATTCTATAAATTGATATCCATGGCTGAATTATCAATGCATAATTATAATTAATTTTTATGACCTTTCATGCTCTACATTGATTATGACATGTTTTATAAATTTGCAAATTTATCTCATAATTTATAAATATTTTAAAATATGGCCAAAACTCGCATTTTATATATGTATAGATGATGAAATTCAAAATTAATTGATTACTTTTAACTGTTTTATTGGTTATTTTTTGTTGTTTAGACAATAACTATTACAAAGCTTCTAATTTGTTACACGGAATTCCGACTCAACTACTCAGTAGACTTATGACAACAAGACAATAAAAGATAACAACCCAAAAACATCATACGACAAGACAATAACATGTGGCAACTTCAACAATGGGCTTCAAAACTTTCAATGAATTCGAGTTTTAACTTCATGCTAAATATTGAAATTTCAACTTCAAAATCCAATACAAATTCTAATTTGCTATAATTCAAAATTTAACATTTACATTAACACTATGTTTACTTTTTTCCTCTCTTTCAAAGTCCGATATTTATTGCATACTAGAAGGTTTTGGTCTAATTTCCTATAATTCAAAATTTAACATTTACATTAACTATATCCTTACTTTCTTCTCCTCCTCTTTCAAAGTCCGATATTTATATTTATCTCGGGCAGATATAGTCGGTTTTTCGGTGGGTTTTTCTCTTCAACTCAGCAATTTTCATACCTATATTGAATCTATTTCAGTTTCATATGGAGTAATTAATTATGAATTTGATTTGGTAGGGGAATTGAATGAATGATAGCCCTCAATTTGTAGGTATGGACTGAATTTAGGTTTAAATCATTAATTATGCTAAGTCGAATTAGTTGAAACTATATTTGATAATTTTCGTACCAGCTGTTTAAGTGGCGCCATGGGCTGATTTACAATGTTTGTTGAAATTATGCAAACCCAATAAATGGGGATAAATTATATTGGAAACTAGTGTAGGAGAGAAATTAATTATATGGAAAATTTAATTGGTTTCCAATCCTTAGAAATTAGAATAGTGATTTTATTTGAATTATCCCAAATCAATGAGGAAATAGACAGAGAATATAAGGATCCAAAACATCTCTAGTATCAAACTTGAAAAAGGGTATACTTTTGATGTTGTGATCAACATTATTATTGTTCGAAAATTGTCATTGTTTTGTATGAACTCTGCATATCAATTCATAAATTTTGTGTATTTTGTATGAACTCTGCATATCAATTCATAAATTTTGTGTGTTTTGTATGAACTCTGCTTATCAATTCATAATTAGGAGCACTTTTTCTTCATCAAATATTCCCTAAATTGGAACGAAAAGTTCACTACATTTTGAGAAATAATAACCAAATTTAACAATAGTATCACACAATGATACAAACATAACAGAAATTTTAAAAATCACACACTTCGTTTGCGTAGGAGAAATCATCAAATATGTCATCATTGAGTGACAAGTGAAATGTGTAATATTCATTATTGCTAAAATGGATTAAGATCGGAAAAAATATATCCATAATTGTTTTTGTGATTTCATCATATTCTCATTTTAGCAATTTCATTTAAGAGATATTTAATTTGTTGGTATGTAATTTACAGTTTTTACGTCCTACCAAATTAAGCTAACGGTCAACAGATATTATCTTTATATATACGAAGGATTACGATTGAGATTATGTATTTAATTAAATACTAATTATATAAATTTATTTTCTTGTGCATAGTAACAAATTATTTTTACTCATTAACGTTTTAGTCGTGTGACTAATTTAAACACAATTTATCAAAATACTTTTTTTGTGTTTGCAACCGCTTTGTATAAATGCATTTTATTAAATATTCGGATATAGAAAATATTAAATATATTCATTAAATATTTCATTTATGAAATTGTCACTTACCAACTTGACTTCAGTCCTTAGCCAAGAAGGTCAATGAACAAATTTTTGGTAAAACGAAACGGTAAAATAAATTAAGTGTAAATTTACATAATCGTTAAAAGTTAAAATCTTCAAGGTATCAAAAAAAAGTTTAAAAATATATTTGTTACATGAAATGGTATGAAATATATTCTAGTAATAAACAAAATTAAACTCTCAAATGGTTATAATTAGGGCTGGGGAAAAATACCGAAATACCGAAATACCGGCCTTATCGTACCGAAAAAATATCGAAAATACCGAATTTTCGGTATATCGTGACTTTCGGTATGGTATGATACCTTACCGAAAGATTCCGGTAAGGTAACGGTATGAATTTTCAAATACCGCGGTATACCGCTGCATACCGAAATTCGGTATATACCGTAAATTAAGGTATATACCGTAAATTAAGGTATATACCGTAAATTAAGGTATATACCACAAAAATATAAACACAATTATATATAAAATATATTTTATATACTTTTAAATTATAAAATCTATTGTGAAATATAAATATAATTATCAATAAATTATATTTAATTTATTTTTAAAATTATAAATTATAAATAATATTTTAAAAATTCTAATTTTCTATTTTAATTGATGTTGAAAGTCAGGTATACCGCAAAAGTAAGGTATACCAAACTTCGGTACGGTATATACCGAAAATGAGGTACGGTATCGGTATAAAAATTTATCATACCGAAAATAAGGTATGCCGAAGTTCGGTATACCGAAAACTTTGATAAGGTAAAGGTATGACTTTTTCACATACCGTATTTACGGTAAGGTATACGGTATGGTGATTTCGGTAAGGTATACCTTACCTACCCACCCCTAGTTATAATATGAAATCTTATAGGAGTACTACCTTTTTCAGACTATCCCCAAATAAAAAGATACAACCCATTATTCCATTATCCTTAAAAATTACGCAAGTATCATAGAAATTTTAAATGGATAAATAAAATTCCCAACTTAAAATAGAACATATCAAATCTTGTGTATAAGACATGAAAGCGATTGACAATCTAGGGGAAAAACATCACTAATTAGTTGATTACAATTATTTAGTGTTAATTTGTGGATTTCTATTACAAATTCTCTCAACATGGAATAATATTATGGGATTACTTAACGTGGGTTCCAGCTAAACTCTAAATTGCATGTTCGATTTAAATTAGATTAATAGAAATTGATTTATATTATAGAATGCTATAAGATTAAATAAATAGACGACCGCATGAAGCAGCCTATGAGTTTCGTACATATATTTTAATTTCGTACATAATTTTTTTATTTATTTTCTGTAATATGCAGACATACATAATGATCCACCACACATACTAAATTATTGATGGCATCACGAATCAATTGATCTTGATCTTGTCCACACATTGGAAGACACCTTTTCTTATAAAAATGAAGGAATCTTGAGCCAATTTCGCTGATTATTTTTAGCAAAAGATGATGGAGCTTAGACTAATTTCAAAATTAAATTAAATTAAATTGTGGGTTATAAATATATTTAATATGGGAAATTGTATGAATTCCATGAGGCACAACCCCTTTTTTCCGTGCATTTAGAGAATTTTTAAAACAATTTTTATTGAGTGAAATTATTGGGATGGTAAAATATTAAAATGTAACGTCGTCCATGGTAAAAAAATTAAATTATGACTTATGAACATCATGGAACATCTAAATAAACAGTATGTTTATTTACCGACATGGTATTATTACTTTTAAATTAAATATGTAAAGATAAATAGTCAATTACTAATTATATATTTTTAAAAGAAAACAATTTCTAAATAACAAAAGTTCTAACCTGGAAGATGCTGATAGGCTGATAGCCACTGAAAATGACCTTATTAATATAAATCGTGGACGATTTAAATTCATAAGTCCAAGTCCAATCAAGTCCACGAAACATACAAGTATGAAACGCAATCTAATTTAGAAGTGAAAATCACCTATGTATATACAAAAATAAAGTAACAAAAATAAGGTATACTAATCTTGAATAAAGTCATATTCCCTTTATTATATTCAACATAACCACTTTCTTAAAATGAATTTCAAATACTATTTTTTCTTTTGCATTCCATACCCACGCACCAAATTTTTAATAATAGACTCTCTCTGTCCCATACTAGATATCGTCACACTTTCCTTTTTAATTTGACCTATAAATGATGTCACATTTCTTTTTCTTTTTTTAAAATTATCTCTCATATTAAAAAAATATATTATTTTCTCTCTCCACCTAACATAGAAAAGAACAAGTTCTAAAATCTCGTATCATTCTCCAAGTGTGTCTTCTACTATGGGACAAGGGAAGTAATATTTAAAAGATAAGAACGGATTAACAGTTAATTAAATTATGAAAATTAGGTGATTTCTGGTTAGTTACATAAATTTTAAATTTAAAATATCAAATCATGAATTTAAAATTTCTCATTTATCTCATTTATATGAAAATCAACATCTTTTAGTGATGTTAAAATTAACATTGTTTAAGTAGAACAAGAAAAAAAAGAAGAAATAAAAATTAAAATATTTATTTTAGTAAAAATCAACATTTCGAGCATCATCAAAAGATAATATTTTGTGAATAAGTGAGATAATGGAGAAAAGTTAAAACTTCATAGTTCAATATTCCGATTTCAAGATTAACCAGAATTTGGCCAAATTTAAAAAATTAAATATCTATTAATCCATTTTTAAAAACGACCGAATATAACTAAACTATGGAAAAATAAGGCCACTTATCTATATTTATAGTAAATGATAATATACACTTTCACAGAATATAAAGTTGCTGCCTTTTTAGGCCAAACTTTGGCCACCATTTAAAGAAAAAACGTTACTAGTAAAGATTGAAAACGACACCATTGATCAAAATTGGAAATCAAATTAGATATTATTTCACAAGATTTAATATTGTCTTTAATAATCTATATTAATTAATAGATTAATTGTTTATAGTCGTAACTCTCGCAGTCTCGCACCACCTATTTCTCTATAACTGGCCGTAGTAATAATACTTTAAAAACAATTGTAACGTTGGCTATTCAATAATGCTACTAATTAATAATGTTAATTTAATTAATCACTTCATAAATGTACACTTCCCAAGGTACAACTACCTAAAGCAACAACTGTCCTAGCTCTTGATTCTAGGACGTCTATTCCCACCATTGAAGGCCGGCCTTACTTGTACGTGTCAGATATTTTATATTGTAAAAAGAATATTATATATTTATACCTCTTGATATTTTGAGGGCAAATCTCTAGAATATTTTTCCAAATTTTTTACAAATATTCGATGGTGTGGAGTTGGACTATTAATAGCTTGTTACTAATCAAGTAAGTGTATATTTATTTCGTGTATTTAAGATGATAATATTATAATATCTAGAATTATTGAGTGCATATATGCATATATGGTAGTAGTATTTTATTTTTGGGAATAGTAAAATTTGATGTTCTTGTAAATTTAGGAATCTTGATTCTTGAACTTATTATATAAAAATATATGGTAAATATAAGTGCAATTTTTAGGAATTATCAGCTAAAAAAATTATGAAGTTTAAATTTTTTTTTCTAAATTATCTCATGGTAAAAAAAAATTATAGTTGCATTTGTGAGATACATTCAATCAAACGATATCTTTTCTTATGAATGGACAATATTATTGAATTCATTAACAATAATGTACACATATGATTTTTCACAGTATCAAATTCACCATAGGATGATAGAAGAAAATTTTTAATTTCATTGTTATTCTCTATATTGTTCTTTTTAAAAATGATTAATAATAATTCTCTATTTGTTGATTTACCCATATGATAAACTGAACTTCGACATGTTGAATGTAAAAGAAACATCTTACTAATTAAGTTAATTCATTTTTATCATTTAGATTTTTTATTGCTAATTAAGTGGTTATAGTATAATTTTTGAATTAACTCTCTAATAATCTAACGATTTTACTTTTACACTACTCTTATAAAATTGCACTCCTAATTAGTTAATTTAGTCCTGCAATGAAGATTACTTTTGAATAGTTTGACTAATCCTTTCAAAGAGAATTTCTTTGTCGCAAATCAAGATAGTAAGATACCACTATTACACAAAAATATCAATAATTAGTATATAAGCAATTAGTCAAAAAATATAAGCCTGGCAAGACATTAAAAAAATATAAAAGAAACCCTAAAAATCTTACACGTTAGCCCCACCATACCTCTAATGTCACAAAGCACTTGCATAATACTGTAGTAATATAAAGCTCCAAGATCTACTTTTTATTTAGTAATCCTATTAATATGGGTAAATTATTGAAAAAATAACGAATTAATTTTGTTCCTTTGTAATTTTAAAAATTAGTTAAAAAATCATAAATCTAAAGTAATTAATCCGTACCACATGACGAAAAAAAAAATCCAAACATCTCCGTGCGAATATTTTATCCGGATGAAACCATTTTGTTTATGATCATACGACATTCTTTAACTATTCAATCGAGACATTTAAAATTGAACTTTCGGCTGCCAAATTAGATGCGAACATTTTAACAATAATATGATTCCCAAGAATTATAGTAATTTTTAAAAATTAACTTTTAAATTTATGGAAAGGGAATATTTTAATCAAAATTCATATTGTTATCACCAATTTACCATATTCATATGTCTAAATGTATAGTCAATTCACCCTAAACGCTCCTCAACCTTTATTCAAACTAAATTATAAAATAATAATCCTCTTTTATTTTACCACTGCCTGAAATCAGTAGTTGTCCCCCACGCACTTGTATTCATCCACACCCTATAAAATATTATTACAAAATATTTTATTCCATTTCCATTATTAAAACACTATTTTCATATCTCAAACTCCACCAATCTTGTGCTATAAATTCCACAGAGATTAGCCTTATCAACCTTCTTTGCTCCTACCCCGAAACTGACCGTTTAATCTGCATCTCTTCCATCCATCTTTTTTCTCTTTCTTCTCTCTTTTCTTTTTTCTTTTCTTTTTCCCAAGTGCTCCCAATTTTGTATAGCTCCTTCAGGTAATAACTCTCTTTCTAGTTGCAAAGTAGATGTTCTCTTTCTTGTTGTTTCACACATATTTGCTTCTAATATTTCACCTTTTATATCAAAGAAAAACTGGGTTTTCTTGATTTCATATTTTCTAGACATAAATCTGCAAAAGTCCATTTTTTTTCAGTGAATCTTCTTATCTTGGTGGGTAATTCTTGATTTCAAATTTTGAAGACATAAATCTGCAAAAGTTCATTTTTTTCAGTGATTTTTCATATCTTGGTGGGTAATCCATGTTTTAAAATTTTCAAGACATAAATCTGAAAAAGTTCATTTTTTTCAGTGATTTTCTTATCTTGGTGGGTAATTCTTGTTTTCAATTTTTGAAGACATAAATCTGAAAAAGTTCATTTTTTTCAGTGATTTTCTCATCTTGTGGGTAATTCTTGATTTCAATTTTTGAAAAAGTTCATTTTTTCCAGTGTTTGTTCTCATCTTGGTGGGTAATTTTTGAAATCCAGATTTCTTGTTTTTCCCAATTTTTTTTTCTGGGATTTCTAATCTTTCAACAACAGCTGGTTTGATCTGTTCCCATCTCTAAAAAATCAAATCTTTCGATGTTTCCCACAGATCTGTGATGTTTTCTTCTCAAATTATTATAAAAAAATTAATTTTCAGACAACTAACTGTTTGTCAGTGGGAACAAGTCAATAAAACTCAGCCGGCCCTTCTAATTTGACCAATTCTTACCTTCAAAATTAAGTAAAATAAAACAAAATCCGATCTTTAACATAAATAGATCCACCCATCTCGTTAATTAATTTTTATTTTATTTTGGGTCTGACTTTTTTTTCCCTTGAAAACAGGTTAAATTTTTCTCAATAGAAATGAATCACTGTGGAATTCAGCAGAGCTATGCTTCTTGTGAAGAAATTTGGGCCAGCGCCGCCGCCGCCGGCAGATCTATGGAGAGGAAGGAGACGGTGGTTTGCCCTAAGCCGCGGCGGGTCGGCCTAAACCGCACCACCCATGATCCAGCTTTTGCAAGACCCTTGAGATGGCACTTTAGGTATTTTTTTATTATTTTTATGTTTTTTCTTTTAATTTTATTTTTTTCTTGATTTTTTTATATAATTTCGTTTTTATTTTTGCAGCCATCAGCAAGAGGATTATGATGCAAAAGCTGGAAATGAGCTACTGGATATAATTCTTGCAAAGGTGTGTTTCTATTTTCATTTAATTAATTTTCAATATTTTGTAATTATATGTGGTTAGATTTTAGATAGAACAAAAACTTTGTAAGTATGACTTTGTTCACAAGTCATTTTTTTAACTTTATAAAGTGAGATCTGTATATTTTTAGTTTTATTTTTAATTCATCATGTTATACTAGTTTGTGTGTAACTTACTACCTAAAAATAGATCTTTGTATGACTTTGTTTGCAAGAATTTTTTTTAACCCCAAAAAATTAATTTTATTTTTATTTTTAATTTTCATCATGTTACAAGTTGTGTTCTTGAAATCTTGTTAGATCCATCATTTTTTTTAATTGAAATATTAAATGTTGAATTCTTGAAATGAATAGGGTTGTTCGGGTTCGGACCAATCCGTTCCTCCGGTAGCCTCGTCGCCCCCATTTTTTTCCGGGTCGCCGCCGAGTAGAGTATCTAACCCGCTAATTCAAGACGCTCGTTTTGGTGACGAGAAGTTTGCCCCCGCGGCATTCCCCATCCCCTCGACCGGGTTCGCCCCGTCGCCCTCCTCTGCCGCCCGCAAGGCGGGCGGCTGCGTGAGGTCGAATTTCGGGAACAACCCGGCCGTCCGGGTCGAGGGCTTCGACTGCCTCGACCGTGATCGGCGCAACTGCAGCATCCCCACCTTGGCCTAAGAAGGATGAGTACATACATAGGGAGAGAGAGATGAAGGTTTGAGGCATCAATTTTAAGGGAAAAAAATCTAGCAACATTTTGATCAAAAGTGAGGTTTACAATACATGTTGATTTTGTCGTCGGAGTAATGTGTATATATATGATGATGAATGTAATTAACTTAGTCGAGTCTTTGTAAGTATATGAGAAATTAAGAAGTTATGACTAAGGAAAAAAATATAATTAGGGTGAGGTCTAAATCTAGGGTAAAAACCCCTCTTTGTAATGGTGTAAGTAAGAGATGAGAAGAGGGGTTTCCCTTTGGCTTTTTCTTGTTATAATTTGGTTGAATTTCATTTTGGCTTTGTAAGGAAGTGAGGTTATGTATAAATGAAATCAATGGAATTTTCTACTTTATTTAAATTCTTGCTTATTTGTGCAATTATTGGTATGAAATTTTGTTTAAATTTTGCTTTCAAGAAATGAATGATGATGATGCATTGCTTGTATGCCACGCGGAAATGACTAATTGGGACCTTTAATTATGGGTTCACAAGGATATCATTGACGAAAAAGATATAAATAAAATTGAGTAATTTGTCCAAGTGTTGTTTTATTGGAGGCAAATTTGGGATTTTGATTGAAATTTTGGTATAGTTTTGGTTGGTTTTTGACACGTTGCGGACAAGAAATTGTGTGAAGTCATTGTCGTCACTCCTTCCCGTAGTAATTGAATTTTTTTTTTCAGCACAGTGATATAGAAAAAGTAATATAAAGTGTTTTAAATAATTGATGAATAAAGTAAGAAATGAAAAAGGTTGAGAGATGAAGAAAGAATGAAGCGAGAGAAAGTAAAATAAGTGAGATGAAGTGTGCTAACTTTTACTAAAAAAGAAAATGACTCAACTACTATAGAATGTACCGAAATGCAACTCCACTACTGTGAAATGGAGAGAATCCCGTATTAAGAATGGTAAATGAACTATTTTGAAAATAGAGTGAACTTAAAAAATGGTCTCTGAATTATGGATTTATCTCGCCCATAGTCTCTGGACTTTAAAAATATCGTCAGTAGTCCCTGGACTAAGGGTTTATCTCGAAATTGGTTCTTTTGGCTTTTTTTGGTACGAAAATACCCTTTTGGGGGGTTTTGGGCAATTTGGTCTTTTTACACTTTTAACATTTTAAATCTAATATTATTTTAGTTATGTACTAAATTTGATATTATTTCAAAATTATCATTCTTCTTCCATTTTGTCATCCTTCACTTTGTTTTTTTATTTCAATACTATATTTAATTTTATAAAATTAAATTTTAAATTTTGATTTTTAAATATCAATAAAAAATTTAATTAAACTATTAATTCATGGACACTATAAATATTGATTAAAACTATTAATTTTTGTTATTTAATATAATATTCAGCTGAATTGAGAACTACACACAAATAATATTAATCATGATGGAAAAATAAGAGCTATTCTATTTAGCCTTCGTTCGGTTGTTATAATTGCTTGTGATTGAATATTATGAAGTTGACTAAAAATTTGATCCTACTAAAAATTTTATATAGGAGTATTTTTGTTGAAAATTACAAGTAAATTTTGATTGTTTTCAAATTAATAAACAAAAATTATATTAGTCTTACATTAGATGCATATTTATTTCAGAATAAATCGTATTATATGATATATTTATGATTAAAGCTATTAAATATTTATTAAAACTAAGTCCTTGTCATATTGATTAAATATTATACACTTTCAAATATTGATTATGACTATTAATTTTTTTTATTTAATAATTTTTGTAATTAAAAAAAATTATTGATATTTAAAAATTAAAATTTAAAATTTTGTAAAATTAAATCTAATATTGAAATAAAGAAACAAAGTGAAAGATGACAAAAGTGAAGAAGAAAGATAATTTTGAAATAATATCAAATTTAGTACATAACTGAAATAATATCATATTTAAAATGTTAAAAGTGTAAAAAGACCAAATTGCTCAAACCCCCCAAAACCCCTCAGAAGGGCATTTTCGTACCAAAAAAAGCCAAAAGGACCAATTTTGAGATAAACCCTTAGTCCAGGGACTACTGGCGATATTTTTAAGAGTGGACTTCAAAAATGGTCCCTGGACTATGGGTTTATCTCGAAAATGGTCCCTGGACTCTAAAAATATCACCAGTAGTCCCTGGACTAAGGGTTAATATCAAAAACGGTCCTTTTGCACTGTTTCGAGACGAATATGCCCTTTTGAGGGGTTTTGGAGGGTTTGGGCAATTTGGTCTTTTTACACTTTTAACATTTTAAATCTGATATTATTTCAGTTATGTACTAAATCTGATATTACTTCAAAATTATCATTCTTCTTCTCTTTTGTCATCCTTCACTTTGTTTCTTTATTTCAATATTAGATTTAATTTATAAAATTAAATTTTAAATTTTAATTTATAAATATCAATAAATTTTTTTAGTCAAAACTATTAATTCATGGACACTATAAATATTGATTAAAACTATTAATTTTTGTTATTTAATATAATATTCAGCTGAATTGAAGAAGTACAGAAAAATAATATTGATCATGATGGAAAAATAAGAGCTATTCTATTTAGCCTTCGTTCGGTTGTTATAATTGCTTGTAATTGAATATTATGAAGTTGACTAAAAATTTTATATAGGAGTATTTTTGTTGAAATTTTCTAGTCATTTTGATTGTTTTCAAATTAATAAACGAAAATTATATTAGTCTTACATTATATGCATATTTATTTCAGAATAAATTGTGTTATATGATCTATTTATGATTAAAGCTATTAAATATTGATTAAAACTAAGGCATTGTCATATCTTATTGTTTAAATATTAGACACTAGCAAATATTGATTATGACTATTAATTTTTATAATTAAAAAAAATTATTGATATTTAAAAACTAAAATTTTAAAATTAATTTAGTAAAATTAAATCTAATATTGAAATAAAGAAACAAAGTGAAGGATGACAAAAGGAAAGAAGAATAATAATTTTGAAATAATATCAGATTTAGTACATAACTGAAATAAATCAGATTTAAAATGTTAAAAGTGTAAAAAGACCAAATTGCCCAAACCCCCCAAAACCTCTTAGAAGGGCATTTTCGTCTCAAAACAGTGCAAAAGGACCGTTTTTTATATTAACCCTTAGTTCAGAGACTGCTGGTGATATTTTTAAAGTCCAGGGACCATTTTCGAGACAAACCCATAGTCCAGAAACCATTTTTGAAGTTCACTCTATTTTTAAAGTCTAGAGATTATGGGCGAGATACACCCATAATATATGAACCATTTTTATAGTTTACTCTTGAAAATAAAGTAAAGTTTATGTCAGTTTTCTGTGAATTTTTGATCAATTTCATAACTTTCAAATCTGGTAAATAAGCAGTAACTTCCATATTTGTTGGACGTTGCATTGTCTGCCTCCTTTTTAATTTACAAAAAAATTGCGGCGCTTCAAATCCGCAACCTTCCCAACAAATTGGCGCAATTAAATCGCATGAGACAATTACGAATATTATAAAAGTTACTCCTTTCTTAATAGGAGTACATTAATTGTCCACTTTTGTTATTTTCATTTTGTCTTACATTAATTGTACATTCCACAAACTCATTTCACTTATATTTTATCAATTTATAAAAGTGAGATCTATATTCCAATAACTTTTTTAATTTTTGTTATATTTCTTAAAATATATGTGGAAATCAAGATGAATAATTATTGGAGAAACGAGGGAGTATGATTAATTCGGTTTCAAATTTATGGTATTGATCCTATTTGAACTGAAATACGATATTATGTTTATTTGTCGAGGAAAATAAAAGTGATTCTTGCATGATTTGTCTCGTTGAACGGCGGAATAGGGGCCCACACACTTTTTTTGAAAATTGTGAAAATAAATCGGATTATTATAATTATTATTGGTAGTTTTAAAATGTGACTAAACTAAATCAATATTTCGTGAATTACAGTAGATGAACTTACAAACAAAAACCACGAGTAACGAAGATGTGAACAATATAATGATTCTAATTGTGAATTTTACTCCGTGTTGATTTTCAAATAAAATATCGATCTTAAAAAAATATAAACCACTGATAAAACGTTTCTCCAGAGATGAGTAGTTGGAAAATATTTATGTTCAATTCACGAGGAAATATTTAATGATCGACTCTAGTGGACCCAAAAAGTTACGAAAAATGAATACTATTAGTAATATTTTGTGGGCCGAAGAATCGAGTCTACAAATCCGCTATGGGCTTTTTATATTTCCCAAAAACTGGGGTCAGTTATATCATATCCCTTTCAATCTAGTCATATCCACCTCATCAAATATCTTAAATTTTGTCTAAATTATGAGAATTTTTTTTATAAAATTTGCTTAAATTCTGGTTTGTCTCGCAACTATTACGAATCAATTGAATATATGACACTTTTACGAATATACAACATCGTTACTTATCGACAATGATATGTACGTATAATTTTCAGATGCTGAATCAAGTATTTATAATTTCTCAAAATGCAAACAAATCAAAATTTCATAATTTTTCTTACTGTTGTTCAAAATTATAGGACATATTTACTATAAATTGATCAAACTTCATAGTTTTTCGCCAATTCGCAAATTCTAGTAATATTCCACCCATCTAACGGTAAGTAAAACATATTCATTTCTGAGTTTTCCTAGGCAAGTAGGTCAGTTTTTCTCAATAAAAAAAACAGTTATTTCAACAAAAAAATGGCAAGTTTGTGATTTTTTATTTATTTATTTATTTTTACTCGTACCTTGTTATATATTTATTTATCTTATATTATCTCTCACGAAATAATACTTTCTTTAATGTTGGGATTGAAAACAACACCTCATTTATTGAGAAAGAAGAAAATAAATATTTTGTTACTCTCTCTTCTAGTGAACCCTATAAATTTATTCTTTCCAAGTGAACTCTATGATAATTGAAAACATTATTTACCTACTCCCATCTAAAATCACATGCAAATGGCCGATGATACCGCTTTTGGGACCATGAGCATGACCTAGAAAATAGACACCTAAGGGTTTATTTGATGCAATTATACCCAACCAAGAAAGCTATTTAATTATATTAATACATTGCTTATTCGGTATATATATTTCGATTATAATTATAAATTATGTGGAAACCATAACCAAACTAATCTAATACGATTTGATGCGTATATATGACCATACAACACGAATGCATACTACAAAATTCGAAAATCCTATATTACCAATGACAAATCTAAGTAGGGCCAGGTACTCCATCTGTCCCACATAATTTTACATACTTTGACTCGGCACGGATTTTAAGAAATGTAATGAAAAGTAAGTTGAAATAGTTGGTGGGATGTAAGTCCTAATTTTAAAGTATTAGTTTTATAATGAGTTAGTGGATTATGAGGTCCACTATTAAAAATGGTAAAAGTGAAATGAGTAAAATTATGTGTGACAGCTCAAAATAGAATACTGGGTAAAATTATGTGAGACGGAGGGAGTATTAAATTTATTTGTAAAAGTTGTCACCGATCTCATAGTACAATGGGTAAGCCCCAATTTCATTTGCTTATTTGCTTCATCACGTGATCATAAAAGTTATGTTTTGTATTAGTCTAATAGTAATACTTATGTATGAAATTTATTAAAAGATCATTGTTTCACCAAGGGGTCGGTGCCGCCTAATTAATCTACCAACTTTAAGAGAGAAATATCAACTTGGATGTCAAGCAACATGCCATCCATATCCATATTATTTCTAAAAATAGTAAGTTGTCCTTTGAATCCACTATTAGAATCTGACTTCTCAAGCATATGCAATTCATCTTTGTTAGGGTAAGGTAAATCAGAGCACCTCTAAGACCCGAAAATAAAATTCATACACAATAAAATGTTAATCAGTACTCCCTTCATCCTAAGTTAATCGAAATATTTCTTTTAGTATGGAATATAAAATAAAATAGATAAATGAAGAGAGAATAAAAGATATAAGAAAAAATAAAGTACTATCATATATTTCATTTTTGTCGAAGGTGGAAATGTGTGATGTGTTGATTAGCTTGGGACGTCTCAAACGAGTATACGAATCTATTAAATTGGGATGTTGTATAAAATATATACTCCCCCGTCCGTCATTAATTAGCTCAATTTGTCATTTCCCTGTCCGCAAATAATTATCGTATTTACTTTTTTCTACTTGGTACTCCACATTCCACTAGCTAAATTCATTTAACTCGCATTTACTAACTTATTTCATCTACTTTCCATTACATTTTTTATAATCCGGATTGAATCAAATTGAACCAATTAATGGCGGACGGAGGAGTATTGAACAATACGGCAATCATGTATGGTATAATCCTAGAAAATAATATTTTTCTGATCTCATACTTTGGAAATATTTTTGGTGTACGTGCAATGATATTATATTCATTAAAAATTTGGTCCCAAGATTCATTGCATAATGTAGTGAAAGTAGTGTTTTAGGTTCCAAATAAACGCATTCTTGTCAAAGTCCAAAATTGCAAAAATGTCATCACCGATACACATATATATAATAGACTAATAGAGTGATAGATAACTTCAACTCAAATAATCAATTATCAATGGATAGTAGAAGTGGTAAAAGGGGAAGAGCCAATGTCACAAAAGAGGCCTCAACAACCAAGAAAGTGGCGAAATTGGCCGTGACAAAGTCCGAAGAGGCAGTGGAGGTGGCGGAGGAGGTGGTGGCGCGGTGGTGGAGTGGATTGGATGAGCAAATGGAATGGGCTAGTTGTTGGTTTCCATTTTGGGAAGCTAAAGAAAATGCTTATGAATCTCTCTATGGAGATGTGTGGGATTCTAACATTTGGGACTTCAAAATTGCTAACAATTCTTCTTCTCCAAAATCACCATGAGAGATGGAGATGACTTTATAAAATTTATGTTTTACTAATATTTATCTATCTTGTTATACATGATCAATTTCATTTCATCTAATTGGATCCTTAAGAGAAACAATTAGCCAAAGAAATGAGAGAGGAATCATGTATATCTAAAGTCTTTATCTTTAATTATTTCATGTTGTGTGGTTACATATTTAGACATGTAATCTTTGACCTAGTTGGTAGTATATGCTGAGATATAGTGCCATCTTTTGGGGAAAACATTCAAGTCTTGCTAATAAATTGTTTGAATTGAAATTTCACTTTTAATTTATTGTTAATTCGATATGTTTCACTTGGGCAACCTGCATTTTTAATTTGTTAATTATTTGTTTGTTTTAAAGAACTGGTGCTATGTTATCTACAACCATATGACTTATGAAATATACAATTTTCTTAAATTGGAGTAAAGGAAATAGGGTAAGAGGATTTTAATGGGCTTGTAATATGAAGACAGGCCCATAACTTTACTGGTCCTTGTAAGTAAGCCAATAGAATTGATTTTATGCGGCCCAAAAAAACAAATATGGAGTATTAAGTTTTGGTCCGGCCCTTAACTTTTCAAAATCTAAAAAATTTAGAAGATAAAAATTTCGCACTTATCCCGTTCGCTTCATTTCCAACAAAATATAAATTGATTTGTGGCCATCGATTTAAAAGACATTTATATGGTTGTCAAAGACATTTTCTTAATAGAAAATCTCTAGGAAATCATTTTACAAAGAATATCCCTATATAATACAAATGGTAAAAAACCCATGCTCCGAACGTCGTATGCTATACTCCCTCCGTTCCGCAGTAATTAAGTCATTTCATTTTCTAGACTCGTTTTGGAAAAATCATACTCCCTCCGGCACAGGTTTTAAGAAATGTTAAGAAAAGTGGATGGAAGAAAGTTAGTGGAATAGATGTCTCACTTGTATATATTAATTTTAAATGATATGTGAGTGGAATGAGTTAGTGGAATGTGGGGCCTCTTCACTATTTATGGTAATTATGAACCGGGACTCCTATTTCCGAACGGACAAAAATGGAAAAATGGGACTCCTATTTGCGGACAGAAGGAGTTTTAAATAGTTAAATTGGAGAGAGAGTAAAGTAAGTGACAAAATAAGGTAGATAAGAGTCTTATTTATATTATTCTCTCTCTTACTTTACTTTTTTTCCACTTTAACTATTTATTATCAATTTTCTAAAACAAGTGCAAAAAATGAAATGACTCAACTACCACGGAACGAAGGGAGTACTACATTAATACGTGTCTGTTTCAATCATATTTTTTAAAATGTCATTCAGTTGGAGTACCTTATTTGATCATCCATCTAGAATTAAATTATACTCCCTCCGTCCCAAGATAAGTGACTTGTATTCCTTTTTGGGGTGTCCCACTATAAGTGACCTATTTCCATTTTTAGCAAAAAGTCATCTCTCTTACTTTATTCTCCACCTACTTTATTTTCTCTTCTCTCCTCTACTTTTCCCTCTTTCATACTTTACTCTCTCCACTTTAACTTATTTAAATACCATTCCTTAAATCTCGTACCCAAAAGAAGTAGGTCACTTATCTTGGGACGGAGGGAGTATAAGATTTAATGTCAAGAATCAAACATTTTACATATTTAATCATAAATATACTTTTAAATCGAACATGTTCTGAATCATAATTTTTGAGTAGTCAATCTCATTTTATGTGATAGGAAGACATCCGTTGCATGGATGAACAACTTTTTAAATAATCAGGACGTATATTCTAAAGATGTCAAGTGATCAGGGTATCGATGATTACTAATGACATATATAGCTAATTAAATTGATTATGAATTATAATAGACAATACTAATGACAGATCAAGATGTTATTGGGGTGGATCCATCCCCGACGGCCAATGTAGGGCCAAAAAACTTCATCAAATTCGTTATTTAAAGTTGTCGTCGACCCTGCGTCATGAGTCATAGAAACTCCACCCATTCTTTCGGGAATGTGGTTCGCGTCCGTTCTTCTATGCACTTCCATTCTTCATTATTCGACCCTATAAATTATGTTTCGTGGTTAGCGTCCGTTCTTCTATGCACTTCCATCGTTCATTATTCGACCCTATAAATTATGTTTCCTAGATGCATCAATTATAATAAAAAGTTACAAAAATATAAAATAGAATCAAACTTTGAAAATAGTTCTTCTCACATCCAAAAATCTTATCATGAAGTGGTCGGTGGCCGCCTAAAAACCAAATTGGATAAAGAAAGTATCTATTTGATTGTGAAGAAACATAACAAGCATATCCACATTAATTCTAAAAATAGTAAGTTGTCCCTTTGAATCCACTATCAGAATCTGACTTCTAAAGCATATGCAATTAATCACTATGAGGGTCTCTAAAACATGACCTCTTTTTCTTGTAAACTAAAATATTTTGGTCCCAAGATTCAATGCATAATGAAGTGAAAGTAGTGCTTTAGGTTCCAAATAAACATATTCTTGTCAAAGTCCAAAATTGCAAAAATGACTTCACCACCAATACATATATATATATATATATATGTACATATAGCAAGAGAGATATCTTCAAATCAAAAATCAATAATCAATGGATAGTAGAAGTGGTAAAAGGGGAATAGGCAATGTCACAAAAGAGGCCTCAACCGCCAAGAAAGTGGCGAAACTAGACGCGAAAAAGTTGGAAGAGGCGGTGGTGGTGGCGGAGGAGGTGGAAGTGGTGGCGTGGCGGTGGAGTGGGGTGGATGAGCAAATGGAATGGGCTAGTTGTTGGTTTCCATTCTGGGAGGTTGAAGCTAAAGAAAATGCTTATGACTCTCTCTATGGAGATGTGTGGGATTTTGATCTTTGGGACTTCAAAATTGCTCACAATTCTTCTTCTCCAAATTCACCATGAGATAGAGAGACAATTATAAAAATTATGTTTTAATATTAATTTTTTGTTATACATGATCAATTTCATTTCATCTATATGATCCTTAAGAGGAACAATAATTAGCCAAAGAAATGAGAGGGGAATACATGTATATCAAAAGTCTTTTATCTTTAATTTTTTTCATGTTGTGTCTAATATTGAGAATTTCTTTGACCTAGTTGGTATATGCTAGTATGATATACCGACTTTTGGGGAAGAAATTCAAGTCTATATAATAAATTGTTTGAATTGAGATTTCACATTTATTTTATTAGCATTTTATCTACCACCATATGGAACTACAATTTTGTTAAATTGGAGAAGAATATGATTATGGGCTATAAATATTGATATGATCGGGCCTTAAAAAGTAAGCCCAAAAAAAATTAATTATATCTGACCAGTGAAGTTAATGACCCAGCTTACTAGGACAAAATTAGATTTGATGTATATATGAGTAAATTTTCTTCATTTTGTGGCAACTTACAAAGCACATAAAAATGGAAATCACATTTTGTACGAGTTAACATATTTAAGTCAATTGTTACAATAATGATATGGTTCTTTTTATTACTATATATCACCCCATAATTTAATTTAATTTATTACCATCCTATATAGTAGTAATATGATTTCAAGAACTATTTTTAGTATTGAATGTTCAAGGAAGTAGTACTTAATTTGTCAAATCATTTCCTTTATTTCCAACTTGTTGATTTGATTTTAGTTTAATGCTACCAATTATAATGATCATCCAAATTAAGTGATTATAATAGATATTGTTTTAAATTCGATTGCCAATCCATTAGTACATGTTTTGCCCAAATTGTATGTCAGTCCAGAGTTATACAGCAGCTGTCCCATTGCCAAATCAAGTAATTATATTTTCTGCAGAATTGCAAATTATTTAGTGAAAAAAAAATATAATTCAAATGTGGGCAAGAAGAAAATGGCAAATTAGGGAATGAGGCTAATAGCTAGAGTGTAAAATAGAATTAAGTAAAAGACATTCTTGAGATTTAATGTTCTGTAACAAAATGGCCAAAAATCACAATAGAAGACACCAAGAGAGAAACAAATTTAAGGTACAAACTTAAAAGGTTTCCAACCTTATTAATATGTCCACAATCTCATATACACATACATATATTTTGTGTGTGTGTGTGCACCCCACCCCAATCCCCCCCCCCCCCCCCCCCCTTACAGTTTTCAGAGTCAACCAAACAACCCCTGCATTTTTCTAAACAAAACTTTTCAAGAACTTTTTGTCACAAAATCCTATAAGAAAACCTTATTTTATAATGCTGTTGATAGTGCAAACTCTGAGAAAATTTTTGGGTTTTTCCATAAGTGGGCACGTGAATTTTCACTCGTCAATCATTATGCATGTTGTTTATTCCTTAATCTCTTCATAACTTTGGTGATAATTAACATTAAATGCTACATGGATTATTAAATTGTTATAAAAAAAATATTGAAACTACTCCTAATTTAGCACTGATTGGCTGGTCCTATGTTTAACACGTGAGGAAGCATTCTTGTTTTGATTCTTTGAAATTTTTGGATGAATGTAGCATACAGATTTGAATAGAAAAAAAAAATACTATACTATATAGTTGTATTAGTATATTATTGCTGTCTTGATAGTGATGTCACTTTATTTTTCTATTATTCTGGTAGTTATATGATTTCATTACATATTTAAGAAGCATAAATATTCAACTACTTATTTTTAGGTGTCATAAGAATTTTGTCGATGATTTCATTGTTGATTGTTCGTGACAACATTTAATTTTTCCCAGAGACATCGCCGTCAGTAATAAATCAAGGAATGGGCATTTTCTGCAATTTCTGTTTGTCACAAAATTTCATGATTTTGATGAGTTAGGTGAATTTGTAATTTTAAGATTATTATTTTCAATTATTTCCAATTGTAAATTGCCTAAAAAAATCTTGTACTATGAGTCTATGACAGCTCAATAGTACTTCCGAATTTATCATTAAATGAAGGATGATTAAAAATTAAAAATTTGATATTCTCAATAAATTCCATAATATGAAAACCAAAGACAATTAGTATTTCAAAGTTGCTCACAAGTTTCACTATTGAGAATATGAGGTGGTACAATCCTATTTTGTCAAGTTTTATGAAATTCTCAAAATCTATATTGTATGTAGATTTAGTACATGATGTATATAGATTATATTAATTAAAAATAAATAATCGTTAGAAAACAAAAATATTTATCAAAACCGTAGCAAGATTCCCGGCCAGCCAACCTATTTCGGTCGACCACGTCTCATGCTTTTCCAAATCTAATTAAGTTCAATTCTTAATTTTATCAATTAAAACGTTAATTACTCCTTAATTAAAAATAATTAAACTGTACATATGTACGATGAATATTTCGTCAGGCATATATATCTGGCAAAATGAGGCACAAGACCGAATCTTATAAAAAGAATTTCACGTTAGTGAGATTCAATCTAGAGAAAATTTATTCCAAGTTTATAGTTATTATATCAAATGGTGGTAAGTAAAAATCCAGGAGGAAACATCTCCATGAGTCTATGACAAGATAAAAAAAAACATCAAAACCAACTAAAAGCAACAATTAGCATATTGCTAATAAACTCAAACCAATCATAGAAAGAAATGACAAAGCAAACACAGAAATCCAAAGGAACAGGAGGCAAACAGATCAAAGTACCTTACCCTTCGGTCCAACTTCTGAGGTCACTTCAGTCGTCGGTAACGAATTCCTTAGGTATAGTGAAACTCGGACACCAACTTTTAATCCACAATCAATTCCAATTAATCCTTATTCTGAATCTTCCAAATTGACCAAGCAATAATGAAGAATATAGAATTTCAAAGTTATTTTGGTCAAACTTGAGTAGAGGAGTATTCATCCAAGCTATGAAGCATGCCGCTAATCGATCTGACAATCCGCACCAGCATCCCAGCCCTCCTTTTAGTTGTGTATTAATTTGTTTATTTTTCGATTAGAGAACAATATTCTGACCTGTTAACATACAAGTCGTCGTCCAATAAGTTGTGTGACAAAGGAGAATATAGCAGATTTCGACTATAAGAGAAATACGAGTCCACATAATTTTATTTCGTGGATCCATCAACATAAGTTCGTGAGCATACTTAATAGTAAGAATAGTATTAATAAGGAGTGCATATCTAGACTAAGAAAATCTAATACTCCCTAATCTAGCAAGTGATTAATTAATTCCCTAAAACCGATCGACAAAGCAATGCTAGTTGGATATACGTTTCCATCAGTGGGTCCCACCCGTGCATGTATACATACATGATA
The DNA here is from genome assembly GCF_029641045.1 of Salvia hispanica. NCBI lineage: Eukaryota > Viridiplantae > Streptophyta > Magnoliopsida > Lamiales > Lamiaceae > Salvia > Salvia hispanica. The sequence goes on from NC_142694.1 coordinate 41,291,070, forward strand.
CACCCCTCTCTCTCTCTCTCTCTCAGTAAGTATGTAAAGAAAGATCAAAGCCGTTAATTCACACTCCAAATACTGAAGCTGCTGCGTGTGTTCCATTACAGATTCAATCAAAGATAGATAGTTAAAGAGAGAGAAACAGAGTTATCTCAATCTCAATCTGAGAAATGCGCCTCTAAAACCGGCGGCGATGTCGTTTTCCGGCGGAAAAACACGACTAGCGATTCTCCTCATCATCTCTCTCCTCCACATCATGATTTTTTCCACCGCCATCAGGATTTACCCGCCGGAGAAGAGCCAGACGCAGAAATTCAGAGAGTATTTCGATAGGAGAATCTCCGATCTCAACAACGCCACCGCCGCAGCAAATGGAAACTACGAAGATTACAAGAGGAAGATACCGAGCTGCCCAGATCCTCTGCATAATTAGTGGAGTTTTGCTTTTAATTAATCATCTCTTAATTATGTTTAATTTCTTGGACTTGTATCATTTGTCCAAAATACCCACGTTTTGCTTGTCGTTGCTGCTCAAATTCCAAGGGGTAAACCGTTGGTATTTTGGTTATTAAGATCCTGCTAGCTGTATATAGGACCTTATTTTCTTCCACTTTTATGCTCTTGCTTTTTAATAAATCACCATTTAATTACTGTAATTGCTCTTCATTCATTTATATAATTATATATATGGAGTATTATACATGAGAGTATCTATGTGTGTGGCATAGTGTGTGTTTTGTTGATCCTCTTCTTGGAATAATTTGTCGGTTTATCAACAAAATTGTTACACAATACTAATTTAAGAAAAGAAAATTACTTCACACTATTAATTGAAGAAAAGGGAGTGTATGTAGGAGTATTGTTTTTCATTCAAGATAAAATTACCGGAAATCATGAAATTTAGTGATTTTTCACTCTTTCTTGCAACTTTCAAAATTTGTCGGAAAAATCACGCAGTTTATTTTGTTTGCAATTATCACACGTACGGGGAAATTTTTGGATTTGATATTACAGCCGCGAAATGTAGGAAGTCTCTAGCAATGAACGAACAATGTAGTCTATTCAAAAAGAAAACATCAATTGGTAAAAAAATATCAGCAATATACTACTGCGAACAAATTCAAATTTCATAGTTTTCCGGGATGATTTTTAATTTGCGAACTAGTAGGAATGCGACTAAAATTCATGGGTTTTTTTTGTCAAATTAAATTAAATTTGATCGAAGTTTGAGACGTGTTATCAGTAGATAGACAATTTGAAAAATGATAGGAGTATTGAGAAATTGACACTGTTAACTATCTTTTTCTTTGCAAGAATTTGCTGTATCTTGTAATGCATTTTCACTGAACTCATAGAAAAGCAAACACCACCTTTCACAATTAGGGCAAAAAGATTCTGGTTTTGATCAGATTCTAAAGATTTGGGATTCTAATGTATGACTTTACGAAGAATTCAGACATGGCTAGCAATTATAGTATTGCTTGTAGTCTTAGAGCACTCCCAATGGAGTTCCCTAAAAACTCCCTTATTTCTCCCTAACTCCTGCCACATCAGCGCCACATCAGCACCAAAATTTATCCCCAGTTTTTAGCCAAGTGCTACATTGGTTTCTCCCTTATTTCTCCCTTATTTCTCCCTAACTCAACATTTCATTTTTACATCATTATTTTTTATATTATTTAATTTTCCCTACAAATGTATTTAATAAATAGACTAATAATGAACAATTCATCGTTGTATTAATCATTGGAAAATATAATACAACGAGAAAAAAAAAACTACAAATAAAAAACGCAAATAAACAAAGATTTAAAAAAAAAAAATCTAAGACGGAGGGGCCGGAGGGGCGTCGGGATCGAGCCCCAGCGTACTCTGCAGGTGTTGGATGCATTTCCAGAGGGCCGCCTTTTCTTCAGGGGTCCCGCCGCCGGTGAAGTACAGCGTGTACATCTGGGTCAGATTGGCGACATTGCTCGAATAAGTGGCTTTTTCTAAGTCGATGACGGATTCCGACGCGACTTCCGACGTTGCGCCCTTCCCCTTCCGCCTCCCCTTCGCCTTCTTCACTCCCTCCGGGCGCTCGTGCGGACCATCCCCACTCAAGTCGATGTGGGCCGCGCTCCCCTCGCTCTCCGAAACGCTAAGTCGCGAGCGCACCGATTTCCCGTGCAGCGCGTCGTGCATTCCCGTCCGGAATTTGGGGAGATCCTTCAGCTTATCGTAGATGTTCCAATACTTGAAGCCCTTCGTCGACAAGTACTGGCTACTATACATCCGGATGGCCTCATCTCGGACCATGTGCTCGTTCTGGCCACTCGTCATGTGAGTCATCAAGTTAGAATAAATACCGTTGAAGTGCCCGCAGTCCCTCATGAGGCGCTCCCAATGCCGACGGATCGCCTCGCTGCCATGGTCCTTCATTGAGGCAGTCTTGTGGCTCCTGTACTTCGCGGCAATCCGCTCCCAGAATATGATCTCAGTCTGGTAGTTGCTGCGCTCCGCGTCCTGTGACGTGTCCGCCCAGCAGTCGGCTATCAGCTCGGACTCTTGCAGAGTGTAAGTAGTCCTTACCCGCTTCGGCCTCTCATCGGAACCCGTATCAGTCGCAGCCGACGACGCCGGCGCCTTCCCCCTCCCGCTCCTAGAAGGCGGCTCGGTGGGCGTTTCTTCCACCTCGAAGTCCTCCGCGCTCAGTGTCGCGGCCTGAGATTCTTGGTCGCCTGGGGTTGATCCGGGGGTGTCGAACTGGGGCCGATACACATCGTCGGCTGGAAAGGGCATTCTGCCGGCAGAGTTGAAGTACGGAGAAAGTCTCCGCGCCGGAGGAGTCTGCAAAGGAGACGGACCCCCGTATGGAAGTTGGCCGGGAGGAGAACCCATCGCCAACAACGACTGCATCCACTGCTCGTTTGCTTCATCCGTGTTGGGAATTTGTGAACTCGACTCTTTCCCCTTACCCTTATCCTTACCCGATCGGGAACTTTTCTTCCAAAAGCTCATAATTTTGATGAAAATTGAAGATTGGGAGAAGAGATTGAAAATGGAGAGAATGAAGATTGTGGGTGATGAATGGAGGAAGTGGAGGAAATATTTATAGGGGTGGAATGTAAAATAGCCGTTGGGTTCAAAAAAAAAAAAAAAAAATTTTAATTATCGCCGATTATCGCCGAGCGTCGCCACAGTGGCCGGCGATCGCTCGGCGATAATCCGGCGTTAGAACGCCACTCGGCGAAGCAACGGCAACATTATCGCCGAATTATCGCCGACTTCGCCACAATGGCCGGCGATAATTCGGCGATAACCGGCGATTTATCGCCGAGAATTCGCCACCTCCATTGGGAATGCTCTTAGTATTTCCAATTTAGTCAGAGCATCTGGATTCTTGTCACTTTATTAGCTCATATTTCCACAATGGGTAAGTTTATATTTTGAGGTAAACTTTTTTTGTTTGAAAATACATCATAAGCATATTTGTGTTATTTTTGACCTATGTCTCAGATTCCTTGCATTGTCACTGTCTTGCTTCTTTGAGTGACTATGAGTTACAATAAAAATAAAATTTTCATTTAATGTAACAATGGTTTGTAAAAGAAAATTAATACTATTTGAAAATAGTGTAAAATATTCCTGATAAACAAAAAGAAAAGAAAGAGATTAATCATAACCCAATTAATAATGAATGAGGAACCCTTAATTTAATGGAGTAAAATTCGGATTGAAGGAATTAATATATGTATGAGGCGGCTGCTCCACATTTCTTGGAAGATGAGTCCAATTGCATATTCTATGTTCAATTTTTCATTTTTTGAGTTAGATATTCTAATTTGACAAAATAATTTTTAATCATGGTATAAAGTTGAAATACATGAGCTTGCAAGGAATCCAACTGCATTTTGTTAGTATTATTTAAGAATTCAGGAATCCAACTACATAATTTATTATTGAAGAATTCAATTAGGGTTCTCATATTTCTTGATTAATTTGGGTCCAAAATTGAGCATATATTAGTAAAAAAAAAGGGTTTTATTCTTTGCGAAATTAGAATAGTTGCACCGGGCAAGATGCAAACATATAGTGAGAAATAAATTACTGAATATAATTACCAAAAAAATAATGAAAATTTTAAAAAGAAGAAAAAAAATGAGTTAAGTCAATGAAAAGAAATTAGTCAATTAATCAGTCATATTTTGACAAGACAGTGCGATCCAGAACATCAGTTGAAATGTAATTTACTCAGATTATGTATTTATTAATAAATATTTAGTTTTTTTTGCAGTGAACTTTTTGTCTTCTACTCATAAAAAAATTACACAGACAAATCCATATCAATGAATAAAAACAAATTAATGTCAGGGACATACCGGGTATATCAAGTTTAAAGTTTTCATATTTGGAGATTTTATTTATATTTAAACTTTTATTTGTTGACATAAAAGTTGATGAAATAAAAAGACAGAGAATAGTTTGAGGAAACCTTTTTGGGCTAAGAATTAGTCGTGTTGTTGAGAATGGGTTTTGGTGCAGCAAATTTTAATACTAGAGCATCTCCAAATGCAATCTTGGGGAGGATTTTGCAAATAATAGATACAATTAGCACAATTTTTATATTCACAACTCCACATATTTTTTTGTTAGCAGCAATTTTAGCTGTTTACAAAACTATCAAATATAAGAAACATACTTTATTATCAAGCGTCTTACTGGAACCTAATTGCGACACTTCTAAAACACGAACTCCTCGATAAAAACTCTAAGCATCACAAATCCACACTCTTTTCATTAGTACTAATAAACTGCGGCTTTAGCCGATTACAAAGAAATTAACAAAGATAAGAAGCACATGATTTATCATGAAGCAACCATCTACTAAGGCCTAATTGCAATACTTCTAAACATGAACTCCTCTATAAAAACTAAGTATAACCAAAAATACTCTCACTGTCCGCGAATAGGAGTCCCAGTTCACTTTTACCATAAAAAGTAATAGGGTCTCACCTTTCACTAACTCAATCCACTCACATTTCATTTAAAATTAATACATACAGGTATGACCTTTATTCCACTAACTTTTTTCCACCCACTTTCTTAACATTTTTTAAAACTCGTGCTGCTAAGAAATGAGACTCATAAATATCTTACGGAGGGAGTACAACAAAAGGCCATCATCATAAAAATTACTCGTGCACATCAAACCTAATTATATACTGTACCACTACTACTATAAAAGTGTGTACAGTGTATTGTGATAAATTGGAGTAGTGCACTACACTTATAATATCCTATTCAAAACATAATAGTACGTACTTATGAAAGTTTCATATATCTTGATACTTCGTTTGTCCGCCATTAGAAGTCTCGTTTTTTTCTATCACGAGTTTTGAAAATTGTTAAAAAAAGTTTGTGGAAAAAAAGTCAGTAGAATTCGAGTAAAATTAAACCAGAACTCCTATTCGATGACGGACTAAAATGGAAAAACGGGACTAATATTCACGGACGAAGGGAGTATAAGACAAGAATATTCTGTGTATACTCCATAGAGTATCTTAAAATCATGGCAAAATTTATCTAAACCCTAACTCACTTATATGCTTTTGACTTGGATGTTTTAGTAATCAAAATCACTTCAATTTTGAAAATGAAAAATTTTACTATAAAATAATTGTACGGTTTATGAATCAACAAATAAAAGCATGGACAATTCTCTTTATAGTCAAATCTGCATCGCCTTTACTTGGTTTTTAATGCAGTGAAGTCCTATCCATGAAACTGCAACTGTGAAGATTTTGAAGAGAGAGAAAGAGGAGAGAGAGAGAGAGATGAAAATCGAGGTAAGAAAAAGTCACGTATTGTGCGGCGGATCAAAGTCGAAAAAGCTGAGTGAGTTTAATTAGTGTTCTGGGAAGGGCTTGTTTGGTAGTGCTTTGGAATGGCATCAAATTGAAATCCTTCTGTCCCATTCTCTGCCAAACACTACTCATTACTATTGGATTTCTATTTTTTTATTCTTTTATTATGTCTACGTGCATTTAAATGCTGGTGCCACCGTTTGTTATTAACCATCTAATCAACCATTAATCATGTCTCATTTTGCTTGCTATTGGTTGTCAATATGAAATTTTCACTTTCAAGTCTCACATAAGATATATGGAGTATGTTAGGAGTATAATTATAATCATTAGTTAAAGTGTCCATTTTGATTGTACTCCCTCCATCCCATAAAGATTGTCTTACTTTGTTCGGGTACAAGTTTTAAGAAATGTAATGTAAAGTGAATTGAAAAAGTTAGTGGAATTTGGGTTATACTTTTATACTATATATTAGTTTTATAATAAAATGTGAGTAGGAATGAGTTAATGGAATATGAGGTACACTATAAAAAAATAGTAAAAAGTGAAATGAGACAAATTTTGTGGGACAGATGGAAATGGAAAATTGGGACAATCTTTGTGGGACGGAGGTAATAATTTTTTATGGATAAATAGACAGAAATTTGAAGGTCGCATCATGATAGACTTGAATTCAAGACTTTTAGTTTCAGACATTAAACAATCTACGTTGAGGCCAACTCACACACATTAATCACACACTTATAACTTGGTAAGCAATTTGCTACATAACTGAAAAATCAAATGTTCATTCATTCAAGAAAGGAGAGGAGTAAAAGAAAAATAATCCATATTTGAAATCACAATCCTATATTATAATAGAGAGGCTTATCAAGCCCAATGTGAATATAGGGAATTATTTGGGCTTTCTAAATAACTTCACGCCCAATGGGCAAAATAAGATTAAGCATAAAGAAAAATGTTTTCCATAGTAGTATTAGTTTTATAAAAGTTTGTGAATAATGAATAAGGAATACTCATCTTCTGCTAAAGAATATGAATTGATCATCAAAATTAGTGTGACGTGAATCTCATTTTTATATAAATTTTATAATAAAGTGTGAACAAATAAAATGAGTGATGGGTTGTGATACTCATTCATAAATATAATAAAATGTAAATGTGAAAAATTAGGGCTGACAATTTTTGACACAACACGATAACACGACACGAACCGGCACGAAATTAATGGGTTTGGGTCAGAGCTTATCGTGTTCGTGTCCTTATCGGGTCGACCCATTAAGGACACGAAAATTTCGTGTCGTGTTCGTGTCGTGTTCGTGTCGGGTTCGTGTTATCCGTTAACAATGCGTGTTCGTGTCGTGTTCGTGTTATCCGTTAACAAATAATATTTTAATATTATTATTCTTATTAACACATAATATTTTAATATTATTATTCTTATTATTTTCATTTTTCAATACTTATTTTCGTGTCATTAATGGGTTCGTGTTGTGTTCGTGTCGTGTTGACCCGAAACAATTCGTGTCGTTAATGGGTTCGTGTCGTGTTCGTGTCGTGTTCGTGTCTGAGGGTAGCGGGTCGTGTTCGTGTTCGTGTTTGAGGTTTTCTTAACGGGTCGTGTTCGTGTTTGTTGTTATCGTGTTCGTGTCGTTATCGTGTCGACACGATAACGACCCGACACGCACGATTTGCCACCCCTATGAAAAATAAACCAAAAAGGATATATGAGATCTGTATTGAAGGAAATTACATCTAACCGAAAGATGTACAGTATCACGGGCTCAAAAAAAAGCCCAAACTATAACGGGCCATTGAAAGATGCTCTTAAAGCCCAAACAAATCGTATAGCCTCCATTCTATTCACCAGCCCAACAAAAGGCCATAGCATTGTCCACAAAGAAACGCCCTCACTCTATAATAATATACGTAAATTAGAGAAATGTGAAGATATTTATTTCATGAAGAAAAAGTTTGAAGATATTTATACTTTTCATTGATTAGTCATTTTCTTAGTAGAAAAGGTCACATCTGCAACTAGCTTATGTTTCCTATTTTTTAATTTATAAATCCAAAAGGTACCATTCATGGATGTCAACACCTCTCTTATTGTCACAAAGTTCCAAGATTTGAATTTAACATGGAGGGCCATTATCACTCACTTTTTGTTCCTTTAAACACACTTGCATATTCAACTAACAATTATATAATGGTTATTTGAAAATAAAAATAAAAATTATTGAATCCCATTTGCCCCTCTTAATTATATAGTTTTCTTACAATCATATATCTATATCAAGAATGTTACTACTACACTTACACTTACAAGCTTGTGATGGGAGTTTTTAGAATTTTATAGTAGTACTATAAATGGAAGTTGTCGATGATGATTAGTCTAAGGTTTTTAATTTTTTTTAAAGTTGTAGTTAGAAAGAAGTATAATTTTATATTCATTATAAGGAATCTTGGAAATTAGAGCGATTCCATCAAAAAAAATTAATCAACTTAAGTTGGAAAATGCACTATTTATTTACAATATGAGCCAAATAGTAATTAGTATGAATTTTAATTACAAGGAGTCTTTGAAATTGAATCGACTCTGTCAATAAAATCAATCAATTTAGGTTGGAAAAAATTTAGCTTCTGCAAAAGATTAATAAACAATTGCTATACACAAAAATATTCATTAAGGCAGTTAACAAAAAGTTAACACGAAATTTGACAGTTAAAACAAAACCCTATTTATTGATCAAAGCTAAAGCCGCCGATGCCACAAAATTTGCTCTCTTCACAAACCTCCCTTTCATCCTAGGCCTCTTCTCCGCATTCAATTTCCGAACCTCGTACCTTATTTTCTTCGAAAACAACCTTGTCCGCCGTTTCTCTCTGTACCTCGACACCCGCGCTTCTCTCCCTCCGTCGCCCCCCGCACCCGCCTGCTGCCCGCCCATCATCCCGATGTCTCCGTAGACATGTACCGCCCCACACGTGCCCTACAATCGAGTAAAAAAAAAAAAGTCAAATTTAGAAACTTTTGAAATGAAATATGTGACATTTATCAATCGGTGCACTAAAATGTAACATGCTTAATTAAATCATACATACCGCGAAATCGGACAGCCAATCGTTAGGGTTCACCTCCGGTCGCTCCCCGGTCGTCCACGGAGACTTCTCCTCGTCCCACGCCGACATAATTCCCTCGTAGTTTAGCCTCAAGAAAATCTTCTTAGCATCATCATCACCATGATCAAAGACTTTGCTAGAATCTTCAAAATTGCTCCCAAAAATTTGCTCCATGCTTATTTCTTTAGTATCCATTTCCTCATCTTCACCATTTATTGGAGAATCATAGTCGAAATTCAACTCGAATGTTTCTCTCCCAACACCAATATATTCACCATCAATATTTAGATGATCAAACTCCTCATCATGCTCAACTTTCACTTTCTCACTCCCCAAACAACTCTCCCTCTCCCTCTCCCTCTCCCTCTCATCATCCAAAATCCCAAGCCCTTCAATGTCGAACGCCTCCTCATCAAGCCCTTTCCCTAGCAAACTCTCAACATCCGCCGCGAATTCGGCAAGATCCAATTCCGACGGAAGAAACCCGTCGAATCCGGGCGCGGAACCCGGCGTGATCTCCCCGTCGTTCGGGTTCCCGACGACGGCCTCGTTCGAGTTCACCGAAATGCACAATTCGGCCACCGACGGGTCGAAAATTGGGACCCGATAGAGCAATTGCTCCTCGTCATGCGAGTTCTCCTCGCCCGAGAGCTCCGGGACGAGGTGGTTGTGGGTGCGGTCGCTGCTGAGGGATCCCCCGTCAGTAGGGCCGCACTTGGAGTGCTTGCCCTTTCTCGGGGTCCGTGCCTTCCTAGTGAAACCCTGATGCCAGGAAGGCACAGAGATTCTGAGTCCACGGTCAAAAGGAGGTTTGACCGAGGGCGACACGGTCTTTAGGCGAACTCTCTCATGCCTGCGGGCGAGAGGGTTCGCTGAGTGGACTGTGGAGTCGCACGATTGGCATAGGAATGCATCATCGGCCGTGCAATACCACGTGGCACGTTTTCTAATGCAGCTATCGCAAGCCCTAACTGATTTGCCTCCAACAATATTAGCCAATTTTTTGTCTGAAGAAACCATTGAATTTCTCTTTTTTGGTATGTGTATGTGTGTATATATATAAGTATGAGTTTATATGAACACTTGGGAAAAAATGAAATTAAAAGCAATCATGTAAAAGGCTGCAAGGAAAAGGCAAGAAAAAATGTGTTAGGATTTCATGTTTATATAATGAAGTCCAATTTTTAAGGGCAATAATTTAAATTGGAGTCGGGCCCACTAGATGCACTTTTGCTCTATTTTTTAAAAACTATATACTATACACTTTTTCCACACTTTTATGGGCTTTGCACTTTTGGGCCCACAAAGGACCTTATCTCTTCTCTCATTGGTTGAAAGGATAAATATTATCGTAATTTTAGGTTACTGATTGGCTGGATTTCAGATTGCAGGATTCTAGTGAGCTTTTTCATGGATGAGTACAAGTATTAATCCAGTATTTTCTAATTTGTATATTTTTTTATTGCGGAAGAAAAAGGCAAAAAAATAGAAGAAAGAAGAAGATTGAATGAGACCCCTTTTGAAAGAATTGTCTCTTTTTGATAATACTGTTCGAAGTCTATAAATCATGGTCCCCAATTCCAAAAAATAATAGTGATGGGAGATAAAATATGGTAATGATTTTGGTGTTAAAGATGGAAACTTTTCTATAATGGAAGTAAAGCTATTCAGATATTTATTGTTAGCCTAAAAATATAAATATTGTTTGATAGATTTGATTTGGTGATAATTTGTGTATTGACTATTGTTGATGTCAATTGATCTGCAAGAATAATTAAACTATGCAAGAATTTTAAAAAACTATAGTTTCTTGAAAATTCTTTGATTCCATATAAAAAAACTGATTGCAAAAAAACAGTTCCCATTATTTATATGCGGCCAAACCCTAAAACGAAAAGGAAATATGAAATAAAATCTAAAAATAACCTAAAATGTGGAAAATAGTAAAATGATGTTTTCACCTCTCAAACGACTTCCCGTGGAGGCGTGCTGAGTTCGATTTTACACCTCGTTTCGCAAGTTTTGTGCGAATTTTAAGTCCGAGATTGTTACTTTTTCAACTTTGTCAGCTGGAATTGCATCAATTATACAATATGATTATGTTCGAATCATGTAGATCGAATATGTATGAGAATTGCATAATTATCAGTCTTAGTTGACACATAAGCATGCTTCAATATAGTAATAGGCAAACTTAATTTGATGAACCTTAGTAGTTGATAGTATTAAAATTACTACTAATATATAGGCGTACTATAACATACACATTCACATTCACATTATCACATATTGTATTTTTAACTTCTCAATTGAAATGAGCTACCTTGTTTATCAAAAAGATATTTTAGGCATATATGCCTAGAAATTAGAATAATAGTATCACACTATGTAACATTCTCGAATTATTTTATCATATAGTTCAACAAGATCACCGTACCTACAAATCTACAATATCTCCAACATTGAGCAAAAATCCAAATTTTCATTTTAATGGTGTAGGTATGGGAAATTCTTGAGAAATCCATCATGTTATCCATACCATGTCTGAAACAGCACATTCTGTTTAAATATTCTTAGATACCATAAAAATCTAGCAATTTCAAGAACATATATATATATATAGATGAATTATTGAAAAAATATTAATTTCCCTTTTTAAAATTGCCTCTACAAGCACAGCTATTTTTGGACATAATTTTTTTTTTTGTTGGTTTCTATAAATGTAAAACTTCAGTAAAGGAACACATAGAGCCACGTCGACAAGAGAGAGAAAAAAGATAGAATTATATCATGAGTGGATAAATATGATGTGGAAAACTCATCCATTTAAAAATCTAACCCCTTTTTTGTTGAAATAGGTTTTTGGCAAAAAACCTGTGAAGGTATGTTACAGTCATGGAGTTGACAATGACACAATTTTCACACATACACACTGACACACATACATATAACAACATAGACAGAGTATCCAACGATGTATGGGATGATTTTGCCATTGTCTAACTGATATTTTTGAGATTTACAATAAAATAAATGAACTTATTAAATTAAATCGAATGCTATAGTAGATATTTATTAATTTACACATGTATTAGAGGAAAATGGAATTTAACCACATATAGAAAGGTTTACTTTCATCTACGTCGATTGACATATTACAACATATATGGGTGAGCAGTAAGCACTTGAACTGGCTTCTAAAAACCGTATTGAGTGGTTTCGGTTCGGTCTGAACTCGAATTAGGGTTTGGTTTCAACTATTTATAAGTTGAGTTCGGATGTAAGTGAACCGATCAAAACCTAGTTATCTATCTAATTACTTACTTTAAGAATAAAATAAAAAAAATAAAATCGTATTCACAGAATTGCAGACATAAATCATACTACGAGCCCCGTTAACTGTTTACCAAGCCCTAGCCTCTTACCCACGACCTCACCATCGTCTCAACCCAACCCCGTCACTCCTCACCCGGCACCAATTAGGCCGGAAGTAAACTTCATTTTCAAAAGCCAATTTCAACATTTTATTTTTTTAGCCCAATAATTTATTTCCTTTTTAAACTTAAATAATGAGGCCCAAACCTTATTGTAGAACTCTTGTTGGGCCGATCCGCCAAGAGTATTTTATTCGTTTAATTCGAATACTTCTATAGAAATAGTCAACGGTAAACATATTTAATTTCTAGAGTAACCAAAAATCAATTAATGAAGAAGTATCATTAAATAGAAGCGTTTATATGGAACGAAACTAAAATATAAAAGAAAACGTAACATCCAAAAATTCGAATTTACTACATTAAATTTTATAATTTTCTTCTAATTAAAATCTATGATATAAAATCAGAGCGACTGGCTCAATTTTGCATCACACTTAAATGAAAATTTTGGCATCCTTATATTAAAGTATTACTCTCTCTGTCCCTAAATAATAGTCTTATTATTTTTTTAATCCGTTTAATAAATAATTCAGTCTACTTTCATTTTCTCAGTTCTCTCATCTTAAATATAATTATAGTCGGATTTCAACTATACATACGTAGAGATTTTGAGCTCAATAGACTAATAAGTGTTGCATTTGTTTTTGTTGTCCGGATTTCAAGTACCCATTGTTTATCTTAATAAAGTTTTTTTTTTCAAAAATATTAATCAATTCCAAGAATCTTAGTAGATTATCTTGAATAATTAAAGCAAGATTTTTCTTTGCTCACCCATACCCTATGTTGTTTGAAATTAATGAGGACAATCACCCATGTCCCTATGCATCTAAGTTTAGGCATAATTTTTTTTACAACCATATTCCATTCGGTCCTTTGCTTAAGCAAGAAAGGTAATGAACCGTGTGTATGTATATGGATTAATAAATGTGCAAGAGATAGAATTTCTTTCAAAACTTATATTCATTTTCATATTATTTGGCAGACTATATGTGATTTAATATAGTACTACTATATATTATTTGGTAGACATATGTATGGTATAGATTGTTTCTTTTCATATAAGGAAAATACTCAAAATATAAGGAAAAGTTCATCTATTAAGACAATTAACAAGGATTTGCTAAAAAAATAATGACAAACAAATAACAAAAGAAAAACTAACTCGATCCCTACAAGTCTGCATATTGACATCCTTGGTAAAATTGAAAGCACTCAAACAAGAGACAAAGCAAAACTATAACAGAAACCAAGAAAAACACCCGCACATACAAACTAGCCAACAAATCAAACATACGGTAAGAGCTCGCACGTTCCCGGACTTAGAGAAAGAGGAACATACTCATAAAATCTCACTCATTCATACTAGTATCTATGCTAATTATATGTTGTTTTTTGAGGTGTAAATTATGTAAAAATTGGAACTAAGCTCCAAAATATAGTAAAAAGTTGGTAACTAAGCTCCAAAATTTAGTCAAATAATAAAGATACTCGTATACACAAAGCTCTTCAATTAGAAAAACAAGTCACATGCCGCGAGTTGCAAAGTACCACAATATTCTAACCCTCATGATTAAAGAGTGGAGTTTTATATATAACTATTAATAGAAAGGCATCCAAACATTGCAACGTTTTTAGTTCATCAAGAACTTTAACCCAAATAATTTGGAGGACGTGGATAACATGATTTACCTAATTAACTAATCTAACAATATTCTATTTATGGATAACGAACTAATTATGCAATTCTATCCATTTCATTCATAGTAAAGACCATTACTAATTACCATTATGAAAACGACCATATAATGTGACTATATTTAATTTGATGATGGATTGTCCCGTAGGCCGTCGCTAACTCCGGTGTTCGAACAATGACGACGGAGTGTAGCTTCATTGTTATAATAACTAACGGCCCGGTTATATATTTATTAGTAATATTAGAACTAATTGTAAAATAATGGAATTCCTAGTTTATGAGTGGTCCAGAAATCCTATGAACTTAAAAAGAAACAAAACGAAAATACGAAAATTTAAAAAATTAGAAAAATAATATTATGACGATTTCACCCTTTAAATGATGTTCGATGACCAAATTCCATTGTTCATCATGGTGTATTGATGAATTTGATTCCTCAGCTTGTTTTGCGATCCCTAAATTTTAAGTCATTTCGAGACCATTAATGTTTTTGGCATTTTCGGCATCATTGTCAATTCCATAAGTTCTTTGATATGCTTTTGGGTTTAAGATAAGAATAATGATAAACAACCAAATTTTGTACAACCAAAATAAGGTTATATTAATAATTTGATTATTAATTATATATTAAAATTATAAATATAGAAAGTGGATAAGTTAAAAAGACTTATTAGCCTTTAAACTCATTTTTTATATTTATATTTGAATTTTCTTTCTATTGTTTTTAAAATTTGAATTAAAGTATGCACTAATTACATTTATAGTTCTAAAAAAATAAAAAAATAATACAAAAATCATAAATATATGACCACAATATTATACACTTTTCATGTACTATATATGTATCTAAATATTTTAATTAAATGCATAAATAAACCTATTTTTTTGTCAAATAAATTAGATTTTGGTTGTACAAAATTTGATCACATACATTTATTATTAAGATAGACGCCACTTACACAAATTTGTATCTAAATATGTGTTATTTTATTTCTCAAATTGTTATATGTCTTATCAAGTCACATACCAAGATATTCTTGGTCACTTGCATATCCATCACCAAAATCCTTTTCCCATTTCCAAAATCGAATGTAACAAAGACAACGAATGGTGTCAGCTCCATTAATGAAAATTGCATCAATGAAAATCAATCCAATTCTTTCCTTTTTAATTTTTTCCCATGAATGGATAAACAACATAGTTAGATGGGCAAAAAAGCTAAAATATTTTAGTCAAAAAAGTTGAAAGTTACATTTCATAAACACCAAAAACTTACACTTCAACTTAAAACCCTATTAATACCTATATATATATATACACATTCAAATCAAACGATTATTTCAAGATCCATTCATCCAAGATCTTAAATGAATTCAAACCAAGAAGGCTTCCATTTTAACACAAATGGTGTTCCAATCATGTCCTTTTCCAATCAAGAAACTCCAATCTCCTACGACGATCTAATCTTAAGATCAATTGGGCCTAACAAGCCGGTGTTCGACCCCATGGTTCCCTATTTCTTTGCACCGGGCCTTGAATGCAACCACAACACTCCTTCCTCTCCCGATGTCGGTTTTCTTGCTCAGGTAGCACAAGTAAATATTTTTAATTTTCATTTGTTAAACCCTTGTGTTTTGTTACATTGAATGAGTATTATTTTTTTCTTGATTTTATGATAGAATAATGGTGGGAAGAAGAGAAAGAGAGTGGATGAGAAGTGTAAAGAAGTTGTTCATGTTAGAGCAAAGAGAGGTCAAGCAACTGACAGCCATAGTTTGGCTGAAAGGGTATCTTTCATATTTGTACTACTTTTTATTGTATTTATTATTTTTCACATTTTGTTTGGAGTAGAGAATATTTACCATCATTTTTTTTATTGGTTTGAAATAGTCAAGAAGAGAGAAAATAAATGAGAAATTCAGATGCTTGCAAGATCTGGTCCCAGGGTGCTACAAGGTAGTTATTAATTAAATTTTTTTTTTTTCCATTAGAATATTTAATTCCATTTATGATTATATTTATTCTTCTAGTTTATGTTAAAATAATGAAAGAATTAAAATTGTCTGCAGATGATGGGAATGGCTGTGATGTTGGATGAGATAATTAACTATATAAATTCGTTGCACAATCAGATTGATGTAAGATGTATATAGTGTTTATATAAATTAATTAATTATTCTATTACGCAATTAATGTGGATTTTTTTTGTGCATTTAGTTTCTCTCCATGAAGCTTTCTGAAGCAAGTTTGTTGTATGACTTCAACTCACCATCTCAAGCACAACAAGTGATCTCTCTCTCTCTCTCTCTCTCTCTCTCTCTCTCTCTCTCACACACACACACACACACACACACACACACACACAATCTCTAAATAGGCTTTCATCCATACTGAATTATTGATTAAATTCATAGAAGTCATAAGTCTCCTTATTTATTTCATACGTACATTGAAAAGCTGACTAAAAAAACTTATGATAAAAAAAGTGAAATGAATGAATATACTAATTTTTTAATTATAGGGAAGCACTTATGGAGAAGCAATGGAGAAACTCAGAAACATATGAGAAATGGATATGGAGGCATTTCAGAGTTCCAAACTCTAGAAGATGGCCTCTTTAATTTTAAATTTTTGGTTATCATTGATTCTGACATGATTGACTCTATAGTAGTAGTATATGTTTTTTAGCTTCATAATCAATCTATTTAATTTTTGATTGATCGTATTGTAACATTGACTTATATTGTGATTGCTCCATTCACATTTTAAAAATCTCAGATAGGGTCTATGGTTGATCAATCTTACATTTATAGGCGATTTAGATCAATGATCGGAACTTTGCGTGGAAAATTTACTCCAAATTTGAAGATCATCTAAAAGAAAGTAATTAAAAAGTATGATTTTGTGTGTATATGAGAGAGAGAGCCTTCATTTATGATTGTCAAAAATGAAATGAAAAAATAACGGTTAGATAAATTTAATAGGCTAAATGAAGTAATAAGTTAGAGGAACATAAAACCTATTTAAGTATTTATATAAATATTGAAATGAGACTCTTATTACGTCGAAATGGAAAAAGGAACACTCTCTGCCGGACGTGAATATAATACATTAACTTAACTCTAAAAAAAGTTGCTTTAAATTGAATTTGATAACATCAATAAGTTTGGGATGTTACATATCCATTAAATATACATTCAAAGGTTTGCATTAAAACTGAGGTGTGATGTAACTACTTCGTTTTTTTGAGTCAACTATATATTTAATAGTAACTATATAACGTAGTTATGAACAATTCATTAGAGATCATAAAGAAGAAATTGATGCACAATGAATTAATGTGCACTAAGTCCCTACTTGATTCTCTATTTAATTAACTAATGTAATATACCCTTATAAAACCATTGTAACTCAATTTTACCTTCTAAACCTCTTCCAAAAAAAAAACATCCTACTACTAATTAACCTTTGGCATGCACAAAATGACCAATCATATTTTTCTTTTGCCTCTCTTATTAATCCCAGCATACTTCGGGACCACGGTTTCCGCATTTTACGCTCCAGCTAGTGCTCCAATTGATACTAAAGCACACGAACTATTCGATTCAAGCCTCAGGGAAACCCTAGCCCATGCTCAAATCGCCCACGAACTCATTTCCACCATGGACCCAAGTTCGTTCCACGATCAAGCCAGAACGGCCTGGGACGACTGCAAAGATCTTTACCAAGACTCGATAGATCGGCTCAATCAATCCATCGCCTCTGAAAACAACCGAAACGATGTGCAAACATGGTTGAGTGCCTCACTAGCCAATGAACAAACATGCCAAGATGGATTTCTTGATTTTGGCTTGCCTCCTCTCTCCTCAATATCCCCATCTTTCAACCTAGCTAATGCTAACTTCACCAAGTCGATTTACAATGCACTAGTCATTAGTAAGGCCATTTCCTCACCAAGTCCCTTAGCTAAGGGCGGCAAGATAAGCGACCGGAAATTAATCCAATTTTCCGGTGAGCTAAAAAAATCCGCGGATATAGTGGTGGCGCAAGATGGCTCTGGTACCTATGAAACTATCAAAGAAGGCTTAGCTGCGGCGCGCGCCGCCGGAACCAGGAGAGTTGTTGTGCATGTCAAGAAGGGGATTTACAATGAAAATGTGGTGGTGGACAAGAATTTGAAGAATTTAAGGATGATTGGAGATGGAATCGACGAAACTATTATTACCGGGAGCAACAGTGTCCGAAACGGCTCCTCAACGTTCGGTTCCGCAACTTTTAGTAAGTTGATTACTCCCTCCGTCCTACTTAAAGCGAAACGTTATTACTTTAAATTACTACTACATTCGTCCCTTGCTAAGTGCAAAAAGGAAATAAAGTAGCAGAGAGAATAAATTAAAAAATAAAAATATTGGTTTTTTGTCAAAGAAAATAAAATAACTCAATTAATGCTTCAAAACGGAGTAGTAATTACTTCAGGAACGAGGTACTTTTGTTGGGGTCAAATTAACTTCGACGTGACTTTTATAAAATAATAATGTCCAATGTTTCTAACAATGCTAGATTGGTCATGGCATAATTTGATCGATACAAATTTCAAATATGTTTGTTTTTCATCTAAGTGGGTTGGTTTGGATTGTAATTATTATAGTCAGTTGTAATTACACTATTGCGATAAGAAAAGATAGGAAAAAAAATCTACGAATGTTACTCTATTACTTTTATGGTTGTGATGATTTGAACCCCCGACTTATTGATACAAGTTGAAAGTCTTGTTTGCATTTATCTTGGTTATATTTACACTACCACTACGAGAGTAATTTTCGATAAGCTAAACCGTAAATCTACAATGTAGGTGTCCGTGGCGACGGCTTCATCGCCCAGGGCATAACATTCGAGAACACGGCCGGGCCCGCGAATGATCAAGCAGTGGCACTCCTTTCCACAGCGGACAACTCAGTTTTCTACAATTGCAGCTTCCAAGGCTACCAAGACACCCTCTACGTCCACTCCAACCGCCAGTTCTATCGCGACTGTGACATATATGGGACCGTCGACTTCATCTTTGGCCACGCTGTCACCGTCATCCAAAATTGCAATATCTACTTGAGGCAAGCTTTGCCCAACCAGAAAAACACCATCACCGCACAAGGCCGGAAAAGCGCCTCCGCCAACTCCGGCATTGTGATCCACAACTCACGGATTACGGCGGCGCCAGGTGAAGCTCCGGCGGAGAATTATCTAGGGCGGCCGTGGAAAAAGTATTCGAGGACGGTGTTCATCAAGTGTGAAATCGATGATTTGATTGCGCCGGCGGGCTGGCTGCCGTGGAAAGGGAATTACGCTTTGAAGACTTTGTATTACGGTGAGTACAAGAACTCCGGCAAAGGTGCAGACACTAGTGGGAGGGTTAATTGGCCGGGATTCCACGTCATTGATAGTGAAGATGAGGCAGCAGAGTTCTCGGTGGGGCACTTTTTGGCCGGAGATTCCTGGATTCCGGCCACCGGCGTGCCATTTAATTCTAATATCTAAAAATAAGGGATTTTGATGCTAAATTAGGCTTCACGCATTTAATTATCAGTCTTCTTATTCAAACAATATTTATCCAGTTAGTGTTAAAGGCATACTCTGCCGTCTTACTCTAAGTTTAGCATTTCCTATTCGGCATATGATTTTAAGCAATTTTGTTCTGTAAATTAGAGTGGAGAGAATAAAATTAAAATAATGATATTTTCGTTTTACAAAATACGTCAATTAGAGTAGAGCATCCAAAAAAAGAAAAATATGTCAAAAGCGAAAGAATGTAAATGGGTTTCTATTAAAAACATAAAAAACGGGTTAGACGAAAACTATCACTGATATGATGTTTAACAACTGGAATTATAAATTAATAGTTCTGAAATTACAAAAAACATTGTGTTTTACAGAATTGGACGATGTATTGTAATTGTAATTGTGTGCCGTGTTGCTCGGCCTTCCAAATTTACTTCCCTTGCTTACCATAATTGTCGCGCAATGTTACAGTCCGATTAAACACCAGCTTCTCAGGCGAAGAGTCCGGGTCAACAACAAAGTAGCCTGAAACGAAAATGACTCAACTGTATCATACAAAAATTCGGGTTGGATAGTCACTAGCAGTTTGGCTCATATATTCTTGAAATCAACGTTGCAAGTCCCAACTTTCGGGTAGATATGTATACGGCATTCAATCCGTGAGGTTGGAAAATACCATTAATCGAGAGTCTAAAAAGTTTTACATCAAGAATGAGAAGTTGCGGGATTGAGGTGCATACCTAGTCTTTCAAACTGAAAACTGTCTCCAACGGTAGCATCTTTGACAGAAGGCACTGCGTATGCATCCTTTATAACAACTTTCGAGTGTGGATTCAGATCGCTGAGCCAGTCATCAAGTTCCGCAGGATTCTGGTCACAACACCAAGCAATAGTGAGTTTGTATATAATGCTGCTATGAAAGTTAAAACAGAGTGAAAAGTTGACTCAAAGATAAGCGAAGAAGTCCCAACCTCAGAATTGAATAGTTTGTCGAATAATCTAACTTCCACCTTAAGAGGCTTAACCCCTGGTGATGATTCTGACACCCAGTGCAGAACGCCCTGTAGAACATAGTCAGTAATTTAATATTAGTCGAAAATCTAAATATTCATTCATGCTCGTACGGTTATATAAAGGCTTACCTTTGGTTTGCTTTTCTTAGACGGATCGTACTCAGCACGAATCTCATGCACAGTCTCATTGTCATCCCCTAAAACCACGTCTGTGCACTTGATAGGAAATGCATACCTACATTACGGAGAAGAATATTTCAGTGCCATCTGAAAAGTGTAAGCTATCGCGAGACTTTAAGAGTGGCTGCAAAAAGAGGCACCTAAGGAGGACAGATTTCCCCGGAGCAAGTCCATAGTAATCTTTAGAATCTTTCAAACGAAAATCAGATTGTTCAATGTAAACAACCTTAGAGAAAGGGACCTAAAAAAGAAAAAAGAATAAACATCAAACTGCAGTCAGCAAATATCAATAACACAAGTATGATGCATAAATATACTAAAATTAATAAAAGAAGCAGGATGGACAACCGAAGCATCACACGAAGCACCAAGCCATACCTTATAAAAGGATGATGCATCATCTGCTGGAGCATCTGGCCATTTCTTGGCATCAAGATCCATGACTGCGGCATCCATGTTTGTAATTACTACCTGGAATACATAAAATAGTAGATGGGGCGTCATGCTCCCAAATTCAAAATTCACAAATGTGCATGCCCATAAAAGAACTGATGGTGATTCTAGACTCAATGCATATAAATATGGGAAGATACACACCTTCAATGGGTTTAGCACAACCATGGTCCGAGGTGCTGTTTTGTTCAGTTCGTCCCTTATATGGTACTCTAGGAGGTTCAGGCGTATCAAACTATTGTCACTGCAGAACACATAATTTTACTTTTCAATCATCAAAGCACATTAAGAAACCAAAGTGTGGGATACAATCAACAGATATTTAACCTTCTAGTAATCCCAATTCCTCGAACAAAAGCATTTATTGAAGTAGAAGTTACGCCTCTACGTCTCAATCCAGCCAGTGTCATAAGGCGAGGATCATCCCAACCATCGACCCACTTTTCTGTCACAAGTCGATTTAACTGCAAGAGCATGCCAAAGAGGATCAGATCCGATTGTGAAATTGAACTACCTACTCACAGCCTTTCATTACTTCAACACTACACACCTTACGCTTTGACATCACTGTATTGGTAATATTCAATCGAGAATATTCCCATACATATGGCTGGTAGAGACCCAGTGCATCCAATAACCAGTAGTATGAGGCTCGTCGTGTCTCAAACTCAAGCGTGCACAACTGCATGAAAAGATTGACTTAATCATTTAGGGAAAAAAACACATCTAACATGAGGTATAACAAACAAAATAAAGCTCTTGCTTTATTTGTTAAAGAGACAGACAACAAGAAAAACCAGTTGAAGTAGAAAACGTTACCATCCATGTATTTATTGTGCAAGCATTGAGTATCAAGTAAAGCTATAAAGAAAAGTGAATACGGAAAATAATTCGACAAGCAAAGCTACTTACCGAATGTGTTATGTTTTCAAGAGAATCAACAACACAATGAGCGTAATCATAACTCGGATAGATGCACCATTTATCTCCTGCGTGGGGATGGGGTGTGAACTGAACAGTGGAAAGAGGAAGCACATTAGCATCACTTTCAAGTTTCTTAAAGTCAAACGTCCATGCCAAGACACTTACCTTGATACGATAAGCAATTAGATCATACATATTGAAATTATCGCTCTGCATGTCCTGCTTCATTCTTAATGTTGCTTTTCCTTCCTCAACTAACCCCTTCTTCATGTCATCAAACAACTTGAGAGATTCTTCAATTGGTCTATCCCTCCAAGGACTGTTCATCTTCTTTTCCCTGTACTCTTTTATCTCATCAGGTGTCTGCAACAAACAATAAAGAGAATTGTTGTCAGTTGTCACCACTTACCAGGTGTCACACATAAAGCAAGAAATAACAAGGAAAAAGGTAAGATTCAACAACAGAACAAAAGATTCATTAGGATATAGAGAAGAAAGATTATACGAGTGCTCAAACTAAAAAATTCACCTGATGATCTACATAAGCATGACCACGTTGTATCAGCTCCACTGCTAATTCATAGAGCTCTTGGAAATAATCACTAGTGTAGGTGATCTGAAATTTTCAAACTCATCAGATGATTTCCACAAGACCGTCAACCATTTGGGTAACGAATTATACCTTAAATGGTTCCCAGCCCATCCACCCAACAATCTCTTCAATATGATCAATGTATTCCTTTTTTTCAGCTTCTGGATTGGTGTCATCAAACCTATGTATCAAAATAATGGTTAGAAGACCAAAAATCTCAATTGTGACATTACAGTGACAACAAAATATGTAAGACGAAACAAAGAAGACTCTTATGACAATTAGTACAGAAGCACTCTCCAGACCTGAGATAGCAGCCTCCCCCTCGCTCCTTTGCCAGGCCAAAGTCCACAAACATAGCCTAAACAATTCATTAACGAATAAGAAATTGTGAGAAATTCCGATAAAAATATAACCAGAGATGCTAGACAGCTAAATAATATACCTTGGCATGACCTATATGGAGATACCCATTTGGCTCAGGTGGGAATCGTGTACGTACTTTTCCACCTGTGACCTTTAGATGTTTCTCTAGTATTTCCTTTGAATTGCAAGCTCTAAGCACCGGACGATCACTGAAATATATTTCAGTATGTACCTAAAAACCAACAAATTAGGGTTTATGATGTCATCATAATAAAGCATGAGGAAAGGAATGAAGTGGAGTAATTTAAGTCAAGTTTATCACTGAGTTAGAACAGCGAGTAGTGCAACTTTTAGAACCATCCAAAATTTGAACTTTCCCCTTCAGATATCCAAAAGTATAAACTCACCAAAAGAGATCCAAGCAACTCACACGAAAGAAGATCAAAAGTACAGATTTTACCACCTTAAAGTTCTCATCAGGTGAAGGAAATATTGAAAAAGGATTGATTTCTTCTTCAGTTGGTTTTTCTGGAGCTGTTGTCACTTCAACTGATTTTTCCTGGTGGCACCAAAGACAGTAAAAGGAAACCGAGTGTCATGTACGCAAAATTTGCATAATTACTATCATACTGAACAAATTATAATTTTACACTGCTGAACGCTAGTAATATTAATTCCCTCTGGCAATAAGACAAGAGAACAAAAAAACATATTGTAAGAAATACAGTTATTTAGATTAACAAAATGTTCACTCCATAGTGAAAGACTACATATATTCAAAAGCCTCACCTCTGCTTTTGCAGGTTTCTCTTTTTTCTTTTTTACGGGCTTCTCATTGTCTGCGGCTGTTCTCTCGCCAAGCAGGGCGCATAATTTAGTATCAATGATTTTCTGGTGGCAGCAATTGAGCAAGTCAGAAAAATAAACAAAACTATGCATAAATACATATCTTAATGTTGTTATGCTAATTTCTAGAGGACTTTTGCAAACTCTAGCAGGTGTTAATATTACCTTGACAACCTTTGGATCTGCCCACGGCTGTTTCTTTCTGACATGAGCAAACAGTTCGCCAACTGTATTAATATCATTGATCAATACACATATGATCATCATAAGAAAATAAATCGAGCCAAAATAGACAAGTTTCTTATAAGAATTACTCGCATGCAAGATGGGTCGGATGCAAACTGTTCTATACATCAACTACAAGCCTTATTAATCACAAAGTCAATAACCCGGAATGTCCAATATAAGCAAACTCCATAAAATATAATCATCAACCTGACTAACAAAGCCTAAACCAGTTCAAACACAAAGTTCCAGTACTACTTAAAATAACAAATATGCATCTCATACAAGGCCATATTATTTCATTAGCATATGTAAAATAAATTAAGCCCACTCTGGCTTCTGGAATATGGAATTACCAACCATTTGTTCGATACCGCTGCTCCAAAATAGCAGCTTTATTCTCTTCAAAAATCTCATCTACAGCATGTTCAATATCTTCCTCAGAAACCTCAACTCCTAGTCAACACAAGATTCAATTTTTAGGATAAGAGTCATAACTCATAAGGCATTAACAGAATAGTAATTAATCAAATAGCATATAGAAGAATAACACTCAAAACCATAGCGGTTCACATGATGGATAAAGAAAAGTTTTACACCTTTAACATAATAGCTAGGATCTCAAGATAATTAAAGAGGCAAAGATCTGATGGTTCATAATCTTCTTTCGAAAAGGTTATAGAGCCCGCAATCCAACTCAAATTAAAATATAAATATTATTATATCTACAATGAATTATAAATTATAATATTGCATCATACCTACACCACACGCAGCTTCAAATTCATCAATCTTCAAGTTGTCAGAAGCAATGTTAGTAAGAAATATAAAGGCAGCTTCCAACTGGGCAGGACTTTTAATCTGCAGCCATAAGAAATACTGATTAACTACTGGCATACTCAAAAGTAACTATTCAAGCCTTAACCTCTTACGAAAATACATAAATATATGAGCTTCGGACCTTTAATGAAGTGATGTAGTTAAGCAACTTCCTGCGATGTACAAGCGCATTTGTAGGGAACTTCGTAGCAACCTGCCAAGAAAAGGTATCATTTTAACTTTTCATATTCTATCCATCTCAGTTAAGAAATAAAGTCCACAATCAGCATATGGAAAATTGAAATGGAGACATGCTGCTCTGTTCTCACCGTGTAAAGTAGATTCCCAACTGTTCGATCACATCCATCAGTCACAGCTGCCTGCAACACCAGAGTTGAACTTAAAAACAAGCTAACTTGTACAATAACTTATAATGGAACAAAAATATCGCATAAATTGGCAATAGATGATCTTAAATGCTTGACTATACCTTATCTCCATTTCCTAATCACCACAGAACAAAAAAATCTATGAACATCAACAACTTTATCAATCTAATCTAACCTCATTACATCCAATAAAAGCATTTGTTTGCAGATTTTTGAGGTGATGCATAGCTAAATCCGAAACTAACTAATGTTTTACTCAAATAACTTCAAAAAATGGAAGAATACTACATGCAAAGATAAAACCACATTCGATCACTAATAAAACTCTCAATCACAATCCATATCACATCTGAGAACGAACGAACTTCTCTTTCCCTTCCAATTACAACAAAATTGTAAAACATTAGGCAGATACTTCAACTATATATCACAAAACCGGCATCCACAAACAGAAAACAACACTAGAAATCACACTCCGCCAACGCAATCGCAAAACTTGCAATTCTGCAAACGCAGGCATACCTCATGGATGACGGCGGTGAGATTCGCCGTGACCTTATTGTTAGCGACGGTGTTCTTCGCCGTCCTCTCATCTAGCCCTATCTTCAGAAACAAATCCTGCGCCTCGCCGCCGCCGCTTTCAGTCGCGCTCTTCCCCACCATTGCTTCTGCTCAAACTCAACTGTAATTATTTTCCCTCAATATCTAATTAGTAATACTAAAATCCATTAAATTAATAAGTTTTATTTATTTTATTCGATGCTCCTTTTTTACGTTTCTTTTTAGGCGTGAGATTTCTACCGTTTCTTTTTTTTTTTTTATTCAGCGGTTTTAATTTTAGGTTGTCTCGCACTTCAGCACATTCAATTTCTACCGTTTCTTTCTTTTTTACATTTTAGGTTTTTTTTTCGAAATTACGAATCTTGAAATTATATTCCTATTTCCTTTTCTATATCACGAATCTTGAAATCATTTTCCTTTTCAGTATTTCGAATCTTGAAAAATTAATAGTTATAGTCTTATAGATAGGGTGAAAATTTATTCAGCGGGTCGGGTAAACCTGATCCCGACTCAATACCCGGCAGGTTTTGGATACCCGAAACCCGAAATTATGGGTTTGGGTACGGGTTTGAGTAGTTCATGTTAGGATTTTTCGGGTTTAGGGTACTCAAAATCCGTATTAGGGTATCCGACTAATACCCGATTAATTATATATTTATGATAAATATTTCGATTTAGTATAGCGCATACGGCCCGTAAGGTAAATTTAGGGTAAATTTATTTAATTTCATTTAGATTTATGAATGTTTTAGTATAATGCAACCCGATTTAAGACTATTTTGACATTTTATTATTCTATTATCTAGATTTTAATACCACTTCTTTACATTTGTTTCTATTTTATTTAAACATCATATGCATTATTTACGTTCTTAGTATTATTTTTTCAATATATAGTTATGCTTTATCTCTTTTATTTACATTTTTATTTAAAATCTTAAAAAAATTATTTTAATCTATTTTGAGTTCAAGTTGTGCCAAAAGTTTCTTTATTTTAAAATTAAGTAGTGAATATCTGTATAATGTCGTAGAATCTCAATCTAGAGAAAGCTAAAACATTAAAATTAAAGATTAAATTTTTAATAATAATCAATAAATAGTACTATTAGTATTTTTTCTATTTTTAATAATTTATGTTCTCATCAAAATATACTTTATATAATTAGAATAAATTTGAAATATAATAATTTCGGGTTTATGGGTACCCGATTAGTTGGATACGGGTACCCGCATCGGGTATTACGGTACCCGAAATCACATGCGGATCGGGTATTGGGTATGATATTTTTGAGATTTCGGATTTGGATACTCGAATTTTCGGGTTTGGATGTCTGCTGGTACCCGAATTTACAGGCCTAGTTATAGACTTATAGCTAGTAAAAAAAAATTGTAGTAGAAGTATCAATCATCCAATAGGAGTACTAAATATAAGTTTAATTGAGTAATGCGAATGAATTTCATAGAAAAAAAGAGCAAAGAATAATTATAGTGACATCCCGAAAACACCATCCTAATTATTCGCATTAAAATATCGAGTAATACGTGAAATCACGGAGATTTTGATTTTACTCCTGGTTGACTATCATTAAATAATTCTTCAAAATTAAAACTGCAAATTAAAATTATGATAAGTTCCAAAAGATTTTTAATTGGATGATGAGGTTTAATAATGTTTCAGGAGTAATATATAAATCAATTATGGTAAAAGAGAATTTATATTATTTTTCAATTGGATAATCAGGTATAATTAAATATTCAGCTCCCAAAATAAATGATGGATTGTAATAATCTTCAAAAATATTTAAGAAAGTATATTGATAGTATAATAAACAGAAATTCCAACCGGCAGTAGGGTTTTGTTGTTTGCTTTGTGACGTTTCCGATTTGAAGCAGAGCAAAAGGCAAAGCCCTAAGTTTTGCCGAATTTTTTGTCAATTGAAGAGAAAATGGCGGCGAAGAAGCCCGAGCTGCAATTGTACAACACTACGACGAAGGAGAAGGAGGTATTTAAGCCGATTGTTGATGGTAAAGTTGGGATGTATATTTGCGGCGTCACCTCCTACGATCTCAGCCACATCGGCCACGCGCGCGCCTACGTTGCTTTCGATGTTCTCTACAGGTTTGCGATTCCCTCGTGCTTGCTTGTTTTGTGCAATTTAGAGAGAGATTGGGACAGTGATGGAGTGAGTGAATGGAAATGGAGGAATTTCGGAGAGGATCGAGTAATTTTTGTGCCTTTTTTAATTGTTAGGCTGTTGCAATAATTAATTAAGGTTTTTCTAATTTGACTGCTTAGCTGTTGCATTTTATGGAATTGGTGATGAAATGTTGATTTTAGGCTATAATTGTTTGAGTTTTTGCTTCATGCTCTGGCAGAAGGTATCTCTTGATTCATTTTACTTGTAAAACTTCTGAATCGAGTAACTTGATATGGACTTTAAGATATTTATATTCTGGATTTGTTAAAGTGCTAAAACAATTTGGCTCTAGGATTGGGAAAACTGTGTTCGTCTATGTTCTTTTTACGGTTTTAAGTTTATGGTATCTGTTACATAGTCCAGCTTTAGTATTCTCCTACCTATGAACTGCATTCACTGAATATTTGAACTGAATGTTTGTAGATATCTCAAATATTTGGGCTATGATGTTACGTATGTGCGGAATTTCACTGATGTTGATGACAAGGTCAGATCGTTAGTCGTATTTAGTTGGTTTAAATATAAGGAGTGATTCCTAAAGTATTTATTTGCAGATTATTCGTCGAGCGAATGAGGTTGGTGAAGACCCCATAGCATTGAGTGGGCGGTTTTGCCAAGAGTTTCTTAATGACATGGCTGATCTCCAGTGCCTTCTGCCTACCGACCAACCACGTGTTACTGATCATATGGAGCAAATCAAGGATATGATAGCTAAGGTCCTTTGGATTCCTTGTATTTTTATCCTTTTAGTATACATTATGGTCTTTCTAATTTCTAATTATAATGCTACTTATATTTCTCTCTGGGATGCATGTGTCTTCATAAGTTGATGCAAACTATATGATGTTCTTATTCTGGAGCTTCTTCTTTTTCTATTTTATCCTTCTTTAGTTCATCATTTACATTTCTTTTGATATTTACATTCTCAATTTTACAGATTATTAGCAATGGCTGTGCTTATCCTGTTGATGGAGATGTTTACTTCTCTGTTGATAGTTTCCCAAATTATGGTCGTTTATCGGGGCGGAAGCTAGAAGATAATAGAGCTGGAGAACGGGTTGCTGTAGATACAAGGAAGAAAAATCCTGCTGACTTTGCTCTGTGGAAGGTGAGAACTTTTATTTCTTTTCAAAAAATGGTTTCTGGTGAATTACTTGCCTCATGAATTTCTTAATTCTATTCTCATTGTAGGCTGCAAAGCCTGGGGAGCCACAATGGGACAGCCCCTGGGGTCCTGGAAGACCAGGATGGCACATTGAATGCAGTGCCATGAGTGCTCATTACTTGACACACACATTTGATATTCATGGTGGCGGGATGGATTTGATCTTTCCTCATCATGAAAATGAGATTGCTCAGAGTTGTGCTGCTTGCTCAGAGAGCAAGGTTAATTACTGGATACATAATGGTTTTGTTACAGCAAATGATGAGAAAATGTCAAAATCTGTTGGAAACTTTTTCACCATTCGCGAGGTAAATATTTGAGTTAGTAGTTCCTTCTACAGTTCTACTCTATAATATTTGAATCATGTTGTGATGATTAGTGGTGCTTTAATCAATTATTCTTTCCCAGGTTACGAAATTGTACCATCCTCTTGCACTGAGGCACTTTCTCTTGGGAACTCACTACCGTTCTCCTGTCAATTATTCCATTTCTCAGATAGAAATTGCTTCAGAGGCTGTTTTCTACATATATCAGGTGAAACTTTCAGGCAACATACACATATCATATATGGACTACAAATTATTGCTTCTGTTTTCAACTCGCTTCTTTAGTTTGTTCTTGGTTTTGTTTGGTCATAATATCTGTTTTTCTTTCCAACATGAACTCAAGCCAAACATAGATTTTCAAATACTTTTAGCAGCTATGTTGTTCTTTATTCTTAGGCAGCAGAAGCTAACCATTGGTTTCTGTGATAGGTATCATGGTTTTCTTCATAAGCTATCTTACTATCTTGCATTCTTGATTTCGTAATTTGCTGTTCCTTTCTTTCACAGTTTCACCTTACTCACTCTGTATATTATGAACATTAAAGCCAACATTAACAAAGATTTTATATTTCATTCATAGTTGTTACATAGCATTATATGGGTTGTTTTCATTATCAACAGACTCTTAAGGATTGTGAAGATGCGTTGTCTGCATTTAGAGAAGATGCTGGACTCAACAATCCAAAAGTTCGTATCAGCCCTGCTGCCCAAGAATGTATAAGTAAGCTGCATAACGATTTCGAGACAAAACTAGCTGATGATCTGCACACACCCACCATCCTAAATTCTTCCCTGCAAGAAGCATTCAAATACATCAACACGAGTGTAAACTCATTTAAGGCAGGGATTTTCATCGATATCTCCACTCCCCTCTCTTCTTTTCAGCATTAGCAACTTACGTAATACTGACCATTTGTTCGTCTGATTACTTCAGAAGAAGCAGCAGAAGCAACAACAATTATCCATTGTTAAGTCGCTTATCGATCTAGAGATAGAGATCAAGCAAGTTCTCAGCACTCTTGGATTACTTTCCAGTTCCACTTACGCTGAGGTACCTCATCGACGACCTTTCTGTCACCAGTAACTTTGGCAGCTCTAACACATTTATTTGTTTTATCAGGTCTTGGAACAACTGAAAGACAAGGCTCTGAAAAGGGCAGAGTTGACTGAAGAGGATATTCTCCAATCAATCGAGGAAAGAACACTAGCCCGAAAGAACAAAGAGTTCTCGAGAAGCGATCAGATCAGGAGTGATCTTGCTGCAAAGGGAATCGCATTAATGGATGTCGGGAATGGCACTGTCTGGAGGCCCTGTGTGCCAGCTCAACCGGAGAGCAGTCAGGCTGATACCAAAAAGGCGCCGCCTGCTCAAACGGAGAGCGGTCAGGCTGATACCAAAAATGTGCCGCCTGCTCAACCGGAGAGCGCTCAGGTTGATACCAAAAATGCGCAGCCTGCTGAAAAAGGTCAGCTGGCTAAACCAACCGATAAATAGAAGTTCCGAACAACAGATAGATAGTCCTTTCTACTCCAAGAATTCGGACTATTGACCAAGAAATTTGTAACTTATTTGTAAGCTTTGTAGCTCTGAATCTCTGATGCATAAACTCCATCCTTTTTTTTCTTTATAGATATTTTT
The DNA here is from genome assembly GCF_029641045.1 of Salvia hispanica. Classification (NCBI taxonomy): domain Eukaryota; kingdom Viridiplantae; phylum Streptophyta; class Magnoliopsida; order Lamiales; family Lamiaceae; genus Salvia; species Salvia hispanica. The sequence continues at coordinate 41,322,415 of NC_142694.1, forward strand.
ATGTTTTTTTTTTCTTTTGCTGGAGATTTCTAACGTTCCTCTGTTTTTTATCTGAGGTTTTATTTGATGGACTAGTTATGTATTGGGCTCTCACACACATGAGAAATTTTAATTACTCCATATATTTTATAGCAAGACTTCTAGTGAAATTTATTTTTTCCTCCAACTCTATAGTAGAAGAATATGATTAATACCTAATCTTTGTCAATTATGTGAATATGGATATTTTTATTACTACAATTTTGACTTAGTAATGATATTCAATTTCGTTGGAAAAGAAAATTTGTCCTAATTGCTTTATTAAACCAAAAAAATAATGTTGAGTAATATGTCAAAATCTCTATCTCAAGAAAAGCACAAACACCATCAATGTAAAAGTATTAGAAAATGTCATAAAATTGTTTTTTATTATAATTGACTATAATTAAATAATTTCTCAAAACTAATACTCCACGATATAAAATAAAATCTAAAGCTAAGATATTAATTAAAATTCTCTCAAAATTCATACACACAAAATATAGTCATTAGTCAACCTCTGAGATTGATTCACATTTTTTCTAAATCAAATTATTGCTAAAAAGGAATTACATAATTTTTCTTTTTCAAACTGAAAATCGCACGTGGAAAGTAAATTGAGAACCTTTGACTGTAAATTGTAATCAAAGTTAAATGCCAAAAACAAAAACATGAGTATTAGTAGTAATTAGGAGAATATTTTCTGTTATTAACTTATTATTATAGTCAAATACACTTAACAGAAATTTCAACCGCAGTAGGGTTTTGTCGCTGTTTTCCTTTTCCAGAGCCCTCAAATTCAACAGCTGCAGAATTTTGTGTCAATTGAAGTAGAAATGGCGGGGAAGAAGCCGGAGCTGCAATTGTACAACAGTATGACGAAGGAGAAGGAGGTATTTAAGCCAATTGTTGAGGGCAAAGTTGGGATGTATATTTGCGGCGTCACTTCCTACGATCTCAGCCACATCGGCCACGCCCGCGCCTACGTTGCGTTCGATGTTCTCTACCGGTTTGCGATTCTTCCAATTTTTATTATTTTGTGCTTGTTAGAGAGTGATTCGGATAGAGATAGAGTGAATGAATGGAATCGGTCGAGGAATTTTGGAGAGGATCGAGTATTTGAGGAGCTGGTAATCATTAATGTGTTCAATCTCTCGAAACGAGCTGAACCTAATTGTCGCAACTCGCAATCGTTGAATTGGTGATGAAATGTTGATTTATTGGATATGTAACATGATTTTTGCTTCACGTCTCCTGATAATTACTTGTTAAACTACTATTCTCTAACCTATGAACTGCATTTATTGAATATTTGAATTGAATTTTTTTAGATATCTCAAATATTTGGACTATGATGTTTCTTACGTGCGGAATTTCACGGATGTTGATGACAAGGTGAGATCTTATGGTAAATTGTTTATTTCTATGTTCACGACTATCAGAATTGGATCTAGTGAATCGGTTACATAGAATTAAAGATAGGGAGCAATGAAGGTTTATAATGTTGAATGCTGTCAAGGGATAAGTTATCATCTTGTTAAATATCTTTCCTCGTGTCAAATTTATGTATATGTTGATTTAAAAAAAACGGTCGTATTGGCAATCCCAAACCTGTGATAAAGGTTGCATGGATTTATATGGCATGTTATTTAAATGTACAATTTGGTTAGGGGCTGTGTGTGTCCAATTTAATTGTGTTAAATATATGCAGTGACTCCTAAGGAATTTATTTGCAGATTATTCGTCGAGCGAATGAGGTTGGTGAAGACCCAATAGCATTGAGTGGGCGGTTTTGCCAAGAGTTTCTTAATGACATGGCTGATCTCCAGTGCCTTCTTCCAACCAACCAACCACATGTTACTGATCATATGGAGCAAATCAAGGATATGATAGCTAAGGTCCTTTGGATTCCTTGTATTTCTGTCCCTTTAGTATATACAATACAATATGATCTTTCTTCTAATTTAAATGCTACTACTACTTTATATTTCTCTCTGCGATGCCTGTGTCTTAGTAAGTTGATGCAAATTGTATGATGTATATGTGGCTGCGTTGATGTCTTATTCTGGAGCTTCTTCTTTTTCTATGTTATCCTTCTTTAGTTCATCATTTACATTTCTTTTGTTATTTACATTCTCAATTTTGCAGATTATTAGCAATGGCTGTGCTTATCCTGTTGATGGAGATGTTTACTTCTCTGTTGATAGTTTCCCAAATTATGGTCGTTTATCGGGGCGGAAGCTAGAAGATAATAGAGCTGGAGAACGGGTTGCTGTAGATACAAGGAAGAAGAATCCTGCTGACTTTGCTTTGTGGAAGGTGAGAATTTTGTTTTCTTAATTCTTATCAAAAAATGGTTTCTGGGTTGCCTCGTGAATTTCTTAATTCTATTCTCATTGTAGGCTGCAAAGCCTGGGGAGCCACAATGGGACAGCCCCTGGGGTCCTGGAAGACCAGGATGGCACATTGAATGCAGTGCCATGAGTGCTCATTACTTGACACACGCATTTGATATTCATGGCGGTGGGATGGATTTGATCTTTCCTCATCATGAAAATGAGATTGCTCAGAGTTGTGCGGCTTGCTCAGAGAGCACAGTTAATTACTGGATACATAATGGTTTTGTTACAGCAAATGATGAGAAAATGTCAAAATCTGTCGGAAACTTTTTCACCATTCGTGAGGTAAATATTCGAGTTATTAGTTCCTGACTTCCTTCTATATACTTTTTGAACCATGTTTGTGATTATCGGGGGTGCTTTGCCTTTAATCAATTATTCTTTCCCAGGTTACGAAATTGTACCATCCTCTTGCACTAAGGCACTTCCTCTTGGGAACTCACTACCGTTCTCCAGTCAATTATTCCATATCTCAGATAGAAATTGCTTCAGATGCTGTTTTCTACATATATCAGGTGAATACCTTTCAGGCAACGTACACATGTCTTAGATGGCTAGTTATTGCTTATATTTTCAACTCGCTTTCATAGTTTGTTCATGGTTTTCTTTTTCAAAATATCAACTTTTCTTTTCAGCATATGAACTCTAACTAAACATAGATTTTCAAATACTTTTAACATCTATGCTGTTCTATGTTCGTAATTTTTATGCAGCAGAAACTAACCATTGGTGTCTTGCACTGGTATTATGGTTTTATGTACAAGCTATCTTAGTATCTTGCATTCTTGATTTCATACTTTGTTCTTTTACTTGTGGTAAGTTCGGTTTCTCTCACATTGCACTCTGTATATGAACATTAAAACCAACAATAACAGAGATTTTATGTTTCACCGTGTGTTACTTATGGGTTGTTTTCATTATCAACAGACACTTAAAGATTGTGAAGATGCGTTGTCAGCATTTAGAGAAGATGCTGGAGTCAACAATCCTAAAGTTCGTATCAGTCCCGCTGCACAAGAATGCATAAGTAGGCTGCATAACGATTTTGAGACAAAACTAGCCGATGATCTGCACACACCTACCATCCTAAATGCTTCCCTGCAAGAAGCATTCAAATACATCAACACGAGTGTAAACTCACTAAAGGTAGGGATGTTCATCGATATCTCCCCTCTCCTCCCCTCCCCTCTTCTTTTCATCATGTTGGCAACTTACATAATTTGGACAATTTGTTCGTGTGATTACTTCAGAAGAAACAGCAGAAGCAACAACAGTTATCCATTGTCAAGTCACTTATTGATCTAGAGGTAGAGATCAAGCAAGTTCTCGGCACTCTTGGATTACTTTCCAGTTCAACCTACGCTGAGGTACCTCATTTTCTACCTCTCTATCACCAGTAATTTTGGGAGCTGTTACGTAGTAATTTGTTTTATCGGGCCTCAGGTCTTGGAGCAACTGAAAGACAAGGCTCTGAGAAGGGCAGAGTTAACCGAAGAGGATATTCTCCAATCAATCGAGGAAAGAACACTAGCCCGGAAGAACAAAGAGTTCTCTAGAAGCGATCAAATTAGGAGCGATCTTGCAGCAAAGGGAATCGCATTGATGGATGTCGGGAATGGCACTGTCTGGAGGCCCTGCGTACCAGCTCAACCAGAGACCGCTCAGGTCGATACCAAAAGTGTGCCGCCTGCTGAAAAAGATCAGTCGGCTAAACCAACCGATAAATAGCAGTTACGAACAACAGATTTAACCTGTGAACTATGTCAGTAGTAACAAATCATACTATACTGTATCTATGATATTTGTATTTTCCTTTCTAATGCAAGAATTTTGACTATTAATCTTGTCCATGAAAATTCTTAACCTATTTGTAAGCATTGTAGCTCTGGTGCATAAACACCACCAATTTTGATTACTTCTCAATTTCCCCTTTCTTGATAGTCTTGTTATATCTGAATCTGGATTTATGAGTGTATTTTTTTTCTTCTAATAAATTTATATATAAACCGATCAAACCTATTTTCTTTCATCATTCACAAATTTTGAAATATTTCTTCGTCCCATAATAATTGTGAATAAATTGAAGATGAAACATCAATTGAAGCATGAATGATGAGTACTTGCTTCAGTATAACACGAAGGGGAAATGAATCACGGTTCGATGGTAAAATTCAATGCGTATATCCGGAGAGGTGTTCGATTATGTAGCAATAAAACACAAAATCACCTTCAATCTAACTTGGTTCAATCTCCACTAACATTACTTTAATTATTTTTTCTTTCTACCTCACTCTTACTTTATCAATTGTGCATTAAAATCCATGTCCAATATAAAGTTCATATTCCTATGGGACGGAGGGAGAACTCCATATTAGACTGCGTTTGGTGAAAATTAAAATTAAGGAAATTGTTGATGTGATATTGATATGACAAAAATTTGGTGAAACATCAAAGGATGTCATAAAAGTGTAACAACTCCCACTTAGGGTTCCCTTATAGTAAGCCAAAATCATGTACTTGTACAAGTTAATGTCCCACAAGGTACAACTATGGAGGTTCAATCATCCCCACATATAATTCAAGAATCAACAAGTAGATTCGTACCCAAAATTTACTCATTTTTATGGTTTCTCAATAACTATTTTGGTTTTACCGACAACCCGCCAAATTAAGAGTTTTTTTTTTCGATTGTAAGCTGTAACAATAAATTTTTAACTTTATTATCACTATAGATTTGAAATATTTTTTACTTTTTGACATGATGGTTACACAAAGAGTTCTTCGCACAAAACATAAGGCATGGATGTAATTTTAAATTAAAGGGGCAAATATTTAAAACACATATAAATGATTCGTGACAATATTTTGGCATGATTGCATCCAAAAATTAAGTTCAAAATATCATAAAAAGTTTATAAGTGAGTAACATGATATAATTAATAACACTAGATGGGGAACTCCATAGTGGGGCGGCTAGTTTTCCAATTAAATTTCAGTAAGTGCTAAAATAGTATTTTGTCACTATCAAATCTAGGTAATATAAAGAGAGGCATGCCCGTTATCTACTTAACTGAAAATCATTACTAGTACATTTTTGTGCTATTTTTGATTGAAGCATTTCCTAGGAATCTGATCCATTATCAATGCCATAATTTACTCCTAAAAAACAACCCTAATTTGTCCCTGACAGTGAAATCTTGATTAGGGCACACATGCAATTATATTTTAGTTGAAACAAAACATGTAATTGGAAACATTTTATTTCTACTTAAAACCTTACATCATTGTACATCAACTTGATGTTTGTCATGTGACTCATGTCATGTCATGGTCCCAAAATAAAAAAACTGACCTTAATTTGCAGTCTTATCAATCAAGAATGTACATGACATGAATCAATATAATTATAATGTTTTCATCATCAAAGTTTCCAATATAAGTTGCATGTGTATATATTGAAAAATCGAGCTTAATTACATATAATCTTACTATTAATATTCTTCCTCCATCCGCCAATAGAAATTTCATTCTGATCTGTCTATAAGTAGAAATACAATTTCATCAAATCTATATTTCACTACATATATTCCATTAATAATTTTTTTACCCACATTTCATGAAATCAGGAAAAAGTAAGACTCTTGTTACTGAAAATGAAATTGGACCCTAAAAATATTTTCACACTGTCGGCATAAGTCATAACTAATTTTTTGAACATATATAGATGCTCTCTCTCATATAATTTTTTGATTGATTTTACATGAGATGGATGTCCACACACATCAATTCTAACTTTGATTAGGGGGTAAAATAAAAATGGGGGCAACTATAGGGCCCCCAAATAACAGCTAGTCGTACGATTTATTTCTGTGGGATAATTATGGGATTGGATTTTCTTGAAATTTCCTTTGCACACAACAATCACGTTCATTATCTCCAAAAAAAGTTATCGTAGGATTGTAGAAAATACACTTCTTGCTATATAAGTCCACAAGCTTTCAAGAATCTCAGATTGTGTAAATCCTTTGTTTCTTTTTCACTAAGATCGGCTCATCAATTTCACACAAAAATCTTTTAATCAGACATGAAAAGGCATATAATCTGCAAATCCCTTATAATTTATTGATGTTTAATCTCTTGTAGCCCTCTTTTCATAATTTGATATATTATCATCATGTCCCTACTCATTCACATCATTACTACTCAACTTCATACTATGAATATATATTTGTAAATTGTGTACTTCTATATCCTAATTAATTAAGTTATATAGTGTAGTCTTCCTTTCCATAATGTAAGAATATGATGAACAAAGACTTTATGCATGGAAATAATTAAATGAGAAATAAATTGTAAGTTTCCAACTTAATTATTGTCATTGCATATCGTAAATTTTTGTAAATATGGTTCACATAAAGGTCTTCTTATTATGAGGATGTGAGAATTTCAACGAGCATCAAAAATTATTGCATTCGCCATTAAATAGCACTAAAAAATAAAATTGAGATTCGTACATGTTGGATGAATGCAATTGCATTCACCCGACAAGGTGATGCAACCCGTTGATGTTCGTGATCGAAGAATTCTCACATTCTCACCATAAAAAGGTTCTTGGATCCTTCCTTACTAACATAAATCATAAATTTAAAACTTTAAAGCCAACATGAAGCTAGAGCATGCAATGAAAAGGCACCGACTTAAGACACACCATCAATTTATTAAAAAAAAAAAAACGTTACTTTCCACCGAAAAGAAGGTGCCATTTTGAACATTTTCCCCTCTCAAATAGCTAATATTATTATATATTATATTTAGTCTTTTAACCCAAAGAAAAATGATTAAAAAAAAAAAGTGGGAAAGCTTGAAAAAGATAAGACTTTTAAATGCTTCATTCTTGGATTTGCATTAACTTGTTTTCGTGCTTACACCTAAGCTTCCTTAAACATAAATCTCATTGGCTTCTCACGTCTACCTATATACATACTTTTATGTATTTATCATTTATTGCCCAATTATTTTTTTCCCAACTATATCTGACCATTTTTTCTTCTCAAATTCAAGTAGTTGTTGAAATAAACAACTAATTTAATTCAGACTGCCACATTATTAAAGTACTCGTTTGCAAGCATCCAATGAGACCCTTCAAATCTAATTAATGAAGTTTGAAACTTCAATTATTGAATGTATTGTAAACATATGACAAATATGGCATTAAACTTTGAATGAAAGCTTGAAAACCCTACACTGTTCTTTTGTGTAGGTGGAATTAAATGGTCTAAATAATGATGACAATAATGACTAAACTACCTATACTTCAGTTTGTGCGGTTGACAATAATTTTGTCAATATCATGAAAATCATTATGCCATTTTTGCATGGACTACTATACCTATATTCTTATATGTTACTTGAATCGTATTCTATTCGAAATTGTCTCACGTTATTTGTATCATTTTTAGTTATAACAAAAAACACATTTTATTAATATGTCTCTCCTCTTTTTTATTTTATTTTCTCCATATTTAATCATTAAATTATTTTCTTAAATCTTGTATTTAAGAGAAACGCTCCATTTAACAAGGAATGAAGATAGTATAGGACATCAAAACTATACTAATATTTCCAATCCTATTATTATAACTCTAACTACCAATTGGATCGAACGAAATACATTACAATGCGGGACCCACAAATTCCGAATTAGTTACATAAATTTCATCTAGTGTTAAATTTAAAATTAAAGTAAAGAGAGCACTTTTTTTAAAAAAATTTAAATGTGTCACTAGAGAAGAAGAGGAAAAATAAATCAATAAATCAGAAGAAGAAAAAAATGTACAGAAAAATCCGATTGAAGCCGAGAGAGTCCTCACGGCGCGGCTGGAGCCAAGCTGAGATGCAGATCCAGCCCAAACCCATCGTCAAAGCTAGGCCCATTATCACTCGAAAATCTACTCAGCGACGGCCCATTATACCCCAAAATGGGCTTCGAAGAAGGCCCAACGCTAGGCCCGCTTGGGGCAGAGGGGCCCGCGGAGAAGACGCACCCGTGCGACACGTGGAAGGGGGGCGGGGCGCGTGGGGCGTAGACCCACGGCGGCGGCGCGTGGGCGGCGGAGAGGAGGTGGGAGGGCGGGGCGAAGGCGGAGACGATGGGGTTTCGCATGTAGGAGACGGCGGCGTTGCGCGTGGCTTGCATCTGGGCGCGCTTGAGCTGCTGCCGCTCCTTCTTGTGGGCGTTTTGGTGGCCGCCGAGGGCCTGCGAGTTGGCGAACTCGCGGCAGCAGTATTGGCACTCGTATCGGCGGCCACCGGGTGGGTCCGGCCGCGTGGCGGAGGAGGAGTCCTCTTCTTGGTCTTCCTCCTCGGTGACGTGGAAGCCGAAGAGCTTTAAGGGGGCGCTAGTGTTGCATGATGGCTTGTTTTCGTAGTCCACTTTCGTCATGGTGTACTGAAATGGAATATTATGGAGCAAGTAGCTTGGAACGAAGGAGAAATGGAATATTATGGAGCAAGCAGCTTGGAACGAAGGGAGTAATAAATGTGTGTTTAGAGAGAGGGGAAGCTATGGGGGGTTTTGTTTTATAAGGGGATTATTGCATGTGTGGGGTATTTATACATGTAAATTTGTGTGTGTGTGAGAAAGAGAGAGTTGGAAACATACCCTACAAACACTTTAAGGAATCCAATAGATTGCACTTGTCGATATATCAACATCATATTTTTCTGAGTTTTTCACCTTCTCTTCTACACCTCTATCATGTCAAGTTACACAACTGCCCTTTTTAACTTTTAGGGTTCTTGTTTGGGTTAGTTATATTAATTGTTCATTTTTTAACTTATAGTACAACTATTAAAACACTAATAATAACGTGGATCTCACTATCCACTAACATTACTTTAACTACTCTTCCTCTCCGCTTTACCAATTTTGTCTTAATTCACGTGTCATATCATATGCACCATATTTTTATGGGGCAGAGGGGGTATATATTTTGTCTTTTTCTTGGTAAAAAATACACAGACTTATTTTATGATGAGTACAAAATTTTGTTTGCCGTTATAGCTTGTTTTTTAGGTCACTGAAGTGGGCATGAAATACTCCCTCCATCCGCGTAAAAGCATCCCATTTATTTTGGGACGTCCGCGATTTAAAGTCTCTTTTACTTTTTTTTTTTTTCATTTTTAGTAAATAGACACCACATTCAACTAAAATCATTGCACTCACATTCTATTATAAAATCAATATATAAAAGTGAGGCTTGCATTCCACTTACTTTTTCTCCATTTTTCTTCATAAAGTCATACAATTTCTTAAATCCTTGACGAGTTAAAGTAGGATTATAAATGACGGACGGAGGGATACAAGTCATACGACAACCGTCATCACAAAACTTTATATATTCTTCTTTTTTTTACATGCCAAAGTATCACTGGGAGCTTTATAATGATACCTTCATATTTTCATCATGTTTCCAAAGAATCTAGCTATCGGCCAACGAAATTTGAATTCAGTGCCAAATTTTAAAAAACTTAAAGATCATGTTGTTTATCACGAAAATAAGGTGAAGAAAAAATAAAAATTTGGATATACGATTGAATCGATATTGTTTCTATTATTAGTATTAGGGTTTCCCCATAAAAATTATTTGCATTCGTGGAAAAATGAAAATTTATTGTGCTAGCCTTATAATATTGAGACCAAGGGAAAAAGTAGTAGAATGTTAAATAATTTGTGGAGCCTATGAACTATATATATATGGTGTGTGGGGATTGGAGTGAAGAATGTGATGCATGTGAGCTTTGCAGTATCAAATGATTGAGTTTGCCCCTTGTTTTTGTGTTACTATACACATACCACTTTCTTGCTAGCTAACACATTCACTTCATCATGGGCCAACATTCAAAATCAGACCTATCTATATATTTATAATCATCCATTATTTGCAGCAAACAGCTGGGCATCAGTGAAAAGTCCAAGATAAAAACATTAAAATAGTATATAGGTTATTTATATTGCAAGATTTGGTAATCCACAAGATTTCAAAAGTGGAAACACCACAAATGAATCATTCCTATGGTGCAATTGTAGCACTGTTTGGCCAGCTTTGAGTATTAATGCTATCCAATATTATATTCATCATTCATTTTCTGAAAAGGGACTTTAGTAATAAAGCCAAATTGTCAAAAAATCATAGTCAATTCTAATAAATATCTGATTATATCATAATTTTGATAAATTGTCCATATATGTTATTGTACATCATAAAAAATTCAAAACACCTAGGACGCCGGATGTTTTTAGCTATGGGACAATTGAAAAAATTGTCAATGTTATGATGTAATCGGATATTTTTAAAATTATGGGATTAACTAGAAACTACCTAAATTTAGTGATTTTTCTGTCTATTTATCATCATTAAATATAATCTCATTTAATAAGTACTACCAAACTTCAGTTAAATTTGTAAGGCATTTAGTATTTACCTAACTTCTACTTCATGTCGTCCTTGTGCTTGACCTTTCTTGGAGATATACATGGAGAAGAAAGTATAGCATTAAATTTCTTGTCATACACCACTTATAACAGTATACCAGAATTTGTTGGATAATTAAGTAGCAAATTTTCATTCAATTAGACATCAGAAATGTCAACATTCATAATTTCATACCCCACGTGATATTCACATCCTTACTTAAAAATTTGGACTCTCTCCGTCTCACAATGGAATTTGTATTTAACTTGGTACGTGTTTTAAGAAATTTAAAAGAAAATGAGTTGAAAAAAATTAGTATAGTATGAATTTCAATTTTATATACGTTAATTTTATAACAAAATGTTATGGAATGAGTTATTAAAATATGAGACCTGGTTATCATTTTATAATAAAAGTGATAGTGGACCTTTTTTCTTTTTATCATGGATAAAGTAAAAAGGAAAAAATGGACTCTTACTATAGGACAGAGAGAATATTACAATATTAATTTAAATTTTATTAAATTTATTCATGATTAGAGATATCGTGAAGCCCATCTCTCTCTTCATTATACTGAGTTGTGCATGCATGGGCAAGAATGTTTTTGTACAAACAACATTGTTTTGTGTGTTTATCAATCTAAACTCAGGAATTCAGTCATCGCCAATGTCCTTTAAAAAAATTTGGCAGAAAATAAAAGGAATATTTTAGTAATATCATTAGGAAAAGTTTGGTAGAAAAGCAAAATAAATAAATTAAAATATGATCAATAAGAACATATTTTAGGTCATTTTTAGTCATTTAAATAATCTACCCCACTCTTTTCTTGGATTGGTTTCATGGCTTTTCAATCATTAATTAATATTAATTATGACATGAATGGTGGGTACATAATCTACCCCACACTTGAATATGTGTATTTTGAAAATTTTTAAGGTAAATATCGAATTGTACAATCATCATATCTTTCATATGATTTGTGTTGAAATTCAAAACTTTATACACACTCTTATCGTCTCTTAATTAAATATGATAATCTTAATTAGTGGAAATTCAAACTTGATGCCGACATTAGTATTTTACATACGTAAATTTTATGTTTAATGAATGTGTTCGTGAATCATGTGTGAAAGAGTATGAGTTTTGACAAGATGTTAAGTGGAGTGGATTACGTGGTGATGATGAATTCTTGTTAATTTTGTTTGCGTGATTTACGTTGAAATCCATATTGTTTTAGCCTTTTGGCTTTGCTTTCAATGGCAAAGATCTATTAGAATCTTACTAACTACATCATGAGAGAGAGAGAAGTGCTTCAAATTTACACACACACTGACACACATACATGTGGGTGTGTGTGAAACTATGCTACTACTACCATATTTGAACCTATTACATTAGTATGATCACAACAAATAGTTACCCTTTTACTCCCTCCGTCCACGAATAGGAGTCCCGTTTTTTCATTTTGGTCCGTCCACGAATAGGAGTACCGGTTCATAATTACTATAAATGGTAAAGAGACCCCACATTCTACTAACTCATTCCACCCACATATCATTTAAAACTAATATATACAAATGAGACCCCTATTCCACTAACTTTCTTCCACTCACTTTTCTTAACATTTCTTAAAACTCGTGCCGAATAGAAATGAGACTCCTATTCATAGACGGAGGGAGTACATGTCATATAAATAGCTACACAAGACAGATTAGATCATGATAGAATTTTTCTTAAAATCAAAACACAAAATTATATCAGTTCACAAATATATTGATATCAGTTGGTATTACAAAATATATCAGTTTTTTATTAAATATCAGTTGATGATTCATGAATAGCAATTTTTGACTCAATATCAGTAATTGATATGTTTTGTGATGTCAACTGATATTAGTGTATCCGAGAACTAATATGATTTTTAGTTCTCAAAGTTCTCATTTTCAAAAAGTTCTCACCGGAACCACTCCCTAGCTAAACATTTACATATGATAGCTAAATTATCCTTAATTAAACGTCACTAAATTTTGTGACATATTTTAAATTTTGTGACATACTGCATGGCTGCCTATATATACTTACAAAGTTGTCACAACAAAATTTAATGACATTTATAAATGTTATAATATATACTTCGAAAAAATTATGTGAAGTTGTGAACTATCTGCAAAATAAAATAAATGAATTATCAATTTGTTCCAAGTGCAATGAATTCAATTTTATTTAGTTAAAATACAAATAGAGACATAAATTTAAAAAGGTCACTTGCTTTTGTCCCATTACCACCTAAGCTAAACCTCGATATACAAGAGAAATATATTATTGAGTTATCTATAGTTGAGAAGTTTTGTGGCTATAGATTTAGGAATTGTAGTTAGGAATCCTACTATAGAAAAATATTTTTTTACAAAAACCTATCTATCTATCTATATAGATATAAACTTGTCGTCTAATTAAGAGAACATGGATCCAATGATTATATATACATATATATTAGCTAGGAAACCCTAGTAAATATACGATCACTTCTACTAGGGGCTCAAGAAGTTGGTTTGACATTTGCAAATCTAGATAAAGACAACCAATTTAAATTGGAAGTTTAATTAAGATGAACAAGTTTGCTTAGACTTTCAAAAATTGCTAAAAACTCGAATCTTTGCTCAAATTTGTATAAAGTTGTAGAAATCGTGTAGCGTTGATTTAAATCTCAAATCTCATGCTTTATGGTCTTTTCGTGAACCTGCATATGATTCAACTAATTCCATAAATCTATTGTTTTTACTTAGGTGGTGTAAAAGTTACAACAAAAGAAAGTTACTACTACTACTTTCCATATTCCTTCAAATTATGACATAAAAATAGTGAATCTAGACCAAAAATCTTGCAACTTTTATTTTTCTTAATGCAATATAGTATACATAGGGTAGGCGGACCCAATCATAAGTTATAGCACAGTCCCATATATTCACTTTCTTCTTAGAGCACATTTTTAGAAAATTCATAAAATTAGGTCAAATTATGATTTGTCATACAACATTGAAATTTGGATTTATCACTATTATTACATACTGTATTTTTTTGTGAAAATGTATCTGATTTGCCATCCGAAAATCATACATGGATATGTCACCACCAAATGAGTTAAAAGATAGTATCGTTTATTTATAAAGAAAAAATTGTGTCATTTAGTTTAAAATATCAATAATACGATATTACATGTAGGCGACTAGAATTTTTCATCGAGAAATAATTATGAACAAATCCAAACTCCGTAGTTTTTTCGTTTGGATGTTAAAATTGCGAGATTAACCAGAATTTGACCAAACTTCACTATTTTTCCACATTTTTCCCTTTTTATATTAAAAGTGGAGTTACTGTATAATTAAGAAAATTTAGCCTTTGTGGGAAACAAGGAACCGGCCCAACCAAAATTCTGCAACACTTAATTTTGAATCATGATATATACAGTAAGACAAGATTGTTTGAGGATAAAAAATAGTCAAGATTAGAGAAAAAAATACAAGCACATGGCCGCCCCATTCTTATAGGGAAAAACATGTTATTGTCTAAACTTAAACTATTATATGAACCTAAGAACCTATTGCACGATGCCCATGTTGATATATCTAAACATACATAGAGATAAGTAGAATTGAGATGATTTAGATTAGATATATTATTGTCTTCGTATAATTATTGTACTCATTTATATAATCATAAGCACAATGTAAAAAAATTGAGATTCGGTAGAAATCATCTTTAGTGTAGAAACATGCTTTTGATTTTTTTTTTAATTTCTAAATTTTATACTTTAAAAATAGGTTTTATGTGACCCACTATTTGCATGAAATTGTGGGTTTGATATATCTTGATCTGTGTTTAATATATATAGAATTACAAACGATATATGGTTTTAAAAACTTAAATATTGAGCAATTAAAATACATTAATATTGAGTGTTTTAATAAGCTAGCAAGCTTGTCCAATCAACTTCTTCACAAGCTTGTTGATTAATCTACTAATGCACTTAATTATTAAACATGATTAGGGGCTTTTCATTGTGGTTAATGGTTTCCATCACCGATTGGAAAATGCTTTTTAAGGACCAAAATCGTGCTTTTTTTTCTTGGTGTTGATTGAAGTAATTCTAGATAATTATTATTCTAGATTGCCTAAATCGGAATATGGCCCACTAAATGTGTTTGTCAAGACAACTAAACCAATGAGAGCTTATTCAATCAATATCAAGAAAAGATTATTTCAAACATGATCCTATCCTAATACAACCATTAACTTTTCTAATCATCTTTGTTCCCTTTTTACAGCCATGACTTTGGAAAGATCCAAAAAGGATTAAAGAGAAATGGAAAAGAGAGTGATATAAGACTTAGTTTCCAAGTTGTAATCACCTTTTATGGATATGTTCAAAAGCATGGTTAAATTAACCATTTACTTATGTGGGGCTGACTCAAATAGAATCATTGGAAATCCATTGTTTTATCTTTTTTATCAACGTATATAAATATTATACACGTAACATGCACAAATGAAAGAAGATTGAAACATAAAATATATAGGTAAAATAGCGGAAAAAGTATAAAGTTTAGTCAATTTTGAAATTTTAAAAAATGACCGAATATATTATAATTTTCACATTTTCTTCACTTGTCTCATGAAAAATAAAATTCTGACATGATCTTGTATATTTGAATTTATTGACGAGACATGTAAATGTGTAAAAATTAATGATATAATTGATATTTTTTAAATTGCGGGATTGACCAGAAATCTGTCCTGTTATTTCATAAGAGTATAATGAGTTCTCCAAATAAGTATTCCAAGTGATTGTAACCTACTTCAAATTGAATACAATAAAGTTGTGGGATTGGTGGAGTTTGCTTTAAGTCATGTGATATGTGACTCTATCCCTTATTTGTAGTTTAATACACATGTCAACACTTAAACAATCATGAACTTAATTAATTGTCTGATAACTTGGCCGAAGCCTAGATTACAGTCAAGAATGTCTACTATATTTTTAATACATTTGACAGTGAACTCCAATATTTGGGCTTTTGTTATTTAACTAATCTTATTAAAGTCCCGTGAATTTAGATCTACTAATTAAGAGTTTTGTTGGTGGGGTGGGGTGGGGTGGGGGGTAGGGAGATATGTAATAAGACAAATAAAATGTGCTTAGGGTTGCTAACAAAGTGGACATTTAGACGGCAACATAAACACCACATTAGATGTAAACTCAAAACACATTTGTTGGGGGACACTTGCACATGTCATTGGGATTAATTAAATAAAAATGTTCCTTGATTAAAGCTAATTGGGCAGTTTAATATTATATATACAGAAGAAAATAAAAGCTAATAATTGGGCAGTTTAGAATTATATATAGAGGAGAAAATAGTGTTACCATCTAATCATCTATATCTAGCTACATGGGCAGCGGTTTTTCCTAAGCATTGATCTTTAATTTTGTTGATTGGACATATTGGTTTGAGTGTGTAATACTGAAATAGTATGAACTAAAAAGAGACAAACTAAAGTATATAAACTACCTCTCATATCACCAATTAGTTTTGGATGGAACCTCACTAGCATTAGAGTACCTTCCTTTTACGTGTCATTACTACAACTACGGGCTTTTGCAAGTAACATTTACCAAGCAAATAATACTTTCCGAGCTCTTTGCGAACAACAGTGATAAATGAAATTGCAATGGGATTTTCTAGCAATCACTGAGCATATTTGTTTTCAGTGATGTATTGGGTACACTATCACTCGGTAAGTGTTACCATAACAACAATCACTTGATACAACAATGTTATTCCTAATTGCCGAGAAAAATCATCACTACTTGCTAAAGCCAATTTTTTTGTAATGAGGTACACTTCAATGAACGAGGCATCCCATACAGAAATGAGAAGTGAAAAAAAATTAACTTAAAATATCACCATCTATTATTAGTTGGTTTTGGAATGAATTGCATTAGATTTTAGTTGATTTTCCTTTCACATGTCAGGTACACTTCTATGAATAAAACAATACCTAGTCCATGTAATAATTTCGAACCTACACTATATAGTATTCTTGAACCCTCTTTACATACTTTCTTAGTACTACTTTGTATGTATATGTGATCTCTTCTCTCTATATAAAAACTTGCACATGTGCGTACGTGCGCTTGCATGTGAAAACTATGTCATGGAGAAAGACTGACATAAATAGATTTTAAGTTATAAAATGCTCTACAAAACAAGATGATTACCTATTTCTTTAAGAAAGAACCTTAAATAATCACTCTTTTTTTTACAAAGTTTGGAGGCAATCAATGAGTTGGGCCACTAAGTGAGATGCAAGTTTCAAGTTAAGTCAAAATAGCAAGTTTCCTACCAGTTATTTTTATTAATTAATAATGTAGTTACAAGTTAATTATTCTTGTGATTAGGTCATGTCGGGAAAACACTAAATACTTATATAGTACATCTAATTTTTTGGGGCTAAACAATGTTTTTTTTTCTACAAGTATAGGATCAGATAACCTAAGATGGATTTTAAATAAATGATTAATTTATTTATTGGGCTTCCTGTCCATCTGCCATTGTTTAAGGCATATATATATCTCTGAAGTACTAATATATTAGCTTAATTAGCCTCTCAAATCGGTTAATCTGATTAAAATATTAAAGCTTAGCAATAATGCAAATAAAATTATTACTAATTTTCTATCTTATCCCCTCTCTAGTATGTGTATATAAAACTATTGCATTTACATTATTGCATACCAAAAGCAAATCCCAATACCAAATAACAATAATATAACATCAAAACTTTGGTGTCACGCTAGACAAACTGTGAAACCAAATTCGTCAAACCTAAATTAATTAACATAGATGAAAAATCCGATCTTAAAAAGGACAAGAATGATAGAAAAGAGCAACAAAATCCAGAAAATATGGTACAACTACATAAAGAATTGAAGAAAGAGTTGGAAATCTAGTCACCATGCATACTAAATAATAAACAAAAATTTATGTCATAATCTTTTAAAGGCTATGTCAAAAGCACTTTTAATAATCACACGACTCTTGAACCAAATAAAATGGGCTAAAATAAAGAAAATTCTTGATTTGGATTTGAATATTTAATCCAAGGATTCAATGACCTCCTGCAACAAGCGTAATAATATTTGGAAAACCTTGTGCCAAATGCAACTGAAAAAGTGAAAAATTGAGTTTGCAAACAAAATTACTGTTACAGTGAAACCAGAACAAATATAAATCGACTATTCTACAAACTATCCCAGCTCCAACATCGGGCGACGAAAAGCTCCATGAATAGAGACCTAATTACTTACATTTTACAGCAATAATTTGACAGACCAACCAGGAGACATCCTCAAGAATAGGATACAACTCCACCGATATAATAAGGGGTGAGCCTTATATAGACAGAAAACTGAGATGCGAACATGAAGGAGAGAACGAACTTCAAACCTCGAAGAGCAGGTAAAGAGGTAGCTCGAGCACAGTTCATTTTTTCTCGGATCCCTTGAGGTTAAGGTTGAACCATTTCTTCTTTGAAGATTTATCCTTCGAATCTGAACTGCCCTCTTCACCTGGACTCTCGGATTTATAATCTTCTGCAAGTTTGCTGCTACTTCCATTGCTAAAATGTCCACTTGCTGGGAAAGAAACAGTCCTTGAAACGGTGAAAGAAGAGTGGATGGTATCTCTTTGTTTTAGCAGCTCATCAACCTGTTGAAGCAAATACCATGAATGGTGAGAATATAAAAAGGGCAACAAACAAAAAAGGTTGACTTGATAAGTCAGCAAGTAAATTAGAGTTGTCGTACGAGTTGGCTAAGGCGGCTCGCTAAACCGAGAGAAAATATGAAAAGATACAGATGGCGACAAGGTAACCTAGAGTACAAATTTGGGGGTGAAAACAACTCAATATATCCTACTGAAACAGAAAGTTTCAGATAGAATAATCGAACACTAAAAATGGATCTCAGAGGCTCCTCTTCTATTTGTGAGTATCAAAGGGCAGTAGTCCAATTCCGATTTTGTTCATGGAACAACAAAGGCTTTCAGAACATTGGCATGACTGTTTGAGGAACTGACAGAACATCCTATCCCCACCCCACACCCAAAAAAAGGACCAGCCTGTCCTGAGACACTGCATATCAGTGTCCCGCTCAAAGATAATTAGGAAAACCTCAAGGCAGTTTAATTACAAAGAGACTCACTAATACCCTTCCCATCGCATAGAAAATAGCAATATTCTCAAATAACTAAAAAGCTTTAACTAAATGCAAAGGGAAATAAGCTTCAGAGCTTAGAACACTTAGCCAGACAAGAAACAAGAACTTATGAAGGAATCTCGAAATGCAAACTTACAGCCTGCTTTTCCTGAGTGTATCTGTTAGTGACTTCTTGAAATCGTGCCAGTGCCTGAAAAAAATAAAGATGACGAGTGGTCATGTGTTGAGAATACATCCAAAACTCTTTACTTCAAAATAATTATAAACGGAAACAAAGAAATACCTTCCTATATTCTGTCTCAAATTGCCGTAACTCGTTTCTCTTTCTCAAAATTTGACTTTCAATATCCTTAAGCTTATCTGTTGTATCCTCATACGTCTTTGCACAAAGGGCCTCAATTGTATAAGTAGCAGGTTTGAAAAAGTTGTCTCCTGCAAGAATCACACACATAATCCCCAATGAGTTCATGCTTTCTACAAAGCAAACTTTAATATTCGGATTTGAATGCCAAGAAATACAAACAAGGATGCCATTAGAAGTTCTAACCATATACAGCAAATATATGAGTGCCAGCTTTGAGTTCTGAGACCTCACAAGGTTGAAGGCCATCCAGTCTTTTAAAGAAAGCAGCTTCTGGGTCCTTAGCCATTGCCAACTACATGAACAAGAAGTATTCATAAATGAAATTGTAGAATATGAGGCCTTAAGTTAAGGGAACAGAGAGTGTACATACCGCATTTATAGTTGAATCCATCCTATACACTAGAAAATGTAAGAAGTACATTCCAGCTGATGTAGCTTTGCCTGCCTTTTCACTATCTTCCTGTATTAACAGTGGTACAAGTCATCAAATGTTACAATTCTCCACTAGGAAGTCATTTATGCTCTAACTATTGTTCTGAAAGTAGAGCTCAAAAGATAACATCATAGTTGGATGACAAAAGTTTAAAAAAAGAATGTATGAAATTCATCTTAAGGAGCCTTGATTTTTGAAGCTCAATTGATATGAGAGCAAATCACCAAGATGGTGAATTTTGAAATCCAGAGGAAACAGGATAAAGTCAAGATTAACAAATAGCAACACAATCATAAACATAGAACTGGCAGTCAAAATTACCTGCAATGCCAAACCATATCCCCCATTTGCATCTTGTTCAAAGTACAGGAGCTGAAAATACATGCAACAGAACCATTAGAAAGAAACTATAATATATTTATTAGAACAAGAGAAAAAGTGATAGATGCCATTTTTTATAACCTTTTTCAGTAAGAATAAGGCCATATCTTAACTATTTGAAGCCTTACTACAGTTACTTTCAAACATAGATATGAACCTCTGAAAAGGCATAAAGGAAAATGAAACATGAAGTAAACTCCAGCTAAGTACTACTACAAGATAAGGGATAAGTAGAAATAAGAACAAGTGTTTCTCTCCGTTGTAGATAGCACAGAGTAGGAAGGCACCTTAAATTTGCTTTGGGCAGCTGATGTCACTCTAACTACTATTCCTGACTCTGCTTGTTCATCACTGATAGTTACACCAAAGAAGTGAGCACACTGTTTCTCAACCTGTTATAAATCATCGGGTAATAGAGCAGTTAGATTAAACATAAAGACAGAGAAAGAAGAGAGTAGCATTATGACTAGATTTTTTTTCTGGTAAAGGATTACACACCTTTCCGCTCACAGAAGTTCCAATAGGTAGAGGTCTAACTGTAACTGTTCCATTCAAAGCCTCTTCGAGAACATTGGCAGAAATTGTAGTCTTGATTGGCACACCCAATTTGCTATCCAAATGAAAAGATAATACTGAGCTTGGAAGTTAATAACGATATGTATAGATCAGATTCTCAGTAAAGAGTATAACCTGAACAAAGCTGCAAACATTGTGTTGACAGTTCCAAGATTAGACAAATCAATCTCCATGTCCATTCCTTCAGCATCAAGGGCCTTATCATCACCAATATCAGATACCACAGAAATTAAAAGATAACCTCACATAAGTGATGGAAAAAATAATGATCAACTAAACAAGACACAAAATGAAGGTAAGCAAATAAATTCTTATATAACTTTGCTGAGAACCCCATATCCAAGGTTTCCTTTGAGAGAAAGAGAAGAGCAGAACCGGCGTCGCTGTATAAGGAGTTAAGGGCACAGATATTGGCTGCAGTTGAAGTATAAATATTGGCTGCAGTTGTTTTTTTATGTCATCATGATCATTCTTTTATGAAAGTTACAGCGCTCAAGCTGAATATGAAATTAATTGCTTTTAACGTTGAGTTGCTAGGATTTCTGGGAGGAGATCTCATCAAACATCTGTCCAGGTATAAATACACACGTAAACTACCTGTTTGGAACATTACCTATATGGCTTATGAGAAAACAACATGGTACTCTTTCAATGAGTATATCTTGTGATAGCTATTGGAAGTATAAAATACTAAAAAAACATAACAAGAATGCAGGGAGTACCTCAAATCCTGAATTATCATATTGCCTCCTTTTCTCTGGATCAGCCAGAATACTATAGGAATATGCAACCTCCTTGAAAAGCTCTGAAGCTTCAGGGTTGTTAGCATTCTTATCCGGATGATACCTGACAACCCAAAAAACTTGTCCTTAACAATTCCAAGGAACGTTTAAAATGTACAGTTTGTTGACACATGGCGGTGTGGTAGTTTCTTGAGAAAGAGGCCCAAGTTCATTTGAAGTTGAAATTATCAAATCGAATAGCATGATCAAAAGATCCAATAACAATAGAAAGCTCAATCCTCTTTATTTAATCAAACTGAAAAATCCATGACAGTCTTAATTTCGCATTTATCAAATTTTGCGGGTTTTCAACTTGCAAAATAATGCTTAATCATATGAACGCACAACTTATCAGATTTTGCAGAAAAATAATTCTCAGAAACTCAACTTAGAGACTCAAATTGTAGCCAGAAAAACATATAACAAATATATGAAGAAGGAAACATATAAAACAGGTTAAGCAAAACACATACTTTAGCGCAAGCTTTCTGTAAGCAGTCTTAATCTCCTGATCAGACGAATCCCTAGTAACTGAAAGCACCTCATAAGGATCTCGCCGCAACACAGGCGCTGACGGTCCTTCCAATTTTGTCCCCGACATTACTCCTCTTTCCAAAGCTCACCTCCAATCTCTAATCTTTCCCAAACTCCCCTTCCTCTAAAATTTCTACAATCTCCCCTTCTAAAATCCTTCTCCCAACCTCCAAAATTCAATCACTGATACTTCAGTATCCGGAAAAACACCCTCAACACTCGCGTCTCACGTACAAGCAGTCGCCCTGTCTGCAAATCAGCAAGCAAATGCAATCAAAATTCACAAATTCCAAAATATTTGGGAGATTGAGCTGGAGTGCGAAATCCAATGCATCGGATCACTAAACAGCCTTTTTCGTAACAAAATGCACAAATCAACAAAGAAATAAGGGTTTGTGAATGACATACAGTAGTACGAAATTGTAGATGCTTGTAAGATCTATTCAGTGCACAAAGCAAATAAAAAACGCTAGCAGCTCCAGCTCAAAGATCAATCACAGGTAGAATCTAGGGTTTTTAAAGGAATTACCTCGGCTTTTCGAATTCGGGCGGAGAAGATGGAACGATTTCAAAGTATTTTCATCATTTTTTATTTCACTTTTTTCTTCCTCGTTTGCTTGCGTCAATGGAATTAGAAATAATACTATTTCAGTAATACTTTATGATTTTATCGAATTTGTATAAATTAATTATGTATGTTTCGGGAAATTAGATTTGATTGGTTTTTTTGTTAGTGTGGAGAATTGGTTAATGGAATAATAATGTAATGCGCGTTCAATAATGGAGTAATACTATGTTAATTCATTTTCCAATTGCTTTTTTTTTTCTACTTGTTGGATAAAGGTTTTTATTCATTTCAAAATGGGGATCTTGGCCATTAAAAAAAACAATCATTTATATCTTAGATTTCAAAAAAACAAAAAAGAAGCAATGCATCAGTATATAAAGCACAACTTTTAGAAAATCATGCTTCGAATCTTGAGTGCTTAATAGTAGAAAGACTAATTTCATGTATCTTCAACACAACTCAATATTATAGCATTAGTTGTTATGTAAAAACACAGCAAATTGTGTTGTGGTATGCTCCCCTTGGTCTATAATAGTAGAGACATTTCTTTCGACACGCGATTTAATAAAAAATGTGTTAAGTGAGTTACGTAAAATAAAATAGGAAATTAAAAAGGTAGAGAGATAAATAGAGAATAAATGTGTTGACTTTTACTAAAAAGTGAAATGATATACTTCATTACTATATAACGTACCAAAATGGTAAAATGATTCCACAACTATGGAACGAGAATGACGTATAAAGCAGTAATAGAGCTATGAAACAAAAGACTTAAAGTGTAAGAGGTTCCACAATGGGTTTAGGCTAGCCACAAACTCCTCCTGCCACATCATCAGCACTAAAATTTCTCCTGCCACATCATCAGGATAAGCAATAGACTAGTCATAGGCTAGCCACAACAAACAAAATAAATAAAAAAAACAACTAAATTTAAGGAATTAAACACAAAATACGGAATTAAATTTACGACACATATACGGGAAAATTCATTAATTTCATTTTTTTAAAAAGTACATTAATTAAAAAAATTACATAATTTTAAAAAAAACGGGCTTTCACACACGAGCCCCCGCCTCACTCTACTCCTCACTAATTTATTAAAAAAATACATTAAAAATATAATAAAAAATGCAATAATTTTATATAAATTTTAAAAAAGATACATCCTAAAAAAAATTACATAATTAAAAAAAATACATTAAAAATACAATAAAAAATGCATAAAAAATATATTAAAAAAATGCAATAAATAAAAAAATGCATAAAAAATACATTAAAAAAAATGCAACCGGCTAGCCAAAATTGAGCTTACTATGGCGGCTAGCGCATCGGCCAACGATCGACTAGTGCCCACGAATCGACTAGAGCTCGCCGATCGGCTAGCCTAAATTGCCGCAATGGAGGCTAGCGGATCGGCCAGCGGATAGGCTAACGCCCGAGATCGCCTAGCCTATCCGCTAGCCTCCATTATGGATGCTCTAAAGGGATTTTAATTTTTTTTCTTCTCTCTAATATTATGCTATCCATGTTAATATCTCTATTTGCCACATCAGATTTCGTTAGTTGGAACAAAATTTTCTACATCTAAAGTTATCTAAGAACATATATTTGTTACATGTAACGTTGTTTTGAATTTTGTGACGGCTATAGCTGTAAGACAAATTGACATTGTTCTGTTTTTTTATCTAATTTTTTGATTATTTTATATCATAAAAAAAACAAACCAAGTTGGGCCTGTATTATTATGCTTTTAAATATAAAGTTAGTCTCATATAGTGTAATTTAATCGAGAAACATTATAATGAACCCAAGCCAAATATTCCTCGGTTTGCATAATAATACAGGCCCAACTTGGATTTCACGGTCAGAGGGAGTAATTGATTTCTGATTTTATTGTAAAAAATAAACTTTATTCAATGTATGAAATATACGTGGAACATCAAATACCACAGACGGACCTACTTGTTCTTGGAAGCCAAGTTAGCCTTGGGCCATAATTGATGTTATTATAGCTCAAAGAGGCTCCAACATCGTCAACCACCCAATATACATTTGTTTGAATACCATTTCTCTTAATATCTCGGAGCTTGGAGAAAAGCGTTGCACGAATACATTGACCCTTTTTTCCTCTTCCTCGTGTAAATACACCAAAATAATTAGGACTTGTTGATTCTAACGTTAAATCAAAATTCACACCTCCATCCAAACTCTCGTACTTTGAAATAAATGAATATTTTTCAACAGAGAAACTGACGAATATAGGAGATGGTTCGGACGCCGCGTTGATCAAATGAAGCCTAGCCGTCTTCGCATTATTGCATGTGATTTCACAGCATTGGCTAACATTAAGAGGATCCCTAAATGTAAAATTGCTAGACCCATTTTTCTCTCTTTTCTAAATGTAAAAGTGCTAGACCATTTATGTAACACCATCAACTTTATATAGGTTTTGTCGGAAAGAAGATTGATTCCTGCAAATCAAGAATTGATAGGGAATTAGTAATTGATTGTAAATTGATTGCTTGCCTTGTATATAATACTCCCTCCGTCCCTAATTAAAAGTCACACTTTTCTATTTCGGTCCGTCCCCAATTAAGAGTCACACTTCATTCTTACCATAAATAGTAAGTAGGTCCCACATTCCACTAACTCAACCCACTCACATTTTATTATAAAACCAATATAAATAAATGGGTCCCACATTCCACTAACTTTTTCAACCAACTTTTCTTTACATTTCTTAAAACCCGTGCCCAGTCAAAGTGTGACTCCTAATGGAGGACGGAGGGAGTATTAGGGTTAGAATTATTAGCTTACCATAGAGATGCCTAGGCCTATAAGAGGATGTACACTTCGTATATTTTATCAGGTTTTTATAGATGAATTAGATTGTAACTTATCAAATTTATATCAGTTTCAAGTTTCAACTTTGTTTTTCCTTAAGTAATACTCATTCCGTCCGCCATTAGGAGTCTCATTTTTTACGGCACGGATTTTTAAAAATGTTTTAAATAGTGGGTGAAAAAAAAGTTAGTGGAATATGAGTCTCACTTGTAAATAAATTAGTTTTAAATGAAACGTGGGTGGAATGAGTTAGTGGAATGTGGAACTCGGAGTATCATTTATGATAAAAGTAAACCGAGATTATCATTTGTGGACGGACTAAAATGTAAAAATGAGAATCATAAAAGATACAAAGAATATAATAATCAATAACCAACTAATGTGGAGTTACATGTGTCATGTATCTTTACCGTTACCTTTTTAATTTTAATTTCTTAAAGAGAAATATCTTGAATTAATATACTTTAATATGGTACTATATAATAATCTTTTAAGTTATAGTTCTTTAGAATTTGTCACCATTTGATTTGACACGAGTTTTAAAAAAATGTAATAGAAAACGGGTTGAAAAAGTTATTGGCACGTGATTCCTACTTTTATATATTAATTTTATAATAAAATGTCTTCACTACTATGGAACGGAGGGAGTAGTTAAATACTCCACCCGTCTCATAATAGATGTCACACTTTCCTTTTTAGTTTGTTCCACAAAAGATGTCACATTTCCTTTTTTTTTTAAAAAGCTCTCTCTCAAATTAATATAAATATACTATTTTCTTTCACCGCCTAACACACATAATAATATCTTCTAAAATCTCGTACTATATCCCAAGTGTGCCATCCATCTATTATAGGACAGAAGGAGTATATAGTATAATCAATAAAGTAGTGAGAAGAAAAAGAATTAAAATCCCTTACATTTTAAGTCATGCGTTCATTTGTCTATTGCTGCGTTTTATACGCCTCACATTTTGTCTATTTTGTTGTGTTGTGTATTTCATGCGTCATTAAATGTCTCGTTTTATTCTTTAAGTCTGTATCCAGTCAAAGTGGAACATTTAAACATGGACGAGATGAATTTTTTAATTGCACACAGAATCTATCTCTCAGTTCACTTCTCTCATCTCTGGCAATATTCAGCCCTACAACGTGTATTTTACTGCCATGCATTGATAAGTTCATCAAACCACTTTAAATTGTACTCCCTTCGTCCCAAGATATTAGACAATTTTCTTTTCTGCTCTCGTTTTAAAAAAATATTATAAAATAATTAGAGTGAAGAGAGAGTAAAATAAGATAGTCAATTATGTAGAGGAGAGTCTTCTCTCCATAATTCTTTTTCTTATTTTACTTTTTCTCCACTTCAATTATTTTATATTATTTTTTCAAAACGAGTGCAAATCCTCTACGTAATTCTCTCTCTTACTTTACACTCTCTCCACTTTAACTATTTTATATTATTTTTTCAAAACGAGTGCGAAAGAGAAAGGGTATCAATTCAAAAAATTGAGTGTGTTTCAATTTCAAATTGACAGACTAAATTTGAAAAGTTCCAATTTTGACATTGCACTGTAAATACACACACACAAATATACTCACTATAAGTATAATGTTAATAGAATAGTTCATGTCTTTCAGTAGGAAATTGAAGTGGATCTTTTATCCATTTTATTATTCCAATCATGTTCACATCAACCAAGCAAAGTGCTGTTGACAAAAGGAAGTAAGATTTTATCTATTACACGTACATATGGGAAAGAAGAGATACAGAAAAAAAAAATGAAAAAAAAACAAAATTTTGTTGAAAATCATTGGAGTCCATTTACATGATGTGTATAGCCGACGTGGTACAACCAACCATTAATATACAGAAAATGAATTCTGGGAAGAATAGAAAATTCCTTCTCTAGTTAAGTAGAACAATTATCCCTATCAACCTTGATTACTCTTGTATTATACGAACCACAAAAACCACACTTGTGATACAGCCAATGAAACGGTGCCGTTCCTTTCCTATCGCAGTCATTGCACAAGATGTCCTGCAGATCAAACACTCGTGTCTCGGATACATCGTGCAAAAGATCATGGAGAGAGAGAGAGAGAGAGACTCACATGACACCCATCTCTATATTCTTCGGGGAGCACCTCCGATGCCATTAGAGCATCGAGCATTCCAAAGTAAACCTGATGGAAGAGGCTTATCAGTAAATAGGAAACCAAGCATACATCATACATATATATATAGTTCATACAAACTGCATACTACACCAATGTCTGCATTCTATATAAATAAAAGAAAACACGTGGCACGGACACGCATACAGTTCTACTTCGATGTCAGGTGAGTGGTCTAACATAACTTGATACATTGACCCGGAGCAAATACATGGTGGTGTGTTTTGGAGTTATTACTGCACGTCTATGCGACTGTCTTAAAAAGAACGACTAGTGAAAGTACGAGGACAAAGTGGCAGTATTAAAACGGCACACTATATAGTCATGGCCATCAGCCTCGAAGTCTCATGATGAGCACATAGAAAAGTTGGGTGCATTTCGTGGGTGATTGGTCATTACATACAATATATAATCAGTTCTAAACTGAATTTTCAAGAATAGCAAAAGGAAATAATTGCTTTAAATATGAAAAGTTTGTCCTCACCGACATGTCTCCCATCGACTTGCTGCAGATAGGACAGCTGTAGTGTGTACAAGCATATGCCTGGTGTGAATGAGAGATAGTGATGATGAGTAGAGGCTCTAATTTCAGTTGTTTGTCGAAGAGAGAAATCGAAACCAGGAAACTATATCAAGGAACAGACCTGGAAGCAAGCAGAATGTATGTAATGACCACACGGAAGAGCCCTGACAGCCGTACTTGATGTGAACAAAAAGTCGCAGCATATCGGGCAGTTGCTTTCAAGACCCTTCTCTCTGCATTTGTGGTCCTTTACTTGCATCCCAAGGCAACAATTGCATGTCATGCAATGAAAAAAATCTATACCAAGACCTTTTCCAACACGGCACAAATTGCAGGATGGACAATGATAGACATCCCTGAAAAGCAAAAACCAGCAAAACTCGTTAACTCACCGAAGCAAGTTGTTATATCATTACAAAGTTAGATTTTTCATTTATCATCCAACTGGAGAAGTGGAGACAATTGTAAGCAAACCCTATCCACATTTGATGGACTGATATGATCCTTTGAATTCCAACTAGCATGTAGAAACTAGAACTACTATATAATATAACAGACTACAAGAGGGAAACTAAAACTAATCAAAGCTCACCGTTCATCATCGAAGAACTTGCAGCTGCTGCAATAGTACTTTGCCATTGAAAGCCCGTTACAAGAAGGTGTCATGCAAACTGGTCCAACTGGCTGAATTTGCAAGCAATTCATACACAACATCTCTGATGTTGCCTTCCTGCAGATATATTAAATGCTAAGAATTTACCTTAAGAGTTGAAACACAATGTATAAGCAATCTAGTCTGTTTTTTAGGAGTTACCTATCCATTGAATGGTCGCTGACTTCATCATGGCAGAACCTGCATGCAACCAGCTTTCCGCAACAAGCAGCACGCAGCTTACAGTTTCTTTTGTAATGCTCACATCCGAAGATTTGTTTCTCAGGATCACGATATGATGGGGTTCTTCCAAGTAAATCTTTATCATCACCAACTTCACTAGTTGTTGATTGCGAGGACTTCTGCTGATAAGCTATCCATTTACTAAATGAAAAGTTACAGTGATCTAAGTAAGTTAATGGCCTAAGTTAAACCAACCAAAATGACAAAATTTCCAACAAAAAACCAAAACATCAGATACTAGTAAGATTGCAGCACCTGGTCATAAGGTGTTGAAGGAGATACGCTTTTCTTCTTGGATCCAGGGTTGGATCATGGGAGACTTTATGCATCTCTGATTCAATCTCATTTTGGTTCATCCGGAAAATATCATTCCACCCAGGCTTAAATGCATGATCACTTTGGTCCACAGACTCATGGGTATCAATTTCTGAAAAACAAGTACACCCAATACTTTAATAAAGTGTCAACCTAGGAAATTGGTGACATACTCCTAGTAGCAAACACAATCATAAACCACAAGCATTGTTGCTTAATAGTATTCCTCCTTTTGGTAAGGATGAAAGGACCAGAGAGAAGATCCCAATCCTCCCACCCCCCAACTAAAAGACAAAAAGAAGATGAAGCAAACAAATACAATCATTAACTTAGCACATAAAATTAAAACAGTTACTGAGTAATTTCCAGAAGTACCTTGGGAGATGTTATTTTCTGATGTGGATGCCTGTGCTGATGATGCTGCAAGGGTCCCTCCCCACCATTCATCAAGCCATTCACTGAACATAGTGTTCTTAGTTGCATTCTTCCATGTGTTCACCATTTTGTTTTGCTCTTCCTGTGTAAGAGCAGATGTTACCCAAGGCAGCATTGATTGAAGCACCTCAGCTCCCGTTGTTCCAATAATGCGACCAACAAGCTTATCTTGTTCCTCAACAGAAAAATGCCGGTCAAACAATGGCCAAAGTTCAACCTCTTCACGCAGGACATGATGATCTAATGTTACTTTAATGGATTTGCACATGCCCTGAATCTTTGTAGCCAGCTCATTGTACTTTTTTAAATGATCAATACTACTCAAAGAACCCAATAAATTTTCACCCAAACTGCCACTAGCAGTTTTTGCACTCAAATTCCCATGAAGTTGGGAGAGCTCTGCCAGTGCAGATGAGATATCCTCAAACAATTCTTCTTCCTGTTTGTGGTCCAACGTGTAAGAGTGACTAACATTGTGAAGAGTTTCCTTTGATTCCAAGGCAGGAAAGACAATCTCATCCTCTGCATTACTATGCGCTCTATACAAACCCCATAGAAGACGAAATCTACCGGTAAACTGTCTCAGGAAAGTTTCATCACAATCACCTAGTTTTCCAGATTCAATATCTAGAAATTCCAAATCTTTCCGGATTGCTTTGTGAAATTTAAAAATATTATCAATTGGCCTTGAATGGCCTCTTATACTGGAACTATTATCCGTTTCCCAGTTAAAAAGACTAGAGTTGAGAGAAGGAGCACTTGGCCCAAAAGATAATGAGCGCAGAGATTTCACAGTGGCTAGAGAACTCATTCCTAGACTATTGCTATTCACTCCTAGGCCAGGAACACAACAAGACTGATTAGAAGCTTTAGGAGATTCTGTCTTTGAAACAGTGCAAATATTATTTTCAACTGAACAAACAAAGTTTGCCTGATCAATTGACTTCTCACATGTTTGGCCACAAGTTGTAGTGGAAGAACTTGCACAGGCACAGTTACGACAAGATCTGCCAGAATGCTCTTGTGTTTCTCCAGTCTCCTTGGCAAGACAACAACCAATTGCACTAGAAGACAAACAGATTTCCCTAGGATAACCCTTGCATGCCCAGCCAGTAAACAATGTAACTAAAGCAGTGTCAGATGCTGGAGCTGCACAATAACATCATTTGCTTAGAAGAAATAAAAAGCATCAAGTGTTGGAAAATGAAATAAACTGATGAAAAGTTCAAAGTGTTTAGAAGAGGAACTTCAAGGTGTACCTGCCATGTGCATGTTACAAAGAAAGCATCGAGCTTCCTCTTCACTCAATGAACCAACCAACCATGGTAAAACAGACTCAATCAACCTGAGCGGCATCACACATAAGCTCTGGTAAAGAAGTTTGCGCTGTCGCTCACGGCTGAAATTCTTCCTTGCAAGTGGAAGTACCTGCAATGTAACTCATTGAGACATCTAAAAGCACTGAAATGTAGTATCATTAACATTTGAATGTATGAAACCAGTCTTTTATGAATGATAGCCAGCCTCTTCATCAATGCATTTTATGCACACTTTTTTATAGAATTAATGATTAGCACTCTTTCTTGATAAGATAAATGACCTTTATGCAAATGTATACAAGTACATGATGAAATATAAAACAGAAACAACCGAGCATAAATCACATACCAGTTTTTCCTCATTCAGAAAATGCTTCTTTATCATCTCCATTATGTGATCAGCCTGTGAGCATAGTTCAGAATAAAATTCAACACATGAGTTAGCTCCAGCACTTTCAATACTTTCTATTAAGCATCGAAATTTTTCAAATTCACTTTCTTCTGCTGCATGCTC
Organism: Salvia hispanica; assembly: GCF_029641045.1. NCBI lineage: Eukaryota > Viridiplantae > Streptophyta > Magnoliopsida > Lamiales > Lamiaceae > Salvia > Salvia hispanica. The sequence continues at coordinate 41,354,242 of NC_142694.1, forward strand.
CTCGACAAATGACAATTCTACAGCAGGGAATATAACTTTGTCCTCAGCAATGCTGCAGCAAATGCAAATAAATTTAACTCGCCATTCAATAAAGGAACAATGTCCAGGGAAGTACCCAAAAAATCATTAGGACTGCATAAATCTAGTCTAAATGAGAGGGAATTTAGTACCTGTGGAAAATACAGACTTCAGCTATAAATTGAAGCCTTCTGTTGAAGGCAGATAGATCAGAAAAATCTCCAGTGAACTTTATACTTCGAGCTGCTTCAGCGATATCAATTAATTCCTTCTGGATAGCTTTATGCCAATGCAATATATCATCCACTGGATGGTATTGCGAAGACCTGATAACACTACAGTCAGATGGCAGAGGATCTCTATTTTCAGTCGAAGGGGATGCATGAGAGCTACTGGAGAGCCTGGGATCATCCTCAGAACGTTTACGCTTGTTGCAAACACTTACCCCATCCATCCAATTAAAAATAATCTTGAATGGCATAAAGAGAAGTTAGGAAACGAAGACTAGAAAGTCATTTCGCTTTGTGTTTCTAACCAAACTATCTAACCTGTTGAAGCAGTCTTTCATCTGGAATGATTCTGTGCAAGCATTTTCGCATATCCAGCCTTTCATCTGGTGAAATTGATGACGAAAGCCATGGCAGGAATTCTGCCATCATATTTACAGGAATGCTACACAAGAACTGCCAAACTAATGATGCCTGCTCCTCAAATGAGAACTTTTCTCTAAGTAAGGGGAATACCTGCCAAATGGAAAACAACTCTGTAATGCATCAGGTTAAGATGATGAAAACATTGCCTGAATTTTAATCCCAGGCATATCAGAAGTACACATGCATCTTTTTCTACTCTTAAGTACAGTATATCATTTGTAGCCCAGGATGAAATGGTTCTGGCCAAGTATAAATATCTTGGTATTGGACTGGTGTATATGATATGGCAGTAACAACCTAGCTGAATTCAATTTCTCATTTTTATTGCACGCAGAAAAATAGCTTAGGATAAGCAGATTCTGTGAAGAAGCGTAGCCTATCTTTAAGTATAAAATGATAACTGGAGATCTAGCTCCATAATATTCAACAAATGGAATGGACAACTTACACCTGACATGCAGCAGTAATGCAAATGAGCTATTTCTGATCCAGCAAAGCACCAAAGCAACAATGTGCAGTCATATGGATATATTTTTTACTATCTAATATTATCTGTATATTTCTTTGTGATAAGCATGATTTTCTGTCGTCGTCAGACAAGGAAAAGGGGGTGCGGAAAAAAGAAAAAAAAGGATGACCAAAACTGAACCTGCTCCTCTTCCTTAGACATGTGCTGACTAATTGATGTTTGAAGTGCTCCTGTACAAGATGCCAACTCTCTTTTGTAGCTTTCCTCATTCTCCATATCATTCCCTAACAATGTAAACAACTGATCAAAAAGCACACTTTCACCCTCATGTTCGAGAGAATAAGTCCGTGCCACATTCTTCACACGGATGTCAAGGGCGGGAAATATAACCTGTCATTAATATATGAAAGACTTTTTAGTCGTTAGGTTGCATACTCCAAACAGTTGTATGAGCAATCAAGGATAATATCAGTAACCAAACTTTGATCATTGCAACTACTGTTGACGAAACCAAACAGAAACTAAACATTGATTCACTGAATATGTCCGATACCACAGTTTCCTGAAGAAACGTAGTTAATCAACTTATTTTCCTGAGCCATGAGATATTGTGGCACATAATGAAAGTATGTGAAACTTCAACAAGCATATTGCACCACTCTAAAGAGGCATGTTCACAATTTTGTGCTAGCAGATACTTTTCCACCTTGCATTTAAACAACAAAATTTCTTAAAATAGAAATCAGCAATCACAATTAAAAAGCTAGGTGAGGAAGAGCAGATACCCATGATTCAAAATTCCAGAAACTAGACCTATTAATTACTCCACTAAAACGGAAAAAAGTAACACTAAATCAAAATACACTCTCCAATAAGAATAAAATTAATTAATTAAACAAAAAAATAGGCAGGTGCCTAAATTCCAGATATTTTCATCCGAAACGCTTTATACAGCTGAGTTATACTCATACCAACCAAATGCACAACACGATCAACTAAAATCAACATAATAATCATCCAATTCGGAGACGCAGTAAACATCAACGCAGAAAAAATAAATTCAGCGCATACCTCGTCCTCGGCATTGCAATGGTGCTTGTAAATCGACCTTAAAAAATGACACTTCTTCATCAATTGCTTGATGTCTCCGCCGCTTCCGTTAGTCGCCAAAGCCAGGGCAGTCCGGTGAAGGCCGTCTAGCTCTGCTCGAATAGCCTTGTGGAAGAAGAGGAAGATCCTGATCGGAGACGACAGCCGCAGCGTGGCCGCCGTCCGGCCGGTCTGATCCACCGGCGCGGCCGCCATCACCGAAACGCCGCCGTTCTGTATCTCCGGCGTCGCCATCTGTTCAGAAAAAAAACAAAAGAGGTCCCTTTTATTTAGAAATTTTCTCACAGCTTCGTTAAGTTTTTTCTCTCTCTATAGAAATTCTGTTTTTAATAATTCTTCTATATTTTCTTATTTTACCTGAACATAAAATTAGAGAAGCGTGGGATCAATTTAAATGGATAGAGGGGGAGGCAATCAGTGGTTGGACACGTGGCGATGGATATTCAAGGGATGGTGACGTGGCGGTAGTGGGACACGTCAGCGGAAGTGATGTGAGCCGCGGTGATGCATGGCACGTGAGGGGCAATGGCTGATTGTGTGCGACGAGTGAGTTGCGATTCTCTCTTTTTCATTATGAAAGTTGCGATTTTAATGAATTCTTGAAAGTTGCGATCCCGTGCTTTCTCAGGATGCAATCTTCTTTCGACATGTTTAATAACAAAAATATCTTTTTCTTTTATGTGATTTCGTGGTTCATATAGTGAATTAGAAAATAAGATGATTTTTCAAAATTTTGAATCAAATTAGGATATTGAAAGAAGATATATTTTGTGGAGACTGGGCTAATGTATTAAAGGGTGGTGTCCGAACTTTCCTTTCATACCAGGAAAATGTGTGATGAAGCTGGTCAAAGCTAGAAGATGGTCTGGAAGTTATCGAAGAATCAATACCTCTTGCCAAATGTTACAAAGGTGAACTTCATCTCGTCTCTTTTGCCCTCTTTTGCTTACGGTTGGGATAGTTATTGGCTTTTGGGGTGATGTTGCTTTTGCCTCTTTGTTGCATTCTTTGTTGGCGGGAGGTGTGTTGGTCGTAAAACTGAAAATGACTTTTGCATTATTTTACATTTTGCTCTTCTTTCACTCTTAGCTAAATGGTCATTAACTTTAATTATCGGTTTGCAAGATTGTATCTCGGATTAAATTTGTAGTGTGTTTGGTTCATGAGATTTAATCTCATAATTCAATATTAGATGAACAATCATGAGATAATTAGTCATAGCTTACCTCCTATGACTAAAATAATCTCACAACTCAATTCTAGATTGTATCTTAATATTATTTTATCTAGGAACCCAAACACTGTATATATGTACACGGCAACATTATTTGCTTAAATGCATTAACTTTGGCAATAACAATTGTTTGTGTATTATGCCGGCATTCGGATACACTCGATACTCGATCGGGATACCCAATATTCAAAAATTCAAAATAGCTAAATCTAAATATAATCCCAACATTTTACGGATCAAATCATCAGATCAATACTAATAAAATGATATTATTCTAATTTCTAAAATTAAGCACTAATTTATTTCCACTTAGACAAAGAATATTCACAACTCATCTAGTCAAATAATTTCTACAGCAAAAATGAATTATTTCATATTTAATTCTGTAGGAAAGATTACTATGATTTATTTAGACCGGTCACATTCGAATATACATTATTTTGGATGATTCGTCTCCTTAATTTGTGGAATTATTAATTATATTTTACGCATATGTCATGCATTTGGACTTGTAAAGTGACGTGTGAATTATAATTAAATGTGTTGAAAATCAGCATAATCTAACAACACAGGATTGTGTTTATTTATAATAAAAGCAAAAAGGGAGTAAGCAAAACAGAACTTGATGTCTGCTAGTATGAAATCTCTGATCTTGTTTTGTGATATTCCTTTGAATACATTGGAATAGTGTAATATAAAAATTATCCTTGTCCCATTAGACGTGGTGCAACTTTTGATTTAATAATGTACTATATACTTTAAAATTGTTACCTAATTAAGTCTAAGATGCTTGAGGTTATATATGATTCGGATATTTATCTGTATATTTTAACATAACTGACATTGGAAACTTTGATAGAAAAGGTAGTGACAAAAAATCATTTTTGAAGTCTTTAGATAACCTAATTGATTGAATTAGTAAGACTTGTGTTTGATTAGTTTTATCGCTTGTTGCAAAATTATGTGACTTATTAACAGTAGATATCTCTTTGTCAACTACTCCTATAAAAAAACGAAAAAACACATGTTTGGGGATTAAAAAAAATTAAATAGCCCTTAATTTTTAAATATACTCAAAGCTCTAATCATCAAAATAAGAAAAATAAATATGCATACACTCAAAATTATAGGAAAAGTAAAGGGGAGAATGGATATTTCTAGTTTATTCCACATCTTTCAAAATTTGAATGACAAATTAGAAAGTTTCAAAATGTGCATCAATTGATCTATTTAAATGACAAATTAGAAAGTTTCAAAACTTTGTGATTTATTATTTAAATTTGAAAAGATTCAAGATAAATTAAAAATTGACAAAACTTCATGATTTTACACATAATTAATTTTCTATTGAGAATTAATCTATTGAGAATATCATTTACCGACATTAATTTTCTTAGATATTGCTATAAGACAAAAAAGGGTACTCAAAATTAATTGTAACAGAACCAGTTGTCTAAGTTGTAATGATGTGTATCACTAGTTTATGACAAAGTGTTTGAGGATTTCTCCATTAAATCTTATAAAACGCGTTTATCTACAAATCCTCAATTTTTCAGAATTCGGCCATGGACTACACATTAATATTTTTTTTAATTTTCGTTGTAAACCTCAATTGTTCATATAAAATACCCTTAAATTAATTTGGATAAGTTCTCCACCAAAAAAGTCCTAATTCTTACCTAAATTTGGGCAAGTACAAAGTATTTACCACGCTAAAATCTAGTATGATCCACGTCTCTAGTGTTTAAATTACCGAAAGGAATCCAGCAAATCTATTATAAAAATTATTGATTGAAGAATTATGCATCGCACAATAATTTATTGGACTTTAGGTTCACGTATGAAGCATTGAATCAGTTTTAGTCTTCTAGACTCTAAGCCTACAATTCACCCTATTTTAAATTATTTTAGCCTAAGTAAAAAGTAAAAGGTTCTTGCATTGTTTAATTAAGTGTATTTATTTGGAGATTAGGTTTAGGATTTTAGAGGTTTAATGACAAAGATGACATAATACTAATCATTAATATTTATAAGGCCAACAAATTGATTTTCAGTATTTCTTGTATATCTATATCAAATAAAATTGTTATATGTCTCTCTGATATAACCATTTTAAACATATGCTAATACAAAACATGTGTGCCTTGCTAGTTTTGCATTTGATGTGTATGTTGGAAATTATAAATATTTGATTAAAATAAAAATATTTTAAAGTATGTGAGTGAACAATCTGGTGCGACCCATGCATGAGTTGAAAACACTTTCAACTATTTTAACATCCATGTTTGTTACAAGTTACAACCATTATAATCGACTTTAAAATAAAATAATAAAAAGTGGATGTACTCCATATTAGTATTAATTTACTCTTCTTTTTAATTTAGTACACATTGTTTTTTTTTTATCTAGCATCGGTTTGTGTTTAGATTTAAATTATAATTGGACAAAATTATTCTCATTAATTATTCATTATTCACCAAAATTGGGAGTCTTGGAGTAATTTAAGTACATCAAAACATGTCCATCTTCATTAAAACAAAATCAAGATAAATATTACGTATAGCTTTACATAACATAGCTAATGTACCCCGTTATGATTATCGTTAAAAATAATCACTAACTACGATATACTAAATTCGAGTATTCAGCTTTAGCAAGGACGTCATATTTCAACGATTCATTTGTAATTACTAAATTTTGTTAGCATTTGCATTCTATTCTCAAATCTGAACTTTTTAATAAATTTTAACACGCTAGACTGTCTCGTACGAGACTCTCTCAGATTATGTTTATAATTTAGGAACACTCCACTTATATGCAAGTGCAAGAGACAAAAACAATATAATGATTTTTGTGAGTGGCCCAAGTCTGAATTCCACTGTCCAAGTATTATATAACTGAGCATGTGTTATGCTTATGGTTTAATGGCCCATATTCTTCAATTTAAAATGTTATTTTCCACCATTTTAATCAGCTATTTTCATGCCGTTTTACCATTTTCATCACTTTTTTAGTGCTCAAAATTGAAAATTAGCACCATTTCTCAATTTTAAACATAAAGCATTAAAAGGTAGTTTAGACTTTTAGTTCTTATCAAATAAGTGAGTTAGGTTATTACATGATGAGTAATTTTAAGCAATAGTGCCTCCGAAATTGACCCACCAACCACACATGGAATTTTCAATATTAAAGATATGAAGATGTTTTTATTAGCTATGTTCGAACCCTTAAAAGCATCTTATTAACTAAATCGTGCTTCGTCATCATAAATATATGGATATATTGTTCTCATTGTGTTAGAACATTATTTCTACTTCTTATGAGTCAATAACATACACAAATTGGCAGCAGCTATTGTGTAGGGTGAGAGGTCAAATTATGTTGATAGAAGAAATGGTGGACATAATTGCATCAACTTTAACATCATTTCATGTTTTCAGACAAAAAACAAATGATCATTTGTAAATGGTACACCAAAATTATGTCAACATTTTACCAAAGATGAGATGAAAAGACTTATGTGGAAATCCTTTCATTTGTAAATGGTACCCCAAAATTATGTCAACATTTTGCCAAAGATGAGATAAAAAAGACACATGTAAATGGTACCCCAAAATTATGTCAACATTTTACCAAAGATGAGATGAAAAGACTTATGTGGAAATCCTATAATTTGTAAATAGTACCCCAAAATTATGTCAACTTTTTACCAAAGATGAGATGAAAAGACTTATGTGGAAATCCACTAGGAGATCATATATATATTCCATCTAAATGGAGCCATGCACCACTTTATAATCTAATTTGCTGGTCAATATACCATGTGACATGTGATATAGTCTATGAATCAGAATTTCCATATTTATTATTTTTTCTCTTTTATTTCTGTTCGAAATGAGGTCTGGTTTAGCGCACCAAAATTAAATATGTAAATATCTATATTGATTGTCATCAAATTTTTGTAATTCTTTAGTGGGAATTTATGTGATTGATTTTACTATTATTTTTCAAACATATCAGAATGCATCATGGATTGTTGTCCTCCATTTGTACTAATATTTTATTAGCAATATTACAATTTTTACATGTTACATATGGAGTACTATTTACAATAAGATTTAAGAATAAATTGGCTAGTTAGTCTATGATCTGCTTAATCAGAGTCTTCTAAGTCCATATATGCAAAGGAACAAGTACTAAAAATAAGCCCAAAAAGCTTATCACTATATTTTAAATAAGCCCATGTATGGAAGTTGTCCAAAAAGCTTATCACTATTTTTCGTAAACATATTACTATGTTTTTATTCTAGATTGACTTATTTATTTTATTTTCACTCTTTTATTTAATCTTCGTTCACTAATTCAGTAAACACTACTTTCTTAAATTCCAATTTTAAAAAATATTTGACAAACTTGGACAAAAAATTACTCCTTCCTTTCGCTATTAGAAGTCTCATTTATGGACGACACATATTTTAAGAAGTATTAAGAAAAGTGAATGAAAAAAAATTAGTGGAATAAGAGTCTCACTTGCATATATTAATTTTAAATAAAATGTAAATGGAATAAGTTAGTGGAAGGTGAGACTATTACTCCCTCCGTCCCGCTTTAGCAGTCCCATTGACTTTTCTGCTCTCTTTTTGTAAAAATGATAAAAAATAGTTAAAGTGGAGAAATGGTAAAGTAAGAGAGACAATAATGTAGATAAGACTCTTTTCTATATTATTCTCTCTCTTAATTTACCATTTCTCCTCTTTAACTATTTTTTATCATTTTTACAAAAATATGGCAGAAAAGTCAATGGGACTGCTAAAGCGGAACGGAGGGAGTATCATTTATGGTAAAAATGAATCGGAACTCCTATTCACAAATTGAGTAAGTACTATAGTAGTTTAAGATGATCGATTATACTAGTACGAAATAAATTTGCAATTCGATTATACTAGACCGTAGTGCGAAATAAATTTGGATTGCAAGGCATATTACACTAACCGAATTTAAGCTACTCATCCTACTCAAAACAAGTACTCTGATATACTCCTACAAAACTTAATCTAAAGAAACCAACAAATCTAAATCCGAATTCAATCTAACATCGGCCACCACAACCACCCATCATTCACTAGCTCTGCAGATATCCTCCGACGCCGACGGCGACTCCGACACCGACTCAAGCGCGTCGTCCGATGCCGACACCTCCACCCCTCTCAACTCCTCTATCATCTTCACCACATAGCTCATCTTCGGCCTCTGTTCCGGCGCCGCCTGCGTGCACGCCATCGCGATCTGCAGCAGCCCCACCATCTCCTCCTCGATATCCCTGTACCGCATGAGCTCCAGGTCGAACACCTCGGCCGTCCACTCCTCCCTCACCACAGACTGCACCCACCTCGGCAGATCGACGACCCCACTGTACCCGATCCCCGGCCCGCCGCTGTCGACCACCGAGGGGCATTTCCCGGTCAGGAGCTCCAGCAGTAGGACCCCGAACGAGTAGACATCGGATTTCGAGGTCAGCTTCCGGCCGTCCAGAGCTGCCTCCGGGGCGCGGTAGCCGCTGGATTTAGGGGCGGACGAGGGCGATGCGAAGACCGAGAGGCCGTAGTCGGATAGCTTGGCGTTGCCTAGCTTGTCGATGAGGACGTTCGTGGACTTGATGTTGCCGTGCACGAGCTTAAGGAGGGCCCCCGAGCTGTGGATGAAGGCTAGACCCCGTGCTACTCCTGCTGCGATCTTTAACCTCGTGGTCCAGTCCAACGGAGTCCTACCCGGGCCTCGGTTACCTGAGATAAAGCAGTACATTATAGTAAAGCCAAGAGTCCATACATATATATACAAAATCAATGCATCATGGATTTTGTATTTTTGGCTCCATTATATAAAGTGGTCCCAAACTCTTAAAACTAACCATGTTCTTATCAACAGAATTCCCTACACAAGATCTATGTTATTACATTCAATCCACTAAATCTTAAATGTCCATGCTTCACCATCACTTTCAAGGAGAGATTTCAAAATTTGAGATTAAATTAGACGACCTTTCAGCTTTTGGGATTGAATTTGCAGCTCTTTCAGAATATGGGATCGGGGCACGCAAACTTTTCATTTTAGGAGATTTTTGCTTTTTTCTCCTTTTTCTCATCCTTTTCACTCACAAAATATCTAAAATGACCAAACTACCCAACAAGAGATTTCAATTTTTATCCATACATGAAATTTGTTGTTGGATAATTTGGTCAATCCTTGTATTTTGCGAGTGAAAAGAACAAGAAAATAATAAAAAATAGGAGAAAAAGGCAAAAATCTCCTAAAATGAAAAGTTCGCACCCCCAATCCCATATTCTGAAAGATGTGCGAATTTAATCCCAAAATCTGAAAAGCCTTCCAATTTAATGATTTAATCCCAAATTTTGAAACCTCTCACTTTCGAGAACCCTAACCGAAGACACGAAAAACTAATCATCTCAAACCAAAATACGACCAAGTTCAATGAGCCATCGACATCAAGGAACCCTTTTGCTAGCTATCCAAGCCACGGTTGGTTTGAGCTAACAACAAACAGACAAAGATGAGCCTCAAGAAACAAGAACAGAGCATAACTAGCTAAGAAACAAATCATTACCAGTCAAAAAAGCATTTCAATACCACCTGCAAACTAAACAATGACATATCAATATATCATCACATTCTATTAAACACATGGGCCCTATCTCTTCAAATTCAGCTACTAAATTAGCTCCACATCAAGAATCGAAAACAAGAAACAAAATCTTTAAGCACATAATGATAAACAACAACAACAAAACAGAGTAGAACAGAGCACTGAACACAGTTCTCACCATGAAGTAGCCAAAACAAGTTCCCATTAGGCATGAACTCATGAACCAACAGCTTCTCATCCCGAGCGAAGTAGTACGCCTTCAACCCGATCAAATTCGGGTGGCGGAGCCGCCCCAACACCTCCATCTGCTGCTCAAATTCCCGCTTCCCGGCCACATTCAAATCCTTCAACCTCTTCACCGCCACCACATTCCCGTCGTCCAAAATCGCCTTGTAGGCCGTCCCAAACCCGCCCTTCCCCAGCATCTCGGCCGACGCCCTCAGCAAGTCCTCGAGCTCGAACCTCCTCTCCCCGTCGAAGAACACCATCTTCCCCCTCTCCGACTGGGCCGGGTTCGGGTACGGGCTCGACGAATACACGATTTTCTCCGCTTGCACACTGCTCTTCTCCGAATTCAGCATACTCGAATAGTTCCTCCAGAAATAGCAATATAAAAGCAGAGAAACTAACCCTAGAACAAATAAATCCCCAATTATAATACCAATTATAGCAATGTTGCTAAATTTACCCTTGTGCTTCGCTTTCGCTGGTGAATTAGGGTTAGTCTCCACCGGAATTGCAGTCGGAGAGGAGGAGACCGTCGTTTTAGGGCTCACCGGCGACGCAATTGCACCACATTTCTCCAGCGGCGGCCCGCACAATGCCGGATTCCCCCAAAACGACGACGCAGGAAATTTAGAAAACGAGCTAGGTATAGCTCCGGTGAGATTATTCCCCGAAACATTGAATTCCTGCAAATTCGGCAAGTGTAAATCGGGAATTGCGCCGGAGAAGGAGTTCTCCTCGAGGCGGAGGGTAAGCAAATGCGCGAGGCGGTTGGCGGAGAGGGGGATTTCGCCGGAGAAGCGGTTGCGGGAGAGATCGAGGCGGTAGAGGTTGGAGAGTGAAATTAGCGAGGGCGGAAACTCGCCGGAGAAGCGGTTTTCGGAGAGGAAGAGGAGATTTAAGGAGGTGAGGTTGGAGAGGTCGGGAATTGGAGCGGTGAAGCGGTTTTGCTTGAGGCTGAGGACGCGGAGGTGGATGAGGGAGGCGAGGGAGGGGGGGAGGGGGTTTTGGAGGGTGGAGTTTTCGAGGATTAAGTGGGCGACGCGGTTGTGGAGGCAGGAGACGCCGAGCCAGGAGGTGCATGGGTCGGAGGAGGAGTTCCAGGAGGTGAGGAGGGAGTTGGAGGGGTCGGCGGTGGATTTGAAGGTGAGGAGAGGGGTGGCGTCGGGGTGGGCGGCGCAGTGGTGGAGGAGGAGGTTGAAGAAGAAGAAGAAGAAGGAAGCTGTAGGGTTTGGTTTTAGTTTTGCCGCCATTGTTGGAGGGAGAGAGAGCTTGAAATGAGTGATAATGGAAGAATGGAAATGGTTATGGAATCTGAAGATGGTTATTTAGATTTGATTTTTTTATTCTTCTTTTCTTTGAAAAAATAAGGTTTATCTATTAGTTTTTGTTTATCCAATTAGTAATGTTTATAAATAAGCAAGGATAATTAACGGGCAAATACCTTTTTCTAATTTTATTAACAAAAACATTATTTGCATACTTGCCTGGTGGATTAAAATGTGCTTTATGGATTTTGCCTCTTCAATGAGACTAATGACCGAAAAGATTTATCGAATGCTTGGGGATGGATCGATCAGATGTTCGACGAGGTTTTTCTGGTGATTTTTTTAATTGTGAGCTCTCGTCCATGTTGTTATATATAGTACTTAATTTGAGCGTATTGGATGTTGGTTTATTTGCTTGATTAGATGATTTGCGATTTTGTGTATGTTGTTGTTTGTTGTTCTAATTGGTTGTTAATAGATATTTGTATTATTGGTTTGGCTTTTTGTGTAAATTGTCATATAATGGCTGAGAGTATTTTTTGCATTACAAATAAACAATTGGTATAGAAAATTCGACTTTCAAATTGATGAGTTTGGAAAAACACTGCAAAAGTCGTACAATTATTTGGATTTAGTTCTAATCACATTGAAAAAAAGAAATAATTTTAATTATAGAAAGAAAAAGGCATTATTTTTCAAATAAGTTTATCCAATAAGAATACGAACTTAATAATATGACCCAAACCTATGTAAGACTTTTATATTAGTGACAAGAATTACCACTCATACTATAAAAATAAAATAATATAATATGGGTAGCCCTTTTTTTTTATCCAATCTAACTAATGATTTTTTTATTAAATTTCTCTTTATCAAAGGGTGTTCTTTCGGCTGGTGTTTTTGGGTCGTTCACTCAAGTAAACATTAATTATACAATTAAACGCTAATTAAAATGTGATTTAATTAGGGGAGAACCGTTGCAGTAATCCGGGTTTGGCTAAAGTCGTCTTTGTCTTCGTCCCTCGATTTCTGACATGAAAGGTACCACTTTCTCTTCTTTTGGTACAAGACTTAGCAGTCAAACATATTTAATTAATTGTAATTTAGTGACTAATGGAATGTGCAAGGAAAACGACGACAGCTGCTTTTGTTTGCTTTTTTCAGGTAATTGTTTAAGATTGGTGGATTCCTTGTTATAATAATAATAGTAGTAGGAGTATTTCCTAATTCCTATAAAGATGAAACGAAAATAGATTTTTATTATATTCATTTTAAGTGATAGAGGCTACATTGGTACGAAATCTAACAAAAAAAAGGAGAGAAAAAGACGGTATTATCGATGAATTTAGAGTAATAAAATAATTTTAAAATATTAAAATAAATAAATAAAAGGAATAAATTGTTGTGGATGTCTTGGCCGCTTCAATGTAGCCATGTCGTTCGCTAAGCTCTAAGTCGAGGAGGGGGTTAAAGGTGGCCGACCATGTTATAAAACTTCAGGCAGCTGCATTGCGAATGCTCTAAGAATCCGTTATCTAGTTTTTTAACTTTGTAAATAATTGTCTTATATTGTCTAAATATTGCCATATGTGTGATAAAAATGTTCCAAAATCTAGGATATGATTACACTTACCACTATAAAAATCAGATATCAGACGAAAAATCAGATATCAGACGAATTATGGGCATATTTCCCTTTTCTGCATGGGAAATTGTAGAATTTTTAAAGTGACGATCAATAATAGAGTTGAGGTAAGGTGGAATGTTTACTTCCAATATCAAGACTTTGTACGTACACTGATCATTTGGTCTCAAGACAAAAAGCAAAAGTTGAAACGAAAAAATGTGACGCTTTTATAAATTATTCCTGCATTATTTTGGTCACAAGCGAGCGACTGAAAAAAAATACAAATTGAAGTAACAAATACTCCTCTTTATTAATTTTAATTTATGTAACTAATGAAGTTGTCAAAAATAAGAAATGCAACATGTTATAATATGATATAATCGATTTAAATTATGGTAGCAAATGAACTGATTTTATTGAACCGTGGAAATTTAGGTATTGATAGTTGACGGGACATCGAAATGGTGCATATTTAAATTATGTAATTTTCATCTTAATTTTTTAATTATCTTCTTTTTAATCTGGATAACGTAGCTTTTATAATTGAGCAATTTTTAGTTGATTAATGACATATAAATTTAATTGTAATATACTCCACAAAACCAAAATATAACGTGAACATAAATTTTGAGTATAATAAAATGTGAATATTATTAACTGTTAGTAAAATAAACAGACGAGAGGATGTGTATAATGGAAATAATACTTGAATTGTATGAAGAATTCTCTGTTTCCATTATGGATAAATGGCTATTTTCATAACTATCTCTCTCCAAAATAATCATCCCTCACACATATATAAACACATGTTCATATGTATCCTATAAAAAATCACATCCAACAATACAATTGTTTTTAGAAAATGGAAAATATGAGAGTAAAAATGGTTGCATTGTTGTTAATGATGGTGTTTGTATCGGCACAAGGGAAGAGTTGTTTCAACACTTGTATGAAGAGATGCAGTGGCAGCATTATAGGGTGCCTCGCAACGTGTATACGCGACTGCGCCCACAAAAAATCAAGTGTTTCCGATGTTGCATCGCCGCCAGCAGAGCCGCCATCCTCCGCTGCTAGTTATGTGCTTCAACGTGGTGGTTCGGATCTCGAAGAGGGAGAGCAGTGAGGGTTGCTTGAGCACTTATATTCATTGTCCCACAATTTGAATACTACAATAAATATTGTGATGAACTCTTTGATTGCCTCTTTGAATTTGTAAAAAACATTTAAAAAAAAAAATGAAATTATTAAAAATAAGATAAATTGAATTAATTAGAGATTATATTATGATGGTATTTTGATTAATTCTTTTGAGTAGGATATCAACCAGGTTTTATTATTTTGCAGTAAGTTTTATTATTATGAATAAATTTTGATTTCAAGAAATTAGAGTTTCTAGTATTTCTCTTTAGTTCAGTCATTTTGTGGCATGTTTGCAATATTTTTTTGCAAAATAAATTGTTAAATAATTAATCTAAATATATCTAACCTGATAGTCTCTATCCATCAATATTTCTTTACACCGCGACCACAACAATATTTCACTAGTTTCATCTAAGTTTTAGATTTTTTTAATTAAATTAATGAGATATTTAGATGATAAATCATCGAGAAATACTATAATACAATTATTCTCATTCTTCGTTCGCTTCACAAATCACGATTCTTCCTCTTGGAGAATCCCAAATCTTTCCAAATGGGAAAATCATTAGAGCTTCAACTGCACAATTAACCCAAAGTCTTAACAAAAACAACACAGCAAATACATAACTAGTTCTTCTTAATTCCATGCATAAATAGAATCAATTATGTCAAAATCGTATAAAATACATATATTGTGCATGTATAATGCATAGGGATGCCCTTTTAATTCGGGTAAAATGTATGATCAGGCAGATTTTTTTAACGTGCAAATGAATATAAATTTAAATACCACGTTAAGGTGAACTTGAACCAAAGACCTCAGTCATTAACATTTTACCCGTTAGTCAAATAACACAGACAATAATGAGATTGATTTTTAGTGTAATTAAATTCGTATTTTAAATGTAACGAGAGATTACTTAATACAGGAACACTTAATTGACTATAATATACTTATTAATTAAATATCATAATTCGTACTTAAAATAAAAATAATGTAAGTAGTTTGGGATGAGCCGAATCAGAAAAGCGCGAGTAATATGGGACGAAGTGAATACTATTAATTTATTTTGAGGATATTGGTCTATAAAATCACGAACTTTGGCTTAATTATGGTATTCCTCACGAAATTTAAAACTGGTCTATAGTGTTATTTTCTCACGACGGGTCAATCACCTTATTCGACTAACGTACGCGATCTTTTCATCCTATTTGGCTCGAACTTAGGGTTCAAGATAAAAAGGCCCATTATGATAAAAGGTTGCGTATGTTAATCGAATAAGGTGATTGACCCGTTGCGAGAAATAACACTTATTTTCATAAACATTATGTAGAATTTCGCTGAAAAGTTGGAAACTAAGACACGAAATGTAAAGTTTTTTGATATTTTAAATCAGTATCATAATTAGGTCAGAGTTATGTGATTTTAAATCATGGACGGTGGGAGGATATAATTTAGATAACATGAGATGAAAAACATAATCCGCAAAATATCATCCCTATTAAAAATGTCTTCATCTAGAATGCTTTTTTATTTAAAAGTGGTTATATCCTTTATTTCCACTAATGGCTATTTTCCATAAATATCCCTCTCCAAAATCATAATCCCTCACATCTATATATGCCTATGTTAATCCCTCCGTCGCATTAAATATGCAACATTTGTTTTTCGACACGGGATTTTATGTAGTGTTGTTTTGTGAGTTAATGAAAAAGTAAGAGAGAAGAAAAAATAGAGAGAGTATCGTTTCCATTTTTAGAAACGTTTCATTTTTAATGGAACAAACTAAAAAGGAAAACGTTTCATTTCTAATGAGACATAGGGAGATATGATATATCCCATCAAAAATTCACATCCAAGTGATCCAACCATACAAATAGTTTCAAAGAAAATGAAAAACATGAGAGCCAAAATGGTTGCATTGGTGTTAATGATGGTGTTTGTGTCTGCGTAGGGGAATTGTTTCATCGATTGTATGAAGGGATGCCATGGAAGTTTTGTAGGTTGCTCCGCCCAGTGTATAGGCAACTGCAACCCCGCCCAAGCTAATGGTGAAGACACCGTGGTGCTACCATCCTCCGCTGCTAGTCCCGTGCCTCACCGTGGCGGTTCGGATGATCACATAGTTGGAAAGCATTGAGGCTTTGCCTCTTTTGAATTTGTAATAGTAGCATTTTTAAATTTTGCAATTAATATACAAAAATTATTAGATAAATTGAATTTGAGATTATGTTGATTATGATGCATTTTAATCTCATACACATGCCACGTTCTCATATTTTTATCTATCGCTAATTTTATGTCACATGACACAAAGCCATGCTCAAGAAAAGATGTCTTTGTCAGCTCTGATAACCGAACCGATTAAAGTTGGTTATCGATTAATAGACTACAGACGCAATTGGTTAGAATCGAGAATGATTCGGTTTAACCAAAAGACCCGATATAATTTGTAAGTTTAAGAATAGATAATTCATGGTATTTATTAATTAAGAATTAATTTATAGCCAAAACATTTCACTATGCTCCTCAAAACTCAAATGTGCAAAATCGAACTTCAAGTTCCGTATCATGTTAAATGTCTCTGGAATATTAATCACAGACATTTTATATATAAAAAAAAAAAAAACAATTTTTATATGCATAAATGTGTTTATTAATAACCTAACTCTTATTGCCAACTTGATATCATGTCTAGATTAGAATATTTTTTCTTGTGAATTCCATGATTAAAATATGAATTAATTATGAATAAACCATTATTTAGGGTTATCATTACATCTGATATAATGTGCATGCATATATAGCATCGTCAATGGAGGGGGCATATGTAGGAGAATTTTTGTTTTGAAAAATTTAAAAGACCAATTTTGGACTCTATGTGCCACGTTTCTGGCATGCTACGTAGGTCGTAGGATAAGTAATTGTGTCGAAAATCTATCGGATTGGATCAGATGGAAAATTTACACAGTCTAATAAAGTTCATGACTTTCATGTAACATTTAAAGTTCACGAAAAAAATCAATTCAAAATTACAGTGCTTAAAATTGATAATATATTTTTTTAAACACTTCAATTCTCATAGACCTAATATCATCCAGATTAAAAGTAATTTTCTCTAACGTGTTGATGTGTTGCCTTCCTCCACATATATATAGGATATTTTGAAATATTATGATATGAAGTAATTCTTGCGAATTACATGCTTAAATAGAATTGATTATATTAAAGTTATATAAATATTTTACTTTTTTCTGAATTACTATTATCTTAATGTGATGCTATAAAACTTTAATATTCAATAGTCTATTTGAAAATTCAACTCTTGATTATTAATTTATTTTATAGATATTGGTGTCTAAAATCACAAACTTAGGCTTAATTATGGTATTACTCACGAATTTTAAAACTGGTCTATATTGTTATTTCTTAGGGCGGGTCAATCACCTCATTTGACTAATTTATGCGGCCTTTTTATTCTATTTGACACAACTAAATCAACATGACTTTTTTATCCTATTAGCCACAAACTTAGGATTTAGGATAAAGTGTCAAGTAGGATAAAAAAGGTTGTTCAAGTAGTTCTAAATAACATTTTAAAAATGGTTTAAATTTTCATAAACATTACACGGTCATCCACGTAGAACAAGTTTTCACTGAAAGTAACCTATTTGGGCCAAGTTAGAAAATAAGACACGAAATGTAAAATTTGTAATATTTTATACCACAATTAAGCTAAAGTTGGTGATTTTAAATTGTGGACGGTGGGAGGATATAATTTAGATGAAATACATAATCCGCAATATCGTCCCTATGAAAAGTGTCTTCAACTAGAATGCTTTTTCCTTTAAAAGTGGTTATCTTTCTCCAAAATCAAAATCCTTCATATATATATATATATATAAACATATGATCTTCATATACATCCTATAACAAAATCACATCCAACTATACAAAATTTTGGAAGATCAAAATGGAAAATATGAGAGTAAAAATGGTTTCGTTGTTGTTAATGATGGTGTTTGTGTCCGCGCATGGGGATTGTTACAACGATTGTATGCAGGGATGTAGTGGATATGTTGCGGTTTGCTCTTTCGACTGTGTAAACCGGTGCTACAGCCCTCCGCATAATTCCAAGGCCGCGATCCCGCCATACCGTCACGTGCTTCAACGTGGCGGTGCGGACCTCAAAGAGGGAGAGCAATGAGGCTTACTTTAGCACTTATGTTGTTGCATAATTTGAATACCATAGAATAAATATTGTGATGAATTTGTGAGAGCATTTCAAAAATTATGCAGTTCAAGTTAAATGGAAATGGAGATTACTGATTATGATGTATTTTAATCTGTTTTGTCACTAATTTTATTTCACATGACTTAACGGACATGCACAAGAAAAGCTTACTACTTAATCGGTTCCGATAACCTAACCAATTAAGACCGGTTATATGTGTTGGCAATTGGTGTACAAAGGCAACTGAAATTTCTATATAAGTCTCACGAGCCCTTCCTCCTTTTATCAATTGGTTTTAGGATGAAACCTATGAATTTCTATTAATATGAATGGTTCCGATTATCAAATCACTGCGGATACGATTCTCAATTAGAATCGAGAACAATGTGGTTTCACCAAAAGAACCGTAATAATTAATTTATAAATTCAACAATATATAATTCAGAGGTGTTAGACTTTTTTCTAGATTGGGTTGGACCAACCAAACTGACCCAATTTAAAGCCTAGATATAAAGCTGAGTCAGTTACTTTTTAGTTTCAGTTCAAATTGTAACACCCCGAGTTTTCGTGCGCTAGTTTTAGAGTATAAAAAAAATTTGGACGAAAAGACGATTGGAATTAAAATGCAAGGAAATTCAAGTTTGTAAACTACAATTATTGGAAGAAGGAAAAGAGAATAAATTAGTACAAGGTACAACACATGCTATACAAAGTGGATACATGGAGCTACAAGTGAGATTCCTTTCAAAGCTACATTTCTACAGTACAAGATCTTCTACTCTACTCTCTTATCTTCCCCATCCTTCTCGAATTTGGCATCCATTAGACTCCAAATTTGACAACCAATAACACCAGGGATCCTGCAAGAATTTAACACCAAAAGGATTATTAGAAATAGGCTTCACAAAGACTCAAGGTTGGAGACTTCTCCAAAATAGCAAGTGTGACCCAACTTACACCAAAATGGCATACAATTGGATAAGCACAAGGGAGAGATGAGATGGCATCCCCAAAAATAGGAGCCTTTGCCCCCAAGACTTGCTCAATTAGGTAAAGAAACATGATGCCAAGAAAGAGATGGAGCTGGCAGCCAAATATGGGAGTCTTTGTCCCCAAGTTTCCAACACAAGAGGCCTATATAAGCGGCCCCATCCCCATTCCCCTCCCCTCTCCTTTAGACACCACAAATTCACTCAAAATGAAGGAGTGCAGCAAGGAAACGAGAAGAGCAAGAAGGCGAGGAGAGGCAGCGGCGAAGCGGGGGAAAACAGCCACGAACCGAGAGGATTCACCGAGTGAGGATAAAATGCTCAAAGGGCAAGTGAGGTCAAAGCGAATAATTGAATTGAAGAATAAGCATATCAGGTGGGCTTTCTTTTAATATCCAGCACACTAGTGTGGATATAAAGCAAATACATTTGAAGTTATGAAAAATCATCTTTTCTCAAAATGGAGCTATGTTTCTTTTCAAAATTATTGTCATGCCATAAATGTTTTTTGATAAATGAGATTGAATGTCATGGAATTGAATGTCATGGAATGGAATGGATTTATGAACGGAATGGATTCACGAATGGAATGGATTTACGAACGGAAATGGATTCACGAATGGAATGGATTCACGAATGGAATGGATTTGTAGATGGAATGGATTCACGAACGGAAATGGATTCACGAATGGAATGGATTTATAGATGGAATGGATTCACGAACGGAAATGGATTCGCGAATGGAATGGATTCACGAATGGAATGGATTTATAGATGGAATGGATTCACGAACGGAAATGGATTCACGAATGGAATGGATTCACGAATGGAATGGATTTATAGATGGAATGGATTCACAAATGGAATGGATTTATGAATGAATGATGAATGATGAAAGAACCTAGTCCGTAGTCGAACTTTTAGCTCACAAAAGAACTTAGTAAGCTCGGGCCTTTTAAGAAAACCCCCATGTGTTACTGTGATGGCTTGACAACTATATAATGTATGTTTTGTTTTCGGCACGTGTCCACTGAGTACTATTGTACTCAGCCCTGCATGTATTTATAAATGTGCAGGTTGAACGTCAAGAGGATGGAGTGATGATCGGAGTCGATGTTATCAAGTTGATCTCCCAACGATTCGTGTCTTCATACACGAAGTCGTTTAGCAAGGACTTATTCCGCTGTGCTTTTGTGCTTTCGTGCTTTTAGAATTATAGAACCTCACCATCAACTCTGATTTAATTGAGGAGATGTCTATTCTGTTTTCAAGACCATGTAATGAAATACTTGGCTTCTATGATATCAATTGACTTGGTCTTGTGAAATTCTCAAGTTCTAGCCCTTTTCTTTCCCCGCTTCTTTAATCCCTCTTATTAGTCGCGGTTTACCCGTTTTCGCTATCCTTAGCAAAATGCGGTCGTGACACAAATATACTGCTCGGCCAGTTAAAATTGACCCACATTCGGAATCATCCCGCTCTGATATCATGATAGGAATCATGATAGAAATCATAGAGTTTCATCCTAAAACCAGTTGATGATAGAATGAGTAACCCATTACACTTATATATTAGTTTTAGTTCTCTTTTTACATCGAGATAGTATTGTTATAGTTATTATTATAAACTGCCGAGCAGACAATTTAAATGATTTTTACTCATATCCAAGAGCCAATTTAGACAGTTTTTGTTCGTATTCGTGAGTATTCCATTTTTTGCTTAAAATTGAAATATTTTTTTCGAACACTTCAATCGCCGTCTACTATTTGATGGACCCATAAATTACTACTCCCCCTGTTCCATTACAAATGAAGTGTTTCATTTTGGCCGTTGTTTTGTGAAGATGATAATAAAAAGTTAAGGTGGAAAGAAAGTAAAGTAAGAGAGAGAATAATACTGAAGAGAGTCGTATATACATTATTATCTTACTTACTTTACCCCTACTCTAACTATTTATTATCATTTTTGCAAAACAACGTCCGATTTAGAACGCCTCCCTTGCAGCGAGACAGAGGGAGTAATTGCACTTTTTTTTTGTAATAGTTGATTTTTCCCCTTCAAATATATCTAGTCCCATTAAAGTGTATTCATCCGTAGTGTATTTTCCATTAAAAGTCTTCATCCATAGTGTTTTTTCCTTTAAAAGTGTCTTTTCATTCGAAAGTGTCTTCATCTAGAATGTATTTTTCGTTAAAAGTGTCTTCATCTAGAATGCTTTTCCTTAATTCTAGTTTCCATTATACACTAATGGCTATTTTTCATAAATATCATTCTCCAAAATCAAGATCCCTCTCATATATATAAACCTATGTTCTTCATAGACATAGTATATCCTATCAAAAAATCACATCCAACAATACAAATATTTTCAAAGAAAATGGAAAATATGAGAGCCAAAATGGTTGCGATGTTGTTAATGATGGTGTTCGTGTCGGCGCATGGGGATTGTTACGACGATTGTATGAGGAGTTGCGTTGGTTTTTTTGAAACTTGCTCCCCCTCATGTACAGACAAGTGCTACCCCGTGCACCCTCCGCGTAAGATCAAGGCCACTGCTCCTGCTAGTCATGCGTTTCAACGTGGCGGTCCGGACCTCAAAGAGGGAGAGCAACGAGGCTTATAAATTACTTGAGCACTTGTGTTGTCGCATAATTTGAATAGCATACAATGATATTGTGATGAATTTGTAAGAGCATTTTCAAAAATTGTGCAATTAATACTAATAAATGGAAATGGAGATTACTGATTATGATGTTGTCACGACCGCGTCTTGCTAAGGATAGCATTGCTCAGTTAATCATGACCAGGGGAGGGAATTAAGAAGAGGAGATAGAAAGGGGATGAAAGAATTAATGATAAGACACAATTATTTCTTCATAAGATGAGAGATGTTCACGAGACAACAAAGATCATGAGAATTTGAAAGAGTGTTTATCACAGATCACTCGTTACTGATCGTTTTTCCTATGACCCATCTACTACAAAATACTACGACAAAAGCACAACGGAAGGAGTTGTAACCACATGGTCATGTGTATGAAGACACATGCCACGAAAATCCTACAAAAGAGATGAGACGACCTCCAACTCCACTCAGCCACCATTTCATCACTTGCTCAACCTGCACATTTAGAAATACATGCAGGGCTGAGTACGGGGTACTCAGTGAACACATTGCCGAAAGATACACATATAAGAAAAAGTTATTATCATGCCATCACAGTAACACACAGGGGTTTTTCTTAAAGGCCCGAGCTTACTAAGTTCATTTTCATAAAGTTCGCTTGATCTAAGTTCATTCCATCAATCCGCCATATCTGATGGTTCATTGTGTGTCGGGAAGGTGGCCACCTTCCAGGATCACATTGACCGGCCAACCCTTACGATGACTCACGGTCCATTCTTTTGTGTACACTAACTCGAATAGGATCTTGGTCCTATTGGAGCCGAATTCGATTCATTCATTCCTTTGGCATCGCCAAACAGATAGGCATCATAAAACAAATAATTTATGGCATGATAACATTTTAAAAAAAGTAAGTGCGATTTTATCAAACAAAAAAAATCATTTCATATATTTGATAATTTTATCCACACTTAATGTGTTGGATATAAAGCCCACCTCAAAGCTTCCAAGTAAAACTTTTACAAAAGCTCGACCTTAGGTAATCAAACGCCGCGAACACGCCCTTCTTGAAAGAGTATAATGATTTAAATTAGTTTTATGAACATACATAAGGTGCATGACATGAAATGATCCTACATGGAGTATGCGTCCTATGTTCGTGGTGCGATCAAGATCACTTCATTCCACTTAAGAAAAGTGGATCTCTATTTTATAAGAAACCTTAAAGTAATTAAATAATTATTTGTAAATCCATACATTCTTATCTTCAAGAAATTTAATTAATTAATTAAGGAGGGCAATACATTAATTTATCATAAGATTAATTATTTAAAAGCTTCAAACAATTTAAGAACTATTAAACCAAAATTAAGAGATAAGGATTCATTTCATCACTTAGACTTAAAAGCCCAACTTCCACCTTTCTTCTAAAAAAAACGGCCCACACTTAGTAAGTTTAAAAGACCATACTTCACTAAAATTATTCGGCCCAAAGGGGAGGCCCAAAAGTGTGTTGCCCTAAATGCACTAAAAGAAATTAGCCTCCCTTCTTTCTTCTATTTCAAAAAAAAAACATTTCTCCCCTTCTCCAACATCTCACTCTCTCGCCACTCTCTGCCGGCGGTTTTGGCGTCGCCGGCGAGCGACGCCGGCCGCCGGTCACGTCTCCCCTCTCCCCTCTTTCTCTATCTCGGTCTCTCTCTCTCGGCCTCTCTTTCTTTGCCGCCACGAACCGCCACCTCCGCCGTCGCCGCCGGGCCGCTGCTGCCGTCGCTGGTGGGCCGCTGCCGCCGTCGCCGCCGGGTACACGGCGGTCTCATCGCCATTGACCGAGAGAGGTAGGAATTCCCCCATTTCCCCTTCTTTCTCTTCTTCTTTATTTTCTTAAATTGAAGGCTTAGGACTAACAATTAAGTCTTGAAATGTGAAGATTTGGATAGATCGTGAAAAAGGGATTAATTTCGTTGTGAAAAGTCGGACAACCGCCGAAATGTTGCCGGACTACCGCCGGTCGCCGGATTGCCGCCGCCGCCGGTGGGCCACTGCCGGGCAGTATCCCCGGGGTCCGGCAGCTTCTTCGCTCACGAGGTAACTTTCCAAGATCGTTATTATTGTGTGATGAAGTTCTCTAAGAGTTTAGGCATTGCTTAATTGTTTTCATTGTCTAAGTTTTTCTATAGTTAAGGCAAATTCTATTCTAGGAAGTCATATGCATAATTGGTATGAAAACCATTAGGGGAGAGGCATAATAATAATATGGTGTTTGTCATGGGAAAAAAAAAATCCAAATGTTCATGCTTTGGATGATATGAAAATGGCTATGTAGTGAAAATAGTTATTAGTAGAATTACCTTGAGAAAAGGAAGAGAAGAATGATAGTGAGTAGGGAATTGGACTCCTCTTCTTCAAACACTTATATACATTCTCATTTTGATAGAATTTTGCTTAGAGAAATTTTGTGAAGGAGCCAAAAGGTAGAGGATGATATGGTGTGGTATTTATAAGGAAGAAAGGTGCATGAGTTTATATGGTTAAAACTTGATTCATAAGTGGAGGTGAAATGTCCAAAGGTTATGGACTTTTTGCCATAAGAGGCAAGTTGGCTAATCAACCATTCCTTTTACCTAAAAAGGAAAGAATATTATGTCTCGTCGCTTAAAAAGACGCGAGCCGTCGTTTGGAAAACGTGAGCCGCCGTTTGATTTGCGTGTTTGATGTGATTTGATTTTGTCGATCGTCTCGTCTTGATTTAACACGCTTCTTATCCATTCGTATAGGTATCGGGATTCAAGGCGTGACTATTGAGCAAGATCCGAAGGGCATGGAGAGTATTTTATTTTTAGTAAATCTTTACTTAAACGTTGAACTCGTGTACGGACTTTTTATTTGAAACTCGGTCTTCACAAACGGACTTTTATTAGAGAAAACTTTATATCGAAATATTACTATTTTTGTTCACTACTCAAAATATACTTCACAACGATTAATCATAACAAGAAGTGATAATAAGAAAAATTTAGACGCGAAACTTATATATCTATATACATATAGATCGATTCTCTAAGCCTTAGGGTAAAAAGTCGGGGTGTTACAGATGTATTTTAATCGGTTCTGTCACTAAATTTATTTCACATGACTCACAGCCATGCATGAACTATTTTTTTCTAACGTGTTGATATGTTGCCTTCCTCCACATATATTATGATATTAAGTAATTCTTGTGAATTACATGCTTAAATAGGATTGATTATATTAAAATTATATACATATTTTACTTTTTTCTGAATTATAATCTTAATGTGATGCTATAAAACTTTAAAATTCAATAGTCTATTTGAAAATTCAATTCTTAATTAGTATTAGTTTATTTTATAGATATTGGACTCTAAAATCACAAACTTAGGCATAATTATTTTATTATTACTCACGAATTTTAAAACTGGTCTATATTGTTACTCCATTTCTCAAGACGGGTCAATTACCTAATTTGACTAATGTGTTGGCAATTGAAACATAAAATGAATATAACAATATCCCACATCGGTGTATACAAAGAGCTTAATCCAGTATATAAGTCTCATGGGCCCCTCCTCCTATAACCAATTGATTTTAGGATGGAGCCCATGGATTTCTATCATGGTATCAGAGCGGGTCGCCGATTGTGTGTCAAATTTAACTGACCCAGCATTATATCTGGGCTGAAACCGAAAAATGACTGATCCAGCAGTATATCTAGGCTTAAAATTTGGGTCAGTGGTCCCAACCGATCGAAAAAAATTTGGGCCAGTTGTCCAACCGATTATAAAAACAAGTCCAACCCCTCCAAGGTTCACCTTGAAGGGTTTGAGGAAGGGTGTTGGCAATTGAAACATAAAATGAATGTAACAATATCCCACATCGGTGTACACAAAGAGCTCAATCCACTATATAAGTCTCATGGGCTCCTCCTCATATAACCAATTGGTTTAGGGTGAAACCCATGAATTTCTATCATAATGTACGCGGCCTTTTTATTCTATTTGACACAACTAAATCAACATGGCTTTTTATCCTAGCTACTTGCCACAAACTTAGGTTTTAGTATAAAAGACGAAGTAGGATAAAAAGGTTATGCAAAGTAGGTCAAAATACTAACAATTTGTGGTTTAAATTTTGATAAACATTACATGGTTACCTACGTAGAATAAGTTTTCGCTTAAAATAACCTATTTGGGCCGAGTAGGAAAATAAGACACGAAATGTAAATTTTTTGATATTTTATACCAATAACACAATTAAGCTAAAGTTCGTGATTTTAAATTGTGGACGGTGGGAGGATATAATTTAGATGACATGAGATGAAATACATATTCCGCAATATCATCCCTATTAAAAGTGTCTTCATCTAGAGTGTATTTATCTTTAAAAGCATGGTTATCTCTCTCCAAAATCAAAATCCTTCTCATATATATAAACACATGTTCTTCATAAACATCCAATAACAAAATCACATCCAAATATACAAAATTTTTGGAAGAAAATGGAAAATATGAGAGTAAAAATGGTTGCATTGTTGTTAATGATAGTGTTTGTGTCGGTGCATGGAGATTGTTACGACGATTGTATGAAGGGATGCAGTGGATATGTTGCAATTTGCTCTTTCGACTGTGTAAACCGGTGCTTCAGCCCTCCGCATAATTCCAAGGCCGAGATCCCGCCATCCCCCGTTGCTAGTTGTGTGCTTCAGCGTGGCGGTTCGGACCTCAAAGAGGGAGAGCAATGAGGCTTACTTGAGCAATTATGTTGTTGCATAATTTGAATACCATACAATAAATATTGTGATGAATTTGTAAGAGCATTTACAAAAATTGTGCAATTAATACTAATAAATGGAAATGGAGATTACTGATTATGATGTTTCTCTAAATTTATTTCACATCCATGAAGCTTAACCGAACCAATTAAAATCGGTTATATGAATGGTTCCGATTATCAAATCACTGCGGATGCAGTTTTCAGTTAGAATCGAGAACAATACCAAAAGAACCGTAATAATTTATAAATTCAAGAATAGATAATTTACATGTTATTTATTATGCATAAACTTTATACTTTAGAAAAAATTCAGTCAGCGAAAATAGTTTAGATAATTCACATACTATTTTCTATGCAACAGCGAAAATTGAAAACTACGAAAATTTCATGTGCTCCTCAAACTCAATGCCTCCACAATTTCAATCACAAAATCTCAAATATTGCCATAGGAAAAAACTAGAAATGTCTGAACGAAAAGAACTTTGATGCAATTCTAACACACAGCGCCGAATATGTTAACTACTCCCTCCGTTCCATAGTAATAGAGACATTTCATTTTGCACACTCGTATTGAAAAAATAATTATAAATAGTTAGAGTGGAGAAAAAGTAAAGTAAGAGAAAAAATAATGTAGAGAAGAGTCTTATCTACAATATTTTCTCTCTTACTTTACTTTTTCTTCACTTTAACTATTTATAATTATTTTTTCAAAACGAGTGCGCAAAATGAAATACATCTATTACTATGGAACGGAGAGAGTATGTCAGAATGACTTGAAATTCGCACGATAATTGTAACACCCCGAATTTTCGAACCCTAATTTTAGAGCCCTAGAATTTATTTTTGATGCCGTGGAAGAGGTGAATTATTTGATAAGTGAATTTATTACATGAGTTTATTTGATTGAGAAGTTTGAAAAGTCAAATTGTTGACTATTATGATGTGGCATATGTGATTAATTAATTTATGAGATGAATTATTTGATTAAGGGTGAGTGAGAATATTAGGGAAAATTTCCAAAAATACTAGCCACTATTATTTTGTGATTTTCGAAAATCACATGTAGAAGGAAAGGGGTTATTTTATTTGACTTCTTATTTGATTTCTTTCCATACCTAGAATTTAAATATTCTACCAAATCTTTCCATAGCTCAAAAGATTATGCCATATATTATTTTAGTTAATAAAGAAATCCAATTCCTTATATATCAAGCAAAGTACACGCCTCTTTTAATTCCAAGATTTGGGAGAATTCTTTTATTTTATTTATTTTGCTCCGTGATATTTTATTCTACTCCGGAAAAATACCAAACGAAATCTTGGCTAATTAGAAGCCATAATTTTCGAAAATCCCATGCTTTGTGCCCTATTCTATTTTTGTTAATTCTTCTTCCCTACTCCATAATATTTATTTATTTAATTGTGGAAAATATAATCTTACCAAATATTCTAAAGATCTTATTGGACTCTATAAATAAGAGCCAAGACCCCAACCCTAGTTCATTATTTTCGCCCCCCTCATATTTTTGTCCCCCTCTCTTCTTCTTCATACTCTCTCAATTTTCTTCTACTTTACTCCATTAATCTTGCATCCCTTAAGAAGAAATTGAAGTTTGATCCAAGAATTCTTGAAGAACCAAGTCTTTACTTACTTTCTACAGATCGTTTTTCTCAAAAAGGTATTCTTATAATTATCTTCTTCTTCTACTTGATTCATCTTCTTTCTAACCGATTAATCGGTACTCTTGAACCCTCATGCATATTAATTAAGCGAGAGTGAGATAAAAGGGGCATAGAAAATATGTATGCATGTGGTGTGTGTGTTATGCGTGTGTGTTATGTGTGTGTGTGTCGAATATGTGTGTGTGTTGTGTGTTGGTGAAATACTCATGCGCGATATATATAAATGCTAGATCTAGATTTAATATGCGAGTAAACTATATATAGTGAACATGTTTATGTTTGGTCATATTAAGTTAAGTCGTTGGGAAAAGGGAAAAACGTCGAGACATGCATGAATTAGGTTTTGAATTGTGAATTTGATTTGTATGTACCTATGTGATTTAAAAGGTGAAACCCCGGTTGCAAAGTCAGATAAAGGAAAAGAGAAACTTACTTGAAATCTAAGCAGTCGAGGTGGGCTTTATTCTTAAACTCTTTTACTTCTTGCAAAATATTGATTGGTGTTATAAGGGTGGTTTAACTGTTATGCCATGCCTATATTTGTTTTATTGTGATATTGTGCCTGAAGCCTAGTTTGTGAGTTCGCTCCATTAGGCCAAGGTTTTGGATATGTTATACGAATTCGGGTCTGAGTACGGGCCGCAAACCCTACCAGGCTGTGTACACGAGGGGATCGTGAGCCGCCCTTGCTAGTCGGCCGGTCTCGTGGGCGAAAAGTGTGGCCACACTTTCGTCGCACCATGGATATGATTGTGGAATTTGATGAGAAAATGGGAGATATTTGATTGGCCAATCTATGAAAATATTTTGTGACACTCGATGATATTTTATTTTGATAAATTGTAAAACTCGAGTTCACTTGGTAAGGGTGGCATAACTTATAAAATGTTTTGGCAACGAGCTCACTGAGTATTTCAAAATACTCAGCCCTGCATGTGTTTTCCTTATGTGCAGGTTGAATGACGACGAGCGGTGGCGGGTGTTGAGCATGATAAATAATTAAGATGGATGTTATGAACTTCAAGCGTAGTTGTGTCTTCATACATGGCTATTCTTTCTCTTGGTCGTTTTCCGCTGAGTTCTGATGCACCTTAGAGTTCGTCGTTTTTGGATATTTACATCTTTCCTTCGATTTGAGGCCTTAGACTTTTTCTTGTGATTCTATCTTAAACATTATGTCATACTCTTGAGAATTTGATCGTTATTTATGATACCCCTTTCTCTTTCTCATTCAAGCTTTTAGGCTAAGTTGTCGCTTTAAATACTCTGATAGTTCTTTTATATCTCTTGGTCAAAATTCTTTAAATGAAACCCTAGCCTTGTTCATTTCTTCGAGTCCGGTTGGTAGCAGTTGCCGCATTTATTGTACCCTAGGAGAGCGGGATGTTACAGTTGGTATCAGAGCCTCAGTTTCTTTCCGCTCTGGACCCAAGAGTCTTTGTTCAAAATATAGAAGTTTATCTTTGTACTCTTATACAAATGAGCTAAATGTGAGAGGCTCAACAACGCACCTCGTCCCGTTCAACCATGAAGAAAGAGGTACAATGTATTACTATGACTTGTGAATTAAAAACTTTATGCTTTTGAAAATTTTCAGTGGAAAATGTTATTTTGTGAGAAGCATGCCTTAAGTGTTGGGAATATTGTTGTGCTTGTGAAGCGATGCTTCTTAAATGATGATTATTAAGAGTGTGGAAATATTATGAATGTGAAGCGATGCTTCCCGAATGGTGATCTGTCAAGTATTGTATGCGAGTTTGTGAAATTGTGAAATGTGAAATGTGATTACTTATCTGCTACGAAACAACTCCTATGTGAAATATGAAGTAAATACTATGGCTTTTGGAAAATGTGGTGAGGTTATGAAACGGGAGACACTATGCAAATGTATAATTGCTTTTGTTTAATAATGAGGCATGATGTATCACATATTGAGGTATGATTGTGAACACGTGTTGCTTGGTGTTGAGACTTGTCATTACATATTCAAACTGCAAATTTAACTTGAAGGACGTACATGTTGATTACTTGGAAGACGAAAATTTTAATGCATATTTGGTTGAAATTATATGATTTTGAAATTGTGAAGGCAAAGTATGACGCATGTGTAGTTGCAACTATGTGATTGTGAAATAGATGGACATGAACTGCATGAAGTTGGAATTGCGATTTTGTGGATGATGCATTGACTAAGTGCTAATCTTTACATATATTAATATACGATGCTTGATATGCTATTCGAATAAACTTGTTAATTGTGCAATATACGGATGAAGTTTGTGTGGTAATGGGGAACTTTTGAACCTTTTTGCGAATGTGATTACGTGAGATTTATGTTGAAATGTCGCGATGCTTAGATCTGGACTACTTGGAACCTAGCATGACTTAGTTATACGATCACAGCATTATATCAACAATAGGAACGTGAAATGACTAGTATAAGACTCCAAGCTATGCTTGAAATTATAGAGTGCCTAGGAAGTAGGCCAGACTGAACGTGCTAGAACTTAGTTGTAGGTTGACAACTGCAGTATCACTTTCCTGGGTGATAGAACCAATGAAAATAAATATACTTCGAGCCTTGGTGTACCCTTATAATGGCGAGATCATACCCAAGACCTAATAAAACTATGCAGTCTTGCATACCATGCCAAAGTGGCGACGCGACACAAATACGACGTTTACGATACATTAAGACCACGTGTAGAATGGCAATCGAAAGGACTATGTGACACGGCAAGAAGAAGGCTTTGAAGATGCGACCATCAAATTTAGTTATTTTCGACGATACGACGAATCTCGACTTGGAATCCACGGTTTCATAGAACGACGTTACCATGATTAGGCTCGGGAGAAATGTGCGAGGAAGTGCGACCATCGTAGTTAGAATGACCGATTTTAAAATCAACAGTACTTACTTGGATCCTAAGTTCTTTTCGGGAAGTTTTGAATAACCATGAACCCTTATCTATTTAAACACCTCGTTTGACTCGCAATTTGCAAGTGATACCCATTATTTCTTTTTTCCTATATCGAGCCATGACTCACTTGGCGTGAAATTTGTGTCTGCCCTTATAACTTTGGACCTCATGTTTGAGTAGTATTCTTCAAATTCATAAGAACGATATCTGGTTTTATGAGCTTCTATCATTGAACTTCATTCTTAAAGTTGTCTGTAGTTATGACCTTCAGTGTGATCAAATCTCCAGACCTGTTTTTCTTCAAAGGATGGAATATTCTTCTCGGAACTTTGGTTCACCCCTTTATCTTATAACCATGTTTGTTGCAAGCTCTTTTTGGTATAAGTGAAATTCTTTTAGCTCGGTTTCACTACACATACTGTTTCACACTCAATGACTTTTCTTTCTTCAGCACCAAGTTAAGGCTATCATGCTCTCTTATTCCTTAATGGTTCTGAAAAGTTCCAATCACTTCGAGTTGCCCTCAACAAAACCGTTGAACCATTATCGGTGCTACTTCATGACATTTGTCTATATTTCTAAATTTTGACGCGACTAATCGTTTTAGGCCTTGACATGTTTCGATCAAAAAACCGCTGTCCGAAATTTTTTGCAAATTTTATCGGGCAGTCTGGTATGGGATTTAAGATTTCTAAAACTTTTATTCACCTTACCATTTTACTTTCGCATTTGCGTTACTCCTTTTCGTTCGTTGTACTGAGATCCCTTCGAGAGCACATTTTGAGATTCTATGAGGAATTCGCACCTTCTTAATATTTTATCTTGCAATGAGTTGTTTCTACTCTTTTCTACCTCGTTGCGCGAAATTGAAATCCGCGCTTTTCTACTACCTTATCTTGCAATGAGTGGTTTCCACTCTTTACTATCTTATTTCGTGAATGTACTTGCCTATTTTGTTTTCTCCAAGAACCTTTCATCTTGCTGTGCAACTATCCCATGTCCTTTCTTGCGCAACTGCCTCCTTTCAATGCTACTGTGTGATCATTCCCTGAACCCTATTTATAGGAAGAATCATAATTTTACAAGTACATCAGAATGGGTTTCACCCTGTTTTCATCACCCATCCCATGTTCTTTCGAGCTCTCATCAGAATTAGATTCTCAAGCTCTATGGGTTTTTCTTGATACCTCTAAACCATTTAATTCTCAGAATGGACGAGTTAAGTTTAACGGAACTTAGTCCTTGCCTTGTTTCAAACCAATTGTCAGTGATGAGATTTGAAAATGTCGAGCCAGAAATGTTATTCTTGTTTCCCTTGATAAAGTTTGGAGCCTTTCCGATGAAAGACATTTTGTGGTGCTTCTTCGAATTGAAATCGGCCCGTATCCAAGTTAAGACTGTTTGATTAAAATTTGAGTTCTTAATACATACTCCGAGTTTTTGAGGCGACACGGCAAGGGAAGGCGAAAGCTTAAATCTTTTAAGATACACGTGGGAAATAAGTTCTACAGACAAACACGCACTGAAACGATACACCAACAAGAGGTGTAAACATGACCAATAGAAGGACGAGAAATATTTCGCTTTTACGAACTGCTATATCGAGCTGCTAGGAAGTCGAACGTCGTGTTATAGAATTTCCCGAACTTGTTCGAACGTAGAAATCGTACTAAGAAAAAGTTAAGTTAGTCGCTTACGATCTGCGAGTTATGGCGATGAGAGATGTCGACGTAATCTTAGGAATGGACTGGTTGACCGCTAACTTTGCGAAGATTCGCTGTGACGAGAGGCAAATATCCCTACACGCCCCGAATAAGGAACCCATCGTATACCACAGAATCTCGATGAACCGACGAACCGCTATAATCTCTGCGCTACAAGCCACCGTGATGATAAAGAAAGGACGCCCCGCCTACCTCGTCTAGCTCAACGGAAAGGAAAAGGAGGAAAGAAGGATCGAAGACGTCGCTGCCGTACGAGATTCTTCACGACATTTTCCCCGAAGCGTTACCAGGACCGCCGCCAGATCGACAACTGGAGTTCGCGACCGATCCCGAACCAGGAGCCGCACCTGTGTCTAAGGCACCATACCGAATGACGCCAAAGGAATTGGAGGAACTAAAGATACAACTACAAGAGCTCATGGATTTAGGTTTCGTTAGGCCCAGTGTTTTGCCATGGGGCGCAACGGTGCTCTTCGTCAAGAAGAAAGAAGGGTCAATGAGAATGTGTATCGACTATAGAGAGTTGAACAAATTGACCCTCAAGGACAAGTACCCACTGCCGAGGAAGGACGACCTGTTGATCAACTCCGAGGAGTCGACGTGTTTTCAAAGACGGACTTAAAATCCGGATACCACCAGCTGAAGGTTCGCAAGGAGGATATACCAAAGACCGTTTTTCGCACGAGATATGGTCACTACAAGTTCGTCGTGATGTCGTTCGGTCTAGCCAATGCCCCAGCCGTATTTATGGACCCGATGAACCGAGTTTTTCCACCCGTACCTAGATACGTTCGTCCTATTGTTCATAGATGACATCTTAGTCTACTCGAAGGACGAGAAGGAGCACGCGGAGCACCTACGAATCGCACTGGAGACGCTAAGGAAGAAAAAGCTGACCACCGCACCAGTGTTAGTTGTACCAAAGCTTGGAGTGAACTACGTAGTTTACACCGACGCCTCGAAGGTCGGATTAGGATGCGTATTGATGCAGGACGACAAGGTGACCACCTACATGTCACGATAATTAAAACCGCACGAGTCGAACTACCCCATCCACGATTTAGAGTTAGCCACGGTAGTGCATGTCCTAAAGATTTGGAGGCACCGTCTCTACGAAGTTAGGTGTGAAATCTTTACGGACCATAAGAATTTGAAGTACTTTTCCGAGAAGAAGGACCTGAACATGCGACAACGGAGATGACTCGAGCTAGTGAAGGACTATGATTGTGGCATCGACTACCACCCCGCCAAGACAAACGTAGTAGCAGATGCTTTAAGCCGTAGAGACCATTCGCAACTCGCTGTTTTTCTAACCGAAGAGGAAGGCTTAGTACGAGAGTTGAGTAAGTTGCGGATAGAAGTAGTTAGAACACCCGAAACCGTAGAAGGCCGAATCGCCGCGTTAGTAATAGAACCTGATCTAAGGACGAGGATCATTGCAGCACAATGGCTCGACGTGAGATTGGAGGAGATTCGAGTCGAAGTAAGAACCGGTGAATCCGGAGGTTTTAGCGAGGCTTCCGACAACGCTCTCACCTTTGAAGGGAGACTGTGCGTGCCCAACGACGTGGAACTTAGGAACGAGATCATGAGCGAAACCCACGAAACCCCATACACTGCTCACCCCGGGAGCACAAAGATGTACCAGGATCTGAAGAAGTTCTTTTGGTGGAACGGCATGAAGAGAGATGTCGCAACTTTCGTGGAGCGCTGCTTAGCTTGCCAACAGGTGAAAGCCTTACACCAACGACCGTACGGGAAACTACAACCGTTTGAGATACCCGAGTGGAAATGGGAGCACATCGCTATGGACTTCGTGACTGCATTACCAAAGACCCTTAAAGGGAACACCGCGATCTGGGTGATCATCGATCGACTTACCAATAGTGCGCATTTCATACCAATCCCCGTAACCCATGGATCGGATAGGTTAGCTCGGATCTACATCCACGAGATCGTGCGATTACATGGAGTCCCAGTGACAATTACGTCTGATCGTGACCCAAAGTTTACCTCAAAATTTTGGGTTAGTCTACAACGCGAGCTTGGAACACGCTTAAACTTTAGCACCACTTTTCACCCACAGTCCGATGGACAATCCGAGAGGACGATACTAACTCTCGAGGATATGTTAGGAGCCGTGGTGCTCGACCGAGGCGGAAGTTGGGAGACCGCACTCCCTTTGATCGAGTTCGCCTACAACAACTTTCAAGCAACGATCGGCATGGCGCCATACGAAGCACTTTATGGGAGAAAGTGTAGATCTCCGCTCTACTGGGATGAAGTTGGCGAACGAAGAGCTTGGACTCGATGCAGTCGAAGAAATAGTCGAAATCGTTCGACAAATCCGCGCGAGAATGAAGGAAGCCAGGGACAGACAAAAGTCATACACCGACGTCCGACGGACCGACTTACAATTTCAAACCGATGATAAAGTTTTTCTCAAGGTATCCCCGTCGAAAGGGATAACACGTTTCGGTGTTAAGGGAAAGTTGAAGCCACGATTTATCGAACCTTACGAAATCTTAGAAAGAGTAGGACCCGTTGCGTACCGATTGGCGCTACCCCAAGCCTTGGGAGCATGCACAACGTTTTCCATGTGTCGCAGTTGCGGAAGTACGTGTTGATCTGAAGCATGTGATTCGTTACGAGGATATTTCTGTAAGCCCGGATCTGAGCTACGAGGAGCAACCCCGGATAATCTTAGATCGAAAGGTCCAAACCTCGAGAAATAAAACCACTGCCTTCGTAAAAATACAATGGAGAAACCACGGGCCCGAGGAAGTCACGTGGGAGCTTGAGGATAAGATGATGGAACTATACCCGGAACTCTTTCCGTAAAGGTACCAAATTTCGGGACGAAATTTCTTTTAAGTGTGGTAGGATGTAACACCCCGAATTTTCGAACCCTAATTTTAGAGCCCTAGAATTTATTTTTGATGCCGTGGAAGAGGTGAATTATTTGATAAGTGAATTTATTACATGAGTTTATTTGATTGAGAAGTTTGAAAAGTCAAATTTGTTGACTATTATGATGTGGCATATGTGATTAATTAATTTATGAGATGAATTATTTGATTAAGGGTGAGTGAGAATATTAGAGAAAATTTCCAAAAATACTAGCCACTATTATTTTGTGATTTTCGAAAATCACAGGTAGAAGGAAAGGAGTTATTTTATTTGACTTCTTATTTGATTTCTTTCCATACCTAGAATTTAAATATTCTACCAAATCTTTCCATAGCTCAAAAGATTATGCCATATATTATTTTAGTTAATAAAGAAATCCAATTCCTTATATATCAAGCAAAGTACACGCCTCTTTTAATTCCAAGATTTGGGAGAATTCTTTTATTTTATTTATTTTGCTCCGTGATATTTTATTCTACTCCGGAAAAATACCAAACGAAATCTTGGCTAATTAGAAGCCATAATTTTCGAAAATCCCATGCTTTGTGCCCTATTCTATTTTTGTTAATTCTTCTTCCATACTCCATAATATTTATTTATTTAATTGTGGAGAATAGAATCTTACCAAATATTCTAAAGATCTTATTGGACTCTATAAATAAGAGCCAAGACCCCAACCCTAGTTCATTATTTTCGCCCCCCTCATATTTTCGTCCCCCTCTCTTCTTCTTCATACTCTCTCAATTTTCTTCTACTTTACTCCATTAATCTTGCATCCCTTAAGAAGAAATTGAAGTTTGATCCAAGAATTCTTGAAGAACCAAGTCTTTACTTACTTTCTACCGATCGTTTTTCTCAAAAAGGTATTCTTATAATTATCTTCTTCTTCTACTTGATTCATCTTCTTTCTAACCGATTAATCGATACTCTTGAACCCTCATGCATATTAATTAAGCGAGAGTGGGATAAAAGGGACATAGAAAATATGTATGCATGTGGTGTGTGTGTTATGCGTGTGTGTTATGTGTGTGTGTGTCGAATATGTGTGTGTGTTGTGTGTTGGTGAAATACTTGAAGAGTTGATTTTCTTGCTTGCTGTATCCTATCAATTTCTAATTACACACTTCCTAGATCCAGTAAATCAACTAGATCACAAGGTCTAGAGACTCACAAGACTGGAAGTCTGGTCGTTGGTACGCAAGCAAACCTTCAAAACCCTCAACCACAGATACTAAACTAGCACAGGGAAGTAGGGATCGATCCCACAG
Organism: Salvia hispanica; assembly: GCF_029641045.1. Taxonomy (NCBI): domain Eukaryota; kingdom Viridiplantae; phylum Streptophyta; class Magnoliopsida; order Lamiales; family Lamiaceae; genus Salvia; species Salvia hispanica. The sequence continues at coordinate 41,391,797 of NC_142694.1, forward strand.
AGATGGACTCGTAAAATACATGCGTAGAGAATTGGAAACTATTTTTGGGTTGGCTGCTGCCACGCATATTTTGGGTTGAGGAATTTAACTAAGTGAATTTGGAAATAAAGTATGCTATGCTAACTGCTAGATCTAGGCAAAAAATGAATTATGTATAAGAACTAAATCAAATCAACTACTAGATCTGGGACTTCTACGAACATCTCTAGACCAAGGAGATTAAAACAAGTGGGGACCAAACTCTGAAAAAGGTAAGTACGGACAGAATCGAATCTGCAGCCTAACTAACTAAAGCATCAACTGAAAATGACTTCATCTTCTTCAACGAACACAAATAAATGCAGAGATCGAGAAAAAACAAACTCAGATGTAGATTGGAAACATAATTTTAACGGTAAACGAAACAACGACGGAAATCACACTACTAGACGAAGCAAACCAAGCAGAACAAAATCCCCATAATCTCATGCACAAATTTCACCTCCCCTGTTCAGATCCACACTTCGGATGCTAAATCCACTCCGGATCCAAGCATCCGAACAAAAATCCAACCGAACACAACTTCAATACCACGATTCTCGAATCTCCTAAAATATTCAGCAACAAATTCAAGAGAACATCTCAAATAAACAAACCAAAATAGCAAGCGTCATAATAATCAACACGAAATCCAACTTCATCAAGGCAAATCAAACGTAAACAGAACGGATAAACTGATTCAGCAACAAAACAACAAGCTCGACTTCCAAACGTGAAGTTCGAGACGGAACAGAGTAGTAAACAGAAATTAAGAGAACAATTGTTTCTTCGCCCTCAAGGGACGGTGATGCACTGATACGAGACTCCTGAAAACGAAAACCACCCCAAATTTCCCATATCCCTAGTGTGTGTGCTAAGAGCGTGACTGTGTGTGGAGTGTAACCGATCTGCCATTCTTGTTGCGCACTCCTTTATTTATAAGCTTCGAGGTGGGGCCCAGCGAGGTATTGATTGACTTGATTGCCCTCAGCTTTTGGCTTCCTTCCTCTAGCTTTTCCTCGTGATTCCGTTCCTGCTCCTCGCTAGATATCCTCCTCCAGCATCTCCTGGATCTAGCGCTACACACACACCTGGCTTAACAAAACTTGTTAGATCCAGCAGAAATGTGATGTTTTTCACTACATAACCAATGCATGAAATTAGCCTTATCAAACTGCTCACACTTAAACCATACTTGTCCTCAAGTATAAAGACAAGAAGAAAAGAAGAATAAGGCGAATTTCAAGCATGGTTATCCCCTTGACCGACTCTACAGACTCTAGACAAAACTCCTACACCTAGACACAACTGAGGCAAAGCTAGACACTAAAACAAAGAGTACATAATCACATAGGATGAAAACATATAAACACATATGCATGAACTGGTTTCAACTTTTAGGCAACCGTCCCCACAAGATTAAGATCAATCCAACAGGCTGCACTCCTCCAAATAGGCCTTTTTCTCCCCTCTACCTAGCCAACCTGTCAGCTCGTCAAGATAGCCTGTTACTTCCCCAATTGTTAGATTCACTCGATCGCTCATTCCTTACCAGGGATGTTAGGACCGATTCTCTCTTAAGTTATTGCCAAACCACTGAAGCCTCGGGTTATGAGAATTTCCTCCTTCTATCCTCCGTCACTATCCCCCTTTTTTTTCTTTTTTTTTTTTTTTTTTCTTTCTTTCTGGACTTCGTCCAGCTTATACCTCCTTGATTTCCTGGACTTCGTCCAGCTTATACCTCCTTGATTTTTTTCTCTCTTTTTATTTCCTCCTCTGGACTTCGTCCAGCTTATACCTCCAGATTTTATGATTATATATTTTCTCCTTTCCCCCTTTTTTATTTATATTTTTTTTTTTTTTTCTTCTCTTTTCCTTCAGCATTCAGTGGCAGACTTTTGACATATGTTAGCTCTAAGTGTTATCACAGGCTTATAACTCACCTCTAGAGTAGGGCTTCACAACTAGGCAAGTAAAGGCATTTACTATCGTTCTTGCTTCATTCAGATTGGTTCGGCTTACTAAAGAATCAGGCTTCTAAGTTGGAATACCTCCTATTTTCAATTGCTCTCCCTAAGGGAATCTGCCGTATTATATCCACTAGTTCATGCGACACACCCCTAGACCTACGACTCCTCAAAGCATAATAACACTGCATTGATTCCTCTCCCCCTCCCACTTCACTCAAGCTTGTCCTCAAGCCATCGTCGTGAAGGGGGGAAAACAGAGAATTCAATGCAGAATTAAACAACAATTTCACTTCTCACACTTAGACCGAGCAACGGGCTAAGTGGGAGAAGAATAAACCAACAGAAAACATAGAACTTCTCACACTTAGACCAAGCATTGGGCTAAGTGGGAGAAGATAGCATAAAACACAGCAACGCATGGAAATAAAACACAGAAAAAGAAACACAAAAACTAAAATTTACTTGGTCTGGGGAAATTGCTCATTTCTGGGGCTGGCTCCCGCGAGAGCCAGACGGTGGTGGAACACTGGGGCGGTTTGTTTTCACTTTCTTCTTCGCTGGTTGCTCCAGCTCTTCCTTTCCTTCTGCAGCTTGATCGAGTCCTGGTTTCCTCATTAGCATTTTCGTCCTCGGTGGATTTGGTTAGGGTTTGTAAGCTTAGAGAGAGAATGACAGTAGAGAGAGGGAGGAGCAAGTTGTGAAATTATTATGTGGAGAGAGAAGGTCGGTTCGCATCTTTTACACAGAAGAGAGAGACGGTTGCAGGCATGACATCAGCGACCGTACTCCTCCATAATTGTCGGCATTTTGAATTTCAAATTATAACTTCCCTCCTCAACTGCTCCTTCATGCACTCTTCCTCTAATTGATTCCCTTGACCGTGACCTAAAAAAAATATGAAGACCCCAGACTCCTGGGTCAAGGTTAAAGTACGAGACATAAATCCCCTTTGAGTTTGGGTCTTCGAAAATATTTTTGGAAATTTTTGAATTTTTATTTTGTTTGGATTTTCTTTGTCTTCTAAAGCAATTAAACTATGTACAATTACCTTTGAATATTCTCGAATCCCCTGGATCAGTGTGTAAAAACATAACATTTCCCTTGACCCAGGAGTTCATCGAGAATATTCCTTTGTCTGGCTAAGTGATAACTGAGAGCGCACGTAGTGGTATTTCCTCCACTACGCATAGCTCAGAATTATCCCTATAGACTTTCAATCTATGGCCATTAACAAGAAAAGGGACCGAGTTAGGAGCACTTCCCTGGATTTCCACTGCTCCGTGTGCGCGGAGGCCAACGATGGTATATGGACCTACCCACTTTGACTTCAACTTCCCTGGCATTAGCTTGAGTCTGGACTGAAATAGAAGTACTTTCTGCCCCACCTGAAGTTCCTTGACCCGGAGGTTCTTGTCGTGCCAGAGCTTCGTTCTTTCCTTGTACCACATTGCTGAATCGAATGCCTCTAGCCGTAGTTCCTCCAGCTCCTGTAATTGCAGCTTCCTTTCTTCTTCACATGCCACAGACTTCATATTCATTTCCTTAATGGCCCAGTATGCCTTGTGCTCCACTTCCACGGGTAAGTGACACATTTTCCCAAACACCAACCTATAAGGTGACATCCCGATTGGTGTCTTGTAAGCAGTTCTATACGCCCACAAAGCATCGTCAAGGCGTTTACTCCAATCCTTCCTTGTGGTGTTAACTGATTTTTCCAAAATACTCTTTATCTCCCTATTAGAGACTTCAGCTTGCCCATTCGATTGGGGGTGATATGGTGTAGACAATCTATGATGCACGCCGTATTTCCTCATGAGCGCTTCTATAGTGCGGTTGCAGAAGTGTGTTCCTTGATCTGAGATAATCGCTCTAGGAACTCCATATCTGCTGAAAATGTTTGACTTCAGAAACTTGGCCACCTCTTTAGACTCACAAGTGGGCGTAGCCTTCGCCTCTATCCATTTGGAAACGTAGTCTACAGCGACCAATATGTAAGCATTTCCGTACGACGACGGAAATGGGCCCATAAAATCCATCCCCCAAACATCGAAAATTTCGCAGATCACTATGGGCACTTGGGGCATCTCATCTCGTCTCGAGATTCCCCCTGTCTGTTGACACCTTTCGCAGCATTGACAGTATTCAAAGGCATCCTTGTTCAATGTAGGCCAGTAGAATCCACTGTCTAGAACTTTCCTTGCGGTTCTCCTTGGTCCGAAATGCCCTCCACACGCCAAGGAGTGACAATGATGGAGTACATCTCTTTGTTCCCATTCAGGAATGCAACGTCGAATTATCTGATCTGCACACATCTTCCAAAGATAAGGATCATCCCAGAAGTAATATTTGGCTTCGCTTTTAAGCTTCATCTTCTGGGCCCGGGAGGCTTCCCCTGAACTTGGCACCTCTCCCGTGACCAAGTAATTTGCCAGGTCTGCGTACCATGGTTCTGCGTTACGTACGCGCTTTCCTCGATCAGATTCTCCTGGACCTGTTAAAACTAAGACAGATTCCCAGCTTATCGGTCTAGGTGGTTCGTCCATATAGTACAAATGTTCTTCGGGAAAAACATCGGGAATAGCCTCGTCCGTATCTCCTTGATGAATTCTACTCAAGTGGTCAGCCACTCGATTCTCTGTTCCTCTTTTGTCTCTTACTTCCCAATCAAACTCCTGTAGAAGTAGGACCCATCGAATTAGCCTTGGCTTTGATTCTTTCTTAGCTAGCAAGTACTTTATTGCTGCATGATCAGTGAAAACAATAACCTTTGACCCAAGAAGATAAGGGCGGAATTTTTCGAACGAGTAGACGACAGCCAACATTTCCTTCTCCGTAGTATCGTAATTCTTCTGAGCTTGATTTAGTGTCTTGGACGCATAGAAAATTACGTAGTTTTTCCCATCTATCTTCTGCCCTAGGACGGCTCCCACAGCGAAATCGCTCGCGTCGCACATTATCTCAAAAGGGTGATTCCAGTCCGGTGCCCTGATAATTGGTGCGGACACTAGTCTCTCCTTGAGCAATTGAAATGCCCTCTTGCATCCCTCATCAAACTCGAACTCCACATCGTTGTGCAGCAAATGAGTGAGTGGTTGCGCAATTTTTGCAAAGTCCTTGATAAACCTTCGATAAAACCCTGCGTGACCGAGGAATCCTCTAACTTCCTTTTGATTTGTAGGGTAAGGTAGCTTTGCAATCACTTCCACCTTTGCCTTGTCCACTTGTATTCCTCTTTCAGAGACCACATGACCTAAAACAATCCCCTCAGTTACCATGAAGTGACATTTTTCAAAATTCAGAACTAGATGTTTCTCTTGACATCTTTGCAGCACTAGGTCAAGGCTGGCTAAACAAGTATCAAATGAGCCTCCATATACAGTGAAATCATCCATGAATATCTCGATGCACACCTCTAGTAGATCCGAAAAAATACTCATCATACAACGTTGGAATGTCCCTGGTGCATTACATAGACCAAATGGCATCCTTCGGTAGGCATAAGTTCCAAAAGGGCATGTAAATGTGGTCTTTTCCTGGTCCTCTGGGTTCACGAAAATCTGGAAATAACCGCTATATCCGTCGAGGAAACAGAAATACTGTTTGCCAGCCAGCCTCTCTAGCATCTGGTCAATGAATGGTAAAGGAAAATGATCCTTTTTGGTGGCTTCATTTAGTTTCCTATAGTCGATGCACATCCTCCATCCAGTGACCAGTCGAGTAGGCACCAACTCGTTCTTGTCATTCTTCACCACTTGTATTCCAGATTTCTTCGGTACCATGTGAACCGGACTGACCCACTCGCTATCTGGAATAGAGTATATGATTCCAAGGGACAGTAGTTTCAGAACTTCCTTGAGCACTTCCTCCCTCATGTTTGGATTCAGTTTCCTTTGTGGATCACGCCGAGCCTTTGCCCCTTCCTCTAGTCTGATGTGGTGCATGCAAAGATCAGGGCTAATTCCAACTAGGTCAGAAAGTGTCCACCCTATGGCCTTCTTGTTCCTCCTTATTACTTCCAGCAGCGCACTCTCTTGGTCTTCAGTCAAGCGGCTGTTAATTATCACTGGACAAGTTTCTCCTTCCTCCAGGTATGCATACTTTAAATTTTCAGGCAAAGTTTTCAACTCCTTCTTCGGTGTGATGGCTTCCTGAGGTAAAGGGTTCTCCGCCTTACTTCTTGGCGCCATTTCCTCTAGATTCGCTCCCTCGTCTGGGCTCTTCTCCTGAACAGATCTGGCTGATTGGAATGATAGTGGCTGGTGGCAGAATGCCATGATCGCTTCATTGATCTGATCATCTGTCAAGTCCTGTGTGAAAAAAGTTTCACACCATCCTGTCACCTCCTTTTCTACAGTCTGGCTCAGCTCCGAATTGTCAAACTGTTCCTGCATTAGTTCAGTCTCAAGATATTCTTGGACTAGGGGGTTAATTACATCTACAACATGCAAGTTTTCAACATCAAGCGGTTTTTTCATAGCTTCTTCAATGTTGAAGGTGTATTTCTCCCCATGATAGTCCAGGCATATGGTTCCATCAAACACATCAATAACAGTCTTCGCGGTGCGAAGGAAAGGTCTCCCCAGTAACACCCCACTAGACTCAGTAGATTCATTTCCCCTCATTTTTATCACATGAAAATCAGCTGGGTATAGGAAATCATGCACTCTAACTATAACATTTTCCAATACTCCCTCAGGAGAGATGCATGTTCTATCGGCCAACTGAATCACTACTTTAGTATCAACCAAACTGACTCCCACCAATTTTTTATATATTGACAGCGGTAGGACATTTATCGAAGCACCTAGATCACACATGGCATGCTCAATTTTAATATCACCTATAGAAATAGGAAGAGTGAACATACCTGGATCTGTACACTTTGACGGCATCCTCCTCTTTTGTATCACGGCGGATACATTTTCTCCTATAACAATCTTCCCATCAGGTTTGGTTTTTCCTGCTATGAATTCCTTGATGAACTTGCTGAAGGTGGGTATTTTCAGAGCCTGCAAAAAGGGTAGGTTAATCTCCAGCTTACTAAATATTTCCACAAGGTCCTCAGTATCATCTTTCTTTTTCTTGGCTTCTCCTCGATATGGGAATGGTTTGGGTCGCTTTACTGCATTCGTGGAACTCCCTGCTGGGGCTGCACCTGTCTCCCTGCTTCCCTCTTTAAGTTCCAACTCAGGTTCTGGATCAAGGAAAAATGGGTCACTTAGTCGAGGCATAGATCCCCTTAAATCTCCCTCCTGGAGGTCATCCTGTATAGGAATTTCTCTGAGTCCAGGATCATCTCCTCGAGACTTCTGATTCCCCTTTTCTCCGTTCATCTGTGAGGGTGTCTCCTCGTTTATCACTTGCTTCGGTCCTTCATAGCCTTTCCCCGATCTCAAGGTAATTTGACTAATATTTGCTCGGTCTGGTGGTTTGACAGTGGCAGGCAATTTCCCTTCATTTCCCCGCATTTCGTTCAGCGACGTGGCCAACTGGGACATCTGCTTTGCCAACATGTCCATGGCAGACTTCTGCTCCTGCTGGGCATCTTGAATTTTGTGCACCACGTCATTGTTAGCCTGCATGTTATTCTGCATGTGTTGTTGGAAATTTACCAGGTCATGCACCATGTCATCAAGATTCCGCTGTGGTCGGAAACCTTGAATTGAACTGGGATTAAATCCTTGATTTTGATTGGTTCCAACCACCTGGTTCTGGCGAAAATTTCCCTGACCTCCTTGATTATTGTTGTACTGGGTTGCTGGACCTGGGTGACTCTGTTGGAAATTTTGATTGTTTCCTGAATTGTTCCTCTGATGCGGTGGCACATAAGAATTCCCTTGGTTGCTCTGGTTCCTGTTGTTCCAGTTATGCTGATCCCCTTGGTTACGGAAATTCCAGTTGTTCAACCCCTCTTGCTGCTTCCCTGCCCAGTTAGAATTATGCTGTGGTCCTTCCTGATTCCGGCTGGGCCATGTCTGCTGGTTCTCCGCTGGACCTGGGTGTTGTGACTGTGGTTGTTGGTTCCCTTCAGCCCATCTGAAACAAGGATTGTCCCTCCATGGTGCCTCCTTAATCTTCCACTGGTTCCAGTTGGTATTTTGATTACTTTGATTCCAATTCCCCATTGCATTCACTTGAGCTTGGAAATCTCCATCGAGTGAGGGATTATTGTAAAATTGAAGCTGATGTTCCTCTTGACCTGGGTTTTTTTCCTTATCAGTCGACCCAGGGGTATTTTTCTTTTCAATGGCATTTAGCAGTGCCTTCTCCAGTCGATCTATTCTGTCTCTAACCTCTTCTCCTTCTCGTTCCTTAACTGTGTTCGCGGAGCTTCTCCTCATGATAGCACGCGGGCAGTCATACGCCTTCTTCGCGTCGATTAATCTTCCCAGAATCTCGCGTGCCTCGCTTGCCTTATTCTTGGTGAAATTCCCCCCGCTCGAGGAATTCATTAAGTCCTTGGACTCAGGATTTGCCCCTTCGTAGAATAGATAAAATGTTTCAGCCTCCGTCATCCTGTGATTTGGGCAAGCGTCAAGCAGGCCTTTAAACCGAGACCAATATTGGCTTAAAGATTCATCGTAGTCCTGCTTACACTCTTGAATTTCTTTTTTCAAAGCGTTTGTCTTATTGGACGGAAAGAAATAGTCCAGGAACTCCAATTTGAAATCCCTCCATGTGGTGATCGAGTCAGGTGGAAGCCTCAGCAACCAAGTGTTTGCCTCTCCTTTCAATGCAAATGGAATCGCTCGCAGGCGATAGTCCTCCTCGGTAGTTTCGTTAGGCCTTTTCTGGATGCTACATAGCTTACTAAACTCGTTCAAAAACTCATAAGGACACTCATTCCTCCGTCCAGAGAATGTAGGTAAAACGCCCAGCACATTCGTCTTGATCTCAATAGACCGCTGACGTTGATTTGACACTATGGCATGAGCTGGCTCTCCGTCGAGATGTGCAGTTAGCGAACCAATCTCTGGGTCTAGGTCCACTAAGTTTGCCATTACAGACTCCTCTTCCTCCCTTTCCGAATGCTCAGTTTCTGACGACGACCGTGAATCCTCTTTCCCCGATGAATTCCACTCTTCTTCACTCCCTGATTCAAACGGAAATGGATCTACAGTTGACAACCCCGATCTGGTAGTTATGGCGGATGTTGATTCCTTAACTTGCCACTTCAACTGCACGTTCCTTGACCAAGATGGGTTGCTCCAGATTCCTGACCTTGAGCCCTTGCTCATAAACTGCCAAAAGCGAAATTCAAAAGATTAAAACTATTTACACCAAATCTCTAAACACATAAACAAACTACGCCATCCATCCCCGGCAACGGCGCCATTTGAAGAGTTGATTTTCTTGCTTGCTGTATCCTATCAATTTCTAATTACACACTTCCTAGATCCAGTAAATCAACTAGATCACAAGGTCTAGAGACTCACAAGACTGGAAGTCTGGTCGTTGGTACGCAAGCAAACCTTCAAAACCCTCAACCACAGATACTAAACTAGCACAGGGAAGTAGGGATCGATCCCACAGAGATGGACTCGTAAAATACATGCGTAGAGAATTGGAAACTATTTTTGGGTTGGCTGCTGCCACGCATATTTTGGGTTGAGGAATTTAACTAAGTGAATTTGGAAATAAAGTATGCTATGCTAACTGCTAGATCTAGGCAAAAAATGAATTATGTATAAGAACTAAATCAAATCAACTACTAGATCTGGGACTTCTACGAACATCTCTAGACCAAGGAGATTAAAACAAGTGGGGACCAAACTCTGAAAAAGGTAAGTACGGACAGAATCGAATCTGCAGCCTAACTAACTAAAGCATCAACTGAAAATGACTTCATCTTCTTCAACGAACACAAATAAATGCAGAGATCGAGAAAAAACAAACTCAGATGTAGATTGGAAACATAATTTTAACGGTAAACGAAACAACGACGGAAATCACACTACTAGACGAAGCAAACCAAGCAGAACAAAATCCCCATAATCTCATGCACAAATTTCACCTCCCCTGTTCAGATCCACACTTCGGATGCTAAATCCACTCCGGATCCAAGCATCCGAACAAAAATCCAACCGAACACAACTTCAATACCACGATTCTCGAATCTCCTAAAATATTCAGCAACAAATTCAAGAGAACATCTCAAATAAACAAACCAAAATAGCAAGCGTCATAATAATCAACACGAAATCCAACTTCATCAAGGCAAATCAAACGTAAACAGAACGGATAAACTGATTCAGCAACAAAACAACAAGCTCGACTTCCAAACGTGAAGTTCGAGACGGAACAGAGTAGTAAACAGAAATTAAGAGAACAATTGTTTCTTCGCCCTCAAGGGACGGTGATGCACTGATACGAGACTCCTGAAAACGAAAACCACCCCAAATTTCCCATATCCCTAGTGTGTGTGCTAAGAGCGTGACTGTGTGTGGAGTGTAACCGATCTGCCATTCTTGTTGCGCACTCCTTTATTTATAAGCTTCGAGGTGGGGCCCAGCGAGGTATTGATTGACTTGATTGCCCTCAGCTTTTGGCTTCCTTCCTCTAGCTTTTCCTCGTGATTCCGTTCCTGCTCCTCGCTAGATATCCTCCTCCAGCATCTCCTGGATCTAGCGCTACACACACACCTGGCTTAACAAAACTTGTTAGATCCAGCAGAAATGTGATGTTTTTCACTACATAACCAATGCATGAAATTAGCCTTATCAATACTCATGCGCGATATATATAAATGCTAGATCTAGATTTAATATGCGAGTAAACTATATATAGTGAACATGTTTATGTTTGGTCATATTAAGTTAAGTCGTTGGGAAAAGGGAAAAACGTCGAGACATGCATGAATTAGGTTTTGAATTGTGAATTTGATTTGTATGTACCTATGTGATTTAAAAGGTGAAACCCCGGTTGCAAAGTCAGATAAAGGAAAAGAGAAACTTACTTGAAATCTAAGCAGTCGAGGTGGGCTTTATTCTTAAACTCTTTTACTTCTTGCAAAATATTGATTGGTGTTATAAGGGTGGTTTAACTGTTATGCCATACCTATATTTGTTTTATTGTGATATTGTGCCTGAAGCCTAGTTTGTGAGTTCGCTCCATTAGGCCAAGGTTTTGGATATGTTATACGAATTCGGGTCTGAGTACGGGCCGCAAACCCTACCAGGCTGTGTACACGAGGGGATCGTGAGCCGTCCTTGCTAGTCGGCCGGTCTCGTGGGCGAAAAGTGTGGCCACACTTTCGTCGCACCATGGATATGATTGTGGAATTTGATGAGAAAATGGGAGATATTTGATTGGCCAATCTATGAAAATATTTTGTGACACTCGATGATATTTTATTTTGATAAATTGTAAAACTCGAGTTCACTTGGTAAGGGTGGCATAACTTATAAAATGTTTTGGCAACGAGCTCACTGAGTATTTCAAAATACTCAGCCCTGCATGTGTTTTCCTTATGTACAGGTTGAATGACGACGAGCGGTGGCGGGTGTTGAGCATGATAAATAATTAAGATGGATGTTATGAACTTCAAGCGTAGTTGTGTCTTCATACATGGCTATTCTTTCTCTTGGTCGTTTTCCGCTGAGTTCTGATGCACCTTAGAGTTCGTCGTTTTTGGATATTTACATCTTTCCTTCGATTTGAGGCCTTAGACTTTTTCTTGTGATTCTATCTTAAACATTATGTCATACTCTTGAGAATTTGATCGTTATTTATGATACCCCTTTCTCTTTCTCATTCAAGCTTTTAGGCTAAGTTGTCGCTTTAAATACTCTGATAGTTCTTTTATATCTCTTTGTCAAAATTCTTTAAATGAAACCCTAGCCTTGTTCATTTCTTCGAGTCCGGTTGGTAGCAGTTGCCGCATTTATTGTACCCTAGGAGAGCGGGCTGTTACAATAATGGTCTAATACGTTTTGGTATAGAAAATAGAATGCAGAAAATAAATACTATAGATTTCAATAAAAATAAGTATAAAATAAAAATAACTATCCCCTCTTGATATGATTTTCCCTAATCCTTCATTGATTTTAGTATCTTCTTTACTGTTCTTTAGTGTTTCATCTTGTTTCTTATGAGTTGTTTTTTTGTCTATTCGGGTTTCAGGAAAGCTATCTGGAGATTTGATAGTGTTTTAGATCTAACTTTGTTACTCCTCTGTTTTGTGAGGGTTGATCTCCCCTCTCCTAGTAGTCGTATCGGTTGATGAGGTGATGGATTCGCCGAGTTCGGGAGGGTCCGTTAACTCGCAGAAGAAGATAATAACGCATAAAAGATCAATGAACGATAAAAGATAAACTGAATTGATATTTTTTGAATGAATAATATGAAGGTCTGTATTTATAATATGTGGAGATAATATTCTACCTAAATATAGTTAATTATTATAATTCTAAGCAAAAGATATGATAAATTAATAAACTATGGAAAAGATATGATAATTCAATACTAAGTATTGATACTGGAATATTACCGAAGATGTACTCGTATCATCTACACTCAACATATTCTAGAACCAATTGGTGATAGGAGTGACCCATTAGACTTATATTGGTTTCATTATTATTATATTTTTATTTTATTTGCAAACTCCCTCTCTCAAAGCTCTTCAAGGTGAATTTTGGAGAGATTGGACTTTTATTTAGACTGGGGATATATTATTGGGTCAACTATTTTTCAATTTCAATCCAGATTTACTGCTCGATTAGTTAAATTTAAAAACCCCCCCTCCAGCGTCCCCATTTTATTAAAATGGAAATGTTTTTTCGAACACTTCAATTGCCGTAACTTTTTTATGGATGCTAATTATCATCCGCATGAAAAGTAACTTTTAGGTAGTTATGATTTTTCCCTACTCCACATATATCTAATCCCATTAAAGTGTATTTTCCATTAAAAGTCTTCATCTGTGTCTTTTTCCTTTGAAAGTGTTTTCATCAAGCTAGAGTGTTTTTTCCTTTTTTTTTAGTTTGCAAATTTTCATAAATATCATTCTTCAAAATCAAGACCCCTCACCTCTATATAAACCTATGTTCTTCATATATATTCCATCAAAACTTACATCCAACAATACAAATATTTTCGAAGAAAATGGAAAATATGAGAGGAAAAGTGGTTGCGTTGTTGTTAATGATGGTGTTTGTGTCCGCGCATGGGGATTGTTACGATGATTGTATGAAGGGATGCACTAAATTCCCTGCAACTTGCGATGTCGACTGTCGTCTACATTGCTCCCGTGATTCCAACGCCGAAATGTTGCCGTCCTCCGCTCCTAGTCATGTGTTTCATCGTGGCGGTCCGGAACTCAAAGAGGGAGAGGAATGAGGGTTGCTTGAGCACTTCATAATTTGAAAACTACATACAATAAATATTGTGATGAATGTGTAAGAGCATTTTAAAAAATTGTTCAATTAATATAAATAAATTATTAGATAAATTGAAATGGAGATTATTGACTATGATGTATTTTCATTTTAATTTTAATATTCTAATAACGGTGTCGAAATGACTTAAAATTCACAAGGTATACGTCAAAGTTTATCCCTTCCACCATGTATTTTTTGGATGTTTAGTCTTTTATCACACCCAACTTAGATATGAAAATCAAATGCGGAATAAAAGAGATCGAAAAAATTCTAAAGACTACTGCAGTATAATTATACTATTATGCTTGAGAGATTATTTCTCAATTGTTACACAACATTTGATTTGCTTCAATTCTAAGTATACATGAAAGATACTATTTTCTTGATATGTTTTCCAAAATCCTTCATTCATTCTCCTCTTAATTCTTTCCTTTAATGAAATCTTCTTTCCAATTTAAAGCCCAATTGTACACCTTTCAATGTGAAATTTAAAGGGATTGGACTTTTTTTCTGATCAGGTTGGACTAGCCCTTTATCAAATTGACTCAATTTACCATGTTAATTAAATTTGGCCCACATTCGGCGTTTGGCTCTCATACGATAATAGAATTAATAGGGTTTCATCCTAAACCAACTGGTGTTTGGAAGAGTGACCCGTTACACTTATATATTGGTTTCAGGGGGCTCTTTTTACATCAATGTGTGATATTAATTTACTCCCTCCGCCCGCCATTAGGAGTCTCGGTTTACTACTTTAGTCCTTCCGCCATTAGGAGTCCCGATTCCCTTTTACTATAAATGTTAGGTACACCTCACTTTCTATAACTCATTCTACTCACATTCTATTGTAAAATTAAAATATAAAAATGGGTTACTTATTCCACTATGTTTTCTCACTCACTTTCCTTCTTATTTCTTAAAATCCGCGTCAAACTAAAATGAGACTCTTAATGGCGGATGAAGATATCAGTTAATTTTATTTCAATTGCCAAAAATTCTGATTTTGACAATTTTAACGGGTTTTACTCATATTCAGAAGCCAATTTAGACATTTTTTACTTGTAGCCATGACTATTTCAATTTTTCCTTAAAATTAAAATATTTTTTCAAACACTTCAATTACCGTCTACTCTCTGTTGGAACAATAAATTGCTAATTATCATCCGCATTAAAAGTATTTTTTTTGTAAGTGTTGACTTTTCCCTTGCTCCACATATATCTATCTAATCCCATTCCATTAAAAGTCTTTATCTACAGTGCTTTTTCAGTCAAAAGTGCTTTTTCTATAAAGTGGTTTTTTTCCAGTTTCAATTAATTCTTAGTTTCTATTATAGATATAGTGGCTAATTTTCATAAATATCATTCTCCAAAATCAAGACCCCTCACATATATGTCGCATCAAAAAATTACATAATTTTGTAAGAAAATGGAAAACATGAGAGGAAAAATGGTTGCTATGTTCTTAATGATGGTGTTTGTGTCCGCGCATGGCAGTTGTTACGACGATTGTATGAATGGATGCGGTGATTTCGTTACAAATTGCTCTGTCACCTGTCGAAACCAGTGCTTCACCCGTCCGCGTGGTCCCACCACCGCGTCGGTGCCATCCTCCGCTGCCGGTCATGTGCTTCACCGTGGCGGTTCGGACCTTGAAGATGGAAAGCAATGAGGCTTACTTGAGCACTTATGTTGTAGCACAATATTGTGATGAATTTGTAGGAGCATTTTAAAAAAAATTTGCAATCATATTGAAATGATTATATATGATGTGTTTTAATTAGTACTCGTATGGCAACAACATAAAGACGTTCTCATATTCATATTTATCACTAATTTTATGTCATATGACTCGCAACCATGCTCAAGAAAAGCTTACTTATTGGTTTTGATAACTGAACCGATTATGATCGGTTATATGAATGGTTCCTATTATCAAATCACTACGCATGGGGTTCTCGGTTAGAATCAAGAATGGTTTTGGTTTAACTAAAAGAACTTTAGAATTTATAATTTCAAGAATAGATAATTTACATACTCCACGTGTCCACCATTTAAAGATATGTTTTATTCGACACGAGTTTTATAAAATTATTTAAGTTATATGAAATGAGTGAAAATAGTTATAGTAGAATGTGTGTAAAAAAGAGTTAGTGGATCATAGTGTCCAGTAACTAAAATAAAAAAATGTGTATATTTCTCTAAACGGCAGAGAAATCAAAATGACAAAATGTGTCAGATTTTAGGATTTAGGTGGACGGAGCGAGTACCGTTTATTTTGGATAAACTTTGTAGTATGACATAAAACTTTGGTTACAGAATTTTGTAAAGTGCCTCCGAAATTTCAATCACAAAATCTCAAATATTGCCTTAGGAAAAAAACTGGATGCCGTTGACTTTTCGATAGAGTAGCATGTAGTACTAAATACTACTACCTCCATTCCATAGTAGTGAAGACGTTTCTTTTTGGCACGGAGATTAAGAAAAATTGTGTTAGGTGAGTTAAGTAAAAGGAGAATAAAGTGGAAAATGAAAAAGGTAGAGAGATGAAGAGAGAAAAAAATAAGAGAGAATAAAGTAGGTGTGGAAAAATGTGTTGACTTTTACTATAAAAGAGAATTATCTATTACTATGGAACGTACTAAAATGACAAAATGACTCTATTGTTAGAGGGAATATAATGGCTTAAAATTAAAGTCTTTTATCAAACACATCCACTGCATGCCGTTGACTTTTCAATGGAACCATAAATTGCTAATTATCAATTGCATTAAAATTACATTTTTTAAAGCGTTGATATGTGGCCGGCCTTCATATACATCAATCCAACATATATTTCAGCTAACAAGAGATGAAATACATAATCTGCATTATCAACCCTTTCAAAAGTGTCTTATCTTTAAAAGTGGTTATTTCTTTATTTCCATTATATACTAATGGATATTTTCCATAAATACCTCTCTCCGAAATCATAATACCTCACATATATAAAAATCTACGTTCATCACATATACCCCATCGAAAAAATCACATCCAAAAATAAAAATATTTTTCGAAGAAAATGGAAAATATGAGAACCAAAATGGTTGCGTTGTTGTTGATGATGGTGTTTGCGTCTGCGCATGGGACTTGTTTCATCGATTGTATGAAGGGATGCAGTGGAAGCGTTATAGCTTGCATTGCCCATTGTATAGGAAACTGCCACAACCCGAGTGGTTCCAACGACACATCGGTACCATCCTCCGTTGCTAGTCCCGTGTCTCAACGTGGTGGTCCCGAACTCAAAGAGGGAGAGTAATGAGAGGCTTGCTTATATTGTTGCACAATTTCATTACTACAATAAATCTTGCGGTGAACACATTGATTGTTGCCTCTTTGAATTTGTGAAAGCATTTTAAAATTGTGCAATTAATATACAAAAATTATAAGATAAATTGAATTGGACATTACTGATTATGATGTATTTTAATCTCATACTCTAGCATGCCAACATACAGAAGTTCCCATAATTTTATGTCAAATAACTCACAGTCTTAATAGTATATACTGACAGTTTTTTTTAATATTTCACATATATATAAACATATGTTCTTCATAGACAGTTCATGTTAGTATTTGTGAGTATTCCAATTTTTGCTAAAAATTGAAATATTTTTTCGAACTCTTCAATTGCCATCTACTATTTGATGGACCCATAAATTACTAATTATCATCCGCATTAAACGTTTTTTTTTTGTAAAAGTTGATTTTTTCCATTCACATATATCTAGTCCCATTAAAGTGTTCAAATTTTGACTTATTTAAAAGAAATAATAAAGGCTAAGTTTTTTCTAATTCATCTTAATTAGGGTTCAAAATATTTGTTCAAGAACTGCACCATATAAGCGTAGCAGCTGCCGTTGATCTTGGTATAAGTGCAGCTTCCGTTGAGCCAGCTGGATCAACAACCATCCACGTCAGTGGTGGATCCCGAAATTTTTTAACCAAGGGGTGTGAGTCTTATAATATAAAGTTACTCCTACATAACATGCATAAACTAAAAATTAATACTCCTTCTGTCCTAGCATAAGTGAAGAGTTTTTATATAGCCACGGAAATTTAGGTAGTGTTATTTAGTGAGTTAAAATTACTATATACTCTCTATGTCTATCAAATGCTGTCCATATTTGATTCGACACGGGTTTTAAAAAAATGTGAAGAAAGAGCGTTGAAAAAGTTAGTTGAATGCGGATACCACTTTTATATACTCCTTTCGTCCCATTAAAGATGACCCACTTTTCATTTTGGTATGTCTCAACTAAGATGACCAATTATTAAAAATGGAAACACTTTTCTCTCTACTTTATTCTATCTCTCTTACTTTACTTTCTCCACTTCATACACAAAATAAAGTTGCATAAATTCACGTGTCGCCCAAAGAAGGGGTCATCTTCCTTTAAAATTTATTAATTTTATATTTTAGGATTTTTTTTCTCATTAAAGGCAAGACCTGTTCTACACTAAAAACACCATAATAATTTTTTTTTCTATCTCTCTTACTTTATTAATTGTGCATTAAATTCATTTCGTTTCAAAAGTTTTCATTTTCAATTGACGGATCATATATATAGCTGATAGTTAGGAGTAATATGGTGGCATGGTTTAAGAGTAATATGGTGGCATGGTTTAATCAGGATTCATTTATATGCAAAAGGACGTAGATAGAATAAAACAATTCAAAATTACTGTGCTTAAAATTGATAAAATATAGTTTTTCAAACACTTCAATTCCCGTGAACCTAATTATCATCCACATTAAAAGTATTTTTTTTCAAACGTATTGATATGTTGCCTTCCTCCACATATATATAGTATATTTTGAAATATTGTGATATTAAGTAATCCTTGCGAATTACATGCTTAAAGAGGATTGATTATATAAAATTATATAAATATTTTACTTTTTTTTCTGAATTATAATCTTAATGTGATTCTATAGAACTTTATAATTCAATAGTCTATTTGAAAATTCAATTCTTAATTAGTACTAGTACACTTATTGGTCTCAATTCAATAGTACACTTATTGGTCTCAATTCACCATCTAATCGTTGGAGGATATAATTTAGATAACATGAGATGAAAAACATAATCCGTAAAATATCATCCCTATTAACAGTGCCTTCATCTAGAATGCTTTTTCTTTAAAGTGGTTATATCCTCAATTTCCATTATAGACTAATGGATATTTTCCATAAATATTCCTCTCCAAAATCACAGTCCCTCCCATCTATATAAACTTATGTTCATCACATATATGATATATCCCATCAAAACTCACATATATCCAACTATCCAAGTGATCCAACCATACAAATATTTTCAAAGAAAATGGAAAACATGAGAGCCAAAATGGTTGCTTTGGTGTTAATGATGGTGTTTGCGTCTGCGCATGGGACTTGTTTCATCGATTGTATGAAGGATTGCAGTGGAAGCGTTATAGCTTGCACTGCCCATTGTATAGGCAACTGCCACGACCCGGCCGGTTCCGACAACACATCGCTGCCATCCTCCGTTGCTAGTCCCGTGCTTCAACATGGCGGTCCGGAACTCAAAGAGGGAGAGCAATGAGAGGCTTTTGCTTATATTGTTGCACAATTTCATTACTACAATAAATCTTGCGGTGAACACATTGATTGTTGCCTCTTTGAATTTGTGAACATGTATTTTAAAATTGTGCAATTAATATACAAAAATTCTTGGATACATTGAATTGTACATTACTGATTATGATATATTTTAATCTCATACTCTAGCATGCCAACATACAGAAGTTCCCATAATTTTATGTCAAATAACTCACAGTCTTAATAGTATATACTGACAGTTTTTTTTTTAATATTTCACATATATATAAACATATGTTCTTCATAGACAGTTCATGTTAGTATTTGTGAGTATTCCAATTTTTGCTAAAAATTGAAATATTTTTTCGAACACTTCAATTGCCATCTACTAATTGATGGACCCATAAATTACTAATTATCATCCGCATTAAACGTTTTTTTTTTGTAAAAGTTGATTTTTTCCATTCACATATATCTAGCCCCATTAAAGTGTATTCATCCATAGTGTATTATCCATTAAAAGTCTTCATCCAGTGCGTTTTTTCCTTTAAAAGTGTCTTCATGTAGCTAGAGTGTTTTTCCTTAATTCTAGTTTCCATTATAGACTAATGGCAATTTTTCATAAATATCATTCTCCAAAATCATGATCCTCATCCTCACATATATATAAATTAAACCTATGTTCATCACATGTATCCATCAAAAAATCACATCCAACAATACAAATATTATCAAAGAAAATGGAAAATATGAGAGCCAAAATGGTTGCGTTGTTGTTAATGATGGTGTTCGTGTCGGTGCATGGGGATTGTTACGATGATTGTATGAAGCGATGCATTGGACCTGATGTAGTTTGCTCTTTCGACTGTGTAAACCGGTGCTCCAGACCTCCGCATAATCCCAAGGCCGAAATCCCGCCATCCCGTCATGTGCTTCACCGTGGCGGTTTGGACCTCGAAGATGGAAAGCAATGAGGCTTACTTGACCATTTATTGTTGCATAATTTGAATACCATATAATAAATATTGTGATGAATTTGTAAGAGCATTTGAAAAAATTATGCAATTAATAAAAATAAATTGTTAGATAAATTGAAATGGAGATTGGTGGTTATGATGTATTTTAATCTTATAATACTCTCGCATGCCAACATATAGGTGTTCGCATATTCATATCTATCACTAAGTGAAGAGTTTCTATATAGCCACACAGCCTTAGGTAGTGCCGTTTAGTGAGTTAAATTACTATATATTTCCTATGTCTATTAAATGTTGTCCACATTTTACTCACACGGGTTTGAAGAAATATGAATAAAAGAGAGTTAAAGCAGTTAGTGGAATATAAATATCACTTTTATATACTTCCTCTGTCCCAATAAATATGAAACATTTGGTTTCCGGCACAAGATTTTATGCAAGTGTTGTTTTATGAGTTAATGAAGAGAGAGTGATGTTTCCATTTTAGGAAATGTTTCATTTTTAGTGGGACAACCCAAAAAGGAAAACGTTGCATTTCTAATAGGACAGAGGGAGTATTAGTTTTATAATAAAATGTGATTGTAACGAGTCAGTGAAGAGTAGGGTCCATTTACTAAAAATGGAAAAAATCAAAATGGACAATATTTTATTAATGGACCGAAATATGGACAATATTTGGTTGAAAAAGGAAGTAATAAATTAGGATATAGGAGTAGTAAAAAAGCAGGAAAGACAAAAAAGGATAAAGCAAAATAGAGAAAAAAAGAAGATATAGCAAAATAAAGAAGAAAGTTAATTATTGCTGAAAAAAAAGAAATGTATCACTTAGCCTACTACATCTATTAAAAGAGTCTTCACGAGTTGCCTTTTCTTTTAAAATTGTCTTCATCTAGAGCATTTTTTTCCCGTAAAAAATTGTGATCATATGGGTTGCTTTTTCCTTTAAAAGTGTATTTTTCCTTTAAAGTGTTTATAATTTTTTATTTTCCATTATAGAAAAATGGCTATTTTTCATAAATACCTTCCTCCAAAATCAAGATCACTCACATATATATAAACCTATGTTCTTCATGTATATCACATCAAAAAATCACATAAAACAATATGTAAAGGCAAAACATATTCTTGAGTCCTTATACTTTAATCAAAATGTTCATTAGGTCCTTGTACAATTTTTTCGTTTTAATAGGTCCTTATACTTTTCACAATATTTTTATCAGGTCCTCGTACAATTTTTCGTTTTATTAGGTCCTTATACTTTTATTATCTTTCATTAGGTCCTTGTACAATCTTTTATTTTAGGGAACTTTTTACATTTATCTTGGATAATAATCTAAATTTAATTAAACTTAATGAACTTTTTAATATTCCATTATTTAACTTAGCATAGTCTATAAAGATAATATCATCTTGTTATCCAATAATCTCAATAAGTTGTAGATAATAATAAAAAGATTAACCGTGATGATTGAAGATTAAAATCGAATTTTTTTTAGAATAACTATCCGAATTTTCAATTGATTATTTATATTTATATTGAAAGGTATGTTTCCCTGAATATTTATAATCATAAGATAAGTTAAATAATAAAACTAAAGGTTCATTAAATTTAATTAAATATAAATTATTATCTAAGATAAAAGTAAAAAAATATCTTAAAATAAAAAATTGTATAAGGACCTAATAAAAGTTATAATCAAAGTATAAGGACCTACTAAAACGAAAAAATTGTACGAGGATGTGATGAAATTTATGAGAAAGGTGTAAGGACCTATTAAAACGAAAAAAATGTACGAAAAACTAATGAACATCTTGATTAAAGTATAAGGACATATGAATGTGTTTTGCCACGTATAAATTGAAATGGATGTATTTTAATCTAATACTCTCGCATGCCACTGATTTTATGTTAAATGTTTCATAGCCATGCTCAAGAAAAGCTTACCTACTCAGTTCCAATACCCGAACCGACTAAGATCGGTTATATGAATGGTTCCGATTATCAAATTACTACGGATCTCAGTTAGAATCGAGAGCGATGTAATTTCACCAAAAGAACCGACCGTTATAATTTATAAATTCAAGAATAAACAATTAAGCATAAACTTTATAGTACAGGATTTTTTTCTATGCAACAGCGAAAAATTGAAAACTACGAAAAATTTCATCTGCTCCTCAAACCCAAATGCGCCAAAACTTTGGTTACAGAACTCAAATTGCATCGAATTCGATTTCTATTATATTGTTAAATTTCTGGCTTGACATCGTCACCAAAAGATACATATTGCACGGAATTGACTAAAATTTCATCCGTTGATTTCATGTTCATGATTACTTATATCGATTTCCTGAGTTTATAGCTAGTAGAAAAGTTTTCGTGAGAGAATTGTCCACCGAAAAATATAGTTTCTGAGTTTTGATTGGTTTAGATTTAGATAATTCTTTGCCCAATATATGTCGAGGCTCTTCCACTAAATGGTCTATTCTCTTACATAACTCCATTCACATTTTATAAAGTACTACTCCCTCGGTCCGCGAATAGGAGCTCCATTTTTCCATTTTAGTCCGTCCATGAATAGAAGTCCCAGTTCACTTTTACTATAAATGGTAATAGAGTCTCACCTTTCACTAACTCATACTCACATTTCATTTAAAACTAATATATATACAAGTGGACACCTATTTCACCCACTTTTTTTTAACATTTCTTAAAACTCGAGCCCCGCCCATAAATGGAACTCCTAATGGCGGACGGAGGGAGTATAAAACTAATATTCACATTTTCCTTTTTGGTTATCCCATTACAAACGAAACGTTTTCTAAAATGGAGACAAATCTCTCTCTACTTTTTCATCCCTCGTACTTCACTGTCTCTTCATTAACTCACAAAACAACACTATATAAAAGCTCGTGCTGATTTTCAAAAGTTTCATTTTAAGTGGGACGGAGGGAGTAGATAAAAGTAATGAGCGATGAGCTGCTGAGGTACGAGGTTGGTTGTAATGTTTTGGCGATGTTTGTTGGCAATGTGAATTCGGGGAGAGCGGTCGACACGTGCAATTGGAACGGGGTGGGACGAGCGGAGTTGAATGAAGATGAGAGAGGAGATGAAGTGGTGGATGTTGGGGTGGTTTTGAGGAGGGGGTTTGTGATGAATTGGTCGATAACGCCGACGAGTTATTGTAGGAGCTGCGGACCAAGTAAGATATTATTCACTTCTTTCCTTTATTCAGTACAAACTATGATCTTGATGGTTAGAAAATGTCAATAGATGGTTAGAAAATGTCAATAGATGACAAAATAATAGCAACAGAAAATGTCAACATAGTGTCAATGGTTGATGTTGTGTTGACATTTACATTTTTTGTTGCTACTATTTTGTCATTTGTTGAACAGATATATTTTAACGATTCAGATCATAGTTTGGAGATATGAGTTTACATTTTATCGCTACCCATATGTAATAATCTTAAATAGATTGTATATCTAATTAAATTAGTTATAAGGATGAAGGTGAGATTACACTATTTACAAGCCAAGTTTTTGAAAGAGAAGGTAACTGAACAAGAGGTAAGTACTCCCTCCGTCCCTCATTAATTGTCCAGAGAATAGACAATAGCGAGAATCGAACGCTGACATGTTAGACATTCAAGAGACACACACACACAGAATAGGTGTTGCCGCCCGCATTGACAAATATTGCGTCCCTCCATGCAAAATAGTCTTGTTTTTCCATCTTTGATCGTCCACTAAAATTAGACTCTTGACTGTTTACGGTGTATTTAAAAATTAATAATGTCGATTGTCTTTGCAGGAAAGACCAGACGCCATATGTTCTTTTTCATAGGTATGTGCATGTTCTTAATTAAATCTTCTTTTTTCAATCATTCATACTTCACCTACTCTGTTTCCTTTATGTTTGATTGTTGTCAGCATACTTTTTCACTTTCATTATTCTCAGATTCCTTAAATTTAACAACTCTTTTGCTTGACAGGTGGTCTGACTATAGCCGCTCTTATATCCTGTGTGATGGCTTCATATGTCTTCACTCGAAGGAAGCGTGGAAAGGCAAAACAAGAGCAACAAAAAGACATCGAACACTTTCTGAAAAACAATGGAAATTCTGCACCGATTAGATACAAATACTCCAACATAAATAAAATGACAAACTCATTCAATGAAAACTTGGGGAAAGGAGGATTTGGCAATGTTTTCAAAGGACAGTTTCCCGATGGTCGTCCTGTGGCGGTGAAAGTCTTGAATGAATCAAATGGAGATGGGGAAGATTTCGTGAATGAGGTCGCCAGTATTAGCAGAACCTCCCACATTAATATCATCACGCTTTTGGGATTCTGCGTTGAAGGTTATAAAAGAGCTCTCGTTTATGATTTCATGCCTAATGTATCTCTTGAGAAGTTCATTGGCAATAGTGCATCCTCGTCTCAAGAATCTGGGTTGGGATGGGACAAATTGTTTGAGATCACTCTTGGGGTAGCTCGAGGGCTGGAATACTTGCACCAAGGCTGTAATACAAGGATTCTGCATTTGGACATAAAGCCTCAGAACATTCTTCTCGATAAGGATATGAATCCAAGGATTTCAGATTTCGGGCTTGCTAAATTGTGTCCAAACAGATCAAGCATAGTCTCTATGATGGGGACAAGAGGTACTATAGGATACATTGCCCCTGAAGTGATTTTTAGAAACTTGGGAGATGTCTCTTATAAGTCGGATGTGTATAGTTATGGGATGCTGGTTTTGGATATGGTTTGGGGAAGGACAACCGTTGATCGAAGAGATGTAGATTGTACTAGTGAAATATATTTCCCCACATATCTCTGCAAGCAGATTGAGATGAATGCTGAAAGAGATGGAGATCTTGCTGGAGCATTGGACGAAGAAGACGAAAGCCAACACGTGAAGAGAAATTTGATCATTGTTGGGCTGTGGTGCATTCAGACAAACCCTAGGGACTGACTGTCGATGACAAGGGTGTTAGAGATGTTGGAAGGGAAATTTGGGGCATTGGAGGTTCCACCTAAACCTTACCTAAATTCACCCCCTAGAGCAGCACCAACCTCTTCAACTTCTGAATCTTTATACTCCGTCCGTTCCCTCATAGTTGAGGCGGAACTTTTCAGCACGGAGTTTAAGAAATGAATGTTGAGTGTGTTAAATAAATAGATAAAAAAGTAAGAAAGAGAAAAAGGTAGAGAGAATAAAGTAAAAAGTGAATAAAGTAGAGAGAATAAAGTAAGAGAGAGTAAAGTAAGAGAGGGGAAAAAATTACTATAAATGGAAATGACTCAACTATGAGGGAACTTCCCGAAATGGAAAAATGACTCAACTATGAAGGAACGGAGGGAGTAGTATTTTTCTTGAATTTGTGTGGTAAGTTATGTTAACTTTTACTGTAGAAAGTGTGTTACTGTCTGTTTACATAGCAACAAGAATGTATCCTTGACCTCTATATATCTCTATCTTTTTATTGTAAAGTAAAGTGAAGATCTCTGGCTTTGACCGCTCCGCCAAACTACGTAAATAGATATTGCATCAAATCCGATTTGTATTGTTACTATGATTATGGTTTGTTTTTTTTGCCTTATCTCTTGTTATTTTAAATTATTACTCCTCCGTCCCAAGATAAGTGACTTGTATTCCTTTTTGAGATGTCCCACTATAAGTGACCTATTTCCATTTTTAGCAAAAAGTCATCTCCCTTATTTTATTCTCCACCTACTTTATTCTTTCTTCTATCCTCTACTTTTCCCTCTCTCATACTTTACTCTCTCCACTTTAACTTATTTAAATACCATTCTTTAAATCCCGTGCCCAAAAGAAGTAGGTCACTTATCTTGAGACGGAGGAAGTATTAATTATAGAGTAAATGTCAAAATTGATCCTAAACATATAACCAGAATACGAATTTGGTCTAAAATATTCGTTTTTTGAAAATCAGGTCCAAAACATTTGAAATCGTTATCGAAGTGGTCCTAAACATTCGAAATCATTGTCGAAGTGGTCCTTTTCCGTTAAAAACTAATGGTCAATGCCTAATTAATGATTTTTTAAACTTAATTTATATACTAATGCATAATTAATTAAACAAAATTAAATCGGAATCTATCTCTCTCTTCTTCTCTCCGACGCTCAGCGTCGCGTCTTTCTCTCTCTGCTCGCTCCTCCACAAATCATCGCCATCATGTGTTTCTCCGCATTGCTGCTGTCCGAGATTGAAACCGTCGCCGTCCACCATTGCCCTCTCTCAATTTTCTTTCTCGGCGGTCCGGCGTTGTTATCAGCGCCGATGCGGTCGCTGTTGCTGGAAGATGGTTTCACTTCCGTTGTCTCTGCCTGCTCGTTGTTTTGCTTCTCCATGACCTATTCGCCACTGCTCTTGCCTCGGTCCAACCCATTGTCATCCTCTCTCCGTCTTCCAGCTCAACCATCAATGCCCTCTCTTCTTTCCCTCCTTCTTAATCAATCTTATTCAAATTCATATCTTTCTCATAATCAAATTTATGTGTTTCTCCTTTTCGAAGCTTACTGACTTGAGGCGGCGGGTGCTAGGGCTGATTTGGGGGCCGAGATAGGCGGCAGCGGCGTAGATTTCTGGAGCAGAGGACTCTATTTTGATTTTTTTAAAAAAAAATTATTTTATGTTATTAAATTATTATGCATCATTATACTAATTAAATCAAAAAATTATTAATTGGGTGCTGACCATCAGAAATTATGCATTAGTATATAAATTAAGTTTAAAAAATCATTAATTAGGCGTTGACCATTAGCTTTTAACGAAAAAGGATCACTTCGACAATGATTTCAAATGTTTAGGACCACTTCAATAACGACTTCAAATATTTTGGACCAAATTCATATTCTGGCTATATGTTTAGAACCAATTTTTACATTTCCTATTAATTACATATTGAAATTTTTGGTTTGACATAGTTAAATACATATTGCACGATATTGACTAAAAAATTATATGTATATTTTATGTTCATGATTGCTTATATCAATTTCGTAAACTTTTATAGTTAGTAGAAAAGTTTAGTGAAAGAAAAGTCCACCGGAAACTATAGTTTCTGATTTTTGATTGGTTTAGATTTAGAAAATTCTTTACCCAATATAGTCGACGGTCTGCCACTGACACATTGATTTCCAAGTCAAAATGGTCTATTCTCCCACTAGGGATGTCAATCGGTCAGCCCATCGGGTTTTGGGCCAATCCTATTCGAGTTGCAAGTCAATCGGGTGCGGGCTAATCGGGCTGTGATTTTTTCGGGTTATAAAAGTTTAATCCTAACCCTAAAAGCTCGGGTTTCGGGCTAGCCCAGCGGGCTAATCGAGTTGCTACCGATAAAATTAACATGCGTTCAATCCAATAAATAAAGGTAAAATTAGTTATATTTATAAAATGAAAATTTTTAATTATAATAAATTCGAGATATATGCTAAACTCAAACATAAACATGATCAAATACTAATATTTGAGATTTATGCAAAATAAAACATAAACATCAAGAAAAATGGCATCCCATGTTTTAACAGATCCTGACCCCATGCTGTCGTACCAGTCTCTAGCATCA
This sequence comes from Salvia hispanica, assembly GCF_029641045.1. Taxonomy (NCBI): domain Eukaryota; kingdom Viridiplantae; phylum Streptophyta; class Magnoliopsida; order Lamiales; family Lamiaceae; genus Salvia; species Salvia hispanica. The sequence goes on from NC_142694.1 coordinate 41,419,341, forward strand.
TCTCTCAAGGAAAATGGGAATAGCCTTAGTCTGATTTGTTCATCTCTCACCCCATTAAGCTTCATCGTGTTACTGATTTGAATAAACTTAGTGAGATGCTTGTTGGGATCTTCATTGGCCTTCCCCGCAAAAGCATTAGCCTCAGCCATATTAAGCAATCCTCTCTTGAGCTCAAAATGATTGGCATCGATCCCATCGTTTCCAATTGGTGGGTTCTCTACCTCTCTGTAAACGTACATGTTTTGCACTGGCACTGTGGCTCGTTGTTCCTCTTTTTCTTTCAGCTGTTTCATCACATCTGCAAGTTGTTATTGGAGTTGTTGGACTACCGGATCTGGATGTGGTGTATAACACTCTTCGTTGTCTGTCATTGCTATTGCAACAGGAGTAGGCGGTTCTCTCTTAAGAGGCGAAAGTGATCGCCCTTGGTTGAGCCTTCTCTGAGCGTTCCTCCTTCGGTTGGATGCTTCGATCTCAGGATCGAATAACTCTAATGGTTGCCCCTTAAAGCGAGTGAGCATACAACCTGAAAAAAAAAACACAAAAGTGAGAATAACTCAAAAAGAAAAGAAAAAAAAAATAAAGCAAGTAAAATCTAGATTAGTAATCTTAATTTTTATCACGATATTAGGCTATAGTAACACAAAATTGTCCCCGACAACGGCGCCAAAAACTTGACTCAACTTATCTTTAACACAAGTATACCCGCAAGTGTACAGGGCTAATGTAGCAAATAGTAAGCAAAGAGTATCGTATCCACAGAGACAATGAGTGTCAACCTAATTACCACAAACCAACCTCAACTACTATCTAGATGAATCGGAAAGTTTTGGTTTTTCTAAATCTACTTAAAAACAAGGTAAAATCAATTAAAAACAACTAGAGAACTGAAAGCAAATAAGAAAACGGATGTAGATCAAGGATGAGAAGGGTAGAATCCTACGAGATCGATAACAACTATCCTATGCTCAACTAACTTCCTAACTATGCCAACAAAAGGTCTCAAGGATTATTAAGCTATCACTAAGGTAAAACTATATCTTTTCTCAAAGCATATAATTTGTAGATTGCTACCTAGAACCCAAGTGTCCTTCCTAGAACTAAGGTAACAACTCCTAAAAGCTCCTAAGATACTTAGCTTCATTCAAAGGCTCAAATCTGTCGATTATATTGGCAAAGACGTCAACTTCTCTTCTTTCAAATTAAACTACTCATCTCCCGAGTATTGTAGTAAAATCCACATGCATTTATAAGGTGATCAGTCAAATAAATGTATAAGTACAAGAGAAGTCAAAATAACCACATGAGCTAAGGCATAGAAAACTGAAATCAATTAAACATAAGAATCATTGTATTTCCCCCGTAGAACTCTACGAAGGATTTAGTTACTCATGTTCAACACAAAAGTCAAAGAAATATTCAAAGAAATATTCAAAAAAACATTGTTTGAACAAAAATAAAACTAAAAGTAAAAACTCCTAGAATTGGATTGGGCGGATTGGAGGCTTCGTCTTCAATCTTTCGATGAATACTCGTCCTCTGCTCGTTCTACTCTTCTTCCTAGGTGAAAAAGTTGTATTTTTGGGGTAGGAGATGTGTAAGTTGTGTTTGGAGGCGTTTTCCTAGACATATATATAACTAGGGTTGACTTTGGGCCCGAAATAAACTGTCGGACGAAGCTGGCGGGTCGCCAGGTTGGGTGTGCGTCGAAGCTGGCGAGTCGACAGCTGCTGACGGCATTTTTCTCGTCTTTTGCTGGCGGGTCGCCAGGTTCGTTTGCATGCGAACCTGGCAGGTCGCCAGCTATGTCACTACTCTGCGCAGTCTTGGTAAAACGGCCATAACTTCTTCTACCAAACTCTGATTGAGACGTTTAAGATATCCACGCGAAGATATTTCGAAGACGAAGAGAATGGTATGCATTAAATACGAATCGGACTTCAAAATCTCCAGAAAAGCTGTCTCAAACATTGAGCAGCTGCACATCCACATGTTTTGTACATTTTTCTACACATTTTTCACAAAATGGTCAAAATACCAACATACTAGAGAAGTAGCTATAACCATGTCTCAAAGTACACAATATATGATCAAAAACAAGTAAAACTACTCTCTAAAACCATGTAAAATCCAAGTTAATCAACTCCCCCAAACTTAAACAATTGCTAGTCCTCTGCAATGAAGAAAAAGGATTAGAAGAAACTTGGATTCAAAAGAGTTTTAGACATCATCATCGTCTGAAATAATACGGAATAAAGGAGCATATCACAATACAAATTCCATCAAGTTAAGCCGTTGAATTCACTTTTACTACTAACTCGTATATCATCTTGAATTCATGCTCCACTCGGGATGTATATATGTGTGTATATTCACCTCACTCAAAGTGTATAAGATATCAAGTAACACTCAAATCAATAAAAACTGCATGGTTTACCATAGGCTTGCTGAAAGTACTTGTGTGTGTGTTCACGGTGCGCACAGAAGGAAATAAACAGGTTCCCTTGGTCCAGCAAATCCACTAGATCACGCGGTCTAGGAACTCGTTGGTCGTAGGAAATCCTGGTCGTCGGACACACATAGCACTTCTTTCAAAAACCCTCAACCACTTTACTAAACCTAGTATAGGGAAGTAGGGATCGATCCCACAGAGAAGGATGCGTAATAATCATGTTCAAAGATTTGGACTTGTTTTTGGTGTTGGCTGCTGCCACGCATTTTTCTTGGGTTGAGGAAAACAAATTAAAATTGACTTGGAGATTTTAAAACTTCTACACTAATAGCTAGACTTAGGCGAAATAACAAAAGAACGTTGAAAAGAAAATTAACTGCTCAATCACCAGATCTAAGAAAACTACTCTAATTACCTAGACCTAGGAAACAAACTGACTGTGGGGACCATGATTGAAAAAGCAGAGTACGGATGAAAAGTTGGCAGAATAACTAACTCGAGTACTAACTAACAGCGACATCACTTTCTTCAACCAAATTGCGTAAAAACTCAAAAGAAAATCAACATGAACGAAATCAGAGCAGAGCAAACTTAATCTAAATCAAATTGATGCATAACAATGAAGAACTGAGCGGATCTACAGATGCTAGACTAAGTAAAACAGGAAACAAGCAGAAAACTCAAATCCATCTAACAACTTCCTTTTCTTACTTCGGATCCAACCTCAGACGCTAAATCCACTCCGGATCCAAGCTTCCGACATAAACTCCAACCAACAGAAACACTTCATCACTTCAGATTTAAACAACAACCTCCAATCAGTCAATAAACCACAGATCTATCACCAAATTCCCAAATCGAGTACCACAACATCAAAATAAAACAGAGATCGACATAATACTTGTTAAAATAAACTCTCAGCAGCAAGATAACAAGTAACATTAACAGCCAAATCGACTCCCGAAAGTGAAGTTCGACCGCAAAAGTGCAAAACAACTGAAATTAAAAGAGATTGTATCTTCGTCCACACGCGGACGGTGTTGCAACTGAGACCTTCTAAAGAAATGAACCCTTCGTAACCCCGAACTATCCCAGATCTCCCATTCCCAAGTGTGTGTTATGTGTGTGAGCTAAAAGAGAGTGAAAAAGTGATATCTTGTGCGTTGCATGCTCTTCTATATATAGGCGTTGGAGTGGGCCCAGCGAGGTATAGATAGACTTTGTTGCCCTCAGCTACTGACTCCCTCCGTCACGCCTTCTTTTCCTTTGAATTCTGCTCACTTCACTCCATTCCTTTGCTAGACCGTTTCCTTCAGCATTCCCTCGATCTAGTGATTTTATCACACACCTGGCTCAGGAAACATGTTAGACCCAACAAATTGTAACGCTTTTCACCATATAACCGATGCATGAAATTAGCCTTATCACTTGCTCAATGTCTAACCTCTCCTCTACTTCGTGTGACAATAAATCTAGAGTCCGAAATATCTTTTATTTAGGTTATAATGTAGGCTCTTTGGTAAGGTGGGGTAATATTTGGCTAAAGTGACTAAATTCCAATACGATAAAATCCCAAGAAATCACAACAATCAGCTTTCAACTTCAACCATTCACCAAAACACTTCTCAACAATAACTAGACTTTGTCTAATTTCTTCCCAACTTCCAAAGACCTTGAATTATTTATATACTATATCTTTTCTTTTTTCTTTATTTTTTTTTCTTTCTTTTCTTTTCTCTTTTTTCTTCTAAGTACAACCAATTTCCAACTTGATAAGCTAAACACGACCAATTTCTTTCAACAACTAAACTCTCCAAATTCTTCTTTTCATAGCTCAACAATTCTAGAGTCTAGGATTCCCAACCCACTTGATTAGCTTGACAAAAGAAAAGGCAATAGGCTCAAACTTGGCTATCAAGGGTATTGTATAATAAGGTTAGTGTTTAGGTAAAAATGAGGGTAACAACGATGGCCTAACATCTTCCCCTATCTCTAAGGTCACTATGTAGACTCAATAAGACAAGGAGCAAGTTATAGAAACACATAGACAATTGATGATAAATCACACATGAAAGAATTAAAAGATCAAACCTCACTGGACAAATAGCATGAATCAAGGCAAACAAGCAATTCATTACTTATGCATCCTATTACTCAAACTCTCAAGTCAATGATAAAGTGATAGCTCAAAGTAGAAGGTTCTTTTATCATAGACGACTAGTCTTCACCCAAATTACTACCAAATTTTTCAATTCAATTTCAAAACCCAACCAATCAAAGTAAGCATTCAAAGAGTTCTAACAAAATAATTCTATCCTAAAACAAAATAAAGCAACAAAAGCAATAAGATACGTACCTCGTTAGTGTCCCTATCCACCATATCATCCCCCCAAACTTATTCAAAGCTAAGGAAAGAATAAGTTTAAAAACTTGGTGGAGAAGGGAGACTTACATGGTAAGCAAGCAACAAAAAAAAACACACCAAAAATAAAATGAAACGATAAAATTAAAAGTTACCTACTAGGGGTTACCTCCCCTACAGTGCCTTTGGTTATCGTCGTTGGTTCGACGTCCTCCATGAGCTGCATCATGTCACGCCATAAATGGTGGTGTTGGATTTTCTATCAATCTTGGAAGCATATGATCTAGCCAATCTCTTCTTCCACCAAGTAGTTTTCAAAGCTCCATCACAAATTTTGGTTTCCACTGTCACAATTCTTCCCCACTTTAAGAATTTTGTCCGCAAAATTTATTTCTTTCTAATTTAAATGTGCGCAATAAAATTGCTAACCCGTAAACAAATGTGGATAGTTCTTTCTCATCTTTTCCTCTGATTCCCACGTTGCTTCTTCGACTACATGATTTTGCCAAATAACTTTCACCATTGGAATATCTTTTCTTCGCAATTGTTTCATCTGGCGGTCCACTATATTGACAAGTTCTTCTATATAACTCAAATTTTCAAAAATCTGTATATCAGAATATTTCAGGACATGTGAAGGATCATATCGATAAAGCCGAATCCTACTGACGTAGAAAATATTATAAATCTGTGCCAACTCTGGAGGTAATGTTAACCTATACGCCAATGGTCCAATTCTTTCAACAATATCTCACGGTTCAATATGATGAGGACTCAACTTACCTTTTTGCTCGAATCGCATGACTCCTTTCTAAGGTGAAACTCACAAAAAGACCATATCAAGACTGAGATAGTAAATCGCGGATCTCTGTCAATATATAAGATACTAGAATACCATATAAGCGTTCCTGCAGATAATGATGTCAAATCTTCAAAGAAAAATAATGTCGCTAATAACAGATTTTGATCAGAATAAGAAACTTCATGTGCTTGCGATTATTACGACGCATAAGCAATAAACTTTCCATTAAGTCAAAAGATAACCAAATCCTGTTTCAGCGCATCACTATAAATAACATAATATCTTGTACCTTGAAATTGATCAAATAAGTCTTCTATTCTCGGTAATAGATATTTGTTCTTCATTGTCACTCGATTCGACTTCCAATAGTATATATAATGTCGCAGTGTATCATCTTTCTTCTTCAAAAATAATATTGGTGCTCTTCAAGGTAAAACATTAAGTCATACCCATCTCTAACAACTCTCGTAACTGTTTCTTCAACTCTTGGAACTCTAATGAAGACTGATAAGGCTAATTTCATGCATCGGTATGCGCAAAAAAAATGTTATAATTTGTTGGGTCTAACACGTTTCCTAAGCCAGGTGTGTGAAGAAAAGCGCTAGATCAAGGAAGTAAGGAAGGAGATGGTCTAGCAAGAGAAAGGAGACGAAATGAGCAGGAATTACGAGGAAATTGGCGTGAGAAAACTGGGGAGGCGAAGAAAAAAAAAGATGACACAGAGGATCTCATGGAGATTTTCAGCAAGTTGGAAATCAACTTGCCATTCTTGCAAGCCTTGAAAATGCCCACCTTCAGTAAGTTCATCAAGGAGTTTATTGCAGGGAAAACCAAGCTAGATGGGAAGATTGTGATTGGAGAAACTGTGTCTGTTGTGATACAAAAAAGAAGGATGCCCTCAAAATGCACGGACCCAGGTATGTTTACATTACCCATTTCTTTAGGAGATATCAGGGTTGAGCATGCCATGTGTGATCTAGGGGCGTCAATAAATGTTTTGCCACTTTCAATCTATAAAAGGTTAACTGGGGTAAGAATGGTTGATACCAAGGTAGTGATCCAGCTAGCAGATAGAACTTGCATTTGCCCTGAAGGAGTGTTGGAAAATATTATAGTCAAAGTGCATGAGTTTCTATATCCTGCTGATTTTTACGTGATCAAGATGAATGATAATGAGTCTGCTGAGTCTAGTGGGGTACTTTTGGGGAGGCCATTTTTGCGTACGGCTAAGACCATTATCGATGTGTTTGATGGAACAATTTGCTTGGACTATAATGGGGAAAAATATACCTTTAGCATAGATGAGGGGATGAAAAGGCCTTTAGATGTTGAGAATCTCTATGCTATTGATGTTATTAACCCTTTAGTCCAAGAATATCTTGAGACAGAATTGATACAGGAATAGATCGACAACTCGGAGTTGAGCCATTCAATTGACAAAGAGGTTGTAGGGTGGTGTGCAGCAGTGAACACAGAGGAATTGACAGATGAAGAGCTCACAGAGGCCATTATGGAATTCTGCAGAAGCCCGGAATCAGCTAGGTCTAAGGGATCAGCTTATGTGGCCAGCTTGGAAAAATCTCCTAGGTCAGGGAAAGAGACCACCAGAAATTTCAGAAAAAAATCCCTTGCCCCAGGAGACGAATGGAACGAAAAAGGAGCTGAAAACACTCCCACCAGGTCTTAAGTACGCTTACTTGGAGGAGGACGAGACATTTCCAGTAATAGTCAACAGCAACTTGACCAAGGGACAAGAGAAGGAGTTGTTGGAGGTCATCAAAAGGAACAAGAAGGCAATAGGATGGACGCTCTCAGATTTAGTGGGAATAAGTCCAGAGCTTTGCATGCACCACATCCGTCTAGAAGAAAGTGCAAAGGCTCATCGAGATGCACAACGGAAGCTGAACCCAAACATGCGAGAGGAAGTCCTAAAGGAGGTATTGAAGTTGCTTGCTCTAGGGATCATTTACTCCATTCCTGACAGTGAGTGGGTCAGTCCTGTCCATATGGTGCCCAAGAAGTCTGGGATACAAGTTGTAAAAAATGAGAAGAATGAATTGGTACCCACCAGATTAGTAACATGGTGGAGGATGTGCATCGACTACAGGAAGTTGAATGAAGCCACAAAGAAGGATCATTTTCCTTTACCATTCATTGATCAGATGCTGGAGAGATTGGCAGGCAAACAGTATTTTTGTTTCCTTGACGGATACAGCGGATATTTCCAAATCTACGTTAATCCAGAGGATCAAGAGAAGACCACTTTTACGTGCCCTTTTGGTACATATGCATACCGAAGAATGCCATTTGGATTGTGTAATGCACCGGGGACTTTTCAACGATGTATGATGAGCATTTTTTCGGATCTGTTGGAAGTGTGCATTGAGATATTCATGGACGATTTCACCGTCTATGGGAACTCATTTGATGCTTGTTTAGCCAGCCTTGATCTAGTGTTACAGAGATGTCAGGAAAAGCATTTGGTGTTGAACTTCGAGAAGTGCCACTTCATGGTGACTGAAGGCATTGTCCTAGGTCACGTGGTTTCTGAGAGGGGTATCCAGGTAGACAAGGCAAAGGTGGATGTGATATCAAAATTACCATACCCTACGAATCAAAAAGAGGTGAGAGGTTTCCTAGACCATGCAGGGTTCTATAGGAGGTTCATAAAGGATTTTGCAAAAATCGCTCAACCCCTCACTCGGTTGTTACAAAATGATGTTGAATTCGTCTTTGACGAAGGATGCGAGAGGGCGTTCCAGTTGCTTAAGGACAGGTTAGTGTCAGCACCAATAATCAGGGCACCAGACTGGAACCATCCTTTCGAGATAATGTGTGATGCAAGCGATTTCGCCGTGGGAGCTGTCTTAGGAAAAAAATTGATGGAAAAAGCTATGTTATCTTTTATGCTTCCAAAATACTAAATCAAGCTCAGAAGAATTATGACACCACGGAGAAGGAAATGTTAGCCATCGTGTATGCCTTTGAAAAATTCCGACCCTACCTTCTTGGGTCAAGGGTTATAGTCTTCACGGATCACGCAGCAATAAAGTACTTACTGGCTAAGAAGGAGTCGAAGCCAAGGTTAATCTGTTGGGTGTTACTTTTACAAGAATTTGATTGGGAAGTACGAGATAAAAGAGGAACGGAGAATAGGGTAGCAGATCATTTGAGCAGAATCTTCCAAGGAGAAACAGAAGAGGCCATATTCGATGCCTTTCCCGAGGAACATTTGTACCTTTTGGAGAAATTTCCTAGACCACCTGACTGGGAAGCAATTTTGGCCTTGACCGGTCTAGGGGAATCGGATAAAGGGAAGCGCACGCTGAATGCAGAACCGTGGTTTGCTGATCTAGCCAACTACTTGGTCACGGGAGAAATGCCGATTTCAGAAGAAGTTTCCCGGGCCTAGAGGATGAAGATTAGAAGCGAATCCAAATTTTATTTTTGGGATGATCCTTACTTGTGGAAAATGTGCTCAGATCAAGTGATTAAGCGCTGCATTCCTGAATGGGAACAAAGAGATGTGTTAAATCATTGTCACGTGTTAGCATGTGGAGGCCACTTTGGGCCAAGGAAAACAGCGAGGAAGGTTCTCGACAGCGGATTTTATTGACCAACATTGAACAAGGATGCTTTCGAATTCTGCCAGTGTTGTGAGAGATGCCAACAGACAGGGGGAATTTCAAGGAGAGATGAGATGCCACTGATCCCAGTGATCGTGTGCGAAATTTTTGATGTGTGGGGAATGGACTTTATGGGACCGTTTCCGTCATCATGGTGGCAGTGGATTATGTATCTAAGTGGATAGAAGCTAAGGCCACCACAACTTGCGAATCGAAGGAGGTGGCAGAATTTCTCAGGGATAATATTTTCAATAGATACGGAGTTCCTAGAGCCATCATCTCAGACCAAGGAACACATTTCTGTAATCGCACCATCGAGGCTTTGATGAAGAAATATGATGTACACCATCGAGTGTCAACTCCTTACCATCCTCAGTTCTTTTCGTTTTTTTCAGATCTATACCGATGGATTCTACCAAGGGAACTGAGTATGACCCCACTTTGCTGGCCGAATTGACACAGAAGGTGGGAAGCATAGAGAAAGCGAAGGAGGTGTACGCCCTATTCGCCGCCAGTTTGATGCCGTCTGCGCTGACTGTACCGTCACTGCCAATTCCGGCGGATTCGGCCGCGACACCGGCAAATCTCTCTGCAATAAGATCGCAAGTCGCTGAACCACCGCATGCAAAGGCCGTCTCGCAATAACAGAGAAAGAGGAGGTTTTACACAGACAATCGGAGGACGGTGAACAGACGAATGACGAGACCTTGAAGGAGACAGAAGGTAATGTACCGGAGAACCCTAATCTTGAGGGTAGGGAAATGTGTGAGGGGGAAACCCCTATTGCTGATGAAATTCTTGAGGGGGGAACCCCTATTGCTGTTGAAATATGTGAGGGGGAAACCCCTGTTGTATTTGAAGATCGTGAGGGGGAAACCCCGGTTTCTGTTGAAATTGCTGAGGGGGAGACCCCTGTGTTTGAGAAGGCTGTTGAGGGGGAAACCCCTATGTTTGAAACAACTACTGAGGGGGAAACCCCTACTTTGGAGAGAATCACTGAGGGGGAAACCCCTATTCCAGGAGATGTCAGGGGGGAGAACCCCATCTATATCGAGGGGGCAACCCCGATGTTGGTTGAAGAGGGGGAAACCCCAGAAAAGCTGTTGGCGGAGTTAGATCTACATTCGACGGCGGTACCGGAGCCCGAGGAAGGGCTAAAACTGATCGTGGACCTGGTTGATGACCAGGAAGCAAGTGAGCCCAAGATTGATGAAAGGGCCGAAAGGAGGCGCACTAGGAGAAGCCTCCTTGACGAAGTCGATGACTTCATACCTGAAGCGACAGAGACAGAGGCGCGCTTGGCCAAGGAAAAGGCAAGAAAAGGAAAGGCACTGACGACTACATCTACCCGGTCAAGGAAAGCTCCCTCCGTCCAAGAGGTCGAGGAGACCCTTTCCCCTGTGACCGAGGAAACCCTTGTCGACGAGCACGAGGAGCCCATCCCTGAGCCCAGCTATAATTCTGAGGAGGTTGACGAAGAGCCGATTCCCGGACGCCCGGTAATTTGGCTGACTAAGAGTTTGCTGGAGGAGATGAGACAGTTTGATGACCAGAAAAGGATCGCGGTATACAAGGAGAGGTGTAGCGCAGGGAAGATGGCCAAGTCGGGGAAACAGTATAGCAAGAGGGAGCTCAAGATGATTGCATGTGACAAAGAATTCCGCGCCTATATCCAGGCAATAGGGTTTGAGTGGCTGTTGCAGCACAGCCAAGAGAGGGTACCCGTGGATCTAGCAAGGGAGTTTTTCTCCACTTTTCGTTTGAAGAATACCTTAGACCTGGACGAGGATTCCATCACATTCCGACTCTTCAATCAGGAGCACGAGTTGAGCATTAGGGAGTGGTCCCTACGGATAGGGTTGTTCACTAAGGAGGAAGATGAAGAGGGGGCTTGGAACGACAGGATGGTAGGGATGCCAAAGAACACACCTGGGTTCAAAGTCCAGACAACATGGGAACTGGTCACGCACTCTAAATCAGGGGCGTTTAAATCCAGCTACTCCAAAGCCTCTCACATCGAAGATCGGATCCTCCGCTTTGCTCAAACATTTATCAGTTACAATTTGATGGCAGTGCGAATTCAGCCCTCACTACTACCGATCTCTACTTCACATGGTGCATGGCGGAGGGTGTGAAGGTGCACCTCGGATATTGGATGGCGCAGGCGTGCCACCGGATGACGAGCAACCCAAGACGTCATATGTACACCTGCCACCTCATCGGCGCTTACCTCCAGAGGAATATAGAAATGAGAATTGCCAAGGCCGCCCCACTTGTAGTCATGTGCGACCCCCCAGAGGTGTTCAGTGTTGATTATTTCTTCAACAAGGGGCTGCTGCAGACTCAAGGCACCAAAACTCTCTTTTATTCATTAGGAGACAAGGTGAAGGCGGAGCCGGAGGAAGCCGAAGAGGCCATGCCAAGTGAAGAGATCGAGGAGCTGCGGAAGGAAGTCCAGGACATGAAAAAGGAGATGCAGATAATGCGGAAGGATATGATGAAGGAACTCGGTGGGATAAGGAACGAATTGATGGGAAATCGGGAGGCAGTGCAGACCCTGAGGGGAAATATTGCTGATTTGGCAGTAAAATGTGCCAAACAGAATGATAGGATGACGGAAGCGGTGGAGCTTTCAATGAAAATGTTGAAGTGGATGCAGCAGACGCTCCCCTTGACCCAGTTGAGGACAACTCCTGGGTCCAGCAGTGAAGTCAGGCAGCCCACTCAGAGCAGTCCCTCCGTCAAGCGACCACAGCAGTCGCTTCAGATGATCTCCCCGACCATTCCCGTGCAAGTTCCAGCCCCACCAAAATCAAAATTGATCGTGAGAAAGTCAGTACCGGAAATCCCAGAGCAGAAGGAAGAAGAGCTAGAGCAGCCAGCTAGGAAGAAGGTGAAAGCGACCCGCCCCGGAGTCCCACCCCAGTCTGGCTCCCGAGGGAGCCAGCCCCAGAAATAATCAAACATCTCTTGACCAAGTAACTTTTATTTTTTTTTCATTCTTTTCGTTTTTTTTTTATTGTCTACCTGTTATATATGTGTTTAACATTTGTTATATCTTCTCCCACTTAGCCCACTGCGTGGTCTAAGTGTGAGAAGTTTGTGTTTTCTGTTGTTTTATTTGTTTTCCTATGTTTTTTCTGTGTCTTTCTCCCACTTAGCCCATTGCTTGGTCTAAGTGTGAGAAGTTTTATGATTTTGGTCTTGCATTGATCTCTCTGTTCCCCCCTTCACGACGATGGCTTAGGGACAAGCTTGAGTGAAGTGGGAGGGGGAGAGGAGTCAATGCATTACCCGAATTGCATGTTAAGAGTCTGTTAGTTTTAAGTGTTGTCACATGAGCCACTGGATTTAATATGGCATGATCCCCTTAGTGAAAGTAATTGAAGATAGGAGGCATTTCAACTTAGAAGCTTTTTCCTTAAATGAGCCTAGTTAATTTGAATGAAGCAAGAATGACGGAGAATGCCTCTACTTACTTAGTTGTGAAGCCTTACTATATAGTGAGTTATAAACCTCAGATAACTTTGAGCTAACAAATGTTTAAGGGCCACCACTGAATGCTTAGGGAAGAAGAGCTATGAAGGAGAAAGAAAGAAAAAAAAAAAAAAAAAAAAGGGGGGAATTGGGTTATGGAGGTATAAGCTGGACGAAGTCCAGGGTAAGGCTGTATAAGCTGGACGAAGTCCAGAGGAAAGAAAAAATGGAGGAATAAGCTGGACAAAGTCCAGATGTTGAAAAAAAAATGAGAAAAAAGAGAGGAGGAATAAGCTGGACGAAGTCCAGAAGGGGGAATGGTCTAAAAAAGGAATAATAATAGCCTGACCCAGGAAGGAGAAAACTCTCATAACCCAACGCTTCAGTGGTGCAGCATTAACTTAAGAGAGAATCGATCCTAACATCCCTGGTGAGGAATGAGTGATCGAGTGAACCTAACAATTGGGTAAGTAGAAAGCTATCTTGACAAGCTGACAGATTGACTAGGTAAAGGAAGGGAAAGGGCCTATTTGGAGGAGTACAAACTATTGGAATGACCTTAATCTTGTGGGGACAGATGCCTAAAAAATTGAAACTAGCTCATGTATATATGTGTTTTGCGTGTTTGTGTGATTTTCTTATATTTCTTAGTTTTTCTTGTGTCTAGGTCTAAGAGTCGGTCAAGAGATAACCTCGCTTGAAATTTGCCTTATTCTTTTTCTTTTCTTGTCTTTATACTTGAGGACAAGTATGGTTTAAGTGGGAGCAGTTTGATAAGGCTAATTTCATGCATCGGTATGCGCAAAAAAATGTTATAATTTGTTGGGTCTAACACGTTTCCTAAGCCAGGTGTGTGAAGAAAAGCGCTAGATCAAGGAAGTAAGGAAGGAGATGGTCTAGCAAGAGAAAGGAGACGAAATGAGCAGGAATTACGAGGAAATTGGCGTGATAAAGGAAGTCTACAGCTGAGGGCAACAAAGTCATTATCGATACCTCGCTGGGCCCACTAAAACGCCTATAAATAGAGAGGAGCATGCAGCGCAATGGATATAGTTTTTCACTCTTCTTAGCTCATACAATTTTTACACACACTTGGGAATGGTTCTGGGGTAATCGTGATAGGGGGGGTATTTTCTAAAGATTTCGTGTTTGGTAACACCGTCCTAGTGAGGGCGAAGATACAATTGCTTTTAATTTCAGCTATTTTGCTAGTTTCCACCGTCGAACTTCACTTTTGGGAGTCGACTTTGATGTTGATGATGTTTAACTGCTTTTACGTTCATGGATCTGAGTTTAGCTGTTGAATTTCAAGTTATTTTGCTTAGATCTCTCTGCTGTTAGCGTAATTCTTAAATTGCTATGTCGATCTCTGTTTATTTCGTTATTGAGGTGTTTGGTGTGGAATTTGGTGACAGATCTGTGGTTGATTGAGTGTTCGGAGCTTGAATTTGTGAAATCTGACGTGATGGAGAATTTCTTCTGTTTGAAGTTCGTGTCGGACGCTTGGATCAGGAGTGGATTTAGCGTCTGAAGTTGGTTTTGGCGTGTGAAAGAAACAGTAGTTGATAGACTTGTTTTATTTCCTCTTGGTTTCTATTTTACTTCGTCTAGGGTATGCAGATCTGTTAATTTCTTCATTTATTATGCGTAGATTAGATTTCAAGTTAGTAGCTCTGTTCTTGATTTGCTTATGTGTTTTACTTAAGAAGTTTTATGCAGATTTGGTTGTAGAAGACGATGTCACTGTCAGTTAGTACGAGAGTTAGTTATTCTGCCACTTTCCAGTCGTACTATGCTTTTTAGATGTGATCCCACCGTAGAATTATCTCCTAGGTCTAGCTGTTAGGTTAAATTTCTTTCTAAGATTCCCAAGTCAAGTTAATTTTAATTTTCCTCAACCCAAGAAAATGCGTGGCAGCAGCCAACACCAAAAATACTCCCAAATCCTTAATTTCGAGTATTACACATCCTTCTCTGTGGGATCGATCCCTACTTCCCTATACTAGATTTAGTAAAGTGGTTGAGGGTTTTTGAAGCGGGAAAGTACTCGTGTGTCCGACGACCGGGATTCCGCACGACCTACGAGTTCCTAGACCAAGTGATCTAGTGGACTTGCTGGATCTGGGGAACCTGCCTTATTTGAATATCGCAACACTGCACACACACTACACACGTACCCATTCTCGTTCACTTCAAAGACGGTTGATAAATATTAATATAAATAAATGCAGTGCTCAATAGAGAAATATGTCTCCTGATAAGGTGAAAAATCCAGATAAATCTGCACTTCCAATAAATCAAAAAGCCGATCTAGATAATATAAGAAAACCTGGAACAATATATTGATTACCGTAGAATACCACTCGATCCCGTCTCGATGATTATATTACCATTTCTTTTACTTGACAAGCTACCTTGGTTCGATGAAGTGAAGACTAATCTATACCCATAATAATATCAAAACTTGTGTATGAACAAGAGAATCAATATCCACTGGCAGCTCAATTGAATTAACTCGCAATACATTCTCTAGAAAATCGTGTATATTGAAATAATTCCAGCTCATAATCAACAAACATAGTTCCTTGATTAAAGATAAAACCTTCTCTGTTTCTTATCACAATACACTTCTTTGCATATATATAGCATTGAGTTCTCTAGAAAAATCATCTGAACTGAATACCAGAGGTTGTATCATAGCTTGTGGGACTTTTTTCCACCAAGGGTAAGTATTGGTTCAAAGAATAGATACCCTACAATCAAAACCTTCTTCTGACATACAACTCATCTGATTGAACACATGTTCTAACCATTTCAACCATATCTCAGCCTCGGCCGGATCAGTAGTCTCATAAAGTCAACAATTCCATTTTTCGGTGCTGTTTAATGTTTCTACCTCTTTGACTCATCATTGGTCCATGTACCAATAATCCAAATATGATGCAGCATGTATATGAGATGTTTCAATTAATTGATGATGCAGGGCGGCTGACCCTTCTCTCCTCAGTGACATATGTTCCTGACAATACAAATGCAAATGAAACTTATAACCAAAACGTATCATATGATATACATGGATACTATTTCCCAACGGGATTCTATCCCCGCTCTGATACCACCTAAACTGTCACATCCACTTTGGGTGTATTTGCAGCTTTTGTTTTCTTATCATTCACTTTAGAATTTGGTACAGTCTCTTCTAAAGAAAGTGATTCTCCACATGAACCAAACATCCACCGCGGCAATGAAAAATCCCCCAATGTGGACTCAATTGCTTGTGTCTTTTGGACCTCTACAACATGCACAGCTTTGCACTCCATCTTCATAACAAGTTCCTCATCTTCACGACTCTTCATAGCATTATAGATAGACAAAATGTGTCGTTTGTTGCCCATACGAAGAGTGAGCTCTCCCTTTGCTATATCTATCAATGCTTTTCCCGTTGTTAGGAATGGGCGCCATAGGATAAGCGGCACATTCATGTCTTCCTCCATATCCAACACTACAAAATCGACGGGAAATATGAAGTCATGTACCTTCACCAGAACATCCTCAACAATTCCTTTAGGATAGGTGACTGATCTATCCGCCATCTGCAGTGTGATTGTAGTCGGCTTGAGAGTGTTGATCTTCATCTTTCTGGAAAAATGATAATGGCATCAAATTTATGCTCGCCCCCAGATCACACAGTGCCTTTGTCTGTCTGTCATTTCCAATGACGCATGAGATATTGAAACTCCCAGGATCTTTAAGCTTGGCAGATAGATTCTTTTGAAATATCACACTACAGTTTTCAGATATGTTCACCGTCTTATAATCAATCCACTTCTTCTTCTTGGAGAGCACATCTTTTAGGAACTTTGCATACGTAGGCATCTCTTGCAGAGCTTCCACCAATGGTATATTAATGTGCACCTTCCTAAAAATATCGACAAATTTGGAGAATTGCTCATCCAACTTCTTCTTCTTCATCGCAAATGGGAAGGGCACTCTAACTATCGTAGGAATGGAGGGAGGGGGCAGCTTTTCTAGCATTGTGTCTTTCTTGGTCCGAATGTCCACTTTATTCTTTCCCTTGGAATTCTCTTCTGCTCTGACATCTTCCTCTGGAGTACTCTTCTTTTCATCTACAGGCATGGAAGGTCCTTCATAGCTTTTACCACCTCTCAAGTGTATGGTCTTGCAGTCTTTGGGATTGTTTATGGTATGTGCTGGAAATTGCCCTGGCTGATGTTGGACACCTACAGCTTGAGAAATTTGACTAATCTGAGTATCAATGCTCTTCATATGCACATTCGAGCTTTTCACATCGTTTTCAACCTTCCCCAACCTTTGACTAGTGCTCTCCATGTACTTGTCAGTTTTCTCCATGTACTTGGTAGTCTGATTCATGAATGCTGCCAAGATATCTTCAGTAGTAGGCTTTTTCTGCTGTTCTACCAACCCATTAGACACTGTGAATCCTGGCGGTGGTTGCAGAGCATTGTTTGGATTCCCATATGAGAGATTGGGATGCACTTTGTTACCATAGTTGTTTAAGTTACCACCACCTTGGTTGGGGCGATAGTTGTTGAAGTTCATGTTATTCCCTCCTTGGTGCACATAGTTGACACCTTCAACTCCTCCTTGCAGTTCTGGTCCAGGTTGTCTCATCTCCATGATCCCCAAGTGAGTGGTCAAAAGATCTAGCTGCTGAGACAGTTTGTCTATTCTATCATCTTCTATAACAGAAGCCACCCTGTATGACTTATTTCTTTCATTATTCCATCCTTAATCGGTGGAAGCTACTCTCTCAATCACTTGCATGACATCATTCTCTCCTAATTGAAGGAGTGCTCCTCCTGCGCTCCAATTCAGTTCACGCATTGCATATGGAGTACACCCCCTGTAAAAATTTATGACTTGGTGTACCGGACTTAGACCATGCTTGGGGCATCTTTTCAGCAGTGTCTTGAATCTAGCCCATGCTTCTCGGATTGTCTCATGAGGTTTCATCTGGAATTGAATTATATCTGCTTGCCTCTTTAGAACTTCGCTGGGTGGGAAGTACTTCTCCAAAAATAAGTCTACCATGGCATCCCATGTTTTAACAGATCCTGACCCCATGCTGTCGTACCAGTCTCTAGCATCATCTCTCAAGGAAAATGGGAATAACCTTAGTTTGATTTGTTCATCTCTCACCCCATTAAGCTTCACCGTGTTACTGATTTGAATAAACTTAGTGAGATGCTTGTTGGGATCTTCATTGGCCTTCCCCGCAAAAGCATTAGCCTCAGCCATATTAAGCAATCCTGTCTTGAGCTCAAAATGATTGGCATCGATCCCATCGTTGCCAATTGGTGGGTTCTCTACCTCTCTGTAAACGTACATGTTTTGCACTGGCACTGTGGCTCGTTGTTCCTCTTTTTATTTCAGCTGTTTCACCACATCTGCAAGTTGTAATTGGAGTTGTTGGACTACCGGATCTGGATGTGGTGTATAACACTCTTCGTTGTCCGCCATTGCTATTGCAACAGGAGTAGGCGGTTCTCTCATAAGAGGCGAAAGTGATCGCCCTTGGTTGAGCCTTCTCTGAGCGTTCCTCCTTCGGTTGGATGCTTCGATCTCAGGATCGAATAACTCTAATGGTTGCCCCTTAAAGCGAGTGAGCATACAACCTGAAAAGAAAAACACAAAAGTGAGAATAACTCAAAAAGAAAAGAAAAAAAAATAAAGCAAGTAAAATCTAGATTAGTAATCTTAATTTTTATCACGATATTAGGCTATAGTAACACAAAATTGTCCCCGACAACGGCGCCAAAAACTTGACTCAACTTATTTTTAACACAAGTATACCCGCAAGTGTACGGAGCTAATGTAGCAAATAGTAAGCAAAGATTATCGTATCCACAGAGACAATGAGTGTCAACCTAATTACCACGAACCAACCTCAACTACTATCTAGATAAATCGGAAAGTTTTGGTTTTTCTAAATCTACTTAAAAGTAAGGTAAAATCAATTAAAAACAACTAGAGAACTAAAAGCAAATAAGAAAACGGATGTAGATCAAGGATTAGAAGGGTAGAATCCTACGAGATCGATAACAACTATCCTATGCTCAACTAACTTCCTAACTATGCCAACAAAAGGTCTCAGGGATTATTAATCTATCACTAAGGTAAAACTATATCTTTTCTCAAAGCATATAATTTGTAGATTGCTACCTAGAACCCAAGTGTCCTTCCTAGAACTAAGGTAACAACTCTTAGAAGCTCCTAAGATACTTAGCTTCATTCAAAGGCTCAAATCTGTCGATTATATTGGCAAAGACGTCAACTTCTCTTCTTTCAAATTAAACTACTCATCTCCCGAGTATTGTAGTAAAATCCACATGCATTTATAAGGTGATCAGTCAAATAAATGTATAAGCACAAGAGAAGTCAAAATAACCACATGAGCCAAGGCGTACAAAACGGAAATCAATTAAACATAAGAATCATTGTATCTCCCCCGTAGAACTCTACGAAGGATTTAGCTACTCATGTTCAACACAAAAGTCAAAGAAATATTCAAAGAAATATTCAAAAAACATTGTTTCAACAAGAATAAAACTAAAAGTAAAAACTCTTAGAATTGGATTGGGCGGATTGAAGGCTTCGTCTTCAATCTTTCGATGAATACTCGTCCTCTGCTCATTCTTCTCTTGTTCCTAGGTGAAAAATTGGTATTTTTGGGGTAGGAGGCATGTAAGTTGTGTTTGGAGGCGTTTCCTAGGCATATATATACCCAGGGTTGACTTTGGGCCCGAAATAAACTGTCGAACGAAGCTGGCGGGTCGCTAGGTTGGGTGTGCGTCGAAGCTGGCGAGTCGCCAGCTGCTTACGGCATTTTTCTCGTCTTTTGCTGGCGGGTCGCCAGGTTCATTTGCATGCGAACCTGGCGGGTCGCCAGCTATGTCACTGCTCTGCGCAGTCTTGGTAAAACGGCCATAACTTCTTCTACCGAACTCTGATTGAGACGTTTAAGATATCTACGCGAAGCTCTTTCGAAGACGAAGAGAATGGTATGCATTACATGCGAATCAGACTTCAAAATCTCCAGAAAAGCTGTCTCGAACATTGAGCAGCTGCACATCCACATGTTTTGTACATTTTTCTACACATTATTCACAAAATGGTCAAAATACCAACGTAATAGAGAAGTAGCTATAATCATGTCTCAAATTACACAATATATGATCAAAACCAAGTAAAACTACTCTCTAAAACCATGTAAAATCCAAGTTAATCAATCTATATTATAGAATAACCAATGAAGTGTCAAATTAAAGTCAAACAAATAGAATGATAGAAATTTTATCGGGTTTTCGGGCCAGCCCATCGGGTTTTCGGGTCTGGCCCTAACGGATTGCGGGTTAATCGGGTGTGGACTAATCGGGTTGTAATTTTATCAGACTAGAAATTTTCAGCCCTAACCCTATAAATTTGGCGGGCTATTGAGGACGGCCCATGGGTTACGGGCTACATTGACATCTCTGTCTCCCACTTCTTTATTTATAGCTAGTAGCCTTTCTAGACTGTAATAAATTTTTTATTTTATTTTAATTAATCATGGATTAATATTATAATCTAGTTAAAATTTCACTAATAATATCCGTTGGCCATTTGTTTTTTACGGAACTGTAACAAAATGACCGATCCGACGATGATTTCATTTGTTTAGGACTCGATTTTCATAAAGTGAATATTTTGGACGAATTTCGTATTTTGGCCATGTATTTAGGACCAAAATAGTATTTTACTCTAAATTCAACGGCAAAGAAGAAGGTAACTATGTAATTCGCCAACAACCCATATTTTTCTTTGTAGGTTTCGTTATCTTTGCTAAACACTACATCCGTCCAATGTGAAACATAACCGACACGAGTTTTAATTCAAAATTAGTAAATTACGAAATTAAGGATACTTATAAATTTAAATATATCTATTATAATATCATTACATAAATGTGCTTTTATGTGTAGTTTATTAATTTAATATTTTTAATTGTGCTCTGAATCTCATGCATGTTTCCAGTGGCTGGATGTAGATGAGGTTGGATGGGTTAATGATGTGAATCCGGGTATTCAAAATCATAGGATGCAACTACATCGAGGGCCAAGGGTTGATTGGGGTCCGAAAAGAAGGTGGAGATATGGCAAGGAGCCAAGCCGGATTCGAAGGTCTGACTCAAACCAGAATTTTCCTAGAAATATGATGTCCAAATGCTGTTCTAAGACCACCATTATCTTCATCATCAAAAGAGCTTCGCGTGAGTACCTTACACGCCTCAATCGGAGCTCGGATGAGGAAGTTATGGCCTTTTAACGAAAGTCGCGCAGAGCTGCCAAAAAAATGCCCGGCCACAGAGAAAACGCCCGGGCAAGGCCCCAAAACGCCCGGGCCGGGCGTTTTGCCCGAAAATGCCATTTTTTTAAGATTTCAAAGACTATTTTCCCTATTACTTTTGTTTTAGTATAAATACTCTTTTGTAGGGTTTTCATTCTCAGCTTTTGAATATTTGTAAGAGACTATTTCTCCATATTTGAGAGCTCACCTTCTTCATCTTTTGAAGACTTATCAAATTCCTTCCGGTTGCATTCGATCTTTTGCCGGGCTAAGGTTGATTGTAAAGGTATGCTTGCTAGTTCTTGTGTTGCTAGTTTGTGGAGCCATTAGGTGTTTGTATGTGAAAGTGCCTTTGGGATTTCTTTCTTGTTCTTCACCTAAATCATAACACTAATCCATCATCTATCCTTTTATCCATTTTTCTTGTTCCATTTCTTGGTTTATCTTGTTTATTCGCTGGGTTTATTTACAAGAACAAGTCCGGGGCAAGTTCATGAGTCTTCAATCTAGAGGATTCACATTATTTGGTATCAAGAGCCATTGGTTCTTGTTCTTGTAAGAAAAGAAAAAAGAAAAAATCCCCAAAGGGTGAAATTGTTAGAAAATTGTCAAAAAAAAAAGAAGAGATATCTCCAAATCTATCCATGGGCATTAGCTATAAACTTGCATATGTGTTGTTGGGTATGTTTATGTGAATGTTACAAAGTTATAGGCCGATATTCCATCAATTGTTGGGTCTATTGTTGTTTAGTGAAAATTGTGAACACAAATTGTTTGTTGTTTTATCCCTTTGGCCATGCACCCTACTTTCACTAATCTTGTGGCTTCTTGGACTAGTTTTCACTTGCCTAGTTGTGTATCTTGTTTGTGCTATTTGTGCAACCCTTGGGATTACATCATCGAGAGCAAGTGAGGGAGAGTATCTAGCCACTAAATCTCTAAACCTTCCGAGAGACATTGGGTGTGAGTTTGGGGAATTGGGGACATACTTTGTGGGTTGGGAAGTGAGCTCCTCACTAAAGTCTCCATTCTTGGGTGTGTGCGTTGTTTGTGTTATTAACAAAAGGGATGTGTCCCTAGTCCTCTTTATCTTCTTTGTAGGTACCAAAAATGCCACCACGTACGAGGATTTCTAAGCACAATTCGCCTAGAAGGGAGGATGGGGACGACATCGCGTCCACATCCGACGACACCCTCAAAGAGATGTTTTCCTCAATCATGAAGGAGATGCGCGATGCGCGGGGAATCATGAATTCTATGCAAGAGGGATTTACGGCATACCATGAGAATATATCTCTCATAAAAGATCGAGTTAGGCATAACAATTCCATAGCACCTAGTGACCGAGAGAGACATGATAGGAGTGACTACAAGTCAAGGTATCACGATGATGGACTTGATAGAGGGAGTAGAAGGGAACAAGTACCAAAGTTCTATGGAGAGTCTAACTCTAAGAGGATGAATGATCATGGTCATCTTAAGGTGCATGAGCGGTTAATAGGGGAGGAAGTCTCAAGTAAATCAAGGGAGAGCTCAAACCCTCGACATTATGGTGGTGACACAAGACGAAGAAGCATCCCACCAAAGAAGATGGACCTATCTCATCCTAGCTATCATACGAAGGTTTCGTCGTGGTTGTCATCCAACTTCACTACTTCAAAGGGCTTGATTCAAAATAGGTGTGACAATAAAGAACGTGTCAAGAATATGGTGGATTTTGTTGATGATGATGATGATGAAGAGCAATGTGAGGATGAAACGGAGTCCATGGTCACACATGAACAAGATGCACACCCAACTTTCAATGATGGCATGTCTAGCATAAGGGAAGCCGAGGACGGGAGTGAGCCATTAAATGCCCTTCAAATCTTGAACAACGAACCAAAGCCACATGAGGTTGATAATGGGAATAAGCACTTGAGAGGGAATCGAGAGAAAGAGCAAAAGCTAGAAAATGAGAGCATGCTTCAAAAGCAAATAGAGCGTGAGAAAAGGCGAAAATGTGAGATGCAAAAGCCAAGAGAGAGTGGTGGGGGTGAGTGTGAATCAACACTTTCAAGAGAGAAAAACCACAAGCATGTGAGAAAAAAAAGTTGCTTATTAGATTCTAAGATCACCCATGGGAGGGCTCTAAACCACCCTATCATTTTTGCCCTTGGTGAGGAGAATGACCTTTATTTCACTAACTCTTATTACTTGTCTTTTCTCTTGGATGACATTTTGAGACAGGAATTGGAAGGATTGGAATGTGAACCCCGAGTCGTGGATGCACCGAGTAACTTCTTACCGGTGATGAACTCATGGACGCAAGGTCAAGTTGAATCACCTCTTTACCAAGGTTCAAGTATTCTCACCTTAACTTGTGATAATGATTTAATGAAACAAGTGAATGTGATTTGTTTTCAAATGCCCATTTGTATTGATACTCTTATCACTTGTGGTTTGTTTGATATGTGGCATGAAAATCTAGAATCATTACTTGCTAAGTTTAGTCTTACAAGCTATGAGGATCCTTTCTTGTGTATCCCTAGCCCTTCTAAAAATGTCAATTCTTTTATGAAGACAATGTTAGGTATGTGGATTGGTAGAGTGGATGGATTTGGGACCAAGAGATACAAAGTGTTTGACGCATGTGTGTCTTGGCATGATAAGTTCTTTTATTGCATAAAAATCAAACTTTTCCATGGAGTTGGCATGTTTTATGGATCCTTTATCAAAGGTCTTACAACAAAACCTTATAAAAGGATTGTTAGAGTTGTGTGTCTCCATACCATGTGCTTATATTTTGGACTTGTTAGAGTATGGAAAATATCTTGATGACACGCACAAATGTGTTAGGAGAAAACTTGTTGATAGTACCATTACTTGTGATATTGAGTTTACATGTGCATTATGGTTAGGGTGTAGATCTTATGCTCCTTACTTGATGCAAGTTTCATTGTTTGATCATAGCCTCCTAATCCCTAGTGGTCGAATTTTTCCAATATTGTTATTACTTTATGATCACAATGATGGTATGATTGATGAGACCATATATGCATTAGATATATTCCACATGGAGATTTGCAATCTTGACTATATACCTCTCTACACCCTTGGATATAGTCTCTACACCCTTGGTAAGCCAAGTACATCTTCTAGACCTATGATACTTGATTTGGACTTACTTGGTCTTATAGGTATGCTTGATCCGGATTTGAGGACAAATCCTTCAAAAGAATGAGGGAATGATGTGAATCCGGGTGTCCGAAAGATGAATCTAAGAACCGGATTTGAGGACAAATCCTTTCACAAAGAAGGAGAGGATGATGTGAATCCGGGTATTCAAAATCATAGGATGCAACTACATCGAGGGCCAAGGGTTGATTGGGGTCCGAAAAGAAGGTGGAGATATGGCAAGGAGCCAAGCCGGATTCGAAGGTCTGACTCAAACCAGAATTTTCCTAGAAAAATGATGTCCAAATGCTGTTCTAAGACCACCATTATCTTCATCATCAAAAGAGCTTCGCGTGAGTACCTTACACGCCTCAATCGGAGCTCGGATGAGGAAGTTATGGCCTTTTGACGAAAGTCGCGCAGAGCTGCCAAAAAAAATGCCCGGCTACAGATAAAACGCCCGGGCAAGGCCCCAAAACGCCCGGGCCGGGCGTTTTGCCCGAAAATGCCATTTTTTTAAGATTTCAAAGACTATTTTCCCTATTACTTTTGTTTTAGTATAAATACTCTTTTGTAGGGTTTTCATTCTCAGCTTTTGAATATTTGTAAGAGACTATTTCTCCATATTTGAGAGCTCACCTTCTTCATCTTTTGAAGACTTATCAAATTCCTTCGGGTTGCATTCGATCTTTTGCCGGGCTAAGGTTGATTGTAAAGGTATGCTTGCTAGTTCTTGTGTTGCTAGTTTGTGGAGCCATTAGGTGTTTGTATGTGAAAGTGCCTTTGGGATTTCTTTCTTGTTCTTCACCTAAATCATAACACTAATCCATCATCTATCCTTTTATCCATTTTTCTTGTTCCATTTCTTGGTTTATCTTGTTTATTCGCTGGGTTTATTTACAAGAACAAGTCCGGGACAAGTTCATGAGTCTTCAATCTAGAGGATTCACATTAGTTAACCGATATTATCGTCGGCCCATGAGAGATTAAATTCGGATTTTGGAGCTACCGTCGAGCCCACAGGATAAGGATACATCGAGATCGAAAATGTTGATTATTCATCATTCCCAAGTCAACACGGTTGTTCATAAATGTTACAGATGAGAAGCAGAATAATGCAACACATAAATACAGTTTTTGCTTTTTGATCTGTCTTATTCATCAAGCATTTGGACATGAAGATAGACAACCCCCATACTCTCTCTCTATGCATATTCTCTCTGCTCCTCGTCTCATCCAAAATCTGCCGCGCCGCAGACTTCCGATACGAAGCCTGCGCGCCGCAAAATTGCAGCGGCGGTGGCCCCAACATTAGCTTCCCGTTCTTCCTCCAATCGCAGCAATCCTACTGCGGCTACCCAGGCTTCGCGATCGATTGCAGCACCAATGGATTTCCGATTCTCCGTCTCTCGGAAAACGAGTACATAATCGAAGACATTTTCTACGAAAATCGATCTCTCCACGTCTTCAACGCAGCGTTGCTACCAATTCCATCGTCGATCGACAGCTGCTCTCGGAGATTGATCCGAAACGCGACTCTCCCCGACGGCAGATTCGATTACTCCGGCGGTGAGGATATCGGTTTGTTTTTCGGCTGCAAAAACGTGAGCGAAGAGCTGCGGAGGTATGGAATCGGCCATTGCAATGTTTCTAGAGAGAGAAGCGACGAGATTGATTTGGCGATGTTTGGTGGCAATAAGGATTGGGGGAGAGCGATTGGCACGTGCGAGGAGAGCGTTGTGGCACGTGCGGAGCTGATTGGAGATGAGAGGGAGGATGAAGTGGTGGATGTTGCGACGGTTTTGAGGAGGGGATTTGTGATGAATTGGACGGCGAGTGATTGTAGCTATTGCAGTGAGAGCGGCGGCCGCTGCGGTTTTAACGAGACTTCTTTCCATTTCAGGTGTTTCTGTCCCGACGGGCCGCATTCAAGGAGCTGCAGACCAAGTAAGATTTTGTTGACTTCGAACGTTCAATCAAGTTGATGTTAGGTGCGCTAGACAGAATCATGAGATATACTTTACATATAATTAATTACTTATCATTTTAATATAAGCATTGTAAAGATGGACTGAGATGCATTGTTACGAGCTAAGTTTTTGAAAGAAAAGGTAGATAAGAATAAACATATATAGCCTCTAGTGACGGGCAATAGTGGGAATCGAACGGGTTTAAGTTGTGGCATGTGGACATTCAAGTCGAACTACATTTATCTCTGAATCAACTACGAGTATCTCTTAATTAACGACTTGATGGATTGGAAAAGTGGGTTAAAAACACCACATATTAAAACAAGACACACTCGCACAAGGAAAGAATAGGTGTTTCAGTGTTGGGCCGGTTGGCAAATACTCCCTCTGTTCCATAGTAATGGAGGTGTTTCTTTTCAGCACGGAGATTAAGAAAAATTTTGTTAGGTGAGTTAAGTAAAGTGGAAAATGAAAAAGGTAGAGAGATGAAGAGAGATATAAGTACGCGAGAGTAAAGTAGATGTGGAAAAATGTGTTGACTTTTACTAAAAAGGAAAATGACTCTATTACTATGGAATGTACTAAAATGGCAAAATGACTCTATTACTATGGAACCGAGGGAGTACTACTTTTGTCCACGAAACATAGTCTAGTTTTTCTATTTTTCGGTAGTTCACTAAAATTAGCCTTTGTCTATTTGCGGTAAGTTTTTCTCTTTAATGAGATGATTCCCACTTCCACTAATAAAACTTCAACTATTTCTTTATCTATCTCTCTTAATTTACCAATCTAACATTAAAATTCGTATTGTCCAATGCTATAAATATTTTTTTGGAGAAAGGTAGTAGTAGTGTTATTCATGTTATTGTGCCATCTTGATACTCCGCTCCAACTTCCAATACTAGATTACTTTTATAACGTACATTTTGTCAACCATCTCAGAAGGGAAAATATTAAAATTATAATGTCCATTTTCTTAGCAGGACATATCAGACTCAGTATGTTCTTTTTAATAGGTATGTCCCCTTCGCCAATACTTTGCTAAGATCTTCATTTAAATCTTCTTTTTCCAATCATTCATACATCTTCTACACTGTTGCCTTAATGTTTGATTGTGATCAGCATACGTTTTCACTTGCATTCTTCTCAGATTCCTTAAACTAAACAACTCTTTTGCTTGACAGGTGGTCTGACTATAGCCGCTCTTACATCCTGTTTGATAGCTTCATATGTCTTCATTCGGAGGAAGCGTGCAAAGGCGAAAAAGGAGCAAGAAAAAGACATCAAACGCTTTCTGAAAAACAATGGAAATCTTGCACCGATGAGATACAAATACACTAACATGAAGAAAATGACAAGCTCATTCAATGAAAACTTGGGAAGAGGAGGGTTTGGCAATGTTTACAAAGGACAGTTTCCGGACGGTCATCTAGTAGCAGTCAAAGTCTTGAACGATTCAAATGGAAATGGGGAAGATTTCATGAATGAGGTTGCCAGTATTAGCAGAACTTCCCATGTTAATATTGTCACTTTGTTGGGATATTGTTTTGAAGGTTCGAAAAGAGCTCTCATTTATGATTTCATGCCGAATGGTTCACTTGAAAAGTTTATTGGCAAAAATGATTCATCCTCTCAAGAATCTGGGTTGGGATGGAGTAAATTGTTTGAGATCGCTCTTGGGGTAGCTCGAGGGCTCGAATACTTGCACCAAGGCTGTAATACAAGGATTTTGCATTTGGACATCAAGCCTCAGAATATACTTCTTGATATGGACATGAACCCAAGAATTTCAGATTTTGGGCTTGCTAAATTGTGTCCAAACAGATCAAGCATAGTCTCTATGATGGGGACAAGAGGTACGATAGGGTACATTGCCCCTGAAGTGTTTTCTAGAAACTTCGGAGAAGTCTCTTACAAGTCTGATGTGTATAGTTATGGGATGCTGGTTTTGGAAATGGTTGGTGGAAGGACAACCGTTGATCGAAGAGATGTAGATTGTACTAGTGAAATATATTTCCCAACATATCTCTACAGGCAGATTGAGATGAATGCTGAAAGAGATGGTGATCTTGCTGGATCATTGAACGAAGAAGAAGAAAGCCAACGCGTGAAGAGAAATTTGATCATTGTTGGGCTGTGGTGCATTCAGACAAACCCTAGGGACCGACCGTCGATGACAAGGGTGGTAGAGATGTTGGAAGGGAAATTTGGGTCATTGGAGGTTCCACCTAAGCCTTACCTTTGCTCATCCCCAAGAGCAGCACCAACCTATTCAACTTCTGAATCATTATAGTAGTTTGTTTGAATTTGTATGGTAACTTTTATGAAATTTTAATGCAGTAATATTGGAACTTCATCTAACTTTCACACTTTGATTTCATCCCACATTCATCAGGATTTGCATTTATATTTATTTTGATAAATTGTGTGGCTGAAGGAAACTTTATTTATTCCACATCCTAATTCCTATACACTAGGTCAATGCTAGTCAACTGAAGAGTAATGTAATCAACTTGGATGGGGCCAATGACTTACTTAATGGAATCCACATATTAACATTTAATACAACTCTCTCAAGAAAAGAAACCAACACAAAGCACAATGGCTCTTTGCAAGCAAGTAATGTTGTTGCTAGGCCATCTTCTTTTACTAGTACTACTCAAAGCTGATTCGAAATGCTCCAAATCCTATGCCTGTGGAAACTTTTCACTAGAGTTTCCATTCACTGCTAGTATTGATCCCGACTGCGGATTGTTCATAGTTCATGACTGTGACTCTACAAAGGGACCTCCAACATTACGCAGAGGAGCTCGAACCTCATATCAAATTCTTGAATTATTGACATCATCGAGTGTTATACTTTCTTAAATCTGTATCTGCCCGAGTCTCCTTTCGTTTAATTTACATTCCCTCCAAACGTCACATTTTTCACATGCTACAATCAAACTGTCGTTCCGCAAATCAAAGATTATTTCCATAGCTACCGCAGCTTACGCTGTAATATCTCCACTGTCCACTATAACCCCCCCCCCCCCCCCCCCCAGCTCATCAGGATCATGCTGATAAGAATGGCCAAAAAACAGAATGTGCAGCAAGATGTAAAAGAAGACATTGCAACTTGAGGAAGAAGAGAGTTTTTGCATTAAGCTTTTATTAAAAAAAGATGCGGCTGTTACAACTTTGTCTCTATATATACCATGCTAGAGAACAACCCAGAACATTAGTCAAACCCAAAATCCCTAACAAAGCATGCTGTAAAATCTGAACTACAAGACAATGTTCATTAAGAGAAATAAGGTGTGGTCCATCCTTTTTCAGGTGCTGAGATAAAGCCTGTACCTGGACCAATCAGCTGATTCCACCAAGCAGCACTTCCTTCCATGTAGGAGCAGCTAGCATCGGCTCCAACGTGGCACAACTAGATATTATCTTTGGCATAGGATATGTAGCATCACAAATTCTCTTAGCTGGCTTCTCTTTAGCAACTTCAGTTTGGATAATCATGTTAACACATGCTCCGTCTATTCCTCGAGATTGTTATTTGAATCAACTACCTATCAAGTCTTCCCATTCCAAGTCAACTGTTTCGTGTACCTCAGTAGTATCAACAACTTGATGAACTGGAAAAGTAAACACAAGTAGATTAAACAAACCACAAATTCCACTACATTTTCCATTCTCATATACTTTTCATAGTGTGGAAAGCATGAATCTCTTAGTTTCTTAGTATTCTCTAGGTTGATCAGTATAGTATAAGGGATCATTTTTTTATTTGTTTCACCTTAAATTTGAAGGCTAATGGTTGAATTTGATTGCAGGAAAGACGAGACATTGTATGTTCTTTTTAATAGGTATGTCCCCTTTAACAATACCTTTTTACTAAGATCTCCAATTATTCATACTTCTTCTACTCTGTTTCCTTTATGCTTGACTGCGGTCAGCATACCATTCTTCTAAGATGCATTAAATTAAACGACTTTTTTGCTTAATAGGTGGTCTGATTATAACCGCTCTTGCATCCTGTTTGATAGTTGTATATATTTCATTCATAGGAAGCGTGCAAAGGCAAAATAAGAGCAAGAAAAAGACATCAAACGCTTTCTGAAAAACAATGGAAATCTTGCACCGATCAGATACAAATACTCCAACATCAAGAAAAAGACAAACTCGTTCAATGAAAACTTGGGAAGAGGAGGGTTGGAAATGTTTACAAGGACAGTTTCCTGACGATCGTCTTGTGGCAGTGAAAGTTTTGAACGATTCAAATGGGAATGGGGAAGATTTCATGAATGAGGTCGCTAGTATTAGCAGAACTTCCCACGTTGTCGCATTGTTGGGGTTTTGTTTTTGAAGGTTCAAAAAGAGCTCTCATTTATGACTTCATGTCGAATTGTTCTCTTGAAAAGTTCATTGGCAACAATGCTTCTTCATCCCAAGAGTCCTCATTGGGATGGGATAAGTTGTTTGAGATCGTTCTTGGTATAGCTCGAGGGCTTGAATACTTGCACCAAGGTTGAAATATGAGGATTCTGCATTTCGACATCAAGCCTCAGAACATACTTCTGAATAAGGACATGAATCCAAGGATTTCCTATTGCGGGATTGCTAAATTGTGTTGAAACAGATCAAGCATAGTCTCTATGATGGGGGCAAGAGGTACAATAGGGTACATAGCCCCTGAAGTGTTCTCTAGAAACTTCAGAGAAGTAGAATCTGAAAGCCAACCTTTGAAGAGACACATGATCATTGTTGGGCTGTGGTGCATTCAGACAAACCCTAAAGACCGACCGTCAATGACGAAGGTGGTAGAGATGTTGGAAGGGAAGCTTGGATCATTGGAGGTTCCACCTAAACCTTACCTTTATTCACCACCAAGATCAGCAGAACTATCCTATTCAACTTTTAAATCTTTTTAATAAGTTGCTTTACTCTATGGCAATTATGTGAAAAATGTAGCACTATTGGAACTTTATCCTTTATTTTTGGTTGATTAAATAGCTTTGGCTTTGTAGAAAGTGTTAGGGTAACTATTAGATAAATAAAAACAAAAATTTGATGAATTTATATATCCATGATTATATACATTATATGAGAAGTTGGAGGAATGTATTTGGAATGTATTTCCAACCGTCACACTTTGGAATTTTAGGCCGAACCCGATTCCTATTATTGCTAGGATTATGGTTCGATGTTTTTTGCTATTTATAAATCGTATCCAAAAACTATATAGTGAAATCTCTGTCTAGACATCTACGCCAAACTACGTAAGTACATATTGCATCAAACCCAATTTCTATTGTTACTAGGATTATGGTTCCCTGTTTTTGCCTACATATATCTCTTTCTATTGTAAATTGTATCCAAGAAATTATTGGATAATATAGTTTCTGAATTTTGATTGGTTCAGATTTAGATATTTATCAGCCCAACCAAAAGTGTTAGTTACGGCCCATACTGTCCTTAACTAGTGCCCAATATAATCGATGGTCTTCCACTGACAAATATAGTTTCCAAGTCAAGCAGAGTACAAAATGGACTATTCTCCCACTTTCTAAATTCCTTTATTTATAGCATAGTTACCTTTTTCTGAGTGTAACTAATTTAGTAGTAATGGCTAAAACCAAGATTTTGTTGTTCTTACTCTCATGCAATATCCTATTCCCCAGAATTGATTCCAAATGTCCAAAATCTTTCTCATGTGGGAATCTAGGTTCCTTGAAATTCCCTTTCACTCAAAATAGAAAATGCGGGTTATTTTTCGTTGAAGGCTGTGATTCTGTATTGCCCAAGCTTCACCTAAGGCCTGAACGGTATGGGTACGGGCAAGGAGTGTACAACTTTGTCGGCAACAATTTATCGACGAACGAGTTAACAATTTTCGATGGTACCCACCAAATGAGTTTGAATGACAAGAGTTGTAACTTTTTTGAAAATATATCTCTATCTCAATCTCCCTCTGTTTCATTCACTTTTACCCCTAATATCACATTCTTCACGTGCTGGAGTGTAACTACTGATCCAATTGTCCAAAATTATTTCCATAACTACCACCGTGCTAGTTGCCAAGGCCCCCCAGCAGTCTATTATAGAAACCAAGGACAGTATGATCCAACCAATAGTAGTATTCCTTCAAGGTGTTCAATGGTTCAGTTACCAACAAAATCGAACCGAGTTACTAGTGAGCTATTTGAAGAGTTGAGCGCTGAGTTTACTTTGAAGTGGGATGTTTCTCAAGAATGCTGGGATTGCTATGGTCGAGGAGGGCAGTGTGTTAGTGACAATTTGAATAAATTCAAATGCAGAGAAGAAGGTAACTATTTAATTTGCTAACAACCCATATTTTTGAGTGAGATGTCGAATCTTGAGTTCAGTTTAAGAACAATAATTTACCGTAGGGCTTCATTAGAGGATTGGCCTCGTAGGAAGATTTTTTTATCAATATCTACTGCATCATCCATTTCATTTGAGTTCAGATAATATATTCATCTCTAATCGCCTCTTTTTTCTAGCATAAACAATCCAAAATTTCACTATATCTTAGTTACCTAGGTTTATCAGTGAGTGTCATAGGAAAGATCAGTTTTCGGGGTTGTTTCACCTAAACTACGAAAGCAAATGTTGAATTTGTTTGCAGGATATATGAGACAAAGAAAGATCATTTTCATAGGTATGTCACCAATGCTCTGCTAATACATTCTCATCTCCAGTCATCTTCTGTTTCAATATACCACTAATAATGGCGATCGCAATGTCCATTTCCCTAATACTTGAACTTCAATATGATCATGGATCAGCATACTGTTTTCAGTTATTACATTCTTCTGAGATTCATCAAAAACATTTGTTTACTTCAACAGGTGGTATCACTGTAGTAGCCTCTCTTACATTGTGTTTGATAATTGTATTCGTTTTCATTCGGAGGAAGCATACAATGTCAAAACAAGGTCATGAAGGGGAAATCGAACTCTTTCTGAAGAACAATGGAAATCTTGCTCCAATGAGATACAAATACTCCAGCATCAAGAAAATGACAAGTTCATTTAGTGAAAATTTAGGAAGAGGAGGATTTGGCAGTGTTTATAAAGGTCAATTTCCCGATGGTCGTCCTGTGGCGGTGAAAGTCTTGAATGAATCAAATGGAAATGGGGAAGATTTCATGAACGAGGTCGCCAGTATTAGCAGAACTTCCCACGTTAATATTGTCGCGCTGTTGGGGTTCTGTTTTGAAGGTTCAAAAAGAGCTCTCATTTATGACTTCATGCCTAATGGTTCTCTTGAAAAGTTCATTGGTAACAATGCTTCCTTGTCTCAAGAGTTCGCATTGGGATGGGATAAGTTGTTTGAGATTGCTCTTGGAATAGCTCGAGGGCTTGAATACTTGCATCAAGGTTGTAATACGAGGATTCTACATTTGGACATCAAGCCTCAGAACATACTTCTGGATGAGGACATGAATCCAAGAATTTCAGATTTTGGGCTTGCTAAAATGTGTCCGAATAGATCGAGCATAGTCTCCATGTTGATGGCAAGAGGGACAATAGGGTACATTGCCCCTGAAGTGTTTTCTAGAAACTTCGGAGAAGTCTCTTATAAGTCTGATGTGTATAGTTATGGGATGTTGGTTTTAGAAATGGTTGGAGGAAGGACTACAACCAATAACCGAAAAGCTGTAGATTGTACTAGTGAAATATATTTCCCCACTTATCTCTACAAGCAGATTGAGATGAATGCTGAAAGAGATGGTGATCTTGCTGGAGCATTGGATGAAGAAGACGAAAGCCAACACATGAAGAGAAATTTGATCATCGTTGGGTTGTGGTGCATTCAGTCAAACCCTAAGGACAGACCGTCAATGACAAGGGTGGCAGAGATGTTGGAAGGGAAGCTTGGATCATTGGAGGTTCCACCTAACCCTTATCTTTGTTAATCCCCTACTGCAGCACCAACCTATTTAAGTTCTGAAACTGTATAGCGGTTTGCTTGAATTTGTATGGTGAGTTTATGTGAAATTTTAATGTATCAATATTGGAACTTCATCCCGCATTAATGGGGATTTGCATTTATATTCATATTGATGTATTTGGATATTTGATCTATCTTTATTTGCAAGAATTAATCAAGGTCAAGGTTCTTGTGTTATGTGCTAAACACAAAAATTCACTTGATATCTAATGGGACTTTCATTATGAGTGCTAAATTAGAGGTACAGGCTCAGTACAATTTCTATTGGGACTTCCGTCGAACGGGTGGAACGCAAAATTCATATGTATTGTGGGCCAGAGCAGATTTTATATACTAATAGCTTCTAATTTCACTCTGTTTCACGAGAATTATGCTGATTTTAGTATCAACCAATAAATTAACGAAAAAATTAGAAATAAGTAATAGAAAATCCAAACAAAATAGACAATCTTTGAAAATAACAGGGACAGCTCAATCAAAAACCCACATTAATTCCCCAATATATTAAAAGCAGGATAAGATACCTCGATGCCAGAAGCCTTTGCCCAAGAAGTTGCAGAGAGCTAAACAGAGAGAAAAGAGATCTTAATTGAGATAAGTGAAACCGAATTGAATGGATAGAAAGCCAACTACTGGGCCGGCCCAACGGTTCTATACGTTGCAGGCTGTTAAAGGCTTGGCTTGAGCCTTTGGGTGTCCACAGATAAGGCGGAATGCCCATGCCACATCCAAAAAAAACTTGTCCGTCTAGTCAGGATAACTACAAAAACTTGTTCAGCCACGCCACAGCTACAAATCACTTATTTTATCAATTGTTTGTACATTTTAATTGGACTACAATAAAATTATTTGGACAAAATAAGGAATAGGTTGTATTTATAGAAATACATTAAAAAAAAACCAGAAATTGCAGCCGCGACGGTCTCGTGGCGTGCAATAGGCCGTCGCGGCGCTCCACCACCCGCACAGTAGTGAACTGCTCCATCTAAAATCGCGTATCACTTAAGAAAGTCATAATCTTGATTAATTGTGGTAATATAAGATAAAGATAGGAAAAATAAATTAAGAAAGAAAATTAATTATCCTAAGACAGTTTTAAGAAGAAATACGAATCAATTAACTCAGGATAGAGAGAATCATTAATATGCGTGGCTTCTTTAGTCCCATAAAAACAGATCATTTTTGTCATTTTAGTTTATCTAATGAGGAAAGTCACCGTCTATTTTTATGGAATGGATAGAGTATCTGTTCTACTATAAGCGACTCATATTTTTTTTTTTAATTATCTCACTATAAGTTAGTTATTTCATTTTTTAGCAAATAAACAACACATTATTCTCTTTTACTCACTTCATTCCTTATTAACATATGGCTACATTGAATTGAAAAGTTGAAAGAATAAAAGAAAGGAGAGAGAGATGGGTGAAGAAGATGATGACATGGAATTTATTTTTTATTTTTAAAATATAATTAATCAAAACAACGTCGTTTTGATTGCCACATAAATTATAATTTGCCACATCAGTTTCGATTTTTTATTTTGGGGAAAAACAGGAAAATATTAAAGTTCATGTATTTATATTCAAAAAATAAAGTTTAGGGGAAAAACCAGAAAGAGTTGCAAGTTCATGCATTTACAAACAAATAACCCTTCTCTTTTACTCGCTTCATTCCTTATTAACATATGGCTACATTGAATTGAAAAGCCAAAAATCCAACCCTGCTGCACTGAATTCCCCTTCACCGACATTCATCACTCCATATGTGGACTATACTGATAGGGACTTGATATTCTATTTTATTCCGGAAGAGAGTTGATATTCTCTCCGTATATTTATTTAGTTTACTTATGTTTTAGTATGTTTTAGTTACTATGATTTTATTTACTTTCCCTTGTAATTAGGATTTGATTTGCTTTTGATTTACTTCCCTAGTTTATAGGAGATCTTTTTGTACCACACATATTATAAATATGTGTGAAGTCTTTTATTATTATCGAGCAGAATGAATTAAATTAATATTTATCATTCTCTCCCTACGGTTCTTCCTCTTGGAGAAACCGATTACTCTCCAATTTCTCTCAATTCACGCCTAGTTCTCTCAAATAACTCCTTTGATAGGTAAAATCCTATCAAATTGGTGCTTTCATTTGGTTCTCATCCTCCTATTGATTTCTACCACCATGTCCGTCTTGCTGTCAAACTCTCCTCCAGACTCTCCTCCTCGGTTTTCTGGTGTTAACCCCGTGAGATGGATTTTGGATGTTCAAGAGTATTTTGACTATCATTTGTTTTCTGATACTGATCGTTTATTTTTTGTGAGGTTATTTTTTGACCATCCAGCATCTGTATGGCTCCACGAGTATCGACACTCGAATCCTAATTGCTCATAGCAAGAATGTATGTTGTTTATCATAACTTTGATGAGGATGCCATTTACTTCGCCGAGACGAATAAACTTCTCAACAAAATTTCGGAGGCAGTTGCATATTTAGCAAAAAAGGAGGTCATGGCTAAAAATGAGGCCACATTTGATTCTGTCGTCGAGACTATTGCAAAAAATGACGATGTGTCAA
Organism: Salvia hispanica; assembly: GCF_029641045.1. Classification (NCBI taxonomy): domain Eukaryota; kingdom Viridiplantae; phylum Streptophyta; class Magnoliopsida; order Lamiales; family Lamiaceae; genus Salvia; species Salvia hispanica. The sequence goes on from NC_142694.1 coordinate 41,456,090, forward strand.
CAACAAATGTCAAGTCTGATCCCGTCATCGACGAGACGGAAAAAGATGACGACGAATCGCCTCAAGCGTTGGATGAGGCAATGGCTTTGGTGGAAACCAAATGTCCTCCACAGTCTCATAGCCCAAAAATCAATGTTGTCATTATTGGTTATGTCACTGAAATCGCCGAAGAGATCTCATGCCCGAAGACGGTTTCTCCATCATTCGTTGAGGTCACAAGCGATACAATTTTGCTTGAAGATCTAAACAATGACAACGAGATGGAAGGTTATTTTTCCGACTTCCACCTTGAGGGCAAGGTGGTTTTCAACGGTGGGGAAGTTGATAGGGACATGATATTCTATTTTATTCCGGAAGGGAGCTGATATTCTCTCCGTATATTTATTTAGTTTACTTATGTTTTAGTATTATTTAGTTTCTATGATTTTATTTACTTTCCCTAGTAGTTAGGATTTGATTTGATTTGTTTTTGATTTACTTCCCTAGTTTATAGGAAATCTTTTTGTACCACACATATTATAAATATGTGTGAAGTCTTTTATTATTATCAAGCAGAATGAATTAAATTAATATTTATCATTCTCTTCCTACGGTTCTCCCTCTTGGAGAAACCGATTACTCTCCATTTTCTCTCAATTCAGGCCTAGTTCTCTCAAATAACTCCTTTGATAGGTAAAATTCTATCATATAACTCAGTCAATCACAGTTTCCATCATAAAAATCCATTTAGTATCAAGTAAGTAGCTCGTCCCACTGTAGAAGTCATACTTGGATGACGACACGAAATTTTAGAAAAATTTATTTTATGTACTCCCTCCGTTCCACAGTAATAGAGACATTTCATTTTTTGTACTCGTTTTGAAAAAATGATATTAAATAGTTAAAGTAGAGAAAGAGTAAAGTAAAAGAGACAATAATGTAGAGAAGAGTCTTATCTACAATATTCTCTCTCTTACTTTACTTTTTCTCCACTTTAACTATTTATAATTATTTTTCATAATGAGTGCGCAAAATGAAACGCCTTTGTTACTATGGAACGGAGGGAGTATTAAATAAGGAGAGAGTATATTTTTATACATTGATGTAAGAAAGAACTTTTTCAAAAAATAAAATGTATTATCATCTTTTTATGACAAACTAAAAAGAAAATTTTGTTATCTAAGACCAAGCCTATCACTCCATGGTTTATCCATATTTTAACAAAAGACTTGGAAAGAATGAGCTCATCAATATTATAAGGATTTGTGTAACGACCCGCCCATTTAGGGTATAATAAATGCGGCGTTCGTTAACTAGGTAGACTTAAATGCATCAAAGATCATAAACTAGGGTTTCAATAGAAAGGGATTTGACCAAAGCATTAAATGAACAATTCAGTAGAGGAAGAATAATGCCTTAGCAAAGGAATCCATCAAAAGGTTTATTGGAATAAAAGCTTAACCAAGTTCTTCAAAAAGAATATTTCTAACTGTTCATATTCCAAAACATACCCACGAAAATAAAAGAATAGAAGTATTTATCCCAACAAAAGATCACAGTTTTCATAATCAATAGCGGAAGCGACCAAGAAAGAAGTGAGGCTATGTATGAGGACACAACGACACCTTAGGTACAAACAGATCATTTTATTATTCTCTACTCAACACCGCCGCCCGCTCGTCACCACTCAACCTGCACATAAGGAAAACACATGCAGGGCTGAGTACGATAATCATACTCAATGGGCTCATTGCCGAAAACAGTTTTATCACAAATATAGTTATTATCATGCCATTTTCAAGTGTCCATCGGGGTTTTAACTTTAGAAAGACCCGAGGCACCAAAATATCTTCTTTCTCAAATATCACAGTCGCGCAACCATTTTTCTCATAGACGTTTACCATATCCTCATTCTACATGACAAGGACTGCGGCCGCAATCCAGGTCACTAGACCGGCCAACCTGTACGCTGACTCTCGGTCTAACATTGGTGTACACTAACCCAAATAGAGTTTGCGGCTCTACAAGGATCCGAATTCGATTATAACAATAGTGGCATAGCCACGAGGGATAGGCACGACAAAACAAATCAAGGCATGATAACACATCTTTCATTCTCATCAATATCATTTTAGGACAATGTCCTTATTTTAAAAGAAAGCCCACCTCGTAGGTTTAGCTCGATAGAATTCTCTTCTCCTCGTTTATCACGCTGAGAGCGCGAAGCATCACCTTTAAATTAGGCGTATCACAAATCAGTTTCAATCATGGATTTCAAATCATGCATGATCTCACGTTTCCCTTTTTCCCATCGATTATTTTCAAAATCATCAATCAAAATCAATGTATGATTAGCATATCATTTTTATTCAAATAACAACTCCAATTTCACCAATAATTCGTAACACGTATGAGTGTTCCACACACATAACACACGCATACGAACACAACAATTGTGCACGCCGATCGAGGCGTGCACACACACACTCTCGGCCACACACACATACACACATCCATGCATCCCAAAATTTCATCAATTTATTTCCCCTTCCCTCATCTAAATGCATGTGGACTCAAGAATACCGATTGATCGGTAGAAGAAGAGAAGATCAATATTTAAAGTACCTTTTCCAAAAGAACGAACGGTAGAAACGAGGAATTAATCTTGATTCTTCAATAATCTCTTGAATTTCACTTGAATTCTTCTCAATTGATGAAGAAATCTTGAAGAAAACTTGAAGAAAACTTGGAGAGAGTGGGGGAGTAATTTTCGAAAATAAAGAGGAGTGGGAGGCGCCGGTTTTTGATCTCTAGGGTTAGGGTCTTCTCTTATTTATAGAGTGCCAAAATAATATCCCAATAATTAATTAAATAAAAGATTTGGGAGAGATATTGGGGAAGTGGCATTGAATTGGTTGAGAAGAAGGAGGATTTCGAAAATTATAGGCTATTTATTTAGCCTATAATTAAATTCAGATATTTTACGGAGTAGAATAATATATCACGGAGCAAGAAAATAATAATAATCCTCCCTAATTAAAAGGAAATAGGCGTGACTTTTTCAACTCCTCCAAGAGATTGAATTTCAAATCCTAATTTAATTAGGATATGCAATATCTTCTTAGATTTGGCAAGATATGGTAGGATATTCTAGCATATTTATATTTATTCATGGAGTAGAATAAATAAGGGATCAAATAAATAAATAATTCCCTGTTCTCCAAAATATGAGATTTTCGAAAATCTCATGAATATCAAAGGTGGTATTTTTCGAAAATTCCATGATGGAATTTAAGTACAATTGGACTTTGGATTTAATTTGGATAATTATCCCAAACAAATAATTAAATCCAAGAATAATATTATTTCTTCTCCAATAAAGATAGTGGCCGAAAATTCCACATGATTTAAATAAATGCTCCTATTATTTCTCTCACTCATCCCTTAGCAAAATAAATAATAATTTCCCCACAATTATATTTCTCCGCATCAAAATATTCACATATTCCAAATCAATCATCTCTTCACTTTCACTTCATTTTCTCATCGCATTGACCTTTCAACGGCCACGTCATTTTTTCCACATCTTTGACTATTCAATAGCCACGTCAACATTTCAACAAGTTGACTATTCAACTCAATTAGAATTCACATATGCAATTAGGTCACATAGACACTATGCAATTAATTACTCATCAAATAATTCACATATCATAGCATTTAAGGCATTTAATGCAAAAATTTTATAACCCGAAAAAATTAGGGTTTGAAAAAGTGGGGCGTTACAATTTGTCTTTTGATTTCTACCATTCCTTTGAACTTCTTCTTGGAATTGCACCAAAACAACTCAATAAGCATCATATCTAACAAAATAACAAAACTAAGCAAAGCTTCTTTCAAGCTTGATTTGCATTCACAAGTACTAACATCAAAACAAACCAACAAAGTGTTAGAAATCCATGTTTGTTGGTAGAAAATTCATACTACTTGACATATGAGTTATGACTATTGTGACACAAATACAAAAAATGCAATCCCTGGTTCATATCTCCAAGACAAGTCAATTACCCAATCACATGATAGATTCCATTCCAAATTTAACATGGCCACAACTTAACAAGATTCATGGAAAAAAAATTCCCAACTTATTAAACTAAAAAATCAACAGTCACATAACTAAAGCTTCTCTTCATTCATTCCTCAAGAATATAGACATGAACCTCCACACACTCTGTCTCCGCATATTATCTCTGATCATCATCATCTCCTCGATGATTTCCATGTGTTTTCCGGCTGCAAAAACGTGACGGACGAGCTGCTGAGGTACCAGCTTGCCTGTCATGACATCAACAATGACTTCAACAATGCATCGGGTCCCAGCAACTTTGGCGAGCATTTGCCGTACGACAGCAACTTTGTGCCCAGCACCGCGCTAAGATATAGATTGGCTATGTACGGCGGCAATGGAAATTTGGGGAGAGCAGCTGGCACGTGTGAGAGAGCGTGACCGTACGTGCAGAGTTGAGCGAGTATGAGAGAGGAGATGAAGTGGTGGATGTTGCGGCGCTTTTGCCGAGGGGGTTTGTGATGAATTGGACGGCGGCGAGTGATTGTAGTTCTTGCCAAGAGAGCGGCGGCCGCTGAGGCTTTGATGAGAGTTCTTACCATTTTATATGTTTCTGCCGTGACCGGCCGCGTTCTAGGAGCTGCGGACCAAGTGAATCCTACTTTTATATATCAATTTATAATAAAATGTAAGCGAGAATGAGTTAGTGGAATATGGGGTCCACTACCAAAAATGGTGAGAAGTGAAATGAGACAAATTTTGTAGGATGGTCGAAAATGAAAAAATGTGACAAACTTTCAAGGACAGAGGGAATATTTTATTGACTTCTTACATCTTTTAAGTAGGGCTGGCAAATCGTGAGGATTGGGTCGCTATCGGGTCAACCCAATATCGACCCAATCTTATCGGGTCCCAACCCAACCCAAATCATCGTGTTCTTATCAGGTTCAACCCAAACTGATTCGTGTCGGATTCGTGCGGATTTCGTGTCATCCAAAAAAATATTGGTCATCTTTTAATGATAATAAATTACTACACAATACAAACGATATACGATAACGACCGACATATGATATTATATAATTAAAATTTGATATTACACGATAAAATAAGATATTACAAAATTAAAATAATTAATTTAAATAATATTTAAATCCAAATAATAAAATTAAAGTATATTAAAATTAAATCTAACAAATAAAATTAAAATAATTATTTTTTAATAAAATTTAAGTATGCAGTAATATTTTATTTATCATAAAAAAAAATTAATAATAGTATTAATCATATTTTTACTAATAAAATTAAAATTATAATATTTTTTAATTAATAAAAATAATTAAAATTAAAATTTAATATATTATTTTAATTAATAAAAATAATCAAAATAATAAAAAAAATCTTAACGGATAACCCCAACCCGACCCGCATCCGACCCAACCCAACCCAAAATTTTCGGGTTCTTATTGGGTCGACCCTATAAGGACCCAAATTTTAAACGTGCGTGTTCGTGTCGAGTTAACTTCGTGCGGATTCGTGTCGAATTATCGCGTCGGATCAAAAATTGCCGGCCCTACTTTTAAGTACATTTAGTTTTGTTTAAGTTCAAGTCTACCTTCATTTTTGTTTGGTTACAAACACATCCCACATTGAATAAATAAGGGGAGTTGGAAGCTATATAGTATATAATATAAGTGTTGTGAAACTCCAATTAGTTTGAGGCTTTTTAGTAGTTACTCAAAAACAATATCAAACTAATGTGCAACTCCGTTTAACTACATTCAGTTCTTGTAATAGAGTATATGTTCTTTTTGCTTGGAAATGGAGAATTTATATATAGAATAATAATGTTGATTTTCGTTGCAGGAAAAAAGATCAGATACAGTATGTTCTTTTTCATAGCTATGTTCCCGTCATCAATACTAGGCTAATATCTCTCCAATAATTCATAGTAATAACTGAGGAAACGTGTATCAGTTTCTTCTACCCTGTTTTGTTTACTTTATGCTTGAATGTGGTCAGCATACTTTTTCAGTTACATTCTTCTAAATTCTTTAAAAGTAACCAAGTTTTTTTGCTTGACTGGTGTTCCTATGGCCGCTCTGACATCCTGTGTGATAGCTGTATATGTTTTCATCCAGAGGAAGCATGCAAAGGTAAAACAAGCGCAAGAAAAAGACCTCGAACGATTTCTGAAAAGCAACGGAAATCTTGCACCGGTTAGATACAAATACTCCAGCATCAAGAAAATGACAAACTCATTCAATAAAAAATTGGGAAAAGGAGGGTTTGGCAATGTTTACAAAGGACAGTTTCCCGATAGTCGTCTTGTAGCAGTCAAAGTCTTGAACGATTCAAAAGGAAACGGGGAAGATTTCATGAACGAGGTCACCAGTATTAGCAGAACTTCCCAGGTTAATATTGTCACGTTGTTGGGGTTTTGTTATGAAGGTTCGAAAAGAGCTCTCATTTATGACTTCATGTCGAATGGTTCTCTTGAAAAGTTCATTGGCAACAATGCTTCCTCGTCTCAAGATTCTGGGTTGGGATGGGATAAAGTGTTTGAGATCTCTCTTGGGATATCTCGAGGGCTTGAATACTTGCATCAAGGTTGTAATACGAGGATTCTGCATTTGGACGTCAAGCCTTAGAACATTCTTCTCGATAAGGACATGAACTCAAGGATTTCAGATTTCGAGCTTGCTAAATTGTGTCCAAACAGATCAAGCATAGTCTCTATGATGGGGGCAAGAGGTACAATAGGGTACATTGCCCTTGAAGTGTTTTCTAGAAACTTCGAAGAAGTCTCTTACAAGTATGATGTGTATAGTTACGGAATATTGGTTTTGGAGATGGCTGGAGGAAAGAAGACCATTGATCCAAGGCATGCCGATCATGCAAGTGAAATATACTTCCCAAATTATCTTTACAAGGAAGTTGAGGTCAATGCTGAAAGAGCAGTGAATGAAGAAGCTGAAAGCCGACCCTTGAAGAGAAACATGATCATTGTTGGGTTATGGTGTATTCAGACAAAACCCAAGGACCGACCGTCGATGATGAGGGTGGTAGAAATGTTGGAAGGGAAGCTTGGATTATTGGAGGTTCCACCTAAACCTTACCTTTACTCACCCCCAAGATCAGTATCATCCTCCTCTCCAACTTTTGAATCTATCTCTTAAAGATGGTAATCGAGAGAGGCGAGATTCATAGGGCAATGCATATTGAGAGAGCTTTGGGAGTAGAAGATGATTTTTATATTTCTGTGTAATGTTTACAATAGAATTCATCACCTCAATATATAGGTGTGAATATAGGCTATGTATGGAAACACAATCATTTTGTAATCAATCTATTCTAGGACAATATGTAATTGTATCAATCCTAGTAAATTAATTTATTCTGCAATCTTCTTCATTTATTCTGCAATCTTCTTCCCTCCGCTTGATATGCATTGAAACTCCCCCTCAAGTTGAGCAATGGTATCTCCGATGCTTAACTTTCCCAATTTTTCCTTGAGAACTTTTGGATGGACTACTTTGGTGAGTATATCGACCAGTTGTTCTTCTGATCGGACAAATGGGAATTCAATGATGCCTCCTTCTAATTTTTCTTTGATGAAGTGGCGGTCAACTTCCACGTGCTTCGTTCTGTCGTGTTGCACTGGGTTTTCTAATATACTAATAGTCACCTTGTTGTCACAGAACAGTTGGCTCTTTCGAGTAGGTGGAAAGCCAATTTTTTGTGAGCAATCTTCTTAGCCGTAGGATCTCCATGAGTCCACTCTTCATTCCTCGGAACTCAGCCTCAGCGCTTGACAGAGCTACTACCTTTTGTTTCTTACTTCTCCAAGTAACCAAGTTGCCTCCAATGAAGGTAAAGTATCCTCCCGTAGATTTTCTATCCACTGAATTGCTTGCCCAGTCGGCATCAGTGTATCCATCAATTTCCAAGTCTTCTCTCTTTGCTAGAAATACTCCATAGCTTACCGTACCCTTCAGATATCGCACGATCCTCAATGCGGCCTCCATATGATTTGCTTGAGGTTGGTGCATGAACTGACTCACGATGCCAACTGCATATGTGATGTCGGGTCTGGTATGTGAGAGGTAGATGAGTTTCCCGACAAGTCGTTGATACCTTTCTCTGTCTGCGAGATCGACTCCTTCTTCTATTTTCAAGCCATGGTTGGGAATCATTGGAGTGTCTGCGGATTTGCATTCGAGGAGACCAGTTTCCGCCAGCAGGTCTAGGACGTATTTCTTCTGTCTTAGGAATATTCCGTGTCTGGATCTCAACACTTCTATCCCCAAAAAATATTTCAGTGCTCCTAGATCTTTCATCTCGAATTCTTTAAACAAGTTCTTCTTCAATCTCTGGATTTCTTCCACATCATCTCCAGTAATGATCATGTCATCAACATAAATAATCAGACAGGTTACCTTGTTCTCTCTCCTTTTTGTGAAGAGTGTGTGATCGGAATGGCTTTGTTTGAATCCATGCTTGATCATTGCTTGGCAGAATCTTCCGAACCATGTGCGTGGAGATTGCTTTAACCCATACAACGTTTTCCGTAGTCGGCAGGCTTCTCCTTTTCCAAACTCTTCAGAGAGTCCCGGTGGAACTTCCATGTATACCTCCTTGTATTTTTCTAACTCTCCATGAAGGAAGACATTGGTGACATCGAACTGGTGTAGGGGCCAATCTTTACACACTGCTACAGACAACAGGGCTCGCACAGTATCCATCTTAGCGACTGGGGAGAATGTTTCATTATAATCCACTCCATACACCTGGGTGTATCCTTTTGCTACAAGTCTCGCCTTGTATCTCTCGATTGAACCATCTGCTCTTCTTTTTATGGTGAATATCCATCGGCATCCAACTGGTTTCTTTCCTGACGGCAAAGTGCATTTCTCCCATGTGCCGTTTTTTTCCAGTGCATCTATCTCCTTTTTCATGGCTTCTCTCCAATGTTTGTGTTTTCTGGCCTCTTCAAATGATTGAGGGATTTCTTCTTCTTCTTCTTCATATAGGGCAATTTCGAAGGCCCGGGCCCGGGCCATTTCTGTCAGGTAAGCCCTGAGCAATATTTGAAACTGCATATTTTGTTTCTCCCTTTCCAGTCCGGTGAGTATCTTTTTGGAGGGATCCCTCTCGTACTCCTAACGGGTCTCTGACATGGTTCTTCAGTATCTCCACTTCTCCCACTAGTTCCACATTCTCCAGTATTGCCCCTATTAAGATTAGTGTTTTCTGAAGGTATAATATCGAAATCGAAACTATTTACCCCAGGAATCGAAGACTGGGTTGACGGCTGGACAATGTCACTTTGCTCCTCGTTCTGTATTACTGGGCTTGACGGCCCGGCGGTGCCGCTAACCTCCTCAGTTGGACCGACGTCTGTGACAGGGCTTGGTTGTGACTCTCCCCCTGTCTGGTGTTCCCCTGGATGTGGTTCTCCCCCTAAGTGGTGATTTTCCCTTGGATCAATATCTGGTAACCAATCTAGGAGGTCACTGTTTGGACTATTGTCTAAAGGTTGTGTCTCCCCTTGACTACTAGATTGGTTGTAGAAGTATTCACCTAACAAAGTCACAATTCATGGTAGTGTGCACTCGCCGTGTTATTGGGTCATAGCACCTGTACCCTTTCTGATTTTTTCCGTAGCCAAGAAAGACACATTTGAGAGCACATGGATTAAATTTAGATCATTCGTGTTTGGGAATGTGAACAAAGACTGAGCAGCCGAACACTCTGGGTTCAAGGGATAAGGATGATGGAATTTCGAAGTGGTGTGAGAAAACATCTAAGGGGATTTTGAAGCTAAGGATTTTCGTGGGCAGGCGATTTATAAGGTATACTGCGGTGGCTACAGCTTCGGGCCAAAAGAATTTTGGTATTTTGGATTCAATTAATAGGGCTCGGGTAATTTCAAGGATATATCGGTTTTTTCTCTCGGCTACCCCATTTTATTCTGGAGTATATGCACACGAGGTTTGATGGACTAGTCCCTTTTCCCTGAAAAAGTCTTGCATTTTTGTGTTGACAAACTCCCCCCCATTGTCGGATCTAAGATTTTGGATTTTCTGATTATATTGGGTTTGGATAAGGTTATAAAATCTACAAACTTATCAAAGACCTCATGCTTATTTTTTAAAAAAATAGATCCAAGTCATGCGAGAGTAGTCATCAATAAATAGTACGAAGTAACGAAAGCCTTGTCCCCCGGTGATAGGGGCAGGACCCCAAACATCAGAATGTACCAAAGCAAAAGGAGATTTCATTCTAGTATTGTTCAACTTGAAAGAATGTCTATGGTTCTTGGCCAATACACAAGTATCACAATGAAAAGAGTTCATAGAAGTAACTAATTCAGGAAAAAGTAGACGAAAATATCCTAGAGATGGGTGCCCTAACCGACGATGCCAAAGCCAAGCCTTTCTGTCTGTCGGTCCGGGAGTTAGCATCATCGCAGCACTCTGTTGGGCTATCTCGTCCACATAGTACAGTCCGCGTTGTTCAGTGCCACGCCCAACTATCGTCCCCGTCTTGATATCCTGTAACATGCAAAATTGAGGTTGCATTAGTAATTTACAGTGAAGCTCCTTAGTCACATGACTGATTGATAAGAGCTTGTGAGATAACGACGGAACATAAAGACAATTAGGGAGGCATAAAGTGGGTGAAATGTTTATTGTGCCCGCCCCCTTGACTGGTGCTAGGTCCCCACTGGCAGTTTGTATATAGGATTTATTGGAACTGGATATGGACACAAAGTCTGAGGCGTCAAAAGAAATTATATCTGTCGCCCCACAGTCAAAGATCCAGTGGGGGTCTTTTGGGCCGGATATGGAGGTAGAGGAACATGCTAATGCGTCGAAGGAGTTTCGACACGGTATAACATGCTGAAATATGACATTTTTGGAAGGTTGGGGAGTAATGTGAAAAGTTTTGGGTATTTGGGGGTCATTCCGAAATATACCAGAATGTTGGGGTGGAATATGAGGGTCTGGTATGAGGTGGGGGTTAGTTTGAGATTTATGGGAATTTTGGGGTGGGATTCAGGATTTAGGGATCTTTGTGGGGATGAATTGGGATTTCCGAAAATGGGTGATATTTAAATTGAATTCACCCCCAAATTCGGGAACCCTAGGCTCCTTCACATTCGCGAACCCTAGCCGCCGTGGGACCCCAGCCGTCGCGATTCCGTTCCCGCCGGTGGTACCGGTTGCCGATTTCTCACCTTCAGACCATGCCCTCGCCATGGAGACCGATGCTGTGGTTGATTTCTCCTCATTTCGGTTCTCACCTCCGCCTATGGTTGATGGACCACCGCCTCCCGTCGGTTTCTCGATGTGGGTGGTTCGGTCTACGGCGACTGCCGCCGACACTCTACCTCCTCCATTGATTCGATTTGAACTTCGAATCTGTCGGGCCTTCTTCATCTCCTCCCACCACTCCGGGAAACCATGAATATGGAAGCAAGTATCCTTGGTGTGCTTCTTCCCTCCACAGTGGCTGCACACCAATTTGCTCTTGTCTTTGTCCTTTCGGAAATTGGGGTTCCTCGGCGGTTGGTGGCTCTGTGTGGAGGTTCGATTTCTGTCGAACACGGCGAGTCCTACTCCGATTCCAGACTCCTTGGGTTCTGGATTCAACAACTTCTCATTGACAGACTCTCGTTTGACCAGTCCGTACGCTTTCCTTGCAGCTGGGATTGGATCCATATTAAGAATCTCTCTTTTGATTTTATCATACCGTTGGTCTTCTAATGCCCATAGGAATTGGTACAACCTGTGCCTCTGTGTGTTGGTTGTATTTTTCGATGCTAGACAGAGTATCCATCGGGTTTGGGTCTCTGGTGTCAATTGAGATCCACAAATCTTGAAATTTCTGCCATAGATTTTCCAGTGATAAGTTTCCTTGTCTCAAACTGTATGTTTGTCTGTGCAGATCGGATATTTGGAACTGATCGGCGCAGCTCCCGTACGTCGTGGCCAGGCTCTCCCATAAGTCATAGGTCGTTTCGTACTGTGAGACCTCGTTGATGAGGCCGGCGTCGATGTTGTTGATGATCCAGTTGAAGCAACAATCATCCCGCTGCTGCCATCGGTTGTAATTGTGGTCCGTCGGTGGGGGAGGATCTGTAACTCCATTTATGTGAGATGCCAGACCTTTCCCCCGGATTGCTCGTCTCATCAGTTTCACCCATAGGGGATAATTGTCCCCATTGAGCTTCTCTGTCAGGTGCACCTCGCCTAGTGATTCCAGAGATGAAGGCCGTTGGTTTGAGTTTTTCTGAGACATGCTTATTCTCATGAATTAGCGAACTGTTCGGCTGAAAGGGTTATTGGTTGGTTGTTCTTTGGAGGGGTATCAGATTCAGAATCTGACATCTTGTTTGTTGTGTTTTCGCAGGGTTCAAAAGGTCGGGAAAGGTACTTGAGACTGTGATGATATTTTTCTGAGTCTCAAGCCCGAATAAACCTCCTCTGATACCATCTTAAAGATGGTAATCGAGAGAGGCGAGATTCATAGGGCAATGCATATTGAGAGAGCTTTGGGAGCAGAAGATGATTTTTATATTTATGTGTTATGTTTACAATAGAATTCATCACCTCAATATATATGTGTGAATATAGGCTATGTATGGAAACACAATCATTTTGTAATCAATCTATTCTAGGACAATATGTAATTGTATCAATCTTAGTAAATTAATTTATTCTGCAATCTTCTTCATTAATTCTGCAATCTTCTTCCCTCCGCTTAATATGCTTTGACACTATCTAGTATTTTGCTTGAATATGGCAAGTTATGTGAAAAATGTAGCATTATTGGAACTTATCCTTTTTGAAGAATATATAAAAATTATTATATGAAAAGCTGGAGGAATTTATTCGAACCGACTTACGAAAGTTTAGACCCAACCTGATTCATATGGTTACTAGGATCATGGTTATCTGTTTTTGCCTATATACATATCTTTCTATTATAAATTATATCGAAAAATTATATAGTGTGCATCCCTGCCAAAATACATATTGCATCGAACCCAATTTCTATTGTAACTAGGATTATACAGTAAAATTCCTAGTTTGGCCTAACCGTCAAACTACATCGAATTGCATCAAATTGGATAAACAATTCATGTGTTATTTCGCTTATATTCGTGATTACTTATGTAAAAGTCTTAGTAACAAAAGTATTGGAGAAATATAGTTTCTGAATTGATTGGTTTAGATTTAGTTATTTATTAGCACAACCAAAGTTGACTAGGTCAGTTTCAGTTTCGTACAATACTATTCTTTACTAGTGCGCAATATAATAAATGGTCTTCCCGCCAATCATGCTGATTTTAGTAGCAACCCATCAATTATCAAAAATTAGAGAAAAGTAATAGAAAAATCCAAACAAAATGGCGAATGACAGCTCAATCAAAACACATTAATTTCCTAGTAGACTTGGTCAGTCTCATTTACTAGTGCCAATAACACATTAATTTCCTAGTCAATTAGCGTACAAAATGGTCTATTCTCCCACTTTCTTAATTCTTTTATTTATAACTTAGTAGCCTTTTCTGAGTGTAATTAATTTATCCATGTCTAAAACTAAAACCAAGATTTTGTTATTCTTACTCTCATGCAATCTCTTCATTCCCAAAATTGATTCCAAATGTCCAAAATCTTTCTCATGTGGGAATCTAGGCCTCTTGAAATTCCCTTTCACCGCAAGTAGCAATTGCGGGTTATTTTTGGTTGACGGATGTGATTCCGGATCACCCCAGCTTCGCCTGAGCCCTGAAAAGTTTGGGCTCGAGCAAGGAGAGTACAACTTTCTCGGCAACAATTTATCGACGAACGAGATCACAATTTTGGACGGTTCCCGCCTAAAGAGCTTGAATGACAAGAGTTGTAACTTTTTCCAAAATCTATCCCTATCTCAATCTCCCTTTGTTTCATTCACTTTTTCCCCTAATATCACATTTTTCACATGCTGGAATGCAACTATTGATCCAAATGTCCAAGATTATATACAAAACCACTACCACTATGCTAGGTGTCAAGGCCCCCCAACAGTCTATTATAGAAACCCAGGACAAGGACAGTATGTTCCAACCAATAGTAGTATTCCTGCCACGTGTTCGATAGTTAAGTTACCAACGAAATCGAACCGAGTTACTCACGATCTATATGATGTGTTGAGTGCTGAGTTTACTTTGAAGTGGAATGTTTCTCAAGAATGCTATGATTGCTATGGTCGAGGAGGGCGGTGCGTTAGTGACAATTTGAATAGATTCACATGCAGAGAAGAAGGTAACTATTTTTATTTGTCAACAACCAATATTTTTCTTTATAGGTTTTGTTATCCTTGTTAAACACCACCGCAGTAAATGTCACGAGTTTTAATGCAAAACTCGATTATCACATATATAAGCTTTTATGTGTAGTTTAGTACTCCCTCCATTTCGCCATAATTGGGGCGAAACTTTTCGGCACGGAGTTTTAGAAAGGAATATTGGTAGTGTTAAATAAATAGATAAAAAAAGTAAGAGAGGGGAAATGGTAGAGAGAATAAAGTATATAGTGAATAAAGTAGAGAGAGTAAAGTAAGAGAGAAAAAGGTTACCATATATAGAAATAACTCAACTATGAAGAAACTTCCAGAAATGGAAAAATGAAGAAACCGAGGGAATAATTTAATAAACATATACATATATCTGATTGTATTTTCAATGGCGGATCTAGGGTAGATTGAGTGGGTCAACCGATCTTATCTCTAGCCCATGAGAGATTAAATTTGGATTTTGGAGTTACAATCGAGCTCACAATGCGTTAGCTCTGCCCCAAATTTCATTTGGAGTAGGGGTTCACATTTGATGTGAGCGTTGATTTTTTTTCATGATGTCCGACTCCACATAAATATGTAAGGTTAAGTGATTGATGACCAAATTATTACTATAGAGGTGACCAACCCCAAAATTCTATTGGGCCTAAAAAGAAACGGCCCAACTCGAACCAAAAATTGGGCCAAGTGCATATTCTTTTCCAGATGGGCCTCTCAAATTCTATGAAGCCCTACAAAATAATTTCAGCCCAGACCAACCAAAAACCAGCCCAGAATATCCACTAATTTTGGCCCAGGCCAAATAAAATATAAATTGGTGTTGTAATTAATGCACCTATATTTGCATGTTATCTTCACTTTATTGTGAGAAGTCTAGAAATCTATGTTTAAATGTTAGAATCTACAACTCTATCTTTAAATGTTATCTTCACTTCGTCATGTCTTTTGCAAGTCCTATAAATAAGTCCCTTTATGTTTGAAAGGGATGCTGAATCTTGAGTTTAGTTCAAAGACGGTAATTTAGCATAGAGCCTCGTTTGAGGATTGGCCTCGTAGAAGGATTGCTTATCAATATCTATTGCATGATCCATTCCATTTGAGTTCAGTATCCATCTACATTAGCTTCTTTTCCCATATACTTTTCATGGTGGAAAGCACCAATCATAGAAAGATCAATTTTTTGGTTGTTTCACCTAAACTAGATGGCTAATGTTGAATTTGTTTGCAGAACATACGAGACGTAGAAGGATCACTTTTATTGGTATGTCACCAATGCTATGCTAACTATATTCTCATCTTCAGTCCACCTCTATTTCAATATTCTACTAATTATGAATATCGGTGATAAAAAAAATTATCGACTCTATTTCCCTAGTACTTGAACTTTAATGTGATCATACTGTTTTCGATTATACATTCTTCTGGGATTCATCAAAAAACATTTTTTTTTTTACTTCAACAGGTGGTGTTACCATAGCCTCTCTTACATTGTCTTTGATGATCGTATTCGTTTTCATTCGGAGGAAGCGTACAAAGTCAAAACAAGGTCATGTAGGGGACATCGAACTCTTTCTGAAGAACAATGGGAATCCTGCACCAATGAGATACAAATACTCCTACATCAAGAAAATGACCAATTCATTTAGTGAAAATTTAGGAAGAGGAGGATTTGGCAGTGTTTATAAAGGTCAATTTCCCGATGGTCGTCCTGTGGCGGTGAAAGTCTTGAATGAATCAAATGGAAATGGGGAAGATTTCATGAACGAGGTCGCCAGTATTAGCAGAACTTCCCACGTTAATATTGTCGCGCTGTTGGGGTTCTGTTTTGAAGGTTCAAAAAGAGCTCTCATTTATGACTTCATGCCTAATGGTTCTCTTGAAAAGTTCATTGGTAACAATGCTTCCTTGTCTCAAGAGTTCGCATTGGGATGGGATAAGTTGTTTGAGATCGCTCTTGGAATAGCTCGAGGGCTTGAATACTTGCATCAAGGTTGTAATACGAGGATTCTACATTTGGACATCAAGCCTCAGAACATTCTTCTCGATAAGGATATGAATCCAAGGATTTCAGATTTCGGGCTTGCTAAATTGTGTCCAAACAGATCAAGCATAGTCTCTATGATGGGGACAAGAGGTACAATAGGATACATTGCCCCTGAAGTGTTTTCTAGAAACTTCGGAGAAGTCTCTTACAAGTCTGATGTGTACAGTTATGGGATGCTGGTTTTGGAAATGGTTGGAGGAAGGACTACAACCGTTGATCGAAGAGATGTAGATTGTACGAGTGAAATATATTTCCCCACCTATCTCTACAAGCAGATTGAAATGAATGCTGAAAGAGAGTGATCTTGCTGGAGCACTGGACGAAGAACATGAAAGCCAACGCGTGAAGAGAAATTTGATCATTGTTGGGCTGTGGTGCATTCAGACAAACCCTAAGGACCGACCGTCGATGACAAGGGTGGTAGAGATGTTGGAAGGGAAAGTGGGGTCATTGGAGGTTCCACCTAAGCCTTACCTAAATTCAGCCCCTAGTGCAGCATCATCCTATTCAACTTCTGAATCTTTGTAGTATTTTGTTTGAATTTGTATGGTAAGTTATGTTAAATTTTATTGTAGAAAGTGTTTAGGGTCACTGTTTACTGAACAACAAGAATGTTCCTGTTTCTTTTTCTCTTGAAAAGGAAATATAGGAAGAAACAAGACAGGAAATTATGTCCATTTAAAAGTCAGGTTCATTCTAGATAGTCAGAAATGGTTGCCAGTCACCGTTATACTTAAAAGGGAAGTTGGGAATTTATTACTACTCCATATTTATTCAATCCCAACTTTTGTCATTTCTACACCTTAGTCCTAGTCAATCAATCCAGTTTTCTACAGCCTATTAAATACTACTCCCTCCGTCCCAGAGAAGTTGGCATACTTTGAAAATGGCACGGGATTTTAGGAGGTTTTGTTTTGTGTGTTAAATGGAGAGAGAAAATATAATTTTTATATTCATGTGAGAGAGAACTTTTTCCAAAAGGAAAATGTGACATCTTTTGTGGGACAAACTAAAAAGGAAAGTGTGCCAACTTCTGTGGGACGGAGGGAGTACTAGGCAATGACATATTGTAATGAAGTTGTGGATTCTACTTATTGATAAGTTTAACATTGTTTTCTTAGTATTATTACATGCAAAGTATCTAAATCCAACAAGGTTTGGTGTGGAAAAACTATTATCCACAGCAAAATAAAGCAAAATAGGCGACTAGGTTTGGAGTGAATTAGAGGTACAGGCTCAATACAATATCTATTGGGACTTTCGTCCAACAGAAAATTCATATCAATTGTGGGCTAGTCGAATTTATCAGCTACTCCTATAGTTTTCCACTTCACTCTCTTTCACACGTTCTTGCTTATTCTCGATGCTACTCATCAATTAACGAAAATTCAAGAAAAGAAATAAAAAATCCAAACAAAACAAATAATTTCGAAAAGAATTGGAACAACTCAATTAAAACCACCCTAGATTATATTGTAAGCAAGATAAGATACCTCGATTCTGGAAGCTTTTTCACTAGAAGTTGCATTGAGCTAAACAGAAGAAGCGATGCTAACTGATCGGAAGTGTGACAACTGACAAGTGACAACTGATAATAGTAAAACCGAGTTCAACAGCAACTACTGGACCGGACCGGTTCGACACGTGGCGGTCTGTGATTATCCTTCATTGCAAATTTGCAAAAAAAATATTTTAATTCTCATCTACTGCTTTCCTTCTTAATTTGATGTTTTTACTTTTTTTTTCTTTTCTCATGCTTTACTTTTTTTTTCTTGTTTCTTTTTTTTTGTATCTATTCCACCTGTTCCATTTAAAATGACATGTTTTTCTTTTTAGTTTGTCCACATTTCCTTTTTTGAAACTTTCTCTCTCCTGTTAATACACCCAACCACTTTTTCTGACTCGAATTAAAATATTCATCTCTCTTTCTCTCTCTCATTTAATACTTACACCCACATTTTCTCTCTCCAATTAAACACATTAACCAATAACTCATAAAATCTCGTGCCGGCTAAGAAATGTGTCATCTTAGCCGAGACGGAGGGAGTACTTTTTATTAAAAATCGTCCATCTATAGATCTATTGTTCATGAATGGAGATGTATTTTTTTTATAATTTTTTATGTATGTAAGTATATATATAGTACTCCCTCCGTCCTACCAAACGAGAAGAGTCTTATTTTACTATTCGATACGTCTCACAATAAGAATTACGCATATTTCACTTTTACCATAAATGATATGCAGACCCTACATTCCACCAATTTATTTCACTCGCATTTGATTATAAACCTAATATATATAACCGGAATCCATTTCCACTAACTTATTTAATTCAATTTTTTTATATTTTTTAACATTAATGTTATAAATAAGTAGGACCTTTATTGTAAGACAAAGGTTTGGCCTTCTAGTAGTCTTCGATAACTAATTCCAAGTCAACAAGCGCGTTGTATTGTACTCCCTCCGTCCCAGAAAGATTGTCTCATTTCCTTTTTCACACTCGTTTTGCAAAAATAATAATAAATAGTTAAAGTAGAGAGAAAGTAAAGTAAAAGAGAGAATAACGTAGAGAATAATCTTACCTACATTATTCTTTCTTTTATTTTACTCTATTTCAACTTTACCTATTTATTTTTATTTTTGTAAAACGAGTGCAGAAAATGAACTGAGACAATCTTTCTGGGACGGATATGAAATATGAGTGATATTCTGGCCTATTTGAAGCGCATGAATTTTGAAGCAATTCAAAGTATGGCTTCTCCCAAAAATCTGCACTCACTCCTTTTCCTAATCAGCCATCTTCTTCTTCTTCATCTCCTCAAAGCTGAATCAAAATGCCAAAAATCCTACCCCTGCAGAAATTTCACCCTCGAATTCCCCTTCACCGATGTTCATCACTCCGAATGCGGATTATTCCCAGTCAATTGCAGCCTCCCTCACAAAAATCCACTAATTTATCTAGGAGAAACTCCGATGGATCTGCTGGGGAAAGTCTCGGACAACAAATTTCTGGTCCACGATTCTGATCTATCAAACTTCTTCAATGGAAGAAGCTGTAACTCCTTCGCAAACGTATCGCTGCCAAAATCTCCTTTCGTCTCATTTTCGTACTCTCCTAATCTGACCACCTTCAACTGCTTCAATCCGAGTCAAAGAGTCGTAGATTACTTCGCGCAGTACGAGAATATAAGCTGCGATATATTAGACATTTATTACAAGCGACAAGCGACAGAGGAAGCTCCTGTAGTAATTGCTGATGTTCTTCCTGAATCGGGATGTGCAATGAATCAAATGCCACTTAGGTCTGGGCACGGATTTACTGGTGAGGTGTTCGATTTTTTTAGTCCGAATTTCACTCTAGAGTGGAGTTTGTCTGAAGATTGTTATGAATGTTTCAATGGAGGAGGGCAGTGTCTCACTAACGACAACAATCAGTTCTACTGCCAACGAGGTATTTAATGTTTCAACTTCATCATTCCATATCTTGGTTCTAACATAACAAATTTGATCCTTAATTAGGCTGCGAATGGTCAAATAATCTGCCAGAAAGGTTTCGATTATTCCATATTTTGTCTGCATTTCCATATTAGTGTTGTAAGGGTAGCAATTGGTAAATAATCTTCCAGAAACGCGACCGGTTTGACCGCGCATGCGTTGCAGTCCGCCACCTTTGGCAGTTCGCCCGAGATATATCGTCCTTACCCCTGCAATGGGGCGGACAATAGGCTAGACTATGCAAAAATGTGTGCATAGTCCGCGGACGATGCATAGGGCGCGGACTAAGGATTGGGCTTAGGGCGGGGTGCTACAGTGGCAGACTATGCGACAGACCCGCCCCATTGTGGATGGCCTTAATTAATTTGGAAATGGTTTTGAGCTTATAGCTAGGACTCTTAATATTGTAATGGTTGTATGTTTAATTCTGCGTGAATTCTGCAAGTTACTCGGTAAGATTACCACAAAACTCAGACATAGGGGTGTATTCAATAACATAACATATCATTACTCAGCAATTTTATAGGTGAATTAGGACACTCTTGCAACTAAAAACTAAGCTGGGACATGTTTAACATCAATTCTTCTGCAAATCGTTGTTACTGTTTCGTGTATCTCTGAATCAGCGACTTGATGAGTTGGAAAAGTAAACGCAAGTCGACTAAACAAACCACAAATTCCACTATATCTCATTCATTTTCATATAGTTTTCATGGTGTGGAAAGCGGCAATCTCGTAGTTTCTTAGTATTAGCTAGCAAGGTTTATCAGCATCGTTGAAAAGATCAGTTTCTGGTTATTTCATCTAAAATTTGAATTCTAATGTTGAATTCGTTTGCAGGAAACACGAGACCTAAAAAGATACTTTTCATAGGTATGTCACATTCTCATCTTCAGTTATACCAACATGATGATTGGTAATCGATTTCTCATAACAGCGTCTTTGTTTCCCTAATACTCGAACTTCAATGCAATCATGGATCAACATACTGTTTTCAGTTATAAAATTTTTCTTCTGAGAAACATCATACATCTAAGCAACATTTTTACTTCGACAGGTGGTATTACCATAGCCTCTCTTGCATCCCTTCTGATAATAGTATTCCTTTTCATTCGGAGGAAGCGTGCAAAGGCAAGGCAATATCGTGATAGAGACATCGAACTCTTTCTAAAGGACAATGGGAATCTTGTACCAATGAGATACAAATACTCCAGCATCAAGAAAATGACCAATTCATTTACTGAAAATTTAGGAAGAGGAGGATTTGGCAGTGTTTATAAAGGACAATTTCCAGACGATCGTCTAGTAGCAGTGAAAGTCTTGAATGAATCAAATGGAAACGGGGAAGATTTCATGAATGAGGTTGCCAGTATTAGCAGAACTTCCCACGTTAATATTGTCGCGTTGTTGGGGTTTTGTTTTGAAGGTTCAAAAAGAGCTCTCATTTATGACTTCATGCCGAATGGTTCTCTTGAAAAGTTCATTGGAAACAACGTGTCTCAAGAGTCCTCGTTGGGATGGGATAAGTTGTTTGAGATCGCTCTTGGGATAGCTCGAGGGCTCGAGTACTTGCACCAAGGCTGTAATATGAGGATTCTGCATTTGGACATCAAGCCTCAGAACATACTTCTGGATAAGGACATGAACCCAAAGATTTCAGATTTTGGGCTTGCTAAAATGTGTCCAAATAGGTCGAGTATAGTCTCCATGTTTGTAGCAAGAGGGACAATAGGGTACATTGCCCCTGAAGTGTTTTCGAGAAACTTTGGAGATGTCTCGTATAAGTCTGATGTGTATAGTTACGGAATGTTGGTTTTGGAAATGGCTGTAGGCAAGAAGGCCATTGATCCAAGAGATGTCGATCATACAAGTGAAATATATTTCCCAAATTATCTCTACAAGGAAGTTGAGGGCAATGCAGAAAGAGATGGAAATATTTTCGACGCAATGAATGAAGAAGATGAAAGCCAACCTGTGAAGAGAAACATGATCATTGTTGGGTTGTGGTGCATTCAGACAAACCCTAAGGACCGACCAACGATGACGAGGGTGGTTGAGATGTTGGAAGGGAAGCTTGGATCATTGGAGGTTCCACCTAAACCTTACCTTCAACCATCCCCCAGACCAGCCCCAGCCTATTCAACTTCTGAATCTTTATAGTAGTTTGCTCTTGAATTTGTATGGTAATTATGTGAAATTTTAATGTAGCAAAGTTGTACCTTCTTCCAACATTAATCGGGATTTGCATTTGTTTTCATAAATATTAGCTATACATATAGACAATAGTCTTTTTATTTAGAAGTCTGTCAGACAACCATGGTTCATCTATCCACCAGACGTAGTTTTCTAGTATCTCCGTAGGAATGAAGGATACGGAGGTACAAGCCTATTATCATGTTCAATTAAGGTTGTCATATAGACAATAATCTTAAGTTCCTACAAATTGTCCATCTTGCTACTAAGTACTTTATCTATTTGGGTATTTGATCTATCTTTATTTGCTAGAATAAATAAAGGTAAAGATACATGTGTTAAACATTAAAAATTCACTTGATATATTCACCACCAGGATTTTAGGGGATTCTTAATAGAGTATAATCCTCTTTTGGTTCTTTACATATGGCCGATTTATGATTTTGGTCCAGAATATTCACTTTTCAAAAAGTAAGTCCGAAACAAATGAAAAACGATATCGTTTGCATCCTTTTTTGACGGCACTGTCAATTCTCAACGGTCAACCGTCAATTAGCAAAAATTTGACCTGATTAGCAGAATTTAATTACCGTAGCTAATTCAATATTTTTTTTAAAAATTTTTGGCTTTACATTTTTAAATAGTCTAATATTAAACAAAAAATCATAATCTCATTTCATTCAAATTTCTCTCCCCTTTTCTCCTGCTCATTCTTCTTCTTCCTCCCCAATAACCCTAATTCTTTTTTTCCATCTCATTCTTCTTCTTCCTCCACAAACACCTTCGAACATGGGCCGTTCGACGTGTAGCCGGAACTCCGTCTCCGTCGACCACGACCGCTACCGCGACTTCGGAGACTTCCGATTTAGCTACGCTTTCTGCTATTGTAAGAAGATGGCGGCGCTCTGTATTGTCATCGGACAAGGCAAACCGTCGAGGGGGAAGCTTTACTTCACATGTGAGACGAAGGAATGCGGTTTCTTCAAGTGGTGCGAGCCAAATCGTGATGCCAAAATTACGAGCCAAATCGGGCCTCTTCTTCGTCATCCTCGGTCGGTGGTGCCGATTTTGAGGAGCTGGCTTTGAATTTGACCGAAATTACGAAAAAAATCTAGAAATTAATGAATGTTTTGAGCTTTGTTGTTCTTTGTTTTGTTGTTGTTGCAACATTTATGTGTATATTCAAGTAATTTGATGTAGTATTTGTTAATCCTATTTGAATTTTGAAGTAGATAAGTAATTTGAATTTGTTGTAGTGTTGTTCGTATTTGAATTTTGCGGTGAATCGTTTATGATGTTCTTAGAAAAATCGCCAGAAAGCCCTAATTGGACAATCCTAAAGTATAAGTCAAAGTAGTCCTTCCTATAAATTTTTTAGTTCCATTTGATCCTGAACATTTACGCACACCAATTGCAGAGTTACAGTTACAAAATTTTGTGAGTGATGTTGGTTTCATACATTATGAGATTGCTTCCTCTATGTGATTGTTTCTTCATCGACTATGCCAATAAATTGACATCAAATTGAACCAATAAATGGACAACAAAATAAAATACAAAGTGGTCCTTCATATTCATTTTTTACTTCGTATTGGTCCTGAACATTTAACCGATCAAAAAGACATAGGCATAAGGTACTGCATTGAACAACAGATCACAAATTAAGCCATTTACACCTGATAATGTCATAAGGTAATGTCATAAGCCATTTACACCTGATACATACTAAAAAACAACCTCATTTACATGTTACATCCACAAAAAAATATTTTCATAAGGCAATGTATCAACATTAACACCATCAACACCCAAAAACCATCAAAACCCACAATGACGGGGATATCGGGGCTTCTTCGTCCTCTCAAAATCGGGGTCGCTTTCTGGGGAAGCTCGACGGTCACCCACTGAAGATGTAGGGTTCATTTTCAGAGAAGAATGGACATCTGCGTCAAAGCTAGAGTTAGAACCCACAAATCCCGACGCAGCCGATGGTCCTTGTTCGGTGTCAGGCGAACGTGAATCGCTCGTTTCAGCCTTCTTCCTCTTCCTCGCATAAGATTTTTTCACGTCGGAGAGACCTTCGGTGTAACGGTGGTTTGGGTACGACGACTTCCAACTCATGGCAACCAACAATAATCGGTTGGAATCGGTCGGAATCGGTCGGAATCGGAACTAGGGTTCTTCTTAGAGAGTGACGAGAAAGAAAAGAGAGAGATTGACGTTTGGTCGGAATCGGAGTGCTTTAGTGAAAAATGATAATTGATTATTCATATTCAAAAATATTTAAAAAATTGAATTATTAGCAAAATAATTAACATAATATTAACCAACTAATAATCTCAGATTAAGTCTAATCCGGTCAAATTTTTGCTAATTGACGGTGCCTTAAAAAAAGTATGCAAACGATATCTTCTTCATTTGTTTCGGATTTACTTTTTGAAAAGTGAATGTTCTGGACCAAAATCATAAATCGGCCATATGTAAAGGACCAAAATAGTACCATACTCTTCTTAATATGTCAAGGGTCGAAAAGTTGCGTGGCTTAGGAAACTTTATATATGTCCTATCCAATAAAAGGATGTGTAGTGTAGGTCAATTCTACCTGAAGTGTGAAGAGGGAAGGCCAAGTCAATTAGAGTGAAGGATGGTGCCAAAGTTAATATAATCCACACATCAGCATTTACTACAACTTTCTCAAGTAAAAAAAAAAACAACACAAAACACAATGGCTCTTGGTAAGCATGTAATGTTGTTGCTAGGCCATCTTCTGCTACTACTCAAAGCTGATTCAAAATGCCCCAAAGCCTATGCATGTGGTAACTTTACTCTAGAATTTCCCTTCACCGTTAGTAATGATCCCGACTGCGGATTGTTCATAGTTGATGGCTGTGATTCTGCAGAGGGACCTCCAACATTACGCACAAATTTTAATACATCTTCACATCAAATTCTATAAAAGACTTCCCCAAATGCGTTCCTAATTCACGACAGAGGGCTTCAAGAATCACTGAACTCATCCAAGTGTTATACTTTCATTCATCGTATCTCCCCGAGTCTCCTTTCGTTTCATTTACATTCTCTCCTAACATCACCTTTTTCACATGCTACAATCAAACTGCCCTACTGCATATCCAAAATTATTTCCAAAGTTATCACAGGTCATGCTGTGAAACCTCTACTATCTACTACAAACCTCCCTCAGCTCATCAGGATCATGCTCAGCCTACTCCTCCAGATTGTGTATTCAGTCGACTACCTATCAAGTCGACTACTCGATAAGGACATGAACCCAAGGATTTCTGATTTTGGGCTTGCTAAACTGTGTCCAAACAGATCAAGCATAGTCTCTATGATGGGGACAAGTGGTACAATAGGGTACATTGCCCCTGAAGTATTTTCTAGGAACTTCGGAGAAGTCTCCTACAAGTCCAATGTGTATAGTTATGGAATGTTGGTTTTGGAAATGGCGGGAGGAAAGAAGACCATTGATTGAAGAGACGTAGATCGTACAAGTGAAATATACTTCCCAAATTATATCTACAAGGAATTGGAGGTC
This sequence comes from Salvia hispanica, assembly GCF_029641045.1. Taxonomy (NCBI): domain Eukaryota; kingdom Viridiplantae; phylum Streptophyta; class Magnoliopsida; order Lamiales; family Lamiaceae; genus Salvia; species Salvia hispanica. The sequence continues at coordinate 41,481,772 of NC_142694.1, forward strand.
AATGCGGAAAGAATGCTCATTGTTGGGTTGTGGTGCATTCAGACAAACCCTAAAGACCGACCAACGATGACAAGGGTGGTAGAAGGGAAGCTTGGATCATTGGAGGTTCCACCTTAACCTTACTTTCACCCACCTCCTGTAGCAGCATCAACCTATTCAACTTCTGTATCTTTCTAGTATTTATCTTGAAAGTTTAATGTAGCAATATTGGAACTTCACTCAACTTTAACACTTTTATTTCATCTCACAGGATTTGCATTTATATTCATTTTCATAACTATATACGGAGTATATAGTTTCCTACAAATTATCCCTCTTGCTACTAACATTGTCAAAACACTTGATCTATTTGGATATTTGGTCTATTAGTTGCTAGAATTAATCATGGTAAAGGTTCTAGTATTATGTGTGAAACATTAAAAATTTAATGTTTAGTGTAGGTCAGTACTAGTCAACTGAAGTGTAGCATAGGGAGCTTGTGCCTCCCACTCACCAAACTAGAAAGGAAGACCAAGTCTATTAGAATTTAGAGTGAAGGATGGAGCCAATAACTTGATGGATTCAAGTCAAGATATTAGTAGTTAACACACATCTCAAGAACAGAATCCAGCACAAGACTACACAAGTCTAGAAAGAGAGAGAATGGCTCTTGGCAAACATGTAATGCTGTTTCTATGCCATCTTCTTCTGCTGCTAACACTCAAAGCTGATTCCATATGTCCCAAATCATACACATGTGGAAACTTTTCTCTAGAATTTCCCTTCACCATTAGTGATGATCCCGACTGCGGATTGTTCTTAGTTTATGGCTGTGATTCTGAAAAGGAATCTCCAAGAATACACACACGAGCTACAACATTTCCATATCAAATTTTACGGAAGGCGTCCACAAATTCATTCTATATCCGCGATTATTATTTTCATGAAGCATTGAAATTATCCACATGTCTCCCTTTTAGAGATCTGTATCTGCCCTCTTCTCCGTTTGTGTCATTTACATTCTCCCCAAACCTCACCTTCTTCACATGCTACAGTCAAACTCCACATGATTATTTCCCAGGTTATCGCAATTTATCCTGTAAATACTCCACCGCCTACTATGAATCCCCCTCAACTCATCACGATCAGGCTCCGTCTATTCCTCCAGATTGTGTGTTAATACAACGACCTATCAAGTCCAGAAACAGCTCAGCTGATCTATTACAGCTCCTGACTGCTGATTTCACTCTAGAGTGGAATGTCTATCAAGATTGTATCGAATGTTACCACCGTGGAGGGCAGTGTTTTACTGACAACAAGATGCAGTTCTACTGCAGCAAAACAGGTTAGTCTTTTCTTTCTTCTTTTTGCTAATTGTAGTAGGCTCGAACTGTGATAGGTTTAGGCATTAACCACTCTACTATTTGGCGAGACAACAGTTGCTTACGTTGTGATTTGATAGTACTAATCTAAAATCTACTTGCACTCTATCAAAAATCTATATGTGGATTAGGAAAGTCTTGCAGCTACTGAGTAGGGCCGTCCCTTAAAAAAAACACCTTTAGTAATCAATAAACCAATAATTAAGTTGGGATATGTTTAACCTCAAGTCCAAATTCCAAGTCAACTGGTCCGTGTATCTCTGAAATCTGAATCAATCAACGACTTGATGAATCTGAAAAGTACACGCAATTCGATTCTCATATACTTTTCATGGTGCAAAGCAACAATCTCTTAGCTTCTTAGTATTAGCAAGGTTGATCAGTATCGTAGAGAGATCGGTTTTCTGGTTGTTTCACCAATAACTCAAACTAATTATGATGATCGGTAATCAATTTTTACTCTATGTTGAAATTCAATAGCAGTGTCTCCGTTACCCTAATACTTGAACTTCAATGTGATAACGGATCAGCATACTGTTTATGACATTCTTCTGAGATTCGTATGAACAGCATTTTTTACTTCAGCAGGTGGTGGTGTTACCATAGCTGTTCTTACATCCTCGTTGGTGATTGCATTCGTTTCCATTTGCTCTTTGGTGATTGTATCCATTTGCATTTGGAGGTATCATGCAAAGGCGAAGCAGGAACGTTATAGGGACATCGAACTCTTACTGAAGAACAATAGGAATTTTGCACCGGTGAGATTCAAATACTCGAGCATCAAGAAAATGACCAATTCATTTGGTGAAAATTTAGGAAGAGGGGGATTCGGCAGTGTTTATAAAGGACAATTTCCAAACGATCGTCTTGTAGCTGTAAAACTCTTGAACGATTCAAATGGAACCGGGGAAGATTTCATGAACGAGGTCGCCAGTATTAGCAGAACTTCCCACGTTAATATTGTCATGTTGTTGGGGTTTTGTTTCGAAGGTTCGAAAAGAGCACTCATTTATGACTTCATGCCTAATGGTTCCCTTGAAAGGTTCATTGGCAAAAATGCTTCATCGTCTCAAGAATCTGGGTTGGGATTGGATAAATTGTTTGAGATCTCTCTTGGGATAGCTCGGGGGCTGGAGTACTTGCACAAAGGATGTAATACGAGAATTCTGCATTTGGACATCAAGCCTCAGAACATACTTCTGGATAAGGACATGAATCCAAGGATTTCAGATTTTGGGCTTGCTAAACTATGTCCGAATAGATCAAGCATAGTCTCCATGTCGGTGGCAAGAGGGACAATAGAGGGTATATTGCCCCTGAAGTGTTTTCTAGTAACGTCGTCTCTTACAAGTCTGATGTGTATAGTTATGGAATGTTGGTTTTGGAAATGGCCGGAGGAAGGAGGACAATTGATCCAAGAGATGTAGATCATACAAGTGAAATATACTTCCCAAATTATCTCTACCAGGAACTTGAGGTCAATGCAGAAAGAAATGAAAGCCAGCCTTTGAAGAGAAACATGATCATTGTAGGGCTGTGGTGCATTCAGACAAACCCTAAAGACCGACCGTCGATGACGAGGGTGGTAGAGATGTTGGAAGGGAAACTCGAGTCATTGGAGGTTCCACCTAAGCCTCAACTATAACCCACCCTTAGAGCAGCGCCATCCTATTCAACTTCTGGATCTTTCTAGTTTTTTGTTTGAATATTTATGTTGACATGTGAAGTATCTAGTGTGGCAATATTTCATTGCAAGTGTCAGTGTTAAGAAAAATTAAAGGGAAAATCCACTTAGCTAGATTAGAATTTTCATTGAACCGGTTTAGGCAGCACAATCTGTATTGGGACTTCTGTCGAACAGGTAGAGTGCAAAATAAAATATGACAAAAAATCATCAAAAATTGGAGAATTTCCATTTAAAATCCAAAATTCTAAACCATATGCATACTAATCAGTAACCACCAATTTCATTTCCAACATGTTAACAAAAGAATGCACTCGTTTTTTTTCCTATTTAAACAATGAATTAACTACACAAAATATTATCGATTTTAATATTCGATATCCAAAACAATCACCTAATTAAGGAAGAACAATAGAAGGAGAAGCAACGAGAACAAAAGAATGGCAGCAATTGAACAAGATGAGCTAACCTATACTACTCTAACTCCACTCGGTCTCTTCCCTTCCATCGCATCCTTCTTATCCCGGCAGTCGGAGCAGAGGAACGGGCCTTGCCATGGCTTCAAACTCACCGAGAATATCGAGCCAGCATGAACCGAGACTCCCTCGTTCGGTGCCAGGTCAGCTTGGCAAACGGCGCACGTAAAAAGACCGCCCGTCTGCGCAGTCGGCTCGTCATTTCCAAGCCTGCCATTTTTTAATAAATAAGATCAAGATTTTGTACAACTTCACATATTACTATTATTGTTGACCCTATTTTACGAGGTCTTTGCATTTCCAAACAGGGCGGACGAAAAAAAAAGAAGAGATGGATACTAAATTTTCTAAAATTTTTGTTCGAAATTTCAAAACGACAACTTTCTTTCTATTGTACGATAATTCACACAAAATACCGAGATAATTTGATAATTTGATATACATGATTTGATGGATCGAAAAACTTTGAGCTCGTTTGACCATCTAATCCTTCGGAAACTCATATTAACTCAAATAACGGTAAGGAAACGGGTTTTTAGGTTGCATACTGACCTTTCAGCAAGCATTGCTGATCCTTCTTCGAATAGCTCTTCAACGATACCCACTGCGGATAGCTTCTTTGTTAATTTGTTGGATTTCCAAGACTTTTTCCGGAAAAACAACGCCTTGAGCTTGTTGTGCTTCACGGGCGGGGGAGAAGGCGGCAGTTTGTTATTGTCCGGAGGAATTATATCGACGACTATGCAAGTCGTGTCATCCTTGAGCCCACGCGCCCTCAACGTTTCCTATACAATAGCGTTTTGATGTAATGAGATAATGGAATGCCATAAAGGGCTTATGATGACTATGAATAGATTCATGTAAATCGAGATTTACACGAATCTTCTCTTTATGGTAAAACTAACAATTTTTTTTGTCGTATAGCCAAAAAGAGAAGATTCGTGTAAAATAAAGACTGAAAGGCTTTCATGAGTTTGGTAATCGGTACCTTCACCACTAGACGAGCAGCAAGCTCCGCAGGCAATCCATGGCACGATTTTGCAGCCATTTCTGATGACAATGCATCCCAGACGCCATCAGAGGCGATTATCAGCCTTCCGCCTTTACTTGATAGCTTCACGTAAACGAACAAAGTCAGTTGTTTCGGAAAGAAATTTGTCATGCTAAAACAAGAAAGTACTGAAGAGGTATAAAAGCTACCTTTACTTGCTTCACATAGGGTATTGGAACGATAAATTCGCCCACATCCATGTCACCAATTGATCGAGAAAGACACAAACCGCCTGGCCAACAACGAAGAGGACCAATCTGAAGAGGCAATTAAGGCGAGAAAATCACTATTTCTCCTCAATCCAATAACGAGCTTTCTATAATAAACGGATGCAGATCATACCTCAGTCCCGCCAAAAATGCTAAGCCTCCCCACTTCGCCTCCACTGGCAGTGACACGCTCTCTTCTGTAAGTTTAGAAAGCGAACGGATTTTCAGTGAGAGAAGTATACGAAAAGCAAGAATTTAACATTACACTCGGAGAAAAGGAACTAACTCCTCTGCATTTTCTTCAAGTCTATGATCAACGGTCAAGATGGAAACACCGCCACCCTGAGCATCTAAAATGCAGCGCGAATCTCCAACAGATGCGACAGTAACTGTCCACCCGTCAATAATCACAAATGTAGCTGTAGTGCCAGAAGTCTTTCCTGCAGAGGAGACGAGATTCAGTTAATTATTTAAGCACATAAAAATAAGACTTCGACAGATCAAAAAATCAGTTAAATAGTGCAGGATCCGTGCCTTTGGCCTGAAATTCCTTGTCGGTTTTCACAAAGCCGGCAACCAAAGCTCTAGGTAAAGCATGTAGCCATTCATCCCGTCCAAGTCCACGAGGCATGGCATTTAACACGTAGTTTAACAAATGGTCTCGCGAAAATATTGCAGCTGCACTCCCATTATGCCCATCGAATATCTACAAATTCATAGATTAAATCCCATCAAACAAAGGCCATAATCTTTTAAAAGATTTTTTCAAGAATCATCAGCAAAACTCCAAAACTGATCTAATAGACCCTAAGTTTCATCGACAACCTTTTATTGATGCAACGAATCAAAGATAGTAAATTCTCCGAAACACCAAATCCACAAATTGATAGAATAACTCCAATTATACAAAAAGACATTTTTCAAAAATCATCAGAAAAACTCCAAAACTGAGTTAATAGACCCTATGTTGCACAGACAACCTTTTAGTACACGCAACGAATCAAAGATAGTAAATTCTCCGACACACCAAATCCACAAATTGATAGAACAACTCCCAATATACAAAATCCAATCATTTATGAAAAGATCTTTTTCAAGAATCATCAACCAAACTGAGCTAATAGTTTGGTAGGGGTGATAACTCATCTAGGGATGGAAATCTATGAACAAGGTCATTTTTGTTCATAGATTTCCATCCCTAGTGGAGTTATCACCCCTACCAAACATGGCCTAAGTTTCACCGACAACCTCTTTATTAGGACACAACGATTCAACGATAGAGATTCTCCAACATACAGAATCTCAAACAGATTTTGCTCAATAAAACAAAAGCAAGTGACTAAACACAATCATCACTTCATAAAACTGAGACAAATAAATGGATCACATACTCCAAAAACAGAGAACGACGTTGATGGATTTCCAGCAACTCTCTGGCAATCAGTCTTCATCAAGAAATAATCCTCCCCTTTCCTCGACTGAGCTGCAGAGCCATATCTCACCGCGGGCCTCTCCATTTTCTCATTCCTCAGCTCCCTATTGATCAGTGCAGCTAATGGCACAAGATCATGGTATTCATATCTATCCCCCCTCGACCCCATAACTAAATCCCACAGCTCTTTGTCTCCGAGCTCAACTAATTAACCGAACTTCAAACCTTCTTCAAATCGCAGATAACATTCGAATCACCCCGATCCCCACCATCATATCCACTAAACAAGACTCAACTTCAATCCCCACAGCCCTTTTTCACTTTTTTTTCTCCAAGAAAAGTGAAATTCACACACACACACACACCACGAACAGAAAAACCCAAAACACCCAGAAATAGATAAACACTATATCTCCAACCCCACTTCAACAAAATCCAATCTTTTCAGCAGAGAAACAAAACCCCTTCAAATTCAGAACTTCTTCACCTGCAATCACAAATTGTGGCCAAATACACAATACAATCAAAATAAGATCTCAAATCCCAACAACACAGCAATGAATTGAAGAGGAAATAATTAAAAGATTCCAACAAGAAAGGAAACTTGGGATTACCTAATAAGAAGACAGGAAGACTTCCAGTGTGTGCACTGTGTTTTTTTCTTTAATTTAGCAAAAGAGAGTGGCAATATGCAGAGGGATCTGATGGTGACTGGAAAATCAAACAAATCCACAAGAAAAATTGAAGGAATATGAAGCGAAATTCACATGGAAATGGACCAAACGCGGATTGATGACAAGGAATGAACTGTAAGTGCAAGGCCCCTCCAATCATCAAGAACCAATTTTTAATTACTTAATGAAACAGAAAAAACATTCCACAATCAAAATTAACGTGTTGAGTAATGACTAATGAGAATTGATTAGTTCTTTATAAGTGAATACAGATCAGCAATACAGGCTAACAAAGATATCATTTGCAGAGGTAAACATTTTTGAGGTTTTGTGTGACAGGTGGCGGTGAAGCTATTATTTAATTAATTAAATTTGAGATTAATAAAATTGTGTGATATCCTAGTTTTGATCAGATATAATTATGGAAACATATTATTCAACAATTGTAGTTATAAACATATTATTCAACAATTGTAGTTATATTGGTATGTAAAAGAACAGCTGCATTCAGCTCATCTTTCCTTTTCACCTTTTTTTCCTTTTTTATTTTCCTTTATTTTTGTCAACTCATTTTTAGCTGTACGGCGCTAAGTGGGCCCAAATAGATCAATAATATTGGGCCTTTGTGGGAAATGTAGGGCCCGATTACATTGTAAATGGGCTAATTAAATCATCTAAATTATTTGTTCTACTAATATTTTCACAAAGTATAGCAAACTTTATTAATACAAATAAAAGCATACTCCTATTATACTCCGTAGAAAATAAATCCTTACTTAAACTAATTAAAATACTCAGAATGCCAAATTTTATACGTTAAACTCTATGTAACTTAGTAATTTTTGGGTTTGACTGTACCAAACCCGCTTTTGGCGGAATCCAACTACTCCTACTCGACCGGATTTACGGATTAAGGTCGAAAATTTTCTAGCGGGTGACAGAGTTTGAACTCGTGACCTCAAGTCACCACAGCTCCACGCTGCCTACTATGTTACAGCTTATTGGTGAGAACTTACTACTTTAATGTTTAAATGACTCTTTTCTTCCTCACTTTGCATCATATAGTATCTGGAAAAAGATTTAAAAAACTTATTTGTTTAAGATTGGAATATCTAATTTTTATCAAATCATAGACAAATCTACAAATACTAAAAAAAAATAAACATTACAAAAATGAACTAGCTTTGTAAACGAATACAGTTAATCGAAGCTCGTATCGGAAAAAAACTTATCCAAACAGGAACGAAGCTACTTGACATCTATGTCCCACCTCAAAAATTAATTCTTTATGCTATTTTAATTTTTGATCTTTAATTTGTAACCTTTTTTTTTATCAAAATTCTTATACATGCTCCTTCTCAAATCATCAAAATCAAATTTTACTCATATTAATCACAGTGCAAATGAGCCGAACTTGAGCTCATATTGGTATTTTGTTCATTGGACTTTAGCATGTTTGTAAACTTTTTAATCAGTAATTTTGTTCATGAATCTTCAATCTAGCCTGCTAACATTTGGTTCGGTTCGATTCATGCCTCATCTACAATTCTAGATTGAATTCTGAGTATATCTTTTAACTAGAAAGCAAGAATGAATTTCAGAAACAAAAAAACACGTCCAATACTCGACCAACTCACGAGCTTGTTTGAGAACTTGTCAATCGAGTTTCTCCATGAATCCTCAATCGAACCGGCCAATATTCGACCCGGCTCAGATGATATACGGTCATATTCTGGAATACATTTTTCAAAAGTGAGATTTAATTCAATTAAAAAAATAAAAAAAAAGTGAGTTTTTAAAAAGACAAATCAAGATATTCTACAGTGTGTATAACAAGATAAGTAGATTCTGATTCCCGCTTGGAAAATCCAGATGCAAAAAATTGATTTTTACCCCCAAAATTTCGAGACTTTGCTGTGATTAGCAGTAATTTCCTTTCCATAATTTCCCGAGAGCATCGCTTCAATGGATCCCACTCTCGATTCGCGTCAAAATCCCAACTGAAGAAGAAAAACCCTAGAAATTCCAATTGCATTCCCCTTCAAACACGGTCAATTTCGGTCGAAGCGCATACCAATTCCTTTCAACTGGAGTGTCAGCAACGCCCCAATTCAACCTCCATTTCTCCATATATATATTTAATTTCGACATGTATGCGTATTTGTAGCTGAAGGTGGAATTTTGTGAAGGTTGATTTAATACCTCATAGCTCAATTTTTTTATTCGTCGGAGTAAACCCTAGAAAATGGTCGCCGCCGCGCCGTGCGACCACCGGAGCGCGAAGGAGGTCATTTTTGACGCCTCCGCCGGTGCTTCCGCAGGTAATTGTTTCAGTAATTTACACTCGCTGAAATTCGAATTTGTGTTTCTGTGTTTGATCCGGTGATGATTGATGGATTTGGTGTTAATTGTTTGCTTGATTGAATTTTTAGGGGCAATTGCAGCTACATTCGTGTGCCCCTTGGATGTGATAAAGACGAGGCTTCAAGTCCATGGCCTCCCTGAAATGCAGCCGTCTGGTCGTAAAGGTTCGAAATCTTGTGATTTTTAGGTTTTGTTTGAAAAGGTTAACTTACAGTACTAACTTACTAAGATCAGCTCTGCTTAATTAGCTTATGATGTGTGTTTTTTTGTGGTGAAATTTAGGTAGTGTGATCATTGTGAGCCTGCAAAATATTGTTCGAAACGAAGGTTTGAGGGGACTTTACCGTGGCCTAACGCCAACTTTGACGGCATTACTTCCAAATTGGGCTGTGAGTGGTGTCTTTCAATCATTGAATTCGCCTGTAACCTGTTTCATTTTTGTAACAATAGTTCACTATTATTTTTGGCTATGTTAGTGATGCTGATTTAATAGCTTCGTATTTGTTATGATGACTATTAGAAGCACGCGGTGACTTAATTCATGGCTGAAGCAGTTTTCTAGGAGTATTTGTTAATCCTCCTTTATACGAATTCAGTTTCACTACATCATACATGTCTGTGAAATTCTACTCAATAGCAGTAGTAGTGATTTAGAATCTCATTTCTTGCTTTTTTGTATATTTGAGATTAATATTTTATTGTCCTTGTTTTCTTTGGCCGTGATCTTTCCTTATCATTTTGTCTTTTAAGAAGACGACACTTCACATGTTCGAATCAGATTAAGTATCTATTTATTTAATACTTGTCCGCTGACTTGCAAAAATGATATTCCTTGTTGCAGCTGTTTTTACAAATTTTCATCTTTGAGGAAAATTGACAATTTCTCATTGATCATTGCAGGTATACTTCACGGTTTATGGGCATCTTAAAGAGCTACTACATACATATGGTATGTCTCACACAGCTTCAGAAATTGCTGTACGTAAAGAATGTAAAGAATTCTATTTTGGAATGATCTTACACATATTTTGCAATTATACAGAGGGCAGCAACAACAGCGACCAGCTTTCAATTGGTTCAAACATGGTAGCTGCCGCAGGAGCTGGTGCTGCAACATCTATCGCAACGAATCCTTTGTGGGTTGTTAAGACCCGACTTCAAGTAGGTTGGAATGTTGTTTATAAATTGGATGCTATATAGTTGGTGGGGGATGGGGCATTGTTGGGGCAGATATTTGAGATTAATACTTCTTATTCCACATTCGTGACGACATGTAATTTGTAGTATTTAATAAATCTTGTGATTCCGTTGTGAGCTGCATCACTTATAGTATTGGCTTTTGGACTTGTATATTCATCTAGTTTTGGCTCGCTCGAAACTAATTTGGACTTCATCTCTGTTCGTAGACACAAGGAATGAGGCAAGGTGTAGTTCCTTACAAGAATATATTTTCGGCTTTGAGTCGAATTGCCCGTGAAGAAGGATTCCGAGGATGGTACAGGTTAGTTCGTGCTTGAACACACAAAAATTTGAACAATTATCTACCACTGAGAAGGGCCGAGCAGAATTTCCGGGTTCACGTTGTAAATTGGTATTTAATTCTCCTTTTGTTGTACAGTGGTCTTCTGCCTTCGTTGGCTGGAATCAGTCACGTAGCTATTCAGTTCCCTGCGTATGAAAGAATGAAATTCTCCTTAGCTAAACGAGGTATGACAACACATTTCCACTTCGTTTCTGGCTTTTTCTGATGTTCTAGTGTACACGTTCTGTGTTAATATACATCACTAGAGCCGAGCATTCTCGTTAGATGTGTGGAACTATATAACTGAATGCATACTCGTTATTTTTGTGTTTCCATATTTGGAAGGTAATAAACGGGATAACAACTGAAACCATATTCGTTATGCTTTTGTTTCTTAATTTGGAAGGGAATAAAAGCGATAACGAGCTCAACCCCGGGGAACTGGCAATTGCCTCCTCATCTTCAAAGGTCGTCGCCTCTCTATTAACTTATCCTCACGAGGTATGGTTTCCTTCCATTATCTTAATACTATTACACATTTATCTAGTCAAAAAAAAGAAAAAATACATATTTTATGAATACTCAAACTTTCTCTAGGTTATTCGTTCGAGGCTGCAAGAGCAAGGTCAAGTGCGGGGCTCTCAGCCAAAGTATTCCGGTGTCATTGATTGCATCAAGAAAGTTTTCAGACAGGAAGGACTAGCCGGGTTCTATCGTGGCTGTGGTACAAATCTCCTACGAACAACTCCATCCGCTGTGATTACATTCACCAGTTACGAGATGATACACAGATTTTTGCTGCAACTATCGCCTCCAAAGGAGAAGCAGCATCCGAAACCTCACCCCAAACCCGATTCTGGAGCCAATTCTCCAAAGGGATCAACTAGCTCCGGAGAAGAAGATGATTCAGACCTATCTGTAAACCCATCTAAAGAAAGAACTATTATTCCTTTGGATAATACAGATCATAAGCTCACTGCTAGGCATTAGCTCACCTATTTTGTTTTACCAAAAGCTGAATTTTCACCTTCAATTTTGTTGTCAATAAAAAGCAAACTGCAAGTTTCTGTTTGTTGTATGTATACCATTGTTGGATGTATTAGACATATTGGTTTTGTCTTGTAATGTTTCAGAAATCCCAAGTGAGTTTTTATTGATCTTTTTTGAATTTTTGAAATTTTGCAGAAGTTCATTAATATACAAAAATCTCTTTATAAGAGCATAAATTTTTCCTAGTTTCCTAAGCTTTTCTTCTCACACCATGAAGTATAAACCATTTCCTGCAAAAGCAATCTCTTTCTCTAACAAAACATTTTTCAGTTAGATATATCTTTGAGAGAAGCCAACACCTCAGCCATGGAAGGCCTCATCTCCTTCTCGAGCTGCAGGCACCGGAACGCTATCTCCGCGACTGAGGTAACCATCTCGGTGACTTCAGCGTCGAGGTTATACCCGAGAGACGGATCGGCCAGCTCATGAAACGCACCCCTCTGTATCCTCATCAGCGCCAAGTTGGCCAAGTTGATCTCATCCGTCCGCCTGCCTACATCCACAGCTGGCATAGATGAAATGAGCTCAGCGAGGACAACACCGAAGCTGTAGACATCGCTCTTATCCGTCACTTGGTAGCACATATGGTACTCGGGGTCGATGTACCCTGGGGTCCCTCCAGGGACAGTTGAGATATGACTCGCATTGTTCGGGAACAGCCTCGACAGCCCAAAATCAGCCACTTTGACGTGATAGTTTCCATCGAGTAATATGTTGTCTGTCTTGACATCGCGGTGGATTATGTCCGACTTGTGGAGATAAGCCAATGCGGTTGCAGTTTCAACGGCAATCCTCATCCGAGTAGGCCATGGGAGGGGCGCTACGTCGGCTTTCTGGCCGTGCAGATGATCAGCCACAGTGCCGTTGGAGATGTACTCGTACACGAGCAGAAGTTCCCGGCTTCTCCTAGAAGTGCAGCCGTACAGACAGACCAGATTCGGGTGCCTTAAACTCGTAAGAATCTCGATCTCGTTCATGAACTGCTCCATTCTTCTGCAGTTCTGCTCGTAGAGGCGCTTTATCGCGACTTCCCTCCCATCTTGTAGCTTCCCTAGTACACAAAACGTTGATTTCGCCCTCGAGCATTAACCAATCTACAACTAGATTATAACTAACTGTATTCATTATGTAAACTACTTGAATGTTGATTTCTTACCATAGTATACTGTCCCGAAACCTCCATCACCGAGCTCTCTAGAAGGATCGAAGTTGTTGGTGGCAGCTTCGAGGTCTGTGTATGAGAAGATGGGGATGCCAAAGAAGGAGCTCGCACCATTGATGTCCGACTTTGAGGTCTCGAGAGACATTTTAGAGGCGCGAAGGTAGCCCCCACGGACCCTTCTCTTCAACAGCCAGATCATGTAGGAGACCAACAAGCATAGAAGAAACAATAGTCCACCTGCAGATATGGCTGAGTACCAACAAAAAAAACTAGTGGTTTAGATCCAAAAATCGTAAAGAGAAAGAGAAAGAGAATGTGTATAATACTTTACCTACTATCAGCAGCACCCGCTTATTTCTGTGTCTGTCTGCACACATATCATATGTGACACCATAGGAAAAAAAATTATGAGAGAATTGAGATGAAGATATGTACAAGAAACAGAGAAAATATATGAACAACTAAATTAGGCGAATGCGATTCATTCATCTCGGATTCATGAATTTATTCATGTGTAATTCTCACTATATCATCAGTTCAATCATGCTACACACACACGCACACAATTCAACAACATCAATTATGAAGTATAAATCCACGAGGTCATTTTAATTAAAACGGAAAAAAAGAAGCTTGCAAATAGATTTAATCTAGAGGAAGAGAGAGCATATGAAACAATACCTTTATTGCAGTAGAACTCGCTAGTGGAGTTACTAAAACACTGCCCTCCGCCAAAGTAACATTCAGAACAATTAGAAGAAACATTAAACCTAAGTGTAAAATCATCAGTTAACCGACTGAAGTTGAATTCAGAATTCTGATAGAGCTCAGCTATCGATACTCGAATCACTTGACGGAAATCGGTGAGAAATGTTAGACTGAGTTCTCCGCAAGGGTCGGACTTTAGGAACTTGGAATGGGAATGGAATGAAGCAGTAGTGATGATGATGAGAGAGTGGAGTAGAAAGAGAATCAGATAGTTGGGAAGCTTCATGCTGTGAATTTGTGTTTGTACACCACATGTTCCATGGATTACGTATAAGATGGTGGAGTTGAGAAGACGAAGACGAAGACTTGGTAAAGCATGTCAATTAACGTCTGAGACGAGTTATGACTTTTCAGTCTTTGGCTTTGCTTCGTTTCTTCCCTTTTTTGTAAATATAAATTATGCAAAAATCTATTATCCTACATTTTTTAAAACTCGGGTACCCGCGGATACCCGATCCGAAAATTTCGGGTACCCGATCCCGAATTTCCCAAAATCTAATACCCAATATTCGATCTGAAAATGATTCCGGGTACCCGAATACCTGACACGGGTATCCAGCCCCGAAAAATTGGGTATCCAGTCCCGATTTTGGACTTTTATTTTGTTTTTTTATTTTTTTAGGAAAATCAGCTAGAAACTTTAAAAAATACAAACTTGTAGTCCGAATTTGATAAAAACTTAAAGTAGTTCGAATTTAAGAGAAAAAAACTACTAGTACAAATTTTTAGAAACAAAAAATTCATAAGTTATAACACCCCTTATTCATCCATAATAAACATCACAATTCATACATTAACCCAAAATATGACTTAAGAGTGAAGGATTTTGGGAGTATATTTAATTATTTAATTTCTAAATAATAGAACAAATTATTTTATTAAATTTAAAATATGAAAAATCAGGTAATTCGAGTATACCAGATAATTCAAAAATCTTATATCCGAACCCGGTCCGAAACCCAAAAAATTGGATATCGGGTATCCAATTACCCGATATTTGGGGTTTGACACCTCTAATAGAAACTTTGAAAAGGTATAAATTAAAATACGTACCAAATTTGTAAAATAAGATAGAGAAAAAAAATTATTGGAATTAGTGTAAAGAAATTGTGAGATCCATTTCCTAAAAGTAAAACACGCGGATAATTTAATTTGACTTAAATTTGTAATGAGTCCATAAATATCCATTGGCTCGGGCGCTCGGCTATCCCATTGCCGGAGTCATGGATGGACTTACATTACCAACATATACAATTATACATCAATAACATATGCTAGTAGCAAAAAATAATCACATTGCCACCACCAATTGCTAAGGAAATACTCTACTAGCTAGCTCTCTTTCATCATATGCACATTCCCGCTGCCAATTGCTCAAAAATAGACAAGAAAAATACACATAGAACAAAGAAAGAATATATAAACCATTCTCACTCACTCACTCACTCACACACACACACACAAACACATATACACCATCTCATCCCCTAACACAAGTGTGATTCTTGATGTTGTAAGCCCACACCAACAACATCAAGAATCACCCGACCGAACTCGCCGTCGTCGAGGCGCTACTAATCCACGTGTCCGTCACCGCCGTCGGCGACGATCGATAAATCCTACTCTTCAGCAGCACCACCTCATCCGTCTCCGGCGACGGCGGTATCTTCCCGCCAGAATTCCCCTTCACCCCCTCGAAATCGCCGTCCCCTCCGCTCTCTATGTCGTGGAGGATCGCCACCACCTCCTCCATCGTCGGCCTCATGTCCTTATCCAGCTGCAGGCACCGGAAAGCCAGCTCCGCCACCGTCGTCGTCATCCTCGTCACCTCCGCGTCGGAGTTGTACCCGGTCGCCGGGTCGATCAGCTCGTCGAACGCGCATTTCTGGATCTTGCTCACGGCCAGGTTGGCCAGGTTGATCTCGTGCTTATGCCGGCTTATGTCGACGGCCGGCATGGACGAGATCAGCTCAATCAGCACGACTCCAAAGCTATAAACATCGCTCTTGTCTGTGAGTTGGTAGCACTGGTGGTACTCCGGGTCCACGTAACCCGGGGTGCCCTGGGGCGCCGTGGAGATGTGTGTCACGTCATTCGGGAAGAGCCGCGAGAGGCCGAAGTCGGCGACCTTCACGGAGAAGTTCGCGTCGAGGAGGATGTTGTTCGTCTTGACGTCGCGGTGGATGATGTCCGACTTGTGTAGGTACGCGAGCGCGGTGGCCGTCTCCCGCGCGATGGTCATCCGCATCGGCCACGTGAGGGGCGCCGAGGCGGCGCGCTGGCCATGGAGGTGGTCCGCCACAGTGCCGTTGGGGATGTACTCGTACACGAGGAGGAGCTCGCGGCTGCGCCGCGAGGTGCATCCGTAGAGCGAGACGAGGTTCGGGTGGCGGAGGCTCGTGAGGATCTTGATCTCGTTCAAGAACTGCTCCACTCGTCGGTAGTTGTGCTCGTAGAGTCGCTTGATCGCGACTTCTCGGCCGTCGTGGAGCTTGCCTGGTTAAATTTGACCAAAAGCTAACGCACTTAATATGTAGGATAAATATTTTTTTAAAAGCAAATGTTCGGAACCAAATTTGGACTTTTAGTCTAATTAATTAATAACCCCTTTTTGAGATGAGTTGAGTGGTTACCGTAATAGACGGTGCCGAAGCCTCCGTCGCCGAGCTCTTTCGAAGGGTCGAAGTTGCCAGTGGCCTCGACGAGCTCGCTGTACGAGAAGATGGGAATGCCGAAGTTGAAGCTTCCGTCTTCGATATCCGCTTTCGAGGAGGGATCATAAGATAAGTTCCTTGAAAGAAGGTAGGATCCAACCTTCTTTTTCTTTCGCAGCCAAATATATAAGGCGCAGACAAGCAACAGAGCAGATCCAGGTATCACTGATTCATCATAAATCAAGAAATTATCAAGTTACATAAATCACAGAATTTGTATGCTTTTAATCAATGTGCGGAGAAAGAGAGAGTTAGCTTACATGTAGCTAATAATATCTTCCTCAAGTTATTTTCTGCAACAGAATTTAAACAAAGAAATCACCATTTCTGTTAGTTAGATTCATGCCAAAAAAAAATTGATGCAAACAACAAAACTAGGCATGGATTTAGAAATGTATAGAGCACAGACAGTCGATCCATACGGGTTAGAGCCAAAAATTTCCAGACACGAATAAACGATACCTCGTTTGCAGTAGAACGTGTTATTGTTGGCAGTGAGACACTGCCCTCCTCCATTGAAACAACCAACACATTCATCACAAACATCCCATTCTAGCGTAAAATTAGCAGTGATCATACTGAACAAATCATCTGAGTTTCGACTAGACCTCATAGGCAGCTGTACTAACCAACATCCTTCTGGAGCATCAATTTGCTCGGAAGGAGTACCATCGGACGATGGGATTTTATAGTACACGGGGTAGATACACTCTATCTTGCTATAGTTTTCGAAGTATTTATCAAATTTAGACATATCAGTAGGTTCGACGTTGCAGGGGAACAAGGTGAGATTAGGACTGAATGAGACTGAAATCGAAGGAGATCGAAGCAAGGACTGATTCATGAAAGAAAAGCAGCTTTTGTTAAGCAATTGAGCTTCAAGCTGAGGATCACGAATCAAGATTTTGTTTGATGAATCATAGTACTCCAAAAGAGTGTAACCAAGATTTCCACCACCTAAATGGATCACTTGATCATCCGAATCACAGCCATCAACAGCGATCAATCCGCAGTCGGGATCATCCGCTCTTGTTAATGGGAAGTTGAGAGTTTGATCTCCACACTTGAAGGATTCTGGGCATTTTGAATCAGCAGATTTGAAGAGATGAAGATGGAAAGGGAGGAAGAAAAAAAACAAGAGTGTGGTTGCATCCATTTAAGAGAAAATGAAGTTATTGTAAGAGAATTATGTTTTGGCTACTTTTGTATAGTTTTTGGTTCTGACAATTCTGTTGTTCTAATCAAACACGTTAATGGACTTTGGCAAATAAATTTCGTAGGAAAGATGTTTATTTCCTTTTTATTTTATCTAACAAAAAAAGTTAGTTAATGTGTGGTGGTTGAAGGTTGAATCAGTCTTGGCAAGAAGATTCCTAATTGATCAGCAATCATTGTCGCCAAAAAAATCTTAAATTGAATCGAATTGGTCAAGCAAAAAATCCCATTCTACAATCTAGACTCTATACTACACAGATTTCTCATCTTGATTAACTCTTCCTACAATTCCTCCAAATTTAAATAATCAACGAATGAATTCACCTAATTGTACCTTTTTCACAGATGAATTGATTCATGCTGTTATGAAGGCACTGCCCTCCTTGATGGAAACAGTTAGAACAAGCTTCGTAAACATTCCACTCTATAAAAAACTCAGCAGTCAATATATCAAACAATTGGTGGGCATCTCCTTTACTAGAATCTATAGGCAATTGAATCACCCCACAATTCGCAGGAATACTTCTCTCGTTTGCTGCAGAATCATCATCTGTTGTCGGGTCCAAATAATACGCGGTGAGAGGCCCGCCGCGTTGGTCGTGGAAGCTGAGGTAATTCTCGAAATAATCTTGAGAATTTCGATGGTTGGAGCAAGTGAAGAAGGTGAGATTTAAGGGGATTGAAATCGAAATAGAAGGGGATTTTGGGAGAGAGAGATTTGTGAAAGGGATGCACTTGAGCTGAGATTGATATAAGTGATGAAGATGAGGGTCGAAAACTTTGATTTGATTTGCTGAAATACTGCCTAGAATTTCATACCCCGAGAGACCTTCAGACATGATTACTGGGTTTCTTGAACCATTGCAGCCGTCAACCGTGATCAAGCCGCAATCGGGATTTTTGACGTCGGTAAATGGAATTTTAAGGGGGAAATGATCTCCACACTGAAAGGATTTTGGGCAATTGGAAGCTGCTAAATTTGGTAGATGAAGAAGATTATAAAAGAGGAATGAGAGTAAAGAGGGCATGATTTCTATTTCCGTCTAGTAGATGAGAAGGGGTAAGATAGTGGAATTTGTGGTTTGTTTAATTGACTTGTGTTACTTTTCCAGTTCATCAAGTCGTTGATACTACTCAGATACACGGAACAATTGACTTGGAATGGGAACACTTAAGGTTAAACTCGTCCCAAATTCATCATTGGTTTATTGATTAACTAAAGGTGTTTTTGAAGTGGTCTAATCAAGAGAGTCTATGCAAGTAGATGATACCATTAGTACTACCAAATCATTGTGTAAGCAGCAGCTGCTGCTACGTGTACTGGCCAAACTGTAGAGTGATTAAATGATGCCTAAGGCTATTGAAGTTCGAGTCTAATATGGTGCGGTCTTTCAGTCTAAAATTGCAATTGCAATTAGCAAAAGAAAGTACCTTTATGGCAGTAGAACTTATCCCGGTTGTCACTATAACACTGTCCTCCTCCATGGTGGCATTCGTTACAATCTTGAGAAACATTCCACTCTAGAGTGTACTCACCAGTCAGGAGATGTAATAGATCAGCTGAGCTGTTGCCGGACTTGTAAGGTAGTCGACTGGGTACACAATCTGCAGTAGGCGGAGCATGATCCTGATGAGCTGGGGGAGGTTTGTAGTAGATAGTAGCGGTTTCACAGCGTGACCTGCAATAGCCTTGGAAATAAACTTCGATTTGTGGTAAGGCAGTTTGATTGTAGCATGTGAAGACGGTGATGTTAGGGGAGAATGTAAATGACACGAAAGGAGACTCGAGTGGAGACATATAAAAGGAAGTATAACACTTGGCTGAGTTCAGTGATTCTTGAAGCCATGTGTCGCGGATTAGGAATGCATTTGTGGATGTCTTTCGTAGAATTTGATGTGAAGATGTATTAAAATGTGTGCGTAATGTTGGATGTCCCTTTGCAGAATCACAGCCATCAACTAAGAGCAATCCGCAGTCAGGATCACTACTAACGGCAAAGGGAAATTCAAGAGAAAAGTTTCTACAGGTGTAGGATTTGGGACATTTGGAATGAGCTTTGAGTAGTAGAAGAAGAAGATGGCATAGCAGCAACATTACATACTTGCCAAGAGCCATTCTCTCTCTCTACTTGTGAAGTCTTGTGTAGTACGAGTTGTGTTAAATAATAATATGTTGAAACATGACTCCATCAAGTCGTTGGCTCCATTCATCACGCTGATTGACTGACTTAGTCTTCCTTCCAAATTCTAACATAGATATTCTTCTAACTAAGTTCCCTCTTTCACACTTCACTTGACTAGCATTTACCTACACTCCACCATTCCTCTCTTGTCCCATCCGAACCCCGTCCAACCCCAAGACCGGCCTACTCAGTAATGTGACCAAGCTAAAGAACGAGCACCATCAACATCTTTTAAGCCTGGTATGTTCCACATAATACGAATATTCAATAATCTAGCCAGTTCATAGTTTTATTTGAGGCCACTTATTTTTTCTGATCTAATAGCTACAGCCTGTTGAAAATGTGTGCACAAAGCCAACTCTTTCAACATCAAAGAAAAGATGAGAGGAAAAATATCTATTTTAGGCTAAAAAAAAACAGAGTCTCATACTTTTACGACAACGTACTTTAATCTGTAAGCAGCACGGTCTAGATATATCGCGGATATTATCTTAATTTCTTATAGTAGCAGCCAAATCAAAGGCAAATTTCATGAAGAACAACTGGCTGATTCTCTCTCTCTCTCTCATAACTGGCAGATAATATAGGTATGATTATGAGGTGTGACTCACGGAATAGCGAGATACAGCGAGGAGGTTACAGCTAACTAACTAGACCGGCCGTGGAAGCTTCTAGAAGGATGTTCTGTTTCTTCACTAGGGGTAAGAAGAAGTGTGTTTCTCAGTACTATATGCGTGTACATTACAAGAAACTACTTTCAGTAGAAAGTCTTTGCTCAATGACTTCTTCAGAGGAAGGAGTTCATTAGTAAAGGTTTCAGTAGCAACCATTGCTACTGAAACTTAGCAGAGCAAAGAGAGTGTGAGAGCAGGCAGTAGCTCGTGCGATAAGCTAGTTATAGAAAGATAGCACACTGCTTATAGCATAAGTTAGTATGATGTTGTGAAACACGAGCAGCTCTCTCGTTTGGATGCAGATCTTTACGATCAAACCACGTAACCTATTGTCTCTGTTGTTTTTTCGCTCGTGTGTGATTGATTCTGAGATTGAAGCATAACAAAGTACCTGTTTTTTCGCAGTAGAACTGGTTCCGGTTGTCTGCAAGACACTGGCCCCCTCCCCGGTAGCATCGATCACAATCTTCCGACACACTCCACTCCAAACTGAAACTATAAGTCAACATCTCCGACAGTTGTGTCGAGTTCACATCAGACTTCACAGGCAACTGAGTCAAGGAACATTCACGAGGAATCACCCCGTTATGACTCTCAGTTGCCGGAATTTTGTAGTACAGAGTGGAGGCATCACACTCTTCCCTCCTATAGCTTTCGAAATACTCTTGTATTTCGTCGTTGCTACTCTTATTAAAGCACGCGAAAAACGTGATGTTAGGGGAGAATGTGAATGAAACCGAGGGAGATTGAGGCAGAGACACATTCATGTAAGAGAAGCATCTTGGTGATTCCAATAATGTCTGAAGCAAGAAATCAAGGATTGTGAATGTGTTATTTGATGGCTGGTTTAGGATGTATTTTGCTGAGGTTGAAGCTCCTATATGTAACCGTGGATGTTCTTCTTGAGAGGTTGAATTGCAGCCGCCAACTGCGAACAATCCGCACCCGGGATCACGGATATCGGTGAATGGAAACCGGAGAGTGAAATTTCTACAAGAGTAGGATTCTTTGCATTTGGAGTGAGATTGAGGTAGAAGGAGAAGGCACAATAACAAGAACAACACATGTTTGCTAACAACAACCATTCTCTCTCTTGATTGATTGATTAGGTGGTTTAAGTTTAATCAAGTTTTGTTTAAATAAAGGCATTTGTTGATTAATTAAGTCATTGGCTCCATCCATCAAGCTTTTGACTTGTTCATTTTTTTTTCCCTAGAAACTACATGAAGAAAATACCCTAGCTAATTATAATATTCCACTTTTTAACTTCTAGTATGAATGTATGATTTAACACTTTGAATTGGTCTATGAAGCAAAAGTTCCCTAAGACTTCAAACACACTTCTCTTGTGTCTTGTTAGATATGTGTCATGGAAATTAGTAACTTTCTCTGTTTTCGTTACTTGAGTAATATTTTATTAGCAAAAAAAAAACACTGAATGCACATACCTTAATTCTCATCTACCAAAGAAATACATCAAATGACTTGGGATGAAGGAAGTAGATATTTGTGAGGAGTTTTTAAAACTAACACCCCGATATAGTGGAATGTATTTTTATGTAGGATATTTGAATTCTTTTCAGTTTGTGGACTTGTATTTTCTAGTCTTGATTCAAACATTAGTTTATGTACAAAGTTGCCTTTTTTTCTATTATAGTTATGGATGATAGCAACTTGGTTGAAAATTTGGTTAGGTCGGCCGCACTCTTTCCACATAAAAAACAAAACCATAAGATATGCATGGAATTGATGTGATCAAAATTTAATAATTGAAAATAGTGCACTATACTCGCTAACATAATAAGCAAGTAGTATATTATTTATTTAAAATATTATTCTTAAATTAGAGCAATATCATAATTTTATCCCACATTTGCAAAAATTACAAAGGGATGTACTACTTGATTTTGTTATTCACTTAATTGTCTCACGTCAAAACTATCAGCCAACAACTTAAGAGCAATTTTGACGATTTTACATTATTTATAAAATCGTTTTCAAGTTTTTAAGGAATATTCCTTATTTTAATTTCATTGGGTCAGCAGCGGTTTAGGTGTCAAGCGGGAACTGAACCACGAATTGAAAACCTTATTTGCGGTTCTAGTTTTGAACCTAAGATAGGCAATTTTTTTGCCCATTTGGGTTTTTTGGTCAAGGTTGATTTTCTCGATTTTTGCCGATTTCAGATCGAAACCACTGCTAAATCATTGGTTCGTGGTTCGAAAAGTGTTACAACCAAAATCGAATTGGCAGAACCTACATACCCGTTCCATTTAAATTAGAAGCATCGGTTACCAATTAAAGTTCTAAACCAGAACCAAAGCACCGGTTATCATTCCAACCGGAACCGTTAATCTGGTTCTGTGCAAACCGGCGGTCCGGTTGGTTTGAGTAAGCTATCACTTATATTTAATTTACTTAAGTGATAATTAGTCTCAAACTAACTATAAAATAAATCGATAGTACTAGTATTTTGTTATATCTAAGCCAAGATATGAAATTAAGCTAGAACATTACCTCGTTCTCTACGGCAGTAAAACTGATTGCTGTCGTTAGTGAGACACTGCCCTCCTCGCTCATAACAATCATAACATTCTTCAGATAAACTCCACTCTAGAGTGAAATTCGAACTAAACAAATCGAACACATCACCAGAGAAATTTTGGGCAGACCTAAATGGCATTTGATTCATTGTACATCCCGATCCTGGAAGCACATCATCAATTACCGCAG
Organism: Salvia hispanica; assembly: GCF_029641045.1. Classification (NCBI taxonomy): domain Eukaryota; kingdom Viridiplantae; phylum Streptophyta; class Magnoliopsida; order Lamiales; family Lamiaceae; genus Salvia; species Salvia hispanica. The sequence goes on from NC_142694.1 coordinate 41,505,044, forward strand.
GAGCTTCCTCTGTCGCTTCTCTCTTGTAATAAATCTCTAAGATATCGCAGCTTATATTCTCGTAGTCGTAGTGCTTGAAGTAATGTACAACTCTTTGACTCGAATTGAAGCAGTTGAAGGTGGTGAGATTAGGAGAGTACGAAAACGAAACCAGAGGAGATTTTGGCAGCGATACGTTTGCGAAGGAGTTACAGCTTCTTCCATTGAAGTAGTTTGCTAGAACAGTATCGTGGATCAGAAATTTGTTGCCGTCTCTGCCCAGAAGATCCATCGGATATTCTCGTAGATAAATTAGTGGATTTTTGTGAGGGAGGCTGCAATTGACTTGGATTAATCCACATTTGGAGTGATTTATATCGGTGAAGGGGAATTCGATGCTGAAATCTCTGCAGGTGTAGGATTTTTCGCATTTTGATTCAGCTTTGATCAGAAAAAGAAGGAGATGGAGGAGGAAGAAGATGAAGTGGTTTTTTATTGGAGGAGCCATTTTTAAAAACTGAAATATGTTTTGTGTCCTTATTTTATAATTGGTGCCTTATTTGTGTAATAAAGGTGCTTGACTTTGTCTAACACGCTGTTTGACTGGAGTTGGAAATTTGTGGTGGAAATGGAATACAGAGAGTCTACTTTATGCCAATTGTGGGCATTGCTTTCATTCAGTTGGAAAAAAAGGAAAATATTATTCAGTCTAGTCAGCGTCATATTCTTAATTTATAAGTTATAGTACTATATAAATAAAATATTTTCTTCATCAATAAAAAATAGTCTCATGAAAGAGCAAGTTTTAGTGAGCAATAAAGAAGTAAAAAAGAGAGAATGAAAATAGATAAGAGGAAGAGGAAAAATGGTAAAAAAAAATAGTTTTTGTAATGAAAATAAGACTATTTTTTTTGGAGAGTTTGACCATATGTACCGAATTCGCATTTAGCAGAATCTAAATCGGGTTCACGGATTAAGGTGGAAAGTCTATCAGCAGCCGTGGTCATCTGAGTGCAACATTCTTTTCGATTTATGATAAAAGAGAGAAGTCAAAATAAAATAGGACAAAGTACGTAATTGACTCGCCTATTGCACGGAATTGTCGAATAGTATATAGATTGGGTTGGAAAAGATTGGTCTGGGACAGTTTCGTTGGGCTGGGCTAGAATTGTATATTTGGGCCTCATAATTTTAGAGGCCCATCCGGAAAAGAACATATACTTGAGCTAATTTTTGGGTTGAGTTGGAAAATGCGTTTTCAGGCCCAATATATTTCCAGAGTTAAGACGGAATTCGACCTATGTTCTAATTGAACTAACAAGAAATTAAGTTAAATACCTAATGACTTTTTCTATTACCATTAGATTTTGGGATAGAGCTTCGTAAGGGTTTAGTTTATCTCACCGTCACATATCAGATACGCTTCCTAGGAATGTCTTGTTCAAAGCCGACCGCTAATTATCTTTGTTGGCCGGGTACGATTCCAACTTTTGTGGAATTGAAACCATTGGCAGTATCCCAAACCTAACTCTCGTAAAATCTAACAACATATGATACTAAATACTAATTTCATCCAAGCAATATAAACACGTGAAAGAAAAACACAAGGATACCGGCTTTATCAAATATTAGCATGTTGGTGAGACAAACAAAAAAGCTTAATATTGAACACAAATGAAAAAAAAATTAGCAAATTATAGTTACCTTCTTCCTTGCACTTGAATTTATTCGAATTGTCACTAACACACTGCCCTCCTCGACCATAGCAATCATAGCATTCTTGAGAAACATTCCACTTCAAAGTAAACTCAGCACTCAACATATCAAATAGCTCACGAGTAACTGAGTTCGATTTCGCTGGTAACTGAACCATCGAACACATGGCAGGAACACTACTATTGTTTGGAACATACTGTGTACTATAATAGACTGTTGGAGGGGCTTGACAACTAGTATTGTAGTGGTGGTTATGGAAATAATCTTGGACATTTGGATCAATAGTAGCATTCCAGCATGTGAAAAATGTGATATTAGGGCTAAAACTGAATGAAACAAAGGAAGATTGAGATAGGGATAGATTTTGGAAATTGTTACAATTCTTGTCCTTCAAGCTCCTTTGGCGGGAACCTTCGTAAATCGTGAACTCATTCGTCGATAAATTGTTTTTCCCTACAAATTGGTACTCTCCCCGCCCGAGGTCGGGCTGTTCAGGGCTAAAGCAAAGGCGAGATGATTCTGAATCACAACCGTTAATGAAAAATAATCCGCACTTGTTATTTTTAGTAGAGGTAAAAGGGAAACTCAATATGCCTAGATTTCCACGTCGGAAAGATTTTGGACATTTGGAATCAATTGGGGGGAAATGGAGATGGCATGAGAGTAAGAAAAGAAAAATATTTGTTTTGCCCATGACTAAATGTATTACTACACTCAAAGAAGGCTACTAAGCTCTTTATATAGAATGGAACTAAGAAAGTGGGAGAATAGACCATTTTGTACTCTAGTTGACTTGGAAATTAATTTATAGTGGAAGACCATGGTAAACCATTGTATTACCTGAAGTAATTTTAATTTTTTTTATCATGAGAATAACCGAATATTTTGCTTCTCACAAAATAAAAAATATACTAAATGGTGTGAATTGTGAGATTGACTCAGTCAAATTTTGTGGCGCGGAGCATTATCTACATCTAAACAAATCAGAACCAGCTCTAGTGGACTATATATTTCTCTCTCTAAAATTTTTTACTAGAACTATATTTTCCCAACTCAATCATTAGGAGTAATTCCCCTTAAAAACGTCTCTTGAATTTGACACAGTCGCAATCCATATTTTGTCAACTACGTTGATATGATTTGTAATGGGGCCATTAATAGTATAACCTTGATTTGATTATATGTTTGACTATAGTAATATTAAGAGTCCACTTTAGCTCGTCTTAAATTTAATTACACATAAATAATACTTTCTATATCTCATAATACATGTCACGATTTTCTTTCTTTTTCCTCTTACAAAAATGTCACATTTCCTTTTTTTTTATTAATATAATATGTTGTTTTCTCTTTCCACTTAACACATAAAATAACATCTCCTAAAATCTCGTGTTAATCCATAAATATATTATCTATTATGGGACGGAAGGAGCATATTCTAGCAATCAAAATGGCTTGACTCGTACTATTGTAATTGTCCTAATTTGAGCCAATCAAAATTATTCAACCCGACCCAATGGGCTACCCTAATTTCAAGCCCCTCGACATGCATGAAAGTGTTTTCCTACCCGATCTAGGCCGATCTACATAGGATTTGTAACCTATTTTCTAGCTACTAGACATTACGTTCTTCCCCTTTGGTTCGAAACGTTACATAATATAACTAAAAACTCAAGCGAAAACAAAGGTAATTAATGCCAAAACCACTATTGCAGTGACTCGAAATCTAGTTTTTTTTCCTTATCCACTATTAAGGTAATTATGATCTATCGGATGGAAGAGGAGCGTCTTATCAATTAAGTAACTTCATCGACAAAATAATAGTACAATCTAGTTCTCAGTGCCCAATAATGTTTCATAGCTACTTTCGTGGTGATATGAAATACCGACTCTCTTGGATGGAGGAGAATTATCTTATCAGCTAGATTGCACTTCATCGTCATAATAATAGTAGTACAATCTAATTCTCGATGCAAGGATGCATCAATTCTATACGACGTATCGTCGAATGACAACTTTTCTAGAGTTTCACGTATTGATAAAATCTATGTTACTTAAACCAATCAAATCTAAACATCCAAGATTGATAAAATTAAATACCTAACTATAGCCCAAATTCAACTTTATGCCAACAAAAATCATGCACAATTAGGATAGAAAATCGCACAGAAATCAATCAAAAAACTCCAGCACAGAAAAAAAGCATAAACTGAACTTACTTAAAAAGGAAAGAAATCAAGAGAAAATATCTCACCCGGTTTGCAGCTCCTCGAATGCGGCCGATCGGGGCAGAAACACCTAAAATGGAAAGAACTCTCATTGAAACCGCACCGCCCGCCGCTCTCTCGGCAATCGCTACAATCACTCGCCGTCCAATTCATCACAAATCCCCTCCTCAAAACCGCCGTAACATCCACCACTTCATCCTCCCTCTCATGCGCACTCAGCTCCGCACGTGCCACAACGCTCTCCTCGCACGTGCCAATCGCTCTCCCCCAATCCTCATTGCCAGCAAACATCGCCAAATCAATCTCGTCGCTTCTCTCACTAGAAACATTGCAATTGCCGATTCCATACCTCCGCACCTCTTCGCTCACGTTTTTGCAGCCGAAAAACAAACCGAATTCCTCCCCGCCGGAGTAATCGAATCTGCCGTTGGGGAGAGTCGTGTTTCGGATCAATCTCCGAGAGCAGCTTCCGATCGACGAAGCCAGCAACGCTGCGGCGTTGAAGACGCGGAGAGATCGGTTTTCGTAGAAAATGTCTTCGATTATGTACTCGTTTTCCGAGAGACGGAGAATCGGAAATCCGTTGGTGCTGCAATCGATCGCGAAGCCTGGGTAGCCGCAGTAGGATTGCTGCGATGGGAGGAAGAATGGGAAGCTGATGTTGGGGCCGCCGCCGCTGCAATTTTGCGGCGCGCAGGCTTCGAATCGGAAGTCTGCGGCGCGGCAGATTTTGGATAAGATGGTGACGAGGAGAGAGAGTGTGAAGGGAGAGAAAGCGTGGTGTGTTTTCATGACTAATTTCTTGGTGAAGAAGATGGAGGGAGACTGTATATAGGTGTTGAATTTTTTTTAATTTTGTTTAATTGGGAAAAATTTTGCGTCTGCCTAAAATTTGGACTATTTAGGAATTTATTGAATTAAATGGATTAAATATTAGTAGAAGGTGAAATATTATAGAGTTGCATGAAATTGACTAATCTAAGCTCTGACCATTTTGGGCGACCGTTTTGAATATGGAAGGTGTTAAATAGGATTATAATTTATATGTATTTGGATAAATTAGTGTTTCTATCGTAAAAATATTATTTATATTTCAGTAATTTTTTGATATTTTTAAAAGAGTAAATCTCTCGTACACTCCAAACATCGTGGGAACTAATTATCAAAATTAAATTATTGCCCGAAATAAATCAGAATTAAGTGTTGCAAACACGATATTAAAACATTGGTCACACTATGTGTCTATGCGTACATAAATTTTGTCTTTCTTAAATCTTCGATACATAACTAAACTTTTATCTTTCTTAAAATTTATATCAAGTCAAAATGAGATATTTCATTCAGAGTAATACTCCCTCCATCCCACATAATTTGAGACACTTTGACCCGGCACGAATTTTAAGAAATCTAATAAAAAGTAAGTTGAAAAAGTTGGTGGGATATGAATCCTACTTTTAAAGTATTAGTTTTATAATAAAATGTGAGTAGGAATATATTATTGGAATATGGGGTCCACTATCAAAATGGTAAAAGTGAAATAGACAAATTATGTGGATGACCCAAAATGGAATACTGTCTCAAATTATGTGGGGGGGGGAGTACTATATTTTGTATATTTAAATTTTAGTATTGTATATTTTGCATATTTAAATTGTAGTAATATTAATGTTTAATAGGATTTATGTCGAGTTAAACTGAGATACTTCATCGAGATACTTTGTCGGATCAAACGACTATTATATAGGGGAATGTTTTAATGAGATTTGTGTGGCCAAAGTGAATGGGAGGAGATGGATGTCTAGTAGGTCCATGAAATAAGAATATTGTCAAGTTGCCTTCTATAATAAAAAGTTGGATTCAAATTTAGAATGAAATTTGACTTTCAAATTTGTTTTTTATTGGAATATTTTTATTGTAATACATATAAATATAACACAAACAATTTAGAATATTGTACTCCTAGGACATAGTCATTGACTCCTTAATTAATCTATCAATAGTCAATAGACATATTTTTATTTTGGTAGGTAAAAAATTTAGTCTTTGTTATTTTATTTACATGATATAACTATGTTTTTTCTCTATCTAGTTACAACTTCAAGTACAGTAATATATTAAAATCACTTTTCCCTTTCATAATTACTAATTTTAAATTAAGAGTGAATTACATATTTAGGACCTATACTTATCACGACGCACGTTTGCGGTCCCTATACTTGCAAAATATCATTTGCGGTCCTTATACTTGTATTTATGCACGTTTTAAGGTTCTTTTCACTTTTTGATTTTTTTTTGGACGAAAACACCCCCAAAGGAAAAATTTGTACACTATTTTCTCTATTTCATCCTCCTTCTTTCTTTTTCCTTTGTCTATAATAAAATTAGAACTAAAATTATGGGTTTGTTAATCTTATTTCCTTGTGTTCTATTAAATTTTTTGAGAAATTTAATCATATGATGATAAATTTTACATTTTCACGTCATTTTCCTTCATCACACTAGAGTATTTGTGATTATGCTTCAAATGTGGAGTATTATAATTAATGATCCCGTAAATAAAAGATTAAAAATTTGAACGACGAATTTCAACAAGTGAATATTTGAATCTAATCAATCGTAAAGTGATGAATAATAAGCGATAAATGGACTGGATGAAATTATGGTAATTTTGGTTGTGTGTATTTAGCAAGTAGGCAGCGCCCGCGACTTATGTCGGTTCTCACATCAGAAATTTCTCTTTGCAATTCTAACAAAATAATGTAAAATAAACTTCTTAGCTGAACATTTGATTTGTCTAATTTCCTTCTTCAAATATGTCTCATCTCAAATTTTCTTATAATTATACAAGTCATTTACATAAAGAAGAAAGAGAAAAAATGAAGAAGAAAGAAAAAGGAGAGAAAATAGTAGTAGTATATAAATTTGCCCTTCATTTATTTGGGGGTATTTTTGTCCTAAAAATGTCAAAAAAAAAGAAAAGAACCTTAAAACGTGCACAAATACAAGTATAGGGACCGCAAATGATATTTTGCAAGTATAGGGACCGCAAACGTGCGTCGTGATAAGTATAGGTCCTAAATATGTAATTCACTCTTAAATTAAAACTCATAGTACTATTAGAACTATGAATAATAGATTAATGGAGCATTATTTTGAATTTTGACTATTTGATTCCTTCTTTAGGCTATCCTTTATTCCGTTTTCAATAAATTACTATCAGTTGCACGATTTGCACGTTAAAGTAAAATTAAATAATAGTATTTCAAAAATAAACAATTTGTAGTATATGTATCTACTCCATGATGGAAGACTAGCCACATCTCTCCATATGCAAATTTAATCAACTAGGCTACGTTAATTTATGGGAAATATTTGATCCTAATGTTTCCAAATAAACTTTTGTGTGTTAGTTCACTTAAATTTTTTAAGGAGTTGGTGTTGTATATTTTATAGAATAATGAATTACTGCACCAATTTGACCACTCAAAGAATTAGAAATTAGTAAAGTATGATATTCAATTTTCTTTGTGCAAAATCAATACTCCATCTTTTATTGATATAATGAGGTTAATTCTCCACTAGGGGGATGGAAAGCATGAAGACAATGAATAATTGCTGTTTTCTAGCCATAAGCATCTACAACTTAAAAATTAATAGTGTAATTAATTAGTAATATGAATTATAAGTTTATAATCATTGTGTGAGACTATAGATAAGTATATAGTCCATAGTGATATTATACTCATTCGTGAATCATTATTTCAAATGAACACGTATCCACCACAAAAACTGATTAAGTAGGAAAAAATAATATTGGCAAATTAGAAAATGTCAAAATGATATGCAAATACAAGACGTTTTTCCACTTGGTCCTGTCTACATAATAATGGTGCAAGTCAATTTTGATCACACTTCTACTATTTTCAAGGGAGTAATCAATTATTAAAAAATATAGTCTTTGATAAATGTATGTGCATATTTTATACATATTGGGACGTATTTTGTGAAAAAATAATACTTAAATCAAAAAAATATTATCAGAGTATTTAAGTTGAGATTTAACTTGAATATGCACTTTATTTCTTTTATTTCTTTTTTATTTCCCTTCATTCATAATGATAATTAATTTTTTGTTGAAAAACCTATATCTGACTTTATGAATTTTGATTTCCACAGCCTCTATATGGGCCTAAGTTTCAAACTTTAATTAGATTAGTGATGATGGTTGATGGCTTCATGTAGAGAGGACTTTGCTTTCTTCATTTATAGTAATACCGAAATATTGAAAACATGTCTAAACCTTTTGAAATTTAGGGTTTGTATTATTATTCCACTGTTCTACTCATCTACGTTTGTACATTTTTTGGTGTTCGATTTCTCAATATTAAATTGACACATGATTACCCTATATTAAATTAGACTGAAAATTAATTTTGTCATTATGAAGAAGACCAGACACATAACTCATGACTAATAGCAAACCACACATTTAACGAAATATTATTATGAAAGATTGATTTACAAAGGAGTATATAAAATATTATGCAATGAAAAAGAGTTCAAAGTAATGATTTTAAATGGAAGAATTGTGTTTAAATTTTCTAGCTAAATGAACTATTTGCAAAGAAGTAAAGCCCAATAATTCTCACTGTATTAATGGGTTTAAATTTCAATTATTTCGTGGAAAAAGCCCAATAACATATTTTTCGTGCAATGATTTTTAAATTTAATATTTACATTTATCAAAATAAAAGAAAGAAGATTAAGTACATTTTGATTCAAACTTTAATCAGTGTGATGAAACCCGATTTTTATTGTAATACTTAAACCTTATATTTAATATTCTAGTTGGATTTTTTTATTTATTTAGAATTCTTTATTGTACCATTTGTGATTTTCTCATTTTCAAAATTATTTTTCCACGTCCGCCCCCCGTTACATATCTTCTTTATAAATGATAGAGACTGAGACATTTCATCAATAATGAAAATCATTGTTTACAAACCAAGTTGGCAAAACATATATAACAAAATATCACTCTCAAAAACAGGAAAATACAAAATAATTAAAGAAATAATATAAAATGACAAAAGTCATTTTCCTCCTTGATCCAATCATCCAAATGGATATGCTATTTTCCACCTTGATTTGTTTTAAAGTTGATCTTGTTGCACCTTGTGGTGCAACATTCACTAACAAAAATGAAGAAACACACAAAGAAAGAATCTATAGAGGATATACCGAATAATTCATGGTTCTAGATTTATTATCATTGCCCCTCACTATTTAGTTACATCTTATCTATTACTCAATTCGTCTCAATTCGTCCCGATTAAGAGTCACACTTTTCCATTTCAGTCTGTCCCCCATTAAGAGTCACACTTTCTATTAACTATATTTGTTACACACAAAAAGTCAAAGTGGTTAAACATTCCACTATCTAACTCCATTTATTTTACATATTCAAACACTTCATTAGCATCTGTGTCCGATCAAAATATGACTCTTAATTGGGGATGGATGAAGTATTACTATATAAAACATTACAGATGATCAAAATTTATTCCAACCTATCATAATCATAATAGGTTCAAATGTTTAATTATAACGTGTGATAAGACATTGATAAGTTTTTTTTAACAATTCATTAAAAGTCAAGATCAGTGATAAAATATTTTTTTTTGGTATCAATTAACTATAAAATTTGTAATTTATATTGGGTTACATGTAATTAACTGTGAATATTAAGGCGCTAGTTATCTAAACTTTGAGATGTCTAGTTGTTATGAGTAGGTTATAAATACGTATGACAAATTATGTGCGTCAGTTGCGATATGAATATTACACGATATATCAAATCCGAACAATCTACGATAATAAACTCTTGATAGGAACACGACACAACACATATAGACATAAAAAATAGATTGCATATGACACAGCAGTTATATAAAATCTAACATTTTCGAGATTAGAAGAGTATAACTCAAATAAGCTCACACTTTTAAATATTGAGGATAATGAATTGTGTAAATCCGACACGAGTCCAACATAAAATTATAATTTTTATCCTATTATTACGAATATGATAGTAATACAATAATTTCATATATCTTCATCTCGTGATTTTGTATTGTATTCAAAATTGTCAATCTTATTATAATTACATTTACATGTGTACCTATATTTTTTAAGTTGGTTCAAAATCATGACTTGACCAAAATATAAGAGTATACATGCAAATATTTCTTAATTTAATTGTACATTTGACCAGTATTGGCTGCCACCACATATTAATAATATACTAATGGGACCCATTGGTCGGCTAACTAAGATAATTGAAATTAGTAGTACACCAAAGCCTGAACATTTAAAACATACTTATAAAGTAAAATGGTATAATTTCATATCTAATAATAGGTCAGATTTATTATACAAATTTATATAGTAAACTTTGATTCACTATGCAGTTTCTTGCAGCAATAAAACATGTTTAAAATACTAAATTTTTTTAATGCCAACACGATTTTCACATGCAAATCTATCAATTATCTTTAAACCCACAATTAATTATTTTATACAAATCAAATTAATTGTGTTTGGTGAACCAAAACCCTACTTGGATGCAAATGGGTATAAAAAATTTATTTCTTCTTAATCCGAAATAATGGTGCATTTTCCATTTTTCGTGTCACATTCAATTTCGCAATTTCATTTCTGATATATAGTACTAGTAGTACTTTTTATTTTGTACACATTAATTGAATAGATATTATTTTTTTCAGTTAAGATAATTCAAAAGTAGGTAGGAGTAGTAATTTTTATAAATTCCTTCTAATTCATGTATACATTTGACTTTTATGCTGTATTAAGTATCTAAATCTCAACCCTAATTAGCAAAATTGAATGCTGTTTTACCAGCATTTATAATTAAAATAGAACAAAAATTTATGAGTAAATTAAAACAATTTGCTAGTGTAATACTTCCTCCGTCCGCGAATAAGAGTCTCATTTTTTTCATTTTAGTCCGTCCAAGAATAAGAGTCTCGTTCACTTTTACCTTCAACTAATTCATTCACATTCAGATTTCATTTAAAATTAATATATATAAATGAGACCTATTCCTTAAAAAAAAATTTCATCCAGTTTCTTAATATTTATTAAAATCCGTGTTATTAAAAAATGAGGCTCTTAGTAGACACAAAGGTAACAAATTTTTATCTCTCCTTTTTTCAATTACTATATAAATAATTCATTTCATTTCTCCACACACATTTCCTCTCTCTATACTCACAAATACGTTTGCTCTTTCTCTCTCTAAACACACACATACAAACAGTCTCTGTGTGTCTCTCCATCTCTCTCTGTAGAGCTTGAAATTGATTTTTTGATCGGAGGAAACCAGCATTGCTCTGCTCTAACTAGCTTCCGCAGCTGCTAGACAAGGAGATACGTCGTGTTACGGCGGCATATGCCTTTTCAGCTAAATTGATACAGATAGCTTCGCGGATACCACAAATTGAATAGTTTAATCGGTAGATTTGACTTTTTTGTGTTAATTTGGGGGAAAGCATGTTGGGGGCAGGAGTGCAGTTTAATAGGAGTAGAAACGGCGACGATCGGTTTTCCACCGCCGCCAAGGCACGTCGGAGCCAAAATTTCACGAGGAGAGTTCAGAGCCCGAGCGATGAGTTGCCGACGGCTGAATCGTCGTCTGTTTGTAATCTGGAGAGGTTTTTGGAATCAATCGCTCCTTCGGTCCAGGCGCAGTATTTATCTAAGGTTTTGTTCTGTTTTTTGCTCGTTTTTCAAATTAATTGAGCGATATGAAATTCGCGATTGATTTATTGAGAAAAGGATGGTTTAATTTAAAGTAGAGGTTGTTATTTTTATTCTCGAATTTGATGGAATTGGTCTGCAAATTATGCTTTTTTTTACATAACTTTGTGTTTAGAGTTTAATTGGGCGGAAGCTTCAAGCTGCTGCGCTTTAGCCAGCAATGCTGCTTTAATTGTGGTTGTAATTTGTGATTTTAAAATGTAGAGAGTTATTAGTATGATTATTGTTGTGTAACTGCTGTCGAATTAGAATATCCATCATTAATTTCGATTTATTGGTTCATATTGTGAAATGGATGAAAATTTTCAGTAGGATGTTAGAATTGATTGGAAGTTTTCATATTGTGATTCATAGTCTTTGATCAATAATTTTGATAACTTCGTGCCTAATAATTTAATTCTGGAAATGATGGATATAATTGCTGTTTGATGTATTACTATGTGATTTTACCAAAAAAAGACCTTGTCAATCTGTTCTTGTAAGTTACTTTGCTGCCAATTCAAGTGTAACTGATCAAAAGTCAGAACTGATTACTTGAATGGCTGAATCTGTTCCTGCTCTTGTCAAATACTTTACGAGTGTCTGTATAAATGCTGCAGATGACAATGCCCAGGGACTGGAGAATATGTAATATTGAGTTTCAGCCATACTTTTTGCTTAGTGATTTATGGGTGGCATTCAAGGAATGGAGTGCTTATGGCGCGGGAGTACCTTTGCTACTAAATGACAGGGATAGCGTGATTCAGTATTACGTTCCATATTTATCAGGCATTCAATTGTATGGCGACCTTTCAATGAGTACGACAAAGTTGAGGTACCTTCTTTTGGATCTCAGATTTCTATCAAAAATATCTCTGCTTGTTGAGAGATTATTGTTGAATTTGAGGCCTTTAATATTGTAACCAGGAGGCCGCGTGTCTAGTTTAGTGATGTGTATGATAAAGGCGGCTTCCTCCCTTCTTAGCTGTTTCCCGCATATGATAAATCTTTATGAGCTTAGCCTACTCATTTATGCTTGAAATTATCATATCAAATTAAGAGCAATGAGTGACTTCTAAGTTTCAGAATTTCAGCAAACAAGTGGGTATTTACAATCAAGCCTAATGTCACAAATATGTGCCTTATGCGGTACTTAAGGCAAAAGAAACATATATTTGACCCTTTTCACAAGCATTTTGTGCTTAATACAATGTGGCACTGGTCGTTTGTATTTGCAGCCCATGAATTTACTGACTGTGGCGAATGACTTCTGATGCACTTTTCCCCATTTTATTGATCTATGTGTAGTCGACTTGGTGAAGAAAGTGATGGAGAATCTTTTAGGGATTCTTGTAGTGACGGGAGCAGTGACAGTGAACTAGACAGAGTTGATTCAGGTGGCAAGTCTCCCAGAGAAGGCTTTTCAAGTGATGATGGCGAATCTGGAAGCTCAGAGGGCAGCTTGTTGTTTGAGTATCTTGCACGGGATCAACCATATTGTAGAGAGCCTTTGGCAGACAAGGTCAGTTGTCTCTTTGATATTCTCTTAGTATCTTCTTCACCTGAGATGTGATTCTCTCTTTTGTTTCTCAAATCGTATTATGTTGAAATCTCTACAGATATCTGATCTAGCTCGTGACTTCCCCGAACTTACCACTCTGAAAAGTTGTGATCTGCTTCCTTCCAGTTGGCTTTCTGTGGCCTGGTACTTACCCCTTTGTTTAAATTGAATCCGTCGAACTATCTCAAGTTGTTATTCCATGCTTCATGCTCACCCTATGTTTATCAATGATCATATCTAGGTACCCAATTTACAGAATACCAACTGGGCCAACTCTCAAAGATTTGGATGCTTGCTTTCTAACCTTCCATTCTCTTCATACCCCCATGACAGGTAGACGGTAGCTATTATGATGCGCGTTTTTTTCACCCCCGCCACAAATTTAAAAACATGCACATATGTAGTGCTTTTATAGTGATCTAAGAATAGGCTGTCTCAATTTGCAGGAAATGAGGCTGTGCATCCTCTAGTCGTCACTCCTCCATCCGAAAGTGATGGTGTTTCACAGATTTCGCTGCCGGCTTTTGGCCTCGCCTCATACAAATATAAGGTTTCACTATGGACTCCAAATTCAGGAAATCAGCCCGAATTAGCAAATTCTCTCATGCAAGCTGCTGATGATTGGCTGAACTCACTCCATGTCCACCACCCAGATTTCTCATTCTTCTGCCGTAGGTAAACTTCATTGCAGTACCCCTCCTTCGCCATCGCCTTCTTCTTCATCCCTTCATAAACATGATGCTGATGCTGCGGGTGCGTTAGATTCTACAATGAACGCCAACCAAATGCCGTTGTAGAGCTGTTAAAAACTACGCGATGACGCGAAAATAAATTTTGGTATGCTGGCTGAACTCTAGCACTTTGCTGGTTGATGCTCTGTTTTTTTTTTATTTTTGCAATTTGTATTATAGAACAAGCTGTGGTTTTTTTTCTCGTCATGGCTATACGATGTAGACTTGTAGGTTTTATCAAACCATTTCTGCATTTTATGGGGAGTTTATAGAGAAACTGTAACCAAATGTTGAGCTTAGTTTTTGTCACTTGTAACTAAATGTTCAAATTAGGCCCACCTGACGGTCTAGGGAGTGGGGGCAGCCGCCCCCTCCCGCCACCCCAAATTGCCGGGGATACTATGTTTTTCCGTGATTTAAAAAATGGTGGTGTTGACGTCAAGGGATACTTGGAGATCTATACGTAGTTGTTACGCTTCTGCAATAGATATCTCGACTAAGCATACGTTAATGAGATTTTTAGGTATCCTAACTTAGAAGACGTTAGTGAGATTTTTAGGTATCTCGACATAGAATACGTTAGCGAGAGTTTTAGATATCTCGACTTAGAAGATATTAGTAAGATTTCAATGGTAGTATCTAACTTTCACAATTCAACAAATTGGTGGATTGAATGTTATATCTTGTGTTGTGAGTTTTCTACCTCAAGGTTTTTACAAGAACTCCAAATTAGTAGTAGTAATTTTTTGCCACATTATATATACCCTTTCAAAGTAATTTTTGAATATTATTGAATGAACCCATCTAAATCTGAAACTCGTATCTTTACGATGATTATGAAAATTAAATTCGCAACTTTCGGCTAGTTTCTAAATTTGAAAATTTCCTCTTTAGGTGAGATATACAGATTAAAACAGCAATAAATACTCATGAATTTCGTTTTCCAATTTTTCCTTGTCACCGCTGCCTCATGTCCCTCATCAAATAAGGTACATTAAGAAAAAAAAAATTAAAAAAATTAAATTTGTAACCGTATTATTTATCATATTAAATATATACATAGAACTAATTACTAAATTCCAAAAAGTCAAATTCAAGGTAGAAAGGAAAAAAAATGTGACAGTTACACTCTTAATTTTTGAATTGGTACTTTTCAATAAACTCAGTCTTCTCCATCGTTTACTAGTCAATTTCACCGCTCTAATATTTCAAACTATAACAGTATATTTAATCCTCCGTCCACGAAAAACTATCTCATTTTTATATTTTGGAATGTCGGCAAAATATAGTTAAATTTCATAAATAGAAAGTTAATCTCTTATGCTTTACTCATATTTTCTCCACTCTTTCATACTTTACCCAATTTTTTCTCATTATTTTTCTTACTTTACTTATATCTCATTAAAATTCGCGTCGTCCATCTGGGACTCTGTTTTTCATGAATGGAGAGAGTAATCCAAAGAAAATTACAAAAAGCAGCTTCATTTATCGCATCAAACACTAAATTTCCAAGCAACGAAACATTGCATTAGCACTAGTATCACTTAAGTAACATACCACACTCATCAATAATCATCATTTTCATAGAAAATAAAAACATATAAACTGTAATACCATAGTACAACCACAAGTTATACTCAATACTTATAAGACTAAAACAAGTCGCACTTCAATAATTATTATAGTAATAGTAGTAATGATAATATTTAATTAATTTAGCATTTAGGGTAGGGAATGTTACAAGCACTAGACACTTTCTTTGCACCAGGGGACTTGATGAACTTCTGTAGATTGGGATTCCTCATGTACTGGCACAGGCACGGCCTCTGCTCCTTGAGCTTGGCGCAGCAGGCGGTGCTCGGCTTCCCTCCCGACGTGATTGCGGCCGCGCACGGGCTGAGCTGCAGCGGGTTGCACGTCACGGCGGTGGCCACCTCCACTTGGGCCAGGGCTAGCATTGCTAGTGCAAGAATTGCTAGGCTTGCTATTTTGGTGTTCATTTTTTTGGTGTGTGTGTGTTTTTTTTTGGTGGGATGTGTGTGTGAGAGAGAGAGAGTGAGTGAGTGTGTTGTGAGGAATTTGTTTGGTTTGTGGCTCAATTTATAGAGGGGGAGAGGTATGGGTGTTGAGTCTCTTTTCACATTGCTTTTTAGTTTATACTCTACAATGTTTGTAAGTGTGCAAGTGGAATCATGACTCAATTTTTAATTTCTACACATGCCACATAGTTGCAAGATTAATTTTAGGGTTGGTGGGTGAAATTTGCTGCCAACAAAAAAAAAAGTTTTAGCGAGTTGAAAGATGATGTATTCTGCGACTGTTATCAAAAAACGGACTTTAACTAGTTGAAGATCATACATAATGCAAGTGCTAAAAAACGGTCTTTAATGAGCTGACGATCATATACTTATGATTTATAGTATGGATCATATGTTATATGGTTGTATATTTGCGGATGATTGTTGAGTGTCAAAATTATCAATTAATTACAAGTAGTGAAGTAGTATTTTTCTAACTCATGTAAGTGTGAAATGTACCAATTTTCCTTAACATATTGAAAATAAAAATAACAATAATGTCATCTAGAACGCCATCGAATGCTATGGACTAATAGTTAGAGTTTGGACTTCGGGCATAGAAGAATTCCATCAGTGATTAATAGTATGTGTTCAAACTAAAATAAAAAATAACAATGTGAGGAAGGCCTTTTCTTCAAAATTATGTATACGTGTATGTTGTCTTCGCTTGTTGAGCTAAAATTCTACCCGAATTGAATGTGACTTGAATCTGAATTTTATGGTTAAAGTGAAATAAATTGAATGTAACTCGAATCCTAACTTTATGGTTAGAGTGAAATGCATTAAATGTGACTCGAATCCGTGTTTTGTGGTTAAAGTAGAATCTTTTTATTAACCGCGATATACTAATGTTGTAAATTCATATTTTGTGGTTAAAATAGATTTTTTTTATCTTGTACAACTAATTAAGTTAATTATGTAAAACGAACATACATAATATATTGCAACAAATTATTGAAAAAAATACCTGCACATTTATTGTTGCATCAAGCGTGAAGTTTCAATTCATCTACTTATATTTTTTCAATTTCATTGTTTGATCTTAACTGGAAAACTTTCCATTTTAATAGAAAAGCAAAAAGATGAAAGTTCCCAAATTTTATGCTTTAGCTCGTTTCTTTCTGTCTTCCATACCTTCATCCTCCCTATTTTGCTTTTTCCCCCAAGCAAAACCTTTCCATGTGATATTTCATGTGATGTTTAAAACTTTGAACTCTTCTTTCTTTCTCTTAGTTTTTTTTTAAAAATAAAAACTCAACTATATACCCATAGTATCCATTTGAAAGATAATTAAAACAATTCATATATATATAATTAACACGAATTATAGAAAAATTCTCCTTTCAACATTTCGAATACGAAATTTAGAAAATACAGCTCTCATGAAAGTAAAATTATATGTCCATATCAATATGTATCTATATGACATATACATATGTACATGCATGGTGTGAGCATAATCAATAATAATTTATGGATGCACACAAATGCAGATTAAATAAAATGATGGGAAAAATTAAAAGTGATAATGGGCAAAATTAAAGTGATAATGGGAAGACTTTGTAGACATTGGTAAGTCACGCTTATAAATGATGATTTATAATCATGCTGCACTATCCATCATCATCATCATACCCATACTAATGCGTGTCTAATTATTCTTTTGAGTAATGAAGTGTTTTTTTCACCTTCGATTTTTACTTCAATTATTTCTATTAATCCTCATATTTTGATTGAATTTTCTGAGTTTTGTGTAGTTTTAGCTACATATTTCGATTAATAAAAGTATATGATAAAAAACATTTGCATTGGATTGTCTAACAAACCTTAATGTTGGCTTTCTTGCTTGAGAAACACGATCGAAGAACACAATTTGAATGCAAAGAACCTTTTATTGAACTGCACTCAAAAGAAGATCCACACTTGGATTGATTTACAAGATTGAAGATAAAGAGAAAATGAAAAAGAGAAAGAGCGTCTCAACTAACTAACTAATCGGCTAACAAATGCCTTTTAACTATTTTTCAAACCCAACGGCTAGTTGGATCGTACGGCTACGATTTAATTCCAACCTAACTAAGCTGAATCTAACGGCTCCTGAAGCTCGGGAGCTGATTAGCTTGTTTCCTCTTCTTGATCCGGTTATCATCACTTACACTCAGCAATTTGTATACAACATTTACACTTAATTTATTAGATGGTATTTATATTTAAATCCTGATATTTTATGACACGACTTTGATTCACTATTTTTTGGATTTAATCTTGATTTGTCGTATGATTAGACACAAATTTCCGAATTATATAAAATCATTCAAACATATATATGGAGAAAAAAGTAAAAATATCTACTACATAAATCCGAATCAATTGACCATGGTTGGATTAATTTAATCTGGCTGCATATATTACTTTTCGGTGGAGGGTGATGAGTCGCATGGGCCAACATTAATCATCACATTCCAAAATTTATTTATCAAAGTGTAAAATTAATATTTTCTCCATATACCCTCCATGATCCATCTACAAAATAATACTTAATCTGGATGCATATCACTTTTTAACTCAGCTAAAATTATTAAAAATATGAAAAGAAATCACACTTTCATATATTCCCTCCATTTTCATATAATAAGAGTCCATTGTATCAAAAGAAATATAGTACTATAATAAGAGTGCTTTTTGGCATTTCAATGAGCAACAATAAAAATCTCATAATACTTTTACTATACATGATATATAATCTATATATTTCACTAACTCGTTACACACATATTTAATTAGTAATACTATAAAATTAATATAAAAAATATATTTCACATTAAATCTATGATGCATTATCCTTACTGCGGCCGAGTCATAAAATTGTTATCATACATCATAATTTAAATTGCAGCAAACAATAATTTTTTAAAATTTTGCATAGTGACCATTCTTTTTAATTATTCGAAATGTACCTTATCAGTACAGTATCTGTATGCATCATTTAGAATATTTTGGGTAAAAAGGTATTCTCTTTAGGTAAATTCGCAATGAGTACTTAATGATGAATCCTGATGCTTTGGATAATGAATACATATTAAATTAATTTTTACTGAATTTCTGCCTCCGGTTTAGCGTAAAACGGCGACGTTTACGCAGTCAAACGTCAGAATTAACACTTTGACTGTGCGATGGAATTAGCTTAGTAGTAATAATTAAATTTTTGCTGCAATAATTAATTTTTTGCATACCATCACAGAAATAAGTATGTTAGCGGCCCACTCCAGAATAATTAAAACTTCATAAATAGAGATCTGCAGCAGAAATTTGAATAACTGAAATATCAGTAATTTGAGATTTTTTTAAAAAGCAATTTCAAAATCAGTAAGGACTCCAAGGAAAAGACAAAGGAGGAAATATATAAATGAAGTGAGTAATATTTTTTTAATTGTATAAAACGGACTCTTAAATTACATAAAAAAAATACGTACATTTTTCTTTTCTTCGATGACTTATTAATTATTACCCGATCAATATAAGTTAATTTAGCAGGCTATTTACTCATTACTAATATTTAATTAGAATTCGAATTGATTGAATTGTGAATAGGCCTGCTTAATCGGTTCTCCGGTTCTCGGGTACCCGGAACCGGAACCGAAACCGACCGGGTAATTGAGGAACCGGGAACCGGAGAACCGATTCCGGTTCCGATACCGGTTCTAGTATTTCTCAAACTTTTCGGTTCCGGTTCTACCCGGAACCGATCGGTTCTTACCCGGAACCGGATAATATATTAATTTCAGATTTTTAATTTTAGTTTTAATAAAATTTAATATTTTTATTTAAATAAAAGTAATCCTATTCCTAACTTCCTAGTCAGCGACTATGGAGTACATATTTTTCATTTGATATCTCCTCATTTTGTGTATTCAATTGAGTTAGAAATATATCAAAAGAATGTGCTTCAAATATAAATTCGTTTGATATGCTTTCAATTACTAACATATTGTATAGTTTATCTAATTTTTTTCGATTAACCTATATAGTGTATATTTTGATGCACATCTGTATCGTTTAGAAATATATGACAAAATCAAATACTACTACTTTGAAATTATATTAAATTATAAGCCTTATATACACACAGACTACATATATATACTGGGTGAAAATAGGCTAGCATATAGAAAATTAAAAATAACAACACTACTAGTTTTGTGAATATCTCAATCATTGAAGTAATCAATTTCATGACTCATTTTTCCTTCTTAATGTTTTATTTGTTGGAAGGTATTTTGCTGAGTGAATACAAATAATAATGTAATAAAGATATTAAAGAATTGAAATTTCATAATCTGTGGACTAGGTTTATTTTGTATACCACTTTTGAGACGTAGTTGGGCATAAATCACATGATTAGTGGTCAAGAACTATATTTTTACTCCATGTTAAAAGTTACTAATGTATTATTTTAGATTTTCAATATTTTGATTTGTATTTTTGTGTGTTTATTTAAACTTTTTGGCATTAATTGTTATATTTCTAAATATTGAATTATTTAAATAAATCAAAATTAAAACTATAAATCGGTTCCGGTTCGGAACCGGAACCGACCGGTTCTTACCCGACCGGTTCTGAACCGGATCCGGCCAGGTCCGATTCCGGTTCCGGTTCCAAGATTCATGAAAATTTGTAACCGGGTACCCGGTCAACTGGACCGGGTAGAACCGGAACCGGCCGAATAAGTAGGCCTAATTGTGAACATAATCAAAATTAGTTGTATCCAGCTTGAGGGATGGAATGCAGAATAATTGAACATGGATATTTTTATGGGCTTAGTTTAGCCCATTTAGTTCTATTTGGGTCTCTATGAGTGCTATTATCATATACGGCCCTAATGGGCTCTATATATTTGCTCATTAAATCATTTATTCTTTTTCATTTATTTATTTAACATTATATTTATGTTTAGAAATGTTAATTAGGTCAGTCTACTTTATCGACCCATTCAATTTTGCACTATTATTGGTTCGGTTTAAACGGTCTTTTTATTAGGGCAAAATTAATTTAGTCATATCCTTCCTTTTCGAGCTAAATTGATATTATTGAGATATTACTCTCCTCGTCCCACAATAATTGTCACTCTTATTGTGGGCATGAATTTTAAAAAATGTAAGAAAAAGTTGGTTGGAAAAGTTAGTAGAATGTGAGATCTACTTTTTTATATTGATTTTGTAATAAAATGTGAGTGAAGCATGTTAGTGGAATGTGAGACCTACTTACCGTTTATGGTAAAAGTAAAGTGTGATAATTATTGTGGAACGGACCGAAATAGAAAAATGTGACAATTATTATTGGACGGATAAAGTATATCGGTTATCCACACTCATAAGAGGAAGAAATAACATGTGAAATAATTAGTTGTAAAAGATTGATTTGTAGTACTCATTAAACTTGAGGGTGAACTTTCATGTACAAGGCATTCCTTTCTTTGACATTAAAATGCAACGTCATAATTTAGAAATAAATGATATTATCTTCATCATCATATTTTACAGCTAATAAATAGATTTATTCTTCATCCTTCATTTAATAATGACGATTTTATTGGTAACAACTTACGATTTTATTATTTAGCTTCTAATCCGCATATGTAAAAAGCACCAAAATCAGCTTAATTATAATAATTAATTAGCTACCAAAATTGCAATTAAAGTTAAATCTACCAAAAAGTAAATGAAGAGACATGTGGTCTAATCATAGTATTAGAAGAATCTTTTTTCCTCTTATTGTAAATATTTTGCTCAATGGTCTACCTTTTTATAGACAACATAGACTGTCAAAGTAATTGTTGCTAAAATATGACATGTAATTTGCAATATTGTCCCAAACCAAAATAAACAAATTCTCAAGTTAAATTGAAAAAAAATGACAAGATTGATAAATATGAATTATTTATTAAACAAAGTGGTTTAATCTATCTTTGTACAAGTTGTCGTGCCTCAACTTTGTGGTTCAGTTTAAACAAATTAATGTAGGCGCTTCATTCTTTTCCTTTTTATGTCTGTAAAAAATATTATTCTTGTCTCTTATCTGCATTTCGTTTCTAATTTATTTAATTAATTATGAAGTAGTTTTTTTATTTTTACATGACTATAAGTTTTTTTTAATCAAAATGTAAATCGAATTTGAACTCGAAATGGACAGTGTCATGTAGGTACAAAACATGTTTAACTAACTTATGGAAAATAATATAGTACTAATTACATTTTCATTTAATTGTAACCTTTTTTTGCTAACATATGATGTGGAGTAGTAAATTTTAAATATTCCGACAACTAGTGTATCGAGATTCTCCGTTCTCGGTTAAAAAACAAATTACGAAGTCATTTTTGTGGGTCAAATTATCAAGTGTAGTAAATTTATTTTATACTCCCTACTTCTCTAATAATTTGATATCATTTAATTCGGCATGGGTTTTAAAAAATGTATTATAGAAAGTGAATTAAAAAAAGTTAGTGATACGTGGATCCTACATTTATATATTAGTTTTATAATAAAATATGAATAAGAATGAATTAGTGAAATATAATGTTTATTACTAAAAATGGTAAAAACTGAAAAGTGACAAATTTTTAAGGGCGGATAAAAAAGGAAATAAGTGATATATTTTCGAGGACTGGGGAAGTAGATTATTTAATTAAGTTAGACATAATTAAATTTCCCATACGAATAGCTAATTAAAACCATTGCCAGCATCCAGCAGGAATCCTTTCCCCACTTCAGTTCACATTCCCTAGTAGAATCATCTCCTTTTCAAAAAAATGATGAATTACTAAAAGTACTGAATTTTTATTAAATTCTGATTTGACATTATTAATTTTGAGAAAAAGTTAACATAATTATTGAATTTTCGATTTCATCTAATTTTACTAATTGCTACACGCCTACACCAATCGAAACAGAAATAATGGAGCCACGATTTTAACATAGAAATGGAAGATCTTTTTTACAGCAACTCAGATTCTAGTAACTGGCATTTCCCACTACAGAGTTATCACAGTACACTGCAAAGCAAATATTTTTTTACCAAGATAGTTCAACACGGATCTTCCTTTTCATTTCCTGCATTATTGCTATCTTTCTCTGTAAAACCACTCCATTTTCCCAAACCCCCTTTGCTTATTAGCTTGAACCACCTTTACCCTTTCCCCAAAACCAATTCTTTCTTGCTCTCTCCCCTCCAGTCTTCTTGCTTAAAAGGTAAATCTTGTAGATGCATTTGCAACCATCATTTTCTTCAAAAGATGCTACCTTTCCTTGCTTTATTCCTCTTAATTTGCTGCGATTTTGCGAGTTCTGTGAATGAAGAAGGGGTAGCTCTGTTATCATTCAAGAAATCCATCACATTGGACCCTCAAGGAGCTTTTAACAATTGGAACATCTCTGATGAAACCCCATGTTCATGGAATGGCATCACATGCAAAGAGAGGAGAGTGGTGTCTCTCAGCATTCCTAGAAAGAAGCTTTCTGGGATTCTCTCTCCCTCTCTAGGATCCCTCTCTGAGCTAAGGCATGTCAATTTGAGGAGCAATAGGTTGTTTGGGGGGCTGCCTTTTGGTCTTTTTAAGGCTGTTGGGTTGCAAAGTTTGGTTCTTTATGGGAATTTCTTATCTGGGGTTTTGCCATTTGAGGTTGGGAATCTTGGGTATCTCATTACTTTAGATTTGTCTGAGAATTTATTTAATGGGTCACTGCCTTCTTCTTTGGTTAAGTGTAGGAGGTTGAGGAATCTTGTTGTTAGGCAGAATAATTTTAGTGGCTCTTTGCCTAGTGAGTTTGGGAAGAGTTTGGTTTTGTTGGAAAGACTTGATCTTTCCCACAATAGCTTTAGTGGCTCTATTCCTGTTGATTTGGGCTATCTTGATAACTTGCAAGGGACTGTTGACTTGTCTTATAACAAGTTCAACGGCTCGATTCCGGCTAGTCTTGGCAATCTGCCTGAGAAGGTGTACATTGATCTCACTTACAACAGTTTGGGAGGTCCAATTCCTCAAAATGGAGCTCTTGTGAACAGGGGGCCAACGGCCTTTGTTGGGAATCCGGGGCTCTGTGGTCCTCCGTTGAGGAATCTTTGCTCGTCTGGTGGTGAGGCGAATCCGCCCTCTTCGTATCCGTACTTGCCTAGCAGCTACCCTCCGGGGAAGAATGGGGGCGGTGGGAGGGGTTTGAGTAAGGCTAGTTTAGTTGCCATCATTGTTGGGGATGTTGTGGGGATATGCGTGCTTGGGTTGTTGTTCTCGTATTGCCAATCGAAGGTCTGTCGTCGTGGGAAGGGTAGGGACGAGAGTGGCTATGGTTTTGAGAAGGTGCCTAAAGCGTCAAAGGAATGCTTGTGCTTTAGGAAGGATGAGTCGGAGACGTTGTCTGAAAAGGCGGAGCATTATGATCTAGTGGCTCTCGATGCACGAGTGGAGTTTGATCTCGATGAGCTCTTGAAGGCTTCTGCCTTCGTGATGGGGAAGAGTGGGATAGGGATCGTGTACAAGGTCGTGCTCGAGGATGGACTTGTCTTGGCTGTGAGACGATTGGGCGAGGGAGGTTCGCAGAAGTTTAAGGAGTTTCAAACAGAGGTTGAAGCCATTGGAAAGCTTAGGCATCCGAATGTAGTCACTCTTAGAGCTTATTATTGGTCTGTGGATGAGAAGCTGCTGATATACGACTTCGTGCCAAATGGAAATCTCGCTTCTGCTATCCATGGTTCGTCTCCATACGACTTCGTGTGATAATTGAACATTGATTATTAGCTCTTGTGTGTTTTCTTGGACATAATGCTATGTGTTTGATGTTGTAGGAAAGCCGGGATTGGTGGCGTTCACGCCTCTTTCGTGGCGTGTGAGATTGAAGATCATGAAAGGAGTTGCAAAGGGCTTAGTTTACTTGCACGAGTGCAGTCCCAAGAAATATGTCCATGGTGATCTCAAGCCATCGAATATATTGCTCGGGAACGAAATGGAGCCCAAAATCTCCGATTTTGGCCTAGGCCGGCTAGCTAACATAGCCGGTGGCTCACAGCCTCAGAGAGGGGAGCATAGCAGCTCTGCCTCAGACGTTGCTGCATTCGCCTCATCAGCCTCGTTCGGTGCCTATTACCAAGCCCCTGAGGCAATGAGGGCGGTGAAGCCGTCCCAAAAGTGGGACATCTACTCGTACGGGATGATCCTGCTGGAAATGATAACAGGCAAGGCGCCATTGGTCCAAGTTGGCTCGTCGGAGATGGACCTTGTGCGGTGGATGCAGCTCTGCATCGAGGAGAAGAAGGCCGTGTGCGATGTCCTGGACCCGAACCTGGCTCAGGACGGGGACAGGGAAGAGGAGATGATCGCGGTTCTAAAGATTGCGATGGCGTGCACCTCTAGCAGCCCCGAGAAGAGGCCTTCGATGAGGCTTGTCTCGGACGCCCTAGAGAGACTACCGGAACCCTGAGAGGGTCGATTTTCGAGGTGTGTAATCTCATTGGAGCAAGATGGATATTGTCACTATTGTGATGAAACAAGAGATGAAAAAGTCTATGGAATCAATCTCCTTTATCCATGGCTAAAAAAAGGTTTAGTTGAAGATTGTTTTGACTGTTAGTGTGTGTAAGAATGCTGTGATTTTAAGTTGTCTTGTTCTTGCTCTTGTTGGAGACATCATTTGTTTATTGTTTGTTTGTTTGTTGTGTTTTAATCAGTTTGTCACTTTGTGTTTGTTTTTGTTGTTGATGATGTTTATTTTTTCTATTCTGTTAGTCCTTGTTATGTTTCAAATTGTCAGTTTTCAACCATTTTAAAGGTGTAGAATGATTTTTATTTGTGATTGTACAATTCTACTAAGAAGATATTGGTTTTACTTAGTGTGCTTTAGGTTTGGTAGGATAGTATATTACAAGAATTAACTAAATGTCAATTTTTTTTATAAATAAACAACATTGTTTAACTTATTGGTGGTGACACTCACCTATGAATTTAGCTGCCAAATTAGATATAATTTCAAAAAAAATAATATCAAAACAATTTAGTGTCAAAGTTTGTTTTGAACTATTTAATCTCAAATAATCAAATCTTATCGCCAGATTAAGATATTGATTTTTAATTTTTTATTCTCTCTCATTTTTTGAGGCGTCAAAATTGACTTGATATTTTCTGTACATTAATTGCTGAAAATTATTTCAGATGTAAGTCGGCGACATAATAAATTACATGAATGAGAAATTCCATTCCAGCATTTATTAATATTGTCTACGACCTAAATAAGAAGACTAGCACAAGCACATGTGAGGTAAGAAAATTGAAGCCATAATTCATAATCAAGCAAAAAAGAAAAGGGTTGTTTCTACTCGACGTTCTGTTGGCTTGAGCATTTCTCTTGAATCGAAATAGTTAATATTCGTAAAATAGAACTTTATTGACCGATATGCATCAAGTTTATTGATTGATAGACACTACATCATCACATTATTATATGCAGATGTCACATTTTTTTTTTTTGGTTTGAGCATTTTTCTTGAATCGAAGAAAAAAGACAATTTTTGTAATATAGAACTTTATTGACTGATATGCATCAACTTTATTGATTGATAGACCGTACATCATCACATTATAATATGTAGATGTCACATTTTATTTTTATTGTTATTGTACATATTAATAATTGGTCTATGCTAAGACCACAGTTTCCACTGCAGAAGATTGGATGACTTGCTCCAAATGCTCGACTTCATCTTCCCATATCTCAGGCAATGCTTCTTTCATATTGTGTATGCTGCTCAAAGCATGATCTGCACCTGGCACTAGACTGGATCTTCCCACCTGCATTTTTTACGAGCCGGTTAGAAAATGACCATGTCGTGAAAAGTGGCGAATTCAAGGGGCGATCGCCAAGAAGGCCTAGTTTTTTTCTTCGAAGAAGATGTCAAACTACGCCGTTTGGGATTTTTTTTAAAACTTGTTTTGTTTTACATCTCATTAAAGTTTAAAAATCCATTATGCATCCATGTTCGTTCGCTTCAGGCTGCAAGCAATAGAATGTGTTGAACTTACAACTACAGTGTGGAGTCCTGCTGCTTTACCACTTGCAATGTTACGAACGCTATCATCGAAGAATATCTGAGATTCAAAGGGAGAAACCTTCATAAGTCACATGCTTTCTTTTACATTTAATTGTAGTAGCAATATGTTAACCTAGTATATATACTAACTGTTTTCTTTGGATCAACATTTGCTATTCGAATGGCAGCTTCCATTGCTTCCACAGAAGGCTTGCACAGGATTTGAGTAGAGTTCCCATTTTGCATGGTTTCAGTCGAGGGAGGATTAAGAGTTTCGAAGCATATGACACCATTGAAGCAATCTTCCAACCCCATCCTACCAAGCACTTGAGCCACGTGTGCTTCGTCTCCATTCGTGAAGATCTGCACGGAAGATATATGAACTAGATTAAGATATTGGACTTCAATTAATGTAGAACGTTAATATATATTTCTCGAGAAATATGTCGTTTGTTTAGAACGTTTATTATAGTAAATAATATGCATGTTCAATATTGGACTCTGTACTGAGAATTGTTAATGCACCGGGTTTACATGCATGTTGGATAATGAAAGTAATGGATTCATCTGTAGGATTCGATCAAACACAGCTAGCGAATGACACAAGAAGTAAGTTCTCTAACTGATGTATTTGCATGCTCAACTTGCAATATTGATTATAAATATAGATCTATATTCATTTTCTATTATGTTCGTTGCATATCTTCAGATGATCAATGACCTGAATTAGTAACACGCATCCAACGAAGCAAGTGGTAACGTTAATATTTTTCTAGTGGCAGATCCAAAATTTTTGATCTAGGGGTGCGAGCGAAACCGTTGAGAGAGATTAGAGTTTGAACATACTATTTTCTGTTGGGGCATGGAATGGAGGAGATTGCGTAGCACTGGATCAGGCTTTAGCAAATCATATGGCAATCTTCCATGAACATAAGCATGGAACTCATCATTGTCAAATTCGTAGCCCATCACCTGCAACAAATTAAATTAATGATTCTTATATTTAAATCCATGTATATTGCTTTAATTAGCTTAATCTTCGTTGCTTGTTTACATACACTTAAAAAAATTAATGTTTACCGAGAACCTTCGGTACAAGGCAAAAGTGTTCGGTTAAACGGGAGATATATACCTTAAGGCCAGCCATTGTTGTGCCATACTCTTTGTACAGATCTAAGCAAAGCCTAGGGACCTCACTTTCTTCAATATGCATGTGATGGAGCATATAATCTGAGATCAAGGTTAACCATCTATAGGTAATCAATCATCATGAGTTCACATGCACTTTATTGCTTTTATTGGTAGATTTTTATGGGGCTAACTAATTCTTATATTCTTTATTGCTTTTTCAATTAGATTTTACGGAGGCTAAGTACAGTTTCATTCATTGAAGCGTACCTGATACGTAAAATGAAGACTAATCAAGACCTTGTGAGGTTCCATTCTAAAATTGATTGATGAATAGAGGAGTGACTCAACTGGCTTGAGCTAATTCCTTTTTATTTCACAATTTCAATATGCGACAACTCACACGTGAATATCTCAATATGTCCCCTCTCAACATGTCCCCTCATTGCCTCACATATGAGTCATTTGTAGCTTATTTGAACATGATCACCTAAGCTCCGTCACATTAGACAACACATTCGGCTCGAACATGGAGCCTGCTATTTTAGATTTTACGGGTGCTAGTTAGGTACGATCTCATTTACTAAAGCGTAGCAACGTTCCATTCTAAAGTTAAATGATATGAAGATGGAACCTCCTAATGAACTATTCCCTCCGTTCCATAGTAATAGAGTCATTTTGCCATTTTAATACGTTCCATAGTAATAGAGTCATTTCCATTTTTAGTAAAAGTCAACACATTTTTTCACACCTACTTTACTCTCTCTTACTTTTTTCTTTCTTCATCTATCTACCTTTTTCATTTTCCATTTTATTCCCTCTTTTAACTCACCTAACACAATTTTTCTTAATCTCCGTGCCGAAAAGAAACACCTCCATTACTATGGAACGAAGAGAGTATAACGTAGCTCTAACAAAATCTAACATTTTTGTGATATGTATGTACTATATCCCAACAAATCCAAAACAGAACACATGAAAAGATTCAAGTAGTACCTTGTATATTCTTGCGACATGCAAAATTGATCCCCAAACTCAAAGGGTATAAAGTGTCATCCATATCTGACCAAAAATCACAGTAAAATTGACTTACTCACATATCATATCCCGTGACTTTTCCACAGCTACCTAAATATTGTAGACTTCAATTTTGAAGTAAAATCTTTGAAGCAACATACCAAAAAGCAAGCACTCATATTTCGAACCCTCAGACCTTCCACCTTCCATTTCAGTAACCCTGAAACCAAAACCTGAAAAACATCCACCTTCAAGTCTACAACTTAGTACTCCCTCGTCCACAAAATATAATCTTGACAATATAAGACATGAATTTTAATGCAAAATTGGTAAATTAATAGAGAGTCTGTCCACGAAAAATAATCTTGACAAGGAAAGGAATGAGTTTTGATGCAAAGTTGGTATAATAATAGAGGGCGAAAGAAAAAGTAGTTGAATTATTGTTAGTAGAAAATAAGACTCGCCTTCAAATTTTGATGGACAAACCAAAATTGAGAAACAAGACTATTTAATGTGGACGAATATAGTATTTTTCATTTTCATGTATTCATAGTTTTACTCACAAAATTAAGATAGGTATATGCATAATATTATGCCTTGGTAAAATCTAAAAATAGGTATATGCCTTGGTAAAATCCATGCATGGAAACAAGAGGAGATAGGAAAGAAACATGAAAATAAATATAAAGAAATGACACATGATAATATTATCACCTTGAACTAAGCTTGATTTTTGTTGAAGAATGCATGCATTATGAGGTTTAGAAGGTACATATATATAGTTGGGGAGTGAGATCATGATTTGGTAGTGGAGAGGCCCACCATTCATTATAAAGAATATATATAGAGGCTTCGATTATTACCATGCACTACTTTATTCGAATTATCAAAAATATTCGTTTGTGGGTCATTGTCTGGTTTGATGAAAAAAAAAATGTTGGATATATAATGTCTTGAAAATTTATTTGAGAATGTATTTTAGATGATTCGAATCATTAAACCTAGTGTTTTTACATACACATAAAAGTTTGGATAAATTTGCTGATTGTATAAAATAATGAAAAAAAATATTTAGTACGGGCATAAACCCCATGACCACTCTACTTGGGTCCGCCTATGCCATGAGGGCTAGTATTTGGTTGGTGTCGATTCAATTAGATAATTGTCGGAGGACAGTGTCAGGTATGATTAGTCTTCTCTTATGAGTCTTGCTATTTTTTTCATGATAAAATTAATTTCCATTAATTTAGTGCACACCTCTTTCTACTTTATTTAGGTTGTCATTGAAAACTAGCTTGACACTGAATAGTATTGCAAACAAAAGAAATATGATGATTCATTTTGATATGAAATGAGTAGGTCATTAAATATTGATCAGAAAATACTTGTTTGGTAGTTCCACTTATTTTTATTCTCAAAACATAGATAAGAATATTTGGTAGGAGTATATGCAGCCGAGGATGTGTTCTTTATTACTACACGACTAAGGTAACGAAGTATAATCCTCCCTCCGTCCCACAAAAGATGTCACACTTGTGGGACGGCACGGGATTTTAGGGGATTTTGTTTTGTGTGTTAAATGGAGAGAGAAAATATAATTTTTATATTTATGTGAGAGAGAACTTTTTCCAAAAAGGAGAAATGTGACATCTTTTGTATGACAAACTAAAAGAGTAAGTGTGATATCTTTTGTGGAACGGATGGAGTACTTGGTATAAAGCATATAATTGGATTAGATCTCCATAAATCTAACTTTAGAGAATTTATCGATACCAAAAAACACAAAAAGACAAAATGAACCTCTCAACCTTAGAGGATTCTTGAGGAGCTGCCACGTAGTAGGGTCGGAAGAGAATTTAACGATAGCAAAAAAACACAAAAAAACAAAAACAAATAATGAACCTCTCAACCTTTTAGAGGATTGTTGAGGAGCTGCCACATAGCGGGGTCGGCAGCGGCTCCAAAAGTCGAATCTAATGGAGTTTTTGGGTGCTCATAGATTGGCGATAGGATTGGTCGACCGTCCTCGTATCTCACCACCATTACATGTAGATTAATGGATATACTGAAATACAACAGTTTTCGATTTACATTCTACAACCCCTAACTATTAATTAAAAATGAATCTTTAAAAAATGGAGTAATTAACTAGAACTAAAAAGAAATTATCCCAAATAATTTAAATGGCCAAAATGAAATGATATAATATCACGGACTGTTAGGCCCAACAAATTCTTTACTGTGGGCCCTAATATATGAAGGGATCCATTTTCAACTTCATTATTCTGCTCACAAAATCGGGGTTTAATTATTAAATAAATTTAGTTTCCTATAATTATACACTTTGTATTTTATTACTTTTTTCAAAAATAGTTTTTTGGTATAAAAAAAAAAGGGTACATTTCTTGGTGATTTGTCCAGATCCTGGCAACAATTAAATCGTTTTTGTACAAATTGCTTGTAGATAGTCAACTCATTTACAAAACCCAAATTTCCCAACAATTCGTCCACTTTAGTTAATTTGAAAGCCGTCATATTTGTTCAAACTTAAGGAGCTTGAAATATTGGTTAGTGTAGTATTTAACTAAAGAGCATGTACAATAGTTTTTTAGGGCTAATGGTCTATAAAATCATATGAACTATGATCGAAATTTGACATCATTTCTTACCGACGTAAAACATAATTTCAAATATTTTTTAAGTATAATGAAATTTTCACATTTGAAAGTCTGACGAAATTTTTGAGAAATTTTTTCACTCAAATAACCTACATAACAACCCGTTTACATCCATAAAAAGTGACGTCGTTTTATTTATTGACCAATTTATCAACCTATGTAATCTGACGGGTCATGCTGAATTCAATTTATAAGTTTGTGGGAGATATCAAATTTCAGACGAAGCTTGTGATTATAGAGATCATTACCCCATTTTTTTCCAAAAGAGTATCGAATAATAACTTTCTATCTTCATAGTAACTGAAACAGTTACAAGCCTCCAACTTATATTGATTGGGGAATGTTTTACAACTAATCTACACTTTATTGTCGTTCGTACTTAGTCGATATATGACGCTTTCTACACCATTTGACACTTTTTGCTGATTGTTGAATGTTGAACGTTGAAGCACCAAACTTTAGCCAATTTGATTAGGTTAGGTTTTTTAACTAAAAAATGTCCCTACATTTCCCAACACGAAATAATCGAGTGAAATACAAATACAATATATTTATTCAACATATCATTCCTTTTACTCTTTTGCGTATAATATAAAATTAAAAGAATATCGATTGATACACCACGTTAGATTATGTGAATCTTGACAAAGATTGTGGAAGATATGTTGGCCATTCTAACTCGCAAAAGGGTAGACTGAATAAGAAATTATAATCATGAATTCACATCATATTCATGCCATATTTCCTCATTTTTTATATTTTAATTCTTTCTTATACTCCAATTAAATTAATTTATAAATAAATAAAAAATATTAAATTATTACTAAAAATCAGTATATAATTGATATTAAAAAGTCATATAGTAACTAAAATAAAATACTAAAAATTACAAGATTAAATTCTAAATTTGAAAATTTTAATATAGAGAATACATGTATTTATAGATGAAAAATAAGAAAAGAAATAAACAGAATAAACGAAATAATAGCACAAGGTTCTGATTGCGAACACAATACGAACATCGACCCACTACACGGGTACGAGGCCAACGCTGGCACGTGCATAAGAGGATGGAAAAGTCTGCTGTTGGGAAACTTGAAAATGAGAGATGTCGAAAGCATAAGGCTTTTATAACTCATTAATTGCCAAACTTGACCCCTACAATCCTTAACGATAGTTTACAAATATCCATTCACATTTTCTTTTATCATTTGGTAACAGTTGCTTTCATTTTGATGAGGATGTGTCTGTATTAATACATCTACTTATCCTATCTGATATATCAATGTCAGTCCCACAAACATTTCTGAATTCTTAAATTTATTCAAAAATCTAGTAGGTCCAACTCATTAATTGCTAAATTGTTTTCTACGAACCTGACCATGCATGTTTCATGCCATATTTCGATTTCATACATACTCTGTATTCAAATTATGTGACATTTTCACGCACAACAACGAAACAAACGTGAACGACGATAAATCCATGAATTTCGAAGGCAAGAAAACGAAGAAAACAATATCATAAGCTGTTCTTAGCAAGAGAGAAAAACACCTCTTGTTAGAAAGCAATCTGCATTTTGAGATGGTATGAACAGTAAAAAAACACGGCTTACTTATAAAGAAGTTCGATTTTCTATTTCGAACAGAAGAATGCAAAGCAGATTAACATAGAGAATTTCATGAGCATTGAAAAAGGATTTGGGAAAGCACAAAACCTACAAAAATCTTGAAGATATATGTCAACTGATATACTCTCAAGCAAACATTCATCGTTCATTCGTTATTACAAAACATCAATGAAGGCATGGTCTATGGATAAGCCACTCCATCTATATACAGTCAACACATAATAGGCCACACAACACCATAACAAAGCATAGAAGCAGCAGCTACCAATCATGTCGTAGAAGTAAAGATTTGCTACAAAGATGACAAACGGTGTGATTATGGAAACTTTAAGGATCACCTAACTGAAACTTCACATAGCAGATTCTTGCAAGAACACACATGTATGCTTTAACGTACTTGAAACATGGATTGCAAAATCAACAAAACACTGAGCTCAGAAACCAAATAGAGTACATTCATGTTATTGGTCCAAACCCTCGTTGAAGTTAAGATTGCCACAAAGACAGATGATAGCGATGACAAAAACTACCGAGTCAGACTGAGAATTAAAGCAAGATTGAAGATCAGTGATTATAGAAACTTTAAGGATTACCTAACTAAAGCTTCACATAGCAGGTTCTTGCAATAACACGCATGCCTTAACATACTTGAAACATGGATTGCAAAATCAACAAAACACTGAGCTAAGAAACCAAATAGAGTATCATGTCCAAAGTTTCATCTTGCACTTTCTGGTAATTGTTCAACAAATGCTATATAGGATGATCGCGTAATACTGAGGTTCGACTTTTACAGTATGATATCAGACACCACCAATAAGAGCAATGACAGAAACACCATATATATAGAAGTAAAAAACACGAGTTCCTTATTACCTAATGAACTTACATACCACAAACCAATAATAAGAATAGTAAGACTTTTGACACTGTAATATAAACTCCGAATATAAAATCAAATCCACTGCTGCAAAATTTTCCATCAATACCCCAAACTTTTACCTGTCATTATTGCTGCATAGTCCTAACTTGCTGCTGCTGCTTAATGCTGTCTGAGGAAGCCTGAGACGAAGCATCAGGCGAAATCCCTTGAGGGGCTGACGTCATGGTCTGGTACTGAGCAGAGAGCTGATGTGTCATAGCCTGAGTGTAATACATTTGGGCCTGTGTCGGATCAGTAAATTCAAACGCGTAAGCAGGATTGGATGCTGAGGAAGGAGCCATCATTTGGGAGGGATGATGAATCTGAGTGAACCCAACATATTGAGGTTGATGTTGCTGGCTAGACGGGACTTGCACCATATGCTGGGGTGGTGCTCCAGTTGCTGTTCTGTACACTCCTGCAGCCATCTCGGGTTTGGATGAAGGCGCGTTTACTTGCTGGCTGTAAGCCACGTGCGTGGCAGCGGCAGCGGCAGCAGCAGGAGGCGCCTGAGGGCGAATGGAAGGGGGATTTGGGGCCATTTCGCTATAGCCTTGTTGCGGTACAGGTATGTTATAAGCTTGGGGCTGTCTAGCAGGGACAAAGTAGAACTGCTGTTGGTCGAGCACCGGCTGCTGGTGTGGATGGTGTGGCTGCTGTTGGGGATAAACGGAGTAGTATGGTGCATACGACATTGCCCCAGCAGGTATATACTGGTTCCCGGAATGAAC
This sequence comes from Salvia hispanica, assembly GCF_029641045.1. Classification (NCBI taxonomy): domain Eukaryota; kingdom Viridiplantae; phylum Streptophyta; class Magnoliopsida; order Lamiales; family Lamiaceae; genus Salvia; species Salvia hispanica. The sequence continues at coordinate 41,540,332 of NC_142694.1, forward strand.
AAATGGTTGGGGGTGATGCATTTGGGGGTGATTCGGATCATATTGGTTCGATATGACATAACCTGGTTCTTGAACTTGTTGCTGCATCGGAATCTTATTAGCATTTTGATCACCGGATTTCAGATCAGCCGGATTAGCAGCAACCATAGTGTTTCCAGATTGAATTTGTGTGATTTGTTCTTGATACATAGGTTGTCTCTGCCTAGATAAGGGGTTCTGTATACTTCCTTCACTGTATAAATGAAATCATGAAAAATCCCCAATTCAGATTATCTATGCAATCGAACATCAATTCAACGAAATTAGACTCACAAATTAATCAATCGATATACCTCGAAACGGAATCTGGAGAAACCAATTCAAAGCCACCACTCTGTTTCTGCTGAAATTGAGCCTGAGATATCTGCTGCTGCTGTTGATGTTGCTGCATTTGTGATTGTACCTGCGGCTGGATTTGTTGTACCCTCCTGTAACCACCAGGATCTGATCTCTCATCGTCTGAAACAACCCGATTTGGGGGATCGCCGCCAACCACCACCGGCACCCCAGCAGCCACTCCACCAGCAGCAATTCCGGCCGCCATGAAACCCCCTGCCTCCTCGATCTTCGGAGGAGTCGTCGACAAATTGACATTCGCCGCAACCCCCACAGCCATCTGCTGAAACTGATCCTCAATTCCAATCGCCCCAATCTTCGGATTCTCATCGACATGAACCCTAATCGGAGGCAAATTCGCCAGAGACGGCGAGCTAGAAGTCGACCCGAACGACGACGTCGTTTCCCGCATTGGTGAATCAGGAACAGAGTGCACATCGTGATTCATCCCACTGTTAGAATTTCCCCCAACTTTCGCCCCCTCAATTTGACCTTCCGCCTCTTTCCCAACCGCAGCTGCCTTCCCCACCGATTCATCGTCCAATTCGAGGAGGCAATTGGCCGAAGAAGACTCAGAAAAACCGCGATCACTCGCCCCCACCGACAACGTGCTGCCCTTGCCGTTGAGAGCGTTGAAGAACCAATCGTCCGATTTAGTCGATGCCGTCTCAACCAGAAGCTGTTCAATATTCGCCGACGATTGTGGAAACAGAAAGAGGCGGAGGCGTCCAGGCTTAGCCCCGACGCCGACGGCGGCGGGACTATTCAGGCGGTCGTACTCCTCCACCATGTTCTCGAGATCCTCATCGGTGGTGACCGAAATCAGCGAATCCAAATCCTCGCTAGGCAGCTGGTATTTCAGCGAGAACAATTGGTTGTTGAGGAGGGTTTTGGAGAGGCGGTGGCGGAGGCCAGAGAGGGTGGTGTGGCGGTCGATTACGATGATGCGAGTGTCTCCGCCGATGTAGCAGAGTGATTTGTCGTGGGGGCGGGGGACTATGTGGCCGCCGTAGCTGCACATGAGGCGGAGCTTCTGCGGCGGCGGTGGCAGCTGCGGCGGCGGCGCCTCGGTGTCCCAGGAGTCGGTGTGGCGGGAGCGGGGAGAGGAGTCGACGGAATCGGCGTAGACGGCGGGGGCAGGGGCCGCCGTGGCGGCGGCGGCGGGAGGAGCGGCGGAGAGGGGTGGTGGTGGGGCCTCCATTGAAGGAGAGAGAATTAGGAGAGAAGGTCGAATCGAATTGAGAATTTTTAATTATTTGGGGCAGAAGGTTTTTGGTTGGACTTTCCCCTCTTTTAATACTCCTTACTTTACTTATTCCAGCTGTTCTTTTCTGTTTTTATTAATCTATTTATAATAGACGAAATTATTGTTTAATTCATCATTTTTAATTGACATTACTCATCTCATAATTTTTAAATAATTTGAAATCGTACCATAAAAAGATCCAAATTAATGGTGGCAAATCGTGCGTCTTGTATCGTTATCGTGTCGAACGATAACAATAAACACGAACATGACCTGTTAAGAAAACTCCAAACACGAATACGGACACGACCCACTACCCTCAGACACGAACACGACACGAATCCATTAACGACACGAACCACTTCGGGGGACACGACACGATAACAACAAATATATGACATGGCACAATAACGACACTATAATAATAATATTATAATATATAAATATTATTTCTTATATTAAATTTTACTTTTTAATTTTAAAATTTTAAAATAAATAACAAAATAATAATATTATAATATATTAATATTATTTCTTAATGGGTAACACGAACACGACACAAACACGATACAAAGTTTTCGTGCCCTTATCGTGTCGACACAATAAGGACACGAACCCAATAAGTCTTGACACATACCCATTAATTTCGTGCGAGTTCGTGTCGTGCCAAAAATTGTCAGCCTAATCCAAATAGTGAATATCGAAATGCCATTATCAGAATCACGTCATGAGAATTGGGAATTTCAATCTGATTTCCATATAGTAAAGGAGTTACCTATGATGACAAGAATTAACACCATCGTCTCATATCTACTTAGAAAATACTAGTAGTAGTAATATTTTGAAGAACTTGTTCATGTGGGAAAATTCGGCTTCATGGCACCATCAATATAACTGGAAAATTAGGCTTATTATGACAATTGCGAACTATGGTAGTACTATTATTTAACTATAATATGCTTTGGAAGTTATGGAAGTTACCATGATGCACAAGTCAACAGAAAAAATTGTTCCCTAAAATTGGATTATTTCTATCAAATATTTATGATGACTTCAATGTTAAAAAAGAGTATTTAAGGACTTGATTTGAGATGGCGGAAGTTTAGGTGTTAAAAAAAGGACGTTAATACAAATAATATATGGGAAAAGTATCCTATTTAACAATCTCAAGTTCTCAACAATCTCGAAATCTATAATTTCGTTTAAAAATGGAATTTTAGTATCGTTTCATTCTAATTTCTAAATGTCTTGTCAACAAATTGACGTTGATTAGTTAAATCACAAAGTTTGGTTTAGTGGTTTTTAAAATTTAAATATTAAATTACGAAATTTAAATAATTATCAATTATCTTGATCATTTCTTTTCATACTAATACCATGCTAATTTGGTGTATACATGCAAATTTTAGTGATGTCAATGAACTCGACAATCGTAATAACTAAATCTAAATTATGGTTTGAGCTAAGATACTCAAATATAAATTAAAATAAAACAAACTAAACTTGATTAAATTGACAATTTTTAAAATTTTCGTGATTTATAAATTGAATTTTGAAAGATAAGAAATAACTTATTATTGATGATTTTATAAACAATGACCTCAAAAGTTAACACTAGTATAGGATTATCCACCGAGGCAGGGCCCACATGTAAATATATAGATGTATTTTTAATAAAGTATTGTAGTCGTATAAAATGTTGTGGATACCCATGCGTATTTACTGTTTAAACCGCGGATGGAAATTCGGTGGGGGCTTGTCGTATGCCAGCTACTCTCTTGATTGGATACTGCACTTTTGGTTTGGAATGATATCGTCCATTATTAGCGGCAGCATTCCTCATATATGCACGAGTTTTAAGAAATATTAAGAAAAGTGAATAGATAAAAAATTAATTGAATACCAACGTGTATATAATATTAATATTAAATAAAATATGGGTGAATGAGTTATTACTGTTTATGGTAAAAATGAATCGAGATTTCTATTTGCGGACGAACTAAAGTAACAAAACGGGATTCCTATTAGTGGAAGATCGCACCTTATTTTATCTTCCATTTCAATCAGTTGCATAATGCTCTAAATTTTATCCTATAAATCCATTTTATCTTTATTTTACTACTATTTTTTTATTATAAAATAAGATAAAATAGTAAAATAACATAAATTAAAAATAATACCAAAAATACTTAACTAAAAAAAAGATTACAACGAAAAAAATGTACGTAGAAAAAAAACTAATAGGCTACGGATAAAAACCAACTCACTTCAGTCACAATTGTCTTTTTGAGCTACTTATCAAAAAGTTAGAAATACATATTAGGGGAAATCGAAATACAGTTATTTGCATTTAATAATCTTGTTGTGGCATGATCCGAGTAAATCTTGCTTTCTTTATTTTATTTTATTTAAGGATGGCTAGAATGAAATTTGAATTCTAGATCTTGTTACTTAAATACGGAGTACTCCATAGTCCATATCTAGAATGAATTGGTTAAAAAGATATTGTAAATACTACTCCTAAATTTAGACGATATGAAGAGATTTTGAATTCTTAAAATAATTTACAATTATTTTTGAATTCTTAAAATCAAAATATTAGAATCCGATTATGTAATTTTTAAAAAATACACAATCGGATTAAGATGTTACTACCTCCGTCCACTAAAATTTGTCCCACTTTGACCCGACACGGGTTTTAAAAAATGTAATGGAAAGTGTATTGAAAAAGTTAGTGGATAGTGGGTCATACTTTTATATATTAGTTTTACAATAAAATATGAGTAGGAATGAGTTAGTGGAAGATGAGGTCCACTACCAAAAATGGTAAAAGCAAAATGGGACAAATTTTAGGGGGACGAACGGAAATGGAAAAATGAGACAAATTTTGGTAAACGGAGGTAGGCAGTAGTTATTATAATTAGCCGTAATAAGTAATAACTAATCCTCTCAAATATTATAGGTTTCGACCTTCTTTAAAAAAGATGTGTTTAAAAAAATAAATACTTTAATCTCAATATCGTAGATTTTCCAAATAAATCTAAACAACTTGATTAAATTTAACAATTGAGCAAAAGTGGATAACCGCAACTTATAATGGAAACATCTCATAATTGTGAAAGGTGTGCAGATTTTTGTCTAGTAGAATTAGTATATTACGATAAGATAAATTAAAGCCTAATAATTATCAGTATTTTAATGTTGTATGTTGAGATTAGTATGAGAGGTGGAGTATTGGATTCATTATGGTTGCTGGATTATATTATAAGTTATTTATTGAATATATTAATCAAACTAATGAATGAAAGTTGTATGTTGAGATTAGTATGAGAGGTGGAGTATTGGATTCATTGTGGTTGTTGGATTATATTATAAGTTATTTATTAAATATATTAATCAAAAAGTTTGGTGTAAGCAGCTATGGTTTGGATTTATTTGTTGACTCATTTGTGTCAAAATAATTATGTTTTTAATATTTCATGATTTGAGAAGGAAATTATAGCATGAAGGGAATATTTTAAATATTTTATTTGATATTTCTAAATAAGTACTACAGTATATGGTTTCAATCATGAGATTATGAGAATATGCCTAAATTTGTGTGTGAAAAAACTTCTCATTTTTCTGTAATTAAACTCAGATGTTTTAGTTTAAGTATTTGGTGTGGGTATAAAACTATAAATAATTACCCTTAGTTAGTATTGAAGAAACATTCAAATAAATTTTGGCGAATCTATTTCAAATACTTGCAAAATAACTATTATCTGTTAAATTCATAAATAAGTATTTTCTTCAATTTTTACATGCCCTTCATGCTATTTTCCTATAGTTTTTTATGTGGTATTATCCTTAGTTAAAGTCAAATAGTCAATGATATACCAATGAAAGTATGATGAGTAATTCCCTTCACAAACCAGATCTCGAATTCAATCTCGACTATTCTACATCAAAAATAAATAAAAAGGATATAACAAAATTGGCAAAACACATCTAGAGATCCTTGTACGAATACATTTTATAGGCTTGAGTTTACAGACTACCAAAACTTCAACTTCATACCAAAAAAATTTGCAATTCCGACACCAAAACATAAAATAAAGGCATACAAAAACAAGATAGCAAGAGCTGAGATGGAGGATGCAGACAGAGTGTCAATGGACAAGTTAACCAGTCCCGTAAGAACATTCGCCTGCACACGGTGAGAAAATGGGTGGTTAGTCACTCAACCGAGACCTAAAACATCCTATTTATGGAAAACCATGAGTAGGGCTGGTTGCTATCTCTAACCAGAAGAAACGAAGCCAGCATATTCCGACTAAAAGCTTCTTCCATGGCTGAACTCTTACGTCCAGGAACGCAGTCGAACATCATCACAATGGCTAACACCTGAGAGAATGATATGAAGTTATTTCTCAATTTAGTAGTAACACTTATATACAATATGAGGAAATTAGTGTGTGATTTTAATCATTATATGCATAATTTTTGTGAATCAAATATGAAAAAAAGTATACCTGAAGGTTGAGAGCCAAGATAAGAGAAACATATGCCATGTTGCACTGCACAGAAATCTCAAAGTCGTAAACGATAGTTAAATTACTAATGTATGAGTGACATTTTAGAGTGGGCATTACCATTCGCCGAGATGCTGCTTCAACATACCGGTCTAGAAGCAACGTTAGTAACCTATAATAAGACGGAGAAGGAAAGCAGACGACTTGGTACATTGTTCAACTTCATAATAAAGAAGCAAATGCTCGGACCAAAAGCACGGCCCTCTTACCAGAAAAACATGCAAAGAGCCCAAACTCTAGTTCTTGCGGATTTCTTGGTTTTCAACATAGCATCGGTGTTGTCTCCGAAGAAGGCATAGCTTCCAATTCTGACACCTAATAGATACATACCCCAATATCCTGAAACCAGGAACAAACCAATGGCATATGGTTACAAATTTAAAACAGCATATCTTTTAAGGAAAAATAATGTTTATCTTCACAATATTTCCCAAGAGAAATGTATAAAGAAATACGGAAAATCTACATAATGAAGAATACCCAAATTACAGAGAGATCCTCACCAAATATGCTAAATATCCCTTCCTTGTTTTGACTAAAGATGTCATTTTTCCTTTCGTCAGATAGAAGATATTTATTCAGCCCACACAATAGTAAAGCTTGATAACCTGATATGATAATATCACTTAAGTCCACAAATGTTAACCGAATACATTTCATGATTCGTACAACTGTTATAGCTAAGGAGCTCAGCTACTACAGAAAGGAAATTGTAAATTGTGAAGTACCTATTAGAATGGATGAGCCTAGAATACCACAGTATTTTGAACGAATGTTAACAATTAACGTGAGGATGGCTACAGCAGCTAGAGTGAAAAAGAAGTTCCAGTGGACACCATATTCAGCAACATGAACCTATAGGGAGAATAAACACAAGCTAAATTGAGGGGAAACATACAAGCACAGTCATTTTAGGGGCTTGCGACGAATAACTTCAGAGGATGATCGTGGAAAGCAGAAGGGTGAATCAGTTGGAGATCCCATATTATTGTACCTGGTAATTCACACTTGATGTAGAGACAAGTCGAGCAAACCCCAAAATAATCAATGGACTAGTAGAACGAAGACCTTGACTCAATGTCCTAGATTGGCATGGACAGATAAGAATTTAAGAGTACATGATCAATCATAATAGCTCATACAAAAGATATTGAAAGAAAAAAAGGTTGCGGCAACTGGAACTACAAGATAATGCAGCAGCCATTGAATACTAATGCAAAACAAAAACATCCACAAACACCCAAAAAAATTTGGCAATAACAGACAGCGATGTTAAGTAACTAAACTAATTGGGACCAGAACCAACTCATTCTGGTCTCAAGGACTGCCTGAGGATATAGAAAGCAATCACTACACATATGTTGTAACTAGCCAAGGCCCCAACTCCAATAAAAATCATAAAAAGGATAAAGAGTGCATACAAAGAAAAGCATTTTAGCCACTTACATATTTGCAATGCCACGTGCCTGTCGCGAAACCAAGGCATTTGCTACTATAAATGAGCCAACCCCAAGATCCATCTAGCATGCCAATAGAAGAAAATCAGACTCCATCCCCAAACTAACAGAAGCTATACGTAGGACAGAAGATTCAGAAATATCGCAGATGATGATATAAGCAAACACACTTGATGAGGACTTATGCTGAACCAAAGTAAGTACATAGTTCTCACCAGGCTAGTTCCATATGTCTCTGTTTTCGCGTATCTTCTGGGGAATATCTTGAAATCAACAGCCAAAATAGAGAAGCATGTAACAAGCATCTGCACCATATCATCCTCGTTACAACAGTAGCTACAACTGATATATGACTAACAGAAGTTTGACCACGTACCGTTGAGACCCTGTAGGATGTGATATCGTCCCTAATAGAGTCTACATCACCTTCCTGCAAGAACGAAGGTAGATTTCTGTTCTAAAGATTAAATTACTTCCAAAACATATGAAATGCAAAATCTACTTTAACTCCACTAAAATTCTCAAGTCTCTTAAGCTAAAAAAGAGCTTCACAAGTTTACCTATCAAATGTTAACAGCAGCAAAAGCATCACGATTGTGCTCCAATAAGTCCATTCTGCTAGAACCTGTCACCATCGAGTAACTCCGCTAACTACGACTACCAAAACAATTCAATTCTATCATAGCATTCAAGATTATTGTCGCTGAATTTGAATACTTACAGTTAGATATAAAATATAAGGCACAGCAATGCAGAGAAAATCAATAAGCAATACAGCAACATAAGCTCTGAAGCTCTTTCCACCACCAGCAACATTATCATCTTTCTTATGATAACCTAATTTTGTCCCCAAAAAACGACAGCAATATAAAAATAAAAGTAAAATCATCACATGAAATGAATAAACCAGCAAGGAGAATTAACAAATTCGATCAATTCCACAACAATGTAATTACCATTATAGATCGGATTGAATCCGATGCACCGTCTAATAAGAATCAAAATCTGCAGAAAACACGAGAAGAATTATAAGCTGACAACGCAAACAATAAAATCGAGAAAACCGTGTAGCTGAATACCCACTGAAAGATTTGTGATCAAAGAGAAAATTTCGAGCTTCGAAGATCCAGTTAAGTTGCTCACGAATCTGTAGCAAATAAAATTGTTGTTTCACTAGAGATTTCGCCAAAAAAAAAATAAATAAATAAATCAAAGTAGTATAGGAAATTGAAAAGAAGTGATGAAAGAGATCAAGTTTTCGACTGTGCTCACTGTTCTTTGAGAAGCCTGTTGGGATTGAAGGACTCCATTGATGAAGCTTGACTTAGCTTCGAATTGATTTGAGATTTTTGCTAAAGAAAGGAGACATAAAATGATTATTGGCTTAAGATTTTATTTGAAGTGTAAAAAATTTCAATATTGTTTTACGTTATTACTATTATTTTATACAATTAGTATAAAAAGTTCATAATTGTTCCATATTATAGGGGTATTAAATCGAAATGTGACAAACTTTAAACATTAATAAGAACTGCCCACGGTTTATAAATCGGCGGTTCGGAACCGCCGGTTCCAGTTTTGGAAAATATGGAACCGGAATCGAACCGGTAGGCTGTTTCCGGTTTCGGTTTCGGTTCTGAACCGCTGATTTTCGGACGGTTCGTAGCGGTTTAGGTTCGATTTTGCAGTTTCGCGGTTTTTTTACTCTTTTTTTTTTATCATGTAGTTTGAAATTATAAAATAAATTGGAAGACATCTTGATAGTAATATAGAATTATATATATATATATATTACTCTGTACTCCTATATATTTTCAATTGAGAGAAAGAGTCAACTAATATAAGTATAACAAACAATACATAAATAAAAGTAGCGCTGGCACTTGAATTCTCAAAATGTAAACACAATTGCAAATATGAGAAATACTATGAGGCAAAGAGAGAGAATTGAGAAATTGAAGAGAGAAATTCTTGTTAACACAAGAATGAGATGAATGTAAGTGAGAATAGAGGGAGATATTTATAGGTAAAAATGGAGGGAAATGTGATCTAATTTAAATTTAAAATCAACATTTAAAATAAAAAATAAAAAAATGGTGCTTTGTGCAATCAATTTTGAAGAGTGCAACCATCATCACCCACCACCAAGTTCAATCACTCAATTTCGAAGACTGCATGTTCATTAACCAAATGTTAATTATATTATTAGCATAACGTCTAACCACTCAATTTCAAATACCTTAACCAGATGTTAATTATAGTATTATCATATTATCTTATGTCCATATTCATTAATCAATTTTGAAAACTGCATATGAGAATATTCATACGTACTGTGCTCATTTAATTTATAGTATTAATAAATCATGTGTGATTGCATTAACTAAATAATTATTATTAATTAATCTTGATTAACTAAATTATGTTTCCTTCTTAATTTTGTCGAAATCAAATCAATATTACTTCATAAATATTTGAGAATTTTGTGTGAATTTGTTAAAATGTTAATTCTAAGACTTTTTAGATGTGAATTTTAAAATTTTAGCTTAATTAATTATTACATTTATTTGAGAATAATTTGATCATATGGAACCGTGAAACCGCCGGTTAACCGGCGGTTCAGAACCGGCAGTTCGGTCGCGGTTTCGGTTCGAAAATTTTGAACCTGAACCGAACTACAGTTCTAAAATTTACGGTTTCGGTTCGAGATATTTCTCACAGTTTCGGTTCGGAACCGTAACCGGCGGTTACTATTTCGCGGTTAACCGCCGGTTCGGTAAACCTTCGGCAAGTCTAGTATACCATATGTGCGATGCACAGATCTTAAATTACTTTATAATAATCCAAATCTACACTACATAAAACATAAATGATTATATATGTAACAACAATTAGATGTTAACAAATTTAGTAAAATTTGGCAAATAATTCAACACATGACATTGGTTGTAGTTGAAAAGGACTTTTAGACTTCATCCATCAAGATATAGTAAACAAACTTACATTGTAGAACTTTCTACTTGGTTTTGTACATTTAAATAAGACTATTTCGAAATATACAATTTCAATGGCAAAATAAATGGTATATTTTTTCTTTTCTTCAGCAAATAAATGGTACAATTCCAACACATAAAAATTGAGTCACACATCTTATTGAGAATCACCTTATTTATTTGCTTTAATGAATTCTCTGAACTCTTTCTTCATCTTCACACCCGATACAATCCTGTACATTCAAATTAAAATCAAGATCAACAAAAACATAGTACTAACATTTTTTATTTTTCTCAACGACAACGTTTTAGATTCTAATAATATATTATAGAAAGATTAAGTAAAATCAAGATCAACAAAAACATAGTACTAACATTTTTTATTTTTCTACGACAATGTTTTAGATTCTAACAATGTATTACAGAAAAATTAAGGCACTCATTATCCCTGCGGCATGAGCAAAAACATCACAAAACTATCTAGATAATATGAAAAATTACCTTGGTGCTATATCCGAGACGAATGCAACGGGTTGTAGTCCATAAAGGAATCGAAATATTGATGGTTGGGACAAAAAGTACCATCTTCGATGCTCCAAATTTAATCAACCTGATCATTTCCTTGTTCTTGAAAAATTGTACACAAGGTGTGCCCATGATTCCTGCAGCCTCAGCTATTTCTGGATCTTCCTCAATGTCGATCTCGACCAAATGGACTTGCTGGTCGAATTCATCTATTACCTGCCAAGTCAATAGCATTAGCAACCCCTGCATATACAAGTTAAAGAGATTAAAACCAACTCTCAGGGTGAATGACCTTGAATCTTCAACCTTGTAAGGTCTTTTAACATACCTAGCAAAATACACTTGGAGAAGACAGTGCATGATAGCATGAAAAGATCATGAAGCACAGCTCGATCTCTGGTAATCAAATATTCCAGCTCATCAACTATAGCCAATCTATAACCATAATTGAAGTATTCAGTGAGTTGAGAAACAATAGAATTCATAGAACTTGAATCCTACATAATGGCAACTAAAGATTTACTTAACCAAGTTATAAGCTGTATAAAATGGGAACTATCATGTCTTAAGCTTAAGGAACAGAAAAAGGCACATGACACTCACATCATCTTCATGCTAGGGGTCTGTTGAGAATACAAGTTTAGAAGCTACTGCAAAGATGATGTAGAACGACTACGTTTCTTCCCAGAATGGTTTTGCTCAAAAATCTATAACAGCAAAGTATTAGTACTCTGAGGTCTTGGTTTGAAATCACTCGTACATAGCATCAACATACCTTGCTAAAAATATCATTCATGTTTGCAAGAGAAGTGCAATTGATGGGCAAGACATCTGGATACTGATGGGGTTTGGTGCCCCTTGCACAGCGGAAGACTCGTACAAAACAAATAAATCAGATACGGATCTATTTGACTGATTATGCGATTAATCAATTCACATGTTAAACAGATAATTGCATGCTAGAACGCAAATAATTCATGCTCTAAGAAAGTAAATCCTAAAACATGAATTCTACGGTTTAGGGTTACCGATTTGATTCTCCAAAGAATCGTCGATTGCTCGCGCCTTCTCCACGTGATGATCTTCAATACTAGACCACGGATCTTCTCTCTGGTTCCCGAACTGTATCTCGATATCAGGGTGGGCTGATCTTATCAAAACACTAGGACTCGAATAAAGAAGACAGAAGAAATCCTTTTGGGAAAAGGAGTGGAATTCGAAAATTCCTACAGCTGATGGGGCTGATATTTTCGAAAATTTCAGTAATGAAAATTGTGATTATTCTGTCTCCTTTATTCTCCTATTTATATTAAGTTCCTTTTGGGCCCAGACAGGGATCTATGGAAGGTTTTGGATATGGGCTCGCCCAATTAGCTTTTTACTAATTAAATTGAACCCACAATTTAATACAAGCTTATATTGGAATATTACGAGCAGCCACTACAGAAGTAATATTGAACTCTCCCCATCCAAATCCGAAATTACAAGTAATCCGGGTTTCCACTTTTATTATTTATTTCCCGCGCTTAAGATATAAATGTCCATTAATTAATCAATGTCTGCTATGGACTTAATTAATTAATATCTTATTAATTCCAAGAGTGGACTTAGCAAGAAACATTTATTTATTATTCATAGAGTAATAAAACTCCAACTGGCCAGTTTTTCGAATAATAAAACCTTGTTCGAGCTCCTCTTGAGGACATTATCAAACGAGACTCACCTCGTGCACGTTTCAACATAATAGCAATCCTAGCACCGCTAGATATTAATCACCACTACCCAATATATCAGGATTATTGGGTTGCGAAAAACCCGCACCATTTGATAAGTCAAAGTAGTGCATAATCAATACCGTATGCTCAATGCTAACATATGTAGATTAAGAAATAATATTTTATCAAGACCTAGTCTTTCAGTAGATAGCATAAAGACACGTCTTGCTGTTAGATCCGTTCAGTGCTATACCACACCAATGTCATCTTATTTCAGTAAGGCTTAGAAATATGCGGACTGACATTGCAACCTTTCACGATAGGTAGCCAAAGCCTATCTAGGTTGTGAAATTCTTCTTTTTCTTTTGCAAAGCATTGCATAGATCTGACCGTGTTACCTTAAAGTGGACGACGCCCACAACCGGTCTACTAAGCAAAAGACTTAGACTTTGTTTACTTCTTATGCATTTAAATGTTTATAAAACATCTTATAAATGCACAAGCAAACACAATGTAATAATAATAGTGATTCTATTCGTGCGGAACTGCTCGAATAATACTGAATCAGGTTAAAAGTGGATTATAGAGTTTTACGTATACAAGCAAGATTCTATTCGAGCGAAACTTGCTCGAAACATGCTTTTCAGTATACCAAACCTAACAATCTCCCACTTATACTCAAAACATGCTTTCGAGTATACCCACTGCCAAAAACTCTCCCACTTATACACAAAGCAGGTATTGATACTAGATATATCGAACTACCATTCATTTCACTAAGTGAAAGAAAAATCTGCTTGGTAGTTCTCTGATTATATCTTTGTCACCATAATGTCTTTGCTGCGTACTTGATCTTTAATTAATATCATCCCCATATGTGATTGCTTAGCTTAATAAACTCGTGTGTCCTTTGAGTTAGCCTTCACTAGAGTAATTAAATATAATACTCATAGGCATACTCAAACTTACGATTAAAGCTATTAGGAAGATATTCCTAAGGTAAACACATATTCAGAGGATGACTTACTCGATCACTGATTAGTAATAAAACTAAGACAGTGTAACCTCAAGGACATTACATGAATGACTGGTAAACTAGAATATAGTTACTAGTCTTTCTCAAGCACTAGGGTATATTCATTACCTCAATCAAAATCCTTTGCCATGGTTATTATGATATATACTTGCTATGCAAAAGCACAACTAATATCAAACTTAGTACACACTATAGCATACATGAGACAACTATCTCCGAAACTAGTCTCATAATTCTTGATCTCACTAAGCGTCAAATGACACTTGACTAGAGACAAGACAATTCCACCTTGAAAGGTATAAACCTTTTCATGGAATTTCTAATGCTTAAATGTTCCAAGCAATGTGTAGATATAGGATTCCTAAGAGAATCTCAACATTCTTTCTAGCAATCTTAAAAGGACTTAGATGCTAAGAATGTAATTAGTTTCTCTTAAATCATTTATCTTTAACTGGGTAGACAACCAGTTTCCTACGCTAGATGCCAATCTTAGTTGTTTGCAACTTTTGTAGATTCATCATTGTAGAGTACCAATAATTCCATATGTAATGCACTTTCAACTTCCTTGTGCTTACAGCACTGTTAAGGACACAAGTCAAATTCCAAATATTTGACAATTTTGATAAAATGCATATACTATGATTTAGATGCTTGCCTAAGACCACGAAGGTCTATATGAGCTTCCAATCATGCGTTTCTTGCCCTTAATTACATATCTATTAGAATGTTCTAGTAGATGATTTCCTCAAGACTTCTATTTATAGAAGGCTGTCTAGACAATCATAATACATATATTCTAATTTATGTAAGTTCTAATAGACAATAGGATCGAATAAATCCTGGCACAACGATAGCGAGAAGATAATTCTCTTTGGGCATAACCCATTGTCATTGTCTAGCCATTTAAGATCCATATTTACACTTGCAAATATACTAGCTCCCACTGACTGACACAGCCTATAGGTAGTTTTGCAAGTCTTGTAAAACATGTTGTCTATCTTAGATTGTAGTTTGAAATCTATCACCTTTTCAAAGATGAATATCCAAATGAACCAATACTACATTGTAGTTAAAGGGATTATGTTCAAGTTGATCTAAGACTGAGTCTTACGACACTCTTAGACCCATGAACTTGTTGTGTTCCAGTGGAACGCTCCCACTACGATATGGTTCTTACAATCTTAGGTACTGAAGTTGATTTTATTAGTGCAAAAGTTTCTAATGGTATGACTTCTTGGTAATGTGGAAAATCCGATATCTCTCTCTTTATTTTGAGAGTTATCACGCTGTTAGGCTTGTAGTTCATCTCTTGATCTTCATACAAGAATTATATCTTTGAAGATTACAGAACTTATAACAATACATCATTTGGGACAAACCTTAAAACATGCCTCAGTACTCAACTCCAATTTCTTGGACACTTTTCCAACACGTGTTGGAACAACATTACACCTTGAGATGTGCTAGACTAGAGTCGCTCTAGTCCACAACTCGTGTTTTGTAGAAGGTACTGATGTTGGTAGTTTCTTTAATGTTTATCCCATCAATGATAAGATTTTAATGAGTACAACTCATCACTTAATCAAACTTGTCTTAGAAAGACTTTGATTCCTTCTTACATAACTATCCCATTCATTAGGTGAATGCTTGGATTCGTTAATGGAGATTAGACTCCCACTACTGATCATAACCCTTTGCTCGTCTTCTTATGGTGTAAACCATTAAGACTCGCTAGTCTTTCTATATTGCACTTCTATAAGTATTCTGAATCAAACGATTCTAACTCATAGTGCATCAAACAGACTTTCTCAACTGTCAAGCTATTTAACGAAATGTTAAAATCTTGATAGTCTAGATCAGTTCAAACAATTTCTAAGTATTTTCTTGGCCTTAAGGCTAAGAGCCATAAATACTTTATCATTCAATGATTAAGAAGTTGATGTGTTGTTGAATACTCAACCTTGTCGCACTTATATTATTTTAATACTATGATGCCCTAAGCATCAACCATAAAATAATAGTTGAGCATTAATAGCTCCCACTGCAACAAAAACCTAACTGGATCAAGATCTCTTATTTAGAAGTTGCATTGTCATGTAAGTCATTGTCCTTCTATAAAATAGGTCAATCCAACTCACAAAACATCTTTACTCGCTTTAAACAAACTTCGATGACAATCCAGGCTCTCCCATTTCCATATCTAGTCTTTTGTTCAAATGAACTAGGACTTAAGAAAAATGCAGCCTTTATGAATTCGTCATCTATCATGTTACTTTCCTCTAACAGTAATATAACGACTATTATTCTGAAGATTTTCTACTTTTTAGCTAAACCTTCTTATAGTCATTCTTTATTACTTTAGGCGATGACTTGTGTCAGAAACTATTTGAGGATCTGTTGATCACTCAAAACATTCTGTCACTCTAGGATATTCCAATCGAATCATCTTGACAGATTCTATTGATATCCATCTTTCATCGTCATTAACCAAGACTTGTCGAGCTACTTAAAGGAAAATAGCTTGACCTTATTCCTCAAAGAGCTTGTCAAGTACATGTATAATGCATTCTTGAACATTCTTCGTGGAATTATGTCGAGGAAATGGAGGACATGAATCATTGAGTATAAACTCCAAGCTTTCAGCGATGAGAATCTTATCCATTTTCGTTTCCGGTCTACATAATTTAGGCATTCAAGTTTTCTTTCTTTAAGGATCGCAGACAAATATTAAATGATATAATGAAGATTTGGCAAATAAACTTATTATCACATACTCATGCTCAATACATAATCACAAATAACCACAAAACAATTATGTATCTTACAACTGCAAAATTAATAAATTGTATCCTCCTCTGGAGGTTAATACACATTAAAATTTTGACAATTTTACTGGTCACAACACCGACGCATCAATAGCTTCCTCCTCTGGAGGTTGACACGCCTAATGCTGCCTAAGCACGACCATCAGATTTAGCATTACAGAATTTTATTTCTACAACACACTCCCATAACAATGTTCATGTGTTGATAACAAAATCAAGCTATCTCATAAATTCTGATTGAACCCTGAAACTCGCAGTTCCTTAGGATTATTGTCCCCACTCTGCAGGTG
Source organism: Salvia hispanica (assembly GCF_029641045.1). Taxonomy (NCBI): domain Eukaryota; kingdom Viridiplantae; phylum Streptophyta; class Magnoliopsida; order Lamiales; family Lamiaceae; genus Salvia; species Salvia hispanica. The sequence goes on from NC_142694.1 coordinate 41,557,368, forward strand.
GCAATAATATTGGGAACCACTTTCTAGTTCATTCTATTTATTATGTGAGAAGTCCGCCCTTATGAACTTACTGTTTTCGTAGGATTATTGTCCCTACTCTGTAGGTGGCGATAATATTAGAAAATCAGCTTCACAAAATTTGGCAGTCCAACCGATGGAGACCATATACAACGCACTTGTTGTAATCATCACTTAGATATTTTTATATGGTTTTTGCATAATTATCACATAAGCAGATAAAACAGATAATCCACTTAAAATAGATAAACACCAAATAAACAGATAAATCCATTTAATGCATGGCATTTAAACACAGGATAATTATCGACAATTATTTAATCTAGTCAAGGGAAAATCAATTAAATAATTAAGTTTTATATTGGATCATAATTATCCAATTACTGATACGATTTATCAAGATAGAGTTAACTATCTAAATCCATTTAGGATTATTCTAGATTTTATTTCGATAAAATCAAATCCTACAATTCAAGATAACGTTGATCTAGGATTATCATTATTTAAATCGTACTAGGATATTACTAGATAGAAACAATTCCACCATCATCCATAAGATAAAAATAAAATCCTATCAACCAAGATTTATACAAATCTTAATTCTATTTAGAATAGACATCTAGAATATATCAAACATTTCTTAGGATTTCTTAGATAAATAAATTCATTTAAATCCAATTAAATAAGGATCTCTTATATATCATCTTTATCCTAATCTATCTAGGATATACATCCAAATGATAAGGATAACTTGGATTAATTCTTATTTTAATCCATCTAAGATTTGTCTTAATAGAATTAAATCTATCCAAATCTATAGGATAAAATAAATTAATATAAATGTTTATCCTAATTCATCTAGGATTTATCTTGAAATAAATCCATACAAATCCATAGAATAAGATAATATTATATTATAATCATTCAAATCTATCCATGATTTATCTAGGAACAAATCCATATAAATCTATAAGATAAGAATAAAATATTATATTATCACTATTCAAATCCATCTAGAATTTATCTATGAATAAATTCAAATAAACTCATAGGATAAGAATAAAATAATATTATTTTTATCTAAATCCAACTAGGATTTGTCTAGGGATATATCCACATTAATCCATAGGATATAAATAAAAATTAAATTGTCATTATCCAAATTTAACTAGGATTCATCTAGGAATTAAATCCCTACAAATCCATAAAATAAGGATAAAATCTATAATTAATCCATGATTTAATACAAAATCAAATCTTATATAATATATAAAGTCCACAAGATATATTCAAATCTTATTTCCAAATTAATCCGGAATACTTTCCAAAATTAATGCAAGGGTTAGGAAACCCTAATCAAATTTGGAAAGCGAAGTCACGGAACGAGGTAATGCGACATCAAACTCGAGGCCGGGAAACTGCCCGCGAAGAGCTCCCACTCGAATCACAGCCGCTGTTATGCTTCACGCAAACTGTCAAGCTCGAGAGCTTGAGCTGCCGATGCAGCTTGGCCAGCCTGACTTCTCCGACGCCGGCTGCTCACGAAGGTCGCTGTCTTTCGAGCCCGGGAACTGCCCACGAAGGGCTCCCACTCAGACCGCCATCGCCGCCTGCATCAAGCTAGCCTTCCCTCTCCGTCTCACGCATCCACCGAGCCTGACGTCTCCGACGCTGCTGCGTCGACGTCGCTCCGCTGGAGCTGCTGTCGCGTCTCCGGCGTCAGCGGTGCTGCTGCCTCGTGAAACCACCATTGCTGCTGCTGCGACATCTCCGACGTCGCTGCCGCCGTGTCGCAGCTGCTCCGGTGTTGCTGTTCACTGTTGCGACGCCTCTGGCGCTGCTGCTGCGTCGTCGCTTGTGCGACGTCGTCTCTGCAGCCGCCGGCGCTGCTGCCCGGTGATCTCCGACGCTGCTGCGTCGACACCTCTCCGCAGCAATTCTCCGCAGCTGTCGCGAATTCCCGACAATCTATTACCGAAGGCGGTGAACACGCAGCAGTTCTTGAATTTGCCGACTTGGAAATTTAGTTCACGTAAGGCAAATAATAAACAAAACTCATCTAATCCAAGTAATCATTGCAATATTGCAATGATTGCTTTATAAATGAATTAGATTCCACCGAATTAGTTTCTTCGATGCTTCGTGTTTTACGTTTTGTCAATTAAAACTAAACAACAAACAAACAAACACGCGGCGAAGAAATCATGCATTCAAGCAATTCACATAACATGAAATTAATTCACATAATCAGAGCCAAAAATTGGCTCTGATACCAATTGATGGGGTTTGGTGCCCCTTGCACAGCGGAAGACTCGTACAAAACAAATAAATCAGATACGGATCTATTTGACTGATTATGCGATTAATCAATTCACATGTTAAACAGATAATTGCATGCTAGAACGCAAATAATTCATGCTCTAAGAAAGTAAATCCTAAAACATGAATTCTACGGTTTAGGGTTACCGATTTGATTCTCCAAAGAATCGTCGATTGCTCGCGCCTTCTCCACGTGATGATCTTCAATACTAGACCACGGATCTTCTCTCTGGTTCCCGAACTGTATCTCGATATCAGGGTGGGCTGATCTTATCAAAACACTAGGACTCGAATAAAGAAGACAGAAGAAATCCTTTTGGGAAAATGAGTGGAATTCGAAAATTCCTACAGCTGATGGGGCTGATATTTTCGAAAATTTCAGTAATGAAAATTGTGATTATTCTGTCTCCTTTATTCTCCTATTTATATTAAGTTCCTTTTGGGCCCAGACAGGGATCTATGGAAGGTTTTGGATATGGGCTCGCCCAATTAGCTTTTTACTAATTAAATTGAACCCACAATTTAATACAAGCTTATATTGGAATATTACGAGCAGCCACTACAGAAGTAATATTGAACTCTCCCCATCCAAATCCGAAATTACAAGTAATCCGGGTTTCCACTTTTATTATTTATTTCCCGCGCTTAAGATATAAATGTCCATTAATTAATCAATGTCTGCTATGGACTTAATTAATTAATATCTTATTAATTCCAAGAGTGGACTTAGCAAGAAACATTTATTTATTATTCATAGAGTAATAAAACTCCAACTGGCCAGTTTTTCGAATAATAAAACCTTGTTCGAGCTCCTCTTGAGGACATTATCAAACGAGACTCACCTCGTGCACGTTTCAACATAATAGCAATCCTAGCACCGCTAGATATTAATCACCACTACCCAATATATCAGGATTATTGGGTTGCGAAAAACCCGCACCATTTGATAAGTCAAAGTAGTGCATAATCAATACCGTATGCTCAATGCTAACATATGTAGATTAAGAAATAATATTTTATCAAGACCTAGTCTTTCAGTAGATAGCATAAAGACACGTCTTGCTGTTAGATCCGTTCAGTGCTATACCACACCAATGTCATCTTATTTCAGTAAGGCTTAGAAATATGCGGACTGACATTGCAACCTTTCACGATAGGTAGCCAAAGCCTATCTAGGTTGTGAAATTCTTCTTTTTCTTTTGCAAAGCATTGCATAGATCTGACCGTGTTACCTTAAAGTGGACGACGCCCACAACCGGTCTACTAAGCAAAAGACTTAGACTTTGTTTACTTCTTATGCATTTAAATGTTTATAAAACATCTTATAAATGCACAAGCAAACACAATGTAATAATAATAGTGATTCTATTCGTGCGGAACTGCTCGAATAATACTGAATCAGGTTAAAAGTGGATTATAGAGTTTTACGTATACAAGCAAGATTCTATTCGAGCGAAACTTGCTCGAAACATGCTTTTCAGTATACCAAACCTAACAGATACTCTATACATTCCTGTTCCCCACAGAAAAGAAAATGCATATAGATGATAACACTGGATTGTATGAAAAGCATGTTGCTTATCACAAATGGAACATTTCATCTGCTTAAGCTAAAATTCGATCCTTAATCAAAATCAAAGGAAAATTTTGATTGAGGCTCCTAATTCATCAAACAAACAATTTTAATTGGAAAGTCATATTCCATTTCAATACTAAATATTTTACTATTTGGGAACCCAAAACTTCACGTAGACATACTACATAATAGCATCAGTAAATATCATGCTATTCAAATTTTCTGTACCTAATCAAAAAATAATTTTAGATGTAGCAGGAATAAGGCCTCATTTGCCCAATCGGCAAGCATCACTTTTACTTTTTCCATCGTAGATGAAAAACTTCCATCGTAGTGATATACCCCTAACCTCCCACTCACTCCTTAATCACATATTTTTAGGCTTTAATTGTATATTTTTAGTTTAATATTATTTTTTAAATTAAATGACAATCTTGTAATTTTTCCAAAACCGTGAAAAAATAACTTTATGAGAATATATAAGATATATGTTCCAAACACAAAAGCCCACCGAACAAAGGCCCAATATAGGGCCTTGATAATGTACTCCTACGATTTTCATATAAATTTCAATATCTAGAATTGTATTTATTTGAAATAAAACTATGCATAGTTTCAAAAATATAATTTTTAATATACTAAAATTTTAAAAAAATGTATATAACAAAATATATCATATTAATCATATAGCATTAATTAAATAAAAGTAATGGCCATGTACGATATATATTCCCTCCCAAAACATCAATCTTTAAAATAAGTAATCAACAATAATTAATTATATAATACTTACACGTCTAAATAACAAAGAAATATTACTCCCATCGTCCCAGTTAAGTTTGGAACGAGTTTTAAAAAATATAAAGAAAAGTTGGTGAAAAAAGACAGTAGAATGTGGATCGGTGGATCCTAGTATTAGTTTTATAATAAAATGTGAATGGAAAAAGGTTAGTGGAATGTAGAGCCTAATACCATTTATGGAATATTCCAACCGAGACTTCTAAAGTGGGACACCCAAAAATGGTAAACCGAGACTCCTAAAGTGAAACGGAGAGAATAATATTAATTGATACTCTCTCCGTCGTCGAATAGGAGTCTCGGACTCCTGGTTCACTTTTACTATAGATGGTAATATGGTTTTACATTCAACTGACTCAGTTCGCTCACATATTACTTGAAACTAATAGTACAATTGAAATTTATATTCTCCTAATTTTTTTTACTTTTTTTTCTTAATATTTCTTAAAACGCAAGCTGATAAGAAATGAAATTTCTAATGGCGGAATGATGGATTAGTCAATAAATACCGAAGCTATTTTCCAATAAATATAGAGGTATTTATTCAACAAACACGGCGGCTGTATTCCATTAAAACGACATCCAACGTGGCCTTAAACGACAAACACTTTGATTTGCACAACTGCCCCAACCGTCGGCAGAGCACCTAATCTATTCTTTCCACTTCGCTTCATCACTCTCACTCACAGTTGGTCTTCCACTATCCCATTATCTCTAAACAATCACTAATCGTAATAATTACCAACCTTTTTTCTTCAATAAAAGCACTTAATCATTGTAGGCGAAGATTTGATGAAATTGGGCTCCATTGCTTTCAAGTTGAGACAGCTATGTAAGAAAATATCTCCGTTCAAAAATTTCCTTTAATAGCTCTCATTTTCAACCCCCAAATCGCAATGCCATTGGATTTTGCTGCCTTGTTGTCGGCACCGTTAAGTACTAGTGTTTAAAAAAGATTCTATTTTTCTTGCAATTTGGGTTCAGTATCTTTGAAAACTTTTATCTCACTCTGCCTTTTTTTTGTGGGTCAGCTCTCCTTCAAAAATCTTGAATTTTCGAGGTTTGGTTTCGTGGGTTTTGCTCCAATATTATTGTGCGAAAATGGGTTGGAAGATTTCTTTTTGTCCCAACACGAATTTCCGGACAATGTTTCAGGTTTGTTTGGTTGGGATTTTGGGCGATTATTCAGTTTATTTTAATTTTGTATGATTAGTATCTATGTTTATCAAGAATTTTGTTTAGTTGGTAGAATTTTGTAGTAGTTTATTTGTTGAAAATTTGAGAGACCAAGAACTTAGCTTGGATTAATGTTTTTTTTTTATTTGGTTGCTTTGGTATTCAATATGATATGATGTAGACTTGTATAGCTCTCATATCTGTAACTAAATTTGCAGAATTCTCTTGTGTATTTAATTTAGCATAATTAGGTGTCTTTGTTTATCAACAATTTTATGTAGTTGGTAGCTTTTAGTAGTTTATTTGTTGAAAATTGGAGCGACCAAGAACTTAAATTGGATTAATGTATTTTTTTCTTTGGTTGCTTTGGTATTCAATTTGATATGATGCAGACTTGTATAGCTCTCATTTTCTGTAACTAAATTTGCAGAATTAACCAAAAAAAAGAATAAAATTGTAGTGTTCAGTTCTTGATTGTGTAGTTTAAGTATCTCTAATTCAATTTCCAGAATTACTAAAAAGAAAGAGATAGAGAGAGGTGTTTGGTTCAACCTCTATCACTGTGTTTGAATAATGAATCCAACTTTGTCACTGCAATGCTGTATTCTTGAGTTTGGTAGTGTTTACTTATACAAATCGACGAGGCTTATGTGTTTATTTCCGCTATCAAACAGGTTAGGCCGAGTCAGTTTGAGCTAGAATGTCGACACACAATTAGGTCTCACGGGAGGCAGCTTGCTCGAGACCACAGGCAGGACTGGCTGATTTTGTTGCTACTCGTGGTCATAGAAATCGCTCTGAATGTCATCAACCCGTTCTATAGGTTCGTTGGGGAAGGCATGATGGAAGATCTCATGTATCCGATGAAGGAAAACACCGTCCCCCTTTGGGCAGTTCCCGTGAGTAGAAACGTTGTAGTAGTCGGTTTAACGTTACCAGCATAGCTGCTAACTTTATTTCAAATGAAATTTTGTGGTGAATTAGCTGTATGCGGTTTTCCTGCCTATGACCGTGTTTTTCCTCTACTACCTTCGGAGAAATGATGTGTATGATCTGCACCATAGCGTGCTAGGTATTGCTTTTTCGACTTTAGCCTTTCGATTTTGTGTTCGATGAGGAAAAAGGTAGTGGTTTTTGGCTGATGTTGTGAGGGTGAGTGTGATTGCAGGGCTGCTCTTTTCTGTGTTGATAACGGGAGTTCTCACGGATGCTATAAAAGACGCAGTTGGCCGCCCCCGGCCCGACTTTTTCTATCGTTGCTTTCCTGACGGGCGTGATGTATGTCATCTTAACATAACATATGGTCGTTTTAGATTTTGATCCGGTCAAAGTTAACTTAATTTGGGTTGCCTGTTTATTTTTTACGGCTCCGTAAAAAATTACCAAAAACGGATTGATTTCATTTATCCAGGATACGAAGGTTCAAAACATAATGTTCAGGACCAAAATCATAAAACGGCCATATGTTTAGGACTACTTTAGGAATTTAGTCTTAAGTTATATAAGTTGAAGCGTTGTTTTTGGTTAGAAAACTGTGTGTTTACGCATAAGGCTAAAGGTCTTAGATTCGAATCCATTGTCACATAATCTTTACTATTTCATCATGTGTAATCTTCTCGTAAATAGGAATATGATCGCTGGGGCAACGTCGTGTGCCATGGAGATCCGGCTGACATAAAAGAAGGGCACAAGAGTTTCCCGAGCGGTCATACTTCATGTAAGAATCCCCTCTCCACTTGAGGATGACGCTTGCCTTGGTCCGAGCTCATAGTCTTGACCACTCCACGAACATTTTGCAGGGTCGTTCGCAGGTCTAGGCTTTCTGGCCTTGTACTTGTCAGCGAAGATCCAATGCTTTGACCGCAGTGGGCACGTTGCAAAGCTGTGCATCGTCTTCCTCCCTATCCTCATTGCATGCCTCGTTGCTGTTTCTCGTGTGGACGACTACTGGCACCATTGGCAAGACGTGTTTGCCGGAGGCATCCTAGGTTCGTTCTCGTCCTGACTTTTCCACACGACAACACGATGCTGGTCGCATTTTCTTCATTACCGTCGTTGATTTGTAGGTCTTGTAGTTGCTACCTTTTGCTACCTGCAGTTTTTCCCACCTCCATACCAAAATGAAGGTATGTGTGAAACCCGAGAATCTGAGATTTCTACATGTGTGTGTTGGCCTAGCAGCAGAGTGATTAATGCTCGAGGCGAAACCTTTAAATTTAATGTTACAATTACCAAAAAAAAAACACGAAATGTGACAAGATATATTTTGCTAGGATGGGGTCCTTACGCATACTTCCGCGCTGTGGAGGACCTTCGTTCCAATTCTCTACCCCAAGACACGACGAACATGCTAGGGACGAACCAAGAACGAGCATCAACAAGTGTCGTAGGCTCGAATCTTGATTCAGCCTTTGATGCCATGGAGTCAGGAAGAAAATAGAACTACTTGATCAACTCTTGTGGCTAGGTACAAAAATCACTAGTTATTTTGTGTAGGTTGGTTTTCCATTTCTTCGTTATACTAATTTGTAAATAAGTGGTTTTAAACTAAAAGCGTGCTTTTGTTGATCTATTTTCACGCTTTTTCGTTAGGGCTTCAAACGTGCTCGTGTCCTCTCGAACCAAAATATCAAGCTTGTGCTCGGTTCGTAGATGACTCGTTCCATGTCTCGATTGAGCTGCAAATGACTCGTTTAACAACTTAAACAAGTTCTAAAATGGAAAATATTTTTTATAATTCAATATTTTATGAAAGAAGGATCAAATTAACTTGCCTCTTCCTTAAAGTTGCTAAAGGATTGTAACGGAATCAATTAATTTTTACTTTTGGAATTAAGGCGTGGCATATAAATTCTATGGTGACAATGATGGAAATTCACATAGAAAAAATTGCCATTTTTTAAAGAATTAATTGAATTTTATTACCAATCATCCAAGTAATTGCATTGATTAATCACAACTTGAAGCTAAAGAAGTTGTGGAGTCTAAATCTAACTCACTAATGTGATCATTAACGACAATTAGAAGAATTCACTATTGTTGGAAATAGAGTGATTAATCGGCTAACTAAAACAAAAATGGAAATGAAAATTTCATGTAATAATTATTTTCAATGAAAAAATTAGATCAAGCTGAATTAATACTCTGTGTTTCATTTCATAAAGCTCAAAGCTTCACAAAACACGTAGAAAAAAAAAAATCCAATTTTCATGTAATAATTAATGTTCATATGAATTGGTGCTTAAGGAGCAGCAAAGTAGCTACAACTACAAGATAAGAAATTATATACTCCTATGAAAAATGAAATTAATTGATTATTCCTACTAATTTTTAAAATTCTGTTAATTTAAACTTGATTTAATTAAATTTATTACTCCTAGTACTACTATTAAACTATTTAGCTTGATTCTTATTACAAATATGAGTAGTATTTTATTACTACCACTAGTAGTTTCTCTGCTTTTAATAATTTGTCACTAATTAATAGAAAATGAGTTGAAAAACTTAGTTGTATATAAATCTTATTTTTATATACTAGTTTTATAATAAAATATGAGAAAGAATTAGTTTATGGGAATGTGGGCGATTGCTAGAAATAATAAAAGTGAAATGTGACAATTGTTTTTTTTTTTTGGAAATGAATATAGGAGAGAGTATTAATGTATTGTTACAATATTGGAGATGTGAATTGAATTCTACCGCGTTTTTCAAATCAGCACTTATCTGGATTAATTTGGAATTTTGGAGTATTATTCACAGATAAAATAGAATCCAATCACCCATAGCTCTTTCTCTCCTTTCAAAAATAGAAAAATGGTTGAGAATTTATGCAGCAGATAGATTGCAGTAGTTTGCGTGAAGAAACCTCTCCGCGTATTGCCTTCCTGATTTTGCTCGTCTCTCTCGAACACGCGTTGATACTGCGCCGCTCTTCTCAGGTGAATTCCGGTTTTTTCTGTTTTTTTTTTTTTTTTAATTTTCAAATGCAGCTGCTCTTCCGTGTTACAGTCTCTCTTATCTCTATTTTTTATCTCTGTTTTTATTTATTTTTTATTATCACGTATTGGAGATAACTGAAAATTTGGTGGGAATCTGTTACTCCATAATTTTTCTGGTGAGATTTGTGCGTGTTGCTGCATAGTACTTTTTTGTATTGCTGCGAACGTAATTTTGTGTAAAATTTTGCTCAGTTTTGATATAATTATGCTTGGATTGCAAAGACGAAACTCGATCAATCAAAATGTCATCGCTACTGAAATTTTTGCGCGTTTGCTGTGTTTATGTTTTACTAAATAGGTAAAGTGAACTCTATCGATCGAATGTTCGTTCTCTATCAACATCAGATGGAAGTAAAATGAAATTTTACTGGAAAAACAGAAATTCACAAATGAAAACCTCAATTGAAGAAATGCGTTAGTGATTAAGGTGTAATTATGTGTGTTTATTTTGCTGTGCTGAAGGAAATTGAACTTATTAAATAATGGCCTTTGGAATATAATTTGGTTTCCCTCATTTTTGTTATTGTTTAACCATAAGTCTTTGTCGAAGGATAGCAGAGGTCAGATGAACTTCTTTTCTGCTGTCTCACAAGTTTTGGTGATCGTTTCCGGTTACAGTTTGTTTTAGGCTGTCAAGATGCCGGAGATTCAGTTGGGTGCTCACACATTTAGAACTCATGGTGCTCAAGTAGCCAGGTTTCACATGCATGATTGGCTCATACTTTTTCTGCTTGTCGCGATTGACATAGCCCTGAATGTCATTGAGCCATTTCACCGGTTTGTTGGTCAAGACATGATGACTGACCTGAAGTATCCGTTGAAAGATAACACCATCCCCTTTTGGGCTGTTCCGGTATGCAATGCCTTAAATCAGCACTGCGTTTCGATTGAGTTAAAGTAAAACAATTGCTGACTATTTGCTCTTTTTATAATTTGTGACAGATACTTGGAATACTATTGCCTATAACCATCATCCTTGTCTTCTACTTTATCCGACGAGATGTCTATGATTTACACCATACTATATTGGGTTCGACTCTCATTTCTCTGGCTGCCCTTTCCCATTGATCAAAAAGCTAAAGATTGATATAAAATTGTTTGTGTGCATTCACTTTCAGGACTGCTTTTCTCTGTACTTATAACTGCTGTTCTCACTGATGCAATCAAAGATGCTGTTGGCCGCCCTCGGCCTGACTTCTACTGGCGCTGCTTCCCCGATGGCAAACCTGTGAGTAGTCATCTTGGAATTCAGTAGTTTTAGACCCACAAACTGCGTTTGCAGCTCGTTAACTGGACTTTCCACACTTTGGTGGATAGTCTTTTCACAATGTGACAGGGTCTGTCCAGTGCACTGGATTAAAGAGTGTCATCAAAGAAGGTCATAAAAGTTTTCCCAGTGGACATACATCATGTGAGTGATTCGCTGCTATCTCCGTATACTGATTTGGTGTCTGAACTGAATACTGGCTGTGCTCATATAGGGTCCTTTGCCGGGCTTGGCTTCCTGGCGTGGTATCTGTCCGGGAAAATCAGAGTGTTTGATCGTAGAGGCCATGTAGCGAAGCTATGTCTCGTCTTTTTTCCATTACTCCTGGCAGCGTTAGTTGGAGTGTCGAGAGTTGATGATTATTGGCACCATTGGCAGGATGTCTTCACTGGAGGTTTATTAGGTAGTATTTCATATGAAATTTTTGGCATCCTTGGTTTCGTTTTACATGGTTTATGTGCGTGCTTTCTTGTACTAATAATCTGTGCTTGCTCAACAATGCAGGGTTGACAGTTGCCTCATTTTGTTACTTGCAATTTTTTCCTCCACCATATGACACAGACGGTACTCTTCTCTGCACTTATTTTCATTTCGTGATTCGTTTTCTGTTTCAAGTTAATATCTTGAGAATAGCTCTCGCGCCTTTTTTATATCCGGTGAAAGTTCTGATATGGTATTAAATTAAACGTTGAATTCTCGTTTGTGATGGCGAAGCAGGTTGGGCTCCTCATGCATATCTCAACATGGTGGCAGAGTCGCAGAGTGAAAACCGAGCATCAATGAACAATGGAAGCAATCTAACCGTATGAGAGTCGGAGTTTGAGACTGTGCAAGTCTGATATATCAAGTAGAAATGAGGCTAATCCATTTATTAAGAGGGTGCAGATTTTGACAAATTCTACTTTTGTTATAGCACTCCTATTATACTGTGAACTATGACTGCTGCTGGTTTTTTCTACTTGCTGAATTCTATAAAATAATTGAAATGTAAAAGGTGATCAAATTTCATGACTCATTTCAAAATTATCCTAACCAAATTGTAGGTGAATCTGCCAATTCATGGTTTTCACTTTCAGCCAGCTTCCTCCTCTTGATTTCTCTTGCTTCGTCGTTTTCTGACGAAGCAGGCCTCTTTCTTCTCGAATTCCCAGCTCGACTGCTTTCCCCATAACGCTCGTTTCCAACGTGAACAACTTCTCCCCTTTTTCCTGCCTTGGCTCCATGAGACTCTGCTTCTTCACAATCACTACTCTTGATTCCCATCATTCTAGTCTTTCTATAAACATGTTGCCACACATTCTTGAGATTCTTGGGAGTTATTGGTTTCTTGAGAAAGAAGCATGCCCCCTTCGCCATGGCTTCCTCGATCACACTCCTCTTTGGTTCCGCGGAAATCACTGAATGGCGAATGCATACGTTGTCAGTGTATTGATAAAATGAAATACGAGATAGAATACGAAAATATAATAGAAAAAAATATACCAATTATAGAAATCTTACATATGATGGGAATGTCCTTAATAAGATGTAGGCTCTTCATAAACTTGAAACAGTCCATTTCTTGCATTTCGACGTCGGCCATGATGAGATCGAACCGGTCCGATCGTTCTCGGAAAATGGATAGTGCAATTGTGGGCAGTTCGGTAGTCGTTACTGTTGTTATGAATAAAACCAATAGTTACAAACAAAAATTTAGAGTCATAGAGTAAGTAAATAAATGAACTAAAATGTTACCTCTATAGGAATAATTTTCCAATTGTGATGCTAACTTTAACAACGATTCTGTGTCATCATCAAGCAGAAGAATGCGAAGGCCTCGAAAAATTGAAGGAATTGTGTTTATTTCTTGATTCATCTCTGCGAAATTCATCACAATAATTTTGGTAGAAAAATGTCAATTTATGAAAAAATGAAAGACCATAAAGTGGAAAACAAATATTTTGAGTATCTTTTTATTTGTTCATAAATCTGGTGATTCTATCGATGCAATAATGTGGTTAGTAGATTCTATCAATCTAAATAAATGTTGGTGAACTTTAATTTAAGGCATTCCATCTTGATAAGAATCTGTCTGAATTTTATTATTGATTTTTATTTATTCAGAATCCATGAAAATCCAGTCATCCAGATTCCCTCCCTTCTCAGAAAATAAAGTGCATCGGATTTTTAGATAATTAATTCGTATAGCCAAATTAAGCATATCTATAAGATTCTTGAATCTAAATAATCATGCCCAATAAATTCTTGAATTTATGAATTAAAGATACTAATAGTCATAGACATGTTATAGAGTGTACACTCATATGCAAATTAACTACTCCCTCCGTCTACGAAAAATAGGTCTATTCCATTATCTCGTTTTGAAAAAATATTAATAAATAGATAAAATGGATAAAAAGAAAAGTAAGAGAGAATAATATAGAGAAGTCTCTTGTCTATATTACTCTCTCTCTCTTATTTCCTTTTTCTCCACTTTAACTATTTATTATCATATTTATAAAATGGGGGATAAAAATGGAATAACCTTATTTTTCGTGGACGGAAGGAGTATTAAGAGCATATATTAAGCTTGATAAATAGGTTTGGGCTTTTTTTTTCTCATTGTCAATTCATAGTTTGTACCTTTAAATTTTATTGAAGCATCCATACATCTTCACATGTTCATATCAAGTATGAGAATTTTTAGTATCGAGAACGTGAAAACATTGTACTACCACTTAAATTAATTATAAAATATTCACACTAGATGTAGATAAAGTATCTCGTTATTTTCTTGGCTTGGCCATTTTACTCTCTAAAAAAATGGAACGAAAATCCCACTATTGGAGAAGATGAAACTTCTATGTGAAGGTCAGTGAGAAGTTGCATGAGCTTTAACAAACCATGACATTACAACAAAAAAGCACTTTGTAATTGGTCAAAAACCAAAATTGATCATTGCCATATTTCACCAGATTTTAAAGCTAATTTAATGTTGTGATAAAGAAGCAATGTTGTTCGATCATAATCATGAGTCTTTGTCTGCTACAAATGGCTTTTTGTGTTAATTTAATCTAACTTTTGTATAAGAAAGAAAAAATTAAATTAAAAAATGCAAGAATTTGCAAGCCCACCAACAAGTTCAATCTTTCCCACAAATTAAAAATAACTTCTATATCAAGCAAATCAATTAAAATGTTTATTTCTAACTACAACGTGTGTTGCAACTGTGGTTTTCAACTAACTGCAAATTATATTGAGTAAGATTGATGAAAAGACCTGATTGAGATATGATGGATTTTGTTCCTCTAACAAACTATTTTCACAAATATTTATTATTAGCAAGCTAATAATAGTACTAATTGTCTATCTTGAGCCTCTTAAAGCTCTTTTAATTTGGTGTTGTGAAAAATGAATCATTTGTTTTTTTCAAGAAAAGAACTTAAGATAACTTGGGGAGAGATTCCAAAAATGATTAGGATAATCATCATTTTTAGAAATGCACATGTTTCACATATTTATGCAATTTGTTATTATTATTTTTGTTTAATCATTCAATTAATCGCTTAATAACCATGAAACTATAGTAGTTGGTGAAATAGTAGTGTAAATGAGTCTAAAATTAATTTCACCATATTATATGGAGTATAAAAAAGTTACTACTCCAAAATTACTCGTTAAAATTTTGAGTTGAACAATAATTGTTCAATTAAAATATAAATTATAGGATGATACATTAATTAAGCTACTTCATCTTGTTATGAATTTTCCCGCCAAATCACATTTAATATTCTGGTTAATTAGTTTGCCGAAAATACCCTTCAATGCAATTGAAGAGCATTCACCATGCAAGGGCACGCGCGTCAAATACAATCAGCTGAGCTCAGAGTATAAATTACGCCATCTTCTTCATCCTCTCCACCACTTCTCAAGTTTCTGCTTCTCTGAAAACCGCTCAATTCTCTCTCTCGCGTAGGAGCAGAAGGTGTTTTGAAGAGCAATTTGAAGCTTGCGCGTGAAGTTTGATTGCTAATCAAGTGAGTTAATCTACACAGTTTCTAGTTCAATTCATCGACGCAATTGAGCGATTAAATTATCCTCGATCGATTAGGTTTAAATTAGATCAATTCTGCAATGCGAAGAACTTTTATGTCATTTTAAATTAGATCGATTCTGCATTGCAGTGCGATGAAATTTTATGTCGCTCGCTTGCATATCACTCAATTAGAGATTTTCCTTCAAATTCAATAAGATTTCATTGATTAATCAGAAGAACTAGTTGCAATTTTTAAATATACAGCTCTCGATTTCAGAAGATTCATGAAATCTCATGTATTTTTGCCTTTTTATGGCGAAGCAGAGCACTGCGCAGAATTCGTATGCACCGCGGCTAGGAACTATGCAGAGAGAAATCTCAATCTCGACCGGAATCTCCACTATGCCTTTCAACGGTGAATTCGATTTCGATCTGAATCCGCTGATGTACTCGTCGATTTTCCCGCCAAATCATTCGTCAGGCTTCGAGAATAACTACCTAAACGACGACGGATCCTCCGATTTCTCTTCCGCTGGGGACGAGAAAGCCCTAGCTCCGTGCTTGCCCCAATTCCAGCAGATGCTGAGTCAGGACCTGACGAACCGCCACCGCATGGTGCTGACGCGCCTCCGCAGCGCGGCGAAGCAGGCGCAGACGCTCCGGCAGGAGAACGTCAATCTGAAAATGGCAAACCTCGATTTGAACAATCGGTTGAATCTTCTGCTCAATTCGCCGCCGCCGTTTCGTGGTGTGGCCGCCGATCCTCTTCCTGGTTTGGAAAATTTAGACGAAAGGATGCGCAAGATGAGCGTGGAAGAGGAGGGGACGAGTGAGAATGAGGCGGTGGCGCAGAGCCCCACTAGCGTGATGGATTCCGGTCAGGGTGGGCTAGGAGAGAAGCGTGTTCATTTGCCAAAGAGCATTTCAGTTCGCTCTAATGGCTATCTCAAGGCGGCGCGGGAGTATGCCAGCAGCAGCGGCAGCGGCAGCGGCGCCGGCCCCAAAGTTGTCAAAGCATTAAACGAAAACAATGGGACGGTAATTTTATTGCTTTAAGTAGTTACAGCACAGTGGTATATGCTAGCTTTCAATTATTATATAATATTGATTTGCATCAAGAAATTGGTGTTTTAGAACAGGAAGTTGTGACTGAGAAAAACTCTTTTATGCCATTCTTGATGATATTTAGCTGATCTCAATCTAATTGACTGAAAAAACTGTGTTTTCCTCTGTTATCTGTGTATCCTGATTCAAGTTTTTGCCATTGATGCAATTGCTAGCCAGTTTTGTTAGGATTCATACTTGTAAGGAGACGTTTACTTTGAGTGATAGGATAGATACATAAAATATCAGAGTACATGTTAAGGCTTACTTAGTCTATTGTTATGCTGTGAATGCAACAAAAGGTGTATGTGCAAGGTCCAAAAATTGTGATGCTAGCCAGTTTTGTTAAGACTCAAACTCTTGTATGCCATTCTTGATGATTTTAGAACTGATCTCAACAAAATTGATCTAATTGACTGAAAAACATAGAGTAGCCCAAATTGTCATTCTTAAAATCAATGGCTTCCTCTGTATATCCTGATTCATTTTTTTGCTTTTGATACTAGCCAGTTTTGTTAGGACTCACATTTTATGGAGACGTTTACTTTGAGAGATACGATAGATTGATAAGACATCGGAATAAAAGGTAGGTTAGGCATATGTCCTCTGTTATGCTGTGAATGCAGCAAAAGGTGTATGTGAAAGGTGATAAGAGGGAGCTGATCTCAACAAAATTGATCTAATTGACTGAGAAAACATAGGAGAATTTATCATTCTTGAAATCAAAATTCCTTCCTCTGTATCTCCAGATTCATGTTTGATGCTAGCCAGTTTGTTAGGATTCAAACTTGTAAGGAGACGTTTACTTCGAGTGATACGATAGCTTGATATAATATATGGTAGATTAGGCTCATTTAGTCCTCTGTTATGCTATGAATGCAGCAAAAGGTGTATGTGAAAGGTGGTAAAAAGGAGCTGATCTTAACAAAATTGATCTAATTGAATGAAAAAGCATAGCAGAGTTATCCCATATTGCCATTCTTGAACTAAGAATGCTTTCCTCTGTATCACCTCATTCATCTTTTGCTATTCATGCTAGCCAGTTTTGTTAGGATTCAAACTTGCAAGAAAACGTTTACTTTGAGTGAAAAATATCGAAATAAATAGTAGTAGTAGTAGTAGTAGTAGTAGATTAAGCTCATTTAGTCTTCTGTTATGCTATGGATGCAGCAAAAGGTATATGTGAAAGGCGGTAAGAAGGAGCAAGCGGTGGAACTCGAAGTGTACAATCAGGGCATGTTCAAGACTGAGCTCTGCAACAAATGGCAACAGACCGGAGCCTGCCCTTACGGAGCTAACTGCCAGTTTGCTCATGGCATTGCTGAACTCCGACCAGTCCTCCGCCACCCTCGTTACAAGACTGAGGTCTGCCGCATGGTCTTGAACGGCGTCCCTTGCCCCTACGGCCATCGCTGCCACTTCCGCCACACTCTCACCGAGGAGGAGGAGCTCGTGAGGGCCATGAATACCAGCACTCTTCAACCTATGAACTACCGGTAACACATCTTCATGTGATTACTCTTTATCTGTGCTTTGCATGAAAGAGAATGGTGTTATGTAGAAGTGGATTCGACGATGTAAGTAAATAAGCATCAAATGTGCTAGTAACATTGAGGCTTCGTTCGCATAGAATTCATGTGTCATCATTTTGAGACTTTTCTTTACGTTTAAATGTCATTATTCATAATAATGCTTTGCCACACTGATCACTTGGTTGAAAACTCATTTTTGCGATGTGTAGTCATCATTCATGCTAACTGTTTGCTGTGTCTTTTATGATATTACTACTATGTTTATGTCATGTATTAGAGTTATATACTTACAATATTAATATACTCCATAATCTAGAATGAAGTACTCCATTAATAGCCCAATAGTTGTAGCAGGCTTATGTTTTTATGGAAAATTGCTTAAAAATCATGAGGTTTGGTCAAGTTTTTGTCTATCTTGCAACTTTAAAAATTCCGCTAAAAAAACTATGAAGTTTTGATATGTTCGCAATTATCTCGTTGAGAAAAAAATGAGGTCATCCTTATGCAATATATCGCGTTTGTTTTTCAACCAGATGACAATGTTTTTTTATTAGTCGGTTAATTCATCGGCGTTGACGTTCATGTATGATTTTCCTGCCCCCATATTAGGTTCATCAAAAAAATCTACCCTGGAATAATTACAGATAAATCTAAACTCGTGATTTTTCAAACTGATTTTGAAAGTTGCAAACGAATACGAATTTGACCAAACACCATCATATTTCCACAACTTCCCCTTTTTTATTGCTCATGTACTATTGTAGTAGTATTGTGCGTGGATACTTATCATATCTTGAGCAGTAAGAATAAGATTAAAATAAATTACAAGGTAGAGATAATGTCATACTATCAAACTTTAGAAATATTGAATGAAACTACTTTCAATTTTCAACACCCCAAAAAAAGGGAAAAGAAACTAAAGGAGTTGCTGCACGACTATCAATCTACAATGGTTGAAATATACATCCAAAAAGTATGTCTAAATTTCTAAATTGCATTTTGTGGGACACCTACATATGCTATCATAGCATATATACATATACCTCCATGAACTTAGCCAAATAGTAGAAGACAATTATAAAGAATATTAGGGACCCACATCTGCCTACACAAAAGACCAAAATTATTACGATTACCCAATCATTTTTTCTATAATTGAATTTACACGAAATGATGCCCATATGATTTACCATGGGTGGGAATGATGGTAGAGTGAAAATGTGTTTCTTTTTATAAAGGGAAAAGTGGTTTACCTATGGCCCCATAAATCCATAATCCTGTAGAGCCGTTTGTCTACATAAATTAACTTCTTTTTATATGGTAACTGTGGAATTATCAAACTTTGTTGAATGGAAACAGAGAAAAAAATGAGTTTTACTACATAAAAAAGCTCTCATTTTTCGACTTCCTATTTTCGAGCACACCATGTACTCGCAAATTATGACAATTTCCCAAGCTAATATGATGCTCACAAATGTACAGAAATTACATTTTCTGATCTCATTTGATATTCCCGACCACTTTAGTGCTCGAAAAAGACTTCTTTTGTAGTGTTTATAAACATAAAACGGAGTGTAAATGGATATAGTACGTAAAATACAATAATTTTGTATTGTAAATGTTTTTCATTTCTGGATTAAATCATTTAAATTGTAACTAATCTTTGCATAGAATCGAATTCATGTACTGAAAATCAGCATTGTAGATTATTTCATGATTCAAAACTTTAGGACATACAAAAGTCAAAAAGTGGCTTGAAAATGTGTGAATAAAATATACTACTACTACAATATTATTTATTAAAATTTATATACTAAAGTTGTTCTAAACGAAAACAAATGTCACAATCGAAACGACTATCCCAAAATGGAAACATGCATGAGAAATATTGGATTATGAATAAGTTTTGTGAGTTCATTTCTACGTTGAAAGTTAGTTCTCTAAACTATTATCCCAACGCTCTTTCAATATCTACTTGTCCAATTTTTTGCATCAAACCAATTTCTCAAAATAGAAAAATAAGAAAATATCTTGAGGAAATAAATGGGTAATTGAGTGAAGTGACAAGTGACAGAATCCCACGACCTATATTGCTATAGATATGGAAAGAATAAAAAAAATGAGAAAATAAAAAGGGTGAGTGGCTTCAAACGGCTAAACACGAGCGGCGTCTCGATGCTCACGCGCCGCTATCTGTCCGGCTATCACCCGACACTGATTAGACACTCTCTAAATTTTATTTTTATTTTCCATTTTCCCAATCTCACATGTATATATTTCATCTTCTAATCATTGGTTTTTGGATTAATTGGAGTGTAATTATAATCGGAATTATTATTCGATTTTTTTTATATAAAAAAAATTGCCATATAACTTTCTTTTTAATTCACCCATAAATTTGTCCCTTTGATTTATAAAGTATGGTCCATATGAGTAGGAATATTCACCAATAAAATGGGCATATTTAACTCACAATATCAACTACTCAATCAATTGTTTTATACTCCCTCCATTTCATAGTAATGGAGGCAAAACTTTTCAGCACGGAGATTAAGAAAAATTGGGTTTGGTGAGTTAAGTAAAGAAAGAATAAAATGGAAAATGAAAAAGGTAGAGAGATGAAGATAGAAAAAAGTAAGAGAGAGTAAGAGCATCCACTATAGGTGGACAACTTTTGGTGGACAACTTTTTTTTTTGTCCATAGCCCCATTTTATTTGTCCACAGCCACAAAAAAAAGTGTCCGCAGCAATAGTGGACACTTTTTAGTGGAAAACTTTCACTTTATTTTTCTTGTTGTATATTTTAATTCAATTACAAATTATCGGACTAAAAATAATTCGAGATAAACGGCTAGTGCAATAAAATTAAAATTGAAAACTAAATTTTCGTCGGATTAAAGTGAGAGGAAAATTACAACGAAAATTTGATCTACGGAAATCACACATGTTGTTCATGCTACGCCGCCTCCCCTACGTGCCCAGATCTCTTCAATCAAATCGACCTGGAGTTGGTCATGTGCTGTGCTCCGGCGTATATCAGCGAAACGTTGGATCAGATATTCATTACTACGTGGTACACCCATCTGTATCGGCGCGGAGGCAACACCGTGACTTGTACTTGCACCATCTTCCGGCGCCCAACGTTCTGCAGCAAATCCTTCATCTTCTATTATCATATTGTGCAATATGATACACGCTACCATGATATCTGCGACATCATCTTCGTGCCACACTCGTGCCGGGCAGCGTAGAATGGCCCATCGCGCTTGGAGCACACCAAAAGCTCGCTCAACATCTTTCCTAGCGGCCTCTTGTTTGCGCGCAAAATATTGTCTCTTCGCTCCAGCCGGTTGCCGAAGTGTCTTGACGAATACGGGCCAACGAGGGTATATTCCATCTGCCAAATAGTATCCCCTGCGATACTGCGTGCCGTTTGCTACAAAACTGATCTCTGGACCTCTCCCCGGCACTCATCATTGAAGATAGGCGACGACTGCAGAACGTTGATGTCGTTGTTCGAACCTGCAACACCAAAATATGCATGCCAGATCCGCAAACGGTAGTCAGCAACGGCTTCGAGGATCATCGACGGATGTTTCTGCTTGAAACCGGTAGTGAACTGGCCTTTCCACGCCACCGGGCAGTTTTTCCACTCCCAATGCATGCAATCAATGCTGCCCATCATCCCGGGGAAACTGTGCACCGCACCGTGCATATCTAGCAGTCTCTGGCACTCATCAGGGGTTGGCTTTCGTAGGAACTCCGGACCAAAGACTTGCCGAATGCCCTTACAAAACTGCCGGAGCACATTTAGACTAGTCGTCTCACCCATCTGTAGGTATTCGTCGAACATATCAGCTGGTCCGGCATAGACAAGCTGCCTAATTGCAGAGGTGCATTTCTGCAAAGTAGACAGACCGATCCGGCCAGTGCAATCACTCCGGAGCGTGAAGCACTCGAACCGGTCCGCCAATGTCGTCGCTATATGGGTAAATAGCGGTCGGGACATTCTGAAACGCCGACGAAAAATCTCAGCCGGGTAACGAGGCTCATCGCTAAAGTAGTCGGCCAGAAGCCGCTCAGCCGCTCCGACATGGTCTCGTGGGATTGTCCGACGATGACGAATCTCACGAGGGATCGCCGCCGCCGCCTCCTCGTCGGCCTCCCTCTGCACCTCTTGAATCAAAGAATCCCATGCTTGATTCCACAAATCATCCATAACTGAAAAGTTTTTAGAGATAGAAAATTTGGATAGAGAGTGAAGAAGTGTGTGGAGAGAAGATGAAAATGGGAGGAATATTTATAAAAAAACAATTATAAATTCGAATTAAAAAAAAAAAGGAAAATCGGCGGACCGCCGCCGCGGCCGTCGCTTTTCTCTCTCCAACGCCCCGTCCTCGCCGCAAAGCCGGCGAACGTCCGTCCGCCCCCGGGGCGGACGCCTTCGCCCCTATAGATCGCCGCGGCTAAGCCGGGAAGGGGGCGGCCGGCGCGGCGGTGCTATAGTGGATGCTCTAAGGAGGTGTGGAAAAATGTATTGACTTTTACTAAAAAGGGAAATGACTCTATTACTATGGAACAGACGGAAATGGAAAAACGTCTCTATTACTATGGAACGGAGGGAGTACTTCACTCCTTCCAGACGGATGTCACATATAATGTTTTGTTCTGTATGTTAAATAGACATATTAATGTAAGAAGAAACTTTTTTTCTAAAAATAAAATTTAACATCTTTTATGGACAAACTAAAAGATAAAGTGCATATCTTGGGACGAATGAGGTATTAGATAAAGAAAAACAATTAGGCTCTAATAAAATTTCATTCCAAAATCAATTCGTGATAAAAGGAATGAACAAATTTGCAAATGCATATAAAAAAAAAGAAAATTCACATTATAAGTACGTATGATTTGCGCAAGAGAGTGGAATTTATCCATAACAATCTTAAATTTTAGGGGTAAAAAACTATTTTTATGTACATCTTGTAATAACAAAATAGGACACTGTATTTTTCATCGAATTACATCAAGTGAAGCACTTTCTAATTGGTGGTTGCAATAATGCACAACTTTTATGATAGCACTCCCATTCGGTGGAAATTAATTAAATAATTAATAAAAGTAGAATGTCTTATATTTCTTTTTCTTTTTCTTTCTTATTAATTAAAAAAAACGACATCAGAATCTCAATTTAGCTGACTTATAGATCGAATTCAGCTTTTGGGTTTCTCACAACTTGATTGACAAATCCCACAATAAAGCGATTTTAACAACTCCCATTCATTAATTCCAGTCTTTTCACTACACTTAAACAGTCTACCTATAGGAAAAATCATCTATAAATGTACAACCGTACACCACCGTATTCTGTCATTTCAATTTATAAAATATTAAATTAAATACTCGAGTACGAGTAGTAACTAGTAATATTTGATTTCAATAAGTCATTGCATAAATATAGGAGTATAATTTACATCTAACACATACACATTACACATATAAATTGCTATACAAAAATAATTGTACATAAAGTCCAGTTACTTTGTTTAGAGTAAATACTTTGTTTTAGTAATGATGATGATTATGTGTGTAAAATAATAAATATAAATAAAACACAAATGTACAATTGGCAATAATAAGGTAATAAAACTCAAAAGTGGTCCATGGTGACTTTTGTCTAGGGTTGAGAGAGATAGATTTAGAAATTCACATATCACGAAAGCAAAGAGAGACAAACCAACCACATCAAGTTCCACTTTTCTTTTCTCACTGCATTAATAATCTCTATAACCCCAAACTCTCCATAAATACTATCTCTATATACGCGTCGAGTTGAATTATTATTAGAATCATATTTATTGTAGTTGTATAAAATAGTAGGCATTATTTTCACTTCTAAGACATGGTAAATGACGAAACTACTTCCAGACAATTAAAAAGAAAGGAACAAATGATAAAATTGTCCAAAAATTATATTTGGAGTCGCGCCATAAGCGAGACATTTTTTTAACACGGAATTATGATAGGGCATGAGTGAATGTTACTCCCTTCTTCCGACATTAAAAGTCTCATTTGAGTTATGCACGAATTTTAAGAAATATAACGAAAAGTGAGTGAAATAGGTGAGCAAAATATGTGATCCACCTACTATTTATAGTAAAAGTGAACAATGACTTCTAATAGCAGATGGATTTAAAATGGTAAATTGAAACTCTTAATGACGGATTGAGGAAGTAACATATAACAAACTTATATATTCCATTATATATATATATTGCAATTAGATAATTATAAAATCATAACCTCATTATATACATTATATATATTTCCTCGTACCCTAAAATGTAAGAACTATTTCATTTTTAGTCTGCCCCTGAAAAATATCAACTTTCTAATTTTAGAAATTCAATTACATTACTAACAATGTAGACCTTATTATTTACTAACACTATTTCTACAATCATTTCTCTATCTCCATTTTATTTTACTAATTATGCATTAAACTCTTATATCCAATCAAATGTTCGTACTTTTTGAGGGATGGCTGAAGTAGTACGTGAGTGTGTGAACAAGTAGCCGGTGAGAAAATTTCAAGGCCTTGTAAATCGTGCTAGTGGACATTTCTACATTTCCCACAAACATGCCCTTAACCCTACTTGGACTACAATCTCAACACCAAATAAATCTCTAGCATTAGTATATACACACTTATATATACACCATAGATTGTGTGTGTGAGAGAGAGAGAAAAAAGAGATAGCGTTTGTCTCTACTCACACACACATCACGCTCAACCTAAAAGCTTGCATTCTTGCCTTTATATACAATTGGATTCTATCATTTCTTACCCTTGCCTTCCATTTCAACCTTCCCTTCTTACAAAAAAAATCAAATTTCTTGCCATTTCTTACCTAAATTCCACTCCCATTTCTTACCTCATTTGCTTTCCACTACAAATTCAGTTAATCAACGACATGATTGGAGGCTCTCGCGGCGGCTACGGCGGCGGACTGCGGCGGAGACGGCGGAGGAGGAGGAGTTGTTTGTAGGCATAAACTAACCGCTGACAAAAATAGCCTTGCAATTCCGCTCTCCCGAATTTCTATCCAGGGGCAAAATCGGAAGATCGCAATTGTTGCATGGCGGGGAATTGAGGGTATCGGTCCGAATTTATTCACTATGTTTTATTTTATTTTATTTTATTTTGGGTATTTTATTATTTTCTTGAAAAATTAGTTGTATTTTGTTTATGTTTAATTTCCACGTTTAGTGTTTGTGATTTGAGATGAGAAATGGGATGTAAGAGATGCATACAAGGTAGCCGAGTTTGGGATGTTTTTAAGTTAAGGTGGAATTTTGGGGTGGATTTTGGAATTATTGGAAAGATGGGGGGTGGATTTGGGGTTTGGGATATTTGGTGCCGGGCATGCATCTCTTACACCTCTCAATGTAAATTTCTCTCTCTTTTATTGGATATCAGAAAAAGTTAAAGTGTTTGTCTTTTGACTTCTCATATTTCACTTTCTCCTTTTGCTTTAATAAGTTAAAAAAATAGTGGAAGGGACAGTTCATCAGATTATTTTGTTTTTGTATTGTAACATATTCTCTGTTGGGTAGCAAAAATTATGTGTTTTAAAGGAAAATATAGTTGGAAGAAGCTAAATCTAGAAATGAAATCGCAATGAGAAGTGCTATAATTGAAAATTTGGGAAAATTAATTATTATAAGGTTGTAAACTTAATACTACAAAATAATTGTAAGATAGGTAACTCCCAATATCTATAGGAAAAATTGAAAAGTATAGTACAAAAAATTTATGATGAACAAAATGACATATTACATTTATATTGGGCTTTAGTGATATTAATTTCAAAGGCCTCACTATATTAAGTTTATAAATGAATCCACCACAGCCCAATAAAGAGATCTGCAAATGGACTTAAAATATTTGAATTTTATCACAATATTGGGCTTTGTTGTCTATTAAAAGTATTTGGGCTTTAAGTGTTATATGAAATGTGGGCTTCTTGTATTTTTTTAATAAATATACTTAATTCGTCCTAATAAAAGTACTAATTTTTAGTTTATGGAGTAGTACCATTTTGCACTGAATTAACAAATTGTATTTTGCATCGAAAGCTTCTTTTTTTAAAAAAAAAAAAAAAAATACGTGTGTAACTTAAATGTTACATTTTTCCAATGAGACGTCCATTGAAAATCACATAGTGGGACGGGAATTATACTCCAATGTTAATAAGACCATTTGTTAGTTATAAAGACCACACATTTGAAATGTAATCAATATTCATTTTCTCCATCTTTTATTTGTAATAGGACCACGCAACTTGAATGTGACATGATTTAGTTCATTTGACCCCTAAATTAAAGCAACTTCGTTTGTGAATCAAAATGCATCTCAACTTTTCGAATGTTAAAGCATCTAATGGACACCACAAGATTAGTATTCTTTTAGTATTTGATCGATCCAAAGCACAATAACATGCAAGTGGAAATAAAAATTAATATTTTATGTTAGGTTCTACTATGGTTATGAGCACAACCATACAAATTAATTATTTTAAATTAGTTCAATCTAACAAGAAGGTGAATGAAAGGAGATGATGTTCATATTAGTTTAGTAAAACAAATAATCGTGAGCTTCAAAAGACATTATTTTCTAGTAGTGGGAGTGCTAGTTTTTCATATATGCAAATAGTCACAAAGAAAAGAGATTAAAAGTAACTCAATAAAATAGTATAACTCGGTGCAAAATAAGTAATTTTAATGATATATTGCTAAAGTTTCCTTTTACTATTTTTTAGAGCTTTTGTATTTTCTTTATCCTCTTTCTTGCGTGTCCATTTTCTTCCTCTTGCTATCTTATGATGCAAATTTACACAAAAATTCAAGGAAAGGAAAATCACGTGACGACAAACTATAACAAAATCACAACCCTAAATAGCGCTAGCTATCACTTTTCCACATTTAAAACAAAATGTATTTAAGAAATGTACTCTAATAAAAATCACCCTCAACCAACATTCCTATTTTTTTTTCCCCATATTTGATTAATCTACAAAAGAATAATTTCATTTCAATATTTTACTATATGGCACATTGGCACATCACTTTTTTTTTTCTCTCCCTCCTTAATTTATTTAACTTTAATACTCTATGTAGTCAATTTTTCATCTCTCCTACTTTTTATTTTAAATTAAAATTCATACTCCTAGCTAACTACCAAAATGATTTATAATGAATTTTTTGCTATCAAGATTTAAATCACATAACATTCAAAAAGGCATTACTATACACATTTTGTCCAACAATAAATGTCTTTTTTAACTATTTCGATTTATCTCAAATGAGTCACATTTAACTTTTGTTACATTCATATAAATTTTTCATTTCACATGTTTATTTGCATTTCTCAAAATTCATACTACTAAAAAAACTTGTAACTGTAAACAAAGAGATAGCTTTAAATGCAATATATTCATGAATTATTTTAAAAATAGGGAAGAGCCATCGACATTCCACGCGACTCTTCAACAAACAAAGACGTAAAAAATAAAAAGAAAATAAAGAAGTCAAAGATCAAAACTACCGTTGCAAAACCACGCCATGACGTCACCGCCCACGCGCCTCCGCGTGCTCTGCACTCGCTCTTCGGTCACAAGCGGCGCGCGGCACAGCGGGCAGCTGAAATTCATTTGACCGAGCCAGCCGTCCAAGCAATTCCTGTGGAACACGTGGCAGCACGCTAACTTGCGCAGGCTCTCCCCCTCCGCGAACCGGTTCAGACACACCACACATTCCGAACCGGACCGGTCACCCGGCCGGTTCGCGTAGGAATGCGCCCGGTTCAGATTCAACTGCTCGCAGAGGAGGATGACTCCGGCCAGACCGGACCCCGCGACGTCGTTTAATGAGCCGATGGAATTGGGGTCAAAGCTGGTGGAGAATACGCCGATTGTGCGCAGGATAGTGGAGAGTAGGGATCGGAGATAACGTACGCTTTTTCCGATTAGGACGACGGCGAGGATGAGGGTGGATTCTGATGACACGTCGGATAGCTGGCTTTGCAAACCCATTTTTGTTGTTTCTATGGGTTTGGGATTTTCATGCAATGGAATGGAGTAGAAGATTTAGGGGAGAGTGTTTTTTTATAGTTTGGGTATAGAGATGATTTTGTGTGTTTGATTGTTTATATAGGGAGTATGTGTATGTAAATGTGTGGTGTATGCATATGTACACAATACTTGTACTATATTGGGTAGGAGAAAATAAGAAAGTAACGAGTGGTGTTTGTATATATACGATACAGTATATATATACTATATGTATGTACATACATAATGCAATATATATCCTTCCGTCCCTGAAATTTTGTCACATTTTTTCATTTCTGTCTGTCCCATAAAATTTGTCACATTTCACTTTTTACCATTTTTATTAGTAGATTTCACATTTCATTAACTTATTCTCACTCATATTTTATTATTAAAGCAATACCATAAAAGTAGGACTCACGTCTTACCAACTTTTTCAACTCATTTTCTATTACATTTTTTAAAATCTGTGCCCGTTAAACTGTGACAAAATTTGAGGGACGAAGGAAATACTATATAGGATGGGAGAAATTAAGTATATGGAGTAGTATATATATGCTAAAAGGGGGAAATTAAGTATATGGAGTAGAATATGCTAAAAAGTTTCTGACATATTTGTGTCTTTGTGATGTCAACTAATATTAATGTATTTTCACTTTGTTTGATTGAGGTTGTTTTTATTCTAAAATTCTTTGCACTTCTATCTATCTGTTCCATGGTACTAAGTGAGGTAGTTCTTTTAAGTACGAATTTTAGGAAAATGATAGTATTATTAATTAATAATTAAAAGGAAGAGATGGTTAAATAAAAAAATAAACAAAGAAGAGAATTTGTAGTACTATATTTTAGTGTTTTTATCAGAATTTAACTATATTTCATTCGAAACATACGGGCTACTCACATGGCGTTTTTCGAATATGTCGAAATTATGCCAATTAAGTCGTACCAAATTTAATTAGTTACACCTAATTAATATTTGGTATCTTGTATTGTGCGAATGGCATGAATTGAGCCGCAACATCAATATGAATGATTGCATCTATTAGAATGAAAATAAACACATTTAAAGTATAAATTTAATAAAAATAAAAGAGAAAATAATTAAAATGTAATTAACAGGTAGAGTGGAATAAAAATAGAAGAGAGAATGTGAGAAAAAATACGATGATATAGAGAAAAATGATGGACCATGTACAAAAATGGAATGAAACTAATTTATAGACATATCAAAAAGCTAAGGACAATTAATCATGGATGTATGAAGTATTTAATTTTATTTTATAAATAAAAGACGTTAAATTGAATCCCAATAATGAGAAATGTCATAATATACCATACATGAGCACATAAGTGAGCACCGTTTTCGTTTAGGTATCGTCAGTATTAGTTTTTTTTTACTTAGGATTTTATTTAATTTTAATACTTAAAAAGGTTGTTGTGGTCATTATTTCTATTAAGTAAAATAATATTCAAAGCTCGAATTGTTTTTTATTTATTGATTGAAGTTATGGAAAAAATGAATAGATAAGGCTTTAATTTTTATGTTATTTGTACATAATAATGTAGAATAAGGGTGATGATAAAATGCAAAACTCTATATATTGTACAAACTCTAAACTTTTGAACATAATGTCAATATATGTCAACACAGTGTACAATTTTAAATATTTTGGCGTAACACAATATCAACATAGTGTCAACAGTTGACATTGTATTGATATTTTTTGTTACTATTATTTTGTCATCTGTTGACATTTTTCAAAGATCCAGATTATAGTTTAGAGTTTGAACAATACTTAATGTTCGTATTTGATTACACTCGTATATATCACATTACTCCAATTATAAGAATGACTGTTTAAAGCTATTTAAAAAATAATTAAGAGTGATATAATGACACGTTGGGCCGGTAACTATAATTGGTTATACAGCGACCAATCTGACTAAACAGGATATGCTAAGATTTCCTCTTCAACTTGTATCAATAAAATAAGTATTGGCACATGAAATCATAAGAGTTTAAGCAAGTAATTGAAAATTAATGATGAAATTTGCGAGGTGACGTGGATGAATTTTGTGATAAGTGAGAAAAATATTTTAAATGTGAATTGATAAATGAGACATCAAAAGTAGCATAAAACACGAGCATGTACCATCTACACCGAAAACTTGAAAGAGTAAAGGTCAAAATTGGTCCTAAACATATGACCATTTTACGTTTTTGGTCTTAAACATTATTTTTTGGATTTTTTGGTCCTGAACATATGGAAATTTGTTCATTTTGATCATCCGTCAACATTTCCGTTAAAAAGTAACGGTCAACAGGTTTAATCCCGATTTTGACCAAATTACACTTTTAATTCTAATTTTTTACTCCCTAATTATTTTTTACCCACCGACAACTTAGAATATTTATAAAAATAATTAGGGAGTGCAAAACTCCAATCGGCGGCGGCGCTGCGGCAGAGGTGCGGTTGGCTATGGAAGACTTGGGCGGTGGCAGCAGCGCGTGGACAAGAATAGAGACCTTCATGCCGCTAAAGCAGCCGCCATTGCCGCAGATAAAGTAGTACCTCCTGGCCTTGTCGAGGAGTATGAATTCCTTGCGCTGCTCCAATTTCCGGTGTCCCCCTCCGTCGTGCAATTATCGTAACCCGTCTGGTTCACCTCAAACACATTGTACTGCATTTTCTGGTACCTAAACGCTGCAACATCTGAAAATAGGATTAATTAATTAAGGAAATAGAAAAGAAGGGGGTGGGGAATTAGTTACAAGTACAGATGAGGTCGCCGACGTAGAAGGTGTGGTTATTGGCCCAGAGGGTGTAGTTGAGGCCGGGGTTCCAGACCTTGTTGGCGCCGACGATGTGGTCGGTGGCGGCGCTGGAGGACACCAGGAGGAGGACCACGGCGGGGGCGAGCTGGAGGAGAGGGGCTGCTGAGCTGGACATTTATAAAAATAATTAGGGAGTAAAAAATCAGATTTAAAAGTTTAATTTGGTCAAAATCGGGATTAAGCCCGTTGACCGTTACTTTTTAACGGAAATGTTGACGGAGGACCAAAATGATCAAATTTCCATATGTTCAGGACCAAAAAATCCACAAAATAATGTTTAGGACCAAAAACGTAAAATGACCATATGTTCAGTACCAATTTTGGCCTTTACTCAACTTGAAATGAATAGGTTCATGCATTCAATTTCAAAACCTACAAAATTGACCCACCTGAAAATGGGCCCATATATTGGCTTGTTAGGCTGAATTTCCAATTGATTTGGCCCAAATATGGTGATCAAACACGGAAAATCGGATTGTTATCGTGTCACACGATAATAATATCATAAGATCAAACACGGACAGTTGAATACGTTTGTGAATGATAGTCTCGAATCTCGATGTTCCTTTGATCGAACTACTACTAGTCATTTTCTTTCTCATTCATCTACATTTTAATAGATTGTTACTGTTACACTTTATTTTTTGCTAATACACAGTATAAAACTAGTAGTCCAACCAAGAATGTTTCATTAATGTGGCAGTGTTTTCAGGAAGGGGCTACTGACTCCATTGTCATCAGGAACTCCAAAGGCCATTGACCATGGAACGGAGCTGCCGACTATTGGGGTCAGTCGGCCCCACCTCCATCCGCCACTAGATCTACAGAATCTATGCTAAGATAAGGGCATCAGAAATATGTACTTACTTATGTTAAAGTCTTGAAGAGAATTTAAAAAAGAAGAGTGAACTACACAAATGGTCCCTGGACTATGGGTTTATCTCGCCCATAGTCCCTGGACTTTAAAAATATCGCCAATAGTCCCTGGACTAAGGGTTTATCTCGAAATTGGTCCTTTTGGCTTTTTTTGGTACGAAAATACCCTTTGATATTATTTTGGGGGGTTTGGGCAATTTGGTCTTTTTACACTTTTAACATTTTAAATCTGATATTATTTTAGTTATGTACTAACTTTGATATTATTTCAAAATTATCATTCTTCTTTCATTATGTTATCCTTCACTGAATTTTTTTTATTTCAATATTAGATTTAATTTTATAAAATTAAATTTAATATTTAGATTTTTAAATATCAATAAATTTTTTAATGAAAACTATTAATTCATGGACACTATAAATATTGATTAAAACTATTAATTTTTGTTATTTAATATAATATTCAATTGAATTGAAGAAGTAAAGAAAAATAATATTAATCATGATGAAAAAATAAGAGTTATTCTATTTAGCCTCCGTTAGGTTGTTATAATTGCTTGTGATTAAATATTATGAAGTTGACTAAAAATTTGATCCTACTTAAAATTTTATATAGGAGTATTTTTGTTGAAATTTTCTAGTAAATTTTGATTGTTTTCAAATTAATAAACAAAAATTATATTAGTCTTACATTAGATGCATATTTATTTCAGAATAAATTGTGTTATATAATCTATTTATAATTAAAGCTATTTAAATATTGATTAAAACTAAGGCGTTGTCATACCTAATTGATTAGGTAGTACTATACACTATCAAATATTGATTATAACTATTAATTTTTGCTATTTAATAATTTTTATAATTAAAAAAATTTATTGATATTTAAAAAATAAAATTTAAAATTTTGTAAAATTAAATCTAATATTGAAATTAAAAAAACAAATTCAGTGAAGGATAACAAAATGGAAGAAGAATGATAATTTTGAAATAATATCAAAGTTAGTACATAACTAAAATAATATCAGATTTAAAATGTTAAAAGTGTAAAAAGACCAAATTGCCCAAACCCCCCAAAATAATATCAAAGGGTATTTTCGTATCAAAAAAAGCCAAAAGGACCAATTTCGAGATAAACCCTTAATCCAGGTACTATTGTCGATATTTTTA
Source organism: Salvia hispanica (assembly GCF_029641045.1). Classification (NCBI taxonomy): domain Eukaryota; kingdom Viridiplantae; phylum Streptophyta; class Magnoliopsida; order Lamiales; family Lamiaceae; genus Salvia; species Salvia hispanica. The sequence goes on from NC_142694.1 coordinate 41,590,165, forward strand.
AAGTCCAGAGACTATGGGTAAACTCATAGTCCAGGGACCATTTGTGTAGTTTACTAAAAAATATGAAGTAGAGATTGGGTTAATGTATGGGCCTCAAATATTAAGAGACAATTGGGCTGAGAATATTTTGAGATAAAGGCTCTCTCCTTTAATAACATTCAAAACTCATAAACAGAAATAAATTATTCTTATACTAGTACCGTAGTACTACCACTTATTAGTAAGCGTTTGTCGTAAAATTTGATAAAATAAGAACTTGCAACTATCCATTTTATAACTTATTTTTTTAATTTTGATTTATGATCTATAAGGAGTATTTGATTATTTTGCATAGTTTAGAAATCAATATATTTAATTTTATATGTAGAATGAATATACGTTGTACGTCTATAAAAAAAAGAGTGAACTACAAAAATGGTCCCTGGACTATGGGTTTATCTCGCCCATAGTCCCTGGACTTTAAAAATATCGCCAGTAGTCCCTGTACTAAGGGTTTATCTCGAAATTGGTCCTTTTGACTTTTTTTGGTACGAAAATACCCTTTGATATTATTTTGGAGGGTTTGGGCAATTTGGTCTTTTTACACTTTTAACATTTTAAATCTGATATTATTTTAGTTATGTACTAACTTTGATATTATTTCAAAATTATCATTCTTCTTCCATTTTGTTATCCTTCACTGAATTTGTTTTTTTATTTTATTTCAATATTAGACTTAATTTTATAAAATTAAATTTAATATTTAGATTTTTAAATATCAATAAATTTTTTTAATGAAAACTATTAATTCATGGACACTATAAATATTGATTAAAACTATTAATTTTTGTTATTTAATATAATATTCAATTGAATTGAAGAGTACAGAAAAATAATATATTAATCATGATGGAAAAATAAGAGTTATTCTATTTAGCCTTCGTTCGGTTGTTATAATTGCTTGTGATTAAATATTATGAAGTTGACTAAAAATTTTATTGATATTTAAAAATTAAAATTTAAAATTTTGTAAAATTAAATCTAATATTGAAATAAAAAAAACAAATTCAGTGAAGGATAACAAAATGGAAGAAGAATGATAATTTTGAAATAATATCAAAGTTAGTACATAACTAAAATAATATCAAATTTAAAATGTTAAAAATGTAAAAAGACCAAATTGCCCAAACCCCCCAAAATAATATCAAAGGGTATTTTCGTACCAAAAAAAGTCAAAAGGACCAATTTCGAGATAAACCCTTAGTCCAGGGATTACTGGCGATATTTTTAAAGTACAGGGACTATGGGCGAGATAAACCCATAGTGCAGGGACCATTTTTGTAGTTCACTCTAAAAAAAATAGTTATATTTTTCTATTGAGTGAACTACAAAATTAGTCCTTGAACTATGCGTTTATCTCGCTAATGAATCCTGGACTTTAAAAATATCTACAGACAACCCTGGATTAAGCGTTTATCTCGAAAATAGTCCTTTTTCACTGTTTCGTGACGAAAATATCCTTTTGGGAGGTTTTGGGGGTTTGGGCAATTTGATCTTTTTACATTTTAAATTTGATATTATTTCAATGATGTACTAAATCTGATATTATTTCAATTATCATTCTTCTTCCCTTTTGTCATCCTTCACTTTGTTTCTTTATTTCAATATTAGGTTTAATTTTTAAAATTAAATTTTAAATTTTAATTTTTAAATATCAACAAATATTTTTAATTATTAAAATTACTATTAAATACTACCTCCGTCCACGAAAATTCGTCCCGGTTTGACCGGGCACGGATTTTAAGAAATGTAATGGAAAGTGAATTGAAAAAGTTAGTGGATTGTGGGTCCTACTTTTAGATATTAGTTTTATAATAAAATGTGAGTAGGAATGAGTTAGTGGAATATGAGGTCCACTACCAAAAATGGTAAAAGTCAAATGAGACAAATTTTGGAGGACGGACGGAAATGGAAAAATGAGACAAATTTTCGTGGACGGAGTTAGTAACAAATTAATAGTTTTAATCAATATTTGATAGTGTCTAATATTTAATCAATAAGGTACGACGACACCTTAGTTTTAATTATAAATAGATCATATAACACGATTTATTCCGAAATAAATCTGCATCTAATGTAAGACTAATATAATTTCCGTTTATTAATTTGAAAACAATCAAAATTAACTAGAAAATTTCAACAAAAATTTTTAATAGTATCAAATTTTTAGTCAACTTCATAATATTTTTAGTCAAATTCTCCTATACATTAGATGCATATTTATTTCGGAATAAATCGTGTTATATGATCTATTTATGATTAGAACTATTAAATATTGATTAAAACTAAGACGTCATCGTACCTTATTGATTAAATATTAGACACTATCAAATATTGATTAAAACTATTAATTTGTTATTTAATAGTAGTTTTAATAATTAAAAAAATTTATTGATATTTAAAAATCAAAATTTAAAATTTAATTTTATAAAATTAATCTAATATTGAAATAAAGAAACAAAGTGAAGGATGAAAAAGGGGAAGAAGAATGATAATTTTGAAATAATATCAAATTTAGTACATCATTGAAATAATATCAGATTTAAAATGTAAAAAGACCAAATTGCCCAAACCCCCAAAGCCTTCCAAAAGGATATTTTCGTCACGAAACAGTGAAAAATGACTATTTTCAAGATAAACGCTTAGTCCAGGGTTATCTGGGAATACTTTTAAAGTTCATGGTTCATTGGCGAGATAAACGCATAGTGCATGAACTATTTTAGTAGTTCACCCTTTTCTTTGTGATCTATCCAAAAAAATATTCTCTGTCACTCTATGATAAGTTTATCTATCAGATAAGATAGGTCTCATTTTCTTTTACAAATTTTATGTTAAAATTTATGCCAATTGCTATTAAAGTTATTATTTTATAAAGAATTGAAATATTAGAAGCTTGTAAGACCATAATAACAAAATTATGAATAAGGCGAAACCAAATATAATTATTATAAATCGATATTTAAGGGAAATTTTTAAAATTTAGAGTAATAATTTAAAATTTATAAAATGTGATCACTCCCAAATGAGCTAAACGCAAAGGAGAATGGCAGTGAAGACCCATTTCCCCGTCTTTGCGCCGCCGCAGCTCCGCCCCCTTCCCCACCGCCCGGCCACCGAAATCCGCTTCTCCCGTTGGAACAACGCCAACGCTCGGCAATTCACCCGCCGCGAGAGGTCTCAGAAGGAAATCGAAGACGAGCTCCGCCTCGAAAAGCGATTCGATTCCGCCCTAACCATCGCCCACAACTACAACCCCGCCCCTCCCCACCCCACCACCTTCAAATCCCCCGGCACCCCTTCCTCCCCCTCCGCCCCTTCCATCCCCGGCAAAAAGTCCAAATACTCAAAACCCCCAAATTCCCACCCCGCCTTCAAAACCCTAGCTAAACCCCGCCTTCTCCCAATCAATCGAAATCGAATTGAAGACGACACCCTAGCTACCAAAACCCCCGATTTCAGAATCGATGACAACGGAATTTCGTACGAGATGCCGGAGGCGCCGTTTTTGTATCAGTATAGCTACACCGAGACGCCGAAGGCGAGGCCGGTGAAGCTGCGGGAGCCGCTGGTGTCGCCGTTTGGGCCGGAGACGATGGCGAGGCCGTGGACGGGGAGGAGGCCGCTGCCGTCGAGTAAGAAGAAGCTGCCGGAGTTTGATTCGTTTAAGCTGCCGCCGCCGCATAAGAAGGGGGTGAAGCCGGTGCAGGCGCCCGGGCCGTTTCTGCCCGGTTCGGGGCCGAAGCATGTGAGGTCTAGAGAGGAGATTCTCGGGGAGCCGCTGACGAAGGAGGAGATTGAGGCGCTTATAGAAAGCTCTAGGAAATCCACACGGCAGTTGAATATGGGTAAAGATTGCATTTTTATTTTATTTTTTTGTTAATTATTAGATTGATAAAACATGAGATTGGGTATTTGAAGGATAAGAAGGTTAAACAAGTTCAAATAAATGAATAGAGAGCATAGCATTGATTAATGTGGGTATCGGCTCGCATTGTGTAGTTTTTGCTTGATTCTAGATGTATGGCTCTTCGTGTATTGTCGATTTTCTGATTTTGAGGGATCAATTGGATGTATGGCTATACATGATGTTCTGGATTCTGATTCTCTTACTTTGTGAATCTTGATGAAGGTCGATTGCATGAGTCTTAGAAGTTGGACAATGTGTTCAGTGACCGTTGTGTTGTTCATCTTCAGGAAGGGATGGCCTAACACACAACATGTTGGACAACATACATGCTCTTTGGAAGCGAAGAAGGGTTTGTAAAATAAAATGCAAGGGTGTATGCACTGTAGATATGGACAATGTGTGCCAACAATTGGAGGTCGGTATGTTCTCCTTGCTCTTCTCTGAACGAACTTACTGATTCGAACATTTGTACACATAAGTTTTGGATTATGCTGTTGTTTTGGGTGTGATCTGAAGGCGTGGAATTAGTGTCCAAGATTTTGCGTTTTTGGTTCACCTCTTGTTAAATTACTAATTTAGCATGAATGGAACTATTATTGACTAAAGAAATATACTACTACTATACTACCCCGTCCTTGAAAAAAATAAAAAATGTTTGAAACAACACAGATTTTAAAGCACAATTGGTAAAGTAAGAGAAAAGAAGAGAAAAATGGATCAAGAGAAAGGAAGATAAAAAGAAGTGGAAGTAGTGATAGTGGATTGTGGGGGGTCCATATCATAAAATAGAAAGTTTCCATTTTTAAGGGATGGCCCAAAAATGGAAATAGCTTCTGCTTGTGCATCACATCAAGTATGCATGTATTTATTCTTCTCTTAGCTATTATTCCAGACAAGCTTTTTATGAGATGAAATCTGTAAAAAACAGGAAAAATCGGGAGGGAAGATTATATACAATAGAGGCGGTGTCATTTACCTTTTCCGAGGCAGAAACTATAACTATAGAACACGACCTCGCTTTCCTCTCATGCTATGGAAACCTGCTGCACCCGTATACCCAAGACTAGTTAAAAGAGTTCCAGAAGGATTGACTTTAGAAGAAGCATCTGATCTACGGAAAAAGGGGCGTGATCTAACACCAATCTGCAAGCTCGGTATGTGAATGCTTTTGGTATTTACTCCATTTTCCTCGTGTGATGAATCTACTGATAATTTATCTGTCTTTTGCAGCAAAAAATGGTGTTTACACTCACCTTGTGGCAAATGTGAGGGAGGCATTTGAAGCGTGTGAACTAGTTCGCATAAACTGCCAAGGTTTGAACCCAAGTGACTACAAAAAAATTGGTGCCAAACTCAAAGTATGTATCTATCTATCTTGTGCAAGTGAGATGATTCAGATCAAAAGAAATATCCACCTTTACATTGATTCTGTATGTTTTCTTTAATGCAGGATCTTGTCCCATGTGTGCTAATATCATTTGAGCATGAACACATACTCATATGGCGAGGGCCGGAGTGGAAGTCCTCGATAGAACCTATTAATAATCTGAGGGTCGCGGAAGAAGTCAAAACTGATACAGCTTCAGAGATACCGCCTGCTCCATCAACAAGTATCCCCAACTCCTTGAGCATCATCGAAGACAAACATGATGATCTTGAAAGCACAATATCTCCAACTTATAACGATGAGAAGCCCCAAGGAGACAGCGTTTTGCCTGAGGCTGGCGTAGAGGAAACTATGTCTTTCGCACCCGAGATCTCTCCAATCACGGTTGATGATAGTTCAGAAGAAGCAGAAGCATGCAGTCAAAGCGAAGTGGAGTTGGATGGTTCAGTGGATAGTATTGCAGCTGTATCAGTGGCTTGTACCGAGGAAATTATACAACTCAGGGAGCAAGCAGTAGAAAAAGGGGTGGCGGTTATGCTGGATCGCGATAGCTTGGATGCTGATATTGTTTTCAAGAAGGCAGTTGCTTTAGCTAAGACTGCTCCGGAGGTCCCTAACTATCGACAGCGCGCTAAGGAGTTACGAGAAGAGAAAAGGAAGCTGCAACAACGTGAGGATTCGGGGGTGAAAGAAGCTCCGGTGGATATAGTAGCACCGAAGTTAACGGTTCGTAGCCGGAGAGGTGAAAGAGTGGCTAAGAAAATGGAGGAAATTAAAGCTGATTATCTTAATGTTGTTCCACAGGGAAACCTCAGAGTAGATGAGCTTGCCAAGTTGCTATCATAGTTTTGATGCAATGGCATAATTTGTATTTAAGAGGCTATGTATTATTCACTTCTATAAAGTGTAGGTTTTTTGGATAGAGGTGTTTACAATGTTACTCACTTCAAAAATAACAAAATTATTATAATAGTTCGTGGTAATAACAAAATAACAAAATTATTATAAAGCCAAACTGTATTTTTCGATGTAAAATCAAAGAAATGAGAATACGCTCTGAAACCCAAGAAATGGCTTCTCTTTCTTTACTGGCGCCATTGACAGCGAGCAAAGCTGCCCTTTCTGTAAACTTGGTGACCGCAGCTTATCACTGGAGCTGACACGGAGTCGAGCATCGTTGATAGGCACGTTGAACGAGCTTGCCTTCTTCTGTATGTGTGACATTGTGTTGCTCTTTGTGACTTGGGTGGAATCAGTCGTCTTCATACAGTCAAGAACCATGGAATTTCTTGGCCTTTTTCTTGCGTGATCAGAGATCGTTGCTTCTGTCGATATTTCCAGTTTGGTGTTATTATACTCAGTAGCTGCTACATCTTCATTCCAAGGCTCACCTGCATCGAACGTGAGTACTTGTGTAGAATCAGTCGTCTTCGTACAGTCAAGAATCATGGAATTTCTTGGTCTTTTTCTTGCATGATCAGAGACCGTAGCTTCTGTCGATTTTCCTGGTTTGGTGTTATAATACTCAGTAGCTGCTACATCTTCTTCATTCCAAGCTTCTACATTGTGTATAAGTTGAATGAGTATAACTAGAAATAGTAATTAAAATGTCACATGGTAGAGACAGTATGAAGGCTCACCTGCATCGAATGTGAGTATTTGGCCATCTTCGTCTATGATTTGTATTTCCTGTACTGGTTCTGTACGTCGGGGACGTTGAAAGGCCATCCTGCTTTGTGGAGTTCTGTAGCTGCCTTGAATCTCCAGTACCTCAAAGTCATTATCAAGCACGAGATGCATCTCACGAGTGCGTTTTTTGATGAGAGTGAAGGCCTCTAATGATGGTGAAGATGTAGAATCAGACATGGGCAACACGGGTAAACTTTTTGCTTTCTCCCGGATGTGGTCGAAGACTGTCTTTGAAGTAATAATCCTGCAGTCATCATCTTCAGTTTCGGCAACCGGATTGTCTGTGAGAATAAGAAACAAGTAAGCATAGGTAGTGAGCTGCTGGAAGACAAGCATGTATGATCAGGAGAAGCAATAGTTAGTTATACCATCTGAATCTTCATCTATAAGTTTGAAGCTGGGCCTGATACGTCAAAAGTTTAAGATCGATTGTTAAGGAAGTCATAGTTTTTATATGGTTATATCAGAAGGGATGAACACGAACATACATGGAAGATGAAATCTCCATCAATTCTTTGGAGGCAGGGAGAGAAGCACGATTATAGCTGTCTTTTACACTGCGAACCTTCTTGGGAACATACGAGGAAATCTCTTTCTGTCTGAATTTAGGAACAACATCTTTTTCTAATGGTGGTGTGACGATAACCTTTTGATGGAGATCAATGCCAACTGCAATAGCATAAAATTATACCAGATGCATACTAGGCCAGCCTTTGAAATAGAAAGCGTGGATTGGAGGAGATGAAAGTAAAGAAGTTACTGATTTCTTCAAATATCAAATCTGCCTTAATCGTCAGTTTTCCTTGCTCGGGGCTTGAATATAACACAGTTGCATGATACGGGCTGCACAGAATCCATAACATCAGGTACGTGAATTTCCATTAGACGGATGTCATGTACCATGTGTCTGAAAAGAAGTTCGTGTTCTACACCGTTGAACGCGAATATGTTTCAGTCACTGGTTTTCTTACCTTGAGAAATCCTCCAACCTGGGGCACCAGAAAAGAGGTTTCAGAAACGAAGAGACAGAATAGGGACCAACGAGCAAAGAGGTGCATTACTGGATGTATCCAAAGCTCTAGCAATCACTGTACCTTATTTTTTCATGAAATAGAATATTGTTGTCATCTTCAACACCAACAATCTGTAAGGAACTATTTCAGTTGCATGACTTTACGAAATTTAGAAGCCTCAATACCAACATTTATACAAGCAAAAAGAACTGTAATTCTGACATATCATATGTAAAGGTCAGTAGTCCTTGCATACCACATCAGCATAATGCTTTTTAGGTGTTGGCGCCACTGGCTCTGATAGCCTGGTTAATGTAACTAGCAGCTTGGACTTCCCTATTCTTTGGACCTCTTCCTCCTTAAGTGTCATCTCAATTTTTGGGGGAAGTAGCAGCAGAGATTCTTTGATATGGTTCCCGAAAGGGTATTTTCGACCAGTCATCAACTCAATCTTTCTTGGGTCAGCCTCGAAGAGGGTATCGAATGATGTTACTCCCATTGAATGCAGTGCCTAGTAAGAATTAGTCAGGTGCACAAAGAATTATATGTCGTTATCTCTTCATAAATGTAAAGGTCAGATATCCAAAGGAATCTCAAGTCGATAGATTAGTAAAGCGACCTTTGCCGTCACCATCCCAATGCCTGGTAATTGTTTCAGCAAGTAAGGGCTGTCATTCCATAATTTCTGATGCAAACATTTGGCTAGAAGAGTGGCACTCAAAGCTCCTTTGTAACTTTTTTTGTACATAAAATACTCTTTCATGCACTTGGCAATCCTTGATCCATTTGAGCATACAGAATTTGTGTCCTACAGGATAAAAGGTTGGTCGTGGTTTAACAATCCTACAGAGAATAATGAAATGGCACACAATCTTAAACTATATGCAAAGGCGGTGAAACCTGAGTCATGGACAAGTCCCGCACTACAGGATCGCCAGTCAAACAGTCATTCACCAGAATAAACATCTTCTCTTCTCTACTTTGGATGCGTTTTTTCCGCTTTCCTCTCTCATCAAGGGCATGAAACCGCAGGCGGCCATCTTTGTCGTTGTTTATGTCATTCAGAAGCTTCTTTTCATTACGCCTCAGTTGTATCCCTTTCATTGTCAAAATGATATACATTAACCAAAATACATAGCTTGAAAATTAGTTTTGAGTATAATAAATAAATACATGCAATTTCTTCTGCCTTGCATATTGTACGGAGTGTCTCATCTACGCTGCAGTTGGCGGGTGCGTCTATAATGTGCTTCATCGTGTTAAACTTCAGATAGTACTTTGTCATCAATTTCCCAGGCTCTGGATACAAGAGAAAGAATCAATGCCTCATACTACATTATAATCTGAAAACTGCAGAAACGATTGATGGCTTACCAAGTGGCTTCAGAAGGAAACCATCATCATCAGTCCAGACCATTTGATACTTTGATAGTTCATTAACCTTTTGAACACAAATTTCTGGCAGAGCATGTAACAAGATGTCAGTGTATGTCTGTATATCACATTTGATATATGGTTATTATGAATCACTTTACCTTGCAAATGCCTCTCAATACGATCACCGGCTGGCCCTTTAATTGAATAATTCTCGGGATTCTGGCCATTGCAAGGAAACTCTCAGAAAGCTATCTAATAAAGGAATACTCAAATGTTTGCGTCTCCTTTTGACAATGAGAACCTGCCTTTTTCATTCTCACATACAAGTATGAGCACTTTATCCATTCAATGGCTCTTGTTATATCTGCTACAGTAGATTGAACTATCTCTGCTGTTAGATGTTCTGTTACACATGGAAGCAATCTGAAGAGAAGTAAACCAGAAAACTGTCAGATGATTCATGTTTAGTGTTGCTTTAGGGTAGAGAGAGATTAGAGGTAAAAAAGCGGCATACTGTGATTCCACCATTTCACATCCACCTAATAAGTTCTCATACAAATGAACCTGAGATGTGATCCAAAAGGGTTATAAGCAAGTTTTTATTCGATATCAGTAATATTTTCATAGTATTGGGAAATTTATACTGTTTCTTTTCTGGTCATGATTATGACCATCCCTGTGTCATCAAATGGAGGACGCCCTGCTCTTCCGCACATCTGCACAAATTAGAGGTGGCTATCATTTCAATATAAAGAGCACTCAGATGTGAAAATCACAATTGCCTAATTTTGTACCCCAAGTTCAGTGTGTTATGTTTACCCTGACCACCTAACAATCAATTCTCAAGAAAAGATCTGATAATCTTAATATTTCTTATAGAATGATTAAAGCAACAGAAATACACCTGGAGTATCATGGAGCGTTCATATTCCATGTACATCCCTTTCTCCTTGTTGCTGGAAAAATATCAAATATTAGAGCACAATTATTTTAAATTCTAATCCGATTCACCTCCAAATATGTAGTTCCTTCATAAGGAGTGGAAGAGTCTGAACCATGTCCACAGAAACAAATAAAAGGAAATTGGATTTCTGATAGTTGGAAAAGATTACTAGTTTTTAGTACTGATCATACATATATACCTTCTTATGATAAGGTATATTAAACTGCATAGTTAGACCTCAATATTAAGCATAAGTTATCCCAGGAATATGCATATCACTCGGTTTGCTGCTGTCCTCCACTCAAATACCTATTAAAACTCATAAATAATTCGAAAATACTTCTAGACGTACAAATACTGTGTTGATTTGATGACGACAGTATGTGCTGGTAGATTTATTCCATGGGCCAGAGTATTCGTGGTGCACAAAATCCGCAGATCACCATTCAGAAAAAGCTCTTCCATAAGATTTCTATCTTTCATAGATAGTCCACCATTATGGTATCCAACTGGAAAGAAACAGCTAGCAGATATTAAATCAACAATCATATCCTAAATTATTTCAGGTATTAATCTTTGTCCAACCTTCCCCAAGCCTGATGTCACATGAAATTAAAAAAGAAAAAGAAAAGGAATGAACTAATACCACCATAGAGTATATAAGATTGCATTTGTTTGTCACTGCATGATAATGATGCTTCTCTTAGTCTCTCCTGCTGTTCTCTGCTTTTGATGAAAGGACTTGAATGGCCAAATGTCATGGCTATTTGAGAGAGGCATTGTGCTGCTTCTTGGGCTCCTTTTCTTGTCGAGCAAAAAACCAAGGCAGATTTTTCTCTTGAATATTGCATTAGGAGATCTGCAAATTAGTGACTTAAGATTACTGTATTACTGGTCTTTAATATGCCACATAAACGAGCTCTCTACAGAAATATCGACTGGATAATCAGTAGGCAGGCATACCAAAGATGTAGTTCTGAAGACGCTGAACAACCAAAACAAAGCATTAATAATTATCAAGAAGTAGAAAGTTGATAAATGATGATTAAAGCTTTTCATGATCATGGGCTATCAAGGGTACCTTTTCAAATAAGAAATCATTTTTAGCTGGTGTGTACCCTGCAAGCAAAAATATTTTTCTACTTTATATCAAGATAAATTATTCAGTCTGATACAAGTATTATTTTTCATAGTATTAATTCTTGAAATTATGATATGCTGCATTGCGTCTACTCTAGTATAAATTGGTGGATAACTAGGAGAACAGTCGGTGGAACTGAGCTTTAGGGAAACTGTGAGTACCAAAAACTTTAGTAGTCAACTTTACAGGTCTCATTTCTTCTCCAAACCTGTGAGAAGGACAGTACCATAAGTTTCATGAGAACAAGCTCTGCCATCAGAGTGCACACTTGACATCTAATAAGATTTAACCATACTTTTTGATTCCCTGAAATGGAACCATAAGCCACTCCGCTGCAAATGTAAATTTTCTGTTATGCCCTACGTTTGAAATAACAGAATGCAAATCATCTTGATGATGTGAATCTCGAAACTACCTAAGTCGTTGATATTTGGTATTGTAGCAGAAACAGCTAGGAAACGAACAAGGGATAAAGGACTTGACTTCATTTCAGGGCTGCAAGCGAGCATTTTAATTCTGCTGACAATAGCTTCTAGAGCTGCTCCTCGGGGATCATTCAGCAGATGAACTTCATCAATTAGCACAAGTGATATATCACTGAAAAAGCTCAAGCCCCCATCCTTTATGCGATAACGAGTCACAGCATCGAATTTCTGCCGGGAGGAAGACCAGATCTAAGCCAGGATGAGGTAACCCAAAGATGGAAAAAAAATCCCCTAATAGCTACCTCAGGAGTTGTAAGAATTATGTCTGCATCCTGCATACTCTTGACGTTGTAATACTCATTGTCACCTGTTAGCTCAAGGCAATTTATTCCCAGTGATCCAAACTTCTGCGTCCAATGCCGGAGCTTCTCTTGTACCAAGGCCTTTGATGGTGCTATATATATCTTCACAACACAATATATTTACACCAGCAAGAAACAAAATGGATGCAAATGAAACAATAACATCAGATGACAGTCAGGATTTTCATATAGCACATTTGTTTCAAAATCATTATACATAATATCAGGTTTGGCTTATGCAAAGAAATGAACAAAGGCTTTCATATTATTCTGTGATTCATATATCAAAACAAAATGGAGTGGCTCTGACAACACTGTTCTCATATGCAACCATGGTAACTTCTTCAAGGATATAAATACACTAATTTTTGTAATAAACAAAACCATCGGAAAACCTACTGTCTTAAGGGTCCCTATGTGATGGTTGAAGCTCCCACCACCAGTGATGGACTTGGAGAGAAGCCTCATAATGCATAACTCAAAGAGTACCGTCTTGCCACTTCCAGTTGGTGCTGAAATGACCATGTTGAAGTCGGAAAGGTAGCATGTGGAAAAGCATTCACTCTGCAGTGAGTTGAAGTATCTGCATGTGTGTCGAAAAAAATACATTAATAAAGAAGCGACCTCGTCTGTTTCAGTCTCAACAGACACTTCTAATGGTACCTGAAATTAAAGGCTGAGCGAAATGGAGCAGGTAAATCGGTCACTGACTTCAATGCATAGCCATCCATGTGTGGAGTCCGGTTCAGATGAACTAAGTACTCAATATGCTAAGCTTACAACCATAAACACCAGGTTATGCAACACATCAGAAAGCAGCAAACAGTGAATAAAAAAATGATTTCACTGCAAATAATTTTAAAATTCACCAGTACTAGTTCGTTATACACTAGATTGCAAAAATATTATCATAATCTACACGAATATAAAGAGAGATAACTGCTGCAGGAACTCGATCTATACCAATACATATAATGTAGAGATAATGAGCAGGAACTGAATCTAGACTAGAAACACAATCAATTCAAACAGAAACAATAAGATCGGAATACTTTAATTGAAGAAAATCAATACCTGCTGAAACACACCACGGCGAGGCCACGAAGCAGGCGGGCGGAAGGACAGCTGGCGAGCGGAAATGCAGCGAGGTATGGCGGTGTATCAGCGAGGCAGGTTGGCGGCAAGGCGGGGCGGTGTCGCGGCGAGTGAGACAGGCGGGGCGGATTTCGCCGGTAAAGGGGAGAGAGAAGTTTTTTGAGGGAAAATGAAATTGGTATGTGTAGACCGTTTTAAATTAGTTTGCGTTTTTATATGTTGTGGTATAGTGATAAATCTAAGCTAAGTTCAAAATTCGACTTCAAATTGTTGACATTGTATAATAGTTTATTCAATCTTTTTATTATTCTTTACTATTCAAATTATTTATGATTTATATTTATGAATGAATTTAATTATTTATAAGAGGTACGTTAAAATGACAACAATTTTTAAAGTAACACCATACCACCATTAATAGTCAATCATTTGTACACGGGGACGAATAATCAACTGCCATGTGACAATCATAAAAAATGCTCAAGGGTAAATTTCTCGGACAGCAATATCCACCATGCTATACAACATTTTTTTTCTCGGCCAGCAATATCCAATAAGCTAGACAACAATTTATAGATTGTTGTGTAGCGTTTATAATATTGTTAGATACGTGATGTCACTGTATTGTCATTTTAACACGAAACTAATTCTTTGATATTCAAGTTTATAATTTATAAACATATTTATATATAAATTACTATACATACTTAAAATTGAGTTGATTTCGATTTCTTCTCCGACATAATATACTGTTCAAGATTTTGGTTCCTATTACTTTTTTCGATGCTTCTCAAAATATTGAAATGTGTACATATATATATTGTCATGCATTGAATTTGGTTATTTAGCAAAAGAGAACATATTGAGTGTGAAAACTTATTATTTCAGTTTTCGTTTGATAATCTCAAATTGATGTGGAAAAACCACTCAAGTAGTGCATCACACGAGGTTAAACACAATGAAATGATTTGAAGCGAAAACAAACATAAATATTCTATAATCAAATGAAGAAGAGGCAACATAGACAGACCATAATTTTTGAGTCATTACACAAGCATTTACTTTTACTCTCACATAAAGGATAAATTCTATAAACCAACATATTATAGTATCATTAGTAAATACTTAGAACAAAGCTTATTCATCAAAAATATCTATATCCATCCTAACAAACCCTCCTACACAAAGCTCACATATATGTTTAGTAGGAGTAGTATTTACCATCTCTTTTACATGAAGTTCCATTTCGTTCTCTCCTTTCCAACACCTAATCATATCATACACATTAAATGTTAGATATTTCATTAAAAACTCATAACCCTTTGTAGTTGTGTAGTTACTGTACCTATATTATAATGATTAGCAACTGAGGGGTACATCAATATCTGTTTTGTCATTTCCAAAAGTATTTCATACTTCATGAACTGATTAAAGTATTATTAATAGAGATTGAATATCACCACACTTGAGAGAGAAAAGTTTCATAACATAGAAAGTTTTAATTTTAAGAGACAACAAAATAGAAATACTTTCTGTTGTTAAAAAACAGATGTACTAATATAAAGCTCTTTGATTCGCTACTACTACCAATTAAGAAGCACTATTTAAAACATAAAGAGAGTAAAAAGAGTTGGATAAATAAAGAATGCTGGTTTTTAATTACATGAATGAACTGCATAGCAGGTAGGACCAATCCAGATTTCTTGCACCTAAATAGTTTTCATTTACACATGTGTGCTTGGATTGCAAAAAACAACAGACAACAAAAAGGATAATTGTTACATGCTGCTGATTATGAATATTTGATTATCCAAGGATGAGAGCATCTAATGTTATACAGCTTCAACAAAACAATGTACAACAAGCTCAGGTAGCAGTTTGCCCCTCCCTCCTCAGCAAGTCCTGCAAACAAACGTTTTAGAACTTGTCATGTTTTGTTCAAGTCCAGATACAAGAAACAGCTTTGCAGTTTTATCAGCGTAAATGATGTTCGTTGAGAGCACCATGATCATGGTATAGCTAACTACGCAACTTCTATTAGACTTTTGAACCTGTGATATCTTTCTCAAAGACAACAATATCACACATGTTCTCATAAACAATCATTCTAACCCTTATGGATAGTTTAAGCCATGTCATAGCATCAGACAACATTAATCTTGTATATCTTGATTCCGATGACACTAATCAATCTATCATATGCAAAAAACTGAAACAGCAGCAGTGCAGGTCACCATGTAGCATTTGTGACCAATTCTCAGTGGTTTTGACAGTGAATGAATTGTTGGGTATTGAGGAGGAAAACAGGACAGTGTTGTCCTTCACGGATAAAACGGGAAGCATTATATAAAAACTAGGGATGTTAGAATACCATTTTGATAGCAGCGACTGACAGGCGTTGCCTTTCTTTCTTCTCATGTTGACACTCTGCACACCAGCTGGAGAAATCTTTTTGATATTTTCGGGATTCTCTAAATACAGAACTGTAGAGTAAAGATATCAGAACTAAGTATGAAATTGCAAGAGCTTTACCTTTACGAAATAATAATAAGCTGACCAGTTTAACCAAATATAAATATATAATGCTTTGATTCAGATCAAACAATTCCGGCAATAGGTGAAGGAAAGCTATCAACATCTCATAGTTAATAGTAGTTCAGGAGTTTTTTTTTTTTTTTTGCTTTGGAAAGTTATAGTGAACAGAATGTTAGCTTCGATCCCGGGATAAAAGTATTGCGTACTTTGAAGTCAAAGGCGCGTCAGACATAAGTGAAAGAGAACTGTAGCCTTACCTTCTACACCATAACACTAAGTTTATCCTCTTTCCTGATGTGGTGGCTCTAGCACCATGCCTATGACGGCCACAATGAAGAACAGCACGCCCCGGGACATGTGAATAGTCAAATATCTCCTACAAAACAGCCAAGACAAACACCTGCTGATGAAGCCTATTTTCAGTTATTACAATCAATCCAGACATGGAATTTTTTACCAATACCATCATCCTATGGAAGTTTTTTATGTTGAAACAGGTGTATTTTAGGAAGTTTTTTATGTTTACCAATAAGGAAGAAACTGCTGCTCGAGCAACTTACCTCAGACTGTGTTTCTGTATTTACATGTTTATCACATCGCACACCACGAAAAAAGAGTTCGCCCCCAGAGAATTGTCTACCCACACAGACATTCAAGGTCACTTCCGAGTCATCCACGTGGAAACCTGTAAATTCCAATTATACACAAATTAAAAACAGCTGAGGAGGGTGCTTTGTGATTACATTGGTAAGAACTTCACAAGGCAATTGCGCATAGGTAATTAAACAATGGTTTGTACTCCAAAAAGAAAGTCATTGTATCGATTTAGCATAATATAATTTCACTGGCAAGGAAATAATAATTACATTCAGGAATGATTAAACATACAAACCATAAAGATGTGAATCAAAAATAAACTTGGATACAATCACTAACCCAGGTCAACATCTCTATCGATCCCATATTCAAGGACAAAACCAT
Organism: Salvia hispanica; assembly: GCF_029641045.1. NCBI lineage: Eukaryota > Viridiplantae > Streptophyta > Magnoliopsida > Lamiales > Lamiaceae > Salvia > Salvia hispanica. The sequence goes on from NC_142694.1 coordinate 41,607,059, forward strand.
GATGAGTATCAAGGTTTGATCCCCCAACCCCAGGAAAGAAAACTGCAACACATTTTTGAGAAGGCTGATTAGTATCAAACTGAGCACCAACAACGATAGATGTATACAGACTTGTGACCGAAAAGCTAACTCACCTTTTGATATAGGCCGTATAAAATCTACCATGAGCTTATCAAGCATGGTTTCCATGCCAAAATCATCAAGAACAACACCATATTTATTCATTGTATTGGGTCTCATGATTCTGAACTTTGTCTCGTGGACCCATTTCTCAAAATTTTCTACCTAAAAAAATTGAAACACTGTAAGAGAATATAAACACTAAACAAGTTGGCATAATAATGTTAAGATGCTGAACAATAGCTGAAATGTGGAAATCACCTCGGCCAACAACATTTCACAGAACCGTGGCTGCAGCATCTCAAATGTAAAAATTCCAGGAGAGGGTTCTGACATTATGTTTCTAAACGCCTGTTCAGTGTTCTCATTTATAGCCTTCAGGAATGAGGGCACAAAAAAGTTCGTCGGATGCATACTATAAAGCTCGAGGTGAAGGCGCTGAGAAGATAAAGATGGTGCAGTTATAGAACGTTTATCCTGGCATAGGATTTCAAATATACAGAAATGATACTAATACTACAGTATACTGTTAACATGTTCTTCCACTTTTCTATCAATTGACAGGCAGACATAGATTAGTTAATTCGTCCCATGAAGAAACAATTCTATCTTTCATTGTTTGAACATGCATGTCCTCCTACACCTCCGGTCGGATGAATGGAGGACCGACCGACCCGGGTTTCACGAGCGTTGGCGGGCTCTCTCTTACGGTCGAGCGACTTCGTACGATTGTAGAGGTCAACCGTTGTATTGCAGCACACTTATCCTATCGGTATAAGCTCAACTATACTGCTCTTATGCACACCTGATAGTTGGATAAACTTGACTAAAATTATTTATTGTAAATGAAAGTTTAAAGAAAAGTATACCTGGTAGTTGGATATAATCTTCTGCCTGTATTCGCGATGCTTCTGAAGCTGTTAAACACAGAAGTAAAATGTCAACAGTGAGTGAGAAATAAGAAAGTATGTCTAGGCTAACTCCTTGTTTACCAATATGGATTGGAACTTAAATCCCAATGCCCTTGATTATTTTAATCATTTTAGCTACTTTTTCCTTGTTTCTTATCTCATTCAAATGAAAATAGTAGTAATACTCAATCATGTAAATCATCAATCATGAAAGTAAACACCCCCTAAGAGCCAACCATTTGCTTATCTAATTAACTGTGCTAAACAAGCTTTTTTCATGTAGCTGGCTTGTTTTCAGTGTTTGCTTGTTGAAACTTGAAAGCATATAGGTTCTCACTGTAAGCAATCATGCAAAATTTTAAGTCCTTAGCAAAATGCTGTTTCCTACACATCCGATTCAAACACTCCCACAATAGAGATTCAACAATATATATATGTATGACAAGTTAAATTTAGACTCCGCATGCATATACACAAATGAACACTGGCACCAACACTAAACGAGGGAGAATGGCGTCAGAGCATTACCCTCACTCGCTCGCTCTCGGGGTAATACCGGCGAAGAATCTCGCGCATGTAATTCACCTTCACATCGCGCGCCTGTTGCAGCAGATTCGGAGGGAGATACCTCTCCAGCGAGCTGAAGATCGAGGGGCTGAATTCGAGGTCCAAATCCTCGTAATTGTCCGGCCTGTGATCCGAATTGGGGTTCAGCCTCAGCCTGTGCGTCAGGTACGTCGGCGGCGCAGCGGAGGCGCCATTTTGCAGCACCTGAACAGTGGAGCCGCCGTTGGCGTGCGCAATTGCTTGATCGGGCCTCCCGTCGGGTGCCCCTGGTTTACGTGCACCGTCGAGAGACATCGAGGATCGATCAGCAAGTGTTTTCCACCGGATTTCTGGAAAATGTGTGGATTGGAAGGAGTAAGTTACGAGCTAGATCGACATTTCTGGAGCTAAGTTAGAGATTTTAGGGTTTTCGTGAGGTGATTGTGCAGGTGGTGTGGTGAAGGGGACGATGAGAGCTAGGGTTTGAGGTATAGTGCAAAATTCCGGGTTGTACGAATTTAATGTACACCCAAGGTACTGTTAAGATTTTACCTTTTTTTTTCCAGTGTGTAGGACCGTAGGAGTACTTTTTATTTTTATTAATAAATTAAATTATAATTATACTTATTTATAGTTTCATTAGTAGTGAGCATTCGGATTCGGGTAGGAATTTTTTTATATACCAAATCGATCTAAATATCCAACTTTCATAGAATATAAATTTAAATTGAATAAAATATAAATTCAAATCTCCATCCTTTTATAACTAAATTTAAATCGATTCCGGAAAAAAATGAAATTTAAATTATATGATCTGAAAATTTCAAATTTATTTAGGGTTTGAAAACTCATTATCCACACAATATTCAAACTTGTAACTATCCTTTTATCGATCTACTACATGTAACTATTTTCGGAAATCATTCCGTCTTCGGAAATAGGGTCTTCAACATATCCCTGACAATGATGACGAAGGCATGGAATGAAATGGAGACAACAAATAAAATACTTCCCCCGTCCCCCAAAATTCGTCACCATTTGATCCGGCACGGATTTTAAGAAATGCAATAGAAAGTGTCTTGAAAAAGTTAGTGGTATGTAGGTCCTACTTTTATATATTACTCCCTCCGTCCAGCAATAGCAGTCCCATTTCTAAAGGGCACGGATTTTAAGAAAGTTTTGGAATGTATAATAAATGGTGTGTTATATTGGAATTTGGGACCCACCTCAATGAAGCCCGCACATAATGAAAATTTTAATTTCAAGCTGCCAATATATTCATGGAAATAAATCAAAAACTGAATTTAAAAAGAACCCTCAAATTAAACAAAATGCCCAGCAGATTCCCATTCAATCTTGGTTTTGGAAATCGACTAAATTGCATTCATAATCTGGAGAAAAAACCAATAACAAAACCAATTTCTAATCAAATTCATAAGAAATCCACACTCTAATTCAAATCCGCTAGGAATCAATTTCGAAAGCCAAGATTAATCAAAACGATACCGAATTCAAATCCAAAAGTAAAACCCGCAGAGAGGCCATAAGAACAGATTTTTCAAGAGCAAATTTTGCAAAATTAACAGCCACTAACAATTACACTCGATGGAACAATTAATTCCACAACGCAAGATATGAATCAACGGGCAGGAAGAAGAGGAAGAGAGAGTGTGAGGCGGCGGCGGGCGATTAGGGTTTGATAGGAGGTGGTGGAGGCGGCGGAAAATAAGGAGGCGGTGGAGACGACAGGCGAGAAGGAGGCGGTGGAGACAACGCGAGAAAGAGGCGGTGGAGACGACGAGCGAGAAGGAGGCGGTGGTGGTGACAGAAGGAGGCGGTGGGCGAGAAGGAGCAATGGAGGCAATAGTGAATTAGGGTTTCGCGTAGGAAGAGGAGGGCAAGAGAATGAGACCGACAATGAGAGAGAGTGAGAGTGAAATTAGATGGGGGTGGGGGGGTGTTTTTTTTATGGCAATTGTGTAAATTAGTGAGAAGGGGGAGGGTAATTAAATTGTCCAAATATGGTAAGTAGAACCGGGACTCCTATTATCGGACGTCCCAAAACGGAAAAACGGGACTCCTACTGTTGGACGGAGGGAGTAGTTTTAAAATAAAATGTGAGTGAGAATGAGTTAGTGGAATGTGAGGTCCATTACTAAAAATGGTAAAAGTCAAAGGTGACAAATTTTCAAGGACGGAGGGAGTGCGATAAAATAATAACCCAATTTTGACTCTCTAAACACACTAAATACCATCTCTTTCTCAGTGACACATTTTTATTTTTATTTTATGTTCCATTCTAATTTTTACATTTATTAAAATAGAAACATTATTATCTCTCCACTCAACTCATACAATATTACAAACTTTATAATAGTCAGTGTCGGATGAGAAATGCTTTTCTTAGTGTGGGACAAAGGGAGCATATAAAATGTTACCTCCGTCCACAAACAATAGACAAAATTTTGAACGACACGAGTTTTAATGCGTAGTAATTGATAAAGTAAGAGAGAGGGAGGTAAAAAGTGATCGAAGTAGTGTTAGTGAAATGTGGAGTCCATATTTAGAATGATATGTATGGCTGGTGGAGTATTTCTGTAAGATTTTTCATTTAAAAATTGATCTAATTTTGGTGGACACTCCAAAAATGATAAAATTAGTCTATTTTTTTTACGAAGATAGTAAGTAAAGAATAGCAAGTTAGTATATGAATCCTTTCGGAACTAAACTCAAAATACTGTCTTGTTCTTATAGGACTGGCCAATTAATGAGTTTGGATCAAGGTTTATTATGTTTGTGTCATTATTGGGTCAGCCCAACATAAACACAACTAAACCTGATCCAAAACCATTTATATTGAAATTATCTCCCTTGCAATACAATTTTCTATTTGCACCCTACATCTATTTTTTATCAGAATTACAAATTGAAGTTTTTCTCTCTAAAGAAGTAATTTCAACAAATAAAAATATTTGTTCACAAGAAAAAAGTTGAAATAATAAAAGTCCGGCTACTCGCCCGACACATGAGTGACCATCACTACTGCGGTGACCGTGTGGATGATGATTTCACAAGAAAAAAGTTGAAATAATACAAGCTCGGCTACTCGCCCGCCACATGAGTGACCATCACCGGAGTGGACACCGTGTGGATGACGATAGTCGTTTTCCATTCCGCACCAATCTAGCCTCACCGAGATGGACCTGAGTCATGCTTGCAAAGCTCTAAATATCTAATTAGTAGAAGTATGTAAATATTGGGAGTTTGGGCAAAAATATTAGGCGAGGGATAGCAACGTAATTTTCAAAGCAACCTGTGAACAGTGACGTTCAACGACCTAGTGGGTTGGTAGATCCGCCGCAGCCTTATTCTCCAATTACAGCTCTTTCCGCCAAAGGGCGGACTCTACAACGTAAAGAAGAAAACAATTCACTCCCCATTTATTAATTAATCACATTAAATTACTCTTAATAATAAGCCCTCGCTCTCTTCCAAATTCTCACTCTCTCCATTTCTCTCTCTCTCTGCCTCTCTCTAACTTGCCGAAAACACGAGTCATGGCTTGCTCCAGTTTTGTGAAATTGAACGCCGCCGCCTCATCGTGGATCGGCGGCCACCAGTCCGTCAACTCGCGCTCAGGATCGGCGCCGAGGTTCTCCAACCGCCGCCTTTCAGTCGTCCGCGCCGGATCGTACACCGATGAGCTCGTCAAAACAGCTGTAAGCGATTCCTCTACCTGCTATTAGCGTTTGATTAATCAATTGAAGTGATGAATTATAGCTGTGGCGGTGTTTTTCTGCATATGAAGTTTTTAATCCGTTAGTGATGTAGGAAACACGCAGAAAATGTATATATGCTTATGTTTTGTGTTCTTAAGTTTTTAATTCTGTCTTAGATAGTTAGATCCAAGGATTATACTGTATTAGCTCCTTTTTGTGGTCATGTTTTAGGAATTATTGAGATATATGATCTGCTGTGTTTTAATTGATTTTCCCTAGATTACTGCTTGATGTATTTTTGTTTGAGAGTTTATCGGAGAATTCGAGATCTGCCGTTGCTGAAATTTGCTAAACATGATCAAGTTATTTTACAATAAAATGCAATTTTTTAATACTATGATTGTCATGATTCACGCTGTTGCACTACGCTATGACTGCTAATAAAGTATAGTTGACTGCAATAGTTGATTATTTTAATATTTTAATATTCTAATATTCTTCCTTTTTTATAATATTATTATTACTACTATTATTTTTATAAAAAGCGGGTAGATGAGGTATGGTCACGTGCTTGCACTACTCATTTGGTTGGTGAGTGTTAGTATGATTCACTAGGCTTGTAGAAGGCGCTGGTAGTAAGCCTGGTGTGTTTGCAACTGTATGTCTGTGCATTCTAGCCGCCTTATATATATTCCATTTGAGAATTATATAATTCATTTTAATTGCGGGGTAAAAACACTATGCACTCTACTAGCAATATTTCCTCACTTGCATTTTGCATATTTAAAAGATGGAAGTTGGAATTGTTCCATAGTTTATGCGGGCTAATGTATATTGGCGGATAGAATGTTTGAAGAAGACACTATGTGATACTATGTACATATTTGTGGTTTATAATATTAAAATAACAGTACAATATTCTATTCTATGTTGGAACAGAAATCAATTGCATCACCAGGACATGGTATCCTTGCAATAGACGAATCAAACGCTACATGCGGTAAGAGGTTGGCGTCCATTGGACTTGACAACACCGAGACGAACAGGCAGGCCTACAGGCAACTCCTTCTGACGACCCCTGGGTTGGGTGATTATATTTCTGGTGCTATTCTCTTTGAAGAGACACTTTACCAGTCGACCACAGATGGAAAGAAGTTTGTGGACTGTTTACGTGATGGGAATATTGTTCCTGGTATTAAAGTTGATAAGGTGAGGATTAGGGTAAAGTTAATTTCATTTCAAGGTTTACTATGCTAATGCTACTCAAATTTTGATCATCCTCATCCGTCATCGACTATAATCATATATCCTTGACTTCCTACACTTATGAGTCCCTGACTTCAATCTAGAATCATGTTATATATTTTCTTCTTACTTAGTTTTTTGGTTCCATTTTGGCAGGGTTTGGTTCCATTGCCAGGATCAAACAATGAATCTTGGTGCCAGGGATTAGACGGACTGGCTTCCAGATCTGCTGAATACTATAAGCAAGGAGCTCGTTTTGCTAAATGGTTTGCTATTTTACAAAAGCTATTTTCTTTCATATATCAAGTGTAACCTTTGACTGACTCAATCACGATACTGCCTTTCTGTGTATTTTAGGAGAACTGTTGTAAGCATTCCTTGTGGTCCTTCTGCTTTAGCTGTTAAAGAAGCAGCTTGGGGTCTTGCTCGTTATGCTGCCATTTCGCAGGTACTACTTTAGATCTCATCGCCTTCCACCCCTTCCTTATCTGACAATTTTCTCATCTTGCTTCTGTACTCTTACAAGTTGTGTATTAAACTTGTTTGTTCATGTTCTAATTTAGGATAACGGGCTCGTGCCTATTGTGGAGCCTGAAATTCTCCTTGACGGAGACCACCCAATCGAGCGGACTCTTGAAGTGGCCGAGAAAGTGTGGGCCGAGGTTTTCTACTACCTAGCTGAGAACAATGTTGTATTCGAAGGGATCCTGCTTAAACCAAGCATGGTAACACCAGGAGCTGAACACAAGCAGAAGTCTTCTCCAGAAACCATTGCCAACCACACTCTCACCATGCTCAGAAGAAGAGTACCCCCTGCCGTCCCAGGAATAATGGTACTTCACATATTTAACGTATAATTCAAAATCGTTCTTCGTCTCTGAGGACTCTGCTTGATCTCCTTGTTTTCTGCTTAGTTCTTGTCAGGAGGGCAATCCGAAGTTGAGGCGACACTGAACCTCAACGCGATGAACCAGAGCCCCAACCCGTGGCACGTGTCCTTCTCGTACGCACGGGCACTGCAGAACTCCGTGCTGAAGGCGTGGCAAGGTCGTCCAGAGAACGTAGAAGCTGCGCAGAAAGCGCTCCTGGTGCGCGCGAAGGCCAACTCCTTGGCACAGCTCGGGAAGTACTCGGCCGAGGGAGAGAACGAGGAAGCTAAGAAGGGAATGTTCGTGAAGGGATACACTTACTAAGGCAGGCAAGAGGGCTCCTTTCTACAGTAGTTTGGGACTTGAGATTGTTGTTGTTATCTTCCGGTGTTGCATTTTGTTCGAGGTGTCGAGGACATGAAAACTTTTTTTTTTTTAAACTCAAAATTCCCCCCTTTGTTGCTCTAAATATAGTGCTTTGAATAATACCAGAAATAAGTCGGGTGACAGAATTCTAATTTTAACCTGATTTAGGGTGGAGTCAGTTATGGCGGTCAAATGTACCATTTTTTTTCGTGAATGTCAAAAGTGGTTGCTAGCGAAGCTTGTCAAGCGCCTGCAGTTTTACGATACCTTATTCTCGTCATGTTTTATTTAAGTGCGTGCAGTTTTACAATACATTATTCTCGTACGGAGTGTGTTGTGACCATGTTGACAACCTGTTGATAACGCTGAAAAGACGCAAGAAAGATCACACACAGTCTTGCATATATTGTGGGATCTTGTAGATATTGCAGAGCCCCAGCTGCTGTGTCTTTCTCCGCTAGCTTCTTGTTGTTCAAGGCTGCCTCGTTATCTCTGTTCCTTTGACTCCAACTGTCGACCGAAATCGGTTGTTCTTTTGCTGCTTGGTTTTGTAGAGCCAACCACAGACGCTTGCTCGTATCAACGTTTGTAGCTGACTCTCAGAGTTGTCACCTTTAGAACTACTCTATGTTGTGTAATAAAGCATCATTTGATGTTGTGTTTTGAAATTCCATGTATTATTACCTTAGTAGTAGTATATGAATTTATATGATGATATTCTCAAATCTTCTATGAACCGTTGTCATTTTAGCAAGTGACGAAGCTAGAAAGGGGCATGGGGACGTAAGGCTCTCAATAATTTCAATGCTTTCTATATGTGTATTGAAATCATGTAAAAATAACATAAAAAATGAGTGGCACAATTGGTTTAGGTTGGAGTCTTGCTTTCCATAGGTTTATCGAACGATTACTTCTAAAAGCCTTTATTCTAGTTTAAATCATTAATAGTAGCATTATAACTAACGAAAAAAATAAATTTATTATACAGTTTATTTAATATTGCGACATCTAGTACTAGTCGTAAGAAATACTATTATTAATAGCAGTTATCGATTCTCATTTTGGTTGAGCTAAACTTCATCAGAAAATTAGCAGATTTTTTTTTTTGCAAAAGTGGGCCATGATGGAGTCCTCCCATTCTCTTTTGATGGGCTTGACAGCCCACTTAGATTTTAGACGAATCAAATTAATGTAATTTTATTATCTAATTATTTTATCTCTGCATTTGATCGTAATATATCTGCATGTGAGCATAACTCAACATTACTGTAAATTGCCAATAGGTTATTACAACTGAAAGAGTTCAAGATTCAAATAAAATACTAAAATGGATTAAATTGTTCTCGAAATGCGACGTTGATCTTGCTGTCGGAATCATGCAATTGATTAGGTAAAATTATTTTGAGAGAAATCGAATATGACTACAAAAATTCAAGACAGCTTGGGAAGGTATGCTCGTCCTTGTCTAAAAGATACCCATTCTTGTCTTTTTCTACTATTCAACTATTGTTTTTATTTTCAACTTTTTTATGCATTATTAGCAAACCATGTACGGGTTTTGGCACCCGAAAAAAACTTGTTAGGATATTCGAGCCCGACCAAATAGACATTCCTAAATGCAGGTGCTCGGGCTGGGGTCGGGTGTAGGCTAAATTGAAAGCTCCGGTTCGAGTAGGGTACCTGAGCCCTATCCAACCGAATAGACACCCCTTATCATTCATATACTACTTTGTTAGGATTACATTGATAAAATAGTACTATTATTGATGTTGAATAAAGTCATAAACATAACATCACTCTAATTAAAAAAATGTGAGACACGAGTCCTTGTTTAGATACTGTGTGTATGTTGGGATGTTTGCCACCATAGTAGTGTCTTACTCACATAGCTAGTGAGGGCTTCTTGTACAAAATTGCTAGTTTTGGTAGTTTTGAGAGGTGGAATCGTAATTAAAGGATTCAAGCTTTTCTTGTTACAGTCCAAAATTATTGATTTTGCCGACTTCACATATTATATATTTATTTTTATATCAACCGTGAGCACTACCACCGGTCCTCCGGCCACCATAGTCATCTCCTCCTTTTGGATTGCACCCCTTGCGAGAAAATCCCCTAACGTTGATCATAGCCATTATTTATATGGAATATCTTTCTATTCATCAGGTATAAAAATCACAACAACCACTTCATAACACCACAATTTCTCTCTCGCGCTTCATCCATGTCCAGTCGTCGCTTGCTTCCAGTTGATAGTGTCGCTTCATTTTGATCATAACAATCAACACGCAAGTCAAATATCAAAGCGACATTTTTCGATTCTCAGTTCGATTTTGGTTCCAGTTCGACATGAAATCATGGTCAAAGTCCGGAACCACCTACCAATGGTCCAAGTATAGGATAATCCCTAATTTTAGGGACCACATTTTTCAGTTGAAATGACACTATGAGGACCCCTCTCCCTTTATAATTATTTATATGTTTGGAGGTGTGAAATGTAATTTGTGGTCGGGGATAGGACAACCCTAATTTTCTTTTAACTATTCCAAATTTCCAATACAACTTGACCTTGGATCTTAGATTTGTGATTCCCATAATATTATAAAGTGGTCAAAATCTTATGAATCAGGAGACCATTAAAAATGGGATTAAATAAGTAGATTAAATATCATGAGTTTTAAATTCCACCAAACACATATAGACCAAGTTATTCATAGTGCAAAACGATAATGAGTAGTTAATATATTCCTCAAAAAGGAAAAAAAAAGGACTTATACATAAAAAGTATTCAAAATGCAGTTAGTACCAATTGATTTTTTTTCCCCTACTTATATATATATATATATATATATATATATATATATCTATTGTCCTTTAATTCTAACATAATGTTCAAGATTGGACATGCAATTAACTTTGTACATGTGATTAGATGTATGTTTTTATTAGGAAATTGATTAGATGTGTGTGGAATCTAACTTCTGCCATTTTGCTATTAACAATAAACATTTTCGAAGACAACTATCCTATCGACATATGTATAGTCGTTAGTCACTACTTTATATGGTCAACCATCTCTATCTTTAATCACATGGGATCAAATTTTTTTCCCAAAATATTGAATTCTATTCTTTTTTCCAAAGATACATGCCTGTTATTTACAGAAGTGGAAAAATATTTTAATTTAAATTATATGATAATATTCGGATTTATGACCTTCTTGTAGTTCTATATTCGCAAAAAAATTATACTGCCTCCAATTTTTATTAAAGGTATTTAAAAATTTATATCTTGATATAATTAATCATTTTGACTATTCTATTGTACCTCTATATTGGTGAATCATTTTGAGAGCTTACTTAATCAATTTGTTCACGAAGAATGTTCAATCATACACTCTCCAATTTAGTTTTTTGGTAGATACCAATAAATAGTGTGCCCCATTCATAACGTATGGGTGTACAAATACACATATGATCATTCTTTATTGAAATTGTACAATTATTGTACCATATATAATTTGTCAAACGTAGAGAAAATATTCCAAAGTAGGTGCAGTTCATTAAATGAAAAACAGAAAATAGGACAGTACCATAATAGGTCGTATATATGTTAATTATTCCCATCATTTATGAAGGTATAGAATTACAATGATTTCTTGAATAAATTGTCACATGAATTGTCCATTATAGAATTAATTATGTTGCATCTCACAAGCATTTTCATACTTCAATAAATATTTATAGGGCCCAACTATTTAGAAAATGAGAGATTTCGATTTTGGATTAAATTGTACTACTACATTTTCTAATATTGAGATTCGTTTCGCATCTCTCTCAGAATATGAGATCGCACAACATGCATTTAAAAATTTTCATTATAGGGATTTTTTTTGCATTCTTCCCCTTTCTTATTCTTAAAATACGTGAAGTGACCAAGTTGCCTCTTGCCATATCTTCTCTTATTCCATCACATGAACACAAGAGTTCTTTCTCTTTCTCTCTCGTTCTTTTCATTTTCTTTCTTTGTTGCAGTAGAGGGGATGAAATTCGGTCCAATTGTTGATTGGAGCAACAAAGAGAGAAGAAGAAAAGAACGAGAGAGAGAAAGAACTCTTGCGTTCATACGTAAAGAATAACAGAAGATAAGGCAAATAGCAGTTTGGCTAGTTCATGTATTTTGTGAGAAAAGAAATAAGAAAAAAAAGAGAAAAAATTTATCTAAAATAACAAATTTGGCTTATCTCAATCTCATATTCTGAAAAATGTGCGAATTGAATTCAAAATACTGAAAGACCGACCAGTTTATTCAAAAAAACTGAAATCTCTCTTATAAAATAAGTTGAATATAATTATAATTAGATGACATTAATTTTGATGTAGTATAACAGAAGAGTGAGTGTTTTCAATATTATTAGGTGGACATATATGATCAGATTAATGTTGAGATAATGTTAGGTAGAAGTACTCTTGACCCTTAGACTTCAGAATTAATATCGAAACAAATTAAATCGAACCACTCCTACTCACATCCTATAAAAATAATCATATGATAGTATTCGGTTCCTCAAAATTAAATTGACTCGAGGTCGATTTATCATTTGGAGAAAAATTTAAAAGGGCAAAATAGTCATTGTACACTAGCATGGTACAATTTGGGGGCAGAAATTAAATGATTAAATCATTTTCCCCTGAAATCATCGAAATGTCTCCACCGTCGTCTCCACAAAACCAGAGACCCCTCAAACATTTTTTAATTAATTCTCTGCAACTATAAATTAACAACCCCAAATGTTCAAACAACGATTCTCTCTCCTTTCTCTCTCTCTCTCTCTCTCTCTCAATTTGGTTTGACCATCAACGCCACCCTGCCGCCATTGAAACACATACAAAAAAGCTCGAGCTCGCACTTTTCCTCTCCTTCTCTCCGAGACTAAGCAATTCGCCAATTCCACAATTTTCTTCCTGATCTCGTATGTTTATTAAACTAATTTGTAATCCAATCACACACACGCGCACACGAGCGGCGGTGTTGAAGTGAGAGTCGCCTTTTTCCGTAAAAGCGAGCACCTTTTCCTTTCTCTCAAATCGATAAACAGTCTATCCATCTGGAATTTCTGATTGGACGGCTCGGATTCCTCCCTGTCTAATCGTGCAGCTGCGATCGCCTCCCAGCCTTCCACTTACGTGAGTAAGAAGGATACAGTAATGCATAAACATTTGATGCGCTTTCTCTCACCAAATCATTTTTTCGCATCATTAATCACTGCATCTAATCATTTCTGCACGCAATCATTGTTTTCGTTATGCATAATTTTCATATTTTCAGCTAAAAATTGAAGATTCATCTTTCTGTTTCTATTCGTGGAGCTGCTTCTCAATCTCGCCGGACGTGACATTCCGGTTTTTTGGTTGATTTGGCGGTGGTTATTTTTGCAATTTTGATTGAGTTTCAGTAAAAATTTGAGCTTCGAGAGTTTTAGATCGGTGTGCTATATTTGGAGATTTGTTGGTGGTTTTGTGTTTTCCTTTTTTCATTTAACTTGCATGCAGTAAAGTGCTTTACCAAATCAATGTTGGGGATTGTTTGCTTGAGTTTGATAGCGACATCATCAATTTTGATTATTAATAAATAAAATACTATATTTATAAAGGGTACAATAATGATGTTGAAAAGTTGGTTTGTTTTGTACAGATAGACTGTTACTGTACTGTGATCCACGCTTTACTGTTTATGGGTTGCAAATGGAATTTAGGGGCTGTTTTTCATGGCTGTTTAAATTGAGATGATTATTTTTGTTGAAGATTGAGACCAACTCTTTTTTTCTGAGCCTCTGAGTAACTTGCTTGGTTCTCATCTTTTCCAGAGAGACTTGTTCCTTACTGTAGTGTATACTAGATCATTTTTATAGAAACGTTTAATTATAGTTTCATTAGTGGTTATACAGAGACTTATACAAATAAAAGTAGTGGTCAAACTTGATAGATGCAAAGTCTGCAAAGCTAGTTGAGTTGCTTAATGGTTCAAATTTTGAATGATTTGGAAAGAAAGGCTGCAAATCCTAGCGAATGGACTTTGCTGTATGGCTCATTGCATATATTTCATTTGGCATATAAAGGTGCTTTTTTGTGTAGTTCTAGACCACTCAACATTGCACAAATGGTGAGAGGTCTGATTCTAAATTGTAATTTGTGATATAATGTTGAACTTTCAGATTTGGCTGTTGGCATCTTGCTATAGTTTGAATTGACCTGCTCCAGAATGGAATCCGATGTCACCTTTTTATTTAGATAAAAATTGATTGGATTAGTTTTAGTTGTTTAGTGGCTGTCTGATGTGTTAAATTCTTTTCTCTTCTTGAGCATCTTAGCATATGCCATTCAGTGGAAACTTTTGATACCACAGTTTATTCGTGCAATTTCTACGTTCTTCTCTTTGTCAAATTCTAAAGTACTCCAGGGATTGAGCTTGAACACCATAGGCCTCGGACATGTGTGTTGTAACTTTCTTGATTTAGCTTTTTTACATTGAGGTACCGCAAGATACTTAAAAAAGAGAGCAAATCAACAATTCAGGATAGGAATACATGAGGTGGCATAGAACGCCCAGTTCCATTCATCAGTTCATCTCTTGAAAAATATTCTGATACCTTTTCTGTATTAAGGAATATCAAGAGAGTAATTTTTCTTCATGGTTTGTCTATCCTGTGCTGCAGTAGGGGCTCTGAGTACTTGCTATTTGGTATGGAAGTGAACAATCAGAGGAGAGGTAAGCGGAAGGATCTTGTCAGCCATCAAAACGGTGGCATGAGCATATCGGTCATTGAAGATGAGCTTGATCCATGGACCGCGTGGGCTTACAAGCCTCGTACTATTACCCTTTTACTTATTGGCGCATGCTTTCTTGTGTAAGTTAATCATCTCAGTTTGTATTTCGTAATTCTGACTGAACATTGATATAAATAGTGGCATGAAATATCAGAGCCTTCCATATTTTTATTTCTTCATATAAATTGCTTTTGTTTATTAGCTTTTCTAATTCTGAAGTATCAGTATCCTGATCTTGGTATTTGAAAATGCTGTGCAGATGGGTAAGTGGAGCGCTTGACCCTGAAAGTAGCTCGGAAGGAGATTCTATAATGTCTGTGAAAAGGTGTGTTGTACAAAACTTCATTATAGTGCATGCAGGATGTTCCTTTGTTTCTCTTTTCGGGTTCTTAAAAACTTCTTCTTGCTGCTTTGATAGGGGTGTGTGGGCAATGATCGCTGTGTATCTCGCTTATAGCTTGCTACAAGCTCCTTCCACGTGAGTTTTAATGTATATATACTGGAATTTCACGTGTTCTTATTCTGTACTTAGATTCAATATCATGGTGTTAGGTAGATTACTAATAGTTTCTCCATTTTCCAACTGTTTGCTTAACTTTGGGTGGATCCCAAATATTTGTAGCATTTGTACATGGTGCATATTTGTTTATTTGTCTCTGTTTTATTTTATTTCAAACTCTTAAATCTTTTTAAATTTTCTTTCCTTTTTGTCAGAGTGCTAATCCGACCACATCCTGCAATTTGGCGTCTTGTTCATGGAATGGCTGTTATTTACCTTGTTGCTTTAACATTTTTACTGTTCCAGGTCAGTGATTATGCAGCCATTTAGATTTTTTTGCCTATTTTAGCTTGAGATTGTGAATTTTTAGACTAATTTTGGGATTTGACTCAAGCTCACTTCTCATACGAATTATGTATAGCATTTAACAGCTGTTTTAGTAAATTCTGATGAATAAACTTATTCCTTTCCTCCAGAGGCGTGATGACGCCAGGCAATTCATGAAATTCCTGCACCCTGATCTTGGTGTTGGTAAAGACCTGATCCAATTCATGTTTTGATTGTCGGAATATATTTTCGTCACCCTTGTTATTATTCAGCAACAGTATTAATTCTAAGCAATTCCTTTGTGTAGAACTTCCGGAAAGATCATATGGTGTCGACTGCAGAATTTATGTCCCTGAAAATCCAGCAAGCAGGTTTAAGAATGTTTATGTATGTTATCTTTATTCTTCTCAAACAATTCTCTCTCTATTGTGACTTCAACTACTAAATGTGCTCTGAAGCTAGACTCATGTGTTCTATTTGTTTCTAGGACACACTTTTTGACGTATTCGTTGTGGCTCATATCCTTGGGTGGTGGGGAAAAGCTATAATGATTCGCAATCAGCCTCTTTTGTGGGTACTTTCAATTGGGTTTGAGTCACTGGAGGTCATATTTACAATTCTTCCTTTTTTCTACTTATCTTCATCAAGTTGAATGCATGTGCCTCTCTTTTCCCCTAATTTCTGAAGTGATTTAATGGTTTTTTCAGCTAACCTTTCGCCACATGTTGCCAAATTTCAATGAATGCTGGTGGGACAGCATTATTCTTGATATATTAATCTGCAATTGGTTTGGTATGGATCGAGTTTTTCTTTCAATTGCAAGATTATTGTTGTGTCCTTTCTCACTGTTAACACCATAATAGTGGCTGGCCTAACAAATTTCTTCCTACCCCTAAACTTCCATCATGCTCTTTACAAAACCCTCAGATCTTAAATGTTTCATTGTCGACTGTCGAACCTCCGTCATGCCGACTTTTTTTATTTCTAACAGGTATTTGGGCCGGCATGCGTACTGTTCGTTACTTTGATGGCAAAACTTACGAGTGGGTTGGTATAAGCAGGCAGCCAAACATCATTAGCAAAGTAAGTTTGTTTGCAATATGTTCTTGTGAACTTAGTTCCATTTTCTATAATTTGCTATGAGGCATGTTCTATATCACTGTTTTAGTTCTATTAATAATATCTAATCCAGTTCCAGATTTATATACATTATATTATTCATATTTGGCTTAGGCAGTAATGTTTTAGGCCAGAGCAGAATTAGCATCTGCCACTGAAACTCATGCAAAATTTAAGTGGATATTTCTCACTAGCCAAAATGGGCATGCTTGCATCCAGTTAGAGAACTTTCTACTTTCTTTCTCTAGAAAGTAGACGCCCTTGATTTACTTATGGGAACTGTGGCTACAAGAGTAATATAACATATTCGTTTTCTCAGGTGAAAAGAACACTTGGCCAATTTACGCCTGCCATGTGGGATAAAGATGAATGGCATCCTTTTCTTGGTCCAATCCGATTCTTACAAGTTCTCAGTCTTTGCATTGTTTTCTTGACTGTGGAACTCAATACCTTCTTTCTGAAGTTCTGTCTCTGGATTCCTCCCCAAAACCCCCTTATTATATATAGGCTGGTTTTCTGGTGGCTCATCGCAATACCAACAATTCGTGAATATAATAACTACTTACAAGACAGGTAGCTCCTCTTTCTTTGAACATTTTGACTGCATAGAGCAATCTTTTTTGGTTTTTGTCACATTTTTGCCTGATTTCTCTACTTCATAGAAAACCTGCAAAAAAAGTTGGAGCCTTTTGCTGGCTTTCCCTTGCTATCTGCATTATAGAGCTTCTCATCTGTATCAAGTTTGGACATGGTTCGGTTTTCTATTCTAATTGTACTTCACTAGCATTTTCGTTTCGAGTTAAACTTTTCTCTCACTACATGCTATGTAAAACCCTTGCAGGCCTATTTCCTCTTGCCATGCCTACATGGTTGGTTATATTTTGGAGTCTAGTCGGACTTGGACTCTTGATATTCTTGGCTGTGTGGTCATGGCATCTACATCAATCTATGAAGAGAAAGAGGCAATAGGTTAGCTCATTTTCAGTTTCTCGTTGTTCATTGAAGGAAATCTTTATTTTTTCTTCTTTTTTTCTCCTTTCATTAGTCACCCTTGTTGTAAATATACTTCTATAGCTGCAATCGTATTCTCTTCTAGGTTATATCTCTAGGTGATCTTATGTAGATTGTAGACAACCTTAATTCTTTTTACTTCAGGCTCGGCCAAATGTGAAATTTTGTTCACTTAAACGTTCCAATAAAAAAAATTCTCTTGTAAGAATCCATATGCTGTTCGAAAATATTTTAGTTATAATATGAATTTGTGTTTTCTGCTCTATTAAAAGCAGCAGAAAAACAAGTTGTTGTCTAGTAGTCTTTGACGAATCTGGTGTTTCCATCTTAGATAACGCAAAACCTACAGAACCTAAGCAAGCTTGGTATTTGAGTCCCTTTATCAGGACAATTATCAGAATTGTAGGAGTATGTAACTCCTATTCAGTCCTAGTCATATTTCATGAATAGAAACAAATACTTTCTTAGTTTGATATATTCAGATGGTGGGGAGTGATCAATTGCTAACTCGTCATTTAATTGCTAACTACAACTAATTTAAGGCCACATAATTTTAAAAAACGTGTGGTCTACAATTTGCCACGTGTAATTTTCATTTTTATTAATTAAATCGAAAAAAATTTAAAAAAACGCCAAATTAGGGTTTTGGATGAAAATGTCAATATAGTGTTTCGAAAATATCAACAAAATGCTTTGAGAATGTCAAAACAAATTTAGGATTGACATTGTATATGCTTTATATTGACATATTATCTTAGCTGTATTGACATTAGCCTGTGTACGAAAAATACGAAAATTCTAGATTTTTTTTTTCAAATTTTGACGTCGGAACATATGCATGTAGTATATCGTTGGAATCCTTATAAAATTATCTTTAATTTGATATATGTTATATGAATTTAAAGTTTTGAGATTTCTTTTAAAAGTTAGTTATAACTAACTTGACATTAATACCCCTATTGATTTTTATTGGAATTAATCGTATAGCCTTATTGACGTTTTTTGTTGATCGTATTGACATTTTGTGGTTAATGATCTAAGCCTTTAATTTGAATATCTAATGGCTATTATTGAATTGTAGTTAACAATTAAGCATTGAGTTAGCAATATAACACTCCCCTTCGGATGGTTACATTTACCAACTTTTCTAACACTTTTGCTTCGTTTTCTCCCCTCGTTCTCATCAAACTTTCGTTCTGTACTCGTGATGTTCTCGTATCATTGTACTACTCTGTTCTTCATGCCTTTACTAGTGAGTAGACATGCATGTGCTAATTTTTTTTATTATGATATTTGATAGTGATCATCAATACAGCAATGAATTACTAATTATCTGTGATCCTTCCTGTACAATTATCTTACAAACACACACACACACACACACACGCACACCTACTATTCAAAAATATTTGCTTATAATAGTTTCATGATTCTTGAGCTGTGTCTGCTTCGCTGCTTGCCCCCAGAAAACACGAGTCTCAGCACTGGCACACTACAACTTATTTGCACACAGTTTTCGTTCCGATTTTCCTCACCAGGTGGGAATACGACACGTTTTAGGTTTATGCTTCTTGACATATATTGACTCATGATCCTGGTGATGGTACTGTATTTTCTTTAAAAACAACTGTTATGATTTCTCATGAAGGGAAGAGTTTAGCACCGTGTTTCTTCTCCCTCCATGTTGTCCTCCCCCTTATGATTTCTTCATTTTTGCTCTCCCCCTTTGTCTGAAGCAGATGAGTGTAACTGAGTAGCTTTTGGTTTATGGCTCCTAACAATCCATTTCCTTGAAGGATTTGTGAGGAAACTGTGTGCCCGTTGAGACCGATGTTCTCGTTGAATTGAGGCTCACACAAAGACTGAACCACATCCGAACTCCCACATTCTTTTCTGTATTCTAGGATTATGTCTGAAAGCTGATGCTTCTCCAAGAACTCATCTGGGATTGTCTGATCAAATTGAAAGAGTTAAGAGTTTTATGAGGATTGTAACCGGGCATAACTAGAGCGAGCTTGCACGTTTTTCGAGCTTTACCTCGAGCATCCATCGGAGGTACTTGACGTTGTTAACATGCTGGTTCATGTCCAGATCACTTCTCTTTGGCTGCAGGAAAGAACATGAGTTCAGTTGCTACACTTGTTTGTTAAGGTGTAAAGTTGAAAGATACCTTCAAGTTTGAGCGCACGTAGCGTGCTTTGTCGTCAAGTTTCTCGATCTTTTCTGGGCTCTCTTCCTCTATGGTGTACTTCTCGATGAACCATGGCGCGATCTCGTCCCTCACCTCATCCGGCATCTTCGAAAGACGCCTCGTCTCCTTGTTCATCATCACCCACGTACTGTTGTTCCACCACACATCATATATTAGTATTCATCGAAACAGATCGATACAGACGCCTTGTCTGCTCATTCATCATACCTTGTTGCTCGTACGAATACGATGCCGGTGGCTTGGCTTCTCAGAAGCCAATCTCTCCTCATCCCGTTCTTCCCCGATGCTCCAACCCATGTGTCAATCTCCATCACCTCTCCCCTGTTTTACGCACACACACTCTATCATCACTGACTGTCTGATGGAATGACGATCTCATGACTGTAACCTAGAGAACTACTAGAGTGACGATTTCATGACTGGAATCGAGATCGAGAGATTACCAGATTGGGAAATGATCAACTTGAACTTGCATTCTTGAAACAACCCAAATGAGGTTATTCCTCATCATTCCATGAGTAGCTCCAAATCCATCGCTCAACAGTCCTGACATCCACACATGATTCAGCGCCGTTTCCTACACCAAAAACATAAGCATTCAGACACATCTCCTCTTTCCTCAAAAACATCGAAAAAGACATAGGAATCTCCAAAAAAACCCAACCATCACAATCACAATCACCTGAAGCAAGTTCAAAAGGCTCTCAATGGTGGCAGTTTTATCTGCCCCAACTTCATAAGATCGAATCACCACCGTCTGCCTGTACCCAAATCCCTCATCCACGATCTCGCCATGCCTATACGGATCCACCATCTGTTTCCTCCTCGGAATATTCTGCCGGAGATGCTCCTCCAACACATCCTCATCCACTCCACCGGTACAAGGCATAGGCATCGCATGATCCTGCCTCAACAACCCCATCTTCGCGGCCGCAAGGCTCTTGCTCCCGTTCACCTTCATGCAGTTGAGCTTCTGCTTGCTCGGCTCTCTGCCTCCGCCTATGTAGACGGCGGTTACGGTCATAATTACATGCCGCAGAACACAAGCCATTTGTTCTGTTTTGCTACAAACAGTGGAAAATGTTGTGGAAAATTTAGTTTCCTTGTTTAGTATGATGGTTATATATGTTGTTGGGCGGATAAGCCTAAAAAATTTAATTATTTTATTAATTAAATACAAAGGAAACGAGAAATAGAGCTTTGTTCTATAATATGGTTGTTTTCGAAGGTGTTTATGTGTCAGTTGATTTATGTTTTTTTGTGGAGCTTTGGCGTCTGTACTTAGCACTAATCGTCAGTGTTGAAATGGACATTCCAATATTCGATTTAATTAATCATTTGCTCTCTCTCTGTTTCTCCTCTAACTTTAGTCATAGAATTCCATCATATGTGTTTTTTCTTTATAAACAAAATGTGTTGTGTTTTTATTAAGCGAAATTTCCATTGATGTTCTTAATGGCCATATATAATTGTGAATATTTGAGGTTAATAGAAAAAAATGATTGTTGGAACTTGGAATCATGTGTGATTATGTTATATTTTTGGAAACCTACTCGAGTTAAATTTCTCAGAACCATCAGTCAATGCTGAATTTTTACTACTATTGTGGCAATATTTGGTGATGTGGATAGCTGTTATTCTAAGGTTAAAGATACTATTGGGCAAGATAAATTATGGAATCCACCAAGTTTACATTTAAAAATGATTCAGATTCCATAGTAATTTCCTTCAACTTTTTGACATTTTCTTGTTCTTCACTCTGACTAATTCCATTAAACCTCCTATTTTCATTTTTCAACAACCACAACACTCATCTAGAAGTTCCTACTCAATTAGTGTACAATTTTAGTCTTTAAGTAGCGAGGTATAGAGTTCAAACCCCACTGTTTTTCTTCCCCGAGGTAAAACATGAGCCGATTATGAGGGCGGGGGTGAGAATTTTGCTATATTTGACATTTATTTGAGAAGAATGTGTGATTTAACCTTACGAATTGGGGATTTTAGTGTATAAATTGAAGAGAATTACACTCAGATTTCATGAGTTATAACACAAGCTATAACTATTTGAAAGACTTGCAAAAATCTTGAATTTTGGTCAAATTATGGTTCGCCCGACAACTTTGAAAACCGAGTATAAAAACCATGAATTCACAGTACATTTTTGCTCAACTTTCCTATGGTCAAATATGTAGTTTTCTATTAGTAATTGATGGCGTGATTGAGTTATGAGTCGGAGTATGTGCTTTGTGAAAATGGGTAAAATTCGCAGCTGATCTCGTCCATATAAAATTTTTCAGATAACAAATCAAATACAAACTGAAATTAGAGATGTGGGAAGATTGAGAAAATGTTAAAATTCATGATTTTTACAACCAATTTTTAAAGTTACGAGACTAATCAGATCTTGAACAAAATTTATGATTTTTTTAATTTGTTTTTTTATAATAATTATTTTTTTAAAAGTGAAAATAATACTATATACTATATCATTGCTTTTTATTTAATGAAAAGCCCAATAGTCAGCCCATTAATGTATTTTATCGATTTTATTAAACAAAGCATATTGAATCCGGATCCGTGTTAATTGACCCATTTTATCGGCCCATTAAAGCTCTGGATTTCATTTGTCGTAAAAAATCACTCAATAAACCCTCAAAATGGAAATTAGCAGCGACGAATTCTACACATAGTGAGTGTGTTTGTGCGCGTATTGGAGATGGGGAAAGCAGCTAGGGAGCAGCTGAATCG
This sequence comes from Salvia hispanica, assembly GCF_029641045.1. Classification (NCBI taxonomy): domain Eukaryota; kingdom Viridiplantae; phylum Streptophyta; class Magnoliopsida; order Lamiales; family Lamiaceae; genus Salvia; species Salvia hispanica. Next base: position 41,629,575 of record NC_142694.1, read on the forward strand.
AGTTCTGAGTGAGCATCTCAGTACCGTACACGAAACATTACAGGCAATTCATCAATTTTCCTTGGATATTTCGTTGAGAATTTTTCAATTTTGATCGAGCGATGTGGTTTTTCCTTGGATCTTCTGTTAATAGATGCATTATGCAGGTATTGGATCAAACGCCGGCCTCTTCTCTTGAGAAAGTGAGCTGGAAAGAGGTCATTCAGATTGGTGAACAAGTCTCCAAACAAGCTACTATGGGTACTCTGTTTCTTTTATGTTGTTTTGTTTGTTCTGCTTAAACCTAATTTTGGATTTATAATTGGAAGATATTTAGGTTTATGTATGCTGCAATTGTATATTTACTTGAATGGAGGATAATATATTGCTCAAATAGGAAGTTTGGTGTTTAATTATATGTAACTAGATAGAATTTCTGAAGTGATTGCCTTAGCTAAGAATCTGTTACTTTCTGCTTGATTTGCAACATCTTTTGACGTTTGATTCTATGTAATTAGCTCAATTTTCTTCGAAGATTACCTTAACTATCCGTTTCCTTCTGCCTTATTCGGAACATCGTTTGACCTCTATGTAAAGCTATATTTCAAGCTATGCATCTTTTACTTTAGTTGTTTGTGAAGAGTTGATAGCTTGGTTGCATCCGTCGGCAATATTTATTCACACGAGTGTGCGAATCGCAATACTAATTATCTGCATTTATATTGCTTTATGTGTAGTTGGAATGCTGTATACTGGAGAAACTCCTGAAATTAAAGCCCTTGAAGAAAATATGACATCATACTTCAATACTCTACAAGGTTTCCTGTTGCTCTCCCATGGAAGTTCAGTCGGTGCTGGTCCCACTCTCTTGTCGTGCATTCATGGTTCTGTAAAGCAAGTCGTTGACAGCAGTTTCATGCTTTTACAGGGAGCTGTGTCCTCCTATGGTACTCCCCCCCCCCTCTCTCTCTCTCACACACACACATATTGAGTTAACTCTTGATTCTATAAGAAATGATGCTTTTGTATTATAGACTTATAGTATGATCTCTTCTCAAGTTAACACAAGAATATACCCATTATTCTAGAGATCAAGAATTCTAAGTAACCTATAAAAGTTGTCTTTTACAAAAAATGCACAGTTTTCCCATGCACGAAAGTTGAATCTTCATGATGGTTTCTAGTACTTGTCTTGGTTGCATTGATTAAAATCGTGATGTGGTATTTCTTGAACGAATTTGCAGGGTCATCATCAAATAAAACCCAGAAACTCGCGATCCCACAGCTCGTAGGTACAGTATGGAATGCTTGCTCTGCCCTAAAGAAGACTCCAGCCACAAACGTCACAGCTATTGGACGAGCAATGACACAAGCCACAGTTTCAATGAAGGATGTGCTTCGTGAGATGAAGGAACTGAAGCTAGCTTCCCCTGATTCAGCAGACGAAGCTTCTGCTCACGACTCTACAAAGGGCAAAGAAAAATCCATCTCTGATGCCGATGATGATGATTCCTTTGACGGAGAGTTGGGCAACGACTTGTCTCCTGAAGAAATGAAAATCGTGCAGTTAACAACCAGCATCGTGTCTGAAACTCTTGCGGTAGTTAAGGAGCTAATTCGGTCCATCACTGGATTGCTTCAGCGGGAAAGTGCAGGTGGTGATGCCATCTCAGTAGATTCTCTGGAGAAACTGCTGAAGCTATGCCGTGAAACCGGAATACAGATTGATGAGCTCGGAGCATGCCTTTACCCACCTCAAGAAATCTCCGTGATCAAGGTGGCTCTGGAGAAGATCTCGAGCTTCAGCGATGAATCGGAGACTGAGCTTCGGAATCTTAAGGGCTTCACAGAAGATTTTGGCAAAGCTTGCACCGGTTTGAGAAGCTCGTTAAGACAATTGGAAAACGAACTAGGTTGCTCTAAAGTAGGTGATATTGTCCCAAAATTGGAAAATCTTGCTGTGAGCAGTTGATCAAATCGATTACATGATCAAACTACCTCAAAATTATCATGAATTAGTCTTATATTATTCTCTCTGTCAAAGCTATTGAAGAAAAGCATCTGTAGATTTCTAAAATTTCATTAATTTTGCATATCGAGCTTTAAAATATGTTTGAGAATTACAACTCATTGATTTGTTCTGATTAGCAACCGACTAAGATTTCAGCATTGGTTTGAGCATAACTTGATCAACCAAAATGTAACATTGTATGTAGTGAAACGACGTCACATTTGTTGTTACGTATACAGATTTTAAAGCCGGTATGCATATTCTATGATTCAACCCAAAGAATCTTTATACAAGAACATCGCCAGAAACACCAAAAAGGGTTCGATTCTAACAATTTATCGACCAAGGACCTTGACCATCGTTGCGCCTCCAAGATAGAGACCCATAAGAGGGCCGGCGAGGAGCATCTGAGTTAAAGGATCGGTCGAGGGAGTGAGCACAGCAGCAGCAACCACTGAGCCAACCACCACATATCTCCATATAGACAGCATTTGTGCTGAAGAAACCAAACCCACTTGCCCAAGGAGGAGTTGTATAACAGGGACCTGAAAATCATTCCACAAATGCAAATTTATGAAAACAGACAAAACAACAAATAAATGAGAAAAAAAGTTACAAAATTGACATAAAGAATGAGAGGAAACCTGGAATGACAAGCCTGTGCTGAACATGAGCACAAGCACAAACTCAAAGTACTGATCAATTGACCACAGAGACTCAACCGCCCCATCGGAGTAGTTAATGAAGAACGTCAGAGCGGCTGGAGTGAGAACGAGGTAGGAGAAGACAATGCCTGCGTAGAAGAGGACAGACGAGCCTAGGACAATCGGCCCAAGAAATCTTCTCTCTGCCACTGTTAGACCTGGAAGAACGAAAGCTATGATCTCGTAGAGAATCACAGGGATCCCCAACAGAAGGCCACAGTATCCAGAAACCTGCAAAGATTAAGTCCAAAAAATACGCTAATCAGTCCCATCTGAGTAAAAACTCTCAACTATCAAAACTCATGAATGAAACAGTGATCACATCATTTCTATCACAAACTAACACATAACACAAGAAGTGCCCCAACAGAGTTTGAAGAGCAGGAGAATGAACACAACGAGCTACAAAAATTAAAGAACATCGGTTGTCATACTGAAATTAAACCAATCAAAGGATACGAGGACACAAGCAAACCTTAAGAGATGTGAAGAAAAATTCTCCAGGAGCAAGCTGTAGAAAACGAACGCCTTGTGCACTCATCGGACCTTCAAGGAGCAAGATGAGATCCTTTGAAAAGGCAAAACAACCAACAATGGCAGCCCCCACAGCCAAAACTGAGACAAAAACTCTCTGCCTCAGCTCATCTAAATGGTCGTATATACTCATTTCTACGTCGTCTGGGAGAAGCTCTTTGCTCGGATAAAGAATGTCGTAGATGGAATTTCCTCCATCATCTAACTTGTTGTTTAAGAAAGGATTTTCTTCTGCTTCATTGCTGGAGTCTGCAATTACATAGATAAATCATAAATTCATATACTAATCCAGCTTGTGCTTTAGATACTCGATAAAAATATGCAGTGATGTAATCATCTCTATCAAATCGACAGAACTTTTCTCCAATTATTAATGGATTAAATCATACTAACAAATTGCATAATCATAATTCATATACACAGGAAGAAAGAGATCCGATGATCAAACATCCAAACTGTAAAAAATAGCTAAATATTCAAGTTCTAACTGATTGAATTTTGACTCAAAAACCTAAATCAGAAGCTGGTAACATCCATTACTCAAATCAACTACTATTACCAATTCATATTGAATCTATGAAATTAAACAGAAAAAATAGAAACTCGAAATAAGAGTTTCTACGCACCATTGAAATTGCTGGTTGTAACGATTTCTTGTTGTTTTTGCGTCGCATCTTCAACGGCAGAACAAGACAGTCTGCTGAATCGCTTCCTAGTTGAGAAGCTCCGAGAATTAGGCGGTGTCTGCTTGATGTGCGACAGAGTTGTAGAGAGAGAAAACGAGTTCAAGCATTTGAAATCGAGCGCGGTCGCCATTGTTGGAGGTGGAAGCAGAAACAGAAGCTGGATTTTGGAGAAGATGATTGGTTGTAGTTTGCTTAGGCGGTGATAATTTTCAGTTCATGCTGGCGCAGGACAAGGCGCGTTTTAGTTGAGTAGCACATGGATTTGCTATCGTGCGCTTCCATTTTTTAATGCCTAAATGGTTTCGGTTCGGGTGAAATAAACCGTTTTCGTTTAACCGATTTTATTTTTCGCTTTCTGTTTTTAATAGCAATGCTCATTTTTATCCAATTGAATAAATTCATCTCGAAATTGGCTCATTTTTTGAACTTATGGAAATGAAAGGGTGATGAGTTTTGAATTCTAAACCTTTGAATTTACATACTCCTACCAACAAATTATTTATTTATCAATCTAAATAAATCTAATTTGAAATCAGCTTATTTGTTGAACCTTGTGTAGAAAAGGGATGGGGTATAAAGTTTAAACACTACCTAGATAAGTTTTATGGTTTTATAGATAGTGCTTGTTAAACACATAATTCACTTTTTTCTTACTACTCACTCCGTCCGCGAATAGGAGTTCCATTTTGGTTCGTCCAGGAATAGTAGCCACGGTCTATAATTACCACAAATGATAAAGAGGTCCACGTTCCACTAACTAATTCCACTCATATAGTATTATTTAAAACTAATAGGTAAATGTGAGACTTATATTCCACTAACTTTTTTTTACTCACTTTTCTTAATATTTCTTAAAACTCGTGATAGAAAGAAATGAGACTCTATTCATGGACTGAAGGAGTAGTTTTTATGGTTTAGTGTTCCATGTTGGAAATAGGAGTAGGGGAATCACTAAAAGTGAAGGACACTAACAAGAAAATGTCAAAAGTGGAAGGAAATTACTATGGAATCCATTTCATTTTAAAAATTGAAAAGCAATGTGAACAAGGTGGATTCCAAGTTAATTATCGCGGCCAATAGAATCTGTAACCATTGCATATCAGCTATCCACATCACCAAATATTGCCATAATGGTAGCATTTGGCGGATAGACCTGTGAAATTTATCCGCGAGAAAGTTTTGACATGATTCTCACAATCATTTTTTCTTTTAACCTCAAATGTTCAGTCATATATGACCATTAAGAACGTCAACAAGAATTTCGCTTACTATAGTATGGTATTTTTACAAAATTTCTACTAAGAATCTTTCTTGAAAACATCACACATTTTGTTTATAAAGAAAAAAATGCATATAATGGAATCCTCCCTTCTATTTTGATATAGCCTTCTTAAAATCCAATGATGGAAAGAAAGTGAGGGATAATCAAGTCGTTTCAAACTTTAAACTTCTCGTAAAAGATACAAAAACAACAATTAATCAAACTTGATAATTAAAAGATACCTAAACCCTAAACTGAATACAACTCAGTTGATAAGACGCTTTTTTCCAATCAGTAGTTAATGAGTCGAATGACCTAATCCGTATAAGTATGCTGTGTAAGTTGTTGTAACTCAAAGTAAAAAGTGGTCACTAAATGAGTGTGGTTTGCCAGGAAGTAATCACTCAAAAAAAGAAAAGTTATGAAAAACCTTAACACCCCATTCCCGCTTCATAATAATAGTTCCTAATTCATCCTGTGATGACTCAAACATCTAACTTATTGAAAGGAGAAACGTCTTGCTAACTAAACTGCATTCTCTCCATCTCAGCTTGACTCAAAAACACAACAAAGTTCAGTAGACAGAAAAGAAAAAACTTGAATGAAACTAACAGAAACAGACGCAAAATGCAGTTTCATGCAACCGAAAACGCCAAAACCCCCCAAATTTAGAGGAGAAAAAGAGAGTAGCTCATGATTAATTAAATAAAAACTAAACTAATTAAATGAAATGTTTATATGTCCATTTCAACACTGACGATTACAGCAAAGTACAGACGCCAAAGCTCCAAAAAAAAAAACATAAATCAACTGACACAAACAACTTCGAAAACAACCATATTTTAGAACAAAGCTCTATTCCTCGTTCCCTTCTTTTTAAATTAATTTAAAAATAAAGGCTTTAGTCTTTTCCGCCCCACACCTTATAGGCTTATATAACCGTCACACTAAACTAGGAAACTAAATTTCCACAACATTTTCCCACTGTTTGTAGCAAAACAGAACAAATGGCTTGTGTTCTGCGGCATGTAATTATGACCGTAACCGCCGTCTACATAGGTGGAGGCGGAGAGCCGAGCAAGCAGAAGCTCAACTGCGTGAAGGTGAACGGGAGCAAGAGCTTCACGGCCGCGAAGATGGGCGTTTTAAGGCAGGACCACGCGATGCCTATGCCTTGTACCGGTGGAGTGGATGAAGACGTGTTGGAGGAGCATCTCCGGCAGAATATTCCGAGGAGGAAGCAGATGGTGGATCCGTATCGGCACGGGGAGATGGTGGAGGAGGGAGTTGGGTACAGGCAGACTGTGGTGATTCGGTCTTATGAAGTTGGGGCAGATAAGACTGCCACCATTGAGAGCCTTTTGAACTTGCTTCAGGTGATTGTGATTGTGATGGTTGGGGTTTTGTTGGAGATTCCTATGTTTTTGAGGAAAGAGGAGATGTGTCTGAATGCTTATGTTTTTTGGTGTAGGAAACGGCGCTGAATCATGTGTGGATGTCAGGACTGTTGAGCGATGGATTTGGAGCTACTCATGGAATGATGAGGAATAACCTCATTTGGGTTGTTTCAAGAATGCAAGTTCAAGTTGATCATTTCCCAATCTGGTAATCTCTCGATCTCGATTCCAGTCATGAAATCGTCACTCTAGTAGTTCTCTAGATTACATTCATGAGATCGTCATTCCATCGAACAGTCACTGATGATAGAGTGTGTGCGTAAAACAGGGGAGAGGTGATGGAGATCGACACATGGGTTGGAGCATCGGGCAAGAACGGGATGAGGAGAGATTGGCTTCTGAGAAGCCAAGTCACCGGGATTGTATTCATCCGTGCAACGAGGTACGATGAGCGAACAAACGAGGCGTCTGTTTTGATTTGTTTCAATCTATTTCGATGCATACTAAGATGATATGTGATGTGTGGTGGAACAATAGTACGTGGGTGATGATGAACAAGGAGACTAGGCGTCTGTCGAAGATGCCGGATGAGGTGAGGGACGAGATTGCGCCATGGTTCATCGAGAAGTACGCCATAGAGGAAGAGAGCCCGGAAAAGATCGAGAAACTTGACAACAAAGCGCGCTATGTGCACTCGAACTTGAAGGTTTCTTTCAACTTACACCTTAACAAACAAGTGTAGCAACTGAACTCATGTTCTTTCCCGCAGCCAAAGAGAAGTGATCTGGACATGAACCAGCATGTTAACAACGTCAAGTACCTCCGATGGATGCTCGAGGTAAAGCTCAAAAAACGTGCAAGCTCGCTCTAGTTATGCCCAGTTACAATCCTCATAAAACTCTTAACTCTTTCAATTTGATCAGACAATCCCAGATGAGTTCTTGGAGAAGCATCAGCTGTCAGAGATGGTCCTAGAATACAGAAAAGAATGTGGGAGTTCGGATGTGGTTCAGTCTCTGTGTGAGCCTCAATTCAACGAAAACATCGGTGTCAATGGGCACTCAGTGTCATCACAATTCCTTCAAGGTAATGGATTGTTAGGAGCCATAAACCAGAGGCCACTCAGTTACACTCATCTGCTCCAGACAAAGGGGGAGAGCAAAAATGAAGAAATCGTGAGGGCAAGAACAACATGGAGGGAGAAGAAACACAGTGCTAAACCGTTCCCTTCATGAGTAATCATCACAACTTTTTTTCAAAAACATTTCAGGATCATCACCAGGATCATAAGTCAATATATGTCAAGAAGCATAAACCTAAAACCCATCGTATTCCCGCCTGGTGAGGAATATTGAAATGAAAACCGCGTGCAAATAAGTGTAGCGTGACATTGCTGAGACTGAAGTTATATGGGGGCAAGCAGCAAAGCAGACATAGCTCAAGAATCATGGAAGTAATACAAGCAGTATGTGTGTATGTGTTTATCATACTAGTGCAGTAAAGATCACAGAAATTTGTAATTAATTGTTGTATTGGTGATCACTGTCAAATATGAGTAAACAAACAAATTTAGCACATAGATGTCTGCTCACTATTAAAGCCATGGGGAACAGCATAGTTCAATGATACAAGAACATCACAAGTAGACAATGAAAGGTTAGATGGGAACGTAGGGGTAAAAATGAAGCTATAAGTGATAGAAAAGTTGGTAGACGTAAACATTAGTATATCAAACTAAGAAAATATTTGTTTATATTCATGAAATATGACTAGGACAGCTTAGAGTTTTGTAATACAATTCTGATATTTAGACTGAAGACGGGGACTCAAATACCAAGCTGTTCCCCTAGGTTCTGTAGCTTTTGTGAATATCTTAGATGGAATCACCGGCTTCATCATAGACTACTAGACAAAAATGGGTTTTCTGCTGTTTTTAATAAAGCAGAGAACACGATTTCATATTATAACCAAAAGTATTTTCTAATAGAGTATGGATACTTACACGTAGGTTGATAATGTAATCGAATTGATTAGCTGCTCACGACAAGATTCTCCAATTTTGGGACAAGATCACCAACGTTAGAACAACCTATTTCAGTTCCCAATAGTCTCAATGAGCTTCTCAAACTGGTGCAAGCTTTACCGAAGTCTTCTGTAAAGCCTTTAAGGTTCCGAAGCTCCGTCTCAGTTTCATTGCTGAAGCGCGAGATCTTCTCAAGAGCCACCTTGATATCAGAGATTTCTTGTGGCGGGTAAAGGCATGCTCCGAGCTCATCAATCTGTACTCCAGTTTCTTGGCATAGCTTCAGCAGTTTCTCTAGAGAATCTACTGAGATGGCGCCATCACCTGCACTTTCCTGCTGAAGTAATACAGTGATGTATCGAATTAGTTCCTTAACTACCGCGAGAGTTTCAGACACAATGCTGGTTGTCAAATGCACGATTTTCATCTCTTCAGGAGACAAGTCGTTGCCCAACTCTTCGTCAAAGGAATCATCATCATCATCATCAGAGATGGATTTGCCTTCGCCTTTTGTAGAGTCATGAATAGAAGCTTCGTCCGCTGAATCAGATGATGCTGGCTTCAGTTCCTTCATCTCGCGAAGCACATCCTTCATTGAAACTGCGGCTTGTTTCATTGCTCGTCCAATAGCTGTAACGTTAGTGACTGGAGTCTTCTTCAGGGCAGAGCAAGCGTTCCATACTGCGCCTACGAGCTGTGGGATCGTGAGTTTCTGGGTTTTATTTGATGATGACCCTGTAAATCAAGAATACCTCATCATGATTCTAATCAATTCCACCTAGAAAAGTATGGAGTACTAAAATCCATCATGAAGCTTCAACTTCCTGACACGAGAAAACTGTGCACTTCTTTATATATATGCATCATATTAAGAAAAGTTAAAGCATCATTTCTTACAGAATCAAGATGGAGCTATCTCAACATGTGTGTGTGTGTGAGAGAGAGAGAGTACCATAGGAGGACACAGCTCCCTGTAATAGCATGAAACTGCTGTCAACGACTTGCTTTACAGATCCATGAATGCACGACAAGAGAGTGGGACCTGCGCCGACTGAACTTCCATGGGAGAGTAACAGGAAGCCTTGTAAAGTATTGAAGTATGCTGCCATATTATCTTCAAGGACTTTAATTTCAGGAGTTTCTCCAGTATACAGCATTCCAACTACCCTTAAAGCATTATAAATGCAGGCGATTAGTATTGCACACAGCACAAGTGTGGACTATATTTCCTAAATGTGGCTCTCATCCAAACGAAACAATGAATGCAACCAAGCTATTAACTCTTCACAAAGACAACCAACTAAAGAAAATGAATGCTTCGTGTTCTATCAGAGTCACGCTCAACTTATCACTGGTTCCAGTTATTAGGTCACTATGATCATTAGCTACTCATTGATGCATAGTTTGGGATAATGCTTTATACAGAGCTCAAAGGATGCTTCAAATCAGGCAGAGGAAACCGACACTTAGAATTTTAGCGAATTACATATAATCAAACATCAAACTTCCTACTTGAGCGATATATCAGTCTTTAATCCCGTAATTATACAATTGCAGCATACATAAACCTAAATATCTTCCAATTATAAATCCAAAATTAGGTTTAAGCAGAACAAACATAACAACATAAAAGAAACAGAGTACCCATAGTAGCTTGTTTGGAGACTTGTTCACCAATCTGAATGACCTCTTTCCAGCTCACTTTCTCAAGGGAAGAGGCAGGCGTTTGATCCAACATCTGCATAATGCATCTATTAAATAAATAAAGCACACAAAACAATAGCTCAAAATCGACAAATTCTCAACAAGTATTCAACTTCAGATAAAAAAGGAAAAGGAAAAGGAAAATTCATGAATTGGTTACCTGAAAAGTTTCGCGTGCGGTATTGAGATGCTCAATCAGAACTCGATCCAGCTGCTCCGTAGCTGCTTTCCCCATCTCCACCGCGCGCACAATCACACTCCCTTTGTGTACAATTCTACGCTTCTAATTTCAATTTTGAGGGTTTATAAATGTGAATATTTTATGACAAATTCGGATTTTAATGGGCCGACTAATTTTATTTACAAGTATGATTTTTATTCGAAAATGTGATATATTTGAAATTTTAAATTTATAATTAATTAATTAACTAATTGACGTAATAAATAAATAAATAAATTTAACGTAACGATTGAAATAAAATTTCTTTATGAAAATATTGATAAAATAACAATAATAAGATATCTATAATTGCAAATTTATATTTAGATTGTCTGATAAGAGTATAATTAAAAACACATACTTCCTCCTTCAGCCATAATAGACTTTTAGTTTCACTCCACTTGAGTTTTAAGAAAATATATTAAAAAGTGAATGGAAAAATTAATAGAATGTGAAGTCCATATAATTTGAAAAAAGTTATTTAACTAATTATAGTATTAATACGATTTCGTGTAAAAATAAATAATCTCAAACTAAAATGCAAATAATTCCTGTAATAGGAATATAAGACCTAAATCATGAATTCTATGGCTGAATTGCTCGTACCAATTGATTCTTCAAAGAATCATGGATGGCTCGTGACTTTTTCACGCGATGTTTTGGTACTCTACCGCTGATTTTATTATCTGTTTACCGAACTCGTTTTTCGACCTTTATTTACTTATCGAATAATATATGACTCGACAAGAACAAAGATATCCACAATTTTGATTTAATTATGTCTTGTTTCGTTTCTTTAAGAAACTTTGATTATTTTAAATTATTTGTTATTAATATAATGTTCCCGTAAAATTCAAAATCTCACTACTCAATACAAAATATAAAAAAACATGAAAAATAATAAATATAAATAATATAAGTATTTATGAATGAATTACTTTTAGATACATGAACAAGGCTTAAAATTTAAATACTTGTGGATGCATGGTTGTAGTCAACACCAAATAATGGTATGTAAGTAAATTAAAATGTTTATTACTGGAGTAGACAACTAGACATCACACTAGAAAAGAACAAACATTAAATCCAAACGAATTTGTATTTAACGAAACACATATTCTGGTGAAGGAGAGAGAGAGAGTGAGGAGGCAAAAATGGAGGAGGGATTGCTGGTGAAGGAGAGATTTGCAGAGACAAGCACGAGATGGGGAGAAATAAGGGAAGAGATGAAGAGATTGGGATATGTAGCAGGGCCTATGGTGGCTGTCACTCTTTCATTTTACTTGCTTCAAGTTATATCACTCATGATGGTTGGCCATTTAGGTGAACTCGCTCTCTCCGGCACCTCCATCGCCGTCTCTCTCGCCGGAGTCACCGGCTTCAGCCTTCTTGTATTCACTTCTATCTTCAAAATCCAATCTTTTTTTAGTAGCGCTTCTTGTTTTGGCTTTTGGTACTGTTTGATTATATTAGTATCTGATTTTAGGCTAAGTTTGTTGAAGTTGTAGTTTAAGCATAAACTTGATTTTTGTACTGATTTAGATTAGATATGGAAAAGTAGCATCACAGACCTAATTTTGAACAAACTTTTATGAGTCATTCATAGTCTTCGTTCACTAGTTGTGTGAGTCATCATGTCATGGAAAAAGTTTCCTAATTTGCCATTATTCATTTAAAGTGATTGCTCAATTATTGTAGTACTTGTGTTTCATGGATTAGTATATAGTGGTGCCAAATGTATGTCATTTTCATGCTTTTATCCAAGAAAAGCTGTGTGGAGTGATTATGATGAACTGAGTTTAAACCAAGGGTGTTAGATGTCCCTTGATTTCAATGTGGTTGGTTACATTTAACGTTTTCTTGCAAGACAATGAACACGTGCTAGTGGCCGGGAAAAGTCTGAGATTCGATGATTTAAGAGAACATCTTTGTGTTAAAGAGAATCTTTGTTCATAGCAACCTTGATTTGTTGGACAATTTTTTTAGTGTAGTTTTTTCTTCCGTCGAAAAGCGATTCATCACAAAAGTTATTGAAAATCATGCCTTAAGTTTCCTCAGACTCTCTGATTGCAGAGTGGTCATATCCTTAATGAATTGGATGGTGTTTGGTTTGGTGGATGAGATAGAAAAGTTTGATGAGATTGATAGAATTGGAGAATTAAAAAGTTGCATTATCCATCGCGTGCTAAAAAATCATGCCTTATCACTCCCTCTCCCTTCTGACTTATGTTTTGATGTGTGGTGCAACAGTTGGGAATGGCCAGTGCTCTAGAGACGATAAGTGGACAAGCGTTCGGAGCTCAACAATACGAGAAAATAGGAACTTAGACTTACACCGCCATCGTCTCTCTGATCCTAGTCTGCATCCCCGTATCCCTTCTGTGGGCAAACGTGGAGTCTCTCCTCAAACTGGCTGGCCAAGATCCTAGTATATCTCATGAAGCCGGAAAGATGGCGATATGGCTCATTCCCGCACTCTTCGCCTACGCCATCCTTCAGCCTCTCATCCGCTACTATCAAATGCAAAGCATGATCCGTCCCATGCTCGTGAGTTCCTGCATCACTCTCTGCTTCCACACGCCACTATGCTGGGCGCTGGTCTATAAATCTGAGCTGGGAAACATTGGAGGCGCAATCGCCATGGATGTTTCAATTTGGTTGAATGTTTCTATCCTGAGTTTGTACATGAAGTACTCCCCTCATTGCACGAAAACTCGTTCGCCATTTTCAATGGAGATTTTTGCAGGGATGGGAGTGTTTTTCAAGTTTGCAATCCCTTCTTCTACCATGATTTGGTAATAAACTTTCACTTGTCTATTAACTGCATTTATTACAACACTGTGCTTCTAAATGTTACTAATATAACAGTTTCGTTTTTTGAAATTTCGTAGTCTTGAATGGTGGTCATTTGAGCTACTAATCCTGTTTTCCGGGCTATTACCAAATCCGCAGCTTGAAACCTCAGTGCTTTCTGTATGGTAAGCTGTTCCTAAATTCTCAAAAATCATAGTGTTTTTTTCCTTTGAGTTTCAACTATTTCTAACTCTTTGTTGCTTGTGTTTACAGCTTAAGTACCATTGGTACACTTTACTCAATTCCATATGGTTTGGCTTCTGCAGCAAGGTAGGTAGATTTTACAGTTCATTTACTATGGTTAATCTTTAGCTCTGGTTAAACTTATTTTCAACTATGCAGCACTCGGATATCAAACGAGCTGGGAGCTGGGAGGCCACAGGGGGCGCGTCTATCTGTCATTGCTCTATCGCTCCTTGCAGCAGTGAATGCATTCGTCGTGAGCCTCAGCATCTTTGCTAGTAGAAATGTTTTTGGCTATATTTTCAGCAATGAGAAGGAAGTTGTGGAGTACGTGACAATGATGGCTCCTCTTGTTTGCTTATCGATTATAGCAGATTGTGTACAAGGAGTCCTTTCAGGTAAAAGGCGATGTTTGATTTGATGACTGAGATAGATATGATTGTTATGATCAACAACTTGCTTAACTCCATCTCTCTCTCTCACAGGTGTTGCAAGGGGTTGTGGTTGGCAGCATATTGGTGCTTATATCAATCTTGCAGCATTCTATCTCTTTGGGCTTCCAATTGCAGCTGCATTGGGTTTTTGGCTGGATTGGAGGGGAAAGGGGCTCTGGACTGGGGTGTTGTGTGGCGCGACGCTGCAGTCTTTGATGCTTGCGGTTATTACAGCTCTCACGAACTGGGAGAAACAGGTATTCCTCTTCGTTTCTTCTTCTCCTTCTTCGTCGTGTTCATTTTCGTATTATCACCAGTGTTGTTTGTCATTTCTCAGAAGAAATTGTATTGATTGTGATGAATTCTACACTTTGCAGGCAGCAAAGGCAAGGGAGAGGCTATTTCATGAGGAGTCTGAGAATGATGATAGGCTAACATGAAGAAAAAGGAATTTAAATTTCAAGAATGATTCATATGAAACCAATTCTTATATCTCTATGGAGGAGTTTCAACTTTTAGAACAATTCTACTAGAAACGGTTATCTTGAATTGAGATGTGACATGCAAAAATACAAATTTATTTGAATCACATAAGGAGCATAATTTAAATTTGACTACATTCAACAAAATTCCACACTACACTCCAAGATAAAGTTACGTACATTACACAAATGTTAGTAGAAGCAAAAGAAAGGGAGCAATTATTTATGTATATCTCTATAACAAAAACACATAATATTCTGAAGAGAGAGAGTGAGAATGGAGGAGGGATTGTTGGTGAAGGAGAGATTGAGCAGGAGATGGGGAGAAATAAGAGAAGAGATGAAGAGATTGGGACATATAGCAGGGCCTATGGTGGCTGTGAATCTATCTTTCTACTTGCTTCAAGTTATATTACTCATGATGGTTGGCCATTTAGGTGAACTCTCCCTCTCCGGCACCGCCATCGCCCTTTCTCTCGCTGGTGTCACCGGCTTCAGCCTTCTCGTATTCTCCTCTCTCTCAAAATCTCATCTTTTTTATTTTTGGCACTGTCTTATTATATTCTCTGTTTACTGATTATATTCTCTGTTCACTGATTATAGTCCCTGTCCTTTTCTTTTCAAGATAGACTAAAAACAGTGCGGAGTGATTATGATGATTTGGGCACGAGATTTAAAAAATTTATATTTGTTGAGTCAAATCAAGAGAATAAACTACTCCTAAAGTACTGGAAATAGTGAATGTGTTGTATTTTGCTAAAAATGAAAATCACTTAGTAGTTAGTTTCATTAATTATTTTCTTGCAAGACAAAGAACACATGCTAGTGGCAGGGAAAAGTCCAAGATTCAGTGATTTAAGGCAATATATTCATGTTAAAGAAATTCCTTCATTTGTTGGACCTTTTGAAGTCTTGTGATCTAAGTGCATAAACATATACTCCAATCGGGTTGGCGGGGCGTTTGGTTTGGTGGATGAGATAGATAAGATTGATAGAAATCGGAGAACTATAGTACGTACTGAGTTATCCATCCCGTGCTAAATCATGCAAACGAATCATCCAATCGGGTTGGATTATTTCATCAATCATGTCATACCACTCAAACCAAACATAGTGATAGTATTCTAGTAGTTGTGATTTAAATGCATAAACACATAGATGTATTAAAAAGAAACTCAAAGTAGACATGAATTGGGCGTCGTTTTGTTTGGTGGATGAGATAGATAAGATTGACAGAATCGGAAAATTAGAGTGTTGAGTTATCTATCGTGTGCTAAAATACCGTGCCTTAATGACTAATGTTTTGATATGTGGTGCAACAGTTGGGAATGGCAGTGCTCTAGAGACGATAAGTGGACAAGCGTTCGGAGCAAAGCAATACGAGAAAATAGGAACTCAGACTTACACTGCCATCGCCTCTCTTATCCTAGTTTGCATCCCGGTATCCCTTCTGTGGGCGAAGGTCGAGTACCTACTCAAACTGGCTGGCCAAGATCCTCACATATCGCACGAAGCAGGAAAAATGGTAATGTGGCTCATTCCCACGCTCTTCGCCTACGCCTTCCTTCAGCCTCTCATCCGCTACTATCAAATGCAAAGCCTGATCCGTCCCTTGCTAGTGAGTTCGTGCATCACTCTCTGCTTCCACGTGCCTCTCTGCTGGGCGCTGGTTTATAAGTCCGGGTTGGACAACGTTGGAGGCGCAGTCGCCATGGATCTTTCAATGTGGTTGAATGTCTCTATCCTGAGTTTGTACATGAAATACTCCCCTCATTGCTTGAAAACTCGTTCTTCGATTTCAATGGAGATTGTACGAGGGATGGGAGTGTTTTTCAAGTTTGCAATCCCTTCTGCTACCATGATTTGGTAATAAACTTTTACTTGCTACAATATGATTCTATATTTTATATAGTAACAGTTGGTTTTGTGAAATTTTGTAGTCTTCAATGGTGGTCGTTTGAGCTAATGATCTTGCTTTCCGGGCTATTTCCACATCCGCAGCTTGAAGCCTCGGTGCTTTCTGTGTGGTACGCTCTGCATAAATCCTCAAAAATTCATAGAATGTTGTGAATTTTGTCTTATCCTTTGCTTTTAGTTTGATCCGTTTCTAAGACTTTTTCGTTTGTGTTTACAGCTTAAACACCGTTGAAACACTTTATGCCGTACCCTATGGTTTGGCTTCTGCAGCAAGGTAGAGTCGCGACTAATTTAAGATGGTGTTTAACCGAGTCCTTAAAACTGTGTATAATTTTGTAGCCAAACTTGGCCTAAGTGTCTTGTAACCGCATATGTGTAGCACTCGAATATCAAATCAGCTGGGAGCCGGGAGGCCACAGGGCGCACGTCTATCTCTCATTGCTCTATTGCTCCTTGCAGCAGTGAATGCATTCGTCGTGAGCCTTGCCATCTTCCTAAGTAGGAACGTTTTCGGCTATGCTTTCAGCAATGAGAAGGAAGTCGTGGACTACGTGACAAGGATGGCTCCTCTCGTGTGTTTATCAATCGTAGCAGATTGTGTGCAAGGAGTCCTTTCAGGTAAAACGGAACGCTTGTTTGGTGTATGAGATAGATAAGATTTATAGGACCTAAAATTGGAGGTTGAATCATGCAAACTAAACATTTGATAGAGTTGGATTATTTTATCAATCATGTCTTATTTCATGTGTATGGCTTAGTCATACATCTCTGTTTTACATGAACAACTTGCTTACATATCTCTCTCTTTTAGGTGTTGCAAGAGGTTGTGGATGGCAGCATATTGGTGCTTACATCAATCTAGCAGCATTTTATCTGTTTGGACTACCAATTGCAGCTGTATTGGGTTTTTGGCTGGATTTGAGGGGAAAGGGGCTCTGGATTGGAGTGGTGTGTGGCTCGACGCTGCAGTGTGTGATGCTCTCGGTTATTACTGCTCTCACGGACTGGGAGAAACAGGTGTTCCTCTTCGTTTCTTCGTCTTCTTCTTCTTCATTTTTAATTATCGTTCTTTGTCGTGTTCATGAATGAACACAACACGCGCATTTTTGTGTTATCGTCGGTATTGTCATTTCTCCGAAGAATTTGTTTTAATTGCAAAGAATTCTTTACTTAATTTGCAGGCATTAGAGGCAAGGGGGAGGTGTTTTCATGAGGAGGTTGTGAATGATGTTGGTGATAATAGGCTATAGCATGAAAAAAAATGAATTCAAATATCCAATCAAATGTTGTAGTTGTAAGATTTATGGGATTTTAACAATTTTGATTTGGATGATTCATTGAACCAATTCTTATATCTCCATGGAGGCTGCATATATGGTATGGTAATCTATAAATTAGAGCACTATTTTTATTTATTTTAGATGCACAATATATTTAATTATTGTCCCTAATAGTAACTCATACTGCAAGAATACAGTGTCAAATTAGTAGTTTGAGAATGATTATTAATTGAATAAAAGAGATAATCTTGAACGGTTATTAATTTCATCAAGAGGCTATGATGACTAATATTTTCCACTCTTCATAAGTACTACTATTAGACTACTAATCGCAATAATTAATCGACTATTTCTTAACAATGAAACTTCTATATCCACTAAAGAATTTCTCTCTGGACAATTCACCACATTGTCTCAAAAAAAAAAAAAAAAAAATCAAGAATCACAGAGGATAACTAATTACTTAATCTAATTAATTCACCACATATTTTGTATTTCAACCCCTATCACATGCTAGGAGCAATGAAACGAAGTAGTCACACTCCATGGTGTTTCTTCAACTATATATGTGTGGTTCGTCTCCGAGATGTATCTTGATCTTATCACATTCTTGATCTTTTTCTCAAACTTTCGTCCAAGAATGTGGAAACCACCTTCAAATTTGAATAAATCTCCAATTCGCGCTAACTGCTACAAATCATACGGTCTATGTGAAATGTTCTGGACAAATTTGGCACGAATACACTGCCCGCGTAGTTTGTGAAACCACGTATGCGCGACTAGTTCGAGACCTCATTTATGTCTTTTCTTGCCCTACACTTTGTTCTATCTCCATTTCCACCTAGATTTGCGACCTACTAGGGCTAATCGCAAAATTATAAAGCTAGAGCATCTATAAAAAAAATACTCACGTGAAATCAAACATATTTGGTTCACCAAAAAATTGATTTCCAGTCCAATGGTAGTACCAGCAAAGTCTAAACAATAGAAAGGGACGATTAATTATGTTAAAAGGAAAGACATATGTAGACATCTAGAGAGTATCTTATTTAAAATAAAATTCTAGACCAACATCTTAAACTCAAACCAAACAAGTGAAAATAAATTCTTACAAAAGAAATTATAAATTTAATAGAAAATTTTATGCATAACTGGTTTGATTTGCATATTCTCATTCTCAATTTTAAATTAAATTATTGAGATTAAATTGTGAAAAGAAAATTGGAACAATATTTTGTAAAAATAATGTAGAAGAAAATTGCTTTATTAGAATTGATTAATTAATTTTGTTATTTGAAAATAAATTTACTATTTTGGAATTTCATGCACTTTATAAATAATACGGACTAATTAAAAATTAACACGCCATATTATTAAAACAGCCTCCTCCTAATTTGAAGAAAGAAGTTTTGACTTTTGGAAAGTGATTGTATAACGATATATATGTAGTCGTAAACACATATATATCGAGAAAAAAATATCTTTTTTAAAAAATTCAGTATTAGCAGCTCAAACTCAATCTTAAAGCTCATGAAAAATTCTAACCCAACATCTTAAACTTAAAGCAAACAAGTAAAAGTAAATTCTTAAAGAAAAATTACAATTTTTTTTATAAACTTAGCACAAAATTTAATGCATAACTCGCATATTCTCATTCTAAAATTTTCATAACAGAAATATTGAGATTGAGTGAATTGTGGAATGAAAATTGGAATGATATTTTAAAAATTATAGTAATTTAGAACAAATTATTCTTATTAGAATTAGAATTGAATAATACTCCT
The DNA here is from genome assembly GCF_029641045.1 of Salvia hispanica. Lineage (NCBI taxonomy): Eukaryota > Viridiplantae > Streptophyta > Magnoliopsida > Lamiales > Lamiaceae > Salvia > Salvia hispanica. The sequence continues at coordinate 41,649,027 of NC_142694.1, forward strand.
ATTTGTTATTGGAAATTAATTTATTACTTTGTAAGTTTATGCATACTTTATGAAGAATAATTAAAAATTAACACGCCATATTATTAAAACGGCCTTCTTATTTAAAGAAAGAAGATTTCAAGATTGGACTTTTGGAAAGTGATAGCACTTTTATATCAAAGAAAATAGGTGAACACGGCAATCGCTAAAAGCGTGTACAATAATTTAATATAGTAATAATAATAATACTATTATTAACTTTTTAAAAAATTGCATAGTCTTCTTCCTCAATGAGCACAACGTAGTTTTCTCTACTTTTTAAATCTGCAAAATTAAATTCTTCGATTCATTTTAGCCCTTTTCATCATACAACATCTCATGATATATTTTTCATTAGCATTGACATGGCTAGGGCTCGAGATAATTTTTACAAATATATACAAATTTAAAAATAAAACAAAAAAAAATCATTTTTAAAAAATAGACGATTAATAGCAATAATTAATCGACTGATAACAACGATAGTTCTGTGTCGAATCAAGAATTTCTCTCTGAACAATTCGCTACGATGTCTCAACGTAAATAAAAATCATGAATCACATACGAGAATCATAGCATAAATTTTACGTCTGATCTTTTCACATTCTTGATTTTTTCTCAAACTTTCATGCAAGATGGAATGTGGAAACCGTCTGATCTTTGTCACACGGTCCGAGTGAAATGTTATGGACAAATTTGGCACGAATACACTGCTCGCGTGGTTTGCGAAACCAAACCCGCTGTGTGTTGACTAGACGAGGCCTCATTTATGTCTTTTCTTGCTCTACACTTTAGCCTATCTCCATTCTTCCTCAATTTGCTGACCAACTTAGGGAAATTGCACAATTATGAACTTAAAATGCATCTTAAATTAAACCTCACGTGAAAATAATACAATAATTATTTGATAAAACAATACTTAAGTTCCAGTCCAGTAGTAGTAGTACCTGCTAATTAAGTTAAAACAAAAAAAAGGGACCACTCCCACTGTCCACCATTAATCGTTGCAATTTGTCATTTCCGTCCGTCCGTGAATAATTAATTCAGTTATTTTTATTTTTTGATAATAGATCTTTCATTCCATTGACTTTATGTATTTCAATAGTATCAAACTAATACTCCATCCGTCCACGAAATAATGTTCACATTTGTCATTTCGGTCCGTCCATGAAATAATGTCCACATTTGCCTTTTATTTTCTTCCATTTTCGGCAAGTGAACCACACTTTTTTCTAAGTTCTAACCCATTACACGCACATTCTATTAGTAAACTAATATACAAAAGTGGAAACCCATAGTTCCACTAACTTTTTATAATCCGCTTTCCATAACATTTTTTAAAACCCGCACTAAGTCAAAATGAGAAGCATATAAAAATCGGACTTACATGTTTCCTTCCACTTTCCATTATATTTTTAAAATTCATGCCTAATCAAACTGAGCCAATTAATATCGAACAGAGAGAGTATTAATTATGTAGTTTATAAGTATAGACATGTAGATGACTCCACAACATAAAACACATACATTCTCGAGAGTGAGAGAGAATGGAGGAGGGATTGATTGTGAAGGAAAGATTAGTAGAGACGAGCACAATAAGATGGAGAGAAATAGGAGAGGAGATGAAGAGATTGGGATATGTAGCTGGGCCAATGGTGGCTGTGAGTCTATCATTCTACTTGCTTCAAGTTATATTACTCATGATGGTTGGCCATTTAGGCGAACTCGCTCTCTCCGGCACCGCCATCGCCCTTTCTCTCGCCGGAGTCACCGGCTTCAGCCTTCTTGTATTATCCTCTCTCCCTCTCAAAATCTGTTTTTTTTTTTTTATTACTACTATTATTTAGGCTGCACTTCTTTATATGCAGAACTAATTTTAAACGCAAAACACAGAACAAAAAAAAAGTCATTATAAAAGAATATCTAAGATCATTTTACCTCGTTTGTAGTTTATTACAGAAAACCGGATGTTAATATCCGAATTTCCTTTAATGGACTAAAAACGAAGTAAAACTGACCTTAGGTGTTCTGTTATAATGACATGTTTTTTTGTTTCTGCGTTATGCATGTTTTGTCTTTAACGCAACATAAAGATGTACTACTATTAAAAAAAGTGAACTGGAGTACGTTTGGTTTGGCGGACGAGACAGATAAGATTGAAAGAATTAAAGTGCTAAATCATGGAAACTATTTATCGAGTTGGGTTAGGTTATCTCATCAGTCATGTCTTATCACTCAAACCAAACGCCCTTCTGATATGCGGTGCAACAGTTGGGAATGGCGAGTGCTCTGGAGACGATAAGCGGACAAGCGTTCGGGGCTCAACAATACGAGAAGATAGGAACTCAGACGTACACTGCCATCGTCTCCCTGATCCTAGTTTGCATCCCGGTATCCATTCTGTGGGTAAACGTCGAGAGTGTACTCAAACTGGCCGGCCAAGATCCTCGTATATCATACGAAGCGGGAAAGTTGATAATGTGGCTCATTCCCACACTCTTCGCCTACGCCTTCCTTCAGCCTCTCATCCGCTACTATCAAATGCAGAGCCTGATCCGGCCCATGCTCGTGAGTTCGTGCATCACTCTCTGTTTCCACGTGCCATTCTGTTGGGTTCTGGTTTTTAAATCCGGGTTGGGCAGCGTTGGAGGCGCAGTCGCCTTGGATCTTTCGCTGTGGTTGAATGTTGCTGTCCTGAGCTTGTACATGAGGTACTCCCCTCATTGCGCGCAAACTCGCTCCCCATTTTCAATGGAGATTTTTGGCGGGATGAGAGTGTTTTTCAAGTTTGCGATCCCCTCTGCTACCATGATTTGGTAATCAAACAACACAAACATGTTAACACTGTGTTTGTAAATTATGTTATATATATAACTGTTTCGTTTTGTGAAATTTTGTAGTCTTCAATGGTGGTCGTTTGAGCTACTAATATTGCTTTCCGGGCTATTCCCACATCCGCAGCTTGAAGCCTCGGTGCTCTCTGTGTGGTAGGCTCTTCTCAAATCCTCATAATCAACAGATGTTGAGGCTTTGTTTTACTGTTTGTTTCAACTATTTCTAACTCTTTTTTTTCTTCTTGTGTTTACAGCTTAAATACCATTGCTACACTTTATTCAATACCATATGGTTTGGCTTCTGCAGCAAGGTAGAGTCATGGCTAAACTAAGATGGCGTTTATCCGAGCTTATGAACAGTCTATAATTTTTTTTAGCCAAACACGGCCTAAGTGTCTTGTTTTTAAACTTATGAATGAATATGCAGCACTCGAATCTCAAACCAGCTGGGAGCCGGGAGGCCACAGGGGGCGCGTCTATCTCTCATTGCTCTATTGATCCTTGCAGCAGTGAATGCATTCGTCGTGAGCCTTGCCATCTTCCTTAGTAGGAATGTTTTCGGCTATGTTTTCAGCAATGAGAAGGAAGTTGTGGACTACGTGACAAGGATGGCTCCTCTCGTGTGTTTATCAATCATAGCAGATTGTGTGCAAGGAGTCCTTTCAGGTAAAACGAAACGTTTGTTTGGTGTATGAGATAGATAAGATGGATACGAGTTACGACCTAGAATCATGCAAACTTAACATTTGATTGAGTTGGATTATTTTATCAATCATTTCTTATTTAAGTTATTGCTTAGTCATACATCTCTGTTTTACATGAACAACTTGTTTATATATCTCTCTCTTTTAGGTGTTGCAAGAGGTTGTGGATGGCAGCATATTGGTGCTTATATCAATCTTGCAGCATTTTATCTGTTTGGACTACCAATTGCAGCTGTATTGGGTTTTTGGCTGGATTTGAGGGGAAAGGGGCTCTGGATTGGGGTGGTGTGTGGCTCGACGCTGCAGTGTTTGATGCTCTCGGTTATTACAGCTCTCACGGACTGGGAGAAACAGGTGCTCCTCTTCGTTTCTTCGTCTTCTTCTTCTTCCTCATTATCCTTCTTTGTTGTGTTCGTGAATGAAGACAACACGTGCATTTTTGTGTTATCGTCGGTATTGTTATTTCTCCGAAGAATTTGTGTTGAATGCAATGGATTCTTTACTTAATTTGCAGGCATCAGAGGCAAGGGAGAGGTTGTTTCATGAGGAGGCTATGAATGATAATGGTGAAGATAGGTTGCTAACATGAAGATATTTGAATTCAGATTTCCAATTCAAAGTGTTGTATTTTTAAGATTTATGTATGAATCAATTCTTGCGCCCAACTTTCACATATTTGAATTTTCTTCTATTTTATTTCTTTTTCTCAAAATATATAAAATGTATAAGCATAACGGGTCCTATTCTAATGCTTTTAGCACCCTAATCCAAAATCAAGACTAAATCTCCACCCTTGGATTTTAAAATGAGTGGATTAGATTAAAGCTCACAAAATCTCAATAAATAGTAGACAAAATATCAACAAAAGGGTAATATCGTCATTATGTTATCATATGACAATTTTGTGAGTGTTTTTTTATATCAACATTGTGTATTACAAATATCAACACAAGGACAAGAAAATATCAACACATTTTTATTGAGATTGGACATGCATAATATTGAGATTTTGCCTACAATATATTGAGATTTTTTGTTGCATTTGTTGAAAATAGCTGCTTATCAACATGTACGAAAATTGAAATATAATTTATCAAATTTCATCACCCGAACATCGTCGGAACATATGCAATTGAGATCTCGTTGGAATCCTTATTGAATTATCTTTAATTTGATATATTTTTTGCGAGAAAATAATTTAAATTGAGAGAGTTACGTAAATTTAAAGATTTGAGATGATTTTGAGGAGAGAGAAAGTAGTTAGTTATAATTACTACATGCAGGATTTGACATTAATACCCTTTTAATTTAATTAATAATTATTTAAATTTAAAATATATTACACTTGACATTATATTAACCACAAGATCTTCTAATCTAATGGTTGAAAATTGATCTCAATTTAGGATTGATAATTAGTTAGCAATTTATTACATCCCTAAGCATAACTGCATAAGTAACTTTTCTATGCTAAATATTTTAGAAAATTTTAATAAATTTACGAAGTTTATGGACCATTGATATTTAATATAAGTATTATACATAAATAATATAATTATTTCATTTTCTAAATTATTTTATAAATGTACATATGTATGTACTAGCAAATATATTTATTATTATCATTTGTCAAAGTTTTCACTTTTAAAATTTTCGTCTTTTATACAATCGATCGAACTGAATAAAAAAAACTGAAATTTATCAAAAATTCAAATCGAACCGAACCGAAATTAAACCAAATTTTAATTTCAATTTGATTCAGGTCGGATTTTCGTTGCCCCTACTCGTGACCGTGGTAAGTGACAAACAATATCCTCCTTATATATATATATACTATTTAGCAAAGGAAATGAGACATATTCTCACGAGAAAGAATGGAGGAAGGATCGCCGGTGAAGGAAAGATTATCAGAGGGATGGGGAGAAATAAGGGAGGAGATGAAGAGATTGGGTTACGTGGCTGGGCCAATGGTGGCCGTCACTCTCTCCTTCTACATGCTTCAAGTCATATCACTCATGATGGTCGGCCATTTGGGTGAACTCGCTCTCTCCAGCTCCGCCATCGCCATCTCCCTCGCTAGCGTCACCGGCTTCAGCCTTCTCGTATTTTATTCTCTCTCCCGAAATCTGCATTATGATTATGATTATGATTATGATAATGATTATGACGACGATCAGATTAAATGATTAGTGGAGAGATTTCAGATTTTGGGATTAAATTGGATGGTTTGAGATCCAATTCGCACGTCTTTCAGAATATGGGATCACAGGGCATGAATTTTTCATATTAGGGATTTTTGCCTATTTTTTTCTACTATTTTATCTTAAATTTTCTTACACTTCTCTCACAAAATACGTGAACTGACCAAACTGCCCCTTGCCTTCTCTTCTCTTATTAGGTCCCACAGAATTCGCGAACTGACCAAACTGCCCCTTTGTACATATTTTCATTGTACGTCTTCGAGGCTCGGGACTAGGATTATCTTGAAAAGTCCAAGATTCAATGATTTAGGCAACCTTGATTTGTTGGACCCTTTTTAAGTCTAGTTGTTTCTTCTATGGAAAAGTGATTTATCACCCAAAGTTTTTGAAAATCACCTCACACTGTTTGATTGCAAAGAATGCTCATATCCTCATCATAATTACTATTAGTTGTGATCAAAATGGATGAATAACAAGAAGCTGAAAATAGAAGGGAATTGTAAAATGTTTGGTTTTTTGGATGAAGATAGATAAGTTTGACTGATAGAAATGGACTAAGTACATAGTTATCCATCTGACTAGTGTATTGGTGGTGGAACAGTTGGGAATGGCGAGTGCGCTAGAGACGATAAGTGGACAAGCGTTCGGAGCTCAGCAATACGAGAAAATAGGAACTCAGACATACACTGCCATCGTCTCTCTGATCCTAGTTTCCATCCCTGTATCCATTCTGTGGGCAAACGTCGAGAGTGTACTCAAACTATCTGGCCAAGATCCTCGCATATCTCATGAGGCCGGAAAAATGGCAATCTGCCTCATTCCAGCACTCTTCGCCTACGCCATCCTTCAGCCCCTCATCCGGTACTATCAAATGCAAAGCATGATCAGTCCCATGATCCTGAGTTCGTGCATCACTCTCTGTTTCCACGCGCCACTTTGTTGGGTGCTGGTTTATAAATCCGGGATGGGCAAGGTTGGAGGCGCAGTTGCTATGGATCTTTCAATGTGGTTGAATGTCTCTATCTTGAGTCTGTACATGAAGTACTCCCCTCATTGCACGAGAACTCGTTCTCCGTTTTCAATGGAGATTTTTGGTGGGATGGGAGTGTTTTTCAAGTATGCAATCCCTTCTGCTACCATGATTTGGTAATAACTTTCACTTGTCTATAACTGCATTATGATTCTAAATTTTATACTATAACAGTTTCATTTTGTGAAATTTTGTAGTCTTCAATGGTGGTCGTTTGAGTTACTAATCTTGCTTGCCGGGCTATTTCCAAATCCGCAGCTTGAAGCCTCGGTGCTTTCTGTGTGGTAGGCTCTTCTTAAACCCTCAAAATCCACATAATGCTGTTAATGTTATTTGATGCTTTGTTTACTAAGACTTGTTTTGCTCCTGTTTGCAGCTTAAATACCGTTGCTACACTTTATGCAATACCATACGGTTTGGCGTCTTCAGCAAGGTAGAGTCACGGCGCATTTAAGATGGCGTTTAACCGTGCTTATAATCTCCTTACAATAGTCTATAATCTGTTTTGGAGTTTATAAGCTTTTGACAAAAAATTTGGCAAAATAAGTTGATCAGCAGCAACTTATTGTTTGATAAAATCTTATAAGCAGCAGCAAGCATTTACTATGGTTAGTTCATATTTAACTGTGGTTAAACTTATGCTCCAAAAATATGCAGTACTCGAATATCAAACCAGCTTGGAGCCGGGAGGCCACAGGGGGCGCGTCTATCTGTCGTTGCTCTATTGATCCTTGCAACAGTCAATGCATTTGTCGTGAGCCTCGCCATATTCCTGAATAGGAATGTTTTTGGCTATGTTTTCAGCAATGAGAAGGAAGTCGTGGACTACGTGACAAGGATGGCTCCTCTTGTTTGTTTATCAATCATAGCAGATTGCGCGCAAGGAGTCCTTTCAGGTAAAACAAGACGTGTGTTTTGGTGTATGAGATAGATAAGATTGATTACGACCTAGAATAATGCAAACTGAACATTTGATTGAATTGGATTATTTTATCAATCATGTCTTATCGCCTGAACCAAACGCCTCTTAAGCGCGATTTGCTTAGTCGTATATCTCTGTTTTATACGAACAACTTGCTTATATATCTCTCTTTCTTTTAGGTGTTGCAAGAGGATGTGGTTGGCAGCATATTGGTGCTTATATCAATCTTGCTGCAATTTACCTCTTTGGACTACCAATTGCAGCTGCATTGGGTTTTTGGAGGGATTGGAGGGGGAAGGGGCTCTGGATTGGAGTGTTGTGTGGCGCGATTATGCAGTGTGTGATGCTCTCGATTATTACAGCTCTCACGGACTGGGAGAAACAGGTGTTCCTCTTCGTTTCTTCGTCTTATACACCATCATCGCATGTGTATTTTACGTGTTATTGATCATGTTACGTGTGTTGATTGCAATGAATACTTCACTTAATTTGCAGGCAGCAAAGACAAGAGAGAGATTATTTCATGAGGAGGCTGTGAATGATGAGGGTGATGATAGGCTGCTGACATGAAGATAAATGAATTCAAATTTCAACTTCAATTTTTGCAGTTATAAGACTTGTAGGATTTTTCACAATGTATTGAGATTTCAAAAGAATGAAAATAGAAAGAAAGATGTATAGCTACTGCTTTAAAAGAGGCGAGCCGGGTTGGATACTAGCTGTTGCTCGAGCTCGGTTTGTTTGAATATTTTGGTGCTTGACTCGACTTCATCTTGTTGTTCGAGCTCAGATTGCATGGTATTCAATAATGTCTTATTTGAGCTCGGGCTCGAGCTTGTTAAAAGTAATTTGTGATATTTCTTACAATTATATTTTCGCACAGCGGCTTGATGTAAGACTCGAGCCACTAGTGGCTCGATTGAAGGCTTGCGAACAAGCTCAGGTAACAAGCCCGATGGCATATTTGTGAAAATATAATGTCGAGCATGTTCGTGAGCCCAGCAAACCAAACACCATTGGACTCGAGCTTGACTAGGCTCGCTTGTTATAAGATAGTGAGGAAACTGACCTTGGATTATAAATACAAATATATAAAATATAATAGCAACCTCAACACGTAAGCATACATTGAACATATGTTATTGTGTGTCTGAGTTGATGGTAAAGAGGTAATGTTTGATGCCCAAAGTTCGAGTCCTCCATGCCACGTTCTTTAAATTTATATTCATTTACTTATAAAATACTAATATAATAAAAATAGAACACATGTTATTTATATGCACCTTTTTTAAGTAATTGTTCTTAATCAGTTAATCAGTTGTTCTTAATCAAGAGTTTTGTTCTATCCTTATTTAAATTTCTAACTTAATCATCGACCTACAAAGGTAAATAACACATTTATGAGTTCAACTACACTTGAAAAATGTACGACATGTGCAAAAATCAATAAAAGTACATATGTATATATGTTGTGCTTAATAAAACCTTAACGATTGAACATTATGAATCCCCATGGTCTTGAGCGAACGAAAGCTTGGAGTAAAAGTAACCGTGTTGAACAAATTAGAATACCCAGAATGTCGAAGACGACCATATGGCTTAAAAGCTCTTGTGTTTTTGGAGTAGATAGATAGTCGATCTTTAAATGCGTACAATAGGTCACCATCTGCCAAAATCTTGAGTGGGAAAAAAATTGGACTGATTGTTTTTGCTGGTGAGTCGAAGGTATATTCCATTACCCACGAATTTGTATCTCCGTAGTTTTCCATCATCCAAATAACAACACGAAAAAGATTTGTAATGTTGTCGCATAAACACAACCGATCTTCCAAAATACATAGCTGATATCCACTATATAAACCAAGCCTATATTCGCCGCCTTCACATGGAGGAAGAGAAAAACATGTAAATAACTCGGTTTCAAGATCAAGGCAGGAGACCAAAAGATTATTCTCAAAATTTGTTGCAAGCCAGTGAATATTTCCGTTCAAAAATAAAGCATAATCATAAGGCACGCTATATGGTGGTCTTGCCACTCCGCAGTAAGGCAGTTTAGTTGTTGACGACGCTGGGATGCTTCTCCACAACCCTTCTCCTCTACCTAGACTGTATATGTGACAAAACCTAGATTCATCACCACATATAATCTTATATTGCCCACTTAATTTGCTCACTCCAAACCCAAATACGCACCTACGTGCCGGCAGAGTAGGAAGCTCAATATACTCATGAGTGATTGGATTGAGTATGAAAAGGCAATGATTAGAAGCATCCAATCCATCCCACACCAAAATCAAACCGTTAACTGAACCAATTACAATACGGTGGTGATCGGGAGTTGAATATAGGTCGTGAGGAGGAGGCAAGCCGAATCGGAAAAGTGTCCGCAAGGCCTCATCGCATACCGCATACCCCATTTTCGGATGAGCGAAGGCCATGCCTGGTTTTGGAGTATACAATGTGACAAACTCACCCTCTTTTCCTTCTATCATATCACGCCATGATTTACAAACATACTTGCATCTCGGAATACTTTCAATCGGGAGTCTCCCAAGGATCTGTCTCCATATATCTTGCGGTAGATACAAATCTTTCTTCATCATTGTGTGCGGGTGAGGGAGGAGTGGACGGGGGAGGTATTCGACGAGGAGATGGCGGTGCAGATGGGGGCTAATAGGGGGGTGCTGAAGCTGATGCAGATCGCGCTGAAATGCTGCGATCGGACGCCGGAGAAGAGGCCGGAGTGGCGGCAGAGGTGGAGGAGATCAAGGCCGGCGGCGATTGATGTACGAACACTATAATGCAAATGATGAAAGACGATAACTTCTTGCGCATCAAAAAAGGCCATATTTATAGGCCAAAAATAAATCCAAATCTTAACCGTAACCCTAACTTTAGCTTTACTCCTTAAAATACAGGAAAGACTTGGAAAAAGATATACATTACTACTACAAATAAAGTTGGATATCGTCGGTATATATTTTTCTCAAGAGCTTCTTAAAATACTAATAATTAGTTAGTTGGAAATTATTTATCATCATATATTCATGAATACATAATTGAATATAAATAAAGTAAGATCTTCGAACATCATGTATTTCACGTATTAACCATAAACATAATGGATCGAAAACTAACCTTTATGATCCATAGCGGAAGCGATTGGGGAAGACGGAGAGAACTTCCTCGGACTTTCTTTGGCGTAGTAGCCTAGCTGCAACTCCAAGGATTTGTTTCTCTCTCTTTTCCTCATTTATGTGTTCTCTGTAAAGTGTATGATTTGATGAGATCCCACATTTGTATTTATAGGCAGGGAGAAGACAAATCCTAATCCTAATTGTAAAACATTAAAGCCCTTTTCATCAAAGTGACTATTTAATATAATAATAGAAGCGTTTCTTTTCCATAAAATAGTCGATTAATTATCATAAACTTAATTGATAATAGAAGCGTTTCTTTTCCATAAAATAATAGAAGCGTTTCACGTAAATCACAAACATTATTTCTTACATATATATTCATTTCCTTAATTATTATAGGAATGATTTAAAAAGATCTCAATATATGATAGGAAATATATGATTTCCAAACCAGTGACTATATATTAGTTAAACTAACAATTGGCCATATACGATTATATATTACCTCAATTTCCTTGTTAGTCATATGAATCATATTGTGATTTACCACTAAGTGATATTTTCATAATTGACTAATTAATCACATAATTAAGAAACGTCCCAATAATAATAATTAATTAGGGAAAAATGTGTCTTATACCAAGTTAATATATTACAATCAAAATCCAATTCTATTTAGGATACACACATGAGACATAAAACTTACATTAATAGCATTGATTTACGCCAAGAGATATGGGCTCTGCACATTGAAACAATCAAACAATGAAAAAGCAGATTTAGGTCATTTTAGTACTCGAACAACCTATCGTATGCAGATTTAGGCCGGGCCACAATGAAAAAATACTATTGAAAGGACCGTAGTTGGTTTAAATAAGTGTTTAGTTGCTACAATTTTCCATTTTAAGACCTTCCATTATAGTCGAATATAAGATTTTTATATCACTTTTTTCTTATTGCGCAGTACTATAATATAATAAATAATAAAATTAATTTCTAATTAAATTAAATTTAAAAATTTAAAAATATTATATATATGTATATATGGAAATGTTATACTGCTAACTCAACACTTAATTGCTAACTACAACTAATTAAATTATAGCCATTAGATATTCAAATTTAGGGGCTATAGATCATCAACCCTGAAATATCAATATGATAAAAAAAAACGTCGGGTATTAAGGTTAATTTACAATAAATTAGTTGTAACTAATTTTTGAAAAATATCTCATAACTTTAAAACGCATATTACTTTCTCAATTTAAATTATTTTTTCGCACAACATATATCAAATTAAAGATAATTTCATAAGGATTCTAACGAGATCTCACTTGCATATGTTCTGACATCAAAATTTAAAAAAACTTCGAAAATTTTTAATTTTTTCGTACAAAACAAATGTCAACATAGTATATAAAATATGTCAATATAATATATGTAGAATGTCAATATAACAATGGTTAACATTCTCAAAGTATTGTGTTGACATTCTCATAGCATTGTATTGATATTTTCGAAACACTATATTCATATTTTCATCAAAAACCCTAATTTGGTAGTTTTTTTTTATCTTTTTCGATTTAATTATAAAAACGAAAATTACACGTGGCGAATTGTAGACCATAAGTTTTCTAAAATCATATGGTCTTAAATTAGTTGTGGTTAGAAATTAAATGATGAGTTAGGAATTGATCACTTCCCCTATGTACGTATACATTTATATTTTCTCATTTTTTTTATAATAGTGAATTATAATGTTTATTAAATTGCATGAATATTGACTTAAACCTTCCTATAATACATGGCCTAGATAAGCGTGATTTGCACGTGAATAAAATAGAACAACTCACCTTATCCGTCCTAAATACAATTTCATTAATTTGATCATTAATCTGTTGCTATATAAAAGAAATCTCTATTTATTATATTTTGTCCATTATACATTTAACTTTATTAAATTTTTTATCAAAGGATCTAAGATATTAAGTAACCATACAAGAGAAATGCGTAATCACCATTTATCAAAGTAAGCATTACTTAATTATAATTAAGTGTACAATTTGTATTTCAACACCAAAATCGGGTTCCATGACCCTTGATCATCAGATACGCCGATGGAATATGGTGCACCGTCTCCGAATCCATCTTCCCTCGAGAACTTGACACGATGCTTCCTGTCGTTATTTCCATGCCCTGATCGCCTATGCTCGAAATATCCAGCATATTAGTATGTCAGAGTAGAGCACATCAAATGCCTTGGCTTGCAGCTGCGGTTCCTTTTGTGATTTGTATTGTTCCTATTGAGATATTACTAAAATTTGCTCAACACTGAAAGTCAAAAGAACACAATCAACAGCGCTCAGAAATGATGCAAATTACTACAAGCCTCAAACCAAAACCTCGAACTGAAATATGATCAACGACTCTCTTCATCTTATTAAGTCCTCATTTATTACAAAGTATCTATACAGAGATACCACTTGCTTTGGAAGAGTAGGGTTTTCTTTTTGTTTTCCTCGTGCTGGGAAGCTTCATGTGACAAGTCGTAGAAGAACTAATTTATTAGAATACACTATCTATCTATCAATTATTTGCTAGTATAACTTTTCAATTTTTTTATACTTTGGGATGAAATGATCAAAATAAAATAGTCCAATTGATCGAGAATGAGGCAACATAACTAACACTATCTATGCGAATATTCGTATTATTAAATTTAGGAAAGAATGTGTACATGCTACTAACATACAAAATATGTTAATTAAAATGTATTACACTGATTAGAGTTTAATAATCACGATCACAAATTTGGCAGAAACGTTTATCTTATAGTCTCATATCTTTATTTTTATTAATTATAAAACACATTACTAGTATTATTTTAACAAGCAAATTATTATTATGTACTCCCTCCGTCCCAGATAATTCGTTCCAGTATTCCATTTTGGTCCGTCCCACATAATTTGTCCCACTTCACTTTTACCATTTTTGGTAGTGGACCCCATATTCCACTAACTCATTCCTACTCACAATTTATTATAAAACTAATACTTTAAAAGTAGGACCCACGTCCCACCAACCTTTTCAACTCACTTTCCATTACATTTCTTAAAACCCGTGCCCGGTCAAAGTGGGACGAATTATCCGGGACGGAGGGAGTATATATGAAGTTGAGGATTTGAAATATCTGCTGATAACACATGCACACGTGGCACCGGGAGTTAAGAGGCGGTTATCGTATAGTTAATCTGCTGAAACAGTTACAAATTAGTAAGCTGGTTTAACAGTTAAAACCAAGATTTGTAATGCAAATATAGTTACGCATTTCTTCTACCTTTCTCTCTATCTCTCTATACTATCGAAAAAAAACTCTCTGCTCAACCTCATCGGAAACCAGTAACCTTCTAAATCAATGGCGGCGCCAGCGCCGGTCAACCCCTCTGATAAGCTGGGGTTTCTTGAGAAAGTATTTGAGACAAAGCTGTTGAAGAGAAATTCGTATGTGAATGCGGTGATGAAGAAACTGGAAGTAAAGGAGAGGGAGGGAATGCTGTAGAGATCATGGTTGACAATAAGCAAGCGGAGAATAAACCTCATGAAGAAGACGCAAATGTGTCTCGAGGTATATTTCTTTGATCTTTCTTCTTTTTGTGTTTTTAGTTGCATTTTGCCTAAGCTCCTGTTCTGCGCTACTGCTTAATTAATGGTTGTTCACTCCGAATACGTAGAAGAAAAAGACAGCAAGAAGCCACCGCTGCCGGTGTTCACGGATCCCCAGGGGTTTCTTGGAAAGGTGTTGGAGTTCACCGCGAGGGAGACGGACCTGTTCAAGAGCAATGCGGTGGTTCAGATGATCAACAAAACGTTGGATGCGATATCTGAGAAGAATGCTGTGGAAGTGAAGGATGAGGTGATGGTGGATGTTATAAAGGCGGAGAATGTGCGTCGAGGTATATTTCATTGTTTTTGATTTATTAATGTTTCTTCCTTTTTAGTGTTTTTATGAGTTTTGGGGATTTCATATTGGATTGAAAAGGGTTGTGCATTACTTTCTAGTATAATTATTTCTTTTGCTTATCAATTATGAATCTTATGATATTCCGAGGACTATAGAATTTGGCCTCGATATGGACAAATATTCTTGGGGCCAGAGGTTAAATTAAGTTATAAAATGTTGTGACTGTTCTTTCATTCCTTCAGAGGAGAAAAAAACTAGCTCCATTCTCCTGACCAAGCAAGACCAGAGGAAATGGTGGAACCACGCGATGATGGGTGAGCCAGAGATTGATTCAACAAAGATAGGCGATGGTGGAACTGTGTCCATGCCTCGAGGTATATTTCATTGATCTTGATTAATGATTCTTCTTTTTTGTATTTTTAGTTGCATTTAGCGTAAGCTCCTGTTTTGCGCAACCACTTAATCAATGGTGGTTCACTCCAAATACGTAGAAGAACAAGCTCGCAAGAAGCCGTTTGCTTCCATCGACCCCTCTGATCCCCCGGGATTTCTTGAGAAGGTGTTTGAAGTGAAGGAGAGGGAAGGGAATAAATCAGAGAAGAATGTGCCTCGAGGTACCTGATTTATTAATGTTGCTTCCTTTTTAGTGTTATAAATAGTGTTTATAGAATTATGAGTTTGGTGATTTCATATTGGATATGAATATTTCCTTTGATGCTCAGTATTCGCTTTATTGCTTATCAATTATCCAAAAAATGTACACGCTCCTTTGGGTTCTAAAATGGCACCTTATGAATCTTATGATATTATGAGGACTACAAAATTGTTGAATGAATATGTTTTAACTGCGTTTTTTGTCTCCAATTAGCTCCTAACAAGTCAAACGGCCTCGATATGGACAAATATTCTTGGGGCCAATCTCTTCAAGAGGTTAAGGTTTATGTTCATGTGCCATCTGGAACAAAGCCGAGACTTATTGTTTGTCAAATGAAAAATAACCATCTGAAAGTTGGGCTTAAAGGTCAGCCTCCAGTTATTGATGTAAGTCTCTTGGTCTTATTCATATGATGCTTTTATCATTGGTCGGTGTTATTCAAGTTCTCAGTAGTGAGTTGTTTTCATCTACAGGGTGAATTTTTCGATTCTGTCAACTGTTTTTGGACTATAGGTATTGAACTATGAAATTACATGTTATCAAAATGTTGTTTTAATGTATTGTGAATGCTGAATTTTCTTTCATTCCTTCAGCCATTCTCCTGACCAAGCAAGACCAGAGAGAATGGTGGAACTACGCGATGAAGGGTGAGCTGGAGATTGATACAAATCCAGAGATGTGTTCATCTGTGAAAAAATTGATGGTAAGACTCCGGAATACCCTTGATGATGATCCCTTTCATAGTGTGAATTGATTATAGAAATCTCTCTCACGCAGGATTCGGATGATCATCATGACGATGATGATCATGAAGGGGGGAGCAGCGTTGGCTCAAATAGTATTACAGGAGCCGAAGAGGATGGAGATGCTGATGAAGTGGATGGAGTTGACGCTGATGAAGTGGATGGAGATGGTGATGAACAGGATGAAGACAGAGGCGATGAAGATGAGGGTGAAGAAGAGGGTGAAGACGATGAGGGTGAAGAAGAGGGCGGTGAAGAAGAGGGGGGTGAAGAAGAGGATGAAGTCACTGAAATTGAGAAAATAATTGAGGATAGGAACGTGGTATTCAGCATGGAAGAGGCACGTTGGCTTGTGGATGATGTAAACTCAACATTTCTCATCACTAGCGAATCAACAGGGAATACTTATGAAGTGGAACTGGACCGCAGGAATCAATTTATCGGAATTCAGCGGACTATGGTGTACATTTTCGATGGACCAGATTGGCAAGACTTCGTTGGTGATCACCGCGACGAACTTGTGGAAGGAGCACAAGTTCTATTAAAAAAGGACGATGAGGGCATAAAGGTAGAGTTCCTAAAATGATGATTTTTTGCGTTTGTAAGCTCTCTGTAAAACTTGGTTTCATTTCAAAAGAGATCAAAGATTTGATGTCTAATTCTTACTTGTAACCTTTTCTTTCCTTTCTGCGCCTTCATAAGAATGTAATGATTTCATCTCTAATCTCCAAAATTCCTGTTGGTTTTTGTTCTTGTTATTGTTTTGTTTATGGAATATGTTCTGTCTAGTGTATCAAGATGAATATGTTGATTACATATACACTTTATATATAATGCCACCTTTAGCTAGTGCAGTTTAGGGTTTAGAAGTGCCTTATAGCGTGTAATGACAGTGAGTAACGTGTAATGACAGCAAGTACAGTTTTTGTTGAAGTATTTGAAACACAAAATAAATCATTGACACATTGACTGCAAAGGTAAATAAAACATCTATGAGTTCAACTACACTTAAAAAGTGTACGACATGCGCAAAAATCAATAAAAGTACATATGTATATATGTTGTGCTTAATAAAACCTTAACGATTGAACATTATGAATCCCCATGGTCTTGAGCGAACAAAAGCTTGGAGTAAAAGTAACCGTGTTGAACAAATTAGAATACCCAGAATGTCGAAGACGACCATATGGCTTAAAAGCTCTTGTGTTTTTGGAGTAGATAGATAGTCGATCTTTAAATGCGTACAATAGGTCACCATCTGCCAAAATCTTGAGTGGGAAAAAAATTGGACTGATTGTTTTTGCTGGTGAGTCGAAGGTATATTCCATTACCCACGAATTTGTATCTCCGTAGTTTTCCATCATCCAAATAACAACACGAAAAAGATTTGTAATGTTGTCGCATAAACACAACCGATCTTCCAAAATACATAGCTGATATCCACTATATAAACCAAGCATATATTCGCCGCCTTCACATGGAGGAAGAGAAAAACATGTAAATAACTCGGTTTCAAGATCAAGGCAGGAGACCAAAAGATTATTCTCAAAATTTGTTGCAAGCCAGTGAATATTTCCGTTCAAAAATAAAGCATAATCATAAGGCACGCTATATGGTGGTCTTGCCACTCCGCAGTAAGGCAGTTTAGTTGTTGACGACGCTGGGATGCTTCTCCACAACCCTTCTCCTCTACCTAGACTGTATATGTGACAAAACCTAGATTCATCACCACATATAATCTTATATTGCCCACTTAATTTGCTCACTCCAAACCCAAATACGCACCTACGTGCCGGCAGAGTAGGAAGCTCAATATACTCATGAGTGATTGGATTGAGTATGAAAAGGCAATGATTAGAAGCATCCAATCCATCCCACACCAAAATCAAACTGTTAACTGAACCAATTACAATACGGTGGTGATCGGGAGTTGAATATAGGTCGTGAGGAGGAGGCAAGCCGAATCGGAAAAGTGTCCGCAAGGCCTCATCGCATACCGCATACCCCATTTTCGGATGAGCGAAGGCCATGCCTGGTTTTGGAGTATACAATGTGACAAACTCACCCTCTTTTCCTTCTATCATATCGCTATCGCGCCATGATTTACAAACATACTTGCATCTCGGAATGCTTTCAATCGGTAGTCTCCCTAGGATCTGTCTCCATATATCTTGCGGTAGATACAAATCTTTCTTCATTATTATCATAATACTATCAGATTTCGTGCAGAGGCATTAAAACCCTAATCGTGTTTACAGCAAGACCAAACATACGATGATTAACTAAAGCGAGCGGACAATGGGATATTTGATATACAGAAATTAATGATGCAAATTATGAAAGACGAAAACTACTTGCGCATAGAAAACAAGGCCATATTTATAGGCCAAAATAAATCCTAATCCTATCCCATATCCTAACCCTAACTTTAGCTATACTCCATAAAGGCTAAAATACCAGCAAAAAGATATACAAATAAAGTTGGATATGTAGGCGGTATATTTTTCAAGGAAATTGGGACTAAGAATAAAATGACTATTTTTTAATTTTTACCTAGAGAAATTGCTAGTTGATTGTATTATTATTTTAGGAAGATTAGGCTAGTCTTCCTAATCGGACTGGGATTCTGCATTGACAAGATTTATAGGATTTTCTCTTTACGTAGTGGGATTTTAAAAGAATGAAAATTAGAACAAAGATTTGTATCAAAGCACCAAAATAGATTTATATCAAATTGGGATTACCAAGATTTAGATACGCATTGTTTTTTCCATATAATAAATATTGTTTTGTTTATAAATTTAGTCCTTCAATTCGGTTAGTCTTTCCCTTGCACGTATTTTTTTCATTTTCTCTTAATTTTTCTTTATATTTTTATTTGCACTTTTTTCTTAAAAGGTATATATTCTGCAACTTTTCACATACTTTCTCCTTATAGAGTATTAAAATTTTAAATTTAAAAAAAAATAAAACTTTAAAAAGTAAATAACTAAAAGTTAAATTTCTCAAAACAAAAAACATAAACTCAATTTATATCACTATATTTTAAAATTTAATTTGTTGCATGTTATAGTGAATTGAGATAATAAATCTATATTTTATAAAAAAAATAAGAAAAAAATATTAACTATATAGCTTTAAAAATACTACTTCCTCCATCTGTCATTACATGTCACTAGTTTCCTTTTTAGTCCGTCTTTGAATACTTGCCACTCATACTTTTTACAATTTTTGGGTAATGGACCTCACATTCTACTCACTCATTCTCACTAACATTTTATTACTTTTATTAAACTACTAATATACAAAAGCAGGACTCACATTTCAATATTTTTTTCAGCTCACTTTCCATATCATTGCTTAAAATCCATGGCGTCAAAGTGTGCAAATTAACGGTGGACGGATGAAGTATATAAATAAGTTCAGAATATATAATTATTAATTGAGTAACGTTTCAAAATAAAAAAAAATATAAAGAAAATAAATTTTGTATAGTTAAAAATTAAAATGATGAAATTTATAAAATCAAAACTCTAAACTCAATTAATATTAGGATATTAGTATTAGTGAACAGATTAAATGAAAAATGGTAAGTTACTAAAATAATTTCTCGTTGAGAAAAACCGCGGAATTCTAATGTGTTAGTGGCGCCAAAACGGCACCGTTTGTTACTCTAATTCCACTGCTCAAACTGAATAGAGAGAGATGGATGAGGGGTTGCTGAAGGTGAAGGAGAGGTCGACGGTGAGAGGGAGAAGGTGGAGAGAGATATGGGAGGAGGCGAAGAAATTGTGCTATTTAGCAGCGCCGATGGCGGCTGTAACTCTATCGTTCTTCTTGGTCACAGTAATTTCATTGATGATGGTCGGCCATTTAGGAGAACTCGCTCTCTCCAGCACCGCCATAGCCATTTCCTTTACTGGCGTCGCTGGCTTCTGTTGAAAACTATTATGGAACAAGGAAGATTGCTGCTTGGATTAGATGTGTACATACAAAATGTGGTGACGTGGTTCATAAGAATAAGGAAGCTTCTAGACGAGAGTTAGTTAGTACCTTTGTTATGAGAAATAATTGTGTATGTGCAAGTGTACATGCACTGATCTACACTCGAGCTAAGAGTATAAAGTAGCTTTTGTATCTCGTTTCTTATCCATCAAGTAAAAATACAGATTTACATTTTTAATCTTCATCTCTTTTATTCTCCACGATTATGGAGCTTTTTATCTTTTATATTTTACATGGTATCAGTGACAGTTCATGCTTCCGCGCCTGATTTTGGCTTCAATCCTATGTTTTCTTCCTTCGTTTTTCCCTTTTCTCCTCACAATGCCGCCGCGTCGCGAAATCATCTACCCCAATCAATTTGAGGATGTCTCCAGCCCATATTACTTGCATCCCAGCGACAATCCTGGAGCTCAGCTGGTTCCTGAGATTTTCACCGGATCTAACTTCATTAACTGGAGTAGATCTGTTACTACTGCTCTCCTAGCTAAGAACAAGATGCCCTTCATCAATGGCACTCTTCTTCGCCCGGATGAAGATCATTTGTTGCTTCCCGCCTGGATACGCTGTAACAGCATGGTAGTCTCCTGGCTGAGAAATTCTATTTCTCCCCAGATCCGTTCGAGTGTTATGTTTTTGGACGATGCCTTTGAAATCTGGAACGATCTTCGCGATCGATTTTCTCAATCTGATTCTGCCCATGGTTATCAGCTTAGGCAGCAGATCATGAACTTAACTCAAGGTTCTTCTGATGTTAACTCCTACTTCACCAATCTCAGGGTTCTTTGGGATGAATTTCGTCACTCTCAGCCGGTTGCTTGGTGCACCTGCAACACCTGCCATTGTGATAGCGCTAGGAGGTGGCACTCTCATCAGGAGAAAGAGTGCACTATGCAGTTCCTTATTGGCTTGAGCCCAAACTTCTCCCACATCAGATCTACAATATTATCCATGATTCCCATGCCTACTCTATCCAAGGTCTTCTCTATGGTACTGCAGGAGGAGCGACAGAGAAATATTGGTGGTCCTCCTTCATCTGTGGTTTCTCCGACCATTCCTGTTTCTAGTGAACAGCTTTTTGCAGCGAATGCTGCTTCCTCTTCATTTGGCAGGGAGAGGAAATGCTCTCATTGTGGGAAGCCTAATCACACTATTGATAAGTGTTTTGCTCTACATGGTTTCCCTCCTGGTTTTGGCAGAGGGAGAGGGAAATTTGTTCCCAAATCCAGGGACTACTCTCAGTCTGGTTCAGTAAACATGATTGATGATAACTTTGCAGATGCAGTTGAGAAGGCATTTGATGCTCCTGCTACAGCTCCTATCACTGGCATCTCATCTAATTCTGCTATTGCCATGCTTGAACAGTGTTAGAAAATGATGAGTTTCTTGCAGACACAGCTTAACACATCTCCTCATGCATCTCAAGCTTCTTCATCTGAGCCTATTTCTGCCGCACTCACTCATACTCCTCCTACCTCTGCTCCTTCATCCTCTCAGCAACCACACTTCACTGGTACAATCTCTTTTTCACCCTTTATTGCCTCTGTAAATTGCTCACCCTCTTGGATTATTGACACTGGTGCAACACATCACGTCTGTTGTAACTTGTCATTATTCCATACTTCATCTCCTGTTAGTGATGCTTCTGTGAACTTACCCAATGGGGGGACAGCTATAGTAACTCATATTGGGACAATTCACTTGACTCCTACCATCACTCTCACTTCAGTTCTCTGTGTTCCCTCTTTCACTTTCAATCTAATCTCTGTCAGTTCTCTAACAAGTTCCCTAGCCTGCACAGTTAATTTTACTCATAATTCTCTCCTTATTCAGGAAGCTTCACAGGGGACTTTGATTGGGAAGGGTAGCCGCTTTGGAAATCTTTATATTTTGCATTTAGATTCTGGTAATATCCCTGCTACTTCTACTATTGAGCAAATTTCCCATTCTGATAATGTAGTTAATGCTGTTTCTGTTGATGTTTGGCATATGAGGCTAGGTCATCCCTCTTTCAGTAAACTCAAATGCATCTCTGATGTACTGCAGTTGTCTAATAGAACTCCTTCTCTTTGTGAAATTTGTCCTTTAGCTAAACAAAAGCATCTATCCTTTCCTCACTCTGATTCTGTTTCTGCAAACATCTTTGATCTCATCCACTGTGATGTACCTTTCTCTCCAGCTACTTCCCATGGTTTTCACTATTTTCTGACAATAGTTGATGATAAGTCCAGATTTGTGTGGACATTCTTAATGAAATTCAAGTCTGATGTGAGAGACATTATGGTGCAATTCTTTAATACTGTCCAAACTCAATTCTCGAGAAAAATCAAGATGATCAGGACTGATAATGCACCTGAGTTCAACATTACTTCTCTTTATAGTGCTTTTGGCACTGTGGTGCAGCACTCATGTGTAGAGACACCCCAGCAAAATGCAAGAGTTGAGAGGAAACACCAACACCTCCTAAATGTGGCTCGGAGCCTTCTATTTCAATCTCATCTTCCTGAACAATACTGGGGTGATTGCATCCTTACCGCAGCATACTTGATTAACAGAACACCCTCCTCTGTCCTACCTGATCAAACCACTCCCTTCCATATTCTTTTCAATAAACCACCATCTTACTCCCATATGAAAGTTTTTGGTTGCTTATGCTATGCCTCCACCTTACAACGAGGCAGAGATAAATTTTCTCCAAGGGCTTCCAAGTGTATTTTTCTTGGCTATCCCACTGGATATAAGGGATATAAAGTTCTTGACCTTGACAACATGCAGGAAATCATTACCAGAAATGTTGTCTTCCATGAATCTGTTTTTCCTTTCTCTCATCTCCCACCAGCCACTTTTCCCGTAACCTCTTCTTCAGCCACACTACATATTGACCATGCCAACACTCCCATCTCAGACTCACCTCCCTTACCTCCTGACACCACCACTACCCCATCCACATCCTCTCATCCTGACTCAGCTCCAGAAAACACCATGCCTACCACCACCAGATCAGGTAGAGTTGTTATACCTCCAATTCACTTAACAGACTATATCTGTAATTCAGCCCCTTCCTCCTCCAAATACCCAATTTCCTCCTATCTCAATCTCTCAAGACTATCTCCAAGCTACCTCCGATTCATAGTTCTTATGACAGCTGTGTTTGAAGACCTGATGTCACATTTGCTGTGCACAAACTCAGTCAGTATGTGTCTAAGCCCTGTAATGAACATTGGGCAGCTGCTGAGAGGGTACTCAAATACATCAAAGGAACACCTGGCCATGGCCTCTGTTACTCAAGAAAAGCAGAACCAAGTCTAAGTATTTTCTCTGATGCAGACTGGGCTACTTGTCCGGATACAAGAAAATCCATGACTGGATTTTGCCTTTTCCTTGGGACATCCTTGATATCATGGAGGGCAAAGAAGCAGCCCACAATATCCAGATCATCGGCTGAGGCAGAATATAGAGCAATGGCTCAGGCAAGTTGTGAAGTTGTTTGGGCGCTTGCATTACTTGAAGATTTTGGCATAAAAATGAGAAAATCTGTGCCACTCTACTGTGACAGCCAAGCAGCAGTTCACATATGCTCCAACCCAGTCTTCCACGAGCGAACTAAGCATATAGAGGTGGATTGCCATACAGTGAGAGAAAAATACTTGGAGGGTGTGATCAAGCCTATGCATATCAGGAACAATCTTCAACTGGCTGACATATTTACTAAACCATTGGGAGCAACGGC
The DNA here is from genome assembly GCF_029641045.1 of Salvia hispanica. Taxonomy (NCBI): domain Eukaryota; kingdom Viridiplantae; phylum Streptophyta; class Magnoliopsida; order Lamiales; family Lamiaceae; genus Salvia; species Salvia hispanica. Next base: position 41,672,967 of record NC_142694.1, read on the forward strand.
CTTTCATGAGATCTTGAGCAAGATGGACTTCAAGAGTTTGTATAGTCCATCTTGAGGGGGGATGTTGAAAACTATTATGGAACAAGGAAGATTGCTGCTTGGATTAGATGTGTACATACAAAATGTGGTGACGTGGTTCATAAGAATAAGGAAGCTTCTAGATGAGAGTTAGTTAGTACCTTTGTTATGAGAAATAATTGTGTATGTGCAAGTGTACATGCACTGATCTACACTCGAGCTAAGAGTATAAAGTAGCTTTTGTATCTCGTTTCTTATCCATCAAGTAAAAATACAGATTTACATTTTTAATCTTCATCTCTTTTATTCTCCACGATTATGGAGCTTTTTATCTTTTATATTTTACAGCTTCAGCGTGATTGTACGCAATTCCATCTCACTTTGCCCTATTTTGATTAGCCCCTTTTGTTATGAATTTGGGCGAATGATTGATGATTTGATGCTTTGCTGCACATTTTGGTTTTGCCCTTGATGAAATGATGCTAAATTTAGTGAATCGCTGTGGTTGTTGAAATTTCTTGGCTGTCTGTTGCTCTTGAAATAGGGATTGATTGTTTAAGCTTATTTTAGAGAGCTAATGTTTTTGTGAGTTTGCGAGCTGTTGAAGTGTTTGGATAATCGAGCTTATATGATAAGGGTCTGTTTGATACTTAAACTGTGAAATGGTAAAATAGTGAAGTGAAGTTAAAAGTGAAGAGAGTTAAAGTGTGGGACATGTTTACTTAAATATGGTAAAAGTGAAACAAGATATATAATGAAGGACATTCCGAAATGAAAAATGGAACAAGTAATGGCGACAGAGGGAGTATAAGATTATGAAAAACAAATTGAGATTCAAGAACTTGTTTTTTGGAGCTTGTAAGCTCTAATTTTTACTGTATAAGTTGTGTTTGAGCTTATTTTGACAAATACTTTTTCAAAAGAGCTTAATCCGATAAACACCTTCGTTGGATGAATTTCTGCTAAGATTTAGCATAGTTAACAGCAAGTTTGTTACTATCAACATTGACTCCGATTTGGAACTATTAGTATGTAGACTGACATTTCATTCATGCATAAGACTATCTGTTGGTTGCAAATTTGTGGTGTTGTAATAATCAAATCGAAAGTTATATACTGTTCACACTCAGCTTCTAGTCTGTAGTTTCTCTGCTTCAACAAAAATAATTTCGTTCCGAGCATATGTTAAAAGAAGCAATCGTAGTTTACTAAGTTTTTACACATTTCAGGTTCATAATGAAATATAATTGCTTTCACGTTTCTTCGAAACTTTAAGGCGTGTGTTGGCCTAGTTTTAATATTGGAACATGGCGTGTTCTTTAAATTTAATGTTGCAATTACCAGAAATAGAAACTGTTTGAATTCTCCCCTGTGGTGAATAACAGCTAGGTATGGCTAGTGCTCTAGAGACGACCAGTGGGCAGGCTTTCGGAGCCCAACAATACGAGAGAGTCGGAACTCAAACCTACACAGCCATCGCCTCTCTTCTCTTTGTGTGCGTTCCCTTGTCCCTCCTGTGGATATACATGGGGGACTTGCTCAAACTGGCCGGCCAAGATCCTCAGATTTCACACGAGGCTGGGAGGTTCTCAGTTTGCCTCATCCCGGCCCTCTTTGGGTACGCGGTTCTGGAGCCGCTCATTCGTTACTTTCAGATGCAGAGCTTGACCGCCCCACTGCTCGTGAGCTCGTGCACCACACTCTGCATCCATTTGCCTGTGTACTGGGTGCTTGTTTACAAGTCGGGGCTGGCGAATCTAGGAGGTGCTGTCTCCATTGGCCTTTCCACATGGTTGAATGTCGTCATCTTAGGTTTGTACATGGGGTTTTCGCCTGACTGCAGGAAAACGAGAGCTCCGATCTCGAGTAAGATATTCGAGATCCAAGGCATGAAGGAGTTCTTTCGCTTTGCAGTTCCTTCCGCTGTTATGGTGTGGTAAGTCGCTTCTTTGAACTTGTTATTGTTGAAGTGTGAAGTCTTAAGGTACTGAACATATGAATCTAGGAATACTCCTTCCGTCCTATTATAAGTGAGTAGTATCCTTTTTTATGCCGTCCCTCTACATACTCTTAAATAGCGAACCAAATATAATTGGACGAAGGGAGTAGTTGTTTCCCTTTGTATTCAGCATCTAAAAAAATATAATGATAAACTCTAGCTTGGTATCGACCTCAAACATAGTTACATATGGTAACAGACTGGCTAAACAGCTATTTCGCGTTCTTTATTACTTTTCGTGATTGTGGTGCGTGTTATTTCCCAACAGTTGGGCCGTCTTTTTGCAGTCTAGAGTGGTGGTCGTATGAGTTGATGATCTTGATGTCGGGGCTATTACCAAATCCTCAGCTTGAGAGCTCAGTGCTGTTTGTGTGGTATGTGTGGATGTGAACACGTCTGCTTCAATTTTGTAATTGTAGCTTTGTATGTTTCTTGACTTACTATCCCTTTTTTCGACAGCCTAAACTCTATCTCTACGCTCTATGCAATGCCGTTCGGATTTGGTGCAGCAGCAAGGTATACACCAACAATGACAAAAGCTCTTAGTTTTATGTTCATGTTCATGAGTTTCTTTGATTTAGGTTTTGATGCTTGCTTTTTAATCTTCAGCACCAGGATTTCGAACGAGTTGGGAGCCGGGAGACCGGAGGGGGCACGTCTCTCGGTTAGGGCGCTGGCGCTCCTTGCTGGTGTGAGCGCGTTGGTTATAAGTTCGTGTGTGTTTGCAAGCCGGGGTGTTTTTGGCTACATTTTCAGCAACGAGAAGGAAGTCGTGGACTATGTAGCGTACATGGCTCCACTTCTCTGCCTGTCGATCATAACGGACAATGCCCAAGGATGCCTTTCGGGTTATCATCTTTTCTTTCCTCGAGGTTTATTTTAATCAATACGAAGATTATGTATGTGATCATGTCGTGTTTGTGTTTGTAGGGGTTGCTAGGGGATGCGGGTGGCAGGACCTTGGCGCCTATATCAACCTTGCGTCGTTTTATCTTTTTGGAGTCCCTATCGCGATTGCACTGACTTTCTGGCTTGATTTTAGAGGGATAGGCCTTTGGATCGGGATACTGTCCGGTGCAACGCTGCAGACGATTCTGCTCTCGTTAATAACAATCTTCACAAATTGGGAGAAACAGGTGTGTCGTCTTCGTCTTTGTTTGTATACTATAATGTGTCCAAGTAGTTGCCAGTGGAGCTAACGTAACAACCCCGTTTTTTGTGAGAACACTGCACTGAACGTATAAAGTTAATTTATTCAAGCCGAAGTAACTACATAAAAATGGAATTTTTCGCACATAGGCAGATTCGAACCCAAGTTATTCATTCATCGAGTAAGAAGATGCATCAATCATAAATTTCAATTGTCACAAATCTTTATTTATGTAGGCTGCTGAAGCAAGGGAGAGGCTATTTCAAGAGGAGTCTTCACTTGTTAATAATAGGCTTTCATGAAGAAATGAAATCTACATTTTATAATATAGTTATTACAGTATTTTTTGACCAATTGAATTGGTGTAAATGTTTGTCCAATTGTATACTGTTATTTTTTGAAAAATAGTGAACGTTAATAATTTGTTATGTCAATTTTCTGCCCTGTTTATAATTTTCAAGATCTTGAATTGTTACTTCATTTTGATACTTTGCATCGTTTGTTCCATATGGTGTTTAAATTAATTAATTCAATAACGCTTGTAGACGAATATATTTTGTTTCTTTAGAAGGACTCAAATTGATCGAAAAAGAAATGATATTCACAACGAATTTATATGTTAATTATCATGATTATATTAAGATAGATGCTCTGAATTATCACCAAAATCTTTATATTTGTTACCATAATCATAGGATTGATTTATCAGGTCATATGTTGCAAAGCTGTTTATGGAACAGTAAAGTTAAGTTGTGATTCTAAATTTCCTATTAGAGTAATAAAACTGCCATTTTTTAATAAAACGATTAACGATAGTTAACACCACCCGTGAATAATTTTTATTATAATATATTAAAAATGATTATTTATAGTATTAATTTTATAAATAACATATATAGTTAAACTTCGATTTATCAATTTTTTATTTAATAACGTCCATTAATTTTCGAAATATAAAAGTTAAATAAAAACAACTAATGCTTAGTTGGCCTAAAATAAAAGTTGAAACAATAATCAGAACGGTAGCAATTTTTCAAAAAATTACTTAATGATGCTCTTTAAAAATAAGCGCCACGTGTCACATTTGAACCCGTTCGCATTTCTTTGATCCTTTTTTATTGCTGAAAATGGCCCAAAACCGAAACTACCCCGTCGCAACAGGATATGCTTCATCCCAGTAAAAAAAAGGGAAACAGTAAAAGTTGAGAAGTTAAAAAATTAATTACCCCACTCTCTCTCTAGATTATAATCCCCTTCTCACACAAACCCTAGCACTCACTCTCTCCTCACCATTTCTCCATTTTCTCTCTCTAAATCTCCATCATCACCTCCTCCGCCATGTCTTCCCGGAGGCTCCTGGCCTCGTTCCTCCGATCCGCCGCCGCTAGACGCACTAGATCCCCAATCTCTCCGGCTCCGAGGCGTACCTCTCGCGCTTCCCCCGCCGGCCACTTCCTCCACCGATTCGCCAACCACTACGCCACCTCGGCGGCTCCGGCGGCTCCTCCGTCCAAGGCGCCGTCCAACGATGGGCACACCGGGAAGATCACTGACGAGTTCACCGGAAAGGGCTCAATCGGGAAGGTCTGCCAGGTCATTGGTGCCGTCGTCGATGTGAGATTCGACGACGGTCTTCCCCCGATTTTGACGGCGCTTGAGGTGCTGGATAATCAGATCAGGCTTGTTCTGGAGGTGGCTTCTCACTTGGGGGAGAGTGTGGTGAGATGCATTGCTATGGATGGAACTGAAGGGCTTGTTAGAGGCCAGCGCGTGCTGAACACTGGGTCGCCAATTACTGTGAGTTTTTTTAATGTGTTGACGTCGTGTTGGATTTACATTGTGTTTGATTTGGATTTTGTTGCTGAGCTTGATTGTCTCGATTGGATTGTTTGGATTAGGGTTTTGTTCTTTGTAATTATACTGGAATTGAGCTGAATTGATTTGTGATTATGCTGGAATTGAGTTGAATTGATTTGTGATGTTGCTGATTTTATCAGGTTGAATTGATTTAAAATTGTGTTGGTTTCACCTGGTGTTTTTGTTTGATGCTTAGATCTGAGGGTAATCTATTTGGTTCTCATGGTTGATTGATACTAAATGAGCTGTTTAAATGTATCGGCCCCTTTTATTCATATATAGGCCTGTCTGAGATAAAGCTTTATTGACTTGATAACCAAAGCTAAATTTGTTGTTCTCGTTTACTATGTACTTTACCGAGATTATATATGGCTGACATTTGTTGGGTCCTTGATATTAGTTGAGGCTACTTTACTGAGTTTGAGATGAATTGTCAGTGACTCTTTGTTTTCTTTGATTCAGACATTCTTAAAACAACTATATTTTGGTTGTCAATGTGCCAATTGCTCAAGTCACTGTTTTATGTATAGTAGTCTTCCTTATTGACTAAAGATGGTTTTACATGATTATAGGTTCCTGTGGGTAGGGCCACCCTAGGTCGCATCATCAATGTCATTGGAGAGCCCATTGACCACAAGGGTGATCTGAGTAAGTAATGTTGCCCTTTTCCATTGAAGTCACTTCTGTTTGGTGATTGGGAAAAATGCAGCTTTACTAATGAACTATCATTATGCAGAGACTGAGCACTTTTTGCCCATTCACCGTGAAGCTCCATCCTTTGTGGAGCAATCTACTGAACAAGAAATTCTCGTCACTGGTATTAAGGTACTTTCCTACTGTTCACGACAGTGATCCTGCTTGAACTACCAAATTTATTACAATGTTCTTTACTCCATGTGGTTTTCTCTTGACATTAGTTTTTCATTTGTTTATGAATTCTAGGTTGTCGACCTTCTTGCACCTTACCAAAGAGGAGGAAAGATTGGGCTTTTCGGTGGTGCTGGTGTCGGAAAGACTGTGCTTATCATGGAACTGATTAACAATGTTGCCAAGGCTCATGGTTAGTTCTTGTTGAATCGCTGCATTCTTATAGATGCTTATGTTCAACATGTATCTCATTGTTGTTACTTGTTTGTTCCTCAGGTGGTTTCTCTGTCTTTGCTGGTGTGGGAGAGCGTACACGTGAAGGTAATGACTTGTACCGGGAAATGATTGAAAGTGGTGTCATTAAGCTAGATGAGAAGCAGGTCAGTGACCAGCATTGCTTATTCTGGAAGTTTTCATTTATCTAGTTTGGTATTGCCTTTTGGCTACGGTTTTCTTATCCTATGTGTTCAGGCCGAGAGCAAGTGCGCCCTTGTCTACGGTCAAATGAATGAGCCCCCGGGTGCCCGTGCTCGTGTTGGACTCACTGGATTGACTGTGGCTGAACATTTCCGTGATGCCGAGGGCCAGGATGTGCTTCTCTTCATTGACAACATTTTCCGTTTTACCCAAGTAGGCTTGCATTGCTATATCTATTCATTTGTGTTGTTACTTTGCATTTTCTAGTTTGCTGAAGTTGTCTATTGTGTTCAATATTTTTCCAGGCCAACTCAGAAGTGTCTGCTTTGCTTGGACGTATTCCATCTGCTGTCGGTTATCAGCCTACTTTGGCTACCGATCTTGGAGGTCTTCAAGAACGTATTACCACAACCAAGAAGGGTTCTATCACATCAGTCCAAGCTATTTACGTGCCAGCTGATGACTTGACAGATCCTGCTCCTGCAACCACCTTTGCTCACTTGGATGCCACCACTGTGTTATCCCGATCGGTATGTTGTTTTTTTCAAGTTTCTTCAAGAAGTTTTTATATCTTGTTTCTTATCGATATTTCTGTCTGTATTTTGTAGATTTCTGAGCTTGGTATTTATCCTGCTGTCGACCCTCTGGATTCTACATCCCGTATGCTTTCCCCTCACATCTTGGGAGAGGGCCACTACAACACAGCTCGCGGTGTCCAGAAAGTTTTGCAGAACTACAAGAATCTTCAAGATATTATTGCCATTCTCGGAATGGATGAGCTCAGTGAAGATGACAAATTGACTGTTGCACGTGCTCGTAAAATCCAACGATTTTTGAGCCAGCCTTTCCATGTTGCAGAAGTTTTCACGGGTGCCCCAGGAAAGTATGTTGAGTTGAAGGAGAGTATCACCAGTTTCCAGGTACAAATTCTTATACTCTTTCGTTTTACAAGATTTGAAATATCTGCATACGTGTGAAATCTGTATTCTTACATTTGATACCCCACAGAAATAGATGGTTTTAGTTATATCTTATGTGAATATCGATTGTTGCCATACGTGATGTATATCTCTCGATTGTTCTGTTACAGGGAGTCTTGGATGGTAAGTACGATGACCTTTCCGAACAGTCATTTTACATGGTTGGAGGAATCGAGGAGGTGATTGCCAAGGCAGAGAAGATTGCCAAGGAATCTGCTGCTTAGATATAGGTCAAAAACTGTCCCTTTCGATGACTTCTTGTTCTTCTCTCTGCTGATAATTGCGAAAATAATTGAGCTCTAGTCACTGCCCACATGAAGGATTTTTGTATTTTTGGGGTTATTACATTTCTGTTTTAGTTCTTCTATATGTGCGGGAAAATGTTACAATGGCTGTTTGCCAAGCCCCCATTTTTATCGTGTGACATAATAAGGTGGGGGTGATTGATATCGGCGGACTTGTATATTTTTGCTTCAAGTTATTTTCTGAGAATTGGATTCACCCACTCACTCACTGCTATTGTTTGTTTCACTTGTGCTTCCATATATTTCCATTTCTGCTGCTGAAGAAATGATTCGGCCTTCATTTTTATCGAATCTCATGTTTTGTTAAATATTGTTGCAAGAAATGAAGAAACTAAGAAAGCCAAGTAATCTTTATAGTTTCAGTTTGAGATTATTTCATTCATCGAATTATTCAACTTTATGCGCCTATATATAAAAGGTAGCATGCCTTTTTTAAGTAGGAAGTTCGCTCCGAAAGGTATTATCACCACATATCATCAACCACTTTTGAATAGATTTTTTTTTTTCACATGTCATCAAACACTTCATGTCTAAATTTTTTTTTCTTTCATCACTTTGGTCTGCCTATTTTTATGTCTGAATTAATACATGTTATATGTATATGCTGGTGCATTTCACTAATATTTTTTTAATTAGTTTTTGTCTCTTTAATATGTATACGTACATAATTAATTTTACATTAAGACAAAATTCTCTTTAATACTGAAAGACTATGTTCAGTCCCAAATAGCTGCAAACAAAATTGAACTTAAAGGTTAATAAATGAACATAATCATTGAATTTAGTCGATTTGGTTTTTGGTTATACTATTTGATTTAGTTTGATTTTGATTTGTAAGACATTGACACAATTCGGTTTTTAATCACATTTGCTAAATTCCAATTTAAACATAATGATAACAACATAATATATTAGGACTTTTAAATCTTGACTGCAAATTACATTGCCAATAAATAAATAAATCAAGTAAATTATTGGAAAAATTATAAAGTCATGCCATATTGATTTTTTCTGCAAATTTTAAATTAAGTTGTCTACGTATAATATATTGTAAACATTTTTATGAATAGATAATACTGTTTAACTCGTCGACGGTTACAACTATGATGATTTTTCGATTTTAATAGCACATAATTTCACAAAAAAAGTAGATTCTCATGAATGATAAATGAATAACAGTCCAAAATTCATCATTTTCGTCGGAATAATAGAACATAAATCCAAAATTCATTATTTTAACAATAATATGAAAATTAGGCAAAAAAAATAAAATAAAAAGACTAAAAGTGAGGTCATATTGAAAAGTCAGGAATCAAACCGTTCAAAACACCGTATCTACGGTGAGCCTGTGCACACCAGAACCCCCCAACCCCACCGCCTGCGGCGGCGATTTCTGGTCTCTTCTTCCAAAAATTCCCACCCTCAGCTCCCATGATCCCTCCTCCACCTACCCATGACCGTCGCTAAATCCACCGCCCTTCGCCACCTCTCCCGCCTAATTCTCCACCGCGGCCTCGCTGTCTCCGCCGCCGCCCTCCGCCACGACACCACCGTCTGGACCCCAACACCGCTCGTCAAAGTCTCCCCCGCCGCCGAGTCGCTATTCCTCGTCACCGTCGACGTATCGAGATCCCCCGAGCTCGCCGCGTCCTACACCAGCCCCGGCCAGTACCTGCATCTCCGCCTCCGCGACCGCCGCACGGTCCTCGCCATCTCCTCGCCTCCTTCGATCGCCGCCTCCAGCGGCGTGTTCGAATTTCTGGTCAAGCCTATCGCCGGCTCCACTGCGGAGCTCCTCTGCGAGCTTCGGAGAGGCGATGTTGTCGAATTGAGTCAGGCGGTTGGTGGCGGCTTCGATGTGGATCGAATCTCGCCGCCGGAGAATTATCAGACGGTGCTCATGTTCGCCACAGGATCCGGAATTAGGTAAATAGATACATTTGTTTTAGCTGTACCAATTATTTGTTGTCAATTATCTCGCTGCAATTGTGGCTAATTATGAGCTGATGCTGCCTTCATTGATTCCTCTGCAATTCCATTGCTTGGTTGCCTGGTTTTGTTTCTGAATGATTTCAATGTTAAACTAGCACATCTATTGATTGAATCAAACATTCAAACTTTGTTTAGCTGGATTTGGCATAATTCATGAAGAATTATGTGAATAGAATTTCCATAACTAGAGAAGAAGCTGTTTAACATTGCCTGTATTTTCTTGTATGCTTCCATTCCTTATGTTGTGTGTTAACTCCACTCCATCTTGTTATACGCAGCCCAATTCGGTCTTTGATCGAGACAGGCTTTGGTGCTGATAAGAGAAATGATGTTAGACTCTATTACGGGGCCACAAACCTTAATAGAATGGCATATCGGGTACTCTTCTACTGCTTATTATTTCTGATTGGAGGGTTAAGAAATTGTAGTTGTCCTTGTTCTAGTTTTACTTTTTTTCATATCATAGATCTGTTCTGTAACCTCTGTAGGAGAGGTTTCAAGAGTGGCAATCAACAGGAGTCAATATTGTGCAAGTGCTGTCGCATCCTGATGATACTTGGAGAGGGGAACGAGGTTTTGTGCAGGTTGTTAAAAACACTCGGCTTCCATGTCTTATGCATATATGTCTCCCTCGTTTGTGTAATTCATGATATTGTCTGCAGGCTGCTTTTGCTCGAGCAAAAAGAATCTTGAGCCCGGAGTCTACTGGAGCAGTGCTCTGTGGCTACAGAAAGATGGCTGAGGTTTGTAGTAGTTCCTCTTCAACTTTTGACATGCAGGGTTAAATGATATAAGTATGGCTATAAACACTGATCGATAATAAATTGAAATTTTGGGACATACCAAATTTGAAAAGATGGACTTTTTAGTTAAGGGGCGTAGAGGTTTAGGTGACTGACAATGACATGTAATGAGGTAACTCAATGTGATTCAAGCTGGTTATTAACTACTCCCTCCGTCCCATTAAATATGCAACATTTGTTTTTTGGCACAGGGTTTTAGGTAGTGTTGTTTTGTGAGTTAATGAAGAGAGAGTAAAGTAAGAGAGAAGAAAAAGTAGAGATAGTATTGTTTCCATTTTTAGAAACGTTTCATTTTTAATGGGACAAACTAAAAAGGAAAACGTTTCATTTCTAATTGGACAAATGGAGTATTTGTTTCGTTCTTAATAATAATTCAAATTTTGGGACATATCAAATTTGATGAGATGGGATTTCTAGTTAAGGTGATCTAGAGGAATAGGGTGACTGATAATTGACATGTAATGAGGTAACTCTACGGGGTTCAAGCTGGTTATTATAGGTAATATATTTCCTGATCTCTTGAAATATCACACCATTATACTATCTTTGGCCTCTCTAACCTGTAGGTTGGTTTTTCAAAGTATGAATGCATGTCTCTTTTGATTCAAACTGTCGATATTGATTCATAACCTTAATCTTGGCTGCTTGCAGGAGGTAACTTCTATTCTTGTATCCGATGGAGTAGCAAGTGAAAAGATTTTGAAGAATTTCTGACATTTACATGATTGGATAGTCAGCTTGTAACATTATACTACCAAGCCATTCATTTTTTGTGCTGAAAATCTGGCATGAGACAGAAACATATAGAATAAAACCAAGTTGTCAAACTTGAACATGTTCCTGCAATGGTGAAGTTGCATTTCCAAGTTGAGGCATGCAAGGAAGCATCTTAGATTAGCAAGATGCTCAAAATTTTGATGGTGTATTACATTTGTATTTTAGGCTATTGTTGTTTTCCAGCATCTGGGTAATCTTTATTTGTAAACCCTAAACCCTTTGTAAACCCATGTATTAGGACTAATATTTATCAAGACTTGTCATGTACTATTAGAAGTAATATATGAAGACTTAGTTTTAGTATGTCAAGAATTGTCATGTATTATCATGACTTTTTTTTCTATATGGCTGAGCATTGCCAAGTTATTATACCATTTGTAAATCCATGTATTAGAAGTATGTATCAAGACTTGTTTTCTAACCCATGTATCACTATGGGTAATATATATCAAGACTTGTTTTCTATATGGCTGAGCATTGAGGTAGATAGGTACCATTTGACCACTATGATAAATAAAAATAAGATAGATAATAGTAAACCAATAGAGGTTATCTTGAGACAAAAGAGGTACATAAGTATTTATAGTCTAGCTGCAGTTTCTTGCTAGCAAATACTCCCTCCGTCCCCCATTAGGAGTCATGGTTTGACCGGGCACGAGTTTTAAGAAATGTAAAGAAAAGTTGGTTGAAAACGTTAGTGGAATGTGGAACCCACTTTTTTATATTGGTTTTATAATAAAATGTGAGTGAAGTGAGTTAGTGGAATGTAGGACCTACTACTAATTATGGTAAAAATGAAGTGTGACTCTTAATTGGGGACGGACCGAAATGGAAAAAAGTGACTCCTAATGGGGGAAGGAGGGAGTAACAGTTAGATTCAAGGGATGCCAAGGAATCTAATCTTGATAATTCAGTTAAGCATTTTCTGGGGCATTATATCTTCAATATACCCATCAGGAGAACTGCAAGGTTTCATCTTTGTTGGATGTCGTCGGCTCACGTGACTGTTGACGACCATTAGTGTGGTGATGGTGGTTGTGCCTATCCGAATCAGACGTGTCGTGGCTGTGTGACCGATGAACATGTCCATGGTGCTTGCGACGATGTTCCCTTCTGCCTGCATCATGCTCCTCACTCGAAGAATCAGGATCATGTGCTCGTTCATGATGATGGTGATGTTTATGATGCTTTCTATTGCCTTTTCTTCTAGCATAATGCTCATCCTCGTCACTTTCGGAGTCAGAACTTGAACTTGGGAGTGAATCATGCCTGCGTTTCCTATGGCCATGCCGCCTCCTTTTCTCGTCAAAGTCGCTGCCATATCCATCACTGCTGTCATCATCCAAATCAGAGGATCTTCTCTTTAGCTTCTTCCTAAGTTTCCTGTCCTTGCTCTTTTCATTGTCCAAATCGTATCCATCACTGCTTTCGTCATCAGAATCATACGACCGCCTCTTTGGCTTCCTCTTGGATTTCCTATCTTTCCTCTTCTCATGGTCTGAATCGGAGTGGCTCTGCTTTCTTCGCTTCTTGTGGGACCTTTTCGTCCTTCTTCTCCCTTCGCCACTATCACTATCACTATCACTATCAGACACCGAGACAGACCTCCTCTTGTGCTTGCCAGCTTTTTCCTTCCTCGCCTTGGCTTCAGCATCAGCTCTTGCCTTTGCAGCGGCTTCAAGCTTTTGCTCCCATTTCAGGGGCGCCTCCTTCTTCGCCAAAACTCTCCTTTTCTTCTCCTCAACGAGCTGCATAAATGTCTTGGCATCCATAAACACAAGTCTAGCTGCATTTGGTATGATGATGACCAGAAGGGCATCTCAAAGAGAGAAGGAAACAATGTTAGTTCCTCCAACACTAAAACCAGACTATCAGAATACAATACAAATAACAAATGCTATACGCAACTACCAGAAACTTATCATGCCAATGGCTATTCAAATTCTTGATCATAAAACAAGATTCAACCAATAAAATGAGTTTAAGATTCATCATATAACCAGAAACTTATCATGTCTATGGCTATCATCATAAGTGTCAAAATTCAACCAATCAAATTAGTCTAAGATTTACATATACAGCTACCAGAAACTTATCATGTATTGATCATAAGTGACAAAATTCAACCTATTAAACCAGTTTTAAATAATAGTAAACAATAATATTCTAAAATTCTTGAGACAGATAAAATGAGAACTCAAATAGGGATTTCTTACCTTTTCGACAAAAAGGGGAAATCACAGAAGCCAAGAACAAGGGCAAGCGCACCACCAAATCAACCACTGTTCAAACAAGAACAAGCTTCAAATTATTACTACTAACCCAATAATTTTTGGGGGAAAATTCCAATCAAAGCCCAAATTAAAGAGGACAATTTCATACAACATAAACCACAGAAACGGAAAACGCCCAAATAGAGTAATTGACAGCTCAAAGATTCCGATTTTTCACAAAACCCTAAATTTCATAGTCCGTTATAAGAAAAGTACAGATCCAAGGCAGAAGAAGAAACATATAAACTCATGAAATTCTCAATTTCGAAAACCCTAATCAGAACCCGAAGAATCTAACAAAATTGAATTAAACACAAGCAAACTAAAAATCTCGAATAAAAAAGAAACAAGTCGAGAATCCACACCTGAAAATACAGATAAAGAAGAGTTCGGAGGAGGAGGAGCCGCCGATGATCTTGACTAAGCTTGAGAGCTGACCGACCCTTTTTTCTCTAGAAAGAATTTGATCTAATGAACTTCGTTTATATTTATACAATAAATTAGTACTCCGTACTACTAGTTAATCTGGTTAATTAGGAGTAATAAATTTACTTACCTAGGAGTAACTAGTTAGTAGTAGTATTATTTTTTATTTAATTAACTACAATAATTAAAATAATACTGTAGTAATTTTTTTTGTCTGTTTTCTAACCATGGAAACTTTTTTTTAGGAATATTTACTTTCTGATGAAATTCATTTTACATGACATATTTTTCTTTATGTCTTTTATTTTATTAATTTTGTATTAAAATTTGTTACCTTTTAAATATTTTTACTTTTACGGGAGGAAGAGAATAATAACATAGATTAGTTTTATAATAGAATATAAGTAAAATGAGTTAGTGGAAAGTGATGTGTACCTACCATTTATAGTAAAAGCGAATCAAAACTCTTAATTGCGAAGAGACTAAAGTGAGTTAGTAGAAAGTGATGTGTATTTACCATTTATAATAAAAGTGAACCGAGACTGCTAATGACGGACAGACTAAAATGGTAAACCGAGACTCTTGACGACGGACGGAGGGAGTAACTAAATAGTAAATTTTCATAATTTTGTATAATTATCTATATTTAGTAGCAGTATATAAAGTTTTTTAGTGCATAAACAACACCTAAGTAAACAATTTAAAATAGATACTCCTATATTAGTTTAATTGATCATGGTTCTAAGCAATGAACTTCTGCAAACCACAACACAATAAAAATAATTTTATATTCAAAATCTTTTATACATTTACATAACTAGTTAAATTAGTTTATGCAATATATTTAGATAGTTTAAGGTTTTATTGTGAGAATTATATAAGTATTCAAGGTAAGTAATCAAAGAAAATAATTAAATTAATATTAGTAGAATAGAAAAATCAAAACCCCCAAATACGATAGGGAAAAAGTCGAATTTCCAATCCATTGACCTGGAAATTTTCATCAAACACTGCGTTAAATCCCAAAATCAACTGAATTACTTCATCAGATTTCTGCCGAATTCATCGGCGATCGTTTTCCGATAATCTGCCGCCTCTGCGCCGTCAACGATGGCGGTCCCGTCGTCCACTACCACCTCGAATATCATGCTCGCGATCTTCGAGAAGAAGACCAACTCCGTCGACCTCTACCGGCCTCTGCGCAATTTCATCGTGATCAATTATTCCGAGCGCGAGGCTCAGAATTTGGAGGACGATCTCCAGACGCTGAAGCAGCTGCGCTCCGAGGTCGAGCGCGGCGGCGCGGCGGATTCGCCGACCGCGCGGCGTGATCTGCTCCAGAACTACTACAGAGCGCTCTGCGTGGTGGAATCTAGGTTTCCGATATCGCCGGAAAAGGATCACGTCAATGCGGTGTCGTTTATTTGGTATGACGCTTTTAAGAATAAGCAGAAGGCTACTCAACAGAATATTCATCTAGGTTGGTATTTCTAATGAATTTGATCAGTTAAAGGTATTTAGTTGGTGCAATTTTTGAGAGGAAACTTCGTTGTGTGGCTTGTTGAAAACGAATTGGATTAGCTGTTTATTTTGCACTGTGTTATACTTTCATCTGTTGCAGCTTGAATGAGTACTACTGAATATATTGAACAATGGGAAGATATTGATCTAAATTAATCGGGGATGATTGATCCCTGGAAATGGACAGTGTTTTTTTTTAAAAACTGCATCAATTTAGATGAGTTGAAGACTGCTCTTTTTTGGTAGTATAGATGTATCTCTTTAACAGTCTTCTCTTATCTTCTTAAATTAATGTAGAAAAAGCTGCTGTCCTGTTCAATTTGGGGGCAGTCCACAGCCAAATTGGACTGAGTTGCGATAGATCCGCAGTTGAAGGAAGGAAGCAGGCTTCACATTCATTTATGGCAGCAGCTGGGGCATTTGCGTTTTTGAAGGATAATGTGGCAATGAAGGCATCAGCGGGAGGCTCAACTACTCTTGATATTTCGGTGGAGTGTGTTGGGTTGCTGGAGAGGTTGATGTTAGCTCAGGCACAGGAATGTGTGTATGAGAATACCATAGCTAAGGGAAGCAGTCCTGGAGTATGTGCAAAGATTTCAAGACAGGTATTGAGAAGTAGATATGTTTCTTCATCCTCATGTAATATTTATTATTGACTGGAGAATCAGTTGGCCTTGTTAAGCTATCAGGTAAAGTGACAGGACTCAGGAGGACACATAGACTACAACCTATTTAAACAAGAAAAATATTTAAGTGATTTTTAACATCCAATTTGAAAAAAGAAAAAAAAAGAAGTGTTGGGATGCTCTGTTGGTGTATGAATGAATTCATTTTGACTTTAACTTGGACAAATCTTGATTACAGGTTGGGCTATTCTATGAGGATGCGTTGGCAGCACTTACTGTTACACCATTGAGTCAGCATTTTGAAAAAGGATGGATTTCCCATGTTCAACTTAAGGCAGCCATGTTTCATGGGGAGGCCTGCTACAGGTACAGTTTGGAGCTGCATGGGAAGGAAGAAATTGCTGAAGAGATCGCACGTGTAAAAATTGGGATTAGTGCCTTATCCGATGCAAGAAAGTCAGCTCCTAGAGGGGCTGCTCAGCAGCTCTTGGATGCAGTCACTAAACTAGAAACTATATTAAAATCTAACTTGGAGAGGGCCGTGAAGGAGAATGATAGAGTGTACTTGATGAGGGTTCCTCCTGCCAGTTCTTTATCAGCACTTCCAACATTTTCTATGGTTAAGCCAATGGTAATGAATGAGATATTGGATGCTAGCAAAGAGAAGATGTTTGCCAGTCTTGTCCCTGATAGCAGTGCGAAGTCCCTTTCTAGGTATACTGAAATGGTGGATGACATCATTAGGACACAGGCTGAGAAATTGCAACAGGGAAGTGAACTAGCTCGGGTGAGGCTGAGGGAGATGGATTTGCCTGATTCAGTTCTTTCACTGGAAGGGAACACTCCTTTGCCACCTGTTCTAAAAGAAGATGTTGAGGCAGTACAGATTTGTGGTGGCCCGGCAGGTTTAGAAGCTGAGCTGCAGCAACTTAAAGATTTAAGTAGGGTGAACCATGAAATGTTGATTCAAACAGAGGAGCAGTTGCAGAAAGAAGCAACCGAAGATGCACAGTTCAGGAACCAATTTGGAACTCGGTGGACTAGGCCACAATCCAGTACCTTAACGAAGAACTTACAAGATAGGTTAAATAGGTTTGCAGCCAATCTGAAGCAGGCTGCAGAAAGTGATGCTCGGATAGAGAGATCTGTTCGGGAGCATTTAGTCCTTATGTCAATCCTTGACTCTCGTCCTGTAAGCTTTTGAACCTCCTCTCATTCGGTTTTTACCGCACACATTTTCCTTTGATTGATATCATTGCAATAATATTAATTCTTCTGTTAATCTATTTTAACTTTTTTAGATTGAATCTGCCCTGCCAAGTCTTTCAAGGCCAATAATGTCGCTGGATGCTGGTGAAGATGCTATAGTTGGAGCCCTGAAGCAGAGTCTGGTTAGTTCCTCTCACTGAAGCTTTAGTGTATATGTTCGACCTATGAATTCTTTGTCTTTCTCACGATTCTTCTCTTTCAAAAGTTATTGACGAACGGTCCTGGAATTGTGATGAGATTCTGTGAAAGAACTATTCTTGTTTATACTTCTGTATCATGATTCTTTGTAGAGGCAATTGGAGACTCTTGGTGCTCAAAGGGCAGGTCTTGAAGACATGCTCAAAGAAATGAAGAGGAAGGTGAGCTTGACTGGTCATATGCTTGTTTTTATTTAGGTTTAGCATTTTGTAAGCATTGGGTGCTGTTACATTTTATATGTACTATAAACATAACTCACTTAATTTGGAGCTTGGTTTTGCCAGTTCCGTTGTCGTTTTTATTTGACCTTTTCGGCTTATGGTTTGTGAGCCAGGATGATATATTACCCAAGTTGATGGCTACAGCTGGCTCTCATGAAGATCTTTTTAGAAAGGAGATATCCAAGTATGATAACATCTGTGAAGAAATTGCGAAGAACCTTGGAGCTCAAGAGCAATTATTGATGCATATTCAGGTTTAAATATAATTTATTGTGTTACTAGTCCCCTTTGAGTGATTTTAACTTGCATGATTTCCATGTGAAGTTGATTCAAAACTGATACTCCATCAAAGCATTCATTAACTTGATCCTTCATATTATTCACAGGCTCAAAATGATGAGTTTGCTGCTATCTTTAACCTTGAAGACTATAAAGGTATTGCTTGCTGGATGCAATTTGTGCCATCCTTGTCTTGCTTCTTAGTCATTCATACACTTTTTCATCCCGAGAGCTTTTCACACACCTTAAACACACGTTCACTTTGATTTGTCCTTTAGATTTTGGTTTCTAGTGATTTACCATGGAACCCCTGCATTTTTTCTGCGAGCATATGGAAGATTAATTTGAGCCTAAGCTAAAGTTTTTTCTGGCTTCACATACCAGCCAATATCTTCAATTCTTGGCATTTCGTGATATTGCCTCGAGTTTTGGATTCTGGTCTTACTCTCTGCTGATAATCCAGTCTTGTAACTTTCAGCGTCTCGTGAGAAGGCCTATAAACAGATCGAAGCTGCCATAGCTAAATATCGAGAAATCAAGGAGAACATCAATGAAGGACTGAAGTTTTATGTTACTCTTCAGGTAAGAAATTCTTCCATCATTATATCCCTACATAACATATATTTTTACAAGACTGTAGCCATAAGAGTTTCTAAACATATGCGATGCTGTTTGGCTGCGGAAACAGGATGCTATAACCCTCGTAAAGCAACAATGCAGCGATTTCGTGATGACTAGGAACATGCAGTGCCGAGAAATGATTGATGATGTTCAGAAGAAACTAGCTGGTCTTAATTTCCAAGACAGCAAAAGCAGTAGCTATTCTTTCCTGCCCTCGTCACAGCCTCATCAAACTCAATCGTCCAACCCACAACAGCCCTTGGATCAAGGACGTGTGCCCCACACGTCATACCTCCAAACACCCCCTACCTACCAGCCACCTCAGCACCCGACAATGGCCTCTCCCTACCAGCCCTCTCAGCACCCGACAACAGCATCTCCCTACCAGCCCTCTCAGCACCCGACAACAGCATCTCCCTACCAGCCATCTCAGCACCCGACAACTGCCTCTCCCTACCAGCCATCTCAGCACACGACAGCTGCCTCTCCCTACCAGGCACCTCAGCACCCGACAGCTGCCTCTACCTATCAGCAGGCACCTCAGCACTCAACGCCACCCGCCTATGCTCAGACTCCTCCTTACGGATACTCACAACCACCGCCAGCTCCATACCAGCCTCCCGCTTCAAATTATCCATACCCACCTCCCCAACACCAGCAGCATACGAGTGCTGAATACGGGCAATCCCCATATGGTGGCTGGCAAGGCCAATACTACAATGCACCACCGCAGCAAACCGGTTCGATGCCCCGCCCTCCGTACCCGGCTCAATCTCCCTATCCACCTCCCAACCAAAGCGGCTACTACAGACAATAATGGTATGCTTATCTTGTATCTGTTAAACTAAATTCAACATCTAGTTATTGTTTTTTGCGATATGCTACATGTTTTAGTTTAATCTACACAGTTCGATTTCAACTGTAACACTTGAGTTCCAAGCTCCTACACAATCACCTTGAATATGCATTGACTTGATTCATAAATACAAATATAATATTTCACATTTCTATTAATTTAGAATCGACATCTAGCTAATTTTTATGTTATAAAATACATACACCTTACCTCTTTTCGTGAAATAATATGCAGATTGCTTTTCCCTTCAATCTTCACATTTTTATCATTTTCAACATCAAAATAGATTTGGTCACATGTAAAAGTAAATGCGAAACTCCTAGCTTGCTTAAACACCTTCGATTTTGTTCCCCAACTATTTATAGCAGGGCCGGAGTTGGGTAGTTTAGACACTCAGCACATTAATAGTTAGATGTTTTGATTTTTACTAATAATGGAAATGGCTCAACAAAGTTGAGATGGAGGGAGTACTTGGCTAAACATAATATCCGTAGCAATTTTGGGCGGTATGAGTGTGTCGTGGGTGAGACTAGGTCCTTGTGGGTTGCTTTGGTGTAGGTGATGTCGGAGGAATCGTGCCCTAGTCAGTTGGGCCGTATCACCTTATTTGATTGTGATGTAGTAGAATGATTGATAACTCATACCAACGACAACCGTGACAACAGACTAAACATTGTTGCGCTTGAGGATAGCAACAACCACAATAGTTCTATCATTAGAAGGATCTACGTAAACTAGTGAAGCCCGGAGTCTCCTCTTAAATAGGTCAAACGTTTCATTGATGGTTTCATCTCCAAATTCATATGTAAGCATATCTTGATGAAAAAACTTAATTAGATTAGATGTATAACAAACACAAGCAAAAACATAATTTTGCAAGATAAAATTCATATTACAATATATAGATAGCCTAAACCCCAAAACCCCACCTTATTTTATTGTGATATAGTAGAATTATTGATGCCCCCGAGTGTCCGACCAACAAAAACGTGACCAAAGTACTAAATATTGTTGCACTTGAGGATAGCAACAACCACTAGAGTTCTATCATTAGAAGGATATGCAGAAACTGGTGAAGCTTGGAGTTTCTTCTTGTAAAGGTCGAAAGTTTCATCGATGGTTTCAGCTCCAAATTCATACGTAAGCAAATTATGTAAACCTGCCCTAAAAATTGCCACGAAGCCATCAACATTGAGCAACGTCCCACTCTTCAAAATCTCCATTCTTTCTATGCTAAAACAATTGCTCTTTTGTAATATGGCCCTCAGTTCTTCAGGGGTGGGACAATGGTATGGAAAGTTAAATGTCTCTGTCTTTGCCTTACTCAATTTCCCCTGCGAAAGTCAATATAGTTGTCAATTACATAGAATTAATCAAAGCTGTCCCTCACTATTGGCTCAAAGAAAAATGTTGTTACAAATGAAAATAAGAATGTAAGTGAAAATAGTAGATTTGACCTTTTTGGCCATGTCGAGGAGGGAAGATCTGAGAAGATCGGTCACCGAGCCAACGGTATACTCTTTTTGTGGGTCCAAATAAGCAGGAACTGAAGGAATTAAAAGAGCCATAATCCCACCTTCCACCATTTCCACAGCCCTACACTTCAAGAATGATTCCAAATCCCTCTCAAGCTGACTCAAATAAGCATCATAAACCTCCTCTCTCTCCTCTCCACCATGCCAAACAAGCCTGAGGCCCTTGGCCGCCTTGGGCACCTCCGTCAGCCACTGGAGCGCCCAAGAAGAGTACGCAAAGTGGACAGACGAAGGCGGGAGAAGGCGACCGTGGAAGTCTCCGGCTACTGCGGCTGCCTTGTAGCTCCTGTCGGGTGGGAGGGAACTGAAGAGGGTGTTGAAATCGTTGGAGACTAAGTCGTTGAAGCACACGAAGAATTCTGGGGTTTTGAGGTACGAGGATTCGTATCTCCGTTTGATGGCTTCGATGATCGTGTGCATGGCCGGAAAAGAGTTGCTTCCGGTTGAGCACCCGAAATCGACAACGCATAAACTATTAGTTGAAATCTCTAATTTCGTGGCGATTTCGTCTTCGATGATTTCCTTTGCAGCCTCCAGGACTCCTCTCTTCAAAACATGAAATATTTTTGCAAAAGGTAATTCCTTTGTTATTTTGTGTATGAGCTCAAATGAATTTATGCGATGTAAACTAAGCAAGAGTTATATATTACTATATCAAAATATAGATTAAAACCTGGTAAGATGAGTTTTTTACATAGCTGAGAGGTCCATTGCCACTATTCATGGAAAAATGTCCATTATCTTTGGAAATGGAATCCATCACGAAACTATAAAGAGATGTGAATCATATGTAGGTATATATAGATAATATTATAATGTTCTAAGCTACAAATGAAAACTCTTACTTCCTTTGTCCTGCCATAGGCAAGACTCTTCTTTTGGGCACGAGATTTAAGAAATTGATATTTAAAAAGTTAAGTGGAGACAGAGTAAAGTATGAGAGAAAAAAAAAGTAGATGAGTGAAAAGAGAAAAAAAATTAAGAGAGGAAATGTATAAGTTTTACCTAAAAAGGGAAATAGCTCATTTATGGCGGGACACCCAAAAAGGACACCCAAAAAGGAAAGTGGCTCGCTTGCGGTGGATAGGAGGAATATTCACTAATTAAGTCAAGTGTTGCAATTGATAACTCAACCGTACGCCAAATCTGATCTAATAAGCGATTGGATTTGATTCTTAGATTCATAAAAATATCGTTTTTATGTGGATTGTGGGAAATCGGCTACAACAGCAAAGTTTATGATATTTAGGACCAAGTTTTAGTTTTGTGAAAATATCTAGAATTCGTCTAAATTTCGTTAGCAACCAATCGCCCTTTTATTGAAGTGCAGATTGTGACACACAAAACTCGAAAGCCACAAAATATAATACTCCGTCCGTCCTCAAATAGAATGAACTATTTCCTTTTTCGTCCGTAAAATTATGAACTTTTTAGTTTTGGAAAATTCAAACATATTACCCTTACACATCATTTTATTTACAACTTATACCAACAATAGTGTAGTGTGGACCCTACTTTCCATTAACATTATTTTCACTACCCTTCTCTCTCTCTTACTTTTTCCTTTATTTATTAAAACGCATGCCATACCCATTGTTCATACTCTTGTGGTATGAAGAGAGTAGTATTTAAGCCCCCATTCTTTTTGTCATAACATATGAGCACATAAAGCCTATAGGCTATATGTGTACATTTTTGGATCTCTTATATTGATATGCGCCTTTTAAATCTCCAGCATCACAAATCCAAACATTACCAATGCCTATTTTTAATCTTCTAGCTAGTTAATATCCTAAGCTAGTTTCTAGGTATGCATTTTAACTAAACCAGAGTAATTTACAGGCGTAATCACAGTTAGGAAACTACTCTGATTTGGCCCATGGACGACTTCCTGTTGGCATCTGTATGTCAAAACTCTCCTCCATAGGAGTGTTTAATTAAGTCGAAGGAATCGCCCCCGCTGCTGGTCCTCGTAAACCGGGATGAACTTCAGGTGATCCTTAAATATGCATCGACTCGTATCATTAGTTCAAATTTAAAGTTTCATTAGTATTATATTAGATCATTCGGCATCCAGCTATTATTATATGTTATAAAATGCATACACCTTGCGACTTTCCGTGATATAATATGCAGATTGCGTTTGCCTTTTAGTCTTCACATTTTTATCATTTTCAAAACTGTGATGGATCACAATCTATTCACATTTTTTTTCATTTTCAAAACTTGCTATGGACCACAATCTACATAGGGGCCTAAGTTGGGTACTTAGACACTCCACACATTAATATGAATTAATGCCCAAGTCTGAGTTGGTTTATCAGCCGACCTGTTAATATTTATATATTCTCAAGATCTATCAAAAGCACGACGTTCAACTGTCGAACTGGGCAGCGCGGTTTTGTGCACGATTTGGAGCAATCGAGATGTAATTCCAAGGCAGAATTGTTTTAGACTGTGAAATTGATTTGGGGGATTGGTAATGTAGGTCGAAGTGAGTCCAATTCCATGGTCTCGATTATCCCAAAATTGGCCAAGATTAAACATGCTTCAACTTGGAATTCTTATGAGATAGGACACTAGAAAACAAGATGAAGCTGCAATCTTGTTAGTATGAGTAGCACCTATCGTTATCGGTTAACTGCCTATCAACTTGGATTCTAGAATATGTATATTAATTTCATGGAATTAATTCAAGTATTTTTTTTAAATCATCCAATGAGATCCTCAGGAACAAGGATCTTCGATATATCCTCAACAAGATATGCGTACGATTTCAATAAGAGTTTAAAATACAAATAGAACTTTGTAAGATAAAATTCTCATTACACTATATAGAGATATTATGAAGAGTGTCCATTACTATGAAGTAGACATAGACATTTAAATTGACCCTCCACCCCAACCCCTACTCTCCTAAGGTGATGTTTGGTACGTTGGATAAGATAATACTGAGATACAATATGTGACAAACAAAAATAGACTTTATCTTGAATTAAATTAGTCAGGGGTTACATCTTAATTAGCACTTTGGAGATAAGCCGAGATGCATTATCACGACCTAACTTTTTGAGAGAGTAAAACCAAACAAAATATAAGAATAAATATTACTTCTATCCAAGAGTAGTAGTGGTAACCGAAAGGATCCTAAAAAGAAAAATAAAAGAGGAAAACATATCTTACTTAACAGAAACACTTTATGTGATTATGATCTTAGACCAACGAAACAACAACCGTGACCTATACTAAACATAATTGCACTTGAGAATAACAACCACAACAGTTCTGTCATTAGAAGGATTTGTGTAAGTTGGTAAAACTTGTAGTTTCTCCTTCAAAATGTCGAACATTTTGTTGACAATTTGGTCTCCAAACTCATGTGTAAGCATATTTTGTTTAACTACCCTAAAAAATGCCACGTGACCATCAACAGTGAGCAATGTCCTCGTCTTCAAAATCTCCATTTTTTCTATGCTGAAACTATTGCTCTTTTGCAATATGGCTATCAACTCCTCCGGGTTCTCAGACTTCTCCTTATACAATCTTCCCTGATAAAAACATGTTGTTTGGCCATTCGTCCCGCAACTATGAAAATCAACTAGAAAACCGAATTTTAGATTTGTTCACAATTATCTATGATAGAAATTTCTGGTCACTTACATGTATATTATTTATATTTTCAACCATGATTTTTAGATTTATAGTGACATCTATTCTTCTCATTCTACTTCGCAAATTTGTCTCATTGAAGAAATACTCTCACAAATGTTGAATATTGAATAACTCGATCACTAATCAGACTTGGATCACTTGAAGTTATCATTCCTTAATTTTTAGAAAAATATCTATATATAACTATAATCATAACAACAAGAATTTTTAGATAATATTATTTCCTATATTAATAAATTTATTGACTACTATAAGAAACATAATTTTATAGTATGCCACAAGTTGCTAGTATGCTATAGGTTGCTAATTTCTATATAACTCGACTAGATGCCTGTTACTAATTTTAATCTACAATTGTAATGTGTTTTTAAAGTTAAAATTTTTTCTGAAACATGGAAAATATGGATTGGATATATGGGCTTCATTGGACTCAAGGACATGATTTATTCTTTCAAATTTAGTTTCATATTTGTATGAAGATGTCCACTACTATAAAATACACATACATTTAGATAACATAATATTGAGATATACATTTAGATAAGATAATACTGAGAGAGAATATTGAGATGCAATGTGCTAAACCAAAGCAGACTTTATTTTGAAAATTAGTCACTAGGGTGGGGTTGGAGCAAATAATTGTGAGACGCAGTGTAATGTTAGCACTTTCAAGACGAGCCGGGATACATTATCACGTGCTAACTTTTTGAGAGAAAATACAACTGAATAAGATATAAGAGTAAACATGGCTTCTAGTCATGGGCAATACTGGTAATGAACAGATCCTAAGAAGTAAAAAGGAAAGACTATACTCCCTCCGTCCCCCATTAATTGTCCACTTTTGTCATTTTCGTTCATCCCTCGTTAATTGTCAACTTTCACTTTTGAGTATAAATGATAATAGGTCCCACATTCCACTAACTCATTCCACACACATTTTATTATAAAATTAATATATAAAAGTGATACTCATATTCCACTAACTTTTTCAAACCACTTTTCTTTACATTTCTTAAAACCCTTGCCAGAACCAAAGTGGACAATTATTGGGGGACAGAGAGAGAATATTTCTTAACAGAAACACTTTATTTGATTGTGTTCTCTGAGCAACAAAACAACGACCGTGACCACATACTAAACATCATTGCGCTTGAGAATAACAACAACCACAATAGTTCTATCATTAGAAGCATTTGCGTAAGCATGTGAACTTTGGAGTTTCTTCTTCAAAAGGTTGAACGTTTCGTCGATGATTTTGTCTCCAAACTCATGTGTAAGTATATTTTGTTTAACTGCCCTTAAAGCTGCCACGTGGCCATCAACCGTGAGCAAAGTCCGAGTCTTCAAAATCTCCATTCTTTCTATGCTGAAACTATTGTTCTTTTGCAAAATAGGTATCAACTCCTCTGAGGTGGGAATATAGCATGGAAAGTTAAAAGTCTCCGACTTCGCCTTGCACAATCTTCCCTGTTAAAATTGATTTCATTACAAAAAGGGTAAATTTGTAGGAAAAATATGAAGTTTGACTGTTCGTTCCGCAACATTGAAAACCAACTAGAGAAACCATGAATTTTAGAGTTGTTCACAATTATCCTATGATGAAAATTTCTGGTCGATTACGTGTAATATGATGTTCATATTTTAAAACTAACTGATGACGTTTTCTTTATTAATAGAAACCAATTTTTTTTACCATTGAATAATTGATAATAAATCCGAACTTCGTGATTTTTCTAGGTAGTTTTAAAGTTATGGAATAGACTAAAATATGCCAAAAATTTATGTTTTTGCGATAATCTACCCTAATAAAAGTCGTATTTTTCGAAAAAAGTCAAAAGCATAGATTTGACCTTTTTAGCCATGTCGAGGAGGGAAGATCTGAGAAGGTCGGCCAGCGTTCCAATAGTAAACTCTTTTTGTGGGTCCCAATAGGCCGGTAAGGCCGGAATGAGAAGAGCCACAATCCCATCTTTAACCATTTCTACAGCCCTACTCTTCAAGAATGATTCCATATCCCTCTCAAACTGCCCCAAATAAGCTGCATAAACTTCCTTTCCCTCTCCTCCGCTCCAAATTGAAGACTTGAGGCCCTCTGCCGCCTTGGGCACCTCCGACAGCCATTGGAGCGCCCAAGAAGAGTACGCAAAGTGGACAGACGACGGTGGGAGAAGGCGGAGGTGGAAGTCTCCGGGCACTGTGGAAGCCTCATAGCTCCTGTCGGACGGGAGGGAATTGAAGAGGGTGTTGAAATCGTTGGAGACACTGTCGTTGAAGCAGACATAGAATTCTGGGGTTTTGAGGTCTGAGGATTCGTATTTCTGTTTGACGGCTTCGATGATCGTGTGCATGGCCGGAAAAGAGTTGCTTCCGGTTGAGCATCCGAAGCCGGCAATGCAGAAGGTACTAGTTGAAATATCTAATTTTTTGGCTATTTCTTCTTCGATGATTGCGTTTGAAGTTTCCAATATTCCTCTCTTGAAAACATAAAATGTTTTGCTAAAGTTAATTTCATAATTGATTAGCAAACATGAAGAACTATCGATAAATATCAACATATGAATGGAATTGTTAACTTATGATAGTAATAGATGTATACCTGGTAGGATGAGTTTTTGACATAGCTGTGATATCCATCGCCACCATTCATGGAAAAATATGCATTATCTTTGGAATCCATCACGAAATTAAGCATGTAAATTTTGATTTGTTTTCCTGAATTATAAATAGAATAAAGTTCAAAATTAGTTACTCTACATTTGACCTAAAAAACTCTTTAGTCATACTCCCTCCGTCCCTCATTAATTGATACCTATTTTCTTTTTACGTCTGTCCCCATTGATTAACACCATTACTTTTTACTACTTTTGATAGTGAACTCCACATTCCATTAACTCATTCTTCTCACCTTTTATTATAAATTAATATATTAAAGTAGGACCTATATTCTATTAAAGTTTTCCATTCACTTTCCACTACATTTCTTAAAATTCATGCCAAGTCATACCGGTGTCAATTAATAGGAGGCGGAAGAGTATACATTAAGTTTGTTACCTTTTAGTCTCTAATATGTTTTGATCCAAGTTAACAATCTCGTTAATAACTTTTGACCAAATTTGTGATTTAATTTTGAATTTAAATAATCCAATTAACCTAATTAATATTAATCATTAGGTTAATCAAGGTTGATTAGATAATAGGGCTGGGCAACAAGACATAGACTTAAGAGCATCCACAATGGATGTCCGATCTCACACCGGATCGCCTGAGATCGCACTCGGGTGTCGTCGGGCATCCATTGCAGACGTCGGGCGCGCCCGAGGACGACCGAACGTTCGGTCACGACCGATCTCCCGCCCGATCCATCGGGCGTGAGATCAGGCGCCCATTGCGACACAACGCCCGAGCCTGATCTCGGAAAAAAATTGACTTTTAATTATAAACACCGATTTTTAATTTAAAAAATCGATTTTTAAATTAAAAAATCATTTTTTAACTTGAAATAAAAAACTATAATTTCACAATGATCCATACTAAAAGACGGATCCGTGAATTAGTGAAAAAATATATTTTGTAGAATATATTTGGTAGAATATATTCCTTCACACCAAATGAACAAGTTTTGCATTACTTGAGTAAACCTTTTAGAGATACGTTTTCAACTCCAACTTTTATTGTGACTTCGATGTGGGACAAATGGTAGTTTTATAGATAGGTTTTCAACTATCTAGGAAAATTATAGAGGTTGTGTGTTCAAGCCCCAAACTCAACATATCTTTTTAATTTTGACCTTTGCTCTCACTAGCTTCCACTAGGGCATCCATTGTGGATGCTCTAAGACCATCTCCAAGGGTAAACTAAAACTTAAAATGAGATAGGTATTTAGCTCCAATAGTACTCAAAAACCAATCCCATTTTTGGTTTTTGAGAAAAAAATACCTATCTTTAGGTTTACACTAAACTCAAACCCAAAACTTTTTCAAATTTTGTGAGTAAAAAGAGCATAATAGAGAGAATATTCTTTTAAGTTTGAGTTTAGAGTAAATGGTTGGAGTAAAATCATATTTGGTGTGACATTTACACTAAAATGAGTTTGAGTTTAGTGTAAATGGTTGGAGATGCTCTAAGTCACAGTTTTTTTTGTGTGATATGGTCAAGCGGTAGAGATGTTAATGCTTGAGACTAAAAGTTTCAGTTTCGAGTCCTATGTGGCTGCAATATTTAAGTTTAAATTCATTTACCCAAAAAAAGTCACCTTTCAGCCTTTTCTCCAGCTAGTTATCCTAAAACTAGCATTTAAGTTTTCTATATACTTGCCAATCAGATTTAAGTCTACTGTTAAGATGTCAATTAGTTAGGCATGAGATTGTACAACTCTTACAAGCTCTTATGACCTTGAAAGGTTCTAGCAACTGAGTATTTAAGTATCCTTAAACTGTTATTGGCTCTTTGGCTTCCATATTAATAAATTCTATATTTGATCCTAATAAGAAAAGAAAAATATCTCACTTAATAGAACACTTTATTTGATTGTGATCTGAGACCAACAAAACAGTTGACCACACTAAACATCGTTGCGCTCGAGAATAACAACCACCACAATAGTTTTATCATTAGAAGGATTTGCGTAAGCTAGTGAATATTGGAGTTTCTTCTTCAAAAGGTCGAACGTTTCGTCGATGATTTCGTCTCCAAACTCATGCATAAACATATTTTGTTTAACTGCCCTAAAAAATGCCACATGGCCATCAATAGTGAGCAATGTCCTCGTCTTTAAAATCTCCATTTTTTCTATGTTGAAATTATTGCTCTTTTGCAACATGGCTCTCAACTCCTCTGAGGTGGGAGTGTAGCATGGAAAGTTAAAAGTCTCCGACCTCGCCTTACATAATCTTCCCTGTTAAAATTGATTTTATTACATATAAAAAAAGGGTAAATTTCTAGGAAAAACATGTTGTTTGGCCGTTCATCCAACAACTTTGACAATCAACTTGAAAAACCATGAATTTTAAATTTCTTCAAAATTATCTATGATAAAAATTTCTGGTCACTTACATTTAATATATTGTTCATACTCCCTCCGTCCCCCATAATTTGTCACCATTTGACCCGGCACGAGTTTTAAGAAATGTTATAGAAAGTGGGTTGAAAAAGTTAGTGGCATGTGGGTCCTACTTTTATAAATTAGTTTTATAATAAAATGTGAGTGAGAATGAGTTAGTGGAATATGAGGTCCACTATCAAAGATGGTAAAAGTGAAAGGCAACAAATTTTTAGGGACGGACGAAAAAAGAAATAGGTGACAAATTAGGGACGGAGGGAGTATTTTTCAACCATGAATTTTAGATTTGCAGTGACATCTATTTATGATATTTCGAATAATATTTATGGTTTCAAATAAAAAGTGAAAGACATAGATTTGACCTTTTTGACCATGTCGAGGAGGGAAGATCTGAGAAGGTCGGCCAACGTCCCAACCGTAAACTCTTTTTGTGGGTCCCAATGGGCAGGTAGTGCAGGAATTAGGAGAGCCATAATCCCACCTTTCACCATTTCCACAGCCCTACACTTCAAGAATGCTTCCAAATCCCTCTCAAATTGATTCAAATAAGCTGCATAAACCTCCTCATTCTCTCCTCCGCTCCAAATCAAAGACTTGAGCCCCTCCGCTGCCTTGGGCACCTCTGACAGCCAGTGGAGAGACCAAGCAGCATACGCAAAGTGGATGGACGACTGTGGGAGTAGGCGAGGGTGGAAGTCTCCGGGCACTGCTAAAATTTCGTAGCTCCGATCGGGTGGGAGGGAACTGAAAAGGGTGTTGAAATCGTTGGAGACGATGTCGTTGAACCAGACGTAGAACTCTGGGGTTTTGAGGTCTGGTGATTCATATTTCTGTTTGACAGCTTCGATGATCGTGTGCATGACTGGAAAAGAGTTGCTTCCGGTTGAGCACCGGAAGTCGGCAATGCAGAAGGTATTAGTTGAAATATCTAATTTTGTGGCTTTTCTTCTTCGATGATTGCGTTTGAAGTTTCCAACACTCCTCTCTTGAAAACATAAAATGTTTTGCTAATGTTAATTTCATAATTGATTAGCAAACATGAAGACCTATCGATCATATCAACATATGAATGGAATTGTTAACTTATGATAGTAATAGATGTATTCCTGGTAGGATGAGTTTTTGACATAGCTGTGATATCCATCGCCACCATTCATGGAAAAATATGCATTATCTTTGGAATCCATCACGAAATTATGTATGTAGAAAGGTGAGTGAATCATATATGCATATATAGACCATATGAAAGGGATATCTTTTCTACATTATCTATTTTTCATAATGAATCTAAAAATAGTTTGTATTATGGTTATTATTCATTTCCATAAGTAGTTAGGATTTTGATTTATTTCCTGATTTATAAATAGAATAAAGTTTAAAATTAATCTTCTACATTTGACTTAAAAAACTCTTTAGTGATACTCACTTGTACTCTATTAATTGACACCAATTTTCTTTTTTCGCCTGTCCCCATTAATTGACAACCTTACCTTTTTACTACTTTTGATAGTGGATCTCACATTCCACTAACCCATTCTACTCATATTTTAATAAAATTAATATATAAAAATAGGATCCATATTTCACTAATCTTTTCCATTCACTATCCACCACATTTCTTAAAATCCGTGCCAAGTCAACCAGTGTCAATTAATGGGAGACGGAGGACTATATATTAAGTTTGTTACCTTTTAGTCTCTAATATGTTTTAATTCAAAGTTAACAATCCCGTTAATAACTTCAGATCAAATTTATAGTTTAATTTGAATTTAAATAATCCAATTAACCTAATTAATATTAATTATTTGCAATGATAATTCATTTGGATAATCAAGGTTAATAAGATAATAGGGTTGGGCAACAAGACATAGACTTAAGTCACCATTTTTTTTTGTATGTGATTTGGTCAAACGGTAGAGAGGTTAATACTTGAGACCAAAAGTCTCATGAGTTTCAAGTCCTCTGTAGTACTCCCTCCATCCCTCCCTCTGTAGTAGAGACATTTCTTGTCGGCTTGAGATTTAAGAAAAATTGTTTAAACGAGTTAAGTAAAAGGAGAATAAAGTAGAAAGGAAAAAGGTACAGATGAAGAGAGAATAAAGTAAGAGAGAGTAAAATACTTTTTGCCAAAAAAGGAAATAACTCAGCTATAGTGGGACAACCCAAACACGCATACGACTCAGCTACAGAAGAACGGAGGGAGTACAACATTTAAATTTAAATTCATTTACCTTAAAAAAAACGCCTTTTAGCCTTTTTTCCACCTAGTTATCCTAAAACTAGATACTCCCTCCGTCCCACATAATTTGAGACATTTTGACCTGACACGGGTTTACGAAATCTAATGGAAAGTGAGTTGAAAAAGGTGGTGGGATGTAGGTCCTACTTTTAAAGTATTAGTTTCATAATAAAATGTGAGTATGAATGTGTTAGTGGAATATGAGGTCCACTACCAAAAATGGTAAAAGTGAAATGAGACAAATTATGTGGGACGGCCCAAAATGGAATACTGGATCAAATTATGTGGGACGGAGGGAGTAGTTTTCTTTCCTTAAAAAAAAGTCACCTTTTAGCCCTTTTTCCACATAGTTATCCTAAAACTAGATTTAAGTTTTCTTTTTTACTTGCCAATCATATTTAAGTCTACTCTTAAGATGTCAATTAGTTAGGCATGAGATTGTACAGCTCTTACAAGCTCTTATGACCTTGAAAGGTTCTAGCAACTGAGTATTTAAGTATCCTTGAACTGTTATTGGCTATTTGGCTTCCGTATTATTAAATCCTATATTTGATCCTAAAAAGGAAAAAAAAGAGAAGAAAAATATCTTATACACTTAATAATAGAACACTTTATTTGATTGTGATCTGAGACCAACAAAATAACAACCGTGGCCACATACTAAACATAGTTGCGCTTGAGAACAACAACCACAACAGTTCTATCGTTAGAAAAATTAGCGTAAGCCGGTGAAATTTGTAGTTTCTCATTCAAAATGTCGAACGTTTCATCGATGATTTCATCTCCAAACTCATGTGTAAGCATATTTTGTTTAACTGCCCCAAAAAATGCCACGTGGCCATCAACAGTGAGCAATGTCCTAGTCTTCAAAATTTCCATTCTTTCTATTCTGAAACTATTGCTCTTCTGTAATATGGCAACTCCTCTAGGATGGGAGTATAGCATGGAAAGTTAAAAGTCTCACACTTCTCCTTACACAACTATAAAGGAACTTCTCAAAAATGAAAAAAATGACTCAACTATAAGGGAACGGAGGAAGTATTAAATAATGCCCAAGTCTATGTTGGTTTATCAGCCGTCCTATTAATATTATGTATTGTCAAGATATTTTGAAAGCACGACGTTCAACCGTTGGACTAGATGCCTGTTTTAGTGCACGATTTGGAGCAGTCGAGTTGTGATTCCAAGGTAGAATTGTTTTAGACTGTGAAATTGATTTGGGGGCTTGGTAATGTAGGTCGAGGCAAGTCCATTTCCATGGTCTCGATTATGCCATTAGAAAGTGTTGACATAATTTGATATCACATGAGAGTCTCCAGTTGGTCAAATTTTGACCCTGACCAAATTCTAATGTAATGACCTAACTCCCAGACTGACCGATGTCCTTACAAACCAACACAAATGTTTTCGGTGTGCTTTGTCTCTACTCTCACGTTACCTGAAACTTTTCATGGGTCACCAATCCCAAATACCACAAGCTATAAGCATACTTTATTGCTTAGGAGACCACCTATCCCAAAATTGCCCCAGATTAAGCATTCTTCAACTTGGAATTCTTATGAGAGATGACCACTAGAAAATAAGATAGAAGATGCAATCTTGTTAGTATAAATAGCACCTATCATTATCGGTTACTGCCTATCAACTTGCGTTCTAGAATATATATTAATTTTGTGGAATTAATTCAAGTATTTTTTTAAAAAATCATCCAATGCGAAAGGATCTTCGATATATCCTCAACAAAATATGCGTACGATTTCAACAAGAACAGAACTTTGTAAGATAAAATTCTATTTACACTATGTAGAGATATTTTGAAGAGTGTCCATTACTATAAAGCACACAGACATTTTAGTTGACCATCCACCCCGACCCCTACTCCCCTAAGGTGACATTTGGTACGTTAGATAAGATAATACGAAGATAATACTGCGATACAATATGTGATAAACAAATTAAAATAGACTTTATCTTGAATTAAACTAGTCATATGGGTTGGATTGGAATGAAAAAATTGCGAGACACAATGTAATCTTAGCACTTTGGAAATGAGCCGAGATGCATTATCACGACCTTACTTTTTGAGAGAAAGTACAACCAAACAACATTTTAGAATAAACATGACCTCTAGTCAAGAGCTGTAGTGGTAACTGAATGGATCTTCAAAAGAAAAAAAGAAGAAAATATAACTTACTTATTAGAAACACTTTATTTGATTGTGATCTGCGACCAACAAAAAAACAACCGTGACCACATACTAAACATCATTGCGTTTGAGAATAACAACCACCACAATAGTTCTATCATTAGAAGGATTTGCATAAGCCAGTGAATTTTGGAGTTTCTTCTTTAAAAGGTCGAACGTTTCGTCGATGATTTGGTCTCCAAACTCATGTGTAAGCATATTATGTTTAACTGCCCTAAAAAATGCCACGTGGCCATCAACATTGAGCAATGTCCTCATCTTCAAAATCTCCATTTTTTCTATGTTGAAATTATTGCTCTTTTGCAATATGGCTCTCAACTCCTCTGGGGTGGGAGTGTAGCATGGAAAGTTAAAAGTCTCACACTTCTCCTTGCACAATCTTCCCTAATAAAATTGATTTAGAAATAAAAAAAAAGGATTAATTTCTAGAAAAAACATGAGGTTTGTCTGTTCGACCCGCAACTTTGAAAATAAATTAGAAAAACCATGATATTTAGATTATTTCAGAAGTATCCCATGATGAAAATCTTTGATTGCTTACGTGTAATATATTATTCACATTTTTCAACTAAACAATGCTGTTTTCTTTAATAATAGTAGAAAATATTGTTTTACTTACCGACAGTGTCAGCTACTTATGATTTTACGATTGCCACACTAGACACCAATTTTTTTCACCATAACATAACTAAGAATAAATCCAAACTCCATGATTTTTCTAGCTAGCTAATTCTTAAAGTGAGTTGGCATGCTAGCTAATTCTTAAAGTGAATAAATTAGCTAGCTAGCTAATTTTTTTCACCATAGTTTTTCCGACAATTTACCTAAAAATAGTAGTAGTACTCCCCTACATCCCTAATAATTTGTCACCTTTTGACTTGGCATGAGTTTTAATAAAGTGAGTTAGAAAAGGTTAATGACATGTGAGTCCTACTTTTATTATATAGTATGAATTAGTTAGTGGAATGTGGGTCCACTACAAATCTGACCTTTTTGGCCATGTCGAGGAGGGAAAATCTGAGAAGGTCGGTGACATACTTGGATTTTACATGGTTTTAGAGGATGGTTTTGTATGAATTTGATCATATTTTGTCTATTATTGGGCATGTTTATATCCACTTCTCTATTATGTTGGTATGTTGACCATTTTGTTAAGAATGTGTAGAAAAAAGTACAAAATATGTGGATGTGCAGCAACCTTGGTTTGAGACAATATTAACTGGAGATTTTGAAGTTCAATCAGCCCCTAATGCATATCAATCTCTTCGTCTTCGAAAAAACTTCGCGTTGGTATCTCGCAAGCCTCAGTCGGAGTTAGGTAGAAGAAGTTATTTCCGTTATAATAACAATGCGCGTTCCAGAAAATTTCATGCGACCGGGTGAATTTTATTCTCAATAATTCCACCCGGCCGGGTACGCTATTTTGGCGTATTTTTATGCCAAAAACGCGATTTTTGATTGGGGATTAAAAGGAAGAACGCCCAGGGTTCACACATTCTACTCTCTACCGCCTACCACACACTCTACAATTCCCTAAGAACACTTTGAAGAGAGATTTGAAGATTGAAGACTGCAAATCGAGAGATTTAAGTTTGCAATCTATAGAATCGTTCCACAGGAGTATCTATTTGTTTTCTTTTATGTATTTGATTGAATTCCCTGTTTTGGTTTTCATGAAGAACATGAGTAGCTAAATTTATTGTGGAGTTTTGGTGAAGACTACAATGGATGACTGTGATTGATTCAATGACTTCTTTTGATTGCTTAGCTCTTGTGGTTTCTTTGTTCATTATTGTGTTTTTTCAATTCAATTGCTTAGCTACCAATTGGGTTTGTTTACCTTTATAGTTGTAATCGAGAGATACCTATCTAGGTTTGATAAAAGATTGAGCATCACTTTGATAATCTACACTCGAGAGAGGGGAACCTTAGTGAGGGCTTGGGTCTTTTGATCTATGGAGTTAATCTAAACGTATTAGAAGGAGACTTCAATATTAAGGGTTAATCAATGGGGTGAGTACACTTGCGAGGGGGCTCAACCTAGACTAGCGACTTTCCTAGTAACCCTATAGACATAAAATGGGTAATCGAAGTTGTTGAATCAATCGCACGACAATTCCATTGTAGTTGGATCCAAAACTCTACTCTCCTCTTTGTGGTATCTTTTCACTTGTGTTTAATTCCTCTTGTTACTTTTATTTCATCTTTCTTGTTATATGCTTATAGTAGTGTTAGAACAAAACCAATTCACTTTTGATTGTCTAGATAGTAGTTAAAGTTTGTTCGGGGTACTTGAGTTGATACAATCTTGTCTCTGTGGGATACGATTCTCTTACTTGTTTTATGCTACACTAGCCCTGTATACTTGCGGGTAATTCTCGTGTTAAAATAATTCGAGTCAAGTTTTTGGCGCCGTTGTCGGAGACAATTTTGTGTCATTATAGCTTAATATCGTGATAATAATTGAGATTACTAGTCTAGATTTTATTTGCTTTATTTTTATTTTTTATTTTTGTGTTCTCCAATCTTTGAGTTCTAATTGGTGATATGCCCATGTTTGCGAGATACGCACCTAAAGGTTGACCTCCAGACGAGATGGATCTACTGAAGGAGCTGGCTCGATCTCTCGATCTCATGGGCCAACACAGTGGGATGCAAGTTACTGAACCTGAAGATGTTCATGAAGATATGAATTATGTATATCCAAATGACCAAAGCTGGAGCTACGGTGATTACCACCCTAGTCAAGGGGGTTACAATTTCTACACCGAAGGCCACTCTCGTTCCATCTTCTTGGACGAGCCGTTAGATGGAAATATGAAGCCAACCCTAGAAGAGACTCTCGCCACCTTTGTGAAGCAAACTGAAGCATGTATGTGAAAACATGAAGCATATAAGGATCCATCGCCCAAACTATTCAGAAGTGAACAAATAATGGAACCTCAAGGGAAGGTTGAGTATGTTAATTATATTCAGCAAGTGGACCAAGACAGAGCTATTGACGGATACTACCTCAATCAAACGGGTAGTGATGATTATAGTCTAACCAAGTCCACTCATAACTCATCATTTGGATATTCCGATCATGCTCAGGAACCCTCACATGAGTTCATTGGTGAGCCTAAGAAGAATTCTTCGGAGGAGTTGTTGATTGCCTTCATGGAAAAAACTGAAGCTTACATAGAGAGCTCATCCCAGAGGTTAGACAGGCTAGAGAAAACCATGGAGGAGTTGAGCTCACACATGAAGAATATGACGACTCATATCAGTCAAATTGCTCACGCTACCATTCAACAACAGCCAGGTCAATTTTCGGAGTAGACAATCGTGCACCCGAAAGAGGCAATGCTATCAGTCTAAAGAGTGGTATCGGTCAAGAAATTTCACGAGGAAATCCAAAATAAATCACGATGAAGATGAAAAAGGCGTGGATGATAGAGAAAAGAAAGAGATGAAGGAAGAAGTGACTGCCCGATTGAAAAAGAAAAGGCCTCGAAAGAAGAATAAAGTGGCCAAAATGAGTGGAGTTCTACTTTTTCAAAGCTCAATGGTGAGTTGGTGGATGAAGCAAATGGATAAGCTTATTCATGCGATAGTGGCAAAGAGCAATGATGCGGATTCCATTTTCCGGTTCAGAATAAACTGAGAGAGCGTGAAGACATCGAGCCAACGACGATAACCAAAGGCACTATAGAGGAGGTAACCCCTAGTAGGTAACTTCTAGATTGTTTCCGTTTTAGTTTGTCTATCATAGGTCTCACTTCTCCACCAACTTTTCAAACTTATTCTTTGCATAGCCTTGAATAAGTTTGGGGGGTGATATG
Organism: Salvia hispanica; assembly: GCF_029641045.1. Classification (NCBI taxonomy): domain Eukaryota; kingdom Viridiplantae; phylum Streptophyta; class Magnoliopsida; order Lamiales; family Lamiaceae; genus Salvia; species Salvia hispanica. The sequence continues at coordinate 41,710,957 of NC_142694.1, forward strand.
GTGGATAGTGAGCCTTATGAGGTACTTTACTACTTTATTTTTGTTTCAAATTGATTAGTTGTCTTTTGTTGCTTTTATTTATGTTTTAGGGTAGATTTGTTTTGCTTTAGACCTCCGTGAGTTGTTTTGGTTTTGGGTTGTTGTGGATTTGAATTTGAACTTGTTTGAATTTTCGTTTCTTGGGGTAAAGACTACTCCCTCCGTCCACGAATAGGAGTCCCAGTTCACTTTTACCATAAATGGTAATAAGGTCCCACCTTCCACTAACTCATTTCACTCACATTTTATTTAAAACTAATATATATAAGTGGGACCCCTATTCCACTAACTTTTTTCCACCCACTTTTCTTAACATTTCTTAAAACCCGTGCCACCCACAAATGGGACTCCTAATGACGGACGGAGGGAGTAGTTGTTAATGATAAAAACACCATCCATCTTTTAAGCTATCATGGTCTTTGGCTTAAGAGTTTGAGTAATAGGTGCATAAGTAACAAATTGCTTGTTTGTCTTGATTCATGCTGTTACCCCGGTGAGATTTGAGCCAAAACTTCGTTTTTGTGTGATTTTATCATATGCTTGTTGTTGTTTCTAGAACTTGCTCCTACTCATATTAAGTCTACATAGTGAATGTGAATTTAGGAGATGACGTTAGACATTCTTTGTTTTCCCCTTCACAAGTGTATATATTGTTGTCTTAATCCCTAGTTAGCCCTCCTAGCCTAAAAAATGTTCCAATATCAAATAATTGTTGAGTTACCATTGAAAGTGATAAGCCTACAAACTTGGAAGCACATATGGGGCTTTGTAAAAAAAAAATAATGGAGGCCAACGTCCCAACGTTAAACTCTTTTTGTGGATCCCAATAGGCAGGTAGTGCAGGAATTAGAAGAGCAATAATCCCACCTTTCACCATTTCCACAGCCCTACAATTCAAGAATGCTTCCAAATCCCTCTCAAATTGATTAAAATTACTCTCACAGTGTCACGCCCGCCCTTACTAAGGATAGAAAGGACGGGTTATCGCGACTGGGATGGAATATAAGAAGCGGGGAAGAAGGGGGAATACAAAGGTAAAATTGGACTTGGCTCGAAATAATGGAAATAACTTGAATAAAATCAAAGTATTATTTCAACAAGTACATAAACTCGATCAATAAGACATGAGCCCAATAAAAAAAACTGAACTGTTTTAGCGGAAGCGTTCAAGAGCGAATGGCATCATATACGGAGACACGATGCATCCAATCACCTTTCTATCAAAGAACATACTCTGTCTCTGCTCACCACCGTCCATCGTCATCACTGCTCAACTTGCACATTTTTAAAACATATGCAGAACTGAGTACTTGATGTACTCAGTGAATACAAGCCAAAACAATTTTATAAAAATACTTATGTCATGCCACCATTGAGTGAATCTCGGTTTTTACTTTAAAATATCGAGAAACACAAAAATTATTTTAAGCACAAACTTTCGACTCATCTCCTAAGTCCTTTTCAACATCATTTCAAAAACACAACCATTTCTCCTTGAGTTCTTTGAAAAACTGTCATATCTGTTTCTGGTGCCGTGAAGGTGGCCACCTCCCACGGTCACAATAACCGGCCAATCCGCTCGATGACTCACGGTCCCTGGAGTACACTAGTCAAAGTAGGGATGCTACCCACACTGAGATCCGAATTCGATGAACTATATGTGGCAACAACCACTTTGGATAGGTCCATTAGACCACATCAGAACTATACATGAACTGGGAATGTGGCCACATTCCGAGTCCACTAGACCGACCAACTCGAAGGATGGCTCCGTATCCACATGTTGTGTACACTAGCCTGGGTGGACACACTCTCCACACCCATACCCGAATTCGATTATAAAATAACTGGTCTAGTAGGGACGTTCCTCTTGCTAGACAAACAGATAGACATTTCTCAAAATAAAATATGGCATGACAAAAATATTTGTATCCTCATTTCCTTTCAAAACCAGTTTGAAACGTAACGCATGTTTATCGGTTGGCACCGAGCATCGAATAACATCATACCAACGAAGTCGAAGATCATATAATATCATATCGGAAAGGCCGAGCGATTCACAATCCACTCAAGAAAAAATCACATGGTAAGGTCAATTTCACTTGAACATATACTTGAAACATACTCCCTCTGTCCCGGATAATTCGTCCCAGTTTTCCATTTCGGTCCGTCCCACATAATTTGTCCCACTTCACTTTTACTATTTTTGGTAGTGGGTCCCATATTCCACTAACTCATTCCTACTCACATTTTATTATAAAACTAATATATAGAGGTAGGACCCACATTCCATTAACTTTCAACCCACTTTTCATTACAATTCATAAAACCCGTGCCCGGTCAAAGTGACCCGAATTATCCGGGACGAAGGGAGTAGATCACCACTTAATATTGAATATGATATAAAAGAGCACACATATCATTATCTTCAGTATAACCACACTTGAAACATAACTGCAATTAGCCCTCAGTAAAACCTTAGTTCGAAAGCCCACAATAAAACTTTAGCTCGAAAGCTCACAGTTAAACTTTAGTTTGAAAGCTCACCTCATTTGTTTAAAATTCCTTAACTCGAATTTCTTTAATCTGTCCTTAATTTGCAGAGGCCATCCTTTTTCTCTTTCGGATTTTTCGTGGCCACCCGAGGCGTCGCGGGCGACGCCAGCCGGCCATTCGTGCCCTCCGTCCATACGTGTAACATCTTCAACATTAATTTTCAGCCCAACTAATTATTATTCCAGCTCAAAACTTCCTTTGATAAATTCGTTGGCTCAACTAAAATTAATTGACTTAGGCCCAACCAATTAAATAACTCAAGGCTCAAATCAAAATTTTAGTACTGCAGCTCAAATCCCAAAATGAGTCTCACTCATTTTTGAAAACTCAAAACAGCAACCCCTTATTCTCTTCTCTCCAAATCTCACGTCTCCTTCTCCTACATTATCCCATTTCAGAGAAATCAAAACGAATAATTACCATGACCTTCGTTTCCCTCTACTACCTCACGCCCTCCACGTCGTCGTGTCCATCCGGACCAGTCACCTCGTCGCTGCTCATCTTTTGCCAGCGACTCCAGCCCGTCATCGCCTTCGTCGTCTCCTGCTCGAAATCAGGATTCTGTTCGGTGCCCCGCCATTCGCTGCTGTTACTGCATCGAGACCAGCCACTCACCGCTCCAGGCTGCTGCTCGCCCTCGGTCAGAACGCAGCGCTGCTGCTGTCACGGTGCAGTTGGCGTCGTCTCCGTCAGCCGCTGCTGCTGCTCACCGACTCGGAGTGCGGAGGTTGCGATGCTGCTGCTGTCTGCACGTTCAACTCGCTGCCACCGAAAACCACCGCTGCTGCTGGGCACCCAGCAGTTCGCACTGCTGCCCCTTGGTCGATCACAGCGTGGCTTTCGTCGGTGTACAGCAGACGCGCCTCTTCGAGCCTACGCAGCGCCGTCACGCCGTCGCCGGGTCAAAATGCAGCGTCGCTGTTGTTGGTGCATCGTTGGAGTCGTCCCGTGCTGCGGGAAGCAGCGTCGCATGAAACCTCTAAAAGGTAAGTCTTTGTTCTTGCTATTTGGTTGCATTTGGTGATTGTGTGAACGTTGCTGATTATTGGTAGACGTAGGATTTATAAATCATGTAGAGGCATGTTGATGCAGTATTGGAAGAGATATATTTTTGGTTTTATTTATTTCCTAGTTAATATAATTAGTAGATGAAAAAATATTAGAAGTAATTGTTTTTCCTTCTACAAATTAGGTTTTCCTATTTTGCTTATTTTCCTTTTAGTTATTTTCCTTCTAGTTTTATTTTCCATAAGTTTAGGATTTCCCTTTGCCTATATAAAGGTCTCATTGTTGAAATTAAAAGACAGATTTTGAATATATAATTTTGCACTGAGTTTTTATACTCCGAAGTACTCAATTAGTTTGAGTTCTTTATATATCAGTTCAGTTAATCATTCTCATTGTTTCTGCGTCATTTTGCATCATTTGGTATCACGATCCAGGTTGATTATCAATGGTTGAACGTAGACATGGCGGCAGACATGGCGATGCTCGTGGTAGCGGTCATGGTGGGGGACATGGAGATCTCCCAAATGAAATGGCTGCACGACAACGTGATCTGCGCGACATCGAGATTGATGATCTGAGACAACAGGTTCGAGATCTCCAGCGCGACATCGAGATCGATGATCTGCGACGACAGGTTCGAGACCTCCAGCGACGGGAAGAGCGTCGTCATAAATCCAAACCGAAGAGATGTAATGCATCAGAGCGTCATTTGATGGATGATCCAGTATTCGACGACGTCTGCAGTGGCCAGCCAAAGTCTAGTTCAAACTTCGGCGGCTTTAACAAGCAGAGCAATTTCGACCATGATTCAATCTTCACATCATCTGATGCGGATGAACCGTCGAAGAATTGTAACAACCAGTGATAGATCCAGAAAATTGAGCAAGCTGAGGCTGAAATTTAAAATATATATATAAATATTAAAATATATAATTTTACATGTAATGTCTGCTCAACTTTTACGACACACTAGATGATAACTGTTTTCGGCGAGTTGCCATGTCCTGAAATCGCCGAAGAATGGTCTCATTTCCAATTTTTTTGAAAATTCTCCTCTCAATGTATACAACTAAGATATCATTCATCCATTCGTCTCCAATTCTATTGCGCAAATCTGTCTTAATAATTTTCATGGCCGAAAATACTCTCTGGACAGAAGCTGTTGCAACCGGGAGGATCAGTGTCAACTCAATCAAACGGTGCACCAAGGGGAAAGCTTTATCTCTTGCGGTAGAAACCAAAATCTTTGCTAAATTTCCCAAATCTTCAATGTTGGAGAACTCAACTTTATCAAATATATCATTGATATAAGTTTTAAGTTGATATGGAAGAGACATACATTCTATAGGCGATAGTCATCCAGATAAAGTTCTGCAAGACGAACCAACTTGTCAACATTGAAGCTAGCAAATGAATTTTTTGGACTAAGGCAATTCATGCAAATAAGCCATTCCGTATTCACTTCTGGAAAACGATTCTCCATCTCTTGACTAAGTAAATCAAGAACCTAACAATTGCAAAATGTGAGTTAAGTATTTAATAGATAATTAATTGTAATCATAAATGAGAATAAAATGTGAATCTTACTTGACAATAAATCTCCACTTTATAATGATGATAATTAGTAACACGCCCATCCCGCTTCATACGCACACGATGATTGATGGTATCATTCATACTAATGACATCAATGGAATTAGCCACACAAAACTCTTCAACTTGTCCCAAGAAATCATTCCACCCATTCTCTCTCAAATCTCGCAAAGTAATCAAAGATGTAGCTTGAACAATATTTTGATCTCCAAGTTGTAGAATTGTTGACAAATCATTCGTTGTCCCAAGCAACTCTATCATCAAGTGCAAAATAAAAACAAAGTCATAGCTCACCATCCTCATGACCAATGTTTTTGATATACCTCTATTATCAGGATTACAACCATCTTCAAACACATTTTCAAGCACTTCAATTATCAACGACCACATTTTTTTTAAACGAAGCAAAGTAGTAAAGTGTGACCCCCCATCGAGTGTCGCTCGGTCGCTTTAAACTCATCTCTTGATTTAAACCCCTTCCATTTTTAATTTCTCCACTTTCTATAGCTTCGACAAGCTTTTCATGCTCAATCTGCCGTAGTTTGTCCTTTCTTTTACAAGATGAACCACATGTGGTGACAATCATAGTGGCAATGGTAAAAAAATCACTTACAACACCATGCGCTTTTGTAACATTTACCACAACTAATTGGAGCTGATGGGCAAAACAATGAACGTACTTGGCAGATGGATTTTCTTTCAATACAAGTGATTTCAAACCATTGTACTCACCTCGCATATTTGATGCACCATCATAACCTTGACCTCTTAAGCGTGACAAAGATAAACCATGCTTAGCAAATACAAAGTCAATCCCTTCTTTCAAAGATTTTGCCGTGGTATCGGTGACATGAACCAAAGCCAAGAATCTTTCTGCAATCTCTCCATCATTGTTAACATACCTCAAAACCAATGCCATTTGTTCTTTTATCGATGCATCGCGCGCTTCATCAACCAAAAGAGAGAAATTGCAATTTTTAATATCTTCCAAAATAACTTTTGTAGTTTCAACAACACAACAATTTGTCAATTCCTTTTGAACTGAAGGACAAACCATCTGATTATTGCGAGGAACATTCTCCAATGTCACCACTGCTACCTCAAGTTTTTGCTCACGCAACCAATCAAGTATCTCTATAAAGTTTCCCCTATTTTCAGACTCCAATGATTCATCACTTCCACGAAAAGCCAACCCTTGTTTCAACAATATTCGAGTCACATTTAAAGAAGCAGTCAAACAAATTCGATAGTTGACTTCGTCTTCCTTATCAAATTTCATCAAATTATACCCAACACTTTGTCTTTGATTTTTAAATCCTTCAAAAAGTATTCTTGCCTGATCATGTGTGCTATTAACTGAACCCTCGTGTTCTCTAAAAATAGCAAGTGCTTTTTCCAATTTTTACACCCTGTGCTCACAAAGACATCATCACCAAACCGATTGTCATTAATAGGCCTAAAAATATAACACCAAAAACAAAATGCTGCATCTTTATCCACACTATACTCTAACCAAGCATGTCTTTCAAACCATTTATATTGGAAACTCCTTTTCTCCTTGGCAAATGAGCTTTTCTTAAACACATGACCTTTTGGTTGGAAAGGTCCCTTCAAGATATATTCTCTTCGAATACGATCCCTATCTTGGACATCATACTCAACAATAGGTCTCCCTCTTCCCGGGTCACAATCGATGTTTTCCACAATAGATTCAACACTTGCAACATTAATTCTTTCTTGGTTCATGATCGGATTCGGAATTGGAATACTACTATCATTTGAAGCATTTGTAGTAGTTGAATCATTCCTTGGTCTTTTGGAAAAATATCGATGCATAACTACAATCAATAACAATAAAATTTCTTAGTGCTAGATGATATATATTCATATAATAATAACTTTACAAACATACTATTTGGACAATGTAAATGATTTTACACTAATTCTATTTTTACCTAACTATCAAATCCAAGCCAAAATCAATTATGAAGATTGAAAATTGAAGCATACCGTACAAATTAAATTAAAAAGCATTGAGGCAAATAAAACTTGAGAAATTGAAATTGAGCCTTGAGATTTCACAAATGGGATATACTGCACTAAGCCCTAAATTACATACCAAGTATGATATATCACCTATTTACATGAATTCTTACCTAAATCGCGCTGAAGAACTCCGGCGATGGTGGAGGAAATCTAGTACTTCGAAAATCCAGGCGAAGCGGCGAGCTCCAGGCGTGAAGTTTTTGTGAAGAATTGGGCAATTGGGCTAATTGTGTAAGGGCTTAGGGTTGGCATTATTGGATTGATACTTAGTTTATTAAGTTAAAAAGCCCAAAATAAATAAGCCCACTTTTCACTATTCTTCTTCCCCAATTTTCAGTTTCAGATTTTAAAATTGAGGCGGAGACGGAGTCGGCTCGGCGGTTCGCTACGGGGCGGAGACGGTCGGAGCACGGCATAATAAGGGGGGTTCGAGGTCCGGCGCCGGGCAAGCCCCTGCTGGCGCGGGGGCTTGGCACTGAGTAGATCCGTGGCTGGTAACAACAATATATTGTCGATGCCGGTGTATGATACGCCCGTACACGAAGATGATATATACTCGATGCCGGTGTATGATAAGCCTGTATACGACGAGGATATATTCTATGAGCTCCCTGGATTGATGAGCAAATCTTCGCCTCCTTCCGTGAAATTTGACGATGTTGCCGAAGACAAGGGCGTTGTCGTCTATGACGATGAGGAGTACGATGAGCCTGAAGGGGGAAACTGTCTCCTAGGGTTCATGTTTGGGAATGTTAACGGTGTTGGTGATCTTCCAGTTGAGAAAGATATAGCACCAGAGGATAGTATATCTAGCTTGAAAAGTTGTGTCACTAATGGTCGGTATATCTCTAACAATTTGCATTGGTTAGTAGGCTTGGATCTATCCAATACTAGTTCTACAACTGTAGATACTAGCAAGATAAATGATGGAAACTACATGACAAATCTGGCACAAATTCTTTTGGGGTACTACTGTGATGTTTATAATCGTGTCAGCCTCTTGGTGGTTGAAAGGAGTTGGGAAGAGCCTTTACGGATTGATTTCTTGCACATAAGAGATGATCTAGTTTTCGCTGTGAAGGATGCTTCTCTTGATTGTGCAAGCGTGCTGATTGGAGAAATTTTGATTAGATTAAGATGTTATTTCAATAAAGACTCGAGGACGAGTCTTTTTTCAAGAAGGGGAGTATGATGCAGTATTGGAAGAGTTATATTTTTGGTTTTATTTATTTCCTAGTTAATATAATTAGTAGATGGAAAAATATTAGAAGTAATTGTTTTTCCTTCTACAAATTAGGTTTTTCTATTTTGCTTATTTTCCTTTTAGTTATTTTCCTTCTAGTTTTATTTTCCATAAGTTTAGGATTTCCCTTTGCCTATATAAGGCCTTATTGTTGAACTTAAAAGACGATTTTGAATATATAATTTTGTATTGAGTTTTTATACTCCGAAGTTTTCAATTAGTTTGAGTTCTTTATCAGTTCAGTCATTCTCATAGTTTCTACCGTTCATTTTGCATCACATGTGGGGAGTTAACGAAATTGATGGTGATTAATCGTATAATAAAAGGTGGGCAATAAATTGCACGTAATGGAGATTAATGGGAAATAATGGTGCTTAATTGAGTTTGATTGCCATTGAATTGAGTTGATGACTATTTATTGGTGGAATTGATTTCCTCAGGTGGTGGGAGTGAATGAAAAAAAAACGCATGGAACGGCAGTGAAGAGGAATCGCTTAAAGACTCATAGTCTGATATTTGGGCTCAAGAAAAAAATTTATTTATTTGGCTCAAAAAAAAGATGGAAGGATTTTGGCTCACCAAAGAATAATACTTTCTTTTAAAATTATTAGGCCCATAAATAAAAACTAAAGAAATTCTTCGGTGTTATTCCATGTAGTATCCGCAAATTGAACTCCTCTTGATCGATCGTACTATCCAATACTCCTTTAATCGAGCCTAGGTAACTAAGAAAAATCTGGCTCCCAAACTCGACCTCCTTTCCAGAACGATTAAAAGAGATAGAAAAAGTCGGGGTGTTACATACAAGCAGTGGAGAGACCAAGCAGCGTACGCAAAGTGGATGGACGACTGTGGGAGTGGGCGACGGTGGAAGTCTCCGGGCACTGCTAAAACTTCGTAGCTCCTATCAGGTGGGAGGGAGTCAGGGAACTGAAAAGGGTGTTGAAATCGTTGGAGACGATGTCGTTGAACCAGACGTAGAACTCTGGGGTTTTGAGGTCTGGTGATTCATATTTCTGTTTGATAGCTTCGGTGATCGTGTGCATGACCGGAAAAGAGTTGCTTCCGGTTGAGCACCCGAAATCGGCGATGCAGAAGAAGCTATTAGTTGAAATCTCTAATTTTGTGGCGATTTCTTCTTCGATGATTGCCTTTGCAGCTTCCAATACTCCTCTCTTGCAAACATAAAGTGTTTTGCTAACGTTAATTTCATAATTGATTAGCAAACATGAAGAACTATCGATCATATCAACATATGAATGCAATAGTTAAATATGATAGTAATAGATTTATACCTGGTATGATGAGTTTTTGACATAGCTGTGATATCCATCGCCACCATTCATGGATAAATATGCATTATCTTTGGAATCCATCACGAAACTATGTATGTAGAGAGGTGAGTGAGTCATATATATGCATATATAGACCATATGATAGGTATATTTATTTTTCTTAATGAATCTAAAAATAGTGTGTATTATGTTTATTATTCATTTCCATAAGTAGTTAGGATTTTGATTTATTTTCCTGATTTATAAATAGAATAAAGTTTAAATTAGTCTTCTAAATTTGACCTAAAAAACTCTTTAGTGATACTCCCTCTCTCTGTCCCTCATTAATTGACACCAATTCTTTTTTCACTTGTCCCCATAAATTAACACCCTTACTTTTTGGTAGTGGACCTCATATTCCACTAACTCACATTTTATTATAAAATTAATATATAAAAGTTGGACATTTATTCCATTAACCTTTTTTATTCACTTTCCACTAACCTTTTTTATTCACTTTCCACTACAGTTCTTAAAATCTGTGCCAAGTCAACCGGTGTCAATTAGTGGGAGGCGGAAGAGTATATATTAAGTTAATTTGTTACCTTTTGGTCTCTGATACTTTTGGTCTCTGATAATATGTTTTGATCCAAGTCAACAATCTCGTTTATAACTTTTGACCAAATTTGTGATTTAATTTTAAATTCAAATAATCCAATTAACCTAATTAATATTAATCTGATTAATTAGGTTAATTAGATAATAGTGTTGGGCAACAAGACATAGACTTAAGTGACATTTTTTTTTGATTTGGTCAAGCAGTAGAGAGATTAATGATTGAGACCAAAAGTCTTAATTTCAAATCCTCTGTGACCACAATATTTAAATTTAAATTCATTTACCTAAAAAAGAAGTCACCTTTTAGCCTTATTCCACCTAGTTATCTTAAAACTAGATTTAAGTTTTCTTTAAAAAAAGTAACCTTTTAGCCTTTTCCCACCTAGTTATCCTAAAACTAGATTTAAATTTTCTTTATACTTGCCAATCAGATTTAAGTCTACTGTTAAGATGTCAATTAGTTCGGCATGAGATTGTACAACTCTTACAAGCTCTTATGAACTTGAAAGGTAGAGCAACTGAGTATTTAAGTATCCTTGAACTGTTATGGGCTCTTTGGCTTCCATATTAATAAATTCTATATTTGAGCCTAAAAAGAAAAAAAAGTAAAGAAAAATATTTCACTTAATAGAACACTTTATTTGATTGTGATCTGAGACCAACAAAACAACAACCGTGACCACACTAAACATCGTTGCGCTTGAGAATAACAACCACCACAATAGTTCTATCATTAGAAGGATTTGCGTAAGCTACTGAATTTTGGAGTTTCTTCTTCAAAAGGTCGAACGTTTCGTCGATGATTTCGTCTCCAAACTCATGCATAAGCATATTTTGTTTAACTGCCCTAAAAAATGCCACATGGCCATCAATAGTGAGCAATGTCCTCGTCTTTAAAATCTCCATTTTTTCTATGTTGAAATTATTGCTCTTTTGCAATATGGCTCTCAACTCTTCTGGGGTGGGAGTGTAGCATGGAAAGTTAAAAGTCTCCGACCTCGCCTTACTTAATCTTCCCTGTTAAAATTGGTTTTATTACATATGAAAAAAGGGTAAATTTCTAGGAAAAACATGTTGTTGTTCATCCCGCAACTTTGACAATCACAATCAACTTGAAAAACCATGAATATTAAATTTCTTCACAATTATCTATAATAAAAATTTCTGGTCACTTACATTTAATATATTGTTCATATTTTTCAACCATGAATTTTAGATTTGCAGTGACATCTATTTATGATATTTCGAATAATATTTATGGTTTCAAATAAAAAGTGAAAGACATAGATTTGACCTTTTTGGCCATGTCGAGGAGGGAAGATCTGAGAAGGTCGGCCAGTGTCCCAACCGTATACTCTTTTTGTGGGTCCCAATAGGCAGGTAGTGCAGGAATTAGAAGAGCCATAATCCCACCTTTCACCATTTCCACAGCCCTACACTTCAAGAATGATTCCAAATCCTTCTCAAATTGCCCCAAATAAGCTGCATAAACCTCCTCATTCTCTCCTCCGCTCCAAATCAAAGATTTGAGGCCCTCTGCCGCCTTGGGCACCTCCGACAGCCAGTGGAGAGACCAAGCAGAGTACGCAAAGTGGATGGACAACGGCGGGAGAAGGCGGCGGTGGAAGTCTCCGGGCACTGCTAAAACCTCGTAACTCCTATTGGGCGGGAGGGAACTGAAGAGGGTGTTGAAATCGTTGGAGACGATGTCATTGAAGTAGACGTAGAACTCTGGGGTTTTGAGGTATGAGGATTCGTATTTCTGTTTGACGGCTTCGATGATTGTGTGCATGACCGGAAAAGAGTTGCTTCCGGTTGAGCACCCGAAGTCGGCAATGCAGAAGCTATTAGTTGAAATCTCTAATTTTGTGGCTATTTCTTCTTCGATGATTGCATTTGCAGTTTCCAATACTCCTCTCTTTAATTTGTGTATGAGCAATCATGTAAAATTATAGAATATGAATGCAATAATTTAATTATAATAGTAATAGATGTATACCTGGTAGGATGAGTTTTTGACATAGCTATGAACTCCATCGCCACCATTCATGGAAAAATGTTGACTATCTTTGGAAGAATCCATGAAGAAAAACTATGTAGAGAAAGAGTGAATCATACATCTCTATGTATAGAGAATTGAAAACTTTGAAACAAAAAATTCCAAATATTTTAATGGAGATTTGATATATCACGAGGCACGCATATAACAAGAATGTCTAACTATTTTAAGTTGATTCTTCGTCGTTTTTTTGTGTCACATATCTTTTTTTATCGAAAATATTATTCGAATCTTTTAGGTCAGAATTGGCACCTTGCTTTTTCTCAAGAAAAACAATTATTTGTAGAGTTATGATGGAATCCATGTGCCACGTATATTATACGTGATCAAGTAGTATAATATCTAATTTTGACAGATTGTTTCCATGTGGAACTGTTTAATACCACAAATTTTTTTATTTGGCTGGCATATATGAACAACATTATGAATATATACACTACAAAAAAAAGCGCCTGTTTGCGACCATACCTATAGTGCTCGATAGTTTGCGAGCAGAATAGCCAGCATAAACAAAAACAACATCCATTTACACCCATATTTTGCCAGCTGGAATAAAATGAGGGATTTTGCGAGCACACCTATAGTGCTCGAAAGTTTGCGAGCAAAGGGTGATTGCGACATGACAACTAAGTAGAATTTTTTCCATTTTGCGAGCACGTGAGTGTGCTCGAAATTATATTCTTACCAATTTCTCTCGCAAAATATACATGTGCTCGCAAATTAGTGAGCAATAATAGTTGCTAGCAAATTAGTGAGCAGAAATAGGTGCTCGCAAACTTTAATTCTTATCCAGATCTACTTTCTTGTTTCTCATTTGTTACCTTTCCCCATATTTGTTATCACCGTATGATTCCATCCCTTCTGCCATCGACTGTCGAACCAAGCCTCCACTCGTAGCAAAAATTTTTGCCAGATCTACTTACATAAAAGTTGGGAGAAGAGAGATATATGGGGAAACAAGCTCATCAAATTTTGATATTTTCCAATCATTGAAAGTTAGGGGTAGAGAGATGTGGGGAAGCAAACTCATCGAATTTTGATATTTTTCAATTATTGAAAGGTAAAACTTTGATTTGCTAGTTATTCTTCTAAAGTTGTGGGCTAAATTATTATACTTGATTTGTTAGATATTCTTTAAAGGTGTGGACTAAATTATTATACATGATTTGTTAGCTATTCCTCTAAATTTGTGGGCTAAATAAACCAAAATATTATCATATTTGATTTTTTAGCTTTTCTTCTAAATGTGTAGGCTAAATTATTATATACTTGATTTGTTAGATATTCTTTTAAATTTGTGGGCTAAATAATTCACAATATTATTATACTCCCTCCGTTCCATAAAAGTTGAGACAAAACTTTTGGGCACGGAGATTAAGAATTTATATTAAATAAATAGGAGAGATGAAAAAAGTAGGAAAGATAAAAGAGAGTAAAGTAAATGATGGAATAAAGTAAGAGTGATTAGATGTTTTGTCTTTAGTTAAAAAAGGAAATGACTCAACTTTGTTGGGACGGACTAAAAAGGAATACGACTCAACTTTTATGGGACGGAGGGAGTACTTGATTTGTTAGATGTTTTTCTAAATTTGTGGGCTTAATAATTCAAAATATTGGTCTACTCGATTTGATCTATATTATGATACTTGAATTGTTAGTTATTCTTATTTGTGGGCTAAATAATTCAAAGTATTATTACACTTGATTTGATTTATATTGTTTCTTGCCTAAGATTTCTGCGATTTGGAGGTGTTTCCGCTACCCGTGGTCGGCCCAGCTTGGCATTTTCCAATTATTAAAAGGTAAAACTTTTATTTGATAAATATTCTTTTAATTTGTGGGCTAAATAATTCAAAGTATTATTGTACTTTATTTGATTTATATTGTTTTTGTATGATAGATAGTAAAATGAATCAAATTCCGGGAAGAGAGTGCAACATCCCTCTAGAATGGATGGTTCGAATATTAGGTGTCCATGTGCACGATGTGATAATAAAACTTTTCTTCATATGGACATGGTGAAGGAGCATCTTGTGAAAATGGGGTTTACTAAAAATTATTATGATTGGAGATTTCACTATTGAAGCGTCGTCCAGCTCAAGACAAATAGAATCCATGCATTGTGATCCACCATTGAATCCGTACCAGCATATGGTGCACGATGCGTGGGGACATTCAGGTGCTCATGAGCATTGGCAGTATGTTCCGCCTACATACATGCCAAAGCCCCCATTCAATGAGTCGCAACAGTTCTATAATTTGTTAGAAGCGTCTAAGTCTGATTTGTGGGAGGGGTGTGATTATTCTGAGCTGTCAACAAATGCTCGAATAATGACTATGAAGTCTGAACATCGAACGTCTTTGCGAGCTGTTGACGAATTGTGTCAGTTTATGGAGGAGCGTTTGCCAAAGCCAAATCGTATGCCTAACAGTTTCTACAAGTGCAAGAAACAAATGCAGACTTTAGATATGCGACATCTGAAGTTACATTGTTGCAAGAAAGGATGCATGATCTATTGGAGGGAAGACGAGAATATGACTGAATACAAAGTTTGTGGTCAGGCTAGATTCAAGGATAATGGCAGGAGTCCATTCAAGAAGATGTACTATTTTCCTCTGGGCCCAAGATTAAGACGATTGTATGCGTCTGAAGTTACAGCTCAATCCATGCGATGGCACGCCCAGACTCCAGGAGAGATGCGCCATCCAGCTGATTCTATAGACTGGAAAACATTCGACAAGACACATCCCTGATTTTCTTATGAATCAAGAAATGTCAAGTTGACACTTAGCACAGATGGATTTCAGCCATTCGGCCAACGTGGTTCACAATACTCATTATGGCCGGTAATTTTAACTCCATACAATTTGCCGTCGTGGATGTGCATGAAAGATCCATACATGTTTCTCACTGTGATCGTGCCAGGTCCGAAGAGTCCAAAACACAAAATTGATTTATTTCTACAACCCTTGATTGCAGAGCTCAACGATTTATGGGCTGAAGGAATTCCAGCATACGATATATCCAGAAAACAAAACTTCCAGTTGCGTGCAGCACTGATGAGGACTATCAGCGACTTCCCCGCATATTCAATGTTATCAGGATGGAGTACATCTGGGCACCATGCATGTCCGTATTGTATGGAGGACTCACAAGCTTTTTCCTTGAAGGAGTCTCGGTTGAGTTCGGCATGGGTTTTAAGAAATGTAAAGGAAAGTTGGTGAAAAAAGATTGTGAAATGTGGGTCGTACTATTTTATATTAGTTTTATAATAAAATGTGTGAGGAAAAAGGTTAGTGGAATGTCGGATCTAATACCATTTATGGAATATTTCAACCGGGACTCTTAAAGTGGGACGCCCAAAAATGGTAAACTGGGACTCCTAAAGTAGGACAGATGGAGTATTAATTAATGCCCAAGTCTAAGTTGGTTTATCAGCCGACCTATTAATATTTCCTCCATTCATGAAAAATAGTCTTATTTTGTCATTTTTGGATGTCCACAAAAAATAATCTCGTTTCAAAAAGAGGAAATTTATAGTATCTCATATTTTACATACTTTTTCTCCTCTCTCAATATTTTATTCAATTTTCAATCTATCTTTCTAACTTTACCTATTTATTCTTTTTTTCTCTCTTAATTTGCCAATTTCTCATAAAATCCGTGCCATCCACAAATTGAACTATTTTTTATGGGCGGAAGCATGACGTTCAACTGTCGAAACTGGGCAGCCTGGGCAGCGTGGTTTTGTGCACGATTTGGAGCAATCGAGTTGTAAGCACAGTGGTGCCGTTGTCCCAATGACGGAATCTAACAGTTAAATAAGGCAATGCTGAAATTTAAAAACATAATAGTATTAAAATATTCAATTTTTCATATAATGTCAATACAAATCTAATGAGACGTGTTAAATGATAATCATTTCCGATGAATCACCATGTCTTGATGTGATCGAAGAATAATCTCATTTTTATTTTCAAAAAAGTTTCACTTAGTATGTATAATTAACAGATCATTCATCTATTCTTCTCCCACCGATTCGCAAATTTGTCTCATTGAAGAAAATACTCACAAATCTGGAATATTGAATAACTCGACTATATCATTATATCACTAATTGGACTCGGATCACTTGAAGTTATCATTCCTCAGCTTTTAGAAAAATATCTATATATAACTATAATCATAACAACAAGAATTTTAGATAATATTATTTTCTATATTAATAAATTTATTGACTACTATTTGCATAAGAAACAAAATTTTATAGTATGCCCCAAGTTGCTAGTATGCTATAGGTTGCTAATTTAATTTCTATATAACTCGACTAGATGCCCGTTACTAATTTTAATCTACAATTGTAATGTGTTTTTAAAGTTACAAATTTTTATGAAACTTGTAAAATATGAATTGGATATATGGGCTTCATTAGACTCAAGGACTTGATTTATTCTTTCTAATTTAATGTTTCATGTATATATTTGTATGAAGGTGTCCACTATTATACAATGTGATAAACCAAAATAAACTTTATTTTGTAAATTAGTCAGTAGGGTGGGGTTGGAGCAAATAACTGTGCGATACAATGTAATGTTAGCACTTTCAAGACGAGCCAGGATACACGGTCACGTGCTAACTTTTTGAGAGAAAATACAACTGAATAAGATATAAGAATAAATATGGCTTTTAGTCATGGGCAATACTGATAACTGAATGGATTCTAAGAACATCCATAATGGCTTTAGGCTAGCTATAGGCTTGCCACAAGCTCCTCCTGCCACATTATCAGCATTAAAATTCCTCCTGCCATATCACCAGGACAAGCAATAGGCTAGCCATAGGCTAGCCACAACAATCAAAATTAAAAAACAATTAAATTTACGGAATTAAACACAAAATACAGAATTAAATTTATGACACATGTAAGGGAAATTTCATTAATTTCATTAAAATAATCAAAAAGTACATTTATTAAAAAAATTTACATAATAATAAAAAATACATAAAACAAAAAAAACTATCGCCGTACAGTCCTCCGCGCCCATAACTTTTCAATTAAATCCTTTTAGAGTTGAATATGAGCATCCACTTGGCGCATGTCGGCATGTGCCTGAAGGCGGCCGATTTCGTCGTGAGGTACCCCCTTCATACCTTGGGGGTGGCCACGCCGTGGCTTGGATCGGCTTCATCATCATTGGCCCAACTAGTCAGTTGTACACCTTTATCTTCAACTATCATGTTGTGCATCCTAAAACGCCGCCTGAAAATGTTGGCCCCATACCGCGGCTCCGGAGTGAAGTAGTCGTCATATAGCCGTTGATGTGCAGCTTGGTGATCCCGATCAATCACTGCTCGGCGGTGGACAACGGGTCGAGGTCGAGGTATCGGCGGCTGCAAGGCCCTTTATAACAGCCGCTCTGCCTCGCGGGTCGTATAGGCCTCTAACACTTCCAACACTTGTCGTTCGAACTCCTCCTTGGCATCCCTACCACTACTACCACTACCACCCGCGTTACTCATTTCAGGTTATTGCTCTTGTACAGAAATTAAGAGAGTGAGAAAGCTCGTTAAAACAAGCGGTGCAAATGAAAATGACGTTCAAATAGCGTATATATAGTGGTTCGGATATTAAATTAATAAAAAAAAATGCGCTGGTCGATCGATCGCCGATCAGCAACCTACAATGGCGGCGAGCGGATCGGCGAGCGCTTCGGCTAGCGCCCGGGAATCGGCGAGCGCTCGCCGATTCTCTAGCCGATTCCATGCTAGCCGCTTACAATGGTTCGGCGAGCGGACCGGCCAGCGCCAGGAGTCGGCTAGCCGGTCGCTCGTCGACCATTGTGGATGCTCTAAGAAGAAAAAAAAGGAAAGAATATACTCATCTGTCGCCTATTAATTGTCCACTTTCACTTTTTAGCATAAAATGGCAATATGTACCACATTCCACTAACTCATTCCACTCACATTTTATTATAAAACTAAGAGTAAATGCCAAAATAGGTCCTGAATATATGTCAATTTTACGATTTTGGTCCTAGATATTATCTTTTGAATTTTTGCATCCCAAACATTTTAAGTCGATCACAATCGGTCCGAAACTAACTTTTCCGTCAAATTGTAACGGTCAACATTTTTAATCCTGATTTTGACCAACTTAAGCCGTTAAATATGATTACTAACTCCCTAATTATATCATTAATTATTTTGAAATAGAAAATGATTTTCGGATGCCACTTCGAAGACTTTGAGGTCGATATAGAGGGTGTAGCCGACGAGGGCGGGGCAGGAGGCGGAGTTGGAGTAGGGCTCGATGGTGGATTTGGCCGCGGCGGGTGTGATTGAGGTTAGGAGGAGGAGGAGGGATGCATTTTGATGTGGGAGAGTGGAGAGGGCAGAAATTGAGAATCAAAAGAGGGGAAGTGGGAGGGGGGAAAGGTGAAATTTTGAAACAGTGTGGGAGAGTGACATACTTGAATTTTACATGGTTTTAAAGGATGGTTTTGTATGAATTTGATCATATTTTGTCTATTATTGGGCATATTTATATCCACTTTTCTATTATGTTGGTATGTTGACCATTTTGTTAAAAATGTGGAGAAAAAGGTACAAAATATGTGGATGTGCAACAGCCTTGGTTTAAGACAATATTAACTGGAGATTTTTAAGTCCAATCAGCCCCTAATGCATATCAATCTCTTCGTCTTCGAAAGAGCTTCGCGTGAGTATCTCGCACGCCTCAATCGGAATTAGGTAGAAGAAGTTATGGTCGTTATAAGAGCACTGCGCGTTCCAGAAAATTTCACGCGGTCGGGTGAATTAACCACCCGGCCGGGTACGGTGTTTCTACGCGAAAAGAGTCAGAAATTGGTCCAAAATGACCACCCGGCCTGGTGAATTTTACTCTTTAGAATTCCACCCGACCCGGTACACTATTCTAGTGTATTTTTATGCCAAAAACGCGATTTTTGATGGGGGATTAAAAGGAAGAATGCCTAGGGTTCATCATTCTACATTCCACCACCTACCACACACTCCACACTTCCCCAAGAACACTTTGAAGACCGATTTGAAGATTGAAGACTACAAATCGAGAGATTGGAGTCTCTAATCCATAGAATCATTCCACATGAGTATTTATTTGCTTTCTTTGATGTATTTGATTAAATCCATTGTTTTGGTTTTCATGAAGAACATGAGTAGCTAATTTTATTGTGGAGTTTTGGTGAAAACTACAATGGGTGTTTGTGATTAATTCAATGACTTCTTTCGATTACTTAGCTCTTGTGATTTCTTTGTTCATTCTTGTGCCGTTTCAATTCAATTGCTTAGCTACCAATTGAGTTTGTTTACCTTTATAGTTGTAATCGAGAGATACCTATCTAGGTTTGATAAAAGAGTGAGCATCACTTTGAAAATCTACACTCGAGAGAGGGGAACCTTAGTGAGGGCTTGGGTCTTTTGTTCTTTGGAGTTAATCTAAACATATTAGAAGGAGACTTCAATATTAAGGGTTAATCAACAGGGTGAGTACACTCGCGAAGGGGCTCAACCTAGACTAGCGACTTTCCTAGTAATCCTAGAGACATAAAATGGGTAATCGAAGTTGTTGAATCAATCTGTAATGCCCCGACTTTTCCTATATCCTTTAGTTGTGTTTTTTTTTTTTTACATATAAATTTCAAACGTTTAGTAGAATATTATCTAGAATCCCAAGTTCCCTTTGCGTATTAATATATCGTTTCCTCAACCAAACTGAAAGATAGGAATGAAAAAAAAAGGAAGAAAAGAAGAACCAAGACATAAGTTTACATATGTGAACATCCCTACATCTAGGGCTGGCAATTTTTGACACGACACGATAATCCGACACGAATCCGCACGAAATTATTGGGTTTGGATTAAATCTTATTGGATGCGGGTCATTATAGGGTCGACCCACTATGAATAGGAAAAATTCGGGTCGGATGCGGGTTGGATGCGGGTCGGATGCGGGTAACCCGTTAAAAATTAATATTTTTATTTTTATTTTGAGTAAAGTTGAATTTACAAAAATTATATACACAAAATGCCCTTCAAATTTTAAAAAGGATAATATTAATTTATTTTGATTAGATAGCATCATTAATTACATATTTTTGTGACTAATTTGACCTTATTTATAATTTTTCATTATTCATTTGTATTGTTGTACCTTATTAAAAGATAAAAGTTTAGAAAGAATAACTATCCATAATATTTTAATGGAGTAATAATGGAATAATTTTTTATTCATTTTATTTAAACTATCACAATGATATAAAGATAAATAAATTATTTTTTTTTACAAAGTATAAATTAGGAAAACACTCTTTTGTTTGGAAATTCTATCATATTATTTTTGAAACCATTGATATTTTATCATTAGTTTCTAACTTTTAATTTTGAAAATAATATTATACATATTGGTTGATTATTCTATCTAAAATTATTAACAATATAATATGGGTCATTCAATAATGAGACATTGTTGGACTCAACACATATAATAGTAATGCAACATTCAAATGTATAGCACTTGCTGCATAAATTGATAAGATCATGAAAAATTATTGTTGCTATATGATAAATCACAATATTTTCAATCTTTCATTTACTGTATTATTTTAATATTACTTTTATAATTATTTTCATAGTGCGTAATAATATCATAATAGAGATGGTACGAGGATAACAACATGTGGAACCCAATGTGTAAGTTGTAACACATCCTTTAATTATATGACTGCTATATAAATTGATATATTTAAATATTATGATAAACCACAATAAATTTTAGACCCATATTATAAAATTAATTTATGATTAATTATCTTATATATTTTATAGTGCATCAAATGATACATAAGAGCTAGTTCGACGATAGAAGGTTGTTGCTCTCAACGTCCACCTAGGCCTGTGACACAATCTTCAAGAGTATTAGTTATTATATACAAAATATATAATTATGTCTTCATTCATGTAATCTTGGATAATAATATTAAATGACCAGTAATGACTCTACTTTGCATATTTCTCCATATGTTATAATATATAGAAAATATTTGAAATTACAAGCTTCAAATTATACTTCAAATTACAAAAATTAAAGTAGTTGAAAGAAATGAAATGAAATAAAATACAATCTACGTGAGAGATCCAAATGAAAAATAGTACTAAATCAATTAGTATTTAGAATAAAAGGATAATTTGAATAAATTTATGAAAAATAAGTTTATACTTATAGATACAAAACGTAATTCAGATATTATGTAATAGCAAAACTAATCTACCAATAATTTAATAATATAATTTATTACTATTATATTCTTTTTATTTTGATTTAATAAATTTAATTTAATTATTAGTATTTTCACTCTTTTGTTTTGTTCTTTTTACTTCTTTAGTTCTTTTAACTTGTTTCAAATTTTTTTGGTAAAACTAGAAAAAAATATGATGTAAAATATTTTTCTAAATATAATAAAACATTTTTGTTAAAATTATATAAGCATTTTTGTTTTTGAATTCTAGCTGAAAGCATGTTCAAATTTTAATCAACATTAGAGGCTATAATGTGAAATTAATGCTATAACTAAAATAGGTAAATTCCTTTAACTTTTGCAAATGATAGAAAATGACAAAAATAGTAAAATACCCTAATTTTGTATATCGTGTTGTTATCGTGTCGGGTCAACCTAAAGTGGTTAGTGCCGGTATCGTATTCAGGCCGATATCGTGTTGTTATCGTGTCGGGTCAACCCAAAGCAGTTCGTGTCGTTATCGTGTTCAGGTCGTGTCCGAGTTTGAAGGTGGCGGGTTGGATTCGTGTTCGGGTTTGGAGTTTCCTTAACAGGTTGGGTTCGAGTTTGGCCTTATTGAGTTGACCCGATAACGACCCAATCTGCACGATTTGCCAATCCTGCCTACGTCTCCAAAATAGAAGAAATGGAAATTAAGAAAATTGACATCTAGGTTTTGGGCCTATCAACCATTTATTTTAGCCCAAACTTTCTTTTAAAACCACTATTGGGAGAACCCATCTCCATGCCCTCTTTATTTCTGTTGGCAGCCCAATAGAGTTTCCAATATGCCAACTCCCCAACTCCACGCGTCCTCTGCAAAATCTGCCAATTTCTCTCCACCGCCTTAAAATATCTAGTAACACATACTCCCTCCGTCCCAATAAATATGAAACGTTTGTTTTTCGGTACAGGATTTTATGTAGTGTTATTTTGTGAGTTCAAGAAGAGAGAATAAGATAAGATTGAGGAAAAAGTAAATAAAATTATTTGTATTTTAAGAAACGTTTCATTTTTAATGGGACAATCCAAATAGAAAAACGTTTCATTTCTATTGGGACGGAGGGAGTATATCATATTATCATTCCCCACAATAGCTTTCAACACAAGTGTTTTTATACGGTTGCAAAATCTTTTCTCCCAACAACAGGGTATAATTTCTGTCAGTTCCCGTATCTATGTTTTTATTTCCATGGCATACCTTTTCATCATTCACAGTAGTTAATTCATGAGATTTTTGTGCAAACATCGAAATAAGTTCAACCTATTGAAACCAAGTCAACTCCAATTTCTTGAGAACAGTTGCAGCGCCGATGGTGCCTCGAACGGCGACACCTGCGCCTGCACGGCAGCAACCGGTCCAGAGATGACTTCCGACGGGGCTCTAAATCGAATGGGTTTCCGGCAGCGAGAATTAGAGAAAGAGAGAGATGGGAGTTTGCTGAGGGGAGGCAGCGCCGCCGCCTGTGCGTGTCCGGTGGTGGCGGTGCTGCGTTTTTGTTGGGGAGAGCAAGAAGAAGGGATTAGATGGAGTCTTCTTTTCAAGGATTTTGATTTAGTTGAGAGAAAGAGGGATAGAGAGAGAGGAGTTTGAATTTGGGAATTTTTGTGTGATGAAGGAATAAGAGTAATTTGGTGGTGACGATGGTGGGGAAAGTGGGCTGCTCTATTTTGAATTGTAATTGGGTTTCTTTTAGGGAAAAGAGGATTGGCTAAATGGAATAAAATAGTTGGGCTAAGGAATATCATTTTAAGATGGGCTATGGATTTTAATTTGGGAATTGGGGGCCAGAATATTAGAGTAATTTGAGAAATTTACTTTGGGCCGAGAATTATTTGTTGCACTAGAATATCTTTGGACCAAAATAAATAGTTGTGGGGACTTTGTGATAATATGCTAGACCATGTTTTAATTTTCGAAATAATTAATTCGAAGGAAAGCTGAGTTTTTTTAAGTTAAAAGGAAACTATGCTAACGAGGTGGGCTTTCTATCCTATATTATTATGTGGGCTTTCAAGTATGATTTTAGTTATTTAAATTCTAAGTATGTTTTGTCTGACCATATTTTATTTTTAGCAATGTCTGTTTGTTTGTCTAGCTAGGGGTGTCTCCCTACTAGACTAGGACAGTCATATCGAATTCGGGTCCCAGTAGGGCCGCAAGCCTTACTCGGATTAGTGTACACCAGGGGATCGTCAGCCATCCTTTGAGTTGGCCGGTCCAGTGACTCGGAATGTGGCCACATTCCCGATTCACACAGGTTCAGATATGGTATATGCTACAGGAAAATAGACAGACCAGTCATAATTTACAAAAGAAAAGAGTATAGTGTACTCGGGCCTTTTTAAGATAAATCCCGAGCTCACTCAATGATGGCTTGACAAAACTAGTTTTAATATAAAGCATAGTTCGATAAGTGTTCACTGAGTATATCAAGTACTCAGCCCTACATGTATTTTTTTTAAATGTGCAGGTTGACCGATGATGGGCGGGTGGGTGTTGAGCAAAGCCGATGAAGAATTTGTCTTAACTTTCTGGATATGTCATGTCTTCACACCTGGCATATTTTCTTTTACCCTGAATGCTTCCGCTGATTATTGCTTCTTTTGAGTTTATACTTTTTCGAGATGATACTACGATTTTTTTTAAGCTATTCCAATTATTTCAAGTTATGTTCAATTCCCCGCTTCTTTAAATCCCCCCCTTGTCGCGGTAAGCATACCTTGCTACCCTTAGCTAAGTGCGGTCGTGACACAATCGCATGACAATTCCATTGTAATTGGATCCAAAACTCTACTCTCCTCTTTGTGGTATCTTTTCACTTATGTTTATTTCCTCTTGTTACTTTTAATTTCTTTTTAATTGTTATATGCTTATAGTAGTGTTAGAACAAAACCATTTCTCTTTGGATTGTCTAGATAGTAGTCGAAATTTGTTCGTGGTACTTGAGTTGATACAATCTTGTCTCTGTGGAATACGATATTCTTGCTTGCTAATTGCTACACTAGCCTCGTACACTTGCGGGTATTATTTGTGTTAAAATAAGTTGAGTCAGAGAGAGAGTGGGAATTCAGTGATATAACTAGGTGATTTTAGAGTGGGATTAAAGTCAGATCCCTAGTACTTTTTTAATTTTAAAATAATTAATGATATAATTAGGGAGTTAGTAATCATAATTTAAAACGTTGACCGTTACAGTTTGATGGAAAAGTTAGTTTTGGACCGATTGTGATCCGAGTTGAAATGTTTGAGATGCGAAAATTCAAAAGATAATGTTTATGACCTAAAAATCGTAAAATGGGCATATGTTCATGATCAATTTGGCCTTTACTCTAAAACTAATATATAAAAGTGACACTCATATTCCACTAACCTTTTCAACTCACTTTCCTTTACATTTCTCAAAACCCGTGCTGGAACCAAAGTGGACAATTATTAGGGGACGGAGGGAGTATCTTTCTTAACAGAAACACTTTATCTAATTGTGATCTCTGATGATAAACAAAACAACGACCATGACCACTTACTAAACATCGTTGCACTTGAGAATAACAACAACCACAACAGTTCTATCATTAGAAGGATTTGCGTAAGCAGGTGAACTTTGGAGTTTCTTCTTCAAAAGGTTGAACGTTTCATCGATGATTTCATCTCCAAACTCATGTATGAGCATATTTTGTTTAACTGCCCTAAAAAATGCCACGTGACCATCAACCGTGAGCAATGTCCCAGGCTTCAAAATCTCCATTCTTTCTATGCTGAAACTATTACTCTTTTGCAATATAGATATCAACTCCTCTGGGGTGGGAATATAGCCTGGAAAGTTAAAAGTCTCCGACTTCGCTTTACACAATCTTCCCTGTTAAGATTGATTTCATTACAAAAAGGGTAAATTTGTAGGAAAAATATGACGTTTGACCGTTTGTCCCGCGACATTGAAAACCAACTAGAAAAACAATGAATTCTAAATTTGTTCACAATTATCCTATCACCAGAATTTCCAGTCGATTACATGTAATATGATTTTCATATTCTTCAACTAAATGATGACGTTTGATCTATTAATAGAAACTATTTTTTTTACCATAGAATAATTGACAAGAAATCCAAACTTAAAATATGAACAAAATTTATGCTTTTTATAATTAACCCTAATAAAATTACTATTCCCTCCGTCCCTCTATAGAAACGAGATTTAAGAAAAAATGTTTTAAATAATTGAGTAAAAGGTGAATAATGTAGAAAGAGAAAAAATAGAATAAAGTAAGAGAGAGTAAAATACTTTTGACCAAAAAAAGGAAATGACTCAATTGCAATAAAATAATCCAAAAAGGAATACGACTCAGCTACAAAAGGACGGAGGGAGTAATATTTTTCGAAAAAAGTCAAGCATAGATTTGACCTTTTTAGCCATGTCGAGGAGGGAAGATCGGAGAAGGTCGGCCAACGTTCCAACCGTAAACTCTTTTTGTGGGTCCCAATATGCCGGCAAGGCCGGAATTAGAAGAGCCATAATCCCATCTTTTACCATTTCTACAGCCCTACTCTTCAAGAATGATTCCATATCCCTCTCAAACTGCCCCAAATAAGCTGCATAAACCTCCTTTCCCTCTCCTCCGCTCCAAATTGAAGACTTGAGGCCCTCTGCCGCCTTGGGCACCTCCGACAGCCATTGGAGCGCCCAAGAAGAGTACGCAAAGTGGACAGACGACGGTGGGAGAAGGCGGCCGTGGAAGTCTCCGGGCACTGCACAAACCTCGTAGCTCCTGTCGGGCGGGAGGGAATTGAAGAGGATGTTGAAATCGTTGGAGACGATGTCGTTGAAGCAGACATAGAATTCTGGGGTTTTGAGGTCTGAGGATTCGTATTTCTGTTTGACGGCTTCGATGATCGTGTGCATGACTGGAAAAGAGTTGCTTCCGGTTGAGCACCCGAAGTCGGCAATGCAGAAGGTATTAGTTGAAATATATAATTTTGTGGCTATTTCTTCTTCGATGATTGCGTTTGAAGTTTCCATTACTCCTCTCTTTAAAACATAAAATGTTTTGCTAACGTTAATTTCATAATTGATTAGCAAACATGAAGCATTATCGATCATTTCAAAATATGAATGCGATAGTTAAATTATGATAGTAATAGATGTATACCTGGTATGATGAGTTTTTGACATAGCTGTGATATCCATCGCCACCATTCATGGAAAAATATGCATTATCTTTGGAATCCATCACGAAACTATGTATGTAGAGAGGTGAGTGAATCATATATGCATATATAGGTGATAAAATGCACTTATATATTCTATATACTCAAAACTCCTCAACACAACTTCAACACAGTTTCAATACCAACATCAATCAACACAGTGTAAAATTTCAAGATTTTAATGTCAAATCAACACAATATCAACACAACATCAATCATTAACTACTATTGAAATTCTGTTGACATTATCCTGTTGATGCTTTTTTGTGATCTGTTAACATCTTTCAATGATCCAGATCATAGTTTTGAGTTTATACAATATTTAGAGTTTTCATTTGATCACATTCCTATAGACCATATTATAATAATATCTTTTCTACTTTATCTATTTTTCTTAATGAATCTAAAAATATTCATTAGGTTAATTAGATAATAGGGTTGGGCAACAAGACATAGACTTAAGTAAAAAAATTTTTGTGTGTGATTTGGTCAAGCGGTAGAGAGGTTAATGCTTGAGACCAAAAGTCTCAGTTTCAAGCCTACGTGGCTGCAATATTTAAATTTAAATTCATTTAACTTAAAAAAAGTCAGCTTTTAGCCTTTTTCCACCTAGTTATCCTAAAACTAGATTTAAGTTTTCTTTATACTTGCCAATCAGATTTAAGTCTACTGTTAAGATGTCAATTAGTTAGGCATTAGATTGTACAACTCTTACAAGCTCATACGACCTTGAAAGGTTGTCGTAACTGAGTATTTAAGTATCCTTGAACTGTTATTGGCTATTTGGCTTCCATATTAATAAATCCTATGTTTGATCCTAAAAAGAAAAAAAGAGAAAAGAAAAATATCTTACTTAATACTCCCTCCGCCCAAAAAAAATAGAGCAATTTGTGTATGACACGAGTTTTAATGTAGAATTGGTGTAAAGTAAGAGAGTAAGGAAAAGAGTAAGAGAGAAGGAGAAAAAGTAAGTGATAAGTAGTGTTAGTTGAATGACGTGTAGGATTATTATTTGTTGAAAAACTTTCCATAAATAAATATCTCTATTTTTGTGAACTGCCAAAAATGGTAATTGTGCTCTATATTTTGTGGACGGAGGGAGTAGAACACTTTATTTGATTGTGATCTGAGACCAACAAAACAACAACGGTGACCACATTCTAAACATCGTTGAGAATAACAACAACGCTTGAGAATAACAACAACCACAACAGTTCTATCGTTAGAAAGATTGGCGTAAGCCGGTGAAATTTGTAGTTTCTCCTTCAAAATGTCGAATGTTTCATCGATGATTTCGTCTCCAAAC
The DNA here is from genome assembly GCF_029641045.1 of Salvia hispanica. Classification (NCBI taxonomy): domain Eukaryota; kingdom Viridiplantae; phylum Streptophyta; class Magnoliopsida; order Lamiales; family Lamiaceae; genus Salvia; species Salvia hispanica. Next base: position 41,739,220 of record NC_142694.1, read on the forward strand.
TCATGTGTAAGCATATTTTGTTTAACTGCCCTAAAAAATGCCACGTGGCCATCAACAGTGAACAATGTCCTCGTCTTCAAAATCTCTATTTTTCTATGTTGAAATTATTGCTCTTTTGCAATATGGCTCTCAACTTCTCTGGAGTAGGAGTATAGCATGGAAAGTTAAAAGTCTCACACTTCTTGTAACGCCCCAATTTTCGAACCCTAATTTTCGAACCGTAAAATTTTTGCAGTTAATGCTTTTAACGCCTTGAAGTCCGTGGAATAAATGACGAGTGAAATAATTATTTGATATTCTTGTGACCTAATTTGATTTAGGGTTTGAATGTACGTTGACGGAATTAAATGTATATATATATATATATATATTTAATTCCTTGCGGTGAAGAATATTTATTGAACTCAATTCCGTGTTGGATCTGATGATAAAAATAAATAAATAATAATAGTCTAATCTTGTGAAACATAATTTGTGAGCAACATAATTTAAATAAAATACAAGGGTTTGAGCCCTAAATTAATTTGATTAAATTATAAGATCTTTGTCTTGATCCCGAAGACTTTCCTTGATTATAATTGTGGAAAGAAGAAAATAATTAAATAAATAAAAATTGGCAAAGATTTCTCCTCCTCCATCTTAACGCGTCTTCTTCTTCCTCCCCTCCCCTGATATGCAAATCCTTTTCCTAAATTAAACCACCAATCAGCCTTTAATTCCAATTATTTGAGAATCAATTGCCACAAATTTCTCTTATAAAACCTAGTCTTCATACCCTAATCTCCCACCGGCGCTCTCACTCACGTAACAAAATTCTTTCACAATCTCAAATACTCCAACTGTGAGAAATACGACAGAGAGAAAGAGAGCAGCGAAGAAGACGAACTATCCGACGCCTTCATCTTCTTCCCACTCTAAATTCCGGTATATCCTTGATCACGTTTCATTTTTGCAAAATCCCTGTTATTCCAAACCAACTCATGAAAATGACTTCACACGACAGAAACTTGAAGGGGAGAAAAGAACAGGAACAACAACTCTTTCATTCACTAATCTGCATCATGTACAGACGGTATACACCTCCCTCACCCAAATCTGACTTTTTACTGCTGCATTCATACATATCCTACACTACCGGTTAATACAATCTGAAATCAAATCGATATATCGCGTAATCGAAGCAAACCAAGTAAAAGATCAAACTTTTAATCGAAAATTTAGAACTTATCTTGCGGGGTGTTCGGTGTGAATCAGGTCTGCCGGAGCGGCGATGTAGCGACCGCTGCAGCGCCGAACGTCTTGGATCAGGCGAATGCCCGGCGAGATCTTGTTCGACGACGGCGGCTGTTTCTCAGTTGTGTATTCTTAAATTTGGGAGTTTGTTATAAACTGTGATGGGAGTTTACGTGTATGTTGGGAATGGGGGTGTACTTTTTATTCTTTATTAAATTCATTTTACTTTTATATTGTAAAGGGATGTGGTTTGTTAAATTAAGTATTGGGCTAATTCTTTAAAATTATTGGAAGTGGCCGAACCTATTTAAAGCCTTAGGCCTGGATGTGTTTGTTTCTTTTGTTGGGCTAATTTGATGTTTACTTCTCTGATTGATTGAGATATTTTGAGGAATAGAGTGGAGTTTTAATTGGGAAAATTTGTAATCCTATCAACAAAAATAATCGAAGCCAAAGGATTCATGCATCTTAATTATTTACTCGATTCGTTGTGTTGATTTATGTGTTATTTAAATGCTAAAGGTATTTCCTTGCAAGCGAGACGTGATATCAAGGAAAGAAAATAATTTCGGATTAAGCAGTTGAGGTGGACTCTCTTTTTAAATAAGGACAATGCCCTAACTATTTTATCGATGAGAATGAAATGTGAAACTGTTTATCATGCTGTATTTTGTTTTAACGTGCCTATCTGAAATGGCTTTGCCATTTATTATTTAAATCGAATTCGGGTCCTTGTAGGGCCGCAAACCCTACTTGGATTAGTGTACACCTATGGTAAACCGTGTGTCAGCGTACGGGTTAGCCGGTCTAGTGACTTGGTTTGTGGCCACATTCCAAGTCATGTATGAGCAGATATGGTAAACGCCTATGGGAAAATGACTACGCAGTCGCGATTTTGAACAATGGAATATTTTGGTGCCTCGGGCTTTTCAAAAGTCAAAACCCCGGTGGTTACCTAAAAATGACATGATAAATATAATTTATTTTTATAAACTGTTTTCGGCATGAGTCCACTGGATATCTTATAGTACTCAGCCCTGCATATGTTTTCCTTATGTGCAGGTTGAGCGGCAACGAGCTTGGGGTGGTGTTGAGTCGAACCTTAATCATTGTTGGATTTATTTTGAACTCCGAGTGGCATCGTGTCTTCATATATGGCGTCACTCTTACTCTTGGATGCTTCTGCTGAGATAATACTAATTTTCGCAATTATATTGTGAACCCCTTTTTCTCTTGAATTATAAATGATGATAATTGTTGACCTTGGATTTTAAACTTAAGCATTTACTCTGATTTTTTCCTCAACATTTGAATATTAATTATCTTTGTCAAACTCTTTATCGAAACCCTAGAAAATTCTCCTTTCTTAAAGTCCCATTGGTCGTGACCTTCCACATTTATTAACCCTAGAAAGGGCGGTCGTGACACTTCTCCTTACACAATCTACCCTGATAAAATGATTTACAAATAAACAAAAGGATTAGTTTCTAGGAAAAATATGAAGTTTGGCTGTTCGACCCGCAACTTTGAAAATAAATTAGAAAAACCATGATATTTAGATATTAGTTCACAAGTATCCCATGATGAAAATCATTGATTGCTTACTTGTAGTATATTATTCATATTTTTCAATTAAACAATGTTGTTTTCTTTAGAAATTCTAGTAGAAAATATTGTTTTGCTCGTATTTTTTAACTAAACAATGTTGTTTTCTTTAATAATAGTAGAAAATATTGATTTACTCATTGGCAGTTTCATTATGAATTTTCGACTGCCACACTAGACGCCAAATTTTTTTACCATAAAATAATTAAGAACGAATCCAAACTAGCTTCATGATTTTTCTAGCTAGCTAATTCTTAAAGTCACGGGACAATTTATGGGTTTAAATAGTAGTACTTCCTGATATCCTAAATAATTTGTCATCATTTGACTTTGGCATGTGTTTTTAAGAAATATACTATACTAGAAAGTGAGTTAAAAAAGTTAGTGCATGTGGGTCATACTTTTATATATGTGAATTATTTAGTGAAACGTGAGATCTACTACCAAAAATGTTAAAAGTGAAAGGTGACATATTTTTAAGGATCGACGAAAATAAAAATAAGTGACAAATTTTATGGGACGGATAGAGTAATATTTTTCAAATAAAAGGTGAAAAACATAGATTAGACCTTTTTGGCCATGTCGAGGAGGGAAGATCTGAGAAGGTCGGCCAGCGTCCCAACGGTATACTCGTTTTGTGGGTCCCAATAGGCAGTGGAGGACACAGTAAGAGGGGGTGAGGGGCTTAAGCCCTCCCCAAGAAGTTTTTTTTATGTATTTTTTTTACTTCTAAAATTTTCAAATTTTTTGAAAGCTATCATAAGCCCCTGCCAAATCAATGTTGCTGAGGTCTAAATCTATAAAAATTAAATAGTAGGATGGGCTGAACTGAATCTGAAATAAAAAGTTGCAGAGAAAATAAGTAATGCGGTTGTGTAGCGTGAAGAAGAAGACTCAATTTTAATAAATTTAATATTATTGTATTGAAACAAGTGATGAGCTGTCATCTCTTTTAAATGATGCGGAGGGCTTATTTTATTGCCTTAAAATATGTGTATTTTGTGTGAAAGTTTCTTTTTAAACATAATTCATTTTCTTGATTACTTAGTTTTAAAAAAAGGTTAATTAATTTTAAATTAAATAATATTTCCTTCTTGACTAAAAATTTCTTTTTAATCATAATTCATTTTCTTCCACTATCATCGATGCAAATTTAATAACTGTTTACTGAGTTTAATCTATAATTTCAATTGTTCACTTTTATTCTTCTTTTTCCAATTTTATGCAAAATTATTTTTTTTTTTAATTTGTCATATTTAATTAATAAGTGACTATTATATTGGAAATATGACAAAAGACATGCTATGCAATACATTTGTAATTTACTATATTATTTTATAGATAATATACGGTACCGTTTTGATTATGCATTAGACTAGTTTTATTCATAAATATTAATGCATATCTTATACTGGTATTTGTCACGGATGTTATTTTTAAGATAACACGGAGGTTCAAAATTTATACACGATCATCTATGATTATAAACTAAAACGATCGAAAAATGACCTCTATATTTGGTTATCCGATTATGTATTAAATTCTTTTTTATCTCAACTCTTTATCTCTACACATACAATTCAGCCCCTACTAACAAAATTTTCTGCGTCCGCCACTGCCAATAGGTAGATAGTGCAGGATTTAGAAGAGCCATAATCCCACCTTTCACCATTTCTACAGCCCTACACTTCAAGAATGATTCCAGATCCCTCTCAAATTGCCCCAAATAAGCTGCATAAACCTCCTCATTCTCTCCTCCACTCCAAATCAAAGATTTGAGGCCCTCTGCCGCCTTGGGCACCTCCGACAGCCAGTGGAGAGACCAAGCAGAGTACGCAAAGTGGATGGACAACGGCGGGAGAAGGCGGCGGTGGAAGTCTCCGGGCACTGCTAAAACCTCGTAACTCCTATTGGGCGGGAGGGAACTGAAGAGGGTGTTGAAATCGTTGGAGACGATGTCATTGAAGTAGACGTAGAACTCTGGGGTTTTGAGGTATGAGGATTCGTATTTCTGTTTGACGGCTTCGATGATTGTGTGCATGACCGGAAAAGAGTTGCTTCCGGTTGAGCACCCGAAGTCGGCAATGCAGAACCTTTTAGTTGAAATCTCTAATTTTGTGGCTATTTCTTCTTCGATGATTGCATTTGCAGTTTCCAATACTCCTCTCTTTAATTTGTGTATGAGCAATCATGTAAAATTATAGAATATGAATGCAATAGTTTAATTATAATAGTAATAGATGTATACCTGGTAGGATGAGTTTTTGACATAGCTATGAACTCCATCGCCACCAATCATGGAAAAATGTCGACTATCTTTGGAAGAATCCATGAAGAAAAACTATGTAGAGAGAGAGAGTGAATCATACATCTGTATGTATAGAGAATTGAAATCTTTAAAACAAAAAATTCCAAATATTTTAATGGAGATTTGATATATCACGAGGCACGCATATAACAAGAATGTCCAACTATATTACGTTCATTCTTCGTCGTTGTAGGGATCAGATTAGTCTAGATTCACTAATTACCGAGACCTCTTTGTTTTTGTACAAGAGAGCTCAACCAAACTCTCACATACGCGGCTGATTTACACAAGTAATACAACTAAGATTACAAGAATCTAGTTCTAACTATTACAAGGTCTTGAAGCTATCACTACAGCTTCAATCGTACTCAATTGCACCTGCACACTCAAGAAACAAGTTAGAACTACTAAGAGAGATCCTCTCGAATCTAAATACTAGAACTCAACTACAAAACAGAGAGCAAGAACAAGAGATCAAAGAAACTTGGCTCAGAACCCGCCGCAACCAACACTGATCTATTCTTCCACAACTTAGATCCAAGGGAGCACCAATGGATTGGATAGAGTTAACCCTCAGACCACCAATACCTCCACCGTGAAAGCCCCTCACACCAGATCAAGTTCCACCGAACAAATATCCACACACACTCTTCGGGTTCTCACAAAACCCTAGTTCCACTCCAGTAACAAGCAATCGAAGAAATTGCCTCACACTAGCACTCACAAGAGATCAACCACTCAAAGAACCATGGGAGATCACCAAGAGATGGCCGGAAGTCCACCGGAGAAGAGAGGAGAGAAGAGAGAGACACTCTGATTCACAAGGAAGAGAGAGAGAGAGATATTGTGAGTAATGAAACGGCTCAACCAAGCCAACACTGACATAAAACACTCAACCCTACATCCAACGGTCAGAAGACAGCATCTGAGAGAGAGGGGCACGTGGCAACATCTGGAGTGAGGAGGTAAGTAATTGGGCTCAGCCCAATTAATAACACCCGGGCTTAACAAATAATCACAGCCCAATAAGAGTCCATCCAAAATCCAACATACTCCACCTTGGACTTTTATTTTGGGAAACCAATCAAGTGTTGTGGGCTGAGACAAAATCATCATAGCCTACAAGGCAGATCCCTCAGCACCAAAGGACTAAGTCCACAAGCATCTTGGGAACTACCAGGTTGCCTTTAGACACCAGAGGGGCCGACACCCATTAGTCTAAAGGACTTCATGCCTCCAGCCACCTACCACCCTTACCACAGCTGATAAGGTGACTGAGGTCTTTCCCCGGGACATGCAACCTATCCTAGATCAAAATGCAAGTACTTAATGCAGAAAAGAAGTTTTTCCAAAGGTAAGGGTTTAGTTCCCATGTCAGCTGTGTTTTTATCAGTATGCACCTTTTGAAGAAACACTTCACCCTTTTCTACAACATCCCTAATGTAATGAAACCTTACATCTATATGTTTTGTTCTATCATGAAAAACAGGATTTTTACATAACTGAATAGCAGATTGAGAATCAGAGAACAACACAGGAGAGGATTTCACAAACTTGAGTTCAGAAAGTACTCCCTTTAACCATACAGCCTCTTTCATTGCCTCAGTGATAGCAATATACTCAGACTCAGTGGTGGACAGTGCCACAATATGCTGCAGTTGTGATTTCCAGCTTATGCAAGACCTACACACTGAAAATACATAGGAGGTGGTTGACTTCCTCTTATCTCTGTCATTAGCATAGTTGGAATCCATAAAACCAGTTAGTAAAACACCATCATCACATTTAGAATAGCACAAACCATACTTAGCAGTTTGCTTCAAGTATCTAAGAAGCCATTTCAGAGCTTCCCAATGAACAGGACCTGGATTAGACATATATCTACTAAGACAAGATACAGCATAGGCAATATCAGGCCTAGTGCTAACCATCAAGTACATAACAGATCCAATAGCATTAGCATAGGGAATTCTTTTCATAGCATCAATTTCAGACTGAGACTTAGGGCACAAATCTTTACTCAACATAAAATGAGCAGCTAAAGGCACAGAAGCAGGCTTAGCATCAAACATGTTGAATTTTTTCAGAATTTTGTACACATAAGGTTCTTGATGCAACACAAGGGTGGATGTATCTCTATCTCTATAGATATTGATCCCTAAGATTTTCTGAGCATCACCTAGATCCTTCATATCAAAATTCTCACTCAGCTTGCACACCCTTAATGGTTTTCAAACAAGGACCCATTATAAGCATATCATCAACATATAAAAGCAAAAACACAGGCATGCACAGTGTCAAGGTTCTTCACATACAAGCAAGCATCAAAGGTACTTCTTACAAAACCTAACTTTTGCATGCATATATTAAACTTGATGTTCCACTGCCTAGGTGACTGTTTTAAACCATAAAGGGCCTTTTTCAACAAGCACACATGATTGGGAAGCTTGGGATCAACAAAGCCCTCAGGCTGTTTCATGTAAATGGGCTTATCAAGATCACCATGTAAGAAAGCAGTTTTAACATCCATCTGTTTCAATTCCCAATTAAAATGAGCACACAAAGCCAACATCATTCTAACAATTGTGAATTTAACAACAGGGGCAAAGATTTCTGTGTAATCCACCCCCTCTTGTTGAGTAAAGCCTTTTGCCACCAATCTGGCCTTGTACCTAAGGCCCTCCACCTCATTTTTCAGTTTATAGAGCCACCTGCAATCAACCACAGATGCACCAGGAGGCAAAGGTACAAGAATCCAAGTGAAATTAATTTTCAGAGAATGCATCTCCTCCATCATGGCATTATGCCACTGACTCCAGAATTTAGACTTAGTAGCCTGCTTATAGGTTTGAGGCTCATCACCATCAGATTCATAAACATTGAAAGCCAAATTAATCAGAGCAACTAAACCAACAAAGCCATCATATCTAGAGGGTTTACCAACATTTACCCTTCTAGTTCTATCTCTAGATAAAATATAATCCTGCAAGTTAGTATTATCAATAGTATTTTGAATGCCACTAGGGCTATTTATCACATTCTGAACAGGAACAGGAGGAGAGTTTCTAACAGGACTATTATGCAAATTAGGCACATTGTCATCAACATTTTGGGCAGGGTTATTATGCAGCAAATTTAGGTTTCCTTCATCAAGTGTCTCATTAGGAGTATAGACTGGATAAGTGTTCCAAAATGGCTGCTCCACCTCACTTGGAGCACCACTAGGATGCTCCACTCCAGTGAGTGTATCTGTGGACTCCACCTCAGTAAGAGGTTCATTGTCCACATCTATAGGATCTGGGCTCAATGTCAGCCTTAAGCAGGGGAATTCATCTTCATTGAAGACCACATCCCTACTTATTATGACCTTGAACCCAGGTTCATCCCTTAGCCAGACTCTATACCCTTTGACACCTTCAGGATAACCTAGAAAAACACCTTTCCTAGATCTAGGCTCAAGTTTGTCAGATTTATTATGCACAAAAGCAGTACAGCCAAAAACCCTTAGGTGAGAAAAAACAAGAAGTTTGCCATAGAACACATACTCAGGACACTGACCAACCAGAGGCACAGAAGGAGACCTATTTACCAAATAAGTAGCAGTTAACAAAGCCTCACCCCAAAACTTTTTTGACAATCCAGACTTAGAAAGCATGCATCTCACTTTTTCAAGTAAAGTCCTGTTCATTCTCTCAGCAACCCCATTTTGCTGTGGGGTATAAGGCACAGTTCTATGTCTTTTAATTCCAAAGCTATCACATAAATCATCCATCTGATTATTACAAAACTCCAGGCCATTATCAGTTCTAATAGCCTTAATCTTCTTACCAGTTTGAGTCTCAATCAAGATTTTCCAAGTTTTAAGTTTTTCAAAAACATCAGACTTGTGTCTCATCAAAAAACACCACACTTTTCTTGAGAAATCATCAATCACAGACAAGAAGTAGACACATCCAGAGTGAGAAGACACTGAAGCTGGACCCCAAACATCCATATGCAAATATTCCAGAATACATTTACTCACATTAGCAGGAGCAGGGGTACTTGGGAAAGAAACTCTGTGTTGTTTACCCAGCACACAAGAATCACAGAAAGACAACTCACTTTGAACATCATTATCAGAAAGAATGGCATGTTTTTTCAGGATACTCAATCCTTTTGCACTCATATGACCTAGCCTATTATGCCACAACATGGTTCTGTCAGTTTTAACTACATTAGCATAAGCCTTGTCACATGCAAGAGGCACATCATTACACACATATAAGCCACATTTCTTCTGAGCTTTGAAAAGACACATAGAACCTCTGCAAATTTTCATACAGTCTTCCCCCCACTTCCCTCCCATACCCTCATTTTCAAGAGCAGTACAAGACATCAAATTATAGCATAGACCAGGAACATATCTGACATCCTTTAGGCTGAGCACATAACCATTTTCAAACTTCAAACACACAGTGCCAATACCAAGAATTTCACACTTCTTGTCATCAGCCATAGACACAAAAGTCTTAGTAACAGGTTTTAACTCAGAAAACACTTCCTTAAAAGGACTCACATGATAAGTACATCCAGAATCACACAACCAATCATTTGAAGTGAAGCGACATGCAGGAGAGGCATTAACAAATTGCAGGTCATGCACCATGAAAACAGAATCATTTACATTATCATAAGCAGCAACATTAACCAGGGTTTCAACTTGGGAATTATTGTTAGGGAACTTATTCTTCTTAGGTTTTGTACATTCTTTCTTATAATGCCCAATATCACCACAGTTGAAACACTTCCTATAGGTTTTAGGATCCTTGCTTCTAGACCTAGACCTAAACTTTTTCCTAGAGTTTGAGGAATTACCAGAACCACTACTGGGCTCATTGCCCCCTCTAGATTTAGATCTACCCCTGACATTCAACACCTTATTGTAAGCAGTCTTGTCAGCAGCCCTTTCCTTAAGTTCAAGTTCTTTGGATTTCAAGGAGCTAATAATGAGGACTAGAGGAGCAGAATCTCTACCATACTTAATGGCAGCCTTAACATCACTATAGGAATCAGGTATGACATTCATCAGGGCTATACTTGTGTATTCATCTATGGTTTTATCACCTGACCTCTTAATGTCCTGTACTAACTTCTGAAACCTATCCACATTGTCATCAATGTCTTTAGCAAGATCAAGCTTAAATTTGAACAATATTTCAAGCAAATACATTCTGGAAGACATAGAGGTTTCAGTATACAGAGTATCAAGCAATTTCCACATTTCAGCAGCAGATTCCTCATGATCAACTTTCCTAATCACAGAATCAGATAGATTTAACACAATGGTAGCCCTTGCCAGATCATTCATCTCATCAATTTTATCCTGAGTAGTATCCTCAGGTAAAGTACCATCAACAACTTTGAAAACTTTTTGTTGAATCAAAACACATTTCATTTTCTGTTTCCAAATAGCAAAATCATTTTTTCCATTATAAGGAACCAAACCAACAGGTTGAGCCATTTTAGCAAGAAAATTTACAAGAAAGCAGGAAGCAAGACAGAAACACACAGCCTTACACACCTGAAAGCACAGAGACATGCACCAGCAACACAAGAACGGACCAAGAGCTTTCACACAACAGAAAGGGACTCAAATCCTTGACTGTCACGAGCAAGACTGGCCAAGGCTATCCCAGCTCGCAATCACTCACTACTGGAGGGCGCAGGGGGTCACTTGGGCAGTACAAGATGCTTGGTGGTCAAGTAACTTGAGATCACAGATCACAGAGCACTAAAACCAGCGGAAGCAACACAGAGAAAAGAAAGCACAGAAGTTCTAAGTCCTTGCCAGAGACTGTCTACCAGAAACAAAAGCCCAAGCCTATAGTTGGCACTAAACAGAAACATAAACCAAGAAGGATAAGCCAATTTACCAGAGTGAATCCCCTCTCGAAGGAGGATTCCACTTGCCCACCTCCTTAAGCGACTCGGCGTGCTAGACTAATCCCCCCATGTGGCTCTGATACCACTGTAGGGATCAGATTAGTCTAGATTCACTAATTACCGAGACCTCTTTGTTCTTGTACAAGAGAGCTCAGCCAAACTCTCACCCACGCGGCTGATTTACACAAGTAATACAACTAAGATTACAAGAATCTAGTTCTAACTATTACAAGGTCTTGAAGCTATCACTACAGCTTCAATCGTACTCAATTGCACCTGCACACTCAAGAAACAAGTTAGAACTACTAAGAGAGATCCTCTCGGATCTAAATACTAGAACTCAACTACACAACAGAGAGCAAGAACAAGAGATCAAAGAAACTTGGCTCAGAACCCGCCGCAACCAACACTGATCTATTCTTCCAGAACTTAGATCCAAGGGAGCACCAATGGATTGGATAGAGTTAACCCTCAGACCACCAATACCTCCACTGTGAAAGCCCCTCACACCAGATCAAGTTCCACCGAATAAATCTCCACACACACTCTTCGGGTTCTCACAAAACCCTAGTTCCACTCCAGTAACAAGCAATCGAAGAGATTGCCTCACACTAGCACTCACAAGAGATCAACCACTCAAAGAACCATGGGAGATCACCAAGAGATGGCCGGAAGTCCACCGGAGAAGAGAGGAGAGAAGAGAGAGACACTCTGATTCACAAGGAAGAGAGAGAGAGAGATATTGTGAGTAATGAAACGGCTCAACCAAGCCAACACTCACATAAAACACTCAACCCTACATCCAACGGTCAGAAGACAGCATCTGAGAGAGAGGGACACGTGGCAACATCTGGAGTGAGGAGGTAAGTAATTGGGCTCAGCCCAATTAATAACACCCGGGCTTAACAAATAATCACAGCCCAATAAGAGTCCATCCAAAATCCAACAGTCGTTTTTTGTGTCACGTATTTTTTTTTGAATCGAAAATATTATTTTGATCTTTTAGGACAGAATTAGTACCTTGCTTTTTCTCAAGAAAAACTATTATTTGTAGAGTTACGATGGAACCCATGTGCCACCATATATTATACGTGATCAAGTGGTATAATATCTAATTTTGACAGATAGTTTCCATATGGAACTGTTTAGTACTACAATTTTTTTTATTTGGCTGGCATATATGAACAACATTCTATAGGGACGTGATCAGGTTAATAAGTAAAATTCTGTCAAAAATTAAAGCAAATCTTAGTCATTGGATCTTGTAATGTAACCGTTAGATTAATGCCACGTGTCATCTAGTAATGTAGATTATTAGTCAAATAATGTAACTTAGCTAATAATGTAGTACTATTTTAGTACAATAATGTAGCATTTTAGTCTAATAATGTAGCTCGGGTGATAATGTAACATCTTGGCTAATAATGTAGCTTATCACAACCATCCAATCTCAGGATCCAAGGGCTGAGATTTGTTTTGATTTTTAACATAATATCACTTATTGACCATAATACGCCCCACATTCTATATATATATAGAAAATAGTCTGTATAAAAACATATTCTGGTATATATGGTTGGATTCTGTTATGTATTTGGCTTGGGCCGTGGTGATGTCGGTGAACTCGGGCCCTGTCAGTTGGGGCCCGTATCACCTTATTTGAGTGTGATATAGTAGAATGGCTGATGTCTGATACTATCGACAACCGTGATCGTACTAAACATTGCTGCGTTTAAGGATAGCAACAACCACAATGGTTCTATCATTAGAAGGATTTGTGGAAACTGGTGAAGTATGGAGTTTCTTCTTCAAAAGGTCGAACGTTTCATCAGTGATTTCAGCTCCAAACTCATGTGTGAGCATATTTTGAAGAACTGCCCTAACAAATGCCACGTGCCCATCAACATTGAGCAATGCCCCCGTCTTCAAAATCTCCTTTCGTTCTATGCTGAAATCGTTGCTCTTTTGGAATATGGCCCTCAGCTCTTCTGGAGTGGGAATGTAGTATGGAAAATTGAATGTCTCTGACTTCGCCATGCGCAATTTTCCCTGCAAAAGTCGTCAATTTCATCAAATTAACCAAAACTCTCCCTCGCCATAAGCCCGAAGGAAAGTTCGACCGCTCTTATAATTTAAAGTACTATACCCCTCTTGTTAAATAGTGTGGTCAAATTTTGGTCTATCTCCCAACTCATAGACTATGTGACATATCAAAGTTATGATATAATTGGCCAATTTTAAAAATTACGGGATAGACAAGAATTTGACTAAACTTCATGGTTTCTTTTGCCATTTGCCCTAGAAAAAACATGCTATTTCGCCACAGACGGAGATATTAATTGTTAAAATCGATTGTTGTTGTGAATAAAAATAACGATATCTCCCAAATAAAAATTGAAAAACGTAGATTTCACCTTTTTGGCCATGTCGTGGACGGAAGATCTGATAAGCTCGCTCACCGATCCAACGGTGAACTCTTTTTGTGGGTCCCAATAGGCTGGCAAGGCAGGAATTAGAAGAGCCATAATCCCACCTTCCACCATTTCCACAGCCCTACACTTCAAGAATGATTCCAAATCCCTCTCAAGCTGACTCAAATAAGCATCATAAACCTCCTCTCTCTCCTCTCCACCATGCCAAACAAGCCTGAGGCCCTCGGCCAACTTGGGCACCTCTGTCAGCCAGTGGAGCGCCCAACAAGAGTACGCAAAGTGGACAGACGAAGGCGGGAGAAGGCGGCCGTGGAAGTCTCCTGCTATTGCGGCTGCCTTGTAGCTTCTGTCGGGTGGGAGGGAACTGAAGAGAGTGTTGAAATCGTTGGAGACGACGTCGTTGAAGTAAACGTAGAATTCTGGGGGTTTGAGGTTTGAAGATTCGTATTTCCGTTTGATGGCTTCGATGATCATGTGCATGGCCGGAAAAGAGTTGTTTCCGGTTGAGCACCCGAAATCGGCTATGCAGAAGAAACTATTAGTTGGAATCTCTAATTTTGTGGCAATTTCTTCTTTGATGACTGCCTTTGCATCTTCCAATACTCCTCCCTTGAGGCCTTGAGACATGAAAATAAATGTTTTCGCAAACGGTGATTCTTTAGCTAATTTGTGTGACGTAATTGAATTAAATAATTAAGAAGTACTTATAAATCATATCAAAATATTAATTTAAACTTGATAGGATGAGTTTTTGACGTAGCTGTGATCTCCATGGCCACCATTCATGGATATATGTGTGCTAACTTTGGAATCCATGAAGTAAAACTATGGAGAGAGGAGATTTTTATATGTATATACAATTGCTACGGAGTATTACAATTGAATAAAAGTAGAGTGTAAAAATAAAAACAATAAATAATATAGTCAAGAATACAAACTAAGTACTTGTCTTACAAGTATTCATCTATCATCAAGATGAGATATGCCCTATCAATACAAAAAAATTACTCCCTCCGTCCACCAAAAATAGATCACTTTGTGTATGACACGAGTTTTAATGTAGAATTGGTAAAGTAAGAGAGAGAAGGAGAAAAAATAGGTAAAGTAAGAGAGATAGGGAGAAAAAGTGAGTAAAGTACGAGAGATGGAAGAAAAAGTGGAAAAAGTATGAGAGATAAACTTTACATTTTTAGAAAGTGATCTATTTTTTGTGGACGTCCTAAAATGACAAAAGTGATCTCTTTTTTGTGGACGGAGGGAGTATTTTAAATGACTAAATAATCGAGATGCAATTAATTGCATATGAAAATTTTAAAAATAACAATTAAGGAAAAAAAATTTTAATCCCTTTGCTATTTTAGGACGCTTCCTTTTGCGTCCTTTAATTTTAATTGTGACACCAACGGTAAGGACGCTTGTTGAAGCGTTAGTGGTATATTTAGATATACAAATTAGCATATTTAATTACATTTAAGAATATCTTTAATGGTTTTTTTGTTGTAGTGGATTAAAGCTCATGGATTACTGTAACATCTCCAAAGATAAAACGATTATACTCATATTGAGTAGAAGCACCTCAAACTCATAGGCACCGACAAAGACATTGATCCGAAACATTAAGCGAATGGAGGCTACAAAAGGCAGAATGCCAAAGAGCTAGCTAGCTCTATGTGATTTCCCTCCACTACTCACATTAATATCCAATGATCTCTCGCATTGGTTAGAACCCTACCCTAGTATTCAAAATTAAGTAAAACATAAATGAACTAGAAAATACATCATCTGTCTTGTAGAAATGGGCTAATTGGACATGACACCAGTGTTAATGCATAATTAGTAAGTAAGAGAAAAATAGTTGAAATAATGTAATGAACGGTGGAATCCATTAATGATAAAGTAAAAAAGAAGGTGAAAAGGTTTATATAAATTGATATGAACTGTTTTTATAGGACGAACAAAAAATGAAATTTAGCCTATTTCTATGGGACCATGGGAGTATAATTATGCTGTGTACTTTGGTACTATTATAATTGTGATTTGTGATGTGCTTTTACAAGAGTAAAACAATCTATGAGGATATATAGGTGTATTACGTTTATAATTATACAAATAGAATAATAGTATCTAGTTAATATATGTACTATTTGAGGCTTTGACCATTATTTTTTTAATGTTTTCATCACGAGTTCCGTAACGATAGTTTATGGAGGGAAATAAAAGATATAGTCAATTAGTCAAATCAAGTCTTAATCAAAACATAAGTCATATTATTACAACACCACAACAGTTTTCTCCATATGCAAAACTAAAATGGCAAAATCCTAGCTTTCTTAGACACCTTCGATTGGTCCCCAGCTAGTTATAGGTAGGATCGAAGTTGGTAACTTAGACACACACACATTAATACTACTAATGCCTAAGCATAGTTAAGTTCATCACTCATCAGCCGACCTATTATTTAATTTTGTATCTCGAGATTTTTTCAATTGTGCATTCGGATTTCAAACGAATGAGGCATTGGTGATCATTGGGCTGCATAGTTGTGCGCACGATATCAATCGTACTCCCTCCGGTCCCCATTACATGTCCCATATTTGATCGGTCCAAGTTTTAAAAAATTGTTTGCCTTTGTGAAGGACACTGATGGAATGCGGACTCCACATTTATAAACTTCTTTCGTCTACCAAAAAAGTCTCATTTAGTCATTTTGGGATGTCAACGAAAAATGTTCTCATTTCAATTTCGTTGTCGAGCACTGGACTTTAAAGTAATTGAGTCGAAAATTGGCAGATGAAACTAGGATTTGCAGGAGTCAAAGATTTGGGTAGGTAAGTTGAGCCGATTGCAATTTGGCCGAAATTTTGACTTAGCTAGCCAAATTTTGTAATTATATACTCTCACTTTCTATGAGATATAGTGTTGTTTTTTCCATTTTGAGTCGTCCACTAGAATTAATCTATATTCTTCTATTTATGGTAAATTTTTCACTTATTGAAGTATTTCTCATTTTCCAGTAACACTAATACCATATTCTTTGTATCTCTCATTTAACCAATTTTGTATTGAAACTCACAACTTCCACTAGCATGTCTCTTTTTATGGATGAATGTAGTAGATGTAGTGTTTATAATTGTCATTTTTCTCTTAACGATTTTGTTAAATTATGTAATTACCTAATCTTTTGTTTAACTATAGCCAGTAAGTAAGCTAGTGGAGTATATTATTACTCCTCAACTTAACTTTAGCCACGTCAGTTTCAATTGCTAACTATTTAACTAACACCTCAACTTAAATTTAGCCACATCAGTTTCAATTTTGGCGATTGTGGGAAGTCGGCAACAACAACAAAGTTCATGATATTTACGACTAAATTTATGTTTGTGGAAAGATCCAGAATAGGTCAAAGTTCGTGATATTGACGGCCAATAATTTTATTCATTTATGTACTATATATTTGTCCATAAAAAAATAGTCCTGGTAGTGGGCGGAATGAGTTAATTAGGAACACATAAGCAACAAACTTTATTTTGTAAGATAAAATTCATATTACATTATGTAGATATACCATATAAATCCCAAAGCCCCAAATTATTTTTATAGTGATACAACAGAATTATTGATGCCTCCGACAACAAAATCGGTGACCAAAGTACTAAACATTGTTCCGCTTGAGGATAGCAACAACCACAAGAGATCTATCATTAGAAGGATCTGCGTAAACTGGCGAAGCTTGGAGTTTCTTCTTGAAAAGGTCGAACGTTTCATTGATGGTTTCAGCTCCAAATTCGTATGTAAGTAAATTTTGATGAACTGCCCTAAAAAATGCCACGTGGCCATCAACATTGAGCAATGTCCCACTCTTCAAACTCTCCATTCTCTCTAATGTGAAACTATTGCTCTTTTGCAATATGGCCCTTACTTCTCCTGGAGTGGGAACGTTATATGGAATGTTGAATGTCTCTGACTTTTCCTTACTCAATTTTCCCTGTGAAAGTCAATATAGTATAGTCAATTTCATTGACTTGGTCAAAGTTTTTAATATCGATTGTTGTTATGAATAAAAATAAGAATATACGCAAAAAATGTAGATTTGACCTTTTTGGCCATGTCGAGGAGGGAAGATCTGAGAAGGTCGGCCAACGACCCAACGGTGTACTCCTTTTGTGGGTCCCAATAAGCAGGAACTGAAGGAATTAAAAGAGCCATAACTCCACCTTCCACCATTTCCACAGCCCTACACTGCAAGAATGATTCCATATCCCTTTCAAACTGCTCCAAATAGGCATCATAAACCTCCTTTCTCTCCTCTCCACCATGCCAAACAGACTTGAGGCCCTCGGCCGCCTTGGGCACCTCCGTCAGCCAGTGGAGCGACCAAGAACAGTACGTGAAGTGGACAGACGATGGCAGGAGAAGGCGGCCGTGAAAGTCTCCGGCTACTGCAGCTGCCTTGTAGCTCCTGCCGGGTGGGAGGGAACTGAAGAGGGTGTTGAAGTCGTTGGAGACTAAATCGCTGAAGCACACGACGAATTCTGGGGTTTTGAGGTCTGAGGATTCGTAATTCTTTCTGACAGCTTCGATGATCGTGTGCATGGCCGGAAAAGAGTTGTTTCCAGTTGAGCACCCGAAATCGGCAATGCAGAAGTTATTAGTTGAAATGTCTAATTTTGTGGCGATTTCTTCTTCGATGATTGCCGTTGCAGCCTCCAATATTCCTCTCTTGAAAACATCAATTTTTAGCAAACGTTAATTCGCAAACATAAATTCATGTAGGGACAATTTTTAATAGTGTCTCTAATTTTAACCTGCATTTAGTGACGCTTTTAAAAGGCGTCCCAAGAAGAGATTTATTCACTAGCGCTTTCTCTTTGCGTCCTTATTCTTATTTGGCACATCAAGAATAAGGATGCTTTTTTGAAACGTCGATGATATATTTGACAATAAAAAAAAACATAACAAAAAAGCGTTCTTAATGAAATAAAAAGCGTTTTATTTGTTATTTTTTATTGCAGTGGACTTACCATAGATCATATCAAAGTATGAGAGTTTAATAATTATGATGGTAAAAGATGTGTAGATTTAAACCTGGTAGGATGAGTTTTTGACATAGCTGTGAGCTCCATCGCCACCATTCATGGATAAATGTCCACTAACTTTGGAAGAACCCATGATGTAAAACTATGTAGAGAGGTGAATCATATGTATGTATATATAGAGGATATGAGAGTGATAACTAAGTTGGAAATGAAAACTATTATCCACTAATTAATCGAAGTGTTACAATTGACAACTCATCCGTACGTACGTGGCTAATTCATGTCCATCAATCTGATTTAGTTAGTAGTTGGATTTCATTCTTAGATTCTTAAAATTATCATTTTTTGTGCATAATAATAATGTTTTATTTGTACATTTAGAGTCAAACAATGATGGTTCACATTTATTCAAATTTATATAGTAGTATATATATACTAGGATTTGTTTATATACGAACTATTTTCTAAATACACAATCATTATCGGGGAGTAAAAAGTCATGGTTCGGACATATTACCATTTGGTGTATTCAATTAATCCACATTGGAGAAAACGAGAAGAAAAGGTGTGAAGGAAATGGTTATATGCAATTATAATTGGTAGGACACACTATAAGACAATTTGTCCGGATCACTGATTGATTTTTGTATAAGTATATCGATACATGCATGCATAAGGGAGTGATCAATTGCTAACTAATTAGCAATTCCAAACTAAAACTAAATCTCAGCCTAATTAGAAGATCATAAATTATATATTTTTAATTAAGAAAATTAATAAAAAAATTAAAGGGTATTAATGTCAATTCCTTCTCATTAAAATCATCTTAAAACTTTAAATTTACGTAACTCTCTCGATTTAAATTATTATTTTTCGCAAAAAAATATATCAAATTAAAGATAATTTTATAAGAATTCCAACGAGATCTCAATTGCATATGTTCCGACGACGTTCGGATGATGAAATTTGATATTTTTTATTTTAGTTTTCGTAAATGTTGATAACCAGATTTTTATCAACAAATACATCAAAAAATCTCAATAAAACCATGTAAAAATCTCAATAAATATGTGTTGATATTTTCTTGCACTAGTGTTGATATTCTCACGTCATATTGTTGATATTTGTAATACACTATGTTGATATAAAAAAGCATTCACGAAAATTATCATATGATAACATAATGACGAGATTAAATCTTACGAATCTCAATAAATAGTAGACAAAATATCGACAAAAGAGTAATATCGTCATTATGTTATCATATGATAATTTTCGTCAATATTTTTTATATCAACATAATGTATTACAAATATCAACATTATGACATAAGAATATCAACACATATTTATTGAGATTTTTACATAGTTTTATTGAGATTTTTTTATGTATTTGTTGATAAAAATCTGGTTATCAACATTTACGAAATCTAAAATAAAAAATATCAAATTTCATCATCCGAACGTCGTCGGAACATATGCAATTGAGATCTCATTTGAATCCTTATAAAATTATCTTTAATTTGATATATTTTTTGCGAAAAAATAATTTAAATCGAGAGAATCACGTAAATAAAAATTTTAAGATGATTTAAATGAGAAGGAATTGACACTAATACCCTCTAATTTTATTTATTAATTTTTTAATTAAAAATATAATACATGTGACATTATTTCAACCACTAGATCTTCCAATCTAATGACTAAGATTTAGTCTTAGTTTGGGATCGTTAATTAGTTAGCAATTGATCACTCCCATATATATATATATATATATATATAGGTATATATATATAGGGGAGCACTAGGGTGCCTCCTTATTTAGAGTCACAACGTACATCTAATCTGGTGCTGCCATGTGACACAAAACATGCAATATTTTAAACACAAAAATGCAATCTAGTTGTACATGCATTTTCGCAGATTGCATTTTTGTTGTATGTAAATTGCATTTTATAGTGTTGAGTTTTGCATTTTCACATAAATTGCATTTTTTATTGTTAAGTTTTGCATTTTCACATATAAAAATGCAATCCGTCTATATATAAAATGCAATTTAAACAGTCAATATCTAAAATGCAAAACTTAACAATAAAAAATGCAATCTGCATATAACAAAAATGCAATCCGCCAAAATTCATTTATAGCTTCTACAAATGCGTATTGCATTTTTCTGTATACAATATTGCATTTTTCGTGCCATGTGGCAGCACGTGGTTGGATCGTGCTGCCACATGGCACGAAAAATGCAATATTGTATACAGAAAAATGCAATACGCATTTGTAGAAGTTATAAATGAATTTTGGCGGATTGCATTTTTGTTATATGCAGATTGCATTTTTTATTGTTAAGTTTTGCATTTTAGATATTGACTGTTTAAATTGCATTTTATATATAGACGGATTGCATTTTTATATGTGAAAATGCAAAACTTAACAATAAAAAATGCAATTTATGTGAAAATGCAAAACTCAATACTATAAAATGCAATTTACATACAACAAAAATGCAATCTGCGAAAATGCATATACAACTAGATTGCATTTTTGTGTATAAAATATTGCATGTTTTGTGCCACATGGCAGCACCAGATTGGATGTACGTTGTGACTCTAAATAAGGGGGCACCCTAGTGCTCCCCTATATATATATATATATATATATATATATATATATATATCAAAAGGTTAAAAGTAAAAATATATTTTCTTCCTGCATATAACTAATAGTCTTGTTTTTATATGTCGGATCATAACAAAAAGTAGTTAATCATCTTAAGTGTCTCTCTTTAATGAAATAAGTTCCACTAACAATATTTGTTTGTTTTTTACTATAACTGTCTTACTTACTTATTTTATTCGTAATATGTGTTATTCATAACTAAAATTATACTATACAAAGAGAATATGCGTCATTTACAATACCCAATCTACCAATATATAATTCACAAAATATTTCACATTTTTTTTTAATTACCAAGGGTATCCACCGGCGGACCCAGTGACTATTCCCCGCGCTGATTTGTAAACACCTCAATGGGTGGGACAGCTGGCCCAATGATTTAAAGCTGCTCCACACCCAAAGACATGGATCGATCCCCTGACCATTTAGTTAAGGATGGACGAGTCCCATGCCCCTCGACCACACCCCTTGGGTTAAATATTTACGTTTTTATGTCAAGGAAATAAAACGAAAAAATGCATTACACGTTTTATGAGGGCGTGAACCGATCCGTTAAGTTCACAATATCCAATCAAGTTATCAACCAATATATTTTCCACAAAATATTGCACGTTTAATTTTCAAAGAAATAAAAAGAAAAGTATTGCACGTTTCTTTGTCAATGAAATAAAATGAAAAGTATTGCACTTCATTAATATGCAGAACAACGTCGTACAATACACCAAGACATAACATTAATAATATGGCCCCATCACTTTTGTCAATAAGAGCACATGCAAAAGAATTTGTGGACAGCTTTAGGTATTTTATCTTGCTACGCAACTTTAAATTTTGAGCCAAACACAATCTACACATGATTAATAATGACTATTGAAGGTATCTACAGAACTCACGAGGTGCCCGAAGCACGCATTTGCGTGCGCAATGCCTAAGCACAGTGGTTCCATTCTCCCAGTGATGGGATCAAAAAGTTAAATAAGGCGATGCTGAAATTTAAAAACATAATACTATTAAAATATTTAATTTTACATATAATGTCAATACAAATTTAATGAGACGTTAAATGTTAGATAATATTCGTTGCTACATTAATAAATATATTGACTACTATTTGCATAAGAAACATAATTTTATAGTATGCCACAAGTTGCTAGTAATAGTATGCTATAGGTTGCTAATTTCTATGTAACTCGACTAGATGTCTGTTACGTACTCCCTCCGTCCCACATAATTTGGGACATTTTGACCCGGCATGAGTTTTAAGAAATCTAATAGAAAGTGAGTTGAAAAAGTTGATGGGATGTGAGTCCTACTGTTAAAGTATTAGTTTTATAATAAAATGTGAGTAGGAATGAATTAGTGAAATATGGGCCCACTACCAAAAATGGTAAATGTGAAATTAGACAAATTATGTGGTACGACCAAAAATGGAATATTGAGTCAAATTATGTGGGACGGAGGGAGTAATTTTTATCTACAATTTTAATGTGTTTTTAAAGTTACAAATTTTTCGGAAACTTGGAAAATATGAATTGGATATTTGGGCTTCATTGGACTCATGGACTTCGTTATACGTATAACCAAAAATCATAATAGCACAAGCAAGCCAACAATACGAATATTAATGGCCCAAAACTAATAAGTTCAATGGTCTTCTTCGCACTTTCGGTTTGCATAGGGATCGGGCCATTCGGGGTGGAGGGCGGCCATGGCGAGGGGATTCTGATTCCGGCACTGGCGAAGCTCTTACTGAAGCGGTGGCTTGGCCTTAGATGGCCCATGCATGCAAAGATGCAAAGCACACATTTGAAATAGATGGTCCATGTAGGCTGTAGCTACTGAAAATCAAAGATGAAAAGACTTTCCTCCTATCGAATAGAAACACATCATATTCATAAGCATCAAGGAACTTTATATTTTGTTGAGAACCGAACAATAAAATGCTCTAAAATACAACATAAAATATTGAGATCTAGAGATGGGGAATAAAAAATACTTTGTGATATATTAGAATTATTGATGCAACAATAACGTTGACAAAGTACCAAACATTGCTGTGCTTGAGGATAGCAACAACCACAATAGATTTATCATTACTAGGAATGGCGAAAACAAGAAAAGTCTGGAGTTTCTTCTTCAAAAGATCGAAAGTTTCATTGACAGTTTCAGCTTCAAACTTATGTGAAAACATGTTTTTCATGAGCGGCCCCGAAACATGCCACGTAGCCATCAGTACTGAGCAATGCCCCACTCTTCAAAATCTCCATTCTTTCTATGCACATTTACTTGTCAATGCCCCACTCTTCAAAATCTCCATTCTTTCTATGCACATTTACTTGTCAACAAAATAAAAAGAAAAGTATTGCACGTTTCTTTGTCAATGAAATAAAATGAAAAGTATTGCACTTCATTAATATGCAGAACAACGTCGTACAATACACCCAGACATAAAATTAATAATATGGCCCCATCACTTTTTGTCATAACGTAAGAGCACATGCAAAAGAATTTGTGGACAGCTTTAGGTATTTTATCATGCTACGCAACTTTAAATTTTGAGCCAAAAACAATCTACACATGATTAATAATGCCTACTGAAGGTATCTACAGTGATCACGAGGTGCCCGAAGCACGCATTTGCATGCGCAACGCCTAAACACAGTGGTGCCATTGTCCCAGTGACGGAATCGAAAAGTTAAATAAGGCGATGCTGAAATTTAAAAACATAGGGGAGTGTTATATTGCTAACTCATAACTTAATTGTTGACTATAACTAAATAATAACCATTAGATATTCAAATTAAGGGCTTAGATCATTAATCCATAAATGTCAATAAGGTCATATGATTAATTCTAAAAAATATCAATAAGGGTATTAATGTCAATTAACTACATGTTTAGTTATAACTAACTTTTAAAAGAAATCCCAAAACTTGAAATTCATATAACATATATCAAATTAAAGATAATTTCATAAGGATTCCAACGATATCATACATGCATATGTTCCGACGTCAAAATTTGAAAAAATTTTGAAAATTTTTAATTTTTTCGTACAAGCAGAAATGTCAACATACCATATAAAATATGTCAATATAATACATGTAGAATGTCAATATAAGCAATGAGTTAACATTCTTAAAGCATTGTGTTGACATTCTCGAAGCATTATGTTGATATTTTCGGAACAACATATTGACATTTTCATCCAAAACCCTAATTTGGAGTTTTTTTTTTATCTTTTTCGATTTAATTAATAAAAATGAAAATTACACGTGGCAAATTGTAGACCACACGTTTTCTAAAATTCTATGGCCTTAAATTAGTTGTAGTTAGCAATTAAATGATGAGTTAGCAATTGATCACTCCCCTAATAACATAATAGTATTAAAATATTCAGTTTTACATATAATGTCAATACAAATTTAATGAGACGTTAAATGTTAGATAATATTCGTTCCTATATTAGGAGTAATAAATTTATTGACTACTATTTGCGTAAGAAACATAATTTTATAGTATGCCACAAGTTGCTAGTATGCTATAGGTTGCTAATTTCTATATATATAACTTGATCGACTAGATGCCTGCATGTTACGTAATTTTAATCTACAATTGTAATGTGTTTTTAAAGTTACAAATTTTTCTGAAACTTTGGAGAATATGAATTGGGCATTTGGGCTTCATTGGACTCAAGGACTTCATTATACATATAACCAAAAATCATAATAGTAATGGCCCAAAACTAATAAATTCAATGGTCTTCTTCGCACTTTCGGTTTGCATAGGGATCAGGCCATTCGGGGTGGAGGGCGGCCATGACGAGGGGATTTTGATTCTGGCACCGGCCAAGCTCAAGCTGAAGCACACATTGAGTAGATGGTCCATCTAGCCACTGAAAATCAAAGAAGAAAAGACTTTCCTCCTATCGAGTAGAAACACATCATATTCATAGGCATCAACGAACTTTATATTTTGTCGAGAACCGAACAATAAAATGCTCCTAAAATACAACATAAAAAATTGAGATCTAGAGATGGGGAATAAAGAATGCTTTGTGATACAGTTATTGATGCAACAATAACGTTGACCAAGTACTAAACATTGTTGTGCTTGAGGATGGCAACAATCACATTTGACCTATCATTATAAGGATTTGCGAAAACAGGAAAAGTTTGGAGTTTCTTCTTCAAAAGATCGAAAGTTTCATCGATGGTTTCAGCTCTAAACTTATGCGTAAACATGTTTTGATGAGCGGCCCTAAAACATGCCACGTAGCCATCAATATCGAGCAATGTCCTGCCCTTCAAAATCTCCATTCTTTCTATGCTAAAACTCTTGCTCTTATCCAACACAACCCTCACCTCCTCTGGCGTGGGAAAGAAGTGTGGAAGGTTGAATTTCTCTAACTTTGTCTCACTCAGTCTTCCCTGCAAAAGTTAATTTAATCGTAATTAATTAAAAATAATACTCCCTCCGTTCCAACTTAATTATCACTCTTGGAGTGGGCACGGATTTTAAGAAAATGTAAAGAAAAGTGGGTTGGAAAAGTTAGTGGAATGTGAGACCCATTTTTTTATATTGGTTTTATAATAAAATGTGAGTAAAGTGAGTTACTGGAATGTGGGACCTACGAAGTGTGAAAATTAAGTTGGTACGGAGGGAGTAGTTGTTATGAACAAAAGTAACAATGTGTTCCAAATAAAAATCGAAATATGTAGATTTGACCTTTTTGGCTAGTTCGAGGAGGGAAGCTCTGAGAAGTTCGGCCACAGACGCACCGGTAAACTCTCTTTGTGGGTCCCACGAGTCCGGCACTCCGGCAATAAGAAGTGCCATAATCCCACCTTCCACCATTTCCACAGCCCTACATTTCAAGAATGATTCCAAATCCCTCTCAAATTGCCCCAAATAAGATTCATAAACCTCCTCTTTCTCTCCTCCGCTCCAAAACAAAGACTTGAGGCCCTCCGTTGCCTTAGGCGCCTCCGTCAGCCAGTGGAGCGAGCAAGAAGAGTACGCGAAGTGGATGGACGATGGCGGGAGAAGACGGCGGTGGAAGTCTCCGGGCACTGCGGCAACCTCATAGCCCCTGTTGGGTGGGAAGGAGCTGAAGAGGGTGTTGAAATCGTTGGAGACGACGTCGTTGAAGCAGACGTAGAATTCTGGGGTTTTGTGGTTGGTGGATTCGTATTTGCGTTTTACAGCTTCGATGATCGTGTGCATGGCCGGAAAAGAGTTGCCGCCGGTTGAGCACCCGAAATCGGCAATGCAGAAGTGCTTGCTTGAAGTTGGAATCTCTAATTTTGTGGCGATTTCTTCTTCGATGATTTCCGTTGCAGCGTCCAATATTCCTCTCTTAGAGACAAAACATTATAAGAACTCATTTAAGCGCATGTTTGGTAGTGCTATAACTCATCCAGGAATGAAATTCTATAAATAAAAATGTCATATTACTCGATGATAGATGAGTTATCTGTTTTTTCAAACTGTACTAAAGTATTCCCAAAATGTTTATTCCTATGTTAATTTGTGAATGGATTATTATAGATCATATCAAAATATGATGCATGCAGTAGTTAAATGATGATAGCAATAGATGAGTCATGTGTACCTGGTAAGTTGAGTTTTTGGCATAGCTGTGATTTCCATCGCCACCATACATGGAAAAATATGCATCATCTTTGGAATCCATCACCAAACTATATGTGTAGAGAGATGAGTGAATCATATATGTATTTATATAGACCATATGAAAAAGAGTTGTAATCAAATAAAGAGGTTTTTATTAAAAATGAGAACTAGGAACTATTCTCATCCATTGGATATCGAATCTAACGGATTATACACATGTCACGTGACTTTTAATTATTTATGATCTCTAACTAATGATTCTTCTAAATATCAATCTATACAAGATTATCAGTTCAGGATTAAATGGTAAAATGCAATTAATAATTAGTAACCACTTTCTTTGTACTTAAACAATATTTTACTACTTTGTACTCCCTCCGTCCACGAAAATTCGTCCCGGTTTGACCGGGCACGGGTTTTAAGAAATATAATGGAAAGTGAATTGAAAAAGTTAGTGGATTGTGGGTCCTACTTTTATATATTAGTTTTATAATAAAATATGAGTAGGAATGAGTTAGTGGAATATGGGGTCCACTACCAAAAATGGTAAAAGTGAAATGAGACAAATTTTGGGGGACGGACGGAAATGGAAAACTGGGACAAATTTTCGTGGACGGAGGGAGTATATACTTTCACAAAAAATATATCAAATTAATCGTATAATTAGAGCTGTTAGGTCTCGGTGGCGCACACCCGAACTCCATATTAGTATGATATTGTCTGCTTTGGGCAAAGCCCTCACGGTTTTGCTTTTGGGGTACTCCCCAAAAGGCCTCATACTAATGGAGTAGGGGTAGCCCATTTATACACTTGCAAGTCTTGTTCATTCTCCGATGTGGGATATGGTTTGCTCCCTTTCAATCCTCCCCTCAAACCAAGACCACCAGACCACAGACCACATGTCTACCCCATGTTACAGGTTACCAGGTCACCATAGGTCTTGGTCGAGCTCGTCACATCGGAGAACTTGCAAGCGCAACCATCGAACCCCGAGCCACACAGGCCCAGCCCTGAACCAGGGCTCTGATACCACTGTTAGGTCTCGGTGGCGCACACCCCGAACTCCACATTAGTATGATATTGTCCGCTTTGGGCAAAGCCCTCACGGTTTTGCTCTTGGGGTACTCCCCAAAAGGCCTCATACTAATAGAGTAGGGGTAGCCCATTTATACACTTGCAAGTCTTGTTCATTCTCCGATGTGGGATATGGTTTGCTCCCTTTCAAAGAGCCTATCGGTTTACAATGCAAAATATATCGAGTTTCAACGCAAAACGTATCGACTATATGTAGCATCAAATATCAATTCATATGCATTTGACTATTTTAGAAAATATATGAACATGATACAAAATATTATTACTAGAATTTATTGATTCGAAAATATGAAATAAGGATATTGTTAGATTCCTTGTAAAATTATTTTTAATTTGTTAAATTTTTCATGTTATAAATTGTGTACACTAATGACATAATTGAATATATCAGTTTACAATATAAAATATATCATTTTCCAGCACAGAACATATTTTTGTTTGTTGGTATTATACAATGCTACATGGATCTATCATTCAAAATTAAATACTACTCCTATATCACCATCATTCAAAATAAAATACTATATCCCTTCTGATCTCGTATACCGTGGCACATGGAAATCATCAGTATAATAATACAAATATTATACATGGAGTATATGCTTTTTTCGGAAAAAAGACATCCGGATAAATTTTTTTAGATATATATAGATACGATATCTTACAGAAAACACGATGAAGAATCAATGTGAAATAATTGGACATTTTTGTTATGAGAAATAATTTTGAGTCATAATGTACAGCCTGCCCTCCAAAAGTACAATAAATGCGGCGGCTACTACCCAAAATCGACTCAAAAGAAGTAAACATAGGCTAGGGTTTCATTTAAAGAGTACTGACCAAAAGAATTAGAAGGAATATCAGAGTATTTAATGCAACAACTTAAGCTAGTAGTTTAAAGGAAAGAATATATCATAAATGACGATCAAAATATCTTAAGAGTACGACATAATATCCAAGACAAAGTCACAAGAAAAAGGCTAAGGCCTCAAACCGAAGGCAAGATGCAAATATTCCAAAAGAAATTCTAAAGTGTATCAAAATTTAGCGGAAAGCGACCAAGAGAAAGTATAGCTATGTATGAAACACAACTACGCTTGAAGTTCAACATATCCATATTAATTAATTAATCTGCTCAACACCCGCCATCGCTCGTCATCATTCAACCTGCACATAAGGAAAACACA
This sequence comes from Salvia hispanica, assembly GCF_029641045.1. Taxonomy (NCBI): domain Eukaryota; kingdom Viridiplantae; phylum Streptophyta; class Magnoliopsida; order Lamiales; family Lamiaceae; genus Salvia; species Salvia hispanica. The sequence goes on from NC_142694.1 coordinate 41,768,356, forward strand.
TGCAGGGCTGAGTATTTTGAAATACTCAGTGAGCTCGTTGCCAAAACATTTTATAAGTTATGCCATCCTTACCAAGTGAACTCGAGTTTTAAGCAGTTATAAAAGATATATCACGAGTATCACAAAATATATTTTCTATAGACTGGCCAGTCAAAATAACTCCTCATTTTCCTCATCAAAATAACAATCACAATCATTCCATGGTGCGACGAAAGTGTGGCCACACTTTTCGCCCACGAGACCGGCCGACTAGCAAGGACGGCTCTCGATCCCATCGTGTACACAGCCTGGTAGGGCTTGCGGCCCATACTCAGACCCGAATTCGTATTAACATATCCATAGCCCTAGCCCAATGGAGCGAACTCACAAACTAGGCATCAGACGCACAATATCACAATAAAACAGACATAGGCATGACATAACAGTTAAACCACCCTTATAACACCAATCAATATTTTTGACAAAATAAAAGAGAGTAGTAAGAGTAAAGCCCACCTCGACTGCTTAGTTTTCAAGTAGTTTCGCTTTTTCGTTATCCGGCTTCGCAACCAAAGTTTCACCTTTTTAATCACATAGGCACATATCACAAATTTGGTTCAATACTACTCTTACTCATGCATGTCTCATTACTTTTCCCTCTTCCCAACGATTTATCTTATCATTACTAATTAATCAAGATCATGTTTATCACACAAGATTATTTAACCATCAAACACACACCATACAAACACTACACACACACACGTCGCATACACACACACACATACACGGCACACACACATACATGTTCCCACATCCCTTTTTATCCCTCTTTCACTCAACCAAGATGCATGAGGGTTCAAGAAGACCGATTAATCGGTTAGAAGAAGAGAAAGAAGAAGTAGAAGAAGAAAAAGCATAACTCTTAAACAAAAATACCTTTTTGAGAAAAACGATCGGTAGAAAACAAGTATTAGCCTTGATTCTTCAAAGTTCTTGGACTAAACTTCAAATTCTTCTCCAAAAGATAGCAAAATATTGGAGAGTAGAAGAAGAAAATTTGAGAGAGAGAGGAAAGGTGGGGGCCGAAAATTTGGGGTCTAGGGTTGGGGTTTTGGTTCTTATTTATAGAGTCCAACAAGATCTTTAGGTAATTAGAATAGAATATTTAGTAAGATCTCATTCTCCCCAATTAAATAAAATAATATTGTGAAGTAGGGAAGAAGAATTAACAAAAATAGATCCTAGGGCAAATCTCATAGGTTTCGAAAATTAGGCTATTTATTTAGCCAAGATTTTGTCTTGAATATATTTTACGGAGTAGAATAAAATATCACGGAGCAAAATAAAATAAGGATTCTCCCAACTCGGGATGGTAATAGGCGTCCCTATGCCTATTTAAATAAGGCATGGTTTTCTTTAAATATTGCCTAGAATAAAGTAAGGCAAAATCTCTTGAAGTATGGAAAGATTTGGTAGAATATTTAAATTCTAGGTATGGAAGGAAATCAAATAAGGGATCAATTAAATAAGCAAAATAATATTTCCTTCCCTACATGGGTGATTTTCGAAAATCACCTAGGAAAAATAAGGGCTCGATTTTCCTCTTTTAAAATAAGGAAATAATTGGCTCTTGGATTTTAATTTGGATAAATATCCCAAGGATTAAATCAATTCCGGAAGAAATAGAATTTCTCTTCAAAGGGGGTCTAGGGTTCGAAAATTACAAGAATTAGGGTGACAAGTATTTATGGAAATTTTCTCTAATATTCTCACTCACCCTTAAACAAATAATTTGCCACATAATCTCATAACTTAATATATCACATGTCACATCATTAAATCAAATAGTTTGACTTTTCAAACTTTCAACACAAACCCTAAACTCAATTCGACCATATCATCTCATGAAATAAATGCATTCTCGATTCCACGTCATCAACAATAAATTCTAGGGCTCTAAAATTAGGGTTCTAAATTCCGAGATGTTACACATAACGTCTCTATGTTAGTAATATTTTTATAATTATAATTTATACTTTAAATAAATATATTCATTAGGAAAGTTAAATCAAACTAAATATTCGTATCTAATTACATACTCCATATTTATCCAAGATTAAGTTATACAGCATTTTGAAGAAAAAACTAGCTCTGAGAGAAAGCACTTGTATAATTCGCTGTTTCTTGGAATTAATTAAGTTGGTATATTTTTATTTATGATTAGTTCAATATTTGATTTCTCCATTCTATTTTCATTCCTATATCCGTATCGTGTTAATATAATTATTCGACTTGGTAATTGACAATAGTTTATCTACCAAATCTCTTGAAGATTGAAGTAAGGTTTCAGCTCAAATAACTTTATAATATCTCTTATATGTGTTGCTTTCTAACTAAGACTTAGACCTAAAATTGACTAAGAAAAAAAAAAAAAAAAATTGACTAAGAAATCTAAAGAGATGTATAGACCAAGCTTAATCAAAATGTAAATTTAATTCTACTCCCTCCATGATTAAATGACTCATATCTGACTAGTGCAGATTTTAATTGTCTTGTTTGCTTTATAAAAAAAAGTGAGTAGAAAAAATTAGTAAAACGTGAGTTGTACTTTTATACATTCATTTTATAATGAAATGCAAGTGAAATGAGTTGATGGAATATAGGGAACACTTATCAAATATAATAAAAGTGAAATGAAACATTTAATTGCGGAGGAAAAAAAAAACTATGAGATATTCCCTCCGGTCCCAATTAAATGACTCATATTCCCTTATTTTGATGGTCCCAATTAAAGTCATATTTCACTTTTTTTTTCATTTTTAGTAGTAGACCCTACATTCTACTAATGCATTTTCACTCACATTTTATTATAAAACTAATACTCCCTCTGTCCCATTAAATATGAAACATTTGCTTTTCGGCACGAAATTTTATGTAGTCTTGTTTTGTGAGTGAATGAAGAGAGAGTAAAGTAAGAGAGAATAAAAAGTAGAGAGAATATTATTTCCATTTCTAGAAACGTTTCATTTTCAATGGGATAGACTAAAAAGGAAAACATTTCATTTATAATGGGACAGAGGGAGTATATAAAAGTAGGATCCATATTTTATTATTATTTTTTGTTCAATTTACTAACAAAGTCAAATAATTTGTTAAACCGGGCACTGGTCAAATATGACACATCTAATAGGACCGCAGTGAGTACTTAATGATGGACAGCGAATGTGGAAAAAGAAAACTAAAGTAAATAGTGAAAATACAGCTAACTAGTGGAATTTTGACGAATCACCATAATCTTTTGAAGAAGAACAATCTCATTTTCATTTTTTCAAAGAAATTTCATCTAACATACAAATCACACGCTCTATCATTTATATAATCTTCTCCCGTTCTACTTCTTAAATTTGTCGTGTAAATTTCATTGAAGAAAATACTCTCACAAATCTTCAATATTGGATAACTCGACTGTATAGCTATATCACTAATCGGACTCAGAACACTTGAACTTGAATCATTCCTTAATTTTTAAAAATTTTATCTGCATAACTATAATCATAACAACAAGAATTTTTAGATAATTTTGTTCCTGTATCAATAAATTTATTAACTACAAGTTGCTAGTATGCTAAGGTGGGACAAAGAGAGTATTTGCATAAGAAACATAATTTTATAGTATGCCACAAGTTGCTAGTATGCTAGGTTGCTAATTTCTACTCCCTCCCTTCGTCATTAGGTGTATCATTTCTTTCCAGCGCGGATTTTAAGAAATGTTAAGAAAAAGTGGGTAGAAAAAATTAGTGGACGTAAAAACTATTATTATTTATAGTAAATTTGAATCAGAACTCCTATTTGCGGACGGAATAAAATGGAAATGAGACTCTAATCGTGGACGTTTTGATCTAAAATTGTAATGTAATGTGTTTTTAAAGTCACAATTTTTTTCTGAAACTTAGAAAATCTGGATTGGATATTTGGGCTTTATCAGATGCAAGCACTTCATTATAGAACAAGTAAGCCCAACAATAGGAATATTAATGGCCCAAAACTAATAAGTTCAATGGTCTAATAGATTCGCACTATCGGTTTGCGACTCGGCAGAGGGCAGCCATGGCGAGGGGATTCTGGTTCTCGCACCGGCCAAGCCCCCTTTGGAACGGTGGTTCCATCACTGGGTTGTCTCGAACACGTGTGCTTCTACATCCATCCATGCAAAACACACATTTGAGGCAGCCGATGGCTACATGCCATGTGGCCACTGACAATCAAATATGAAAAGACTTTCCTCAAATATGAAAAGACTTTCCTCCTGAGTAGAAGCACCTCATATTCATAGGTACCGTGGACTTTATATCGAGTTGAGAACCTAGCTATAAAGTATTCCTAAAATGCAAACTTAAGATGCTGAGATCAAGAGATAGCTAATGGTTTGTGATACAGTAGAATTAATGATGTAATAACAATAAATTTAACAAAGTACTAAACATTGTTGTGCTTGAGGATAGCAACAACCACAATAGATTTATCATTAGAAGGATTTGCGTAAACAGGAAAAGTTTGGAGTTTCTTCTTTAACATTAGAAAATTTTATCGACATTTTCAGCTCCAAACTTATGTGAAAACATGTTTTCATGAGCGGCCCTGAAACATGCCACGTAGCCATCAATACTGAGCAGTGCCCCACTCTTCAAAATTTCCATTCTTTCTATGCTAAAACTCTTGCTCCTTTCCAAGACAGCCCTCACCTCTTTTGGGTAGGAAAGAAGTACGGAAGGTTGAATTTCACTAATTTTGTCTCACTCAGTCTTTCCTGCAAAAGTTATAGTCATTAATTTCACCAAATTAATTAAAAATAATTGTTGTTATAAATAAAAGTAAATGTATGTTCTAAATAAAAATCGAAATACGTAAATTTGACCTTTTTGGTCAGATCGAGGAGGGAAGATCTGAGAAGTTCGGCCAAAGACACATTGGTAAACTCTTTTTGTGGGTCCCAATAAGTAGGCACTCCGGAATAAGAAGAGACATAATCCCACCTTCCACCATTTCCAAAGCCCTACATTTCAAGAATGATTTCAAATCCCTCTCAAATTGCCCCAAATAAGCTTCATAAACCTCCTCCCTCTCTCCTCCGCTCCGAGGCGGAGACTTGAGGCCCTCGACCACCTTGGGTACCTCCGTCAGCCAGTGGAGCGAGCAAGCAGAGTACGCGAAATGGATGGACGATGGCGGGAGTAGACGGCGGTGGAAGTCTCCGGGCAAAACGGCAACATCATAGCCCCTGTCGGGTGGGAGTGAGCTGAAGAGGGTGTTGAAATCGTTGGAGAAGACGTCGTTGAAGCAAACATAGAATTCTGGGGTTTTGAGGTATGAGGATTTGTATTTTTGTTTGATGGCTTCGATGATCGTGTGCATGGCCGGAAAAGAGTTGCTGCCGGTTGAGCACCCGAAATCGGCAATTCATAAGTGCTTGCTTGAAGTTGGAATCTCTAACTTTGTGGCGATTTCTTCTTCGATGATTTCCGTTGCAGCGTCGAATAGTCCTCTCTTTGAAACAAAACATGATAAGAACACTATGATAGGTGAGTTATCTATTCTACCAAACTGTCCTAAAATATTCTGTAATTAATCTTGATTCCTATGTTAATTTATGAATGGATGATTATAGATCAAATCAGAATATGATGCAATTGTTAAATTATGAGAGTCATAGATGTGTACCTGGTAGGTTGAGTTTTTGGCATAGCTGTGATTTCCATCGCCACCATTCATGGAAAAATACGCATCATCTTTGGAATCCATCAAGAAACTACATATGTTGATAGGTGTGAATCTTATGTCTATCTATATATAGACAATATGAGAATGGTGTTCACATAGCGTATCATTTACATGTATTATACATATGAATGTCTATAGAGAGTTGTAATCAAATAAGAGCCTTTCTTTTAAATGAGAATTAGGAACTATTCTAATCCATTGCATATCACATAATTTTCTCGATTGAAACTATTTTTTTCACATAAAATATGTCGAATTAAATTTAATTTTATGGGGAGTTTAAAAAAAATCCTTATTGCATCTGTTTAAATAAAAAATTTGAATATATATTTTTCTTTTAAAGGACTTAACTAGAGACCAAATCTCAGTCATCCATTTTTCTGATCTAGTGGATAAAATAAATCAAGCAAAATGATATATTTCATTTTTAGATCGTTTTACTTCATTTTATACAAACTTTATTATTTGATTGTTTTACTTCATTTCATTACAGAAAGACTGAACTACAACAATTTTAAAATGAACTATGTGTTGTCTAATAATGACCTATATTTAGTTGGACGGGTCGACATTAAGAATTAGTTATGCATCATAAACCATATATATTCTGAGTGAGAATTGAAAACAAATACTCCATCCTTCCATAAAAAATATACAAAGTTGAAAACGGCACGAGTTTTAATGTACCATTGGTTAAGTAAGAGAGATTGAGAGAAAATGTGGTGGAAGTAGTGTTAGTGAATTGTTGGGTGCATATTTAGATGGATGTGTAGGTTTAGCATTGATTTAAAACTTTCCATTTATAGAATTAGTCTAATTTTGATGAACGCTAAATGGTCCAAAATGACAAAACTAGTCTATTTTTTTGGTCGGAGGCGGTATTCATTATAATCCAAGGTTTACAAATACAATGATTACTTAAATCATGATTAGTCATGTCCATCAAATATGATGAATATGTGGTGCTTAGAAGAGTAGTCGTTCCTCTAAGCTAAAGAGTGACCTAATTTACCACCCTTGATAAAGATATCTAACGAATACATTGTGATTGTTCACCTTAGCCTAAGAATGACCTAATTGCCAACCATTGAAAGTGTCATCCATCATTTATAAAATGACAAACTGATGTAATATCATAATGGTCAAATTGTGTTCCGTCTCACAACTTGAGTGTATATGTAGAGAGGTGAGTATATATGTAGAGAGGTTGTGTTAGTGTGCTAACTAATTTACAGTAATAACTAATAATTTTCAATATTGTGTATTAAAATTATCAACACAAAGACATAATTATATCAATACAATATGTAAATTTAAAATATCAACACAAAACATAAGTTTATCAGCACAAGAAGATTGATAAATTTATGTCTTTGTGTAGATGTTTTTAACATACAAAATTGATATTAGTTATTAGTTATTACCATAACTTAGTTAGTATTTGATCACACCCCGTGAATCATATATCTATATATAGACCATATGAGATTGGTGTTCAACTAGGAACTATTCTCATCCGTTGGGATATCTAATCCAACGGATTATGCACGTGTCACGTGACATTTAATTAATTATGATTCAAACTAATGATTCTTTTTAAATATCAATCTACTTCAAGGATAATATTGGAGTAAAATGCAACTAACGTTACAAACAGTTCGTAACCACTTTCTCTTTTTAAAAAAAAAAAAAATAATAGCACTATTTTATAGTAAGTACAGTATAGCGTAACTTTCTCAATTTAAACAATTTTTTCACATAAAATATAGTACTACCAAATTAATTGTAACTTTATGAGGAATCTAAAAAAAATTCCAATTGCATATGTTCAGATAAAAAATAAATATATTTTATATCATTGAAATATATTAGTTTTCAACACAAAACATATCAGCTATTTGTAACATCATGTTCAATTCATATGCATTTGACTATTTTCGAAAATATATGAACATATCCGACATATTATCTAGAACTTTTTGGCTTGAAAATATGGAAATAGCGATGTTGTTAAATTTATCATTAAATTATCGAATAAACTTTTATGCTATAAATTGTGTGTGTTACACTAATGACATAATTGATTACATCATTTTACAGTTAAAAAAAATTCTAATATAAATTTCCAGCACAGAACATATATTTGTTTGTTGGTATTATACAATGCTACATGAATCCATTATTCAGAATTAAATACTACTGTCTACTCCTATATCTCCATCATTCAAAATTAAATACTATACCTTCTGATCTCATATACCGGTGGCACATGGAACTCATCAGTATAATTATACAAATAATTATACATGGAGTATATATTTTTTATTTTTTTTGGAAAAATGACATCCGGATAATATTTTGGATATAGAAAAGATATCTTACACAAAACACGATGAAAAATCAATGTGTAATAATTGGACATTTTTGTTATGTGAAATAATTTATAAACATGGACCAAAAGCTATATTAGCTATCTTCCTTCTACCAATTAACTTGCGATCGACAATTGTCAGATTAAACACTCTAACACATTCAATGAACCCATGAACACAAAATACCAAGAGAAATAAATGTTAAGCGTTGAATTTTGTAAGAGACTGATTCTGACTTTGACAAGAAAATGTGTAAACTATGAGAATTTTAGACTATAAGCTTGTAACATCCTGAATCTTTCCTATCTTTTTCTTTCCTATCTTTTTAGTTGATCTTAAAAAGACGTTAAATGAGTATCCGAATTTTTATTTTTTTCTTGTTTAATCTTCAATCCTTTTTCGAAAATTAAAAGAGTATTAGACGTTTACAATCGATCAAAAAATGTCGTGAATCATGCTTAGTACTTAGCATGCCCCTAAAGTACTAACTATAAATTTTATGTAATAAATTTAAATTCAAGAAATAAAATATAATAGAAATAAAAGAATTTATTTCTTGTGGGCATAAAAAAAAGATAATTTCATCATTTTAAGAGTCCACTCTCTAAAATCCAAATCACTAAAATTATTTCTTCTTTGGAGCCCAAAAAGGTCCAACACCAATTTATAAAGATAGATCTCCACCACCTCCTTCATGCTTGATTACTTTCCCCACATCAAGCCACGTACGTAGCTATCCTCCACCTCATGCTTAGATTACAATCACCTCCTGCACACTAAATCAAAAACTTAATCACAAAGAGTCCTAACAATATATGCTTTGTCCACAATTTTCCTTCATCAATTTTGTTTCATCAAATGGCTAGAGATCAAGAATTAGAGATATGAGAGTAAAGAAAGTTCCTTTCTTAAAAGCAAATTCAATTCCAGCTCCTGGTAATCACCAGTCCCACTTCTTTTATTTCAAGCATCATCATCTAATAGACAATTTTAATTTTTAGAAGCAACAATCGCATAAGAAGTTTCCTAACCAGTTTCCTAACCACAAGAGCAACTTCAACTATGAATTTAAAGCTTTCTTCTTGTTAATCAAAATCTAGATAGAAGTTCACTAAAATATAAAGAAAGAACTTAGCTTTTAGATATGGGATGTGGCTGCCCGGCGACGGACCAACAGCACAACAGCTCACCGCGCCGGAGAACCACTGTCCTGTCCACGGTCGAACAACGACGGAGACACAGCAGCAGCGGTGGCTTTGGCCGTCTCAAGTGCCAACGGGAGCGACACAGCGAGCAGCAGGAGAAGTGGCGGACGGCGCTACTGCTGCCCCGCGAGCGCCCGAAGAGGCCCCGCGTCAGCGAGAAGCAGGGACAGCGGCGATGGCCGGGGGATGAGGCAGGACCGACGTGGCGGCGGATGAGAGAGAGAGAGGGGTTGACCGTGTGGTGTTGAGGATGGGAGTATACAATTAAATTTGGGCCTCCTTCCTTGGCTTTGGGTGTTTGGGCTCAATTCTTTTAATTGTGGAGAAATAAGGTGGGCCAAGTAAAATAATTAAGTCTTGGACCTTTAATAATTCTTTGGGCCAATAAATTAATTTAAATCAGGGGGAATTATTAAATTAAGTCCCGGATTAAATTGCGAACTACGAATAATCTTTTTCCAAGTACAAAATAAATATAAATGCGAAGGGAAATAACTGCGATAATTTAACCGTGAGCTTGAATAATTTTGGGGAATTTATTTCGATATTGTGGTGGAAATTATGAGGCGCCAACAGAGAAATATGGGCGTGAACGGCAGACCGGCGTCGCACGCAACGCCTTGGGCGGCCGCCGAATAATCTAAAATATGCGAAAGATGAAAAGCGAGATAAAATGCTTTAATTAGAAGGCATGCATTCATATTAAAGTCTAAGAAATTCTTGAGCCGCCCAATAATCTAAAATATGCGAAAGATGAAAAGCGAGATAAAAGGCTTTAATTAGGAGGCATGCATTCATATTAAAGTCTAAGAAATTCTTGAAGTCTGATTAGTATTTTATGTTTTATTGTTTTTATTTTTGAAAAGGTTATCTCCGCAAGTTAAGGTCGGAACGAGAAAATCAAGTTAAGGAAATTAAACGAACGAGGTGAACTTTTCTATCCTACATACTAATGTGGATGAAAATATAAACTTATGTTTTGTTATTTGTGAAAATGATGTTGTCTTGCCATAAATGATTTGTTTTATGCCTATCTGTTTGGTTGGAACGTAAGAATCGAATTCGGGTTCGAGTGAGGGTGGTGTCCCTACTCGGACTAGTGTACACAGGTGACCGTGGAAGGTGGCCACCTTCCACGGCACAAAGATGATATAGTGGAGGCCGTTGGGAGGTGGCCACCTCCCCGGCTGGAGAAAGATGTAGGTGACCGTGGGAGAGCACCATCTCCACGGCACTTGGTGTTCAGATATGGCGAACAGAAAGAAAGAACTTAGACTGCGTAGTCGAACAAAGATTTTAGTAAGCTCGGGCCTTTTAAGAGAAAACTCTCGAGTGTTACTGTGATGGCATGATAACATTTTCATTTTATGTATGTATATTTCGGCAATGTGTTCACTGAGTATTTTTATACTCAGCCTGCATATATTTCTAAATGTGCAGGTTGAGCACCGACGGTGGGGAATGCTGAGCAGAGTTTATGATTTTCTTTATATTTTAAGTAGAGGCTCTCAGAGGCGCATGTCTCCATACATGTGACCGTGTTCATTCCGCTGCGTATTGTTCTTCTATACCCTGATAATTATTTATTGAAGAGTAAGATTTCCATTCAAGTTCAGGTGATCAAGAGTTAATTTGAAGTTGTTTCCCTCTTTATTTCTGAGTGGATATTCAGATATTGTTTACCCCCTTTTCTGTTCAGTGACGGACCCAGGTGGGGTCGGATGGGGTCGGCCGACACCACCGCCGGTCCATGAATACCACCGAGTACCTCCAAAAATTAGCCGTCGACCCAGCTCTGCATCAGCTCTGACCCCAGGCTATGGCTAATTCATCTCCATGGAAGAGAATTAGAAGAAGATAGATTAGGGGAGAAGTGAAATAAAGTTTCATGAGAAAATTGAAAAAGTAGAAAATTTGCAGAAATTTGGAAAAGAAGATAACGAAGAAGAAAGCGGCGCAAGGCTAGTTGTAATTTTGTTTTAGTAAACCTAGGGAGTTTTTTTTTAATACGGCATTATTTTGTTTCTTGCATTTAGTTGTAAACTTAAATACTCCATAGTACTATTAACATGTGTGTGTTTGATTTAATTAATGTTGTATTAACAGACCAAGTATCCTTAAAAATGATATAAAATATTATAAATAATTTTCATTTAGTGTGACTCGTATTAATTTGACTTTTATATTTATTTGTAGTTTAATAACAATAATATTTGTAAAATTACAAATAAAATTAAATTATTGTGTGATGTATTTTTTTCATATCTTCAAAAAAATGATATGGCATTAAATAATTACTCTGCTTTGACAAAAATAATGCAATATTAAATTATATTATATATAATAATTATTTAAATATTATACTATATTATATATTATTTGTTATTTTTCGACCCCACGAGTTCGGTTTTCTGGATCCGTCATTGTTTATGTTCCCCTCTTCTTATCTCCCACCCCTAGTTACGGCTTCCCGGCTTTGCTATCCCTAGCAAAGTGCGGTCGTGACAAAGCTAAAGCGATGAACACGTACAAATAACAAGAACTACGATTATACATGAAGAATGGTCGTAAATACTCATCAATCTTTTTTCTCTCTTATTTTGAAACGGTGGTCATGTTCTAAACATTGTTGCGTTGGAGGATAGCGACAACCACAACAGATCTATCATTAGAGGGATTTGCGTAAACTGGTGAGGCTTGGAGTTTCTTCTTCAAAAGGCCAAACGTTTCATCGATGGTTTCAGCTCCAAACTTATGCGTAAACATATTTTGAAAAGCTGCCCTAAAACAAGCCACGTGGCCATCGATATTGAGCAATGTCCCATTCTTCAGAATCTCCATTCTTTCTATTGTAAAATTGTTGCTCTTTTGTAGTATAGCCATCACATCCTCTGTGGTAGGAAAGTGGAATGGAAGGTTGAATGTCTCTAACTTTGCCTTACTCAGTTTTCCCTGCAAAATTCAATATAGTTGTCAATTTTGCTGAACAAACCAAAGCTCACTCTCACCTCGAGCTCAAACAAATAGTCATTGTTGTTATAGTAATTTAAAAAGTGTGTTATTATTGATTATTGGTGCAGGTAGATAATGACTTAACGGATAAGTAATCAAAGAAACCCTGATTTTTTGAAAAAAATGAAAATATTCTAATAATCAAAATATGAGTTCAAAATAAAGACATTTGCTATATATAAGCGGCTAGGAAACCCTAGGTTAAGCTAAATAAAACAAAAACTAGAAAACGAAAATAAGTTAGGAAAATCATTAAATTGTCTTTTTTGTCCTTTAAACGATGTCCGATGCCTAAATTCCAATTTACGGATTTCGCGCCATTCCGAGCTGCATCCACTATCATTACGAATAATAATAGTAGTGTTCCGAATAAAAAGTGAAAGTCGTAGATTTGACCTTTTCGGCCAGATCGAGGAGGGAAGATCTGAGAAGCTCGGTTACCGATGCAACAGTGTACTCTTTTCGTGGGTCCCAATAGGTAGGCACCGCAGCAATTAAAAGAGCCATAATCCCACCTTCCACCATTTCCACAGCCCTACACTTCAAGAACGCTTCCAAATCCCTCTCAAATTGATTAACATAAGCTTCATAAGCCTCCTCACTCTCTCCTCCGATCCAAACCGAAGACTTGAGGCCCACGGCCGCCTTGGGCGCCTCCGTCAGCCAGTGGAGCGCGCAAGAAGAGTACGCAAAGTGGACGGACGACGGCGGGAAAAGGCGGCGGCGGAAGTCTCCCGCTATTGCGGCTACCTCGTAGCTCCTGTCGGGTGGGAGGGAACGGAAGAGGGTGTTGAAGTCGTTGGAGACGACGTCGTTGAACCACACGTAGAAGTCTGGGGTTTTGAGGTCTGAGGATTCGTATTTCCATTTGATGGCTTCGATGATCGTGTGCATGGCGGGAAAAGAGTTGTTTCCGGTTGAGCACCCGAAATCGGCAATGCAGAAGAAGCTATTCGTTGAAATGTCTAATTTTGTGGTGATTTCTTCTTCAATGATTGCCTTTGCAGCTTCCAATATTCCTCTCTTGCAAACATTAAAATGTTTCGCAAATGTTATTAATTTTTTCATGGGGACACATGAATAAATGCAATAATTTAATAGATGTGCGGATTTAATTTAAAACCTGGTAGGATGAGTTTTTGACATAGCTGAGAGGTCCATCGCCACCGTTCATGGAGAAATGTCCATTGTCTTTGAAATCCATCACCAAACTATGTAGAGAGGTGAACATATATGTATATATACACACGGGTTGCGTTAGTGTGCTAAATATCTTAATGTGCTACTTGCTAACTAAATCAGTTATATTAAAAATGTCAACACAGAAACATGAGTATGTCAACACAAATTTATCTTGACATTTTGCTTAATGTGCTACCTGTTCATGTCAACACAATTATATTTCTGTTGACATATTCATGTATCTGTGTTGACATTTTTAATATAATGTGTTAATTTAGTTTGCAAATTACTACATATTAAGATGGTTAGTATTTGATCACTTCCCATATACTCTATAGATTTGAGAATCTGAGATCATATGATAATTTGTGCTGTGAGTGAGGATTTAAAACTAATATCCATTAATAATCCAAGTTATAACAATTAATCACTCAATTGTTGCTGGAAATACAAGTAAGACATTTGTTTATTATATCCTCAAACACCAAGGATAAACACACCAATCTCTACAAAATTGGACAAGCACAAAAAATTAAGAAAATATTAGGAGATATTGCGTCAATTTTGTTTAAAACGAAGAGTGATCAGTGAACAACGTGGTAAATAGTGCATGTGTTAGTTTCCTCTTGTTTAGAAACAAAAGTAAGACATTTATTTATTACTATTTTCTCAAAACAAATCTTAGATAGTATCTTCCAATCTTAAAGGGTATGGGACGTACCAAAATTTGAACACACTTCATGATTTTATCCCTTACTAATTTATTTATTTGTTCCAAGATTTTTAATATTTAAGCCTAGAAACTGTCCAATTTCATACTTAGAAGACAACCACATGCATTAAAATCTTATATTGCTTGGAGTGTATCCGTGCTCTACGTCAGACAATATATAACAAATATTTGGAAATCAAAGCCATAAGTTCAAGAATTACAACAAAATAATTGTTTGAAATTTAAATAATGCCAAAAGTTCGGAGTATTACATCCTATCCTCCTCAAAATTAATTTTTTCCCTTGAAAAATAAATGAATTTTTGGTGCTCTTATATTGCCTAGCTAGGGATGTATCGGTGCTAATTAATATTCAATCACCTTTTCTACTCTACTTTATTCTTGAATGTGACAGATGGAGTAATTAATTTCTAATTATTGGTTTGCTAAATCCTTTGTTCTTCAACCTGTGCACCCTTATCTTCAATTCTTTGGTATTTTTTGCAGAGGAACTATTGAACTTTGTTGCAATTTTTTTATCCATGTATATAAAATAAGTCATACTTCCATCGCCTCTTAAAAATAAAAACTTTTGAAATTGTACGGATTTTAATGAAAAATGATAAATAGGAAAAATAGAAAGAAAAATGTGTTAGTGAAAAGAGAAAGAAATTTCCTAAAATAAGAAGTATATATTTTTAGGGGAGCTGTATTGACGCAAATCAACTAATAGAAAAATACACATACATTTCAGTTTACTACCCACTCACACACAAGAATTAAAAAAAAATAAAAGTTGAAAAATGGAAAATGAAAGAGAAAATCCCTCTAGATGAAAACACCTTATTTCATTGTGGTTCTAAACAGTTTTGCGCTTGAGTATAGCAACAACCACAATAGTTCTATCACTAGAAGGATATGCGTAAACTGGTGACGTTTGAAGTTTCTTCTTAAATAAGTCGAACAATTCATTGATAATTTCAGCTCCAAACTCGTGTGTAAGCATATTTTGATGAGCTGCCCTAAAAAATGCCACATGGCCATCAATAGTGAGCAATGTCCCACTCTTCAAAATCTCCATTCTTTCTATGCTGAAGCTATTGCTCTTTTGCAATATTCCCCACACCTGTTCCGGAGTGGGAACGTAGTATGGAAAGTTGAACGCGTCTAACTTTGTCTCACTCAATCTTCCCTGCAAAAGTCAATATAGTCGTCAATTTCCATATTAAAGTTGACTTTGTTACGAATAAAAGTAACATTAGTTTGACCTTCTCGGCCATATCGACTAGGGAAGATCTGAGAAGTTCGATCACTGACGCAACAGTGAACTCCTTTTGTGGGTCCCAATAGGTAGGCAGTGCAGGAATTAGAAGCGCCATAATCCCACCTTTCACCATTTCTACAGCCCTACACTTCAAAAATGCTTCCAAATCCCTCTCAAACTGATCCAAATAAGCTTCATAAACCTCCCCTCTCTCTACACCATACATTCTCTTGAGGCCTGCGGCCGCCTTGGGCACCTCCGTCAGCCAGTGGACCGCATAAGAAGAGTATGCAAAGTGGACGGAAGATGGCGGGAGAAGATAGCCGTGGAAGTCTCCTGCTACCATGGCTACCTTGTAGCTCCTATCGGGTGGGAGGGAACGGAACAGGGTGTTGAAGTAGTTGGAGACGACGTCGTTGAACCACACGTAGAACTCTGGGGTTTTGAGGTCTGAGGATTTGTATTTTTGTTTGATGGCTTCGATGATCGTGTGCATGGCCGGAAAAGAGTTGTTTCCGGTTGAGCACCCGAAATCGGCGATGCAGAAGAAGCTATTAGTTGAAATCTCTAATTTTGTGGCGATTTCTTCTTCGATGATTTCCTTTGCAGCTTCCAATACTCCTCCCTTGCAAACATAAAAATGTTTTGCTTATTACATTAGTTAAATTTTGCACATCGACCATATCAAAATATGAATGCAATAATTTAATGATGATAGTAATAATAGATTTATAGATTTAAACCTGATAGGATGAGTTTTTGACATAGCTGAGAGGTCCATCGCCACCATTCATGGAAAAATGTCTGCTATCGTTGAAATCCATCACGAAACTATGTAGAGATGTGAGTCATATGTCATAAATGTGTATATATAATTTATAATTGAGATTGTATGAGAACAAATATATTCTAAGTGAGAATTTAAAATTAGACTAAAATCCAAATTAGTCTTCTACATTTGCTCAAAAAATTGTATTGATTCTACACATTACATGCGTTATAGCTTCTGGCACTATACATTTTTTCTAGGTCATAATTAATACTCAAAAGATAATGTTTATGACCTAAAAATCGTAAAATGGGCATATGTTCATGATCAATTTGGCCTTTACTCTAAAACTAATATATAAAAGTGACACTCATATTCCACTAACCTTTTCAACTCACTTTCCTTTACATTTCTCAAAACCCGTGCTGGAACCAAAGTGGACAATTATTAGGGGACGGAGGGAGTATCTTTCTTAACAGAAACACTTTATCTAATTGTGATCTCTGATGATAAACAAAACAACGACCATGACCACTTACTAAACATCGTTGCACTTGAGAATAACAACAACCACAACAGTTCTATCATTAGAAGGATTTGCGTAAGCAGGTGAACTTTGGAGTTTCTTCTTCAAAAGGTTGAACGTTTCATCGATGATTTCATCTCCAAACTCATGTGTGAGCATATTTTGTTTAACTGCCCTAAAAAATGCCACGTGACCATCAACCGTGAGCAATGTCCCAGGCTTCAAAATCTCCATTCTTTCTATGCTGAAACTATTACTCTTTTGCAATATAGATATCAACTCCTCTGGGGTGGGAATATAGCCTGGAAAGTTAAAAGTCTCCGACTTCGCTTTACACAATCTTCCCTGTTAAGATTGATTTCATTACAAAAAGGGTAAATTTGTAGGAAAAATATGACGTTTGACCGTTTGTCCCGCGACATTGAAAACCAACTAGAAAAACAATGAATTCTAAATTTGTTCACAATTATCCTATCACCAGAATTTCCAGTCGATTACATGTAATATGATTTTCATATTCTTCAACTAAATGATGACGTTTGATCTATTAATAGAAACTATTTTTTTTACCATAGAATAATTGACAAGAAATCCAAACTTAAAATATGAACAAAATTTATGCTTTTTGATAATTAACCCTAATAAAATTACTATTCCCTCCGTCCCTCTATAGAAACGAGATTTAAGAAAAAATGTTTTAAATAATTGAGTAAAAGGTGAATAATGTAGAAAGAGAAAAAATAGAATAAAGTAAGAGAGAGTAAAATACTTTTGACCAAAAAAAGGAAATGACTCAATTGCAATAAAATAATCCAAAAAGGAATACGACTCAGCTACAAAAGGACGGAGGGAGTAATATTTTTCGAAAAAAGTCAAGCATAGATTTGACCTTTTTAGCCATGTCGAGGAGGGAAGATCGGAGAAGGTCGGCCAACGTTCCAACCGTAAACTCTTTTTGTGGGTCCCAATATGCCGGCAAGGCCGGAATTAGAAGAGCCATAATCCCATCTTTTACCATTTCTACAGCCCTACTCTTCAAGAATGATTCCATATCCCTCTCAAACTGCCCCAAATAAGCTGCATAAACCTCCTTTCCCTCTCCTCCGCTCCAAATTGAAGACTTGAGGCCCTCTGCCGCCTTGGGCACCTCCGACAGCCATTGGAGCGCCCAAGAAGAGTACGCAAAGTGGACAGACGACGGTGGGAGAAGGCGGCCGTGGAAGTCTCCGGGCACTGCACAAACCTCGTAGCTCCTGTCGGGCGGGAGGGAATTGAAGAGGATGTTGAAATCGTTGGAGACGATGTCGTTGAAGCAGACATAGAATTCTGGGGTTTTGAGGTCTGAGGATTCGTATTTCTGTTTGACGGCTTCGATGATCGTGTGCATGACTGGAAAAGAGTTGCTTCCGGTTGAGCACCCGAAGTCGGCAATGCAGAAGGTATTAGTTGAAATATATAATTTTGTGGCTATTTCTTCTTCGATGATTGCGTTTGAAGTTTCCATTACTCCTCTCTTTAAAACATAAAATGTTTTGCTAACGTTAATTTCATAATTGATTAGCAAACATGAAGCATTATCGATCATTTCAAAATATGAATGCGATAGTTAAATTATGATAGTAATAGATGTATACCTGGTATGATGAGTTTTTGACATAGCTGTGATATCCATCGCCACCATTCATGGAAAAATATGCATTATCTTTGGAATCCATCACGAAACTATGTATGTAGAGAGGTGAGTGAATCATATATGCATATATAGGTGATAAAATGCACTTATATATTCTATATACTCAAAACTCCTCAACACAACTTCAACACAGTTTCAATACCAACATCAATCAACACAGTGTAAAATTTCAAGATTTTAATGTCAAATCAACACAATATCAACACAACATCAATCATTAACTACTATTGAAATTCTGTTGACATTATCCTGTTGATGCTTTTTTGTGATCTGTTAACATCTTTAAATGATCCAGATCATAGTTTTGAGTTTATACAATATTTAGAGTTTTCATTTGATCACATTCCTATAGACCATATTATAATAATATCTTTTCTACTTTATCTATTTTTCTTAATGAATCTAAAAATATTCATTAGGTTAATTAGATAATAGGGTTGGGCAACAAGACACAGACTTAAGTAAAAAAAATTTTGTGTGTGATTTGGTCAAGCGGTAGAGAGGTTAATGCTTGAGACCAAAAGTCTCAGTTTCAAGCCTACGTGGCTGCAATATTTAAATTTAAATTCATTTAACTTAAAAAAAGTCAGCTTTTAGCCTTTTTCCACCTAGTTATCCTAAAACTAGATTTAAGTTTTCTTTATACTTGCCAATCAGATTTAAGTCTACTGTTAAGATGTCAATTAGTTAGGCATTAGATTGTACAACTCTTACAAGCTCATACGACCTTGAAAGGTTGTCGTAACTGAGTATTTAAGTATCCTTGAACTGTTATTGGCTATTTGGCTTCCATATTAATAAATCCTATGTTTGATCCTAAAAAGAAAAAAAGAGAAAAGAAAAATATCTTACTTAATACTCCCTCCGCCCAAAAAAAATAGAGCAATTTGTGTATGACACGAGTTTTAATGTAGAATTGGTGTAAAGTAAGAGAGTAAGGAAAAGAGTAAGAGAGAAGGAGAAAAAGTAAGTGATAAGTAGTGTTAGTTGAATGACGTGTAGGATTATTATTTGTTGAAAAACTTTCCATAAATAAATATCTCTATTTTTGTGAACTGCCAAAAATGGTAATTGTGCTCTATATTTTGTGGACGGAGGGAGTAGAACACTTTATTTGATTGTGATCTGAGACCAACAAAACAACAACGGTGACCACATTCTAAACATCGTTGAGAATAACAACAACGCTTGAGAATAACAACAACCACAACAGTTCTATCGTTAGAAAGATTGGCGTAAGCCGGTGAAATTTGTAGTTTCTCCTTCAAAATGTCGAATGTTTCATCGATGATTTCGTCTCCAAACTCATGTGTAAGCATATTTTGTTTAACTGCCCTAAAAAATGCCACGTGGCCATCAACAGTGAACAATGTCCTCGTCTTCAAAATCTCTATTTTTCTATGTTGAAATTATTGCTCTTTTGCAATATGGCTCTCAACTTCTCTGGAGTAGGAGTATAGCATGGAAAGTTAAAAGTCTCACACTTCTTGTAACGCCCCAATTTTCGAACCCTAATTTTCGAACCGTAAAATTTTTGCAGTTAATGCTTTTAACGCCTTGAAGTCCGTGGAATAAATGACGAGTGAAATAATTATTTGATATTCTTGTGACCTAATTTGATTTAGGGTTTGAATGTACGTTGACGGAATTAAATGTATATATATATATATATATATTTAATTCCTTGCGGTGAAGAATATTTATTGAACTCAATTCCGTGTTGGATCTGATGATAAAAATAAATAAATAATAATAGTCTAATCTTGTGAAACATAATTTGTGAGCAACATAATTTAAATAAAATACAAGGGTTTGAGCCCTAAATTAATTTGATTAAATTATAAGATCTTTGTCTTGATCCCGAAGACTTTCCTTGATTATAATTGTGGAAAGAAGAAAATAATTAAATAAATAAAAATTGGCAAAGATTTCTCCTCCTCCATCTTAACGCGTCTTCTTCTTCCTCCCCTCCCCTGATATGCAAATCCTTTTCCTAAATTAAACCACCAATCAGCCTTTAATTCCAATTATTTGAGAATCAATTGCCACAAATTTCTCTTATAAAACCTAGTCTTCATACCCTAATCTCCCACCGGCGCTCTCACTCACGTAACAAAATTCTTTCACAATCTCAAATACTCCAACTGTGAGAAATACGACAGAGAGAAAGAGAGCAGCGAAGAAGACGAACTATCCGACGCCTTCATCTCCTTCCCACTCTAAATTCCGGTATATCCTTGATCACGTTTCATTTTTGCAAAATCCCTGTTATTCCAAACCAACTCATGAAAATGACTTCACACGACAGAAACTTGAAGGGGAGAAAAGAACAGGAACAACAACTCTTTCATTCACTAATCTGCATCATGTACAGACGGTATACACCTCCCTCACCCAAATCTGACTTTTTACTGCTGCATTCATACATATCCTACACTACCGGTTAATACAATCTGAAATCAAATCGATATATCGCGTAATCGAAGCAAACCAAGTAAAAGATCAAACTTTTAATCGAAAATTTAGAACTTATCTTGCGGGGTGTTCGGTGTGAATCAGGTCTGCCGGAGCGGCGATGTAGCGACCGCTGCAGCGCCGAACGTCTTGGATCAGGCGAATGCCCGGCGAGATCTTGTTCGACGACGGCGGCTGTTTCTCAGTTGTGTATTCTTAAATTTGGGAGTTTGTTATAAACTGTGATGGGAGTTTACGTGTATGTTGGGAATGGGGGTGTACTTTTTATTCTTTATTAAATTCATTTTACTTTTATATTGTAAAGGGATGTGGTTTGTTAAATTAAGTATTGGGCTAATTCTTTAAAATTATTGGAAGTGGCCGAACCTATTTAAAGCCTTAGGCCTGGATGTGTTTGTTTCTTTTGTTGGGCTAATTTGATGTTTACTTCTCTGATTGATTGAGATATTTTGAGGAATAGAGTGGAGTTTTAATTGGGAAAATTTGTAATCCTATCAACAAAAATAATCGAAGCCAAAGGATTCATGCATCTTAATTATTTACTCGATTCGTTGTGTTGATTTATGTGTTATTTAAATGCTAAAGGTATTTCCTTGCAAGCGAGACGTGATATCAAGGAAAGAAAATAATTTCGGATTAAGCAGTTGAGGTGGACTCTCTTTTTAAATAAGGACAATGCCCTAACTATTTTATCGATGAGAATGAAATGTGAAACTGTTTATCATGCTGTATTTTGTTTTAACGTGCCTATCTGAAATGGCTTTGCCATTTATTATTTAAATCGAATTCGGGTCCTTGTAGGGCCGCAAACCCTACTTGGATTAGTGTACACCTATGGTAAACCGTGTGTCAGCGTACGGGTTAGCCGGTCTAGTGACTTGGTTTGTGGCCACATTTCCAAGTCATGTATGAGCAGATATGGTAAACGCCTATGGGAAAATGACTACGCAGTCGCGATTTTGAACAATGGAATATTTTGGTGCCTCGGGCTTTTCAAAAGTCAAAACCCCGGTGGTTACCTAAAAATGACATGATAAATATAATTTATTTTTATAAACTGTTTTCGGCATGAGTCCACTGGATATCTTATAGTACTCAGCCCTGCATATGTTTTCCTTATGTGCAGGTTGAGCGGCAACGAGCTTGGGGTGGTGTTGAGTCGAACCTTAATCATTGTTGGATTTATTTTGAACTCCGAGTGGCATCGTGTCTTCATATATGGCGTCACTCTTACTCTTGGATGCTTCTGCTGAGATAATACTAATTTTCGCAATTATATTGTGAACCCCTTTTTCTCTTGAATTATAAATGATGATAATTGTTGACCTTGGATTTTAAACTTAAGCATTTACTCTGATTTTTTCCTCAACATTTGAATATTAATTATCTTTGTCAAACTCTTTATCGAAACCCTAGAAAATTCTCCTTTCTTAAAGTCCCATTGGTCGTGACCTTCCACATTTATTAGGGCGGTCGTGACACTTCTCCTTACACAATCTACCCTGATAAAATGATTTACAAATAAACAAAAGGATTAGTTTCTAGGAAAAATATGAAGTTTGGCTGTTCGACCCGCAACTTTGAAAATAAATTAGAAAAACCATGATATTTAGATATTAGTTCACAAGTATCCCATGATGAAAATCATTGATTGCTTACTTGTAGTATATTATTCATATTTTTCAATTAAACAATGTTGTTTTCTTTAGAAATTCTAGTAGAAAATATTGTTTTGCTCGTATTTTTTAACTAAACAATGTTGTTTTCTTTAATAATAGTAGAAAATATTGATTTACTCATTGGCAGTTTCATTATGAATTTTCGACTGCCACACTAGACGCCAAATTTTTTTACCATAAAATAATTAAGAACGAATCCAAACTAGCTTCATGATTTTTCTAGCTAGCTAATTCTTAAAGTCACGGGACAATTTATGGGTTTAAATAGTAGTACTTCCTGATATCCTAAATAATTTGTCATCATTTGACTTTGGCATGTGTTTTTAAGAAATATACTATACTAGAAAGTGAGTTAAAAAAGTTAGTGCATGTGGGTCATACTTTTATATATGTGAATTATTTAGTGAAACGTGAGATCTACTACCAAAAATGTTAAAAGTGAAAGGTGACATATTTTTAAGGATCGACGAAAATAAAAATAAGTGACAAATTTTATGGGACGGATAGAGTAATATTTTTCAAATAAAAGGTGAAAAACATAGATTAGACCTTTTTGGCCATGTCGAGGAGGGAAGATCTGAGAAGGTCGGCCAGCGTCCCAACGGTATACTCGTTTTGTGGGTCCCAATAGGCAGTGGAGGACACAGTAAGAGGGGGTGAGGGGCTTAAGCCCTCCCCAAGAAGTTTTTTTTATGTATTTTTTTTACTTCTAAAATTTTCAAATTTTTTGAAAGCTATCATAAGCCCCTGCCAAATCAATGTTGCTGAGGTCTAAATCTATAAAAATTAAATAGTAGGATGGGCTGAACTGAATCTGAAATAAAAAGTTGCAGAGAAAATAAGTAATGCGGTTGTGTAGCGTGAAGAAGAAGACTCAATTTTAATAAATTTAATATTATTGTATTGAAACAAGTGATGAGCTGTCATCTCTTTTAAATGATGCGGAGGGCTTATTTTATTGCCTTAAAATATGTGTATTTTGTGTGAAAGTTTCTTTTTAAACATAATTCATTTTCTTGATTACTTAGTTTTAAAAAAGGTTAATTAATTTTAAATTAAATAATATTTCCTTCTTGACTAAAAATTTCTTTTTAATCATAATTCATTTTCTTCCACTATCATCGATGCAAATTTAATAACTGTTTACTAAGTTTAATCTATAATTTCAATTGTTCACTTTTATTCTTCTTTTTCCAATTTTATGCAAAATTAATTTTTTTTTTAATTTGTCATATTTAATTAATAAGTGACTATTATATTGGAAATATGACAAAAGACATGCTATGCAATACATTTGTAATTTACTATATTATTTTATAGATAATATACGGTACCGTTTTGATTATGCATTAGACTAGTTTTATTCATAAATATTAATGCATATCTTATACTGGTATTTGTCACGGATGTTATTTTTAAGATAACACGGAGGTTCAAAATTTATACACGATCATCTATGATTATAAACTAAAACGATCGAAAAATGACCTCTATATTTGGTTATCCGATTATGTATTAAATTCTTTTTTATCTCAACTCTTTATCTCTACACATACAATTCAGCCCCTACTAACAAAATTTTCTGCGTCCGCCACTGCCAATAGGTAGATAGTGCAGGATTTAGAAGAGCCATAATCCCACCTTTCACCATTTCTACAGCCCTACACTTCAAGAATGATTCCAGATCCCTCTCAAATTGCCCCAAATAAGCTGCATAAACCTCCTCATTCTCTCCTCCACTCCAAATCAAAGATTTGAGGCCCTCTGCCGCCTTGGGCACCTCCGACAGCCAGTGGAGAGACCAAGCAGAGTACGCAAAGTGGATGGACAACGGCGGGAGAAGGCGGCGGTGGAAGTCTCCGGGCACTGCTAAAACCTCGTAACTCCTATTGGGCGGGAGGGAACTGAAGAGGGTGTTGAAATCGTTGGAGACGATGTCATTGAAGTAGACGTAGAACTCTGGGGTTTTGAGGTATGAGGATTCGTATTTCTGTTTGACGGCTTCGATGATTGTGTGCATGACCGGAAAAGAGTTGCTTCCGGTTGAGCACCCGAAGTCGGCAATGCAGAACCTTTTAGTTGAAATCTCTAATTTTGTGGCTATTTCTTCTTCGATGATTGCATTTGCAGTTTCCAATACTCCTCTCTTTAATTTGTGTATGAGCAATCATGTAAAATTATAGAATATGAATGCAATAGTTTAATTATAATAGTAATAGATGTATACCTGGTAGGATGAGTTTTTGACATAGCTATGAACTCCATCGCCACCAATCATGGAAAAATGTCGACTATCTTTGGAAGAATCCATGAAGAAAAACTATGTAGAGAGAGAGAGTGAATCATACATCTGTATGTATAGAGAATTGAAATCTTTAAAACAAAAAATTCCAAATATTTTAATGGAGATTTGATATATCACGAGGCACGCATATAACAAGAATGTCCAACTATATTACGTTCATTCTTCGTCGTTGTAGGGATCAGATTAGTCTAGATTCACTAATTACCGAGACCTCTTTGTTTTTGTACAAGAGAGCTCAACCAAACTCTCACATACGCGGCTGATTTACACAAGTAATACAACTAAGATTACAAGAATCTAGTTCTAACTATTACAAGGTCTTGAAGCTATCACTACAGCTTCAATCGTACTCAATTGCACCTGCACACTCAAGAAACAAGTTAGAACTACTAAGAGAGATCCTCTCGAATCTAAATACTAGAACTCAACTACAAAACAGAGAGCAAGAACAAGAGATCAAAGAAACTTGGCTCAGAACCCGCCGCAACCAACACTGATCTATTCTTCCACAACTTAGATCCAAGGGAGCACCAATGGATTGGATAGAGTTAACCCTCAGACCACCAATACCTCCACCGTGAAAGCCCCTCACACCAGATCAAGTTCCACCGAACAAATCTCCACACACACTCTTCGGGTTCTCACAAAACCCTAGTTCCACTCCAGTAACAAGCAATCGAAGAAATTGCCTCACACTAGCACTCACAAGAGATCAACCACTCAAAGAACCATGGGAGATCACCAAGAGATGGCCGGAAGTCCACCGGAGAAGAGAGGAGAGAAGAGAGAGACACTCTGATTCACAAGGAAGAGAGAGAGAGAGATATTGTGAGTAATGAAACGGCTCAACCAAGCCAACACTGACATAAAACACTCAACCCTACATCCAACGGTCAGAAGACAGCATCTGAGAGAGAGGGGCACGTGGCAACATCTGGAGTGAGGAGGTAAGTAATTGGGCTCAGCCCAATTAATAACACCCGGGCTTAACAAATAATCACAGCCCAATAAGAGTCCATCCAAAATCCAACATACTCCACCTTGGACTTTTATTTTGGGAAACCAATCAAGTGTTGTGGGCTGAGACAAAATCATCATAGCCTACAAGGCAGATCCCTCAGCACCAAAGGACTAAGTCCACAAGCATCTTGGGAACTACCAGGTTGCCTTTAGACACCAGAGGGGCCGACACCCATTAGTCTAAAGGACTTCATGCCTCCAGCCACCTACCACCCTTACCACAGCTGATAAGGTGACTGAGGTCTTTCCCCGGGACATGCAACCTATCCTAGATCAAAATGCAAGTACTTAATGCAGAAAAGAAGTTTTTCCAAAGGTAAGGGTTTAGTTCCCATGTCAGCTGTGTTTTTATCAGTATGCACCTTTTGAAGAAACACTTCACCCTTTTCTACAACATCCCTAATGTAATGAAACCTTACATCTATATGTTTTGTTCTATCATGAAAAACAGGATTTTTACATAACTGAATAGCAGATTGAGAATCAGAGAACAACACAGGAGAGGATTTCACAAACTTGAGTTCAGAAAGTACTCCCTTTAACCATACAGCCTCTTTCATTGCCTCAGTGATAGCAATATACTCAGACTCAGTGGTGGACAGTGCCACAATATGCTGCAGTTGTGATTTCCAGCTTATGCAAGACCTACACACTGAAAATACATAGGAGGTGGTTGACTTCCTCTTATCTCTGTCATTAGCATAGTTGGAATCCATAAAACCAGTTAGTAAAACACCATCATCACA
Source organism: Salvia hispanica (assembly GCF_029641045.1). Lineage (NCBI taxonomy): Eukaryota > Viridiplantae > Streptophyta > Magnoliopsida > Lamiales > Lamiaceae > Salvia > Salvia hispanica. The sequence goes on from NC_142694.1 coordinate 41,795,075, forward strand.
TTTAGAATAGCACAAACCATACTTAGCAGTTTGCTTCAAGTATCTAAGAAGCCATTTCAGAGCTTCCCAATGAACAGGACCTGGATTAGACATATATCTACTAAGACAAGATACAGCATAGGCAATATCAGGCCTAGTGCTAACCATCAAGTACATAACAGATCCAATAGCATTAGCATAGGGAATTCTTTTCATAGCATCAATTTCAGACTGAGACTTAGGGCACAAATCTTTACTCAACATAAAATGAGCAGCTAAAGGCACAGAAGCAGGCTTAGCATCAAACATGTTGAATTTTTTCAGAATTTTGTACACATAAGGTTCTTGATGCAACACAAGGGTGGATGTATCTCTATCTCTATAGATATTGATCCCTAAGATTTTCTGAGCATCACCTAGATCCTTCATATCAAAATTCTCACTCAGCTTGCACACCCTTAATGGTTTTCAAACAAGGACCCATTATAAGCATATCATCAACATATAAAAGCAAAAACACAGGCATGCACAGTGTCAAGGTTCTTCACATACAAGCAAGCATCAAAGGTACTTCTTACAAAACCTAACTTTTGCATGCATATATTAAACTTGATGTTCCACTGCCTAGGTGACTGTTTTAAACCATAAAGGGCCTTTTTCAACAAGCACACATGATTGGGAAGCTTGGGATCAACAAAGCCCTCAGGCTGTTTCATGTAAATGGGCTTATCAAGATCACCATGTAAGAAAGCAGTTTTAACATCCATCTGTTTCAATTCCCAATTAAAATGAGCACACAAAGCCAACATCATTCTAACAATTGTGAATTTAACAACAGGGGCAAAGATTTCTGTGTAATCCACCCCCTCTTGTTGAGTAAAGCCTTTTGCCACCAATCTGGCCTTGTACCTAAGGCCCTCCACCTCATTTTTCAGTTTATAGAGCCACCTGCAATCAACCACAGATGCACCAGGAGGCAAAGGTACAAGAATCCAAGTGAAATTAATTTTCAGAGAATGCATCTCCTCCATCATGGCATTATGCCACTGACTCCAGAATTTAGACTTAGTAGCCTGCTTATAGGTTTGAGGCTCATCACCATCAGATTCATAAACATTGAAAGCCAAATTAATCAGAGCAACTAAACCAACAAAGCCATCATATCTAGAGGGTTTACCAACATTTACCCTTCTAGTTCTATCTCTAGATAAAATATAATCCTGCAAGTTAGTATTATCAATAGTATTTTGAATGCCACTAGGGCTATTTATCACATTCTGAACAGGAACAGGAGGAGAGTTTCTAACAGGACTATTATGCAAATTAGGCACATTGTCATCAACATTTTGGGCAGGGTTATTATGCAGCAAATTTAGGTTTCCTTCATCAAGTGTCTCATTAGGAGTATAGACTGGATAAGTGTTCCAAAATGGCTGCTCCACCTCACTTGGAGCACCACTAGGATGCTCCACTCCAGTGAGTGTATCTGTGGACTCCACCTCAGTAAGAGGTTCATTGTCCACATCTATAGGATCTGGGCTCAATGTCAGCCTTAAGCAGGGGAATTCATCTTCATTGAAGACCACATCCCTACTTATTATGACCTTGAACCCAGGTTCATCCCTTAGCCAGACTCTATACCCTTTGACACCTTCAGGATAACCTAGAAAAACACCTTTCCTAGATCTAGGCTCAAGTTTGTCAGATTTATTATGCACAAAAGCAGTACAGCCAAAAACCCTTAGGTGAGAAAAAACAAGAGGTTTGCCATAGAACACATACTCAGGACACTGACCAACCAGAGGCACAGAAGGAGACCTATTTACCAAATAAGTAGCAGTTAACAAAGCCTCACCCCAAAACTTTTTTGACAATCCAGACTTAGAAAGCATGCATCTCACTTTTTCAAGTAAAGTCCTGTTCATTCTCTCAGCAACCCCATTTTGCTGTGGGGTATAAGGCACAGTTCTATGTCTTTTAATTCCAAAGCTATCACATAAATCATCCATCTGATTATTACAAAACTCCAGGCCATTATCAGTTCTAATAGCCTTAATCTTCTTACCAGTTTGAGTCTCAATCAAGATTTTCCAAGTTTTAAGTTTTTCAAAAACATCAGACTTGTGTCTCATCAAAAAACACCACACTTTTCTTGAGAAATCATCAATCACAGACAAGAAGTAGACACATCCAGAGTGAGAAGACACTGAAGCTGGACCCCAAACATCCATATGCAAATATTCCAGAATACATTTACTCACATTAGCAGGAGCAGGGGTACTTGGGAAAGAAACTCTGTGTTGTTTACCCAGCACACAAGAATCACAGAAAGACAACTCACTTTGAACATCATTATCAGAAAGAATGGCATGTTTTTTCAGGATACTCAATCCTTTTGCACTCATATGACCTAGCCTATTATGCCACAACATGGTTCTGTCAGTTTTAACTACATTAGCATAAGCCTTGTCACATGCAAGAGGCACATCATTACACACATATAAGCCACATTTCTTCTGAGCTTTGAAAAGACACATAGAACCTCTGCAAATTTTCATACAGTCTTCCCCCCACTTCCCTCCCATACCCTCATTTTCAAGAGCAGTACAAGACATCAAATTATAGCATAGACCAGGAACATATCTGACATCCTTTAGGCTGAGCACATAACCATTTTCAAACTTCAAACACACAGTGCCAATACCAAGAATTTCACACTTCTTGTCATCAGCCATAGACACAAAAGTCTTAGTAACAGGTTTTAACTCAGAAAACACTTCCTTAAAAGGACTCACATGATAAGTACATCCAGAATCACACAACCAATCATTTGAAGTGAAGCGACATGCAGGAGAGGCATTAACAAATTGCAGGTCATGCACCATGAAAACAGAATCATTTACATTATCATAAGCAGCAACATTAACCAGGGTTTCAACTTGGGAATTATTGTTAGGGAACTTATTCTTCTTAGGTTTTGTACATTCTTTCTTATAATGCCCAATATCACCACAGTTGAAACACTTCCTATAGGTTTTAGGATCCTTGCTTCTAGACCTAGACCTAAACTTTTTCCTAGAGTTTGAGGAATTACCAGAACCACTACTGGGCTCATTGCCCCCTCTAGATTTAGATCTACCCCTGACATTCAACACCTTATTGTAAGCAGTCTTGTCAGCAGCCCTTTCCTTAAGTTCAAGTTCTTTGGATTTCAAGGAGCTAATAATGAGAACTAGAGGAGCAGAATCTCTACCATACTTAATGGCAGCCTTAACATCACTATAGGAATCAGGTATGACATTCATCAGGGCTATACTTGTGTATTCATCTATGGTTTTATCACCTGACCTCTTAATGTCCTGTACTAACTTCTGAAACCTATCCACATTGTCATCAATGTCTTTAGCAAGATCAAGCTTAAATTTGAACAATATTTCAAGCAAATACATTCTGGAAGACATAGAGGTTTCAGTATACAGAGTATCAAGCAATTTCCACATTTCAGCAGCAGATTCCTCATGATCAACTTTCCTAATCACAGAATCAGATAGATTTAACACAATGGTAGCCCTTGCCAGATCATTCATCTCATCAATTTTATCCTGAGTAGTATCCTCAGGTAAAGTACCATCAACAACTTTGAAAACTTTTTGTTGAATCAAAACACATTTCATTTTCTGTTTCCAAATAGCAAAATCATTTTTTCCATTATAAGGAACCAAACCAACAGGTTGAGTCATTTTAGCAAGAAAATTTACAAGAAAGCAGGAAGCAAGACAGAAACACACAGCCTTACACACCTGAAAGCACAGAGACATGCACCAGCAACACAAGAACGGACCAAGAGCTTTCACACAACAGAAAGGGACTCAAATCCTTGACTGTCACGAGCAAGACTGGCCAAGGCTATCCCAGCTCGCAATCACTCACTACTGGAGGGCGCAGGGGGTCACTTGGGCAGTACAAGATGCTTGGTGGTCAAGTAACTTGAGATCACAGATCACAGAGCACTAAAACCAGCGGAAGCAACACAGAGAAAAGAAAGCACAGAAGTTCTAAGTCCTTGCCAGAGACTGTCTACCAGAAACAAAAGCCCAAGCCTATAGTTGGCACTAAACAGAAACATAAACCAAGAAGGATAAGCCAATTTACCAGAGTGAATCCCCTCTCGAAGGAGGATTCCACTTGCCCACCTCCTTAAGCGACTCGGCGTGCTAGACTAATCCCCCCATGTGGCTCTGATACCACTGTAGGGATCAGATTAGTCTAGATTCACTAATTACCGAGACCTCTTTGTTCTTGTACAAGAGAGCTCAGCCAAACTCTCACCCACGCGGCTGATTTACACAAGTAATACAACTAAGATTACAAGAATCTAGTTCTAACTATTACAAGGTCTTGAAGCTATCACTACAGCTTCAATCGTACTCAATTGCACCTGCACACTCAAGAAACAAGTTAGAACTACTAAGAGAGATCCTCTCGGATCTAAATACTAGAACTCAACTACACAACAGAGAGCAAGAACAAGAGATCAAAGAAACTTGGCTCAGAACCCGCCGCAACCAACACTGATCTATTCTTCCAGAACTTAGATCCAAGGGAGCACCAATGGATTGGATAGAGTTAACCCTCAGACCACCAATACCTCCACTGTGAAAGCCCCTCACACCAGATCAAGTTCCACCGAACAAATCTCCACACACACTCTTCGGGTTCTCACAAAACCCTAGTTCCACTCCAGTAACAAGCAATCGAAGAGATTGCCTCACACTAGCACTCACAAGAGATCAACCACTCAAAGAACCATGGGAGATCACCAAGAGATGGCCGGAAGTCCACCGGAGAAGAGAGGAGAGAAGAGAGAGACACTCTGATTCACAAGGAAGAGAGAGAGAGAGATATTGTGAGTAATGAAACGGCTCAACCAAGCCAACACTCACATAAAACACTCAACCCTACATCCAACGGTCAGAAGACAGCATCTGAGAGAGAGGGACACGTGGCAACATCTGGAGTGAGGAGGTAAGTAATTGGGCTCAGCCCAATTAATAACACCCGGGCTTAACAAATAATCACAGCCCAATAAGAGTCCATCCAAAATCCAACAGTCGTTTTTTGTGTCACGTATTTTTTTTTGAATCGAAAATATTATTTTGATCTTTTAGGACAGAATTAGTACCTTGCTTTTTCTCAAGAAAAACTATTATTTGTAGAGTTACGATGGAACCCATGTGCCACCATATATTATACGTGATCAAGTGGTATAATATCTAATTTTGACAGATAGTTTCCATATGGAACTGTTTAGTACTACAATTTTTTTTATTTGGCTGGCATATATGAACAACATTCTATAGGGACGTGATCAGGTTAATAAGTAAAATTCTGTCAAAAATTAAAGCAAATCTTAGTCATTGGATCTTGTAATGTAACCGTTAGATTAATGCCACGTGTCATCTAGTAATGTAGATTATTAGTCAAATAATGTAACTTAGCTAATAATGTAGTACTATTTTAGTACAATAATGTAGCATTTTAGTCTAATAATGTAGCTCGGGTGATAATGTAACATCTTGGCTAATAATGTAGCTTATCACAACCATCCAATCTCAGGATCCAAGGGCTGAGATTTGTTTTGATTTTTAACATAATATCACTTATTGACCATAATACGCCCCACATTCTATATATATATAGAAAATAGTCTGTATAAAAACATATTCTGGTATATATGGTTGGATTCTGTTATGTATTTGGCTTGGGCCGTGGTGATGTCGGTGAACTCGGGCCCTGTCAGTTGGGGCCCGTATCACCTTATTTGAGTGTGATATAGTAGAATGGCTGATGTCTGATACTATCGACAACCGTGATCGTACTAAACATTGCTGCGTTTAAGGATAGCAACAACCACAATGGTTCTATCATTAGAAGGATTTGTGGAAACTGGTGAAGTATGGAGTTTCTTCTTCAAAAGGTCGAACGTTTCATCAGTGATTTCAGCTCCAAACTCATGTGTGAGCATATTTTGAAGAACTGCCCTAACAAATGCCACGTGCCCATCAACATTGAGCAATGCCCCCGTCTTCAAAATCTCCTTTCGTTCTATGCTGAAATCGTTGCTCTTTTGGAATATGGCCCTCAGCTCTTCTGGAGTGGGAATGTAGTATGGAAAATTGAATGTCTCTGACTTCGCCATGCGCAATTTTCCCTGCAAAAGTCGTCAATTTCATCAAATTAACCAAAACTCTCCCTCGCCATAAGCCCGAAGGAAAGTTCGACCGCTCTTATAATTTAAAGTACTATACCCCTCTTGTTAAATAGTGTGGTCAAATTTTGGTCTATCTCCCAACTCATAGACTATGTGACATATCAAAGTTATGATATAATTGGCCAATTTTAAAAATTACGGGATAGACAAGAATTTGACTAAACTTCATGGTTTCTTTTGCCATTTGCCCTAGAAAAAACATGCTATTTCGCCACAGACGGAGATATTAATTGTTAAAATCGATTGTTGTTGTGAATAAAAATAACGATATCTCCCAAATAAAAATTGAAAAACGTAGATTTCACCTTTTTGGCCATGTCGTGGACGGAAGATCTGATAAGCTCGCTCACCGATCCAACGGTGAACTCTTTTTGTGGGTCCCAATAGGCTGGCAAGGCAGGAATTAGAAGAGCCATAATCCCACCTTCCACCATTTCCACAGCCCTACACTTCAAGAATGATTCCAAATCCCTCTCAAGCTGACTCAAATAAGCATCATAAACCTCCTCTCTCTCCTCTCCACCATGCCAAACAAGCCTGAGGCCCTCGGCCAACTTGGGCACCTCTGTCAGCCAGTGGAGCGCCCAACAAGAGTACGCAAAGTGGACAGACGAAGGCGGGAGAAGGCGGCCGTGGAAGTCTCCTGCTATTGCGGCTGCCTTGTAGCTTCTGTCGGGTGGGAGGGAACTGAAGAGAGTGTTGAAATCGTTGGAGACGACGTCGTTGAAGTAAACGTAGAATTCTGGGGGTTTGAGGTTTGAAGATTCGTATTTCCGTTTGATGGCTTCGATGATCATGTGCATGGCCGGAAAAGAGTTGTTTCCGGTTGAGCACCCGAAATCGGCTATGCAGAAGAAACTATTAGTTGGAATCTCTAATTTTGTGGCAATTTCTTCTTTGATGACTGCCTTTGCATCTTCCAATACTCCTCCCTTGAGGCCTTGAGACATGAAAATAAATGTTTTCGCAAACGGTGATTCTTTAGCTAATTTGTGTGACGTAATTGAATTAAATAATTAAGAAGTACTTATAAATCATATCAAAATATTAATTTAAACTTGATAGGATGAGTTTTTGACGTAGCTGTGATCTCCATGGCCACCATTCATGGATATATGTGTGCTAACTTTGGAATCCATGAAGTAAAACTATGGAGAGAGGAGATTTTTATATGTATATACAATTGCTACGGAGTATTACAATTGAATAAAAGTAGAGTGTAAAAATAAAAACAATAAATAATATAGTCAAGAATACAAACTAAGTACTTGTCTTACAAGTATTCATCTATCATCAAGATGAGATATGCCCTATCAATACAAAAAAATTACTCCCTCCGTCCACCAAAAATAGATCACTTTGTGTATGACACGAGTTTTAATGTAGAATTGGTAAAGTAAGAGAGAGAAGGAGAAAAAATAGGTAAAGTAAGAGAGATAGGGAGAAAAAGTGAGTAAAGTACGAGAGATGGAAGAAAAAGTGGAAAAAGTATGAGAGATAAACTTTACATTTTTAGAAAGTGATCTATTTTTTGTGGACGTCCTAAAATGACAAAAGTGATCTCTTTTTTGTGGACGGAGGGAGTATTTTAAATGACTAAATAATCGAGATGCAATTAATTGCATATGAAAATTTTAAAAATAACAATTAAGGAAAAAAAATTTTAATCCCTTTGCTATTTTAGGACGCTTCCTTTTGCGTCCTTTAATTTTAATTGTGACACCAACGGTAAGGACGCTTGTTGAAGCGTTAGTGGTATATTTAGATATACAAATTAGCATATTTAATTACATTTAAGAATATCTTTAATGGTTTTTTTGTTGTAGTGGATTAAAGCTCATGGATTACTGTAACATCTCCAAAGATAAAACGATTATACTCATATTGAGTAGAAGCACCTCAAACTCATAGGCACCGACAAAGACATTGATCCGAAACATTAAGCGAATGGAGGCTACAAAAGGCAGAATGCCAAAGAGCTAGCTAGCTCTATGTGATTTCCCTCCACTACTCACATTAATATCCAATGATCTCTCGCATTGGTTAGAACCCTACCCTAGTATTCAAAATTAAGTAAAACATAAATGAACTAGAAAATACATCATCTGTCTTGTAGAAATGGGCTAATTGGACATGACACCAGTGTTAATGCATAATTAGTAAGTAAGAGAAAAATAGTTGAAATAATGTAATGAACGGTGGAATCCATTAATGATAAAGTAAAAAAGAAGGTGAAAAGGTTTATATAAATTGATATGAACTGTTTTTATAGGACGAACAAAAAATGAAATTTAGCCTATTTCTATGGGACCATGGGAGTATAATTATGCTGTGTACTTTGGTACTATTATAATTGTGATTTGTGATGTGCTTTTACAAGAGTAAAACAATCTATGAGGATATATAGGTGTATTACGTTTATAATTATACAAATAGAATAATAGTATCTAGTTAATATATGTACTATTTGAGGCTTTGACCATTATTTTTTTAATGTTTTCATCACGAGTTCCGTAACGATAGTTTATGGAGGGAAATAAAAGATATAGTCAATTAGTCAAATCAAGTCTTAATCAAAACATAAGTCATATTATTACAACACCACAACAGTTTTCTCCATATGCAAAACTAAAATGGCAAAATCCTAGCTTTCTTAGACACCTTCGATTGGTCCCCAGCTAGTTATAGGTAGGATCGAAGTTGGTAACTTAGACACACACACATTAATACTACTAATGCCTAAGCATAGTTAAGTTCATCACTCATCAGCCGACCTATTATTTAATTTTGTATCTCGAGATTTTTTCAATTGTGCATTCGGATTTCAAACGAATGAGGCATTGGTGATCATTGGGCTGCATAGTTGTGCGCACGATATCAATCGTACTCCCTCCGGTCCCCATTACATGTCCCATATTTGATCGGTCCAAGTTTTAAAAAATTGTTTGCCTTTGTGAAGGACACTGATGGAATGCGGACTCCACATTTATAAACTTCTTTCGTCTACCAAAAAAGTCTCATTTAGTCATTTTGGGATGTCAACGAAAAATGTTCTCATTTCAATTTCGTTGTCGAGCACTGGACTTTAAAGTAATTGAGTCGAAAATTGGCAGATGAAACTAGGATTTGCAGGAGTCAAAGATTTGGGTAGGTAAGTTGAGCCGATTGCAATTTGGCCGAAATTTTGACTTAGCTAGCCAAATTTTGTAATTCACTTTCTATGAGATATAGTGTTGTTTTTTCCATTTTGAGTCGTCCACTAGAATTAATCTATATTCTTCTATTTATGGTAAATTTTTCACTTATTGAAGTATTTCTCATTTTCCAGTAACACTAATACCATATTCTTTGTATCTCTCATTTAACCAATTTTGTATTGAAACTCACAACTTCCACTAGCATGTCTCTTTTTATGGATGAATGTAGTAGATGTAGTGTTTATAATTGTCATTTTTCTCTTAACGATTTTGTTAAATTATGTAATTACCTAATCTTTTGTTTAACTATAGCCAGTAAGTAAGCTAGTGGAGTATATTATTACTCCTCAACTTAACTTTAGCCACGTCAGTTTCAATTGCTAACTATTTAACTAACACCTCAACTTAAATTTAGCCACATCAGTTTCAATTTTGGCGATTGTGGGAAGTCGGCAACAACAACAAAGTTCATGATATTTACGACTAAATTTATGTTTGTGGAAAGATCCAGAATAGGTCAAAGTTCGTGATATTGACGGCCAATAATTTTATTCATTTATGTACTATATATTTGTCCATAAAAAAATAGTCCTGGTAGTGGGCGGAATGAGTTAATTAGGAACACATAAGCAACAAACTTTATTTTGTAAGATAAAATTCATATTACATTATGTAGATATACCATATAAATCCCAAAGCCCCAAATTATTTTTATAGTGATACAACAGAATTATTGATGCCTCCGACAACAAAATCGGTGACCAAAGTACTAAACATTGTTCCGCTTGAGGATAGCAACAACCACAAGAGATCTATCATTAGAAGGATCTGCGTAAACTGGCGAAGCTTGGAGTTTCTTCTTGAAAAGGTCGAACGTTTCATTGATGGTTTCAGCTCCAAATTCGTATGTAAGTAAATTTTGATGAACTGCCCTAAAAAATGCCACGTGGCCATCAACATTGAGCAATGTCCCACTCTTCAAACTCTCCATTCTCTCTAATGTGAAACTATTGCTCTTTTGCAATATGGCCCTTACTTCTCCTGGAGTGGGAACGTTATATGGAATGTTGAATGTCTCTGACTTTTCCTTACTCAATTTTCCCTGTGAAAGTCAATATAGTATAGTCAATTTCATTGACTTGGTCAAAGTTTTTAATATCGATTGTTGTTATGAATAAAAATAAGAATATACGCAAAAAATGTAGATTTGACCTTTTTGGCCATGTCGAGGAGGGAAGATCTAAGAAGGTCGGCCAACGACCCAACGGTGTACTCCTTTTGTGGGTCCCAATAAGCAGGAACTGAAGGAATTAAAAGAGCCATAACTCCACCTTCCACCATTTCCACAGCCCTACACTGCAAGAATGATTCCATATCCCTTTCAAACTGCTCCAAATAGGCATCATAAACCTCCTTTCTCTCCTCTCCACCATGCCAAACAGACTTGAGGCCCTCGGCCGCCTTGGGCACCTCCGTCAGCCAGTGGAGCGACCAAGAACAGTACGTGAAGTGGACAGACGATGGCAGGAGAAGGCGGCCGTGAAAGTCTCCGGCTACTGCAGCTGCCTTGTAGCTCCTGCCGGGTGGGAGGGAACTGAAGAGGGTGTTGAAGTCGTTGGAGACTAAATCGCTGAAGCACACGACGAATTCTGGGGTTTTGAGGTCTGAGGATTCGTAATTCTTTCTGACAGCTTCGATGATCGTGTGCATGGCCGGAAAAGAGTTGTTTCCAGTTGAGCACCCGAAATCGGCAATGCAGAAGTTATTAGTTGAAATGTCTAATTTTGTGGCGATTTCTTCTTCGATGATTGCCGTTGCAGCCTCCAATATTCCTCTCTTGAAAACATCAATTTTTAGCAAACGTTAATTCGCAAACATAAATTCATGTAGGGACAATTTTTAATAGTGTCTCTAATTTTAACCTGCATTTAGTGACGCTTTTAAAAGGCGTCCCAAGAAGAGATTTATTCACTAGCGCTTTCTCTTTGCGTCCTTATTCTTATTTGGCACATCAAGAATAAGGATGCTTTTTTGAAACGTCGATGATATATTTGACAATAAAAAAAAACATAACAAAAAAGCGTTCTTAATAAAATAAAAAGCGTTTTATTTGTTATTTTTTATTGCAGTGGACTTACCATAGATCATATCAAAGTATGAGAGTTTAATAATTATGATGGTAAAAGATGTGTAGATTTAAACCTGGTAGGATGAGTTTTTGACATAGCTGTGAGCTCCATCGCCACCATTCATGGATAAATGTCCACTAACTTTGGAAGAACCCATGATGTAAAACTATGTAGAGAGGTGAATCATATGTATGTATATATAGAGGATATGAGAGTGATAACTAAGTTGGAAATGAAAACTATTATCCACTAATTAATCGAAGTGTTACAATTGACAACTCATCCGTACGTACGTGGCTAATTCATGTCCATCAATCTGATTTAGTTAGTAGTTGGATTTCATTCTTAGATTCTTAAAATTATCATTTTTTGTGCATAATAATAATGTTTTATTTGTACATTTAGAGTCAAACAATGATGGTTCACATTTATTCAAATTTATATAGTAGTATATATATACTAGGATTTGTTTATATACGAACTATTTTCTAAATACACAATCATTATCGGGGAGTAAAAAGTCATGGTTCGGACATATTACCATTTGGTGTATTCAATTAATCCACATTGGAGAAAACGAGAAGAAAAGGTGTGAAGGAAATGGTTATATGCAATTATAATTGGTAGGACACACTATAAGACAATTTGTCCGGATCACTGATTGATTTTTGTATAAGTATATCGATACATGCATGCATAAGGGAGTGATCAATTGCTAACTAATTAGCAATTCCAAACTAAAACTAAATCTAAGCCTAATTAGAAGATCATAAATTATATATTTTTAATTAAGAAAATTAATAAAAAAATTAAAGGGTATTAATGTCAATTCCTTCTCATTAAAATCATCTTAAAACTTTAAATTTACGTAACTCTCTCGATTTAAATTATTTTTTCGCAAAAAAATATATCAAATTAAAGATAATTTTATAAGAATTCCAACGAGATCTCAATTGCATATGTTCCGACGACGTTCGGATGATGAAATTTGATATTTTTTATTTTAGTTTTCGTAAATGTTGATAACCAGATTTTTATCAACAAATACATCAAAAAATCTCAATAAAACCATGTAAAAATCTCAATAAATATGTGTTGATATTTTCTTGCACTAGTGTTGATATTCTCACGTCATATTGTTGATATTTGTAATACACTATGTTGATATTAAAAAAGCATTCACGAAAATTATCATATGATAACATAATGACGAGATTAAATCTTACGAATCTCAATAAATAGTAGACAAAATATCGACAAAAGAGTAATATCGTCATTATGTTATCATATGATAATTTTCGTCAATATTTTTTATATCAACATAATGTATTACAAATATCAACATTATGACATAAGAATATCAACACATATTTATTGAGATTTTTACATAGTTTTATTGAGATTTTTTTATGTATTTGTTGATAAAAATCTGGTTATCAACATTTACGAAATCTAAAATAAAAAATATCAAATTTCATCATCCGAACGTCGTCGGAACATATGCAATTGAGATCTCATTTGAATCCTTATAAAATTATCTTTAATTTGATATATTTTTTGCGAAAAAATAATTTAAATCGAGAGAATCACGTAAATAAAAATTTTAAGATGATTTAAATGAGAAGGAATTGACACTAATACCCTCTAATTTTATTTATTAATTTTTTAATTAAAAATATAATACATGTGACATTATTTCAACCACTAGATCTTCCAATCTAATGACTAAGATTTAGTCTTAGTTTGGGATCGTTAATTAGTTAGCAATTGATCACTCCCATATATATATATATATATATATATAGGTATATATATATAGGGGAGCACTAGGGTGCCTCCTTATTTAGAGTCACAACGTACATCTAATCTGGTGCTGCCATGTGACACAAAACATGCAATATTTTAAACACAAAAATGCAATCTAGTTGTACATGCATTTTCGCAGATTGCATTTTTGTTGTATGTAAATTGCATTTTATAGTGTTGAGTTTTGCATTTTCACATAAATTGCATTTTTTATTGTTAAGTTTTGCATTTTCACATATAAAAATGCAATCCGTCTATATATAAAATGCAATTTAAACAGTCAATATCTAAAATGCAAAACTTAACAATAAAAAATGCAATCTGCATATAACAAAAATGCAATCCGCCAAAATTCATTTATAGCTTCTACAAATGCGTATTGCATTTTTCTGTATACAATATTGCATTTTTCGTGCCATGTGGCAGCACGTGGTTGGATCGTGCTGCCACATGGCACGAAAAATGCAATATTGTATACAGAAAAATGCAATACGCATTTGTAGAAGTTATAAATGAATTTTGGCGGATTGCATTTTTGTTATATGCAGATTGCATTTTTTATTGTTAAGTTTTGCATTTTAGATATTGACTGTTTAAATTGCATTTTATATATAGACGGATTGCATTTTTACATGTGAAAATGCAAAACTTAACAATAAAAAATGCAATTTATGTGAAAATGCAAAACTCAATACTATAAAATGCAATTTACATACAACAAAAATGCAATCTGCGAAAATGCATATACAACTAGATTGCATTTTTGTGTATAAAATATTGCATGTTTTGTGCCACATGGCAGCACCAGATTGGATGTACGTTGTGACTCTAAATAAGGGGGCACCCTAGTGCTCCCCTATATATATATATATATATATATATATATATATATATATATATATATATATATATATATATATATATCAAAAGGTTAAAAGTAAAAATATATTTTCTTCCTGCATATAACTAATAGTCTTGTTTTTATATGTCGGATCATAACAAAAAGTAGTTAATCATCTTAAGTGTCTCTCTTTAATGAAATAAGTTCCACTAACAATATTTGTTTGTTTTTTACTATAACTGTCTTACTTACTTATTTTATTCGTAATATGTGTTATTCATAACTAAAATTATACTATACAAAGAGAATATGCGTCATTTACAATACCCAATCTACCAATATATAATTCACAAAATATTTCACATTTTTTTTTAATTACCAAGGGTATCCACCGGCGGACCCAGTGACTATTCCCCGCGCTGATTTGTAAACACCTCAATGGGTGGGACAGCTGGCCCAATGATTTAAAGCTGCTCCACACCCAAAGACATGGATCGATCCCCTGACCATTTAGTTAAGGATGGACGAGTCCCATGCCCCTCGACCACACCCCTTGGGTTAAATATTTACGTTTTTATGTCAAGGAAATAAAACGAAAAAATGCATTACACGTTTTATGAGGGCGTGAACCGATCCGTTAAGTTCACAATATCCAATCAAGTTATCAACCAATATATTTTCCACAAAATATTGCACGTTTAATTTTCAAAGAAATAAAAAGAAAAGTATTGCACGTTTCTTTGTCAATGAAATAAAATGAAAAGTATTGCACTTCATTAATATGCAGAACAACGTCGTACAATACACCAAGACATAACATTAATAATATGGCCCCATCACTTTTGTCAATAAGAGCACATGCAAAAGAATTTGTGGACAGCTTTAGGTATTTTATCTTGCTACGCAACTTTAAATTTTGAGCCAAACACAATCTACACATGATTAATAATGACTATTGAAGGTATCTACAGAACTCACGAGGTGCCCGAAGCACGCATTTGCGTGCGCAATGCCTAAGCACAGTGGTTCCATTCTCCCAGTGATGGGATCAAAAAGTTAAATAAGGCGATGCTGAAATTTAAAAACATAATACTATTAAAATATTTAATTTTACATATAATGTCAATACAAATTTAATGAGACGTTAAATGTTAGATAATATTCGTTGCTACATTAATAAATATATTGACTACTATTTGCATAAGAAACATAATTTTATAGTATGCCACAAGTTGCTAGTAATAGTATGCTATAGGTTGCTAATTTCTATGTAACTCGACTAGATGTCTGTTACGTACTCCCTCCGTCCCACATAATTTGGGACATTTTGACCCGGCATGAGTTTTAAGAAATCTAATAGAAAGTGAGTTGAAAAAGTTGATCGGATGTGAGTCCTACTGTTAAAGTATTAGTTTTATAATAAAATGTGAGTAGGAATGAATTAGTGAAATATGGGCCCACTACCAAAAATGGTAAATGTGAAATTAGACAAATTATGTGGTACGACCAAAAATGGAATATTGAGTCAAATTATGTGGGACGGAGGGAGTAATTTTTATCTACAATTTTAATGTGTTTTTAAAGTTACAAATTTTTCGGAAACTTGGAAAATATGAATTGGATATTTGGGCTTCATTGGACTCATGGACTTCGTTATACGTATAACCAAAAATCATAATAGCACAAGCAAGCCAACAATACGAATATTAATGGCCCAAAACTAATAAGTTCAATGGTCTTCTTCGCACTTTCGGTTTGCATAGGGATCGGGCCATTCGGGGTGGAGGGCGGCCATGGCGAGGGGATTCTGATTCCGGCACTGGCGAAGCTCTTACTGAAGCGGTGGCTTGGCCTTAGATGGCCCATGCATGCAAAGATGCAAAGCACACATTTGAAATAGATGGTCCATGTAGGCTGTAGCTACTGAAAATCAAAGATGAAAAGACTTTCCTCCTATCGAATAGAAACACATCATATTCATAAGCATCAAGGAACTTTATATTTTGTTGAGAACCGAACAATAAAATGCTCTAAAATACAACATAAAATATTGAGATCTAGAGATGGGGAATAAAAAATACTTTGTGATATATTAGAATTATTGATGCAACAATAACGTTGACAAAGTACCAAACATTGCTGTGCTTGAGGATAGCAACAACCACAATAGATTTATCATTACTAGGAATGGCGAAAACAAGAAAAGTCTGGAGTTTCTTCTTCAAAAGATCGAAAGTTTCATTGACAGTTTCAGCTTCAAACTTATGTGAAAACATGTTTTTCATGAGCGGCCCCGAAACATGCCACGTAGCCATCAGTACTGAGCAATGCCCCACTCTTCAAAATCTCCATTCTTTCTATGCACATTTACTTGTCAATGCCCCACTCTTCAAAATCTCCATTCTTTCTATGCACATTTACTTGTCAACAAAATAAAAAGAAAAGTATTGCACGTTTCTTTGTCAATGAAATAAAATGAAAAGTATTGCACTTCATTAATATGCAGAACAACGTCGTACAATACACCCAGACATAAAATTAATAATATGGCCCCATCACTTTTTGTCATAACGTAAGAGCACATGCAAAAGAATTTGTGGACAGCTTTAGGTATTTTATCATGCTACGCAACTTTAAATTTTGAGCCAAAAACAATCTACACATGATTAATAATGCCTACTGAAGGTATCTACAGTGATCACGAGGTGCCCGAAGCACGCATTTGCATGCGCAACGCCTAAACACAGTGGTGCCATTGTCCCAGTGACGGAATCGAAAAGTTAAATAAGGCGATGCTGAAATTTAAAAACATAGGGGAGTGTTATATTGCTAACTCATAACTTAATTGTTGACTATAACTAAATAATAACCATTAGATATTCAAATTAAGGGCTTAGATCATTAATCCATAAATGTCAATAAGGTCATATGATTAATTCTAAAAAATATCAATAAGGGTATTAATGTCAATTAACTACATGTTTAGTTATAACTAACTTTTAAAAGAAATCCCAAAACTTGAAATTCATATAACATATATCAAATTAAAGATAATTTCATAAGGATTCCAACGATATCATACATGCATATGTTCCGACGTCAAAATTTGAAAAAATTTTGAAAATTTTTAATTTTTTCGTACAAGCAGAAATGTCAACATACCATATAAAATATGTCAATATAATACATGTAGAATGTCAATATAAGCAATGAGTTAACATTCTTAAAGCATTGTGTTGACATTCTCGAAGCATTATGTTGATATTTTCGGAACAACATATTGACATTTTCATCCAAAACCCTAATTTGGAGTTTTTTTTTTATCTTTTTCGATTTAATTAATAAAAATGAAAATTACACGTGGCAAATTGTAGACCACACGTTTTCTAAAATTCTATGGCCTTAAATTAGTTGTAGTTAGCAATTAAATGATGAGTTAGCAATTGATCACTCCCCTAATAACATAATAGTATTAAAATATTCAGTTTTACATATAATGTCAATACAAATTTAATGAGACGTTAAATGTTAGATAATATTCGTTCCTATATTAGGAGTAATAAATTTATTGACTACTATTTGCGTAAGAAACATAATTTTATAGTATGCCACAAGTTGCTAGTATGCTATAGGTTGCTAATTTCTATATATATAACTTGATCGACTAGATGCCTGCATGTTACGTAATTTTAATCTACAATTGTAATGTGTTTTTAAAGTTACAAATTTTTCTGAAACTTTGGAGAATATGAATTGGGCATTTGGGCTTCATTGGACTCAAGGACTTCATTATACATATAACCAAAAATCATAATAGTAATGGCCCAAAACTAATAAATTCAATGGTCTTCTTCGCACTTTCGGTTTGCATAGGGATCAGGCCATTCGGGGTGGAGGGCGGCCATGACGAGGGGATTTTGATTCTGGCACCGGCCAAGCTCAAGCTGAAGCACACATTGAGTAGATGGTCCATCTAGCCACTGAAAATCAAAGAAGAAAAGACTTTCCTCCTATCGAGTAGAAACACATCATATTCATAGGCATCAACGAACTTTATATTTTGTCGAGAACCGAACAATAAAATGCTCCTAAAATACAACATAAAAAATTGAGATCTAGAGATGGGGAATAAAGAATGCTTTGTGATACAGTTATTGATGCAACAATAACGTTGACCAAGTACTAAACATTGTTGTGCTTGAGGATGGCAACAATCACATTTGACCTATCATTATAAGGATTTGCGAAAACAGGAAAAGTTTGGAGTTTCTTCTTCAAAAGATCGAAAGTTTCATCGATGGTTTCAGCTCTAAACTTATGCGTAAACATGTTTTGATGAGCGGCCCTAAAACATGCCACGTAGCCATCAATATCGAGCAATGTCCTGCCCTTCAAAATCTCCATTCTTTCTATGCTAAAACTCTTGCTCTTATCCAACACAACCCTCACCTCCTCTGGCGTGGGAAAGAAGTGTGGAAGGTTGAATTTCTCTAACTTTGTCTCACTCAGTCTTCCCTGCAAAAGTTAATTTAATCGTAATTAATTAAAAATAATACTCCCTCCGTTCCAACTTAATTATCACTCTTGGAGTGGGCACGGATTTTAAGAAAATGTAAAGAAAAGTGGGTTGGAAAAGTTAGTGGAATGTGAGACCCATTTTTTTATATTGGTTTTATAATAAAATGTGAGTAAAGTGAGTTACTGGAATGTGGGACCTACGAAGTGTGAAAATTAAGTTGGTACGGAGGGAGTAGTTGTTATGAACAAAAGTAACAATGTGTTCCAAATAAAAATCGAAATATGTAGATTTGACCTTTTTGGCTAGTTCGAGGAGGGAAGCTCTGAGAAGTTCGGCCACAGACGCACCGGTAAACTCTCTTTGTGGGTCCCACGAGTCCGGCACTCCGGCAATAAGAAGTGCCATAATCCCACCTTCCACCATTTCCACAGCCCTACATTTCAAGAATGATTCCAAATCCCTCTCAAATTGCCCCAAATAAGATTCATAAACCTCCTCTTTCTCTCCTCCGCTCCAAAACAAAGACTTGAGGCCCTCCGTTGCCTTAGGCGCCTCCGTCAGCCAGTGGAGCGAGCAAGAAGAGTACGCGAAGTGGATGGACGATGGCGGGAGAAGACGGCGGTGGAAGTCTCCGGGCACTGCGGCAACCTCATAGCCCCTGTTGGGTGGGAAGGAGCTGAAGAGGGTGTTGAAATCGTTGGAGACGACGTCGTTGAAGCAGACGTAGAATTCTGGGGTTTTGTGGTTGGTGGATTCGTATTTGCGTTTTACAGCTTCGATGATCGTGTGCATGGCCGGAAAAGAGTTGCCGCCGGTTGAGCACCCGAAATCGGCAATGCAGAAGTGCTTGCTTGAAGTTGGAATCTCTAATTTTGTGGCGATTTCTTCTTCGATGATTTCCGTTGCAGCGTCCAATATTCCTCTCTTAGAGACAAAACATTATAAGAACTCATTTAAGCGCATGTTTGGTAGTGCTATAACTCATCCAGGAATGAAATTCTATAAATAAAAATGTCATATTACTCGATGATAGATGAGTTATCTGTTTTTTCAAACTGTACTAAAGTATTCCCAAAATGTTTATTCCTATGTTAATTTGTGAATGGATTATTATAGATCATATCAAAATATGATGCATGCAGTAGTTAAATGATGATAGCAATAGATGAGTCATGTGTACCTGGTAAGTTGAGTTTTTGGCATAGCTGTGATTTCCATCGCCACCATACATGGAAAAATATGCATCATCTTTGGAATCCATCACCAAACTATATGTGTAGAGAGATGAGTGAATCATATATGTATTTATATAGACCATATGAAAAAGAGTTGTAATCAAATAAAGAGGTTTTTATTAAAAATGAGAACTAGGAACTATTCTCATCCATTGGATATCGAATCTAACGGATTATACACATGTCACGTGACTTTTAATTATTTATGATCTCTAACTAATGATTCTTCTAAATATCAATCTATACAAGATTATCAGTTCAGGATTAAATGGTAAAATGCAATTAATAATTAGTAACCACTTTCTTTGTACTTAAACAATATTTTACTACTTTGTACTCCCTCCGTCCACGAAAATTCGTCCCGGTTTGACCGGGCACGGGTTTTAAGAAATATAATGGAAAGTGAATTGAAAAAGTTAGTGGATTGTGGGTCCTACTTTTATATATTAGTTTTATAATAAAATATGAGTAGGAATGAGTTAGTGGAATATGGGGTCCACTACCAAAAATGGTAAAAGTGAAATGAGACAAATTTTGGGGGACGGACGGAAATGGAAAACTGGGACAAATTTTCGTGGACGGAGGGAGTATATACTTTCACAAAAAATATATCAAATTAATCGTATAATTAGAGCTGTTAGGTCTCGGTGGCGCACACCCGAACTCCATATTAGTATGATATTGTCTGCTTTGGGCAAAGCCCTCACGGTTTTGCTTTTGGGGTACTCCCCAAAAGGCCTCATACTAATGGAGTAGGGGTAGCCCATTTATACACTTGCAAGTCTTGTTCATTCTCCGATGTGGGATATGGTTTGCTCCCTTTCAATCCTCCCCTCAAACCAAGACCACCAGACCACAGACCACATGTCTACCCCATGTTACAGGTTACCAGGTCACCATAGGTCTTGGTCGAGCTCGTCACATCGGAGAACTTGCAAGCGCAACCATCGAACCCCGAGCCACACAGGCCCAGCCCTGAACCAGGGCTCTGATACCACTGTTAGGTCTCGGTGGCGCACACCCCGAACTCCACATTAGTATGATATTGTCCGCTTTGGGCAAAGCCCTCACGGTTTTGCTCTTGGGGTACTCCCCAAAAGGCCTCATACTAATAGAGTAGGGGTAGCCCATTTATACACTTGCAAGTCTTGTTCATTCTCCGATGTGGGATATGGTTTGCTCCCTTTCAAAGAGCCTATCGGTTTACAATGCAAAATATATCGAGTTTCAACGCAAAACGTATCGACTATATGTAGCATCAAATATCAATTCATATGCATTTGACTATTTTAGAAAATATATGAACATGATACAAAATATTATTACTAGAATTTATTGATTCGAAAATATGAAATAAGGATATTGTTAGATTCCTTGTAAAATTATTTTTAATTTGTTAAATTTTTCATGTTATAAATTGTGTACACTAATGACATAATTGAATATATCAGTTTACAATATAAAATATATCATTTTCCAGCACAGAACATATTTTTGTTTGTTGGTATTATACAATGCTACATGGATCTATCATTCAAAATTAAATACTACTCCTATATCACCATCATTCAAAATAAAATACTATATCCCTTCTGATCTCGTATACCGTGGCACATGGAAATCATCAGTATAATAATACAAATATTATACATGGAGTATATGCTTTTTTCGGAAAAAAGACATCCGGATAAATTTTTTTAGATATATATAGATACGATATCTTACAGAAAACACGATGAAGAATCAATGTGAAATAATTGGACATTTTTGTTATGAGAAATAATTTTGAGTCATAATGTACAGCCTGCCCTCCAAAAGTACAATAAATGCGGCGGCTACTACCCAAAATCGACTCAAAAGAAGTAAACATAGGCTAGGGTTTCATTTAAAGAGTACTGACCAAAAGAATTAGAAGGAATATCAGAGTATTTAATGCAACAACTTAAGCTAGTAGTTTAAAGGAAAGAATATATCATAAATGACGATCAAAATATCTTAAGAGTACGACATAATATCCAAGACAAAGTCACAAGAAAAAGGCTAAGGCCTCAAACCGAAGGCAAGATGCAAATATTCCAAAAGAAATTCTAAAGTGTATCAAAATTTAGCGGAAAGCGACCAAGAGAAAGTATAGCTATGTATGAAACACAACTACGCTTGAAGTTCAACATATCCATATTAATTAATTAATCTGCTCAACACCCGCCATCGCTCGTCATCATTCAACCTGCACATAAGGAAAACACATGCAGGGCTGAGTATTTTGAAATACTCAGTGAGCTCGTTGCCAAAACATTTTATAAGTTATGCCATCCTTACCAAGTGAACTCGAGTTTTAAGCAGTTATAAAAGATATATCACGAGTATCACAAAATATATTTTCTATAGACTGGCCAGTCAAAATAACTCCTCATTTTCCTCATCAAAATAACAATCACAATCATTCCATGGTGCGACGAAAGTGTGGCCACACTTTTCGCCCACGAGACCGGCCGACTAGCAAGGACGGCTCTCGATCCCATCGTGTACACAGCCTGGTAGGGCTTGCGGCCCATACTCAGACCCGAATTCGTATTAACATATCCATAGCCCTAGCCCAATGGAGCGAACTCACAAACTAGGCATCAGACGCACAATATCACAATAAAACAGACATAGGCATGACATAACAGTTAAACCACCCTTATAACACCAATCAATATTTTTGACAAAATAAAAGAGAGTAGTAAGAGTAAAGCCCACCTCGACTGCTTAGTTTTCAAGTAGTTTCGCTTTTTCGTTATCCGGCTTCGCAACCAAAGTTTCACCTTTTTAATCACATAGGCACATATCACAAATTTGGTTCAATACTACTCTTACTCATGCATGTCTCATTACTTTTCCCTCTTCCCAACGATTTATCTTATCATTACTAATTAATCAAGATCATGTTTATCACACAAGATTATTTAACCATCAAACACACACCATACAAACACTACACACACACACGTCGCATACACACACACACATACACGGCACACACACATACATGTTCCCACATCCCTTTTTATCCCTCTTTCACTCAACCAAGATGCATGAGGGTTCAAGAAGACCGATTAATCGGTTAGAAGAAGAGAAAGAAGAAGTAGAAGAAGAAAAAGCATAACTCTTAAACAAAAATACCTTTTTGAGAAAAACGATCGGTAGAAAACAAGTATTAGCCTTGATTCTTCAAAGTTCTTGGACTAAACTTCAAATTCTTCTCCAAAAGATAGCAAAATATTGGAGAGTAGAAGAAGAAAATTTGAGAGAGAGAGGAAAGGTGGGGGCCGAAAATTTGGGGTCTAGGGTTGGGGTTTTGGTTCTTATTTATAGAGTCCAACAAGATCTTTAGGTAATTAGAATAGAATATTTAGTAAGATCTCATTCTCCCCAATTAAATAAAATAATATTGTGAAGTAGGGAAGAAGAATTAACAAAAATAGATCCTAGGGCAAATCTCATAGGTTTCGAAAATTAGGCTATTTATTTAGCCAAGATTTTGTCTTGAATATATTTTACGGAGTAGAATAAAATATCACGGAGCAAAATAAAATAAGGATTCTCCCAACTCGGGATGGTAATAGGCGTCCCTATGCCTATTTAAATAAGGCATGGTTTTCTTTAAATATTGCCTAGAATAAAGTAAGGCAAAATCTCTTGAAGTATGGAAAGATTTGGTAGAATATTTAAATTCTAGGTATGGAAGGAAATCAAATAAGGGATCAATTAAATAAGCAAAATAATATTTCCTTCCCTACATGGGTGATTTTCGAAAATCACCTAGGAAAAATAAGGGCTCGATTTTCCTCTTTTAAAATAAGGAAATAATTGGCTCTTGGATTTTAATTTGGATAAATATCCCAAGGATTAAATCAATTCCGGAAGAAATAGAATTTCTCTTCAAAGGGGGTCTAGGGTTCGAAAATTACAAGAATTAGGGTGACAAGTATTT
This sequence comes from Salvia hispanica, assembly GCF_029641045.1. Classification (NCBI taxonomy): domain Eukaryota; kingdom Viridiplantae; phylum Streptophyta; class Magnoliopsida; order Lamiales; family Lamiaceae; genus Salvia; species Salvia hispanica. Next base: position 41,819,028 of record NC_142694.1, read on the forward strand.
ATGGAAATTTTCTCTAATATTCTCACTCACCTTTAAACAAATAATTTGCCACATAATCTCATAACTTAATATATCACATGTCACATCATTAAATCAAATAGTTTGACTTTTCAAACTTTCAACACAAACCCTAAACTCAATTCGACCATATCATCTCATGAAATAAATGCATTCTCGATTCCACGTCATCAACAATAAATTCTAGGGCTCTAAAATTAGGGTTCTAAATTCCGAGATGTTACACATAACGTCTCTATGTTAGTAATATTTTTATAATTATAATTTATACTTTAAATAAATATATTCATTAGGAAAGTTAAATCAAACTAAATATTCGTATCTAATTACATACTCCATATTTATCCAAGATTAAGTTATACAGCATTTTGAAGAAAAAACTAGCTCTGAGAGAAAGCACTTGTATAATTCGCTGTTTCTTGGAATTAATTAAGTTGGTATATTTTTATTTATGATTAGTTCAATATTTGATTTCTCCATTCTATTTTCATTCCTATATCCGTATCGTGTTAATATAATTATTCGACTTGGTAATTGACAATAGTTTATCTACCAAATCTCTTGAAGATTGAAGTAAGGTTTCAGCTCAAATAACTTTATAATATCTCTTATATGTGTTGCTTTCTAACTAAGACTTAGACCTAAAATTGACTAAGAAAAAAAAAAAAAAAAATTGACTAAGAAATCTAAAGAGATGTATAGACCAAGCTTAATCAAAATGTAAATTTAATTCTACTCCCTCCATGATTAAATGACTCATATCTGACTAGTGCAGATTTTAATTGTCTTGTTTGCTTTATAAAAAAAAGTGAGTAGAAAAAATTAGTAAAACGTGAGTTGTACTTTTATACATTCATTTTATAATGAAATGCAAGTGAAATGAGTTGATGGAATATAGGGAACACTTATCAAATATAATAAAAGTGAAATGAAACATTTAATTGCGGAGGAAAAAAAAAACTATGAGATATTCCCTCCGGTCCCAATTAAATGACTCATATTCCCTTATTTTGATGGTCCCAATTAAAGTCATATTTCACTTTTTTTTTCATTTTTAGTAGTAGACCCTACATTCTACTAATGCATTTTCACTCACATTTTATTATAAAACTAATACTCCCTCTGTCCCATTAAATATGAAACATTTGCTTTTCGGCACGAAATTTTATGTAGTCTTGTTTTGTGAGTGAATGAAGAGAGAGTAAAGTAAGAGAGAATAAAAAGTAGAGAGAATATTATTTCCATTTTTAGAAACGTTTCATTTTCAATGGGATAGACTAAAAAGGAAAACATTTCATTTATAATGGGACAGAGGGAGTATATAAAAGTAGGATCCATATTTTATTATTATTTTTTGTTCAATTTACTAACAAAGTCAAATAATTTGTTAAACCGGGCACTGGTCAAATATGACACATCTAATAGGACCGCAGTGAGTACTTAATGATGGACAGCGAATGTGGAAAAAGAAAACTAAAGTAAATAGTGAAAATACAGCTAACTAGTGGAATTTTGACGAATCACCATAATCTTTTGAAGAAGAACAATCTCATTTTCATTTTTTCAAAGAAATTTCATCTAACATACAAATCACACGCTCTATCATTTATATAATCTTCTCCCGTTCTACTTCTTAAATTTGTCGTGTAAATTTCATTGAAGAAAATACTCTCACAAATCTTCAATATTGGATAACTCGACTGTATAGCTATATCACTAATCGGACTCAGAACACTTGAACTTGAATCATTCCTTAATTTTTAAAAATTTTATCTGCATAACTATAATCATAACAACAAGAATTTTTAGATAATTTTGTTCCTGTATCAATAAATTTATTAACTACAAGTTGCTAGTATGCTAAGGTGGGACAAAGAGAGTATTTGCATAAGAAACATAATTTTATAGTATGCCACAAGTTGCTAGTATGCTAGGTTGCTAATTTCTACTCCCTCCCTTCGTCATTAGGTGTATCATTTCTTTCCAGCGCGGATTTTAAGAAATGTTAAGAAAAAGTGGGTAGAAAAAATTAGTGGACGTAAAAACTATTATTATTTATAGTAAATTTGAATCAGAACTCCTATTTGCGGACGGAATAAAATGGAAATGAGACTCTAATCGTGGACGTTTTGATCTAAAATTGTAATGTAATGTGTTTTTAAAGTCACAATTTTTTTCTGAAACTTAGAAAATCTGGATTGGATATTTGGGCTTTATCAGATGCAAGCACTTCATTATAGAACAAGTAAGCCCAACAATAGGAATATTAATGGCCCAAAACTAATAAGTTCAATGGTCTAATAGATTCGCACTATCGGTTTGCGACTCGGCAGAGGGCAGCCATGGCGAGGGGATTCTGGTTCTCGCACCGGCCAAGCCCCCTTTGGAACGGTGGTTCCATCACTGGGTTGTCTCGAACACGTGTGCTTCTACATCCATCCATGCAAAACACACATTTGAGGCAGCCGATGGCTACATGCCATGTGGCCACTGACAATCAAATATGAAAAGACTTTCCTCAAATATGAAAAGACTTTCCTCCTGAGTAGAAGCACCTCATATTCATAGGTACCGTGGACTTTATATCGAGTTGAGAACCTAGCTATAAAGTATTCCTAAAATGCAAACTTAAGATGCTGAGATCAAGAGATAGCTAATGGTTTGTGATACAGTAGAATTAATGATGTAATAACAATAAATTTAACAAAGTACTAAACATTGTTGTGCTTGAGGATAGCAACAACCACAATAGATTTATCATTAGAAGGATTTGCGTAAACAGGAAAAGTTTGGAGTTTCTTCTTTAACATTAGAAAATTTTATCGACATTTTCAGCTCCAAACTTATGTGAAAACATGTTTTCATGAGCGGCCCTGAAACATGCCACGTAGCCATCAATACTGAGCAGTGCCCCACTCTTCAAAATTTCCATTCTTTCTATGCTAAAACTCTTGCTCCTTTCCAAGACAGCCCTCACCTCTTTTGGGTAGGAAAGAAGTACGGAAGGTTGAATTTCACTAATTTTGTCTCACTCAGTCTTTCCTGCAAAAGTTATAGTCATTAATTTCACCAAATTAATTAAAAATAATTGTTGTTATAAATAAAAGTAAATGTATGTTCTAAATAAAAATCGAAATACGTAAATTTGACCTTTTTGGTCAGATCGAGGAGGGAAGATCTGAGAAGTTCGGCCAAAGACACATTGGTAAACTCTTTTTGTGGGTCCCAATAAGTAGGCACTCCGGAATAAGAAGAGACATAATCCCACCTTCCACCATTTCCAAAGCCCTACATTTCAAGAATGATTTCAAATCCCTCTCAAATTGCCCCAAATAAGCTTCATAAACCTCCTCCCTCTCTCCTCCGCTCCGAGGCGGAGACTTGAGGCCCTCGACCACCTTGGGTACCTCCGTCAGCCAGTGGAGCGAGCAAGCAGAGTACGCGAAATGGATGGACGATGGCGGGAGTAGACGGCGGTGGAAGTCTCCGGGCAAAACGGCAACATCATAGCCCCTGTCGGGTGGGAGTGAGCTGAAGAGGGTGTTGAAATCGTTGGAGAAGACGTCGTTGAAGCAAACATAGAATTCTGGGGTTTTGAGGTATGAGGATTTGTATTTTTGTTTGATGGCTTCGATGATCGTGTGCATGGCCGGAAAAGAGTTGCTGCCGGTTGAGCACCCGAAATCGGCAATTCATAAGTGCTTGCTTGAAGTTGGAATCTCTAACTTTGTGGCGATTTCTTCTTCGATGATTTCCGTTGCAGCGTCGAATAGTCCTCTCTTTGAAACAAAACATGATAAGAACACTATGATAGGTGAGTTATCTATTCTACCAAACTGTCCTAAAATATTCTGTAATTAATCTTGATTCCTATGTTAATTTATGAATGGATGATTATAGATCAAATCAGAATATGATGCAATTGTTAAATTATGAGAGTCATAGATGTGTACCTGGTAGGTTGAGTTTTTGGCATAGCTGTGATTTCCATCGCCACCATTCATGGAAAAATACGCATCATCTTTGGAATCCATCAAGAAACTACATATGTTGATAGGTGTGAATCTTATGTCTATCTATATATAGACAATATGAGAATGGTGTTCACATAGCGTATCATTTACATGTATTATACATATGAATGTCTATAGAGAGTTGTAATCAAATAAGAGCCTTTCTTTTAAATGAGAATTAGGAACTATTCTAATCCATTGCATATCACATAATTTTCTCGATTGAAACTATTTTTTTCACATAAAATATGTCGAATTAAATTTAATTTTATGGGGAGTTTAAAAAAAATCCTTATTGCATCTGTTTAAATAAAAAATTTGAATATATATTTTTCTTTTAAAGGACTTAACTAGAGACCAAATCTCAGTCATCCATTTTTCTGATCTAGTGGATAAAATAAATCAAGCAAAATGATATATTTCATTTTTAGATCGTTTTACTTCATTTTATACAAACTTTATTATTTGATTGTTTTACTTCATTTCATTACAGAAAGACTGAACTACAACAATTTTAAAATGAACTATGTGTTGTCTAATAATGACCTATATTTAGTTGGACGGGTCGACATTAAGAATTAGTTATGCATCATAAACCATATATATTCTGAGTGAGAATTGAAAACAAATACTCCATCCTTCCATAAAAAATATACAAAGTTGAAAACGGCACGAGTTTTAATGTACCATTGGTTAAGTAAGAGAGATTGAGAGAAAATGTGGTGGAAGTAGTGTTAGTGAATTGTTGGGTGCATATTTAGATGGATGTGTAGGTTTAGCATTGATTTAAAACTTTCCATTTATAGAATTAGTCTAATTTTGATGAACGCTAAATGGTCCAAAATGACAAAACTAGTCTATTTTTTTGGTCGGAGGCGGTATTCATTATAATCCAAGGTTTACAAATACAATGATTACTTAAATCATGATTAGTCATGTCCATCAAATATGATGAATATGTGGTGCTTAGAAGAGTAGTCGTTCCTCTAAGCTAAAGAGTGACCTAATTTACCACCCTTGATAAAGATATCTAACGAATACATTGTGATTGTTCACCTTAGCCTAAGAATGACCTAATTGCCAACCATTGAAAGTGTCATCCATCATTTATAAAATGACAAACTGATGTAATATCATAATGGTCAAATTGTGTTCCGTCTCACAACTTGAGTGTATATGTAGAGAGGTGAGTATATATGTAGAGAGGTTGTGTTAGTGTGCTAACTAATTTACAGTAATAACTAATAATTTTCAATATTGTGTATTAAAATTATCAACACAAAGACATAATTATATCAATACAATATGTAAATTTAAAATATCAACACAAAACATAAGTTTATCAGCACAAGAAGATTGATAAATTTATGTCTTTGTGTAGATGTTTTTAACATACAAAATTGATATTAGTTATTAGTTATTACCATAACTTAGTTAGTATTTGATCACACCCCGTGAATCATATATCTATATATAGACCATATGAGATTGGTGTTCAACTAGGAACTATTCTCATCCGTTGGGATATCTAATCCAACGGATTATGCACATGTCACGTGACATTTAATTAATTATGATTCAAACTAATGATTCTTTTTAAATATCAATCTACTTCAAGGATAATATTGGAGTAAAATGCAACTAACGTTACAAACAGTTCGTAACCACTTTCTCTTTTTAAAAAAAAAAAAAATAATAGCACTATTTTATAGTAAGTACAGTATAGCGTAACTTTCTCAATTTAAACAATTTTTTCACATAAAATATAGTACTACCAAATTAATTGTAACTTTATGAGGAATCTAAAAAAAATTCCAATTGCATATGTTCAGATAAAAAATAAATATATTTTATATCATTGAAATATATTAGTTTTCAACACAAAACATATCAGCTATTTGTAACATCATGTTCAATTCATATGCATTTGACTATTTTCGAAAATATATGAACATATCCGACATATTATCTAGAACTTTTTGGCTTGAAAATATGGAAATAGCGATGTTGTTAAATTTATCATTAAATTATCGAATAAACTTTTATGCTATAAATTGTGTGTGTTACACTAATGACATAATTGATTACATCATTTTACAGTTAAAAAAAATTCTAATATAAATTTCCAGCACAGAACATATATTTGTTTGTTGGTATTATACAATGCTACATGAATCCATTATTCAGAATTAAATACTACTGTCTACTCCTATATCTCCATCATTCAAAATTAAATACTATACCTTCTGATCTCATATACCGGTGGCACATGGAACTCATCAGTATAATTATACAAATAATTATACATGGAGTATATATTTTTTATTTTTTTTGGAAAAATGACATCCGGATAATATTTTGGATATAGAAAAGATATCTTACACAAAACACGATGAAAAATCAATGTGTAATAATTGGACATTTTTGTTATGTGAAATAATTTATAAACATGGACCAAAAGCTATATTAGCTATCTTCCTTCTACCAATTAACTTGCGATCGACAATTGTCAGATTAAACACTCTAACACATTCAATGAACCCATGAACACAAAATACCAAGAGAAATAAATGTTAAGCGTTGAATTTTGTAAGAGACTGATTCTGACTTTGACAAGAAAATGTGTAAACTATGAGAATTTTAGACTATAAGCTTGTAACATCCTGAATCTTTCCTATCTTTTTCTTTCCTATCTTTTTAGTTGATCTTAAAAAGACGTTAAATGAGTATCCGAATTTTTATTTTTTTCTTGTTTAATCTTCAATCCTTTTTCGAAAATTAAAAGAGTATTAGACGTTTACAATCGATCAAAAAATGTCGTAAATCATGCTTAGTACTTAGCATGCCCCTAAAGTACTAACTATAAATTTTATGTAATAAATTTAAATTCAAGAAATAAAATATAATAGAAATAAAAGAATTTATTTCTTGTGGGCATAAAAAAAAGATAATTTCATCATTTTAAGAGTCCACTCTCTAAAATCCAAATCACTAAAATTATTTCTTCTTTGGAGCCCAAAAAGGTCCAACACCAATTTATAAAGATAGATCTCCACCACCTCCTTCATGCTTGATTACTTTCCCCACATCAAGCCACGTACGTAGCTATCCTCCACCTCATGCTTAGATTACAATCACCTCCTGCACACTAAATCAAAAACTTAATCACAAAGAGTCCTAACAATATATGCTTTGTCCACAATTTTCCTTCATCAATTTTGTTTCATCAAATGGCTAGAGATCAAGAATTAGAGATATGAGAGTAAAGAAAGTTCCTTTCTTAAAAGCAAATTCAATTCCAGCTCCTGGTAATCACCAGTCCCACTTCTTTTATTTCAAGCATCATCATCTAATAGACAATTTTAATTTTTAGAAGCAACAATCGCATAAGAAGTTTCCTAACCAGTTTCCTAACCACAAGAGCAACTTCAACTATGAATTTAAAGCTTTCTTCTTGTTAATCAAAATCTAGATAGAAGTTCACTAAAATATAAAGAAAGAACTTAGCTTTTAGATATGGGATGTGGCTGCCCGGCGACGGACCAACAGCACAACAGCTCACCGCGCCGGAGAACCACTGTCCTGTCCACGGTCGAACAACGACGGAGACACAGCAGCAGCGGTGGCTTTGGCCGTCTCAAGTGCCAACGGGAGCGACACAGCGAGCAGCAGGAGAAGTGGCGGACGGCGCTACTGCTGCCCCGCGAGCGCCCGAAGAGGCCCCGCGTCAGCGAGAAGCAGGGACAGCGGCGATGGCCGGGGGATGAGGCAGGACCGACGTGGCGGCGGATGAGAGAGAGAGAGGGGTTGACCGTGTGGTGTTGAGGATGGGAGTATACAATTAAATTTGGGCCTCCTTCCTTGGCTTTGGGTGTTTGGGCTCAATTCTTTTAATTGTGGAGAAATAAGGTGGGCCAAGTAAAATAATTAAGTCTTGGACCTTTAATAATTCTTTGGGCCAATAAATTAATTTAAATCAGGGGGAATTATTAAATTAAGTCCCGGATTAAATTGCGAACTACGAATAATCTTTTTCCAAGTACAAAATAAATATAAATGCGAAGGGAAATAACTGCGATAATTTAACCGTGAGCTTGAATAATTTTGGGGAATTTATTTCGATATTGTGGTGGAAATTATGAGGCGCCAACAGAGAAATATGGGCGTGAACGGCAGACCGGCGTCGCACGCAACGCCTTGGGCGGCCGCCGAATAATCTAAAATATGCGAAAGATGAAAAGCGAGATAAAATGCTTTAATTAGAAGGCATGCATTCATATTAAAGTCTAAGAAATTCTTGAGCCGCCCAATAATCTAAAATATGCGAAAGATGAAAAGCGAGATAAAAGGCTTTAATTAGGAGGCATGCATTCATATTAAAGTCTAAGAAATTCTTGAAGTCTGATTAGTATTTTATGTTTTATTGTTTTTATTTTTGAAAAGGTTATCTCCGCAAGTTAAGGTCGGAACGAGAAAATCAAGTTAAGGAAATTAAACGAACGAGGTGAACTTTTCTATCCTACATACTAATGTGGATGAAAATATAAACTTATGTTTTGTTATTTGTGAAAATGATGTTGTCTTGCCATAAATGATTTGTTTTATGCCTATCTGTTTGGTTGGAACGTAAGAATCGAATTCGGGTTCGAGTGAGGGTGGTGTCCCTACTCGGACTAGTGTACACAGGTGACCGTGGAAGGTGGCCACCTTCCACGGCACAAAGATGATATAGTGGAGGCCGTTGGGAGGTGGCCACCTCCCCGGCTGGAGAAAGATGTAGGTGACCGTGGGAGAGCACCATCTCCACGGCACTTGGTGTTCAGATATGGCGAACAGAAAGAAAGAACTTAGACTGCGTAGTCGAACAAAGATTTTAGTAAGCTCGGGCCTTTTAAGAGAAAACTCTCGAGTGTTACTGTGATGGCATGATAACATTTTCATTTTATGTATGTATATTTCGGCAATGTGTTCACTGAGTATTTTTATACTCAGCCTGCATATATTTCTAAATGTGCAGGTTGAGCACCGACGGTGGGGAATGCTGAGCAGAGTTTATGATTTTCTTTATATTTTAAGTAGAGGCTCTCAGAGGCGCATGTCTCCATACATGTGACCGTGTTCATTCCGCTGCGTATTGTTCTTCTATACCCTGATAATTATTTATTGAAGAGTAAGATTTCCATTCAAGTTCAGGTGATCAAGAGTTAATTTGAAGTTGTTTCCCTCTTTATTTCTGAGTGGATATTCAGATATTGTTTACCCCCTTTTCTGTTCAGTGACGGACCCAGGTGGGGTCGGATGGGGTCGGCCGACACCACCGCCGGTCCATGAATACCACCGAGTACCTCCAAAAATTAGCCGTCGACCCAGCTCTGCATCAGCTCTGACCCCAGGCTATGGCTAATTCATCTCCATGGAAGAGAATTAGAAGAAGATAGATTAGGGGAGAAGTGAAATAAAGTTTCATGAGAAAATTGAAAAAGTAGAAAATTTGCAGAAATTTGGAAAAGAAGATAACGAAGAAGAAAGCGGCGCAAGGCTAGTTGTAATTTTGTTTTAGTAAACCTAGGGAGTTTTTTTTTAATACGGCATTATTTTGTTTCTTGCATTTAGTTGTAAACTTAAATACTCCATAGTACTATTAACATGTGTGTGTTTGATTTAATTAATGTTGTATTAACAGACCAAGTATCCTTAAAAATGATATAAAATATTATAAATAATTTTCATTTAGTGTGACTCGTATTAATTTGACTTTTATATTTATTTGTAGTTTAATAACAATAATATTTGTAAAATTACAAATAAAATTAAATTATTGTGTGATGTATTTTTTTCATATCTTCAAAAAAATGATATGGCATTAAATAATTACTCTGCTTTGACAAAAATAATGCAATATTAAATTATATTATATATAATAATTATTTAAATATTATACTATATTATATATTATTTGTTATTTTTCGACCCCACGAGTTCGGTTTTCTGGATCCGTCATTGTTTATGTTCCCCTCTTCTTATCTCCCACCCCTAGTTACGGCTTCCCGGCTTTGCTATCCCTAGCAAAGTGCGGTCGTGACAAAGCTAAAGCGATGAACACGTACAAATAACAAGAACTACGATTATACATGAAGAATGGTCGTAAATACTCATCAATCTTTTTTCTCTCTTATTTTGAAACGGTGGTCATGTTCTAAACATTGTTGCGTTGGAGGATAGCGACAACCACAACAGATCTATCATTAGAGGGATTTGCGTAAACTGGTGAGGCTTGGAGTTTCTTCTTCAAAAGGCCAAACGTTTCATCGATGGTTTCAGCTCCAAACTTATGCGTAAACATATTTTGAAAAGCTGCCCTAAAACAAGCCACGTGGCCATCGATATTGAGCAATGTCCCATTCTTCAGAATCTCCATTCTTTCTATTGTAAAATTGTTGCTCTTTTGTAGTATAGCCATCACATCCTCTGTGGTAGGAAAGTGGAATGGAAGGTTGAATGTCTCTAACTTTGCCTTACTCAGTTTTCCCTGCAAAATTCAATATAGTTGTCAATTTTGCTGAACAAACCAAAGCTCACTCTCACCTCGAGCTCAAACAAATAGTCATTGTTGTTATAGTAATTTAAAAAGTGTGTTATTATTGATTATTGGTGCAGGTAGATAATGACTTAACGGATAAGTAATCAAAGAAACCCTGATTTTTTGAAAAAAATGAAAATATTCTAATAATCAAAATATGAGTTCAAAATAAAGACATTTGCTATATATAAGCGGCTAGGAAACCCTAGGTTAAGCTAAATAAAACAAAAACTAGAAAACGAAAATAAGTTAGGAAAATCATTAAATTGTCTTTTTTGTCCTTTAAACGATGTCCGATGCCTAAATTCCAATTTACGGATTTCGCGCCATTCCGAGCTGCATCCACTATCATTACGAATAATAATAGTAGTGTTCCGAATAAAAAGTGAAAGTCGTAGATTTGACCTTTTCGGCCAGATCGAGGAGGGAAGATCTGAGAAGCTCGGTTACCGATGCAACAGTGTACTCTTTTCGTGGGTCCCAATAGGTAGGCACCGCAGCAATTAAAAGAGCCATAATCCCACCTTCCACCATTTCCACAGCCCTACACTTCAAGAACGCTTCCAAATCCCTCTCAAATTGATTAACATAAGCTTCATAAGCCTCCTCACTCTCTCCTCCGATCCAAACCGAAGACTTGAGGCCCACGGCCGCCTTGGGCGCCTCCGTCAGCCAGTGGAGCGCGCAAGAAGAGTACGCAAAGTGGACGGACGACGGCGGGAAAAGGCGGCGGCGGAAGTCTCCCGCTATTGCGGCTACCTCGTAGCTCCTGTCGGGTGGGAGGGAACGGAAGAGGGTGTTGAAGTCGTTGGAGACGACGTCGTTGAACCACACGTAGAAGTCTGGGGTTTTGAGGTCTGAGGATTCGTATTTCCATTTGATGGCTTCGATGATCGTGTGCATGGCGGGAAAAGAGTTGTTTCCGGTTGAGCACCCGAAATCGGCAATGCAGAAGAAGCTATTCGTTGAAATGTCTAATTTTGTGGTGATTTCTTCTTCAATGATTGCCTTTGCAGCTTCCAATATTCCTCTCTTGCAAACATTAAAATGTTTCGCAAATGTTATTAATTTTTTCATGGGGACACATGAATAAATGCAATAATTTAATAGATGTGCGGATTTAATTTAAAACCTGGTAGGATGAGTTTTTGACATAGCTGAGAGGTCCATCGCCACCGTTCATGGAGAAATGTCCATTGTCTTTGAAATCCATCACCAAACTATGTAGAGAGGTGAACATATATGTATATATACACACGGGTTGCGTTAGTGTGCTAAATATCTTAATGTGCTACTTGCTAACTAAATCAGTTATATTAAAAATGTCAACACAGAAACATGAGTATGTCAACACAAATTTATCTTGACATTTTGCTTAATGTGCTACCTGTTCATGTCAACACAATTATATTTCTGTTGACATATTCATGTATCTGTGTTGACATTTTTAATATAATGTGTTAATTTAGTTTGCAAATTACTACATATTAAGATGGTTAGTATTTGATCACTTCCCATATACTCTATAGATTTGAGAATCTGAGATCATATGATAATTTGTGCTGTGAGTGAGGATTTAAAACTAATATCCATTAATAATCCAAGTTATAACAATTAATCACTCAATTGTTGCTGGAAATACAAGTAAGACATTTGTTTATTATATCCTCAAACACCAAGGATAAACACACCAATCTCTACAAAATTGGACAAGCACAAAAAATTAAGAAAATATTAGGAGATATTGCGTCAATTTTGTTTAAAACGAAGAGTGATCAGTGAACAACGTGGTAAATAGTGCATGTGTTAGTTTCCTCTTGTTTAGAAACAAAAGTAAGACATTTATTTATTACTATTTTCTCAAAACAAATCTTAGATAGTATCTTCCAATCTTAAAGGGTATGGGACGTACCAAAATTTGAACACACTTCATGATTTTATCCCTTACTAATTTATTTATTTGTTCCAAGATTTTTAATATTTAAGCCTAGAAACTGTCCAATTTCATACTTAGAAGACAACCACATGCATTAAAATCTTATATTGCTTGGAGTGTATCCGTGCTCTACGTCAGACAATATATAACAAATATTTGGAAATCAAAGCCATAAGTTCAAGAATTACAACAAAATAATTGTTTGAAATTTAAATAATGCCAAAAGTTCGGAGTATTACATCCTATCCTCCTCAAAATTAATTTTTTCCCTTGAAAAATAAATGAATTTTTGGTGCTCTTATATTGCCTAGCTAGGGATGTATCGGTGCTAATTAATATTCAATCACCTTTTCTACTCTACTTTATTCTTGAATGTGACAGATGGAGTAATTAATTTCTAATTATTGGTTTGCTAAATCCTTTGTTCTTCAACCTGTGCACCCTTATCTTCAATTCTTTGGTATTTTTTGCAGAGGAACTATTGAACTTTGTTGCAATTTTTTTATCCATGTATATAAAATAAGTCATACTTCCATCGCCTCTTAAAAATAAAAACTTTTGAAATTGTACGGATTTTAATGAAAAATGATAAATAGGAAAAATAGAAAGAAAAATGTGTTAGTGAAAAGAGAAAGAAATTTCCTAAAATAAGAAGTATATATTTTTAGGGGAGCTGTATTGACGCAAATCAACTAATAGAAAAATACACATACATTTCAGTTTACTACCCACTCACACACAAGAATTAAAAAAAAATAAAAGTTGAAAAATGGAAAATGAAAGAGAAAATCCCTCTAGATGAAAACACCTTATTTCATTGTGGTTCTAAACAGTTTTGCGCTTGAGTATAGCAACAACCACAATAGTTCTATCACTAGAAGGATATGCGTAAACTGGTGACGTTTGAAGTTTCTTCTTAAATAAGTCGAACAATTCATTGATAATTTCAGCTCCAAACTCGTGTGTAAGCATATTTTGATGAGCTGCCCTAAAAAATGCCACATGGCCATCAATAGTGAGCAATGTCCCACTCTTCAAAATCTCCATTCTTTCTATGCTGAAGCTATTGCTCTTTTGCAATATTCCCCACACCTGTTCCGGAGTGGGAACGTAGTATGGAAAGTTGAACGCGTCTAACTTTGTCTCACTCAATCTTCCCTGCAAAAGTCAATATAGTCGTCAATTTCCATATTAAAGTTGACTTTGTTACGAATAAAAGTAACATTAGTTTGACCTTCTCGGCCATATCGACTAGGGAAGATCTGAGAAGTTCGATCACTGACGCAACAGTGAACTCCTTTTGTGGGTCCCAATAGGTAGGCAGTGCAGGAATTAGAAGCGCCATAATCCCACCTTTCACCATTTCTACAGCCCTACACTTCAAAAATGCTTCCAAATCCCTCTCAAACTGATCCAAATAAGCTTCATAAACCTCCCCTCTCTCTACACCATACATTCTCTTGAGGCCTGCGGCCGCCTTGGGCACCTCCGTCAGCCAGTGGACCGCATAAGAAGAGTATGCAAAGTGGACGGAAGATGGCGGGAGAAGATAGCCGTGGAAGTCTCCTGCTACCATGGCTACCTTGTAGCTCCTATCGGGTGGGAGGGAACGGAACAGGGTGTTGAAGTAGTTGGAGACGACGTCGTTGAACCACACGTAGAACTCTGGGGTTTTGAGGTCTGAGGATTTGTATTTTTGTTTGATGGCTTCGATGATCGTGTGCATGGCCGGAAAAGAGTTGTTTCCGGTTGAGCACCCGAAATCGGCGATGCAGAAGAAGCTATTAGTTGAAATCTCTAATTTTGTGGCGATTTCTTCTTCGATGATTTCCTTTGCAGCTTCCAATACTCCTCCCTTGCAAACATAAAAATGTTTTGCTTATTACATTAGTTAAATTTTGCACATCGACCATATCAAAATATGAATGCAATAATTTAATGATGATAGTAATAATAGATTTATAGATTTAAACCTGATAGGATGAGTTTTTGACATAGCTGAGAGGTCCATCGCCACCATTCATGGAAAAATGTCTGCTATCGTTGAAATCCATCACGAAACTATGTAGAGATGTGAGTCATATGTCATAAATGTGTATATATAATTTATAATTGAGATTGTATGAGAACAAATATATTCTAAGTGAGAATTTAAAATTAGACTAAAATCCAAATTAGTCTTCTACATTTGCTCAAAAAATTGTATTGATTCTACACATTACATGCGTTATAGCTTCTGGCACTATACATTTTTTCTAGGTCATAATTAATACTCAAAAGATAATGTTTATGACCTAAAAATCGTAAAATGGGCATATGTTCATGATCAATTTGGCCTTTACTCTAAAACTAATATATAAAAGTGACACTCATATTCCACTAACCTTTTCAACTCACTTTCCTTTACATTTCTCAAAACCCGTGCTGGAACCAAAGTGGACAATTATTAGGGGACGGAGGGAGTATCTTTCTTAACAGAAACACTTTATCTAATTGTGATCTCTGATGATAAACAAAACAACGACCATGACCACTTACTAAACATCGTTGCACTTGAGAATAACAACAACCACAACAGTTCTATCATTAGAAGGATTTGCGTAAGCAGGTGAACTTTGGAGTTTCTTCTTCAAAAGGTTGAACGTTTCATCGATGATTTCATCTCCAAACTCATGTGTGAGCATATTTTGTTTAACTGCCCTAAAAAATGCCACGTGACCATCAACCGTGAGCAATGTCCCAGGCTTCAAAATCTCCATTCTTTCTATGCTGAAACTATTACTCTTTTGCAATATAGATATCAACTCCTCTGGGGTGGGAATATAGCCTGGAAAGTTAAAAGTCTCCGACTTCGCTTTACACAATCTTCCCTGTTAAGATTGATTTCATTACAAAAAGGGTAAATTTGTAGGAAAAATATGACGTTTGACCGTTTGTCCCGCGACATTGAAAACCAACTAGAAAAACAATGAATTCTAAATTTGTTCACAATTATCCTATCACCAGAATTTCCAGTCGATTACATGTAATATGATTTTCATATTCTTCAACTAAATGATGACGTTTGATCTATTAATAGAAACTATTTTTTTTACCATAGAATAATTGACAAGAAATCCAAACTTAAAATATGAACAAAATTTATGCTTTTTGATAATTAACCCTAATAAAATTACTATTCCCTCCGTCCCTCTATAGAAACGAGATTTAAGAAAAAATGTTTTAAATAATTGAGTAAAAGGTGAATAATGTAGAAAGAGAAAAAATAGAATAAAGTAAGAGAGAGTAAAATACTTTTGACCAAAAAAAGGAAATGACTCAATTGCAATAAAATAATCCAAAAAGGAATACGACTCAGCTACAAAAGGACGGAGGGAGTAATATTTTTCGAAAAAAGTCAAGCATAGATTTGACCTTTTTAGCCATGTCGAGGAGGGAAGATCGGAGAAGGTCGGCCAACGTTCCAACCGTAAACTCTTTTTGTGGGTCCCAATATGCCGGCAAGGCCGGAATTAGAAGAGCCATAATCCCATCTTTTACCATTTCTACAGCCCTACTCTTCAAGAATGATTCCATATCCCTCTCAAACTGCCCCAAATAAGCTGCATAAACCTCCTTTCCCTCTCCTCCGCTCCAAATTGAAGACTTGAGGCCCTCTGCCGCCTTGGGCACCTCCGACAGCCATTGGAGCGCCCAAGAAGAGTACGCAAAGTGGACAGACGACGGTGGGAGAAGGCGGCCGTGGAAGTCTCCGGGCACTGCACAAACCTCGTAGCTCCTGTCGGGCGGGAGGGAATTGAAGAGGATGTTGAAATCGTTGGAGACGATGTCGTTGAAGCAGACATAGAATTCTGGGGTTTTGAGGTCTGAGGATTCGTATTTCTGTTTGACGGCTTCGATGATCGTGTGCATGACTGGAAAAGAGTTGCTTCCGGTTGAGCACCCGAAGTCGGCAATGCAGAAGGTATTAGTTGAAATATATAATTTTGTGGCTATTTCTTCTTCGATGATTGCGTTTGAAGTTTCCATTACTCCTCTCTTTAAAACATAAAATGTTTTGCTAACGTTAATTTCATAATTGATTAGCAAACATGAAGCATTATCGATCATTTCAAAATATGAATGCGATAGTTAAATTATGATAGTAATAGATGTATACCTGGTATGATGAGTTTTTGACATAGCTGTGATATCCATCGCCACCATTCATGGAAAAATATGCATTATCTTTGGAATCCATCACGAAACTATGTATGTAGAGAGGTGAGTGAATCATATATGCATATATAGGTGATAAAATGCACTTATATATTCTATATACTCAAAACTCCTCAACACAACTTCAACACAGTTTCAATACCAACATCAATCAACACAGTGTAAAATTTCAAGATTTTAATGTCAAATCAACACAATATCAACACAACATCAATCATTAACTACTATTGAAATTCTGTTGACATTATCCTGTTGATGCTTTTTTGTGATCTGTTAACATCTTTAAATGATCCAGATCATAGTTTTGAGTTTATACAATATTTAGAGTTTTCATTTGATCACATTCCTATAGACCATATTATAATAATATCTTTTCTACTTTATCTATTTTTCTTAATGAATCTAAAAATATTCATTAGGTTAATTAGATAATAGGGTTGGGCAACAAGACACAGACTTAAGTAAAAAAAATTTTGTGTGTGATTTGGTCAAGCGGTAGAGAGGTTAATGCTTGAGACCAAAAGTCTCAGTTTCAAGCCTACGTGGCTGCAATATTTAAATTTAAATTCATTTAACTTAAAAAAAGTCAGCTTTTAGCCTTTTTCCACCTAGTTATCCTAAAACTAGATTTAAGTTTTCTTTATACTTGCCAATCAGATTTAAGTCTACTGTTAAGATGTCAATTAGTTAGGCATTAGATTGTACAACTCTTACAAGCTCATACGACCTTGAAAGGTTGTCGTAACTGAGTATTTAAGTATCCTTGAACTGTTATTGGCTATTTGGCTTCCATATTAATAAATCCTATGTTTGATCCTAAAAAGAAAAAAAGAGAAAAGAAAAATATCTTACTTAATACTCCCTCCGCCCAAAAAAAATAGAGCAATTTGTGTATGACACGAGTTTTAATGTAGAATTGGTGTAAAGTAAGAGAGTAAGGAAAAGAGTAAGAGAGAAGGAGAAAAAGTAAGTGATAAGTAGTGTTAGTTGAATGACGTGTAGGATTATTATTTGTTGAAAAACTTTCCATAAATAAATATCTCTATTTTTGTGAACTGCCAAAAATGGTAATTGTGCTCTATATTTTGTGGACGGAGGGAGTAGAACACTTTATTTGATTGTGATCTGAGACCAACAAAACAACAACGGTGACCACATTCTAAACATCGTTGAGAATAACAACAACGCTTGAGAATAACAACAACCACAACAGTTCTATCGTTAGAAAGATTGGCGTAAGCCGGTGAAATTTGTAGTTTCTCCTTCAAAATGTCGAATGTTTCATCGATGATTTCGTCTCCAAACTCATGTGTAAGCATATTTTGTTTAACTGCCCTAAAAAATGCCACGTGGCCATCAACAGTGAACAATGTCCTCGTCTTCAAAATCTCTATTTTTCTATGTTGAAATTATTGCTCTTTTGCAATATGGCTCTCAACTTCTCTGGAGTAGGAGTATAGCATGGAAAGTTAAAAGTCTCACACTTCTTGTAACGCCCCAATTTTCGAACCCTAATTTTCGAACCGTAAAATTTTTGCAGTTAATGCTTTTAACGCCTTGAAGTCCGTGGAATAAATGACGAGTGAAATAATTATTTGATATTCTTGTGACCTAATTTGATTTAGGGTTTGAATGTACGTTGACGGAATTAAATGTATATATATATATATATATATATATATTTAATTCCTTGCGGTGAAGAATATTTATTGAACTCAATTCCGTGTTGGATCTGATGATAAAAATAAATAAATAATAATAGTCTAATCTTGTGAAACATAATTTGTGAGCAACATAATTTAAATAAAATACAAGGGTTTGAGCCCTAAATTAATTTGATTAAATTATAAGATCTTTGTCTTGATCCCGAAGACTTTCCTTGATTATAATTGTGGAAAGAAGAAAATAATTAAATAAATAAAAATTGGCAAAGATTTCTCCTCCTCCATCTTAACGCGTCTTCTTCTTCCTCCCCTCCCCTGATATGCAAATCCTTTTCCTAAATTAAACCACCAATCAGCCTTTAATTCCAATTATTTGAGAATCAATTGCCACAAATTTCTCTTATAAAACCTAGTCTTCATACCCTAATCTCCCACCGGCGCTCTCACTCACGTAACAAAATTCTTTCACAATCTCAAATACTCCAACTGTGAGAAATACGACAGAGAGAAAGAGAGCAGCGAAGAAGACGAACTATCCGACGCCTTCATCTCCTTCCCACTCTAAATTCCGGTATATCCTTGATCACGTTTCATTTTTGCAAAATCCCTGTTATTCCAAACCAACTCATGAAAATGACTTCACACGACAGAAACTTGAAGGGGAGAAAAGAACAGGAACAACAACTCTTTCATTCACTAATCTGCATCATGTACAGACGGTATACACCTCCCTCACCCAAATCTGACTTTTTACTGCTGCATTCATACATATCCTACACTACCGGTTAATACAATCTGAAATCAAATCGATATATCGCGTAATCGAAGCAAACCAAGTAAAAGATCAAACTTTTAATCGAAAATTTAGAACTTATCTTGCGGGGTGTTCGGTGTGAATCAGGTCTGCCGGAGCGGCGATGTAGCGACCGCTGCAGCGCCGAACGTCTTGGATCAGGCGAATGCCCGGCGAGATCTTGTTCGACGACGGCGGCTGTTTCTCAGTTGTGTATTCTTAAATTTGGGAGTTTGTTATAAACTGTGATGGGAGTTTACGTGTATGTTGGGAATGGGGGTGTACTTTTTATTCTTTATTAAATTCATTTTACTTTTATATTGTAAAGGGATGTGGTTTGTTAAATTAAGTATTGGGCTAATTCTTTAAAATTATTGGAAGTGGCCGAACCTATTTAAAGCCTTAGGCCTGGATGTGTTTGTTTCTTTTGTTGGGCTAATTTGATGTTTACTTCTCTGATTGATTGAGATATTTTGAGGAATAGAGTGGAGTTTTAATTGGGAAAATTTGTAATCCTATCAACAAAAATAATCGAAGCCAAAGGATTCATGCATCTTAATTATTTACTCGATTCGTTGTGTTGATTTATGTGTTATTTAAATGCTAAAGGTATTTCCTTGCAAGCGAGACGTGATATCAAGGAAAGAAAATAATTTCGGATTAAGCAGTTGAGGTGGACTCTCTTTTTAAATAAGGACAATGCCCTAACTATTTTATCGATGAGAATGAAATGTGAAACTGTTTATCATGCTGTATTTTGTTTTAACGTGCCTATCTGAAATGGCTTTGCCATTTATTATTTAAATCGAATTCGGGTCCTTGTAGGGCCGCAAACCCTACTTGGATTAGTGTACACCTATGGTAAACCGTGTGTCAGCGTACGGGTTAGCCGGTCTAGTGACTTGGTTTGTGGCCACATTTCCAAGTCATGTATGAGCAGATATGGTAAACGCCTATGGGAAAATGACTACGCAGTCGCGATTTTGAACAATGGAATATTTTGGTGCCTCGGGCTTTTCAAAAGTCAAAACCCCGGTGGTTACCTAAAAATGACATGATAAATATAATTTATTTTTATAAACTGTTTTCGGCATGAGTCCACTGGATATCTTATAGTACTCAGCCCTGCATATGTTTTCCTTATGTGCAGGTTGAGCGGCAACGAGCTTGGGGTGGTGTTGAGTCGAACCTTAATCATTGTTGGATTTATTTTGAACTCCGAGTGGCATCGTGTCTTCATATATGGCGTCACTCTTACTCTTGGATGCTTCTGCTGAGATAATACTAATTTTCGCAATTATATTGTGAACCCCTTTTTCTCTTGAATTATAAATGATGATAATTGTTGACCTTGGATTTTAAACTTAAGCATTTACTCTGATTTTTTCCTCAACATTTGAATATTAATTATCTTTGTCAAACTCTTTATCGAAACCCTAGAAAATTCTCCTTTCTTAAAGTCCCATTGGTCGTGACCTTCCACATTTATTAACCCTAGAAAGGGCGGTCGTGACACTTCTCCTTACACAATCTACCCTGATAAAATGATTTACAAATAAACAAAAGGATTAGTTTCTAGGAAAAATATGAAGTTTGGCTGTTCGACCCGTAACTTTGAAAATAAATTAGAAAAACCATGATATTTAGATATTAGTTCACAAGTATCCCATGATGAAAATCATTGATTGCTTACTTGTAGTATATTATTCATATTTTTCAATTAAACAATGTTGTTTTCTTTAGAAATTCTAGTAGAAAATATTGTTTTGCTCGTATTTTTTAACTAAACAATGTTGTTTTCTTTAATAATAGTAGAAAATATTGATTTACTCATTGGCAGTTTCATTATGAATTTTCGACTGCCACACTAGACGCCAAATTTTTTTACCATAAAATAATTAAGAACGAATCCAAACTAGCTTCATGATTTTTCTAGCTAGCTAATTCTTAAAGTCACGGGACAATTTATGGGTTTAAATAGTAGTACTTCCTGATATCCTAAATAATTTGTCATCATTTGACTTTGGCATGTGTTTTTAAGAAATATACTATACTAGAAAGTGAGTTAAAAAAGTTAGTGCATGTGGGTCATACTTTTATATATGTGAATTATTTAGTGAAACGTGAGATCTACTACCAAAAATGTTAAAAGTGAAAGGTGACATATTTTTAAGGATCGACGAAAATAAAAATAAGTGACAAATTTTATGGGACGGATAGAGTAATATTTTTCAAATAAAAGGTGAAAAACATAGATTAGACCTTTTTGGCCATGTCGAGGAGGGAAGATCTGAGAAGGTCGGCCAGCGTCCCAACGGTATACTCGTTTTGTGGGTCCCAATAGGCAGTGGAGGACACAGTAAGAGGGGGTGAGGGGCTTAAGCCCTCCCCAAGAAGTTTTTTTTATGTATTTTTTTTACTTCTAAAATTTTCAAATTTTTTGAAAGCTATCATAAGCCCCTGCCAAATCAATGTTGCTGAGGTCTAAATCTATAAAAATTAAATAGTAGGATGGGCTGAACTGAATCTGAAATAAAAAGTTGCAGAGAAAATAAGTAATGCGGTTGTGTAGCGTGAAGAAGAAGACTCAATTTTAATAAATTTAATATTATTGTATTGAAACAAGTGATGAGCTGTCATCTCTTTTAAATGATGCGGAGGGCTTATTTTATTGCCTTAAAATATGTGTATTTTGTGTGAAAGTTTCTTTTTAAACATAATTCATTTTCTTGATTACTTAGTTTTAAAAAAGGTTAATTAATTTTAAATTAAATAATATTTCCTTCTTGACTAAAAATTTCTTTTTAATCATAATTCATTTTCTTCCACTATCATCGATGCAAATTTAATAACTGTTTACTAAGTTTAATCTATAATTTCAATTGTTCACTTTTATTCTTCTTTTTCCAATTTTATGCAAAATTAATTTTTTTTTTAATTTGTCATATTTAATTAATAAGTGACTATTATATTGGAAATATGACAAAAGACATGCTATGCAATACATTTGTAATTTACTATATTATTTTATAGATAATATACGGTACCGTTTTGATTATGCATTAGACTAGTTTTATTCATAAATATTAATGCATATCTTATACTGGTATTTGTCACGGATGTTATTTTTAAGATAACACGGAGGTTCAAAATTTATACACGATCATCTATGATTATAAACTAAAACGATCGAAAAATGACCTCTATATTTGGTTATCCGATTATGTATTAAATTCTTTTTTATCTCAACTCTTTATCTCTACACATACAATTCAGCCCCTACTAACAAAATTTTCTGCGTCCGCCACTGCCAATAGGTAGATAGTGCAGGATTTAGAAGAGCCATAATCCCACCTTTCACCATTTCTACAGCCCTACACTTCAAGAATGATTCCAGATCCCTCTCAAATTGCCCCAAATAAGCTGCATAAACCTCCTCATTCTCTCCTCCACTCCAAATCAAAGATTTGAGGCCCTCTGCCGCCTTGGGCACCTCCGACAGCCAGTGGAGAGACCAAGCAGAGTACGCAAAGTGGATGGACAACGGCGGGAGAAGGCGGCGGTGGAAGTCTCCGGGCACTGCTAAAACCTCGTAACTCCTATTGGGCGGGAGGGAACTGAAGAGGGTGTTGAAATCGTTGGAGACGATGTCATTGAAGTAGACGTAGAACTCTGGGGTTTTGAGGTATGAGGATTCGTATTTCTGTTTGACGGCTTCGATGATTGTGTGCATGACCGGAAAAGAGTTGCTTCCGGTTGAGCACCCGAAGTCGGCAATGCAGAACCTTTTAGTTGAAATCTCTAATTTTGTGGCTATTTCTTCTTCGATGATTGCATTTGCAGTTTCCAATACTCCTCTCTTTAATTTGTGTATGAGCAATCATGTAAAATTATAGAATATGAATGCAATAGTTTAATTATAATAGTAATAGATGTATACCTGGTAGGATGAGTTTTTGACATAGCTATGAACTCCATCGCCACCAATCATGGAAAAATGTCGACTATCTTTGGAAGAATCCATGAAGAAAAACTATGTAGAGAGAGAGAGTGAATCATACATCTGTATGTATAGAGAATTGAAATCTTTAAAACAAAAAATTCCAAATATTTTAATGGAGATTTGATATATCACGAGGCACGCATATAACAAGAATGTCCAACTATATTACGTTCATTCTTCGTCGTTGTAGGGATCAGATTAGTCTAGATTCACTAATTACCGAGACCTCTTTGTTTTTGTACAAGAGAGCTCAACCAAACTCTCACATACGCGGCTGATTTACACAAGTAATACAACTAAGATTACAAGAATCTAGTTCTAACTATTACAAGGTCTTGAAGCTATCACTACAGCTTCAATCGTACTCAATTGCACCTGCACACTCAAGAAACAAGTTAGAACTACTAAGAGAGATCCTCTCGAATCTAAATACTAGAACTCAACTACAAAACAGAGAGCAAGAACAAGAGATCAAAGAAACTTGGCTCAGAACCCGCCGCAACCAACACTGATCTATTCTTCCACAACTTAGATCCAAGGGAGCACCAATGGATTGGATAGAGTTAACCCTCAGACCACCAATACCTCCACCGTGAAAGCCCCTCACACCAGATCAAGTTCCACCGAACAAATCTCCACACACACTCTTCGGGTTCTCACAAAACCCTAGTTCCACTCCAGTAACAAGCAATCGAAGAAATTGCCTCACACTAGCACTCACAAGAGATCAACCACTCAAAGAACCATGGGAGATCACCAAGAGATGGCCGGAAGTCCACCGGAGAAGAGAGGAGAGAAGAGAGAGACACTCTGATTCACAAGGAAGAGAGAGAGAGAGATATTGTGAGTAATGAAACGGCTCAACCAAGCCAACACTGACATAAAACACTCAACCCTACATCCAACGGTCAGAAGACAGCATCTGAGAGAGAGGGGCACGTGGCAACATCTGGAGTGAGGAGGTAAGTAATTGGGCTCAGCCCAATTAATAACACCCGGGCTTAACAAATAATCACAGCCCAATAAGAGTCCATCCAAAATCCAACATACTCCACCTTGGACTTTTATTTTGGGAAACCAATCAAGTGTTGTGGGCTGAGACAAAATCATCATAGCCTACAAGGCAGATCCCTCAGCACCAAAGGACTAAGTCCACAAGCATCTTGGGAACTACCAGGTTGCCTTTAGACACCAGAGGGGCCGACACCCATTAGTCTAAAGGACTTCATGCCTCCAGCCACCTACCACCCTTACCACAGCTGATAAGGTGACTGAGGTCTTTCCCCGGGACATGCAACCTATCCTAGATCAAAATGCAAGTACTTAATGCAGAAAAGAAGTTTTTCCAAAGGTAAGGGTTTAGTTCCCATGTCAGCTGTGTTTTTATCAGTATGCACCTTTTGAAGAAACACTTCACCCTTTTCTACAACATCCCTAATGTAATGAAACCTTACATCTATATGTTTTGTTCTATCATGAAAAACAGGATTTTTACATAACTGAATAGCAGATTGAGAATCAGAGAACAACACAGGAGAGGATTTCACAAACTTGAGTTCAGAAAGTACTCCCTTTAACCATACAGCCTCTTTCATTGCCTCAGTGATAGCAATATACTCAGACTCAGTGGTGGACAGTGCCACAATATGCTGCAGTTGTGATTTCCAGCTTATGCAAGACCTACACACTGAAAATACATAGGAGGTGGTTGACTTCCTCTTATCTCTGTCATTAGCATAGTTGGAATCCATAAAACCAGTTAGTAAAACACCATCATCACATTTAGAATAGCACAAACCATACTTAGCAGTTTGCTTCAAGTATCTAAGAAGCCATTTCAGAGCTTCCCAATGAACAGGACCTGGATTAGACATATATCTACTAAGACAAGATACAGCATAGGCAATATCAGGCCTAGTGCTAACCATCAAGTACATAACAGATCCAATAGCATTAGCATAGGGAATTCTTTTCATAGCATCAATTTCAGACTGAGACTTAGGGCACAAATCTTTACTCAACATAAAATGAGCAGCTAAAGGCACAGAAGCAGGCTTAGCATCAAACATGTTGAATTTTTTCAGAATTTTGTACACATAAGGTTCTTGATGCAACACAAGGGTGGATGTATCTCTATCTCTATAGATATTGATCCCTAAGATTTTCTGAGCATCACCTAGATCCTTCATATCAAAATTCTCACTCAGCTTGCACACCCTTAATGGTTTTCAAACAAGGACCCATTATAAGCATATCATCAACATATAAAAGCAAAAACACAGGCATGCACAGTGTCAAGGTTCTTCACATACAAGCAAGCATCAAAGGTACTTCTTACAAAACCTAACTTTTGCATGCATATATTAAACTTGATGTTCCACTGCCTAGGTGACTGTTTTAAACCATAAAGGGCCTTTTTCAACAAGCACACATGATTGGGAAGCTTGGGATCAACAAAGCCCTCAGGCTGTTTCATGTAAATGGGCTTATCAAGATCACCATGTAAGAAAGCAGTTTTAACATCCATCTGTTTCAATTCCCAATTAAAATGAGCACACAAAGCCAACATCATTCTAACAATTGTGAATTTAACAACAGGGGCAAAGATTTCTGTGTAATCCACCCCCTCTTGTTGAGTAAAGCCTTTTGCCACCAATCTGGCCTTGTACCTAAGGCCCTCCACCTCATTTTTCAGTTTATAGAGCCACCTGCAATCAACCACAGATGCACCAGGAGGCAAAGGTACAAGAATCCAAGTGAAATTAATTTTCAGAGAATGCATCTCCTCCATCATGGCATTATGCCACTGACTCCAGAATTTAGACTTAGTAGCCTGCTTATAGGTTTGAGGCTCATCACCATCAGATTCATAAACATTGAAAGCCAAATTAATCAGAGCAACTAAACCAACAAAGCCATCATATCTAGAGGGTTTACCAACATTTACCCTTCTAGTTCTATCTCTAGATAAAATATAATCCTGCAAGTTAGTATTATCAATAGCATTTTGAATGCCACTAGGGCTATTTATCACATTCTGAACAGGAACAGGAGGAGAGTTTCTAACAGGACTATTATGCAAATTAGGCACATTGTCATCAACATTTTGGGCAGGGTTATTATGCAGCAAATTTAGGTTTCCTTCATCAAGTGTCTCATTAGGAGTATAGACTGGATAAGTGTTCCAAAATGGCTGCTCCACCTCACTTGGAGCACCACTAGGATGCTCCACTCCAGTGAGTGTATCTGTGGACTCCACCTCAGTAAGAGGTTCATTGTCCACATCTATAGGATCTGGGCTCAATGTCAGCCTTAAGCAGGGGAATTCATCTTCATTGAAGACCACATCCCTACTTATTATGACCTTGAACCCAGGTTCATCCCTTAGCCAGACTCTATACCCTTTGACACCTTCAGGATAACCTAGAAAAACACCTTTCCTAGATCTAGGCTCAAGTTTGTCAGATTTATTATGCACAAAAGCAGTACAGCCAAAAACCCTTAGGTGAGAAAAAACAAGAGGTTTGCCATAGAACACATACTCAGGACACTGACCAACCAGAGGCACAGAAGGAGACCTATTTACCAAATAAGTAGCAGTTAACAAAGCCTCACCCCAAAACTTTTTTGACAATCCAGACTTAGAAAGCATGCATCTCACTTTTTCAAGTAAAGTCCTGTTCATTCTCTCAGCAACCCCATTTTGCTGTGGGGTATAAGGCACAGTTCTATGTCTTTTAATTCCAAAGCTATCACATAAATCATCCATCTGATTATTACAAAACTCCAGGCCATTATCAGTTCTAATAGCCTTAATCTTCTTACCAGTTTGAGTCTCAATCAAGATTTTCCAAGTTTTAAGTTTTTCAAAAACATCAGACTTGTGTCTCATCAAAAAACACCACACTTTTCTTGAGAAATCATCAATCACAGACAAGAAGTAGACACATCCAGAGTGAGAAGACACTGAAGCTGGACCCCAAACATCCATATGCAAATATTCCAGAATACATTTACTCACATTAGCAGGAGCAGGGGTACTTGGGAAAGAAACTCTGTGTTGTTTACCCAGCACACAAGAATCACAGAAAGACAACTCACTTTGAACATCATTATCAGAAAGAATGGCATGTTTTTTCAGGATACTCAATCCTTTTGCACTCATATGACCTAGCCTATTATGCCACAACATGGTTCTGTCAGTTTTAACTACATTAGCATAAGCCTTGTCACATGCAAGAGGCACAGCATTACACACATATAAGCCACATTTCTTCTGAGCTTTGAAAAGACACATAGAACCTCTGCAAATTTTCATACAGTCTTCCCCCCACTTCCCTCCCATACCCTCATTTTCAAGAGCAGTACAAGACATCAAATTATAGCATAGACCAGGAACATATCTGACATCCTTTAGGCTGAGCACATAACCATTTTCAAACTTCAAACACACAGTGCCAATACCAAGAATTTCACACTTCTTGTCATCAGCCATAGACACAAAAGTCTTAGTAACAGGTTTTAACTCAGAAAACACTTCCTTAAAAGGACTCACATGATAAGTACATCCAGAATCACACAACCAATCATTTGAAGTGAAGCGACATGCAGGAGAGGCATTAACAAATTGCAGGTCATGCACCATGAAAACAGAATCATTTACATTATCATAAGCAGCAACATTAACCAGGGTTTCAACTTGGGAATTATTGTTAGGGAACTTATTCTTCTTAGGTTTTGTACATTCTTTCTTATAATGCCCAATATCACCACAGTTGAAACACTTCCTATAGGTTTTAGGATCCTTGCTTCTAGACCTAGACCTAAACTTTTTCCTAGAGTTTGAGGAATTACCAGAACCACTACTGGGCTCATTGCCCCCTCTAGATTTAGATCTACCCCTGACATTCAACACCTTATTGTAAGCAGTCTTGTCAGCAGCCCTTTCCTTAAGTTCAAGTTCTTTGGATTTCAAGGAGCTAATAATGAGGACTAGAGGAGCAGAATCTCTACCATACTTAATGGCAGCCTTAACATCACTATAGGAATCAGGTATGACATTCATCAGGGCTATACTTGTGTATTCATCTATGGTTTTATCACCTGACCTCTTAATGTCCTGTACTAACTTCTGAAACCTATCCACATTGTCATCAATGTCTTTAGCAAGATCAAGCTTAAATTTGAACAATATTTCAAGCAAATACATTCTGGAAGACATAGAGGTTTCAGTATACAGAGTATCAAGCAATTTCCACATTTCAGCAGCAGATTCCTCATGATCAACTTTCCTAATCACAGAATCAGATAGATTTAACACAATGGTAGCCCTTGCCAGATCATTCATCTCATCAATTTTATCCTGAGTAGTATCCTCAGGTAAAGTACCATCAACAACTTTGAAAACTTTTTGTTGAATCAAAACACATTTCATTTTCTGTTTCCAAATAGCAAAATCATTTTTTCCATTATAAGGAACCAAACCAACAGGTTGAGCCATTTTAGCAAGAAAATTTACAAGAAAGCAGGAAGCAAGACAGAAACACACAGCCTTACACACCTGAAAGCACAGAGACATGCACCAGCAACACAAGAACGGACCAAGAGCTTTCACACAACAGAAAGGGACTCAAATCCTTGACTGTCACGAGCAAGACTGGCCAAGGCTATCCCAGCTCGCAATCACTCACTACTGGAGGGCGCAGGGGGTCACTTGGGCAGTACAAGATGCTTGGTGGTCAAGTAACTTGAGATCACAGATCACAGAGCACTAAAACCAGCGGAAGCAACACAGAGAAAAGAAAGCACAGAAGTTCTAAGTCCTTGCCAGAGACTGTCTACCAGAAACAAAAGCCCAAGCCTATAGTTGGCACTAAACAGAAACATAAACCAAGAAGGATAAGCCAATTTACCAGAGTGAATCCCCTCTCGAAGGAGGATTCCACTTGCCCACCTCCTTAAGCGACTCGGCGTGCTAGACTAATCCCCCCATGTGGCTCTGATACCACTGTAGGGATCAGATTAGTCTAGATTCACTAATTACCGAGACCTCTTTGTTCTTGTACAAGAGAGCTCAGCCAAACTCTCACCCACGCGGCTGATTTACACAAGTAATACAACTAAGATTACAAGAATCTAGTTCTAACTATTACAAGGTCTTGAAGCTATCACTACAGCTTCAATCGTACTCAATTGCACCTGCACACTCAAGAAACAAGTTAGAACTACTAAGAGAGATCCTCTCGGATCTAAATACTAGAACTCAACTACACAACAGAGAGCAAGAACAAGAGATCAAAGAAACTTGGCTCAGAACCCGCCGCAACCAACACTGATCTATTCTTCCAGAACTTAGATCCAAGGGAGCACCAATGGATTGGATAGAGTTAACCCTCAGACCACCAATACCTCCACTGTGAAAGCCCCTCACACCAGATCAAGTTCCACCGAACAAATCTCCACACACACTCTTCGGGTTCTCACAAAACCCTAGTTCCACTCCAGTAACAAGCAATCGAAGAGATTGCCTCACACTAGCACTCACAAGAGATCAACCACTCAAAGAACCATGGGAGATCACCAAGAGATGGCCGGAAGTCCACCGGAGAAGAGAAGAGAGAAGAGAGAGACACTCTGATTCACAAGGAAGAGAGAGAGAGAGATATTGTGAGTAATGAAACGGCTCAACCAAGCCAACACTCACATAAAACACTCAACCCTACATCCAACGGTCAGAAGACAGCATCTGAGAGAGAGGGACACGTGGCAACATCTGGAGTGAGGAGGTAAGTAATTGGGCTCAGCCCAATTAATAACACCCGGGCTTAACAAATAATCACAGCCCAATAAGAGTCCATCCAAAATCCAACAGTCGTTTTTTGTGTCACGTATTTTTTTTTGAATCGAAAATATTATTTTGATCTTTTAGGACAGAATTAGTACCTTGCTTTTTCTCAAGAAAAACTATTATTTGTAGAGTTACGATGGAACCCATGTGCCACCATATATTATACGTGATCAAGTGGTATAATATCTAATTTTGACAGATAGTTTCCATATGGAACTGTTTAGTACTACAATTTTTTTTATTTGGCTGGCATATATGAACAACATTCTATAGGGACGTGATCAGGTTAATAAGTAAAATTCTGTCAAAAATTAAAGCAAATCTTAGTCATTGGATCTTGTAATGTAACCGTTAGATTAATGCCACGTGTCATCTAGTAATGTAGATTATTAGTCAAATAATGTAACTTAGCTAATAATGTAGTACTATTTTAGTACAATAATGTAGCATTTTAGTCTAATAATGTAGCTCGGGTGATAATGTAACATCTTGGCTAATAATGTAGCTTATCACAACCATCCAATCTCAGGATCCAAGGGCTGAGATTTGTTTTGATTTTTAACATAATATCACTTATTGACCATAATACGCCCCACATTCTATATATATATAGAAAATAGTCTGTATAAAAACATATTCTGGTATATATGGTTGGATTCTGTTATGTATTTGGCTTGGGCCGTGGTGATGTCGGTGAACTCGGGCCCTGTCAGTTGGGGCCCGTATCACCTTATTTGAGTGTGATATAGTAGAATGGCTGATGTCTGATACTATCGACAACCGTGATCGTACTAAACATTGCTGCGTTTAAGGATAGCAACAACCACAATGGTTCTATCATTAGAAGGATTTGTGGAAACTGGTGAAGTATGGAGTTTCTTCTTCAAAAGGTCGAACGTTTCATCAGTGATTTCAGCTCCAAACTCATGTGTGAGCATATTTTGAAGAACTGCCCTAACAAATGCCACGTGCCCATCAACATTGAGCAATGCCCCCGTCTTCAAAATCTCCTTTCGTTCTATGCTGAAATCGTTGCTCTTTTGGAATATGGCCCTCAGCTCTTCTGGAGTGGGAATGTAGTATGGAAAATTGAATGTCTCTGACTTCGCCATGCGCAATTTTCCCTGCAAAAGTCGTCAATTTCATCAAATTAACCAAAACTCTCCCTCGCCATAAGCCCGAAGGAAAGTTCGACCACTCTTATAATTTAAAGTACTATACCCCTCTTGTTAAATAGTGTGGTCAAATTTTGGTCTATCTCCCAACTCATAGACTATGTGACATATCAAAGTTATGATATAATTGGCCAATTTTAAAAATTACGGGATAGACAAGAATTTGACTAAACTTCATGGTTTCTTTTGCCATTTGCCCTAGAAAAAACATGCTATTTCGCCACAGACGGAGATATTAATTGTTAAAATCGATTGTTGTTGTGAATAAAAATAACGATATCTCCCAAATAAAAATTGAAAAACGTAGATTTCACCTTTTTGGCCATGTCGTGGACGGAAGATCTGATAAGCTCGCTCACCGATCCAACGGTGAACTCTTTTTGTGGGTCCCAATAGGCTGGCAAGGCAGGAATTAGAAGAGCCATAATCCCACCTTCCACCATTTCCACAGCCCTACACTTCAAGAATGATTCCAAATCCCTCTCAAGCTGACTCAAATAAGCATCATAAACCTCCTCTCTCTCCTCTCCACCATGCCAAACAAGCCTGAGGCCCTCGGCCAACTTGGGCACCTCTGTCAGCCAGTGGAGCGCCCAACAAGAGTACGCAAAGTGGACAGACGAAGGCGGGAGAAGGCGGCCGTGGAAGTCTCCTGCTATTGCGGCTGCCTTGTAGCTTCTGTCGGGTGGGAGGGAACTGAAGAGAGTGTTGAAATCGTTGGAGACGACGTCGTTGAAGTAAACGTAGAATTCTGGGGGTTTGAGGTTTGAAGATTCGTATTTCCGTTTGATGGCTTCGATGATCATGTGCATGGCCGGAAAAGAGTTGTTTCCGGTTGAGCACCCGAAATCGGCTATGCAGAAGAAACTATTAGTTGGAATCTCTAATTTTGTGGCAATTTCTTCTTTGATGACTGCCTTTGCATCTTCCAATACTCCTCCCTTGAGGCCTTGAGACATGAAAATAAATGTTTTCGCAAACGGTGATTCTTTAGCTAATTTGTGTGACGTAATTGAATTAAATAATTAAGAAGTACTTATAAATCATATCAAAATATTAATTTAAACTTGATAGGATGAGTTTTTGACGTAGCTGTGATCTCCATGGCCACCATTCATGGATATATGTGTGCTAACTTTGGAATCCATGAAGTAAAACTATGGAGAGAGGAGATTTTTATATGTATATACAATTGCTACGGAGTATTACAATTGAATAAAAGTAGAGTGTAAAAATAAAAACAATAAATAATATAGTCAAGAATACAAACTAAGTACTTGTCTTACAAGTATTCATCTATCATCAAGATGAGATATGCCCTATCAATACAAAAAAATTACTCCCTCCGTCCACCAAAAATAGATCACTTTGTGTATGACACGAGTTTTAATGTAGAATTGGTAAAGTAAGAGAGAGAAGGAGAAAAAATAGGTAAAGTAAGAGAGATAGGGAGAAAAAGTGAGTAAAGTACGAGAGATGGAAGAAAAAGTGGAAAAAGTATGAGAGATAAACTTTACATTTTTAGAAAGTGATCTATTTTTTGTGGACGTCCTAAAATGACAAAAGTGATCTCTTTTTTGTGGACGGAGGGAGTATTTTAAATGACTAAATAATCGAGATGCAATTAATTGCATATGAAAATTTTAAAAATAACAATTAAGGAAAAAAAATTTTAATCCCTTTGCTATTTTAGGACGCTTCCTTTTGCGTCCTTTAATTTTAATTGTGACACCAACGGTAAGGACGCTTGTTGAAGCGTTAGTGGTATATTTAGATATACAAATTAGCATATTTAATTACATTTAAGAATATCTTTAATGGTTTTTTTGTTGTAGTGGATTAAAGCTCATGGATTACTGTAACATCTCCAAAGATAAAACGATTATACTCATATTGAGTAGAAGCACCTCAAACTCATAGGCACCGACAAAGACATTGATCCGAAACATTAAGCGAATGGAGGCTACAAAAGGCAGAATGCCAAAGAGCTAGCTAGCTCTATGTGATTTCCCTCCACTACTCACATTAATATCCAATGATCTCTCGCATTGGTTAGAACCCTACCCTAGTATTCAAAATTAAGTAAAACATAAATGAACTAGAAAATACATATCTGTCTTGTAGAAATGGGCTAATTGGACATGACACCAGTGTTAATGCATAATTAGTAAGTAAGAGAAAAATAGTTGAAATAATGTAATGAACGGTGGAATCCATTAATGATAAAGTAAAAAAGAAGGTGAAAAGGTTTATATAAATTGATATGAACTGTTTTTATAGGACGAACAAAAAATGAAATTTAGCCTATTTCTATGGGACCATGGGAGTATAATTATGCTGTGTACTTTGGTACTATTATAATTGTGATTTGTGATGTGCTTTTACAAGAGTAAAACAATCTATGAGGATATATAGGTGTATTACGTTTATAATTATACAAATAGAATAATAGTATCTAGTTAATATATGTACTATTTGAGGCTTTGACCATTATTTTTTTAATGTTTTCATCACGAGTTCCGTAACGATAGTTTATGGAGGGAAATAAAAGATATAGTCAATTAGTCAAATCAAGTCTTAATCAAAACATAAGTCATATTATTACAACACCACAACAGTTTTCTCCATATGCAAAACTAAAATGGCAAAATCCTAGCTTTCTTAGACACCTTCGATTGGTCCCCAGCTAGTTATAGGTAGGATCGAAGTTGGTAACTTAGACACACACACATTAATACTACTAATGCCTAAGCATAGTTAAGTTCATCACTCATCAGCCGACCTATTATTTAATTTTGTATCTCGAGATTTTTTCAATTGTGCATTCGGATTTCAAACGAATGAGGCATTGGTGATCATTGGGCTGCATAGTTGTGCGCACGATATCAATCGTACTCCCTCCGGTCCCCATTACATGTCCCATATTTGATCGGTCCAAGTTTTAAAAAATTGTTTGCCTTTGTGAAGGACACTGATGGAATGCGGACTCCACATTTATAAACTTCTTTCGTCTACCAAAAAAGTCTCATTTAGTCATTTTGGGATGTCAACGAAAAATGTTCTCATTTCAATTTCGTTGTCGAGCACTGGACTTTAAAGTAATTGAGTCGAAAATTGGCAGATGAAACTAGGATTTGCAGGAGTCAAAGATTTGGGTAGGTAAGTTGAGCCGATTGCAATTTGGCCGAAATTTTGACTTAGCTAGCCAAATTTTGTAATTATATACTCTCACTTTCTATGAGATATAGTGTTGTTTTTTCCATTTTGAGTCGTCCACTAGAATTAATCTATATTCTTCTATTTATGGTAAATTTTTCACTTATTGAAGTATTTCTCATTTTCCAGTAACACTAATACCATATTCTTTGTATCTCTCATTTAACCAATTTTGTATTGAAACTCACAACTTCCACTAGCATGTCTCTTTTTATGGATGAATGTAGTAGATGTAGTGTTTATAATTGTCATTTTTCTCTTAACGATTTTGTTAAATTATGTAATTACCTAATCTTTTGTTTAACTATAGCCAGTAAGTAAGCTAGTGGAGTATATTATTACTCCTCAACTTAACTTTAGCCACGTCAGTTTCAATTGCTAACTATTTAACTAACACCTCAACTTAAATTTAGCCACATCAGTTTCAATTTTGGCGATTGTGGGAAGTCGGCAACAACAACAAAGTTCATGATATTTACGACTAAATTTATGTTTGTGGAAAGATCCAGAATAGGTCAAAGTTCGTGATATTGACGGCCAATAATTTTATTCATTTATGTACTATATATTTGTCCATAAAAAAATAGTCCTGGTAGTGGGCGGAATGAGTTAATTAGGAACACATAAGCAACAAACTTTATTTTGTAAGATAAAATTCATATTACATTATGTAGATATACCATATAAATCCCAAAGCCCCAAATTATTTTTATAGTGATACAACAGAATTATTGATGCCTCCGACAACAAAATCGGTGACCAAAGTACTAAACATTGTTCCGCTTGAGGATAGCAACAACCACAAGAGATCTATCATTAGAAGGATCTGCGTAAACTGGCGAAGCTTGGAGTTTCTTCTTGAAAAGGTCGAACGTTTCATTGATGGTTTCAGCTCCAAATTCGTATGTAAGTAAATTTTGATGAACTGCCCTAAAAAATGCCACGTGGCCATCAACATTGAGCAATGTCCCACTCTTCAAACTCTCCATTCTCTCTAATGTGAAACTATTGCTCTTTTGCAATATGGCCCTTACTTCTCCTGGAGTGGGAACGTTATATGGAATGTTGAATGTCTCTGACTTTTCCTTACTCAATTTTCCCTGTGAAAGTCAATATAGTATAGTCAATTTCATTGACTTGGTCAAAGTTTTTAATATCGATTGTTGTTATGAATAAAAATAAGAATATACGCAAAAAATGTAGATTTGACCTTTTTGGCCATGTCGAGGAGGGAAGATCTAAGAAGGTCGGCCAACGACCCAACGGTGTACTCCTTTTGTGGGTCCCAATAAGCAGGAACTGAAGGAATTAAAAGAGCCATAACTCCACCTTCCACCATTTCCACAGCCCTACACTGCAAGAATGATTCCATATCCCTTTCAAACTGCTCCAAATAGGCATCATAAACCTCCTTTCTCTCCTCTCCACCATGCCAAACAGACTTGAGGCCCTCGGCCGCCTTGGGCACCTCCGTCAGCCAGTGGAGCGACCAAGAACAGTACGTGAAGTGGACAGACGATGGCAGGAGAAGGCGGCCGTGAAAGTCTCCGGCTACTGCAGCTGCCTTGTAGCTCCTGCCGGGTGGGAGGGAACTGAAGAGGGTGTTGAAGTCGTTGGAGACTAAATCGCTGAAGCACACGACGAATTCTGGGGTTTTGAGGTCTGAGGATTCGTAATTCTTTCTGACAGCTTCGATGATCGTGTGCATGGCCGGAAAAGAGTTGTTTCCAGTTGAGCACCCGAAATCGGCAATGCAGAAGTTATTAGTTGAAATGTCTAATTTTGTGGCGATTTCTTCTTCGATGATTGCCGTTGCAGCCTCCAATATTCCTCTCTTGAAAACATCAATTTTTAGCAAACGTTAATTCGCAAACATAAATTCATGTAGGGACAATTTTTAATAGTGTCTCTAATTTTAACCTGCATTTAGTGACGCTTTTAAAAGGCGTCCCAAGAAGAGATTTATTCACTAGCGCTTTCTCTTTGCGTCCTTATTCTTATTTGGCACATCAAGAATAAGGATGCTTTTTTGAAACGTCGATGATATATTTGACAATAAAAAAAAACATAACAAAAAAGCGTTCTTAATAAAATAAAAAGCGTTTTATTTGTTATTTTTTATTGCAGTGGACTTACCATAGATCATATCAAAGTATGAGAGTTTAATAATTATGATGGTAAAAGATGTGTAGATTTAAACCTGGTAGGATGAGTTTTTGACATAGCTGTGAGCTCCATCGCCACCATTCATGGATAAATGTCCACTAACTTTGGAAGAACCCATGATGTAAAACTATGTAGAGAGGTGAATCATATGTATGTATATATAGAGGATATGAGAGTGATAACTAAGTTGGAAATGAAAACTATTATCCACTAATTAATCGAAGTGTTACAATTGACAACTCATCCGTACGTACGTGGCTAATTCATGTCCATCAATCTGATTTAGTTAGTAGTTGGATTTCATTCTTAGATTCTTAAAATTATCATTTTTTGTGCATAATAATAATGTTTTATTTGTACATTTAGAGTCAAACAATGATGGTTCACATTTATTCAAATTTATATAGTAGTATATATATACTAGGATTTGTTTATATACGAACTATTTTCTAAATACACAATCATTATCGGGGAGTAAAAAGTCATGGTTCGGACATATTACCATTTGGTGTATTCAATTAATCCACATTGGAGAAAACGAGAAGAAAAGGTGTGAAGGAAATGGTTATATGCAATTATAATTGGTAGGACACACTATAAGACAATTTGTCCGGATCACTGATTGATTTTTGTATAAGTATATCGATACATGCATGCATAAGGGAGTGATCAATTGCTAACTAATTAGCAATTCCAAACTAAAACTAAATCTAAGCCTAATTAGAAGATCATAAATTATATATTTTTAATTAAGAAAATTAATAAAAAAATTAAAGGGTATTAATGTCAATTCCTTCTCATTAAAATCATCTTAAAACTTTAAATTTACGTAACTCTCTCGATTTAAATTATTTTTTCGCAAAAAAATATATCAAATTAAAGATAATTTTATAAGAATTCCAACGAGATCTCAATTGCATATGTTCCGACGACGTTCGGATGATGAAATTTGATATTTTTTATTTTAGTTTTCGTAAATGTTGATAACCAGATTTTTATCAACAAATACATCAAAAAATCTCAATAAAACCATGTAAAAATCTCAATAAATATGTGTTGATATTTTCTTGCACTAGTGTTGATATTCTCACGTCATATTGTTGATATTTGTAATACACTATGTTGATATAAAAAAGCATTCACGAAAATTATCATATGATAACATAATGACGAGATTAAATCTTACGAATCTCAATAAATAGTAGACAAAATATCGACAAAAGAGTAATATCGTCATTATGTTATCATATGATAATTTTCGTCAATATTTTTTATATCAACATAATGTATTACAAATATCAACATTATGACATAAGAATATCAACACATATTTATTGAGATTTTTACATAGTTTTATTGAGATTTTTTTATGTATTTGTTGATAAAAATCTGGTTATCAACATTTACGAAATCTAAAATAAAAAATATCAAATTTCATCATCCGAACGTCGTCGGAACATATGCAATTGAGATCTCATTTGAATCCTTATAAAATTATCTTTAATTTGATATATTTTTTGCGAAAAAATAATTTAAATCGAGAGAATCACGTAAATAAAAATTTTAAGATGATTTAAATGAGAAGGAATTGACACTAATACCCTCTAATTTTATTTATTAATTTTTTAATTAAAAATATAATACATGTGACATTATTTCAACCACTAGATCTTCTAATCTAATGACTAAGATTTAGTCTTAGTTTGGGATCGTTAATTAGTTAGCAATTGATCACTCCCATATATATATATATATATATAGGTGTATATATATAGGTATATATATATATATATATAGGTATATATATAGGTATATATATATAGGGGAGCACTAGGGTGCCTCCTTATTTAGAGTCACAACGTACATCTAATCTGGTGCTGCCATGTGACACAAAACATGCAATATTTTAAACACAAAAATGCAATCTAGTTGTACATGCATTTTCGCAGATTGCATTTTTGTTGTATGTAAATTGCATTTTATAGTGTTGAGTTTTGCATTTTCACATAAATTGCATTTTTTATTGTTAAGTTTTGCATTTTCACATATAAAAATGCAATCCGGCTATATATAAAATGCAATTTAAACAGTCAATATCTAAAATGCAAAACTTAACAATAAAAAATGCAATCTGCATATAACAAAAATGCAATCCGCCAAAATTCATTTATAACTTCTACAAATGCGTATTGCATTTTTCTGTATACAATATTGCATTTTTCGTGCCATGTGGCAGCACGTGGTTGGATCGTGCTGCCACATGGCACGAAAAATGCAATATTGTATACAGAAAAATGCAATACGCATTTGTAGAAGTTATAAATGAATTTTGGCGGATTGCATTTTTGTTATATGCAGATTGCATTTTTTATTGTTAAGTTTTGCATTTTAGATATTGACTGTTTAAATTGCATTTTATATATAGACGGATTGCATTTTTATATGTGAAAATGCAAAACTTAACAATAAAAAATGCAATTTATGTGAAAATGCAAAACTCAATACTATAAAATGCAATTTACATACAACAAAAATGCAATCTGCGAAAATGCATATACAACTAGATTGCATTTTTGTGTATAAAATATTGCATGTTTTGTGCCACATGGCAGCACCAGATTGGATGTACGTTGTGACTCTAAATAAGGGGGCACCCTAGTGCTCCCCTATATATATATATATATATATATATATATATCAAAAGGTTAAAAGTAAAAATATATTTTCTTCCTGCATATAACTAATAGTCTTGTTTTTATATGTCGGATCATAACAAAAAGTAGTTAATCATCTTAAGTGTCTCTCTTTAATGAAATAAGTTCCACTAACAATATTTGTTTGTTTTTTACTATAACTGTCTTACTTACTTATTTTATTCATAATATGTGTTATTCATAACTAAAATTATACTATACAAAGAGAATATGCGTCATTTACAATACCCAATCTACCAATATATAATTCACAAAATATTTCACATTTTTTTTTAATTACCAAGGGTATCCACCGGCGGACCCAGTGACTATTCCCCGCGCTGATTTGTAAACACCTCAATGGGTGGGACAGCTGGCCCAATGATTTAAAGCTGCTCCACACCCAAAGACATGGATCGATCCCCTGACCATTTAGTTAAGGATGGACGAGTCCCATGCCCCTCGACCACACCCCTTGGGTTAAATATTTACGTTTTTATGTCAAGGAAATAAAACGAAAAAATGCATTACACGTTTTATGAGGGCGTGAATCGATCCGTTAAGTTCACAATATCCAATCAAGTTATCAACCAATATATTTTCCACAAAATATTGCACGTTTAATTTTCAAAGAAATAAAAAGAAAAGTATTGCACGTTTCTTTGTCAATGAAATAAAATGAAAAGTATTGCACTTCATTAATATGCAGAACAACGTCGTACAATACACCAAGACATAACATTAATAATATGGCCCCATCACTTTTGTCAATAAGAGCACATGCAAAAGAATTTGTGGACAGCTTTAGGTATTTTATCTTGCTACGCAACTTTAAATTTTGAGCCAAACACAATCTACACATGATTAATAATGACTATTGAAGGTATCTACAGAACTCACGAGGTGCCCGAAGCACGCATTTGCGTGCGCAATGCCTAAGCACAGTGGTTCCATTGTCCCAGTGATGGGATCAAAAAGTTAAATAAGGCGATGCTGAAATTTAAAAACATAATACTATTAAAATATTTAATTTTACATATAATGTCAATACAAATTTAATGAGACGTTAAATGTTAGATAATATTCGTTGCTACATTAATAAATATATTGACTACTATTTGCATAAGAAACATAATTTTATAGTATGCCACAAGTTGCTAGTAATAGTATGCTATAGGTTGCTAATTTCTATGTAACTCGACTAGATGTCTGTTACGTACTCCCTCCGTCCCACATAATTTGGGACATTTTGACCCGGCATGAGTTTTAAGAAATCTAATAGAAAGTGAGTTGAAAAAGTTGATGGGATGTGAGTCCTACTGTTAAAGTATTAGTTTTATAATAAAATGTGAGTAGGAATGAATTAGTGAAATATGGGCCCACTACCAAAAATGGTAAATGTGAAATTAGACAAATTATGTGGTACGACCAAAAATGGAATATTGAGTCAAATTATGTGGGACGGAGGGAGTAATTTTTATCTACAATTTTAATGTGTTTTTAAAGTTACAAATTTTTCGGAAACTTGGAAAATATGAATTGGATATTTGGGCTTCATTGGACTCATGGACTTCGTTATACGTATAACCAAAAATCATAATAGCACAAGCAAGCCAACAATACGAATATTAATGGCCCAAAACTAATAAGTTCAATGGTCTTCTTCGCACTTTCGGTTTGCATAGGGATCGGGCCATTCGGGGTGGAGGGCGGCCATGGCGAGGGGATTCTGATTCCGGCACTGGCGAAGCTCTTACTGAAGCGGTGGCTTGGCCTTAGATGGCCCATGCATGCAAAGATGCAAAGCACACATTTGAAATAGATGGTCCATGTAGGCTGTAGCTACTGAAAATCAAAGATGAAAAGACTTTCCTCCTATCGAATAGAAACACATCATATTCATAAGCATCAAGGAACTTTATATTTTGTTGAGAACCGAACAATAAAATGCTCTAAAATACAACATAAAATATTGAGAT
Source organism: Salvia hispanica (assembly GCF_029641045.1). Lineage (NCBI taxonomy): Eukaryota > Viridiplantae > Streptophyta > Magnoliopsida > Lamiales > Lamiaceae > Salvia > Salvia hispanica. Next base: position 41,860,329 of record NC_142694.1, read on the forward strand.
CTAGAGATGGGGAATAAAAAATACTTTGTGATATATTAGAATTATTGATGCAACAATAACGTTGACAAAGTACCAAACATTGCTGTGCTTGAGGATAGCAACAACCACAATAGATTTATCATTACTAGGAATGGCGAAAACAAGAAAAGTCTGGAGTTTCTTCTTCAAAAGATCGAAAGTTTCATTGACAGTTTCAGCTTCAAACTTATGTGAAAACATGTTTTTCATGAGCGGCCCCGAAACATGCCACGTAGCCATCAGTACTGAGCAATGCCCCACTCTTCAAAATCTCCATTCTTTCTATGCACATTTACTTGTCAATGCCCCACTCTTCAAAATCTCCATTCTTTCTATGCACATTTACTTGTCAACAAAATAAAAAGAAAAGTATTGCACGTTTCTTTGTCAATGAAATAAAATGAAAAGTATTGCACTTCATTAATATGCAGAACAACGTCGTACAATACACCCAGACATAAAATTAATAATATGGCCCCATCACTTTTTGTCATAACGTAAGAGCACATGCAAAAGAATTTGTGGACAGCTTTAGGTATTTTATCATGCTACGCAACTTTAAATTTTGAGCCAAAAACAATCTACACATGATTAATAATTCCTACTGAAGGTATCTACAGTGATCACGAGGTGCCCGAAGCACGCATTTGCATGCGCAACGCCTAAACACAGTGGTGCCATTGTCCCAGTGACGGAATCGAAAAGTTAAATAAGGCGATGCTGAAATTTAAAAACATAGGGGAGTGTTATATTGCTAACTCATAACTTAATTGTTGACTATAACTAAATAATAACCATTAGATATTCAAATTAAGGGCTTAGATCATTAATCCATAAATGTCAATAAGGTCATATGATTAATTCTAAAAAATATCAATAAGGGTATTAATGTCAATTAACTACATGTTTAGTTATAACTAACTTTTAAAAGAAATCCCAAAACTTGAAATTCATATAACATATATCAAATTAAAGATAATTTCATAAGGATTCCAACGATATCATACATGCATATGTTCCGACGTCAAAATTTGAAAAAATTTTGAAAATTTTTAATTTTTTCGTACAAGCAGAAATGTCAACATACCATATAAAATATGTCAATATAATACATGTAGAATGTCAATATAAGCAATGAGTTAACATTCTTAAAGCATTGTGTTGACATTCTCGAAGCATTATGTTGATATTTTCGGAACAACATATTGACATTTTCATCCAAAACCCTAATTTGGAGTTTTTTTTTTTATCTTTTTCGATTTAATTAATAAAAATGAAAATTACACGTGGCAAATTGTAGACCACACGTTTTCTAAAATTCTATGGCCTTAAATTAGTTGTAGTTAGCAATTAAATGATGAGTTAGCAATTGATCACTCCCCTAATAACATAATAGTATTAAAATATTCAGTTTTACATATAATGTCAATACAAATTTAATGAGACGTTAAATGTTAGATAATATTCGTTCCTATATTAGGAGTAATAAATTTATTGACTACTATTTGCGTAAGAAACATAATTTTATAGTATGCCACAAGTTGCTAGTATGCTATAGGTTGCTAATTTCTATATATATAACTCGATCGACTAGATGCCTGCATGTTACGTAATTTTAATCTACAATTGTAATGTGTTTTTAAAGTTACAAATTTTTCTGAAACTTTGGAGAATATGAATTGGGCATTTGGGCTTCATTGGACTCAAGGACTTCATTATACATATAACCAAAAATCATAATAGTAATGGCCCAAAACTAATAAATTCAATGGTCTTCTTCGCACTTTCGGTTTGCATAGGGATCAGGCCATTCGGGGTGGAGGGCGGCCATGACGAGGGGATTTTGATTCTGGCACCGGCCAAGCTCAAGCTGAAGCACACATTGAGTAGATGGTCCATCTAGCCACTGAAAATCAAAGAAGAAAAGACTTTCCTCCTATCGAGTAGAAACACATCATATTCATAGGCATCAACGAACTTTATATTTTGTCGAGAACCGAACAATAAAATGCTCCTAAAATACAACATAAAAAATTGAGATCTAGAGATGGGGAATAAAGAATGCTTTGTGATACAGTTATTGATGCAACAATAACGTTGACCAAGTACTAAACATTGTTGTGCTTGAGGATGGCAACAATCACATTTGACCTATCATTATAAGGATTTGCGAAAACAGGAAAAGTTTGGAGTTTCTTCTTCAAAAGATCGAAAGTTTCATCGATGGTTTCAGCTCTAAACTTATGCGTAAACATGTTTTGATGAGCGGCCCTAAAACATGCCACGTAGCCACCAATATCGAGCAATGTCCTGCCCTTCAAAATCTCCATTCTTTCTATGCTAAAACTCTTGCTCTTATCCAACACAACCCTCACCTCCTCTGGCGTGGGAAAGAAGTGTGGAAGGTTGAATTTCTCTAACTTTGTCTCACTCAGTCTTCCCTGCAAAAGTTAATTTAATCGTAATTAATTAAAAATAATACTCCCTCCGTTCCAACTTAATTATCACTCTTGGAGTGGGCACGGATTTTAAGAAAATGTAAAGAAAAGTGGGTTGGAAAAGTTAGTGGAATGTGAGACCCATTTTTTTATATTGGTTTTATAATAAAATGTGAGTAAAGTGAGTTACTGGAATGTGGGACCTACGAAGTGTGAAAATTAAGTTGGTACGGAGGGAGTAGTTGTTATGAACAAAAGTAACAATGTGTTCCAAATAAAAATCGAAATATGTAGATTTGACCTTTTTGGCTAGTTCGAGGAGGGAAGCTCTGAGAAGTTCGGCCACAGACGCACCGGTAAACTCTCTTTGTGGGTCCCACGAGTCCGGCACTCCGGCAATAAGAAGTGCCATAATCCCACCTTCCACCATTTCCACAGCCCTACATTTCAAGAATGATTCCAAATCCCTCTCAAATTGCCCCAAATAAGATTCATAAACCTCCTCTTTCTCTCCTCCGCTCCAAAACAAAGACTTGAGGCCCTCCGTTGCCTTAGGCGCCTCCGTCAGCCAGTGGAGCGAGCAAGAAGAGTACGCGAAGTGGATGGACGATGGCGGGAGAAGACGGCGGTGGAAGTCTCCGGGCACTGCGGCAACCTCATAGCCCCTGTTGGGTGGGAAGGAGCTGAAGAGGGTGTTGAAATCGTTGGAGACGACGTCGTTGAAGCAGACGTAGAATTCTGGGGTTTTGTGGTTGGTGGATTCGTATTTGCGTTTTACAGCTTCGATGATCGTGTGCATGGCCGGAAAAGAGTTGCCGCCGGTTGAGCACCCGAAATCGGCAATGCAGAAGTGCTTGCTTGAAGTTGGAATCTCTAATTTTGTGGCGATTTCTTCTTCGATGATTTCCGTTGCAGCGTCCAATATTCCTCTCTTAGAGACAAAACATTATAAGAACTCATTTAAGCGCATGTTTGGTAGTGCTATAACTCATCCAGGAATGAAATTCTATAAATAAAAATGTCATATTACTCGATGATAGATGAGTTATCTGTTTTTTCAAACTGTACTAAAGTATTCCCAAAATGTTTATTCCTATGTTAATTTGTGAATGGATTATTATAGATCATATCAAAATATGATGCATGCAGTAGTTAAATGATGATAGCAATAGATGAGTCATGTGTACCTGGTAAGTTGAGTTTTTGGCATAGCTGTGATTTCCATCGCCACCATACATGGAAAAATATGCATCATCTTTGGAATCCATCACCAAACTATATGTGTAGAGAGATGAGTGAATCATATATGTATTTATATAGACCATATGAAAAAGAGTTGTAATCAAATAAAGAGGTTTTTATTAAAAATGAGAACTAGGAACTATTCTCATCCATTGGATATCGAATCTAACGGATTATACACATGTCACGTGACTTTTAATTATTTATGATCTCTAACTAATGATTCTTCTAAATATCAATCTATACAAGATTATCAGTTCAGGATTAAATGGTAAAATGCAATTAATAATTAGTAACCACTTTCTTTGTACTTAAACAATATTTTACTACTTTGTACTCCCTCCGTCCATGAAAATTCGTCCCGGTTTGACCGGGCACGGGTTTTAAGAAATATAATGGAAAGTGAATTGAAAAAGTTAGTGGATTGTGGGTCCTACTTTTATATATTAGTTTTATAATAAAATATGAGTAGGAATGAGTTAGTGGAATATGGGGTCCACTACCAAAAATGGTAAAAGTGAAATGAGACAAATTTTGGGGGACGGACGGAAATGGAAAACTGGGACAAATTTTCGTGGACGGAGGGAGTATATACTTTCACAAAAAATATATCAAATTAATCGTATAATTAGAGCTGTTAGGTCTCGGTGGCGCACACCCGAACTCCATATTAGTATGATATTGTCTGCTTTGGGCAAAGCCCTCACGGTTTTGCTTTTGGGGTACTCCCCAAAAGGCCTCATACTAATGGAGTAGGGGTAGCCCATTTATACACTTGCAAGTCTTGTTCATTCTCCGATGTGGGATATGGTTTGCTCCCTTTCAATCCTCCCCTCAAACCAAAACCACCAGACCACAGACCACATGTCTACCCCATGTTACAGGTTACCAGGTCACCATAGGTCTTGGTCGAGCTCGTCACATCGGAGAACTTGCAAGCGCAACCACCGAACCCCGAGCCACACAGGCCCAGCCCTGAACCAGGGCTCTGATACCACTGTTAGGTCTCGGTGGCGCACACCCCGAACTCCACATTAGTATGATATTGTCCGCTTTGGGCAAAGCCCTCACGGTTTTGCTCTTGGGGTACTCCCCAAAAGGCCTCATACTAATAGAGTAGGGGTAGCCCATTTATACACTTGCAAGTCTTGTTCATTCTCCGATGTGGGATATGGTTTGCTCCCTTTCAAAGAGCCTATCGGTTTACAATGCAAAATATATCGAGTTTCAACGCAAAACGTATCGACTATATGTAGCATCAAATATCAATTCATATGCATTTGACTATTTTAGAAAATATATGAACATGATACAAAATATTATTACTAGAATTTATTGATTCGAAAATATGAAATTAGGATATTGTTAGATTCCTTGTAAAATTATTTTTAATTTGTTAAATTTTTCATGTTATAAATTGTGTACACTAATGACATAATTGAATATATCAGTTTACAATATAAAATATATCATTTTCCAGCACAGAACATATTTTTGTTTGTTGGTATTATACAATGCTACATGGATCTATCATTCAAAATTAAATACTACTCCTATATCACCATCATTCAAAATAAAATACTATATCCCTTCTGATCTCGTATACCGTGGCACATGGAAATCATCAGTATAATAATACAAATATTATACATGGAGTATATGCTTTTTTCGGAAAAAAGACATCCGGATAAATTTTTTTAGATATATATAGATACGATATCTTACAGAAAACACGATGAAGAATCAATGTGAAATAATTGGACATTTTTGTTATGAGAAATAATTTTGAGTCATAATGTACAGCCTGCCCTCCAAAAGTACAATAAATGCGGCGGCTGCTACCCAAAATCGACTCAAAAGAAGTAAACATAGGCTAGGGTTTCATTTAAAGAGTACTGACCAAAAGAATTAGAAGGAATATCAGAGTATTTAATGCAACAACTTAAGCTAGTAGTTTAAAGGAAAGAATATATCATAAATGACGATCAAAATATCTTAAGAGTACGACATAATATCCAAGACAAAGTCACAAGAAAAAGGCTAAGGCCTCAAACCGAAGGCAAGATGCAAATATTCCAAAAGAAATTCTAAAGTGTATCAAAATTTAGCGGAAAGCGACCAAGAGAAAGTATAGCTATGTATGAAACACAACTACGCTTGAAGTTCAACATATCCATATTAATTAATTAATCTGCTCAACACCCGCCATCGCTCGTCATCATTCAACCTGCACATAAGGAAAACACATGCAAGGCTGAGTATTTTGAAATACTCAGTGAGCTCGTTGCCAAAACATTTTATAAGTTATGCCATCCTTACCAAGTGAACTCGAGTTTTAAGCAGTTATAAAAGATATATCACGAGTATCACAAAATATATTTTCTATAGACTGGCCAGTCAAAATAACTCCTCATTTTCCTCATCAAAATAACAATCACAATCATTCCATGGTGCGACGAAAGTGTGGCCACACTTTTCGCCCACGAGACCGGCCGACTAGCAAGGACGGCTCTCGATCCCATCGTGTACACAGCCTGGTAGGGCTTGCGGCCCATACTCAGACCCGAATTCGTATTAACATATCCATAGCCCTAGCCCAATGGAGCGAACTCACAAACTAGGCATCAGACGCACAATATCACAATAAAACAGACATAGGCATGACATAACAGTTAAACCACCCTTATAACACCAATCAATATTTTTGACAAAATAAAAGAGAGTAGTAAGAGTAAAGCCCACCTCGACTGCTTAGTTTTCAAGTAGTTTCGCTTTTTCGTTATCCGGCTTCGCAACCAAAGTTTCACCTTTTTAATCACATAGGCACATATCACAAATTTGGTTCAATACTACTCTTACTCATGCATGTCTCATTACTTTTCCCTCTTCCCAACGATTTATCTTATCATTACTAATTAATCAAGATCATGTTTATCACACAAGATTATTTAACCATCAAACACACACCATACAAACACTACACACACACACGTCGCATACACACACACACATACATGTTCCCACATCCCTTTTTATCCCTCTTTCACTCAACCAAGATGCATGAGGGTTCAAGAAGACCGATTAATCGGTTAGAAGAAGAGAAAGAAGAAGTAGAAGAAGAAAAAGCATAACTCTTAAACAAAAATACCTTTTTGAGAAAAACGATCGGTAGAAAACAAGTATTAGCCTTGATTCTTCAAAGTTCTTGGACTAAACTTCAAATTCTTCTCCAAAAGATAGCAAAATATTGGAGAGTAGAAGAAGAAAATTTGAGAGAGAGAGGAAAGGTGGGGGCCGAAAATTTGGGGTCTAGGGTTGGGGTTTTGGTTCTTATTTATAGAGTCCAACAAGATCTTTAGGTAATTAGAATAGAATATTTAGTAAGATCTCATTCTCCCCAATTAAATAAAATAATATTGTGAAGTAGGGAAGAAGAATTAACAAAAATAGATCCTAGGGCAAATCTCATAGGTTTCGAAAATTAGGCTATTTATTTAGCCAAGATTTTGTCTTGAATATATTTTACGGAGTAGAATAAAATATCACGGAGCAAAATAAAATAAGGATTCTCCCAACTCGGGATGGTAATAGGCGTCCCTATGCCTATTTAAATAAGGCATGGTTTTCTTTAAATATTGCCTAGAATAAAGTAAGGCAAAATCTCTTGAAGTATGGAAAGATTTGGTAGAATATTTAAATTCTAGGTATGGAAGGAAATCAAATAAGGGATCAATTAAATAAGCAAAATAATATTTCCTTCCCTACATGGGTGATTTTCGAAAATCACCTAGGAAAAATAAGGGCTCGATTTTCCTCTTTTAAAATAAGGAAATAATTGGCTCTTGGATTTTAATTTGGATAAATATCCCAAGGATTAAATCAATTCCGGAAGAAATAGAATTTCTCTTCAAAGGGGGTCTAGGGTTCGAAAATTACAAGAATTAGGGTGACAAGTATTTATGGAAATTTTCTCTAATATTCTCACTCACCCTTAAACAAATAATTTGCCACATAATCTCATAACTTAATATATCACATGTCACATCATTAAATCAAATAGTTTGACTTTTCAAACTTTCAACACAAACCCTAAACTCAATTCGACCATATCATCTCATGAAATAAATGCATTCTCGATTCCACGTCATCAACAATAAATTCTAGGGCTCTAAAATTAGGGTTCTAAATTCCGAGATGTTACACATAACGTCTCTATGTTAGTAATATTTTTATAATTATAATTTATACTTTAAATAAATATATTCATTAGGAAAGTTAAATCAAACTAAATATTCGTATCTAATTACATACTCCATATTTATCCAAGATTAAGTTATACAGCATTTTGAAGAAAAAACTAGCTCTGAGAGAAAGCACTTGTATAATTCGCTGTTTCTTGGAATTAATTAAGTTGGTATATTTTTATTTATGATTAGTTCAATATTTGATTTCTCCATTCTATTTTCATTCCTATATCCGTATCGTGTTAATATAATTATTCGACTTGGTAATTGACAATAGTTTATCTACCAAATCTCTTGAAGATTGAAGTAAGGTTTCAGCTCAAATAACTTTATAATATCTCTTATATGTGTTGCTTTCTAACTAAGACTTAGACCTAAAATTGACTAAGAAAAAAAAAAAAAAAAAATTGACTAAGAAATCTAAAGAGATGTATAGACCAAGCTTAATCAAAATGTAAATTTAATTCTACTCCCTCCATGATTAAATGACTCATATCTGACTAGTGCAGATTTTAATTGTCTTGTTTGCTTTATAAAAAAAAGTGAGTAGAAAAAATTAGTAAAACGTGAGTTGTACTTTTATACATTCATTTTATAATGAAATGCAAGTGAAATGAGTTGATGGAATATAGGGAACACTTATCAAATATAATAAAAGTGAAATGAAACATTTAATTGCGGAGGAAAAAAAAAACTATGAGATATTCCCTCCGGTCCCAATTAAATGACTCATATTCCCTTATTTTGATGGTCCCAATTAAAGTCATATTTCACTTTTTTTTTCATTTTTAGTAGTAGACCCTACATTCTACTAATGCATTTTCACTCACATTTTATTATAAAACTAATACTCCCTCTGTCCCATTAAATATGAAACATTTGCTTTTCGGCACGAAATTTTATGTAGTCTTGTTTTGTGAGTGAATGAAGAGAGAGTAAAGTAAGAGAGAATAAAAAGTAGAGAGAATATTATTTCCATTTTTAGAAACGTTTCATTTTCAATGGGATAGACTAAAAAGGAAAACATTTCATTTATAATGGGACAGAGGGAGTATATAAAAGTAGGATCCATATTTTATTATTATTTTTTGTTCAATTTACTAACAAAGTCAAATAATTTGTTAAACCGGGCACTGGTCAAATATGACACATCTAATAGGACCGCAGTGAGTACTTAATGATGGACAGCGAATGTGGAAAAAGAAAACTAAAGTAAATAGTGAAAATACAGCTAACTAGTGGAATTTTGACGAATCACCATAATCTTTTGAAGAAGAACAATCTCATTTTCATTTTTTCAAAGAAATTTCATCTAACATACAAATCACACGCTCTATCATTTATATAATCTTCTCCCGTTCTACTTCTTAAATTTGTCTTGTAAATTTCATTGAAGAAAATACTCTCACAAATCTTCAATATTGGATAACTCGACTGTATAGCTATATCACTAATCGGACTCAGAACACTTGAACTTGAATCATTCCTTAATTTTTAAAAATTTTATCTGCATAACTATAATCATAACAACAAGAATTTTTAGATAATTTTGTTCCTGTATCAATAAATTTATTAACTACAAGTTGCTAGTATGCTAAGGTGGGACAAAGAGAGTATTTGCATAAGAAACATAATTTTATAGTATGCCACAAGTTGCTAGTATGCTAGATTGCTAATTTCTACTCCCTCCCTTCGTCATTAGGTGTATCATTTCTTTCCAGCGCGGATTTTAAGAAATGTTAAGAAAAAGTGGGTAGAAAAAATTAGTGGACGTAAAAACTATTATTATTTATAGTAAATTTGAATCAGAACTCCTATTTGCGGACGGAATAAAATGGAAATGAGACTCTAATCGTGGACGTTTTGATCTAAAATTGTAATGTAATGTGTTTTTAAAGTCACAATTTTTTTCTGAAACTTAGAAAATCTGGATTGGATATTTGGGCTTTATCAGATGCAAGCACTTCATTATAGAACAAGTAAGCCCAACAATAGGAATATTAATGGCCCAAAACTAATAAGTTCAATGGTCTAATAGATTCGCACTATCGGTTTGCGACTCGGCAGAGGGCAGCCATGGCGAGGGGATTCTGGTTCTCGCACCGGCCAAGCCCCCTTTGGAACGGTGGTTCCATCACTGGGTTGTCTCGAACACGTGTGCTTCTACATCCATCCATGCAAAACACACATTTGAGGCAGCCGATGGCTACATGCCATGTGGCCACTGACAATCAAATATGAAAAGACTTTCCTCAAATATGAAAAGACTTTCCTCCTGAGTAGAAGCACCTCATATTCATAGGTACCGTGGACTTTATATCGAGTTGAGAACCTAGCTATAAAGTATTCCTAAAATGCAAACTTAAGATGCTGAGATCAAGAGATAGCTAATGGTTTGTGATACAGTAGAATTAATGATGTAATAACAATAAATTTAACAAAGTACTAAACATTGTTGTGCTTGAGGATAGCAACAACCACAATAGATTTATCATTAGAAGGATTTGCGTAAACAGGAAAAGTTTGGAGTTTCTTCTTTAACATTAGAAAATTTTATCGACATTTTCAGCTCCAAACTTATGTGAAAACATGTTTTCATGAGCGGCCCTGAAACATGCCACGTAGCCATCAATACTGAGCAGTGCCCCACTCTTCAAAATTTCCATTCTTTCTATGCTAAAACTCTTGCTCCTTTCCAAGACAGCCCTCACCTCTTTTGGGTAGGAAAGAAGTACGGAAGGTTGAATTTCACTAATTTTGTCTCACTCAGTCTTTCCTGCAAAAGTTATAGTCATTAATTTCACCAAATTAATTAAAAATAATTGTTGTTATAAATAAAAGTAAATGTATGTTCTAAATAAAAATCGAAATACGTAAATTTGACCTTTTTGGTCAGATCGAGGAGGGAAGATCTGAGAAGTTCGGCCAAAGACACATTGGTAAACTCTTTTTGTGGGTCCCAATAAGTAGGCACTCCGGAATAAGAAGAGACATAATCCCACCTTCCACCATTTCCAAAGCCCTACATTTCAAGAATGATTTCAAATCCCTCTCAAATTGCCCCAAATAAGCTTCATAAACCTCCTCCCTCTCTCCTCCGCTCCGAGGCGGAGACTTGAGGCCCTCGACCACCTTGGGTACCTCCGTCAGCCAGTGGAGCGAGCAAGCAGAGTACGCGAAATGGATGGACGATGGCGGGAGTAGACGGCGGTGGAAGTCTCCGGGCAAAACGGCAACATCATAGCCCCTGTCGGGTGGGAGTGAGCTGAAGAGGGTGTTGAAATCGTTGGAGAAGACGTCGTTGAAGCAAACATAGAATTCTGGGGTTTTGAGGTATGAGGATTTGTATTTTTGTTTGATGGCTTCGATGATCGTGTGCATGGCCGGAAAAGAGTTGCTGCCGGTTGAGCACCCGAAATCGGCAATTCATAAGTGCTTGCTTGAAGTTGGAATCTCTAACTTTGTGGCGATTTCTTCTTCGATGATTTCCGTTGCAGCGTCGAATAGTCCTCTCTTTGAAACAAAACATGATAAGAACACTATGATAGGTGAGTTATCTATTCTACCAAACTGTCCTAAAATATTCTGTAATTAATCTTGATTCCTATGTTAATTTATGAATGGATGATTATAGATCAAATCAGAATATGATGCAATTGTTAAATTATGAGAGTCATAGATGTGTACCTGGTAGGTTGAGTTTTTGGCATAGCTGTGATTTCCATCGCCACCATTCATGGAAAAATACGCATCATCTTTGGAATCCATCAAGAAACTACATATGTTGATAGGTGTGAATCTTATGTCTATCTATATATAGACAATATGAGAATGGTGTTCACATAGCGTATCATTTACATGTATTATACATATGAATGTCTATAGAGAGTTGTAATCAAATAAGAGCCTTTCTTTTAAATGAGAATTAGGAACTATTCTAATCCATTGCATATCACATAATTTTCTCGATTGAAACTATTTTTTTCACATAAAATATGTCGAATTAAATTTAATTTTATGGGGAGTTTAAAAAAAATCCTTATTGCATCTGTTTAAATAAAAAATTTGAATATATATTTTTCTTTTAAAGGACTTAACTAGAGACCAAATCTCAGTCATCCATTTTTCTGATCTAGTGGATAAAATAAATCAAGCAAAATGATATATTTCATTTTTAGATCGTTTTACTTCATTTTATACAAACTTTATTATTTGATTGTTTTACTTCATTTCATTACAGAAAGACTGAACTACAACAATTTTAAAATGAACTATGTGTTGTCTAATAATGACCTATATTTAGTTGGACGGGTCGACATTAAGAATTAGTTATGCATCATAAACCATATATATTCTGAGTGAGAATTGAAAACAAATACTCCATCCTTCCATAAAAAATATACAAAGTTGAAAACGGCACGAGTTTTAATGTACCATTGGTTAAGTAAGAGAGATTGAGAGAAAATGTGGTGGAAGTAGTGTTAGTGAATTGTTGGGTGCATATTTAGATGGATGTGTAGGTTTAGCATTGATTTAAAACTTTCCATTTATAGAATTAGTCTAATTTTGATGAACGCTAAATGGTCCAAAATGACAAAACTAGTCTATTTTTTTGGTCGGAGGCGGTATTCATTATAATCCAAGGTTTACAAATACAATGATTACTTAAATCATGATTAGTCATGTCCATCAAATATGATGAATATGTGGTGCTTAGAAGAGTAGTCGTTCCTCTAAGCTAAAGAGTGACCTAATTTACCACCCTTGATAAAGATATCTAACGAATACATTGTGATTGTTCACCTTAGCCTAAGAATGACCTAATTGCCAACCATTGAAAGTGTCATCCATCATTTATAAAATGACAAACTGATGTAATATCATAATGGTCAAATTGTGTTCCGTCTCACAACTTGAGTATATATGTAGAGAGGTGAGTATATATGTAGAGAGGTTGTGTTAGTGTGCTAACTAATTTACAGTAATAACTAATAATTTTCAATATTGTGTATTAAAATTATCAACACAAAGACATAATTATATCAATACAATATGTAAATTTAAAATATCAACACAAAACATAAGTTTATCAGCACAAGAAGATTGATAAATTTATGTCTTTGTGTAGATGTTTTTAACATACAAAATTGATATTAGTTATTAGTTATTACCATAACTTAGTTAGTATTTGATCACACCCCGTGAATCATATATCTATATATAGACCATATGAGATTGGTGTTCAACTAGGAACTATTCTCATCCGTTGGGATATCTAATCCAACGGATTATGCACGTGTCACGTGACATTTAATTAATTATGATTCAAACTAATGATTCTTTTTAAATATCAATCTACTTCAAGGATAATATTGGAGTAAAATGCAACTAACGTTACAAACAGTTCGTAACCACTTTCTCTTTTTAAAAAAAAAAAAAATAATAGCACTATTTTATAGTAAGTACAGTATAGCGTAACTTTCTCAATTTAAACAATTTTTTCACATAAAATATAGTACTACCAAATTAATTGTAACTTTATGAGGAATCTAAAAAAAATTCCAATTGCATATGTTCAGATAAAAAATAAATATATTTTATATCATTGAAATATATTAGTTTTCAACACAAAACATATCAGCTATTTGTAACATCATGTTCAATTCATATGCATTTGACTATTTTCGAAAATATATGAACATATCCGACATATTATCTAGAACTTTTTGGCTTGAAAATATGGAAATAGCGATGTTGTTAAATTTATCATTAAATTATCGAATAAACTTTTATGCTATAAATTGTGTGTGTTACACTAATGACATAATTGATTACATCATTTTACAGTTAAAAAAAATTCTAATATAAATTTCCAGCACAGAACATATATTTGTTTGTTGGTATTATACAATGCTACATGGATCCATTATTCAGAATTAAATACTACTGTCTACTCCTATATCTCCATCATTCAAAATTAAATACTATACCTTCTGATCTCATATACCGGTGGCACATGGAACTCATCAGTATAATTATACAAATAATTATACATGGAGTATATATTTTTTATTTTTTTTGGAAAAATGACATCCGGATAATATTTTGGATATAGAAAAGATATCTTACACAAAACACGATGAAAAATCAATGTGTAATAATTGGACATTTTTGTTATGTGAAATAATTTATAAACATGGACCAAAAGCTATATTAGCTATCTTCCTTCTACCAATTAACTTGCGATCGACAATTGTCAGATTAAACACTCTAACACATTCAATGAACCCATGAACACAAAATACCAAGAGAAATAAATGTTAAGCGTTGAATTTTGTAAGAGACTGATTCTGACTTTGACAAGAAAATGTGTAAACTATGAGAATTTTAGACTATAAGCTTGTAACATCCTGAATCTTTCCTATCTTTTTCTTTCCTATCTTTTTAGTTGATCTTAAAAAGACGTTAAATGAGTATCCGAATTTTTATTTTTTTCTTGTTTAATCTTCAATCCTTTTTCGAAAATTAAAAGAGTATTAGACGTTTACAATCGATCAAAAAATGTCGTAAATCATGCTTAGTACTTAGCATGCCCCTAAAGTACTAACTATAAATTTTATGTAATAAATTTAAATTCAAGAAATAAAATATAATAGAAATAAAAGAATTTATTTCTTGTGGGCATAAAAAAAAGATAATTTCATCATTTTAAGAGTCCACTCTCTAAAATCCAAATCACTAAAATTATTTCTTCTTTGGAGCCCAAAAAGGTCCAACACCAATTTATAAAGATAGATCTCCACCACCTCCTTCATGCTTGATTACTTTCCCCACATCAAGCCACGTACGTAGCTATCCTCCACCTCATGCTTAGATTACAATCACCTCCTGCACACTAAATCAAAAACTTAATCACAAAGAGTCCTAACAATATATGCTTTGTCCACAATTTTCCTTCATCAATTTTGTTTCATCAAATGGCTAGAGATCAAGAATTAGAGATATGAGAGTAAAGAAAGTTCCTTTCTTAAAAGCAAATTCAATTCCAGCTCCTGGTAATCACCAGTCCCACTTCTTTTATTTCAAGCATCATCATCTAATAGACAATTTTAATTTTTAGAAGCAACAATCGCATAAGAAGTTTCCTAACCAGTTTCCTAACCACAAGAGCAACTTCAACTATGAATTTAAAGCTTTCTTCTTGTTAATCAAAATCTAGATAGAAGTTCACTAAAATATAAAGAAAGAACTTAGCTTTTAGATATGGGATGTGGCTGCCCGGCGACGGACCAACAGCACAACAGCTCACCGCGCCGGAGAACCACTGTCCTGTCCACGGTCGAACAACGACGGAGACACAGCAGCAGCGGTGGCTTTGGCCGTCTCAAGTGCCAACGGGAGCGACACAGCGAGCAGCAGGAGAAGTGGCGGACGGCGCTACTGCTGCCCCGCGAGCGCCCGAAGAGGCCCCGCGTCAGCGAGAAGCAGGGACAGCGGCGATGGCCGGGGGATGAGGCAGGACCGACGTGGCGGCGGATGAGAGAGAGAGAGGGGTTGACCGTGTGGTGTTGAGGATGGGAGTATACAATTAAATTTGGGCCTCCTTCCTTGGCTTTGGGTGTTTGGGCTCAATTCTTTTAATTGTGGAGAAATAAGGTGGGCCAAGTAAAATAATTAAGTCTTGGACCTTTAATAATTCTTTGGGCCAATAAATTAATTTAAATCAGGGGGAATTATTAAATTAAGTCCCGGATTAAATTGCGAACTACGAATAATCTTTTTCCAAGTACAAAATAAATATAAATGCGAAGGGAAATAACTGCGATAATTTAACCGTGAGCTTGAATAATTTTGGGGAATTTATTTCGATATTGTGGTGGAAATTATGAGGCGCCAACAGAGAAATATGGGCGTGAACGGCAGACCGGCGTCGCACGCAACGCCTTGGGCGGCCGCCGAATAATCTAAAATATGCGAAAGATGAAAAGCGAGATAAAATGCTTTAATTAGAAGGCATGCATTCATATTAAAGTCTAAGAAATTCTTGAGCCGCCCAATAATCTAAAATATGCGAAAGATGAAAAGCGAGATAAAAGGCTTTAATTAGGAGGCATGCATTCATATTAAAGTCTAAGAAATTCTTGAAGTCTGATTAGTATTTTATGTTTTATTGTTTTTATTTTTGAAAAGGTTATCTCCGCAAGTTAAGGTCGGAACGAGAAAATCAAGTTAAGGAAATTAAACGAACGAGGTGAACTTTTCTATCCTACATACTAATGTGGATGAAAATATAAACTTATGTTTTGTTATTTGTGAAAATGATGTTGTCTTGCCATAAATGATTTGTTTTATGCCTATCTGTTTGGTTGGAACGTAAGAATCGAATTCGGGTTCGAGTGAGGGTGGTGTCCCTACTCGGACTAGTGTACACAGGTGACCGTGGAAGGTGGCCACCTTCCACGGCACAAAGATGATATAGTGGAGGCCGTTGGGAGGTGGCCACCTCCCCGGCTGGAGAAAGATGTAGGTGACCGTGGGAGAGCACCATCTCCACGGCACTTGGTGTTCAGATATGGCGAACAGAAAGAAAGAACTTAGACTGCGTAGTCGAACAAAGATTTTAGTAAGCTCGGGCCTTTTAAGAGAAAACTCTCGAGTGTTACTGTGATGGCATGATAACATTTTCATTTTATGTATGTATATTTCGGCAATGTGTTCACTGAGTATTTTTATACTCAGCCTGCATATATTTCTAAATGTGCAGGTTGAGCACCGACGGTGGGGAATGCTGAGCAGAGTTTATGATTTTCTTTATATTTTAAGTAGAGGCTCTCAGAGGCGCATGTCTCCATACATGTGACCGTGTTCATTCCGCTGCGTATTGTTCTTCTATACCCTGATAATTATTTATTGAAGAGTAAGATTTCCATTCAAGTTCAGGTGATCAAGAGTTAATTTGAAGTTTTTCCCTCTTTATTTCTGAGTGGATATTCAGATATTGTTTACCCCCTTTTCTGTTCAGTGACGGACCCAGGTGGGGTCGGATGGGGTCGGCCGACACCACCGCCGGTCCATGAATACCACCGAGTACCTCCCAAAATTAGCCGTCGACCCAGCTCTGCATCAGCTCTGACCCCAGGCTATGGCTAATTCATCTCCATGGAAGAGAATTAGAAGAAGATAGATTAGGGGAGAAGTGAAATAAAGTTTCATGAGAAAATTGAAAAAGTAGAAAATTTGCAGAAATTTGGAAAATTTGGAAAAGAAGATAACGAAGAAGAAAGCGGCGCAAGGCTAGTTGTAATTTTGTTTTAGTAAACCTAGGGAGTTTTTTTTTAATACGGCATTATTTTGTTTCTTGCATTTAGTTGTAAACTTAAATACTCCATAGTACTATTAACATGTGTGTGTTTGATTTAATTAATGTTGTATTAACAGACCAAGTATCCTTAAAAATGATATAAAATATTATAAATAATTTTCATTTAGTGTGACTCGTATTAATTTGACTTTTATATTTATTTGTAGTTTAATAACAATAATATTTGTAAAATTACAAATAAAATTAAATTATTGTGTGATGTATTTTTTTCATATCTTCAAAAAAATGATATGGCATTAAATAATTACTCTGCTTTGACAAAAATAATGCAATATTAAATTATATTATATATAATAATTATTTAAATATTATACTATATTATATATTATTTGTTATTTTTCGACCCCACGAGTTCGGTTTTCTGGATCCGTCATTGTTTATGTTCCCCTCTTCTTATCTCCCACCCCTAGTTACGGCTTCCCGGCTTTGCTATCCCTAGCAAAGTGCGGTCGTGACAAAGCTAAAGCGATGAACACGTACAAATAACAAGAACTACGATTATACATGAAGAATGGTCGTAAATACTCATCAATCTTTTTTCTCTCTTATTTTGAAACGGTGGTCATGTTCTAAACATTGTTGCGTTGGAGGATAGCGACAACCACAACAGATCTATCATTAGAGGGATTTGCGTAAACTGGTGAGGTTTGGAGTTTCTTCTTCAAAAGGCCAAACGTTTCATCGATGGTTTCAGCTCCAAACTTATGCGTAAACATATTTTGAAAAGCTGCCCTAAAACAAGCCACGTGGCCATCGATATTGAGCAATGTCCCATTCTTCAGAATCTCCATTCTTTCTATTGTAAAATTGTTGCTCTTTTGTAGTATAGCCATCACATCCTCTGTGGTAGGAAAGTGGAATGGAAGGTTGAATGTCTCTAACTTTGCCTTACTCAGTTTTCCCTGCAAAATTCAATATAGTTGTCAATTTTGCTGAACAAACCAAAGCTCACTCTCACCTCGAGCTCAAACAAATAGTCATTGTTGTTATAGTAATTTAAAAAGTGTGTTATTATTGATTATTGGTGCAGGTAGATAATGACTTAACGGATAAGTAATCAAAGAAACCCTGATTTTTTGAAAAAAATGAAAATATTCTAATAATCAAAATATGAGTTCAAAATAAAGACATTTGCTATATATAAGCGGCTAGGAAACCCTAGGTTAAGCTAAATAAAACAAAAACTAGAAAACGAAAATAAGTTAGGAAAATCATTAAATTGTCTTTTTTGTCCTTTAAACGATGTCCGATGCCTAAATTCCAATTTACGGATTTCGCGCCATTCCGAGCTGCATCCACTATCATTACGAATAATAATAGTAGTGTTCCGAATAAAAAGTGAAAGTCATAGATTTGACCTTTTCGGCCAGATCGAGGAGGGAAGATCTGAGAAGCTCGGTTACCGATGCAACAGTGTACTCTTTTCGTGGGTCCCAATAGGTAGGCACCGCAGCAATTAAAAGAGCCATAATCCCACCTTCCACCATTTCCACAGCCCTACACTTCAAGAACGCTTCCAAATCCCTCTCAAATTGATTAACATAAGCTTCATAAGCCTCCTCACTCTCTCCTCCGATCCAAACCGAAGACTTGAGGCCCACGGCCGCCTTGGGCGCCTCCGTCAGCCAGTGGAGCGCGCAAGAAGAGTACGCAAAGTGGACGGACGACGGCGGGAAAAGGCGGCGGCGGAAGTCTCCCGCTATTGCGGCTACCTCGTAGCTCCTGTCGGGTGGGAGGGAACGGAAGAGGGTGTTGAAGTCGTTGGAGACGACGTCGTTGAACCACACGTAGAAGTCTGGGGTTTTGAGGTCTGAGGATTCGTATTTCCATTTGATGGCTTCGATGATCGTGTGCATGGCGGGAAAAGAGTTGTTTCCGGTTGAGCACCCGAAATCGGCAATGCAGAAGAAGCTATTCGTTGAAATGTCTAATTTTGTGGTGATTTCTTCTTCAATGATTGCCTTTGCAGCTTCCAATATTCCTCTCTTGCAAACATTAAAATGTTTCGCAAATGTTATTAATTTTTTCATGGGGACACATGAATAAATGCAATAATTTAATAGATGTGCGGATTTAATTTAAAACCTGGTAGGATGAGTTTTTGACATAGCTGAGAGGTCCATCGCCACCGTTCATGGAGAAATGTCCATTGTCTTTGAAATCCATCACCAAACTATGTAGAGAGGTGAACATATATGTATATATACACACGGGTTGCGTTAGTGTGCTAAATATCTTAATGTGCTACTTGCTAACTAAATCAGTTATATTAAAAATGTCAACACAGAAACATGAGTATGTCAACACAAATTTATCTTGACATTTTGCTTAATGTGCTACCTGTTCATGTCAACACAATTATATTTCTGTTGACATATTCATGTATCTGTGTTGACATTTTTAATATAATGTGTTAATTTAGTTTGCAAATTACTACATATTAAGATGGTTAGTATTTGATCACTTCCCATATACTCTATAGATTTGAGAATCTGAGATCATATGATAATTTGTGCTGTGAGTGAGGATTTAAAACTAATATCCATTAATAATCCAAGTTATAACAATTAATCACTCAATTGTTGCTGGAAATACAAGTAAGACATTTGTTTATTATATCCTCAAACACCAAGGATAAACACACCAATCTCTACAAAATTGGACAAGCACAAAAAATTAAGAAAATATTAGGAGATATTGCGTCAATTTTGTTTAAAACGAAGAGTGATCAGTGAACAACGTGGTAAATAGTGCATGTGTTAGTTTCCTCTTGTTTAGAAACAAAAGTAAGACATTTATTTATTACTATTTTCTCAAAACAAATCTTAGATAGTATCTTCCAATCTTAAAGGGTATGGGACGTACCAAAATTTGAACACACTTCATGATTTTATCCCTTACTAATTTATTTATTTGTTCCAAGATTTTTAATATTTAAGCCTAGAAACTGTCCAATTTCATACTTAGAAGACAACCACATGCATTAAAATCTTATATTGCTTGGAGTGTATCCGTGCTCTACGTCAGACAATATATAACAAATATTTGGAAATCAAAGCCATAAGTTCAAGAATTACAACAAAATAATTGTTTGAAATTTAAATAATGCCAAAAGTTCGGAGTATTACATCCTATCCTCCTCAAAATTAATTTTTTCCCTTGAAAAATAAATGAATTTTTGGTGCTCTTATATTGCCTAGCTAGGGATGTATCGGTGCTAATTAATATTCAATCACCTTTTCTACTCTACTTTATTCTTGAATGTGACAGATGGAGTAATTAATTTCTAATTATTGGTTTGCTAAATCCTTTGTTCTTCAACCTGTGCACCCTTATCTTCAATTCTTTGGTATTTTTTGCAGAGGAACTATTGAACTTTGTTGCAATTTTTTTATCCATGTATATAAAATAAGTCATACTTCCATCGCCTCTTAAAAATAAAAACTTTTGAAATTGTACGGATTTTAATGAAAAATGATAAATAGGAAAAATAGAAAGAAAAATGTGTTAGTGAAAAGAGAAAGAAATTTCCTAAAATAAGAAGTATATATTTTTAGGGGAGCTGTATTGACGCAAATCAACTAATAGAAAAATACACATACATTTCAGTTTACTACCCACTCACACACAAGAATTAAAAAAAAATAAAAGTTGAAAAATGGAAAATGAAAGAGAAAATCCCTCTAGATGAAAACACCTTATTTCATTGTGGTTCTAAACAGTTTTGCGCTTGAGTATAGCAACAACCACAATAGTTCTATCACTAGAAGGATATGCGTAAACTGGTGACGTTTGAAGTTTCTTCTTAAATAAGTCGAACAATTCATTGATAATTTCAGCTCCAAACTCGTGTGTAAGCATATTTTGATGAGCTGCCCTAAAAAATGCCACATGGCCATCAATAGTGAGCAATGTCCCACTCTTCAAAATCTCCATTCTTTCTATGCTGAAGCTATTGCTCTTTTGCAATATTCCCCACACCTGTTCCGGAGTGGGAACGTAGTATGGAAAGTTGAACGCGTCTAACTTTGTCTCACTCAATCTTCCCTGCAAAAGTCAATATAGTCGTCAATTTCCATATTAAAGTTGACTTTGTTACGAATAAAAGTAACATTAGTTTGACCTTCTCGGCCATATCGACTAGGGAAGATCTGAGAAGTTCGATCACTGACGCAACAGTGAACTCCTTTTGTGGGTCCCAATAGGTAGGCAGTGCAGGAATTAGAAGCGCCATAATCCCACCTTTCACCATTTCTACAGCCCTACACTTCAAAAATGCTTCCAAATCCCTCTCAAACTGATCCAAATAAGCTTCATAAACCTCCCCTCTCTCTACACCATACATTCTCTTGAGGCCTGCGGCCGCCTTGGGCACCTCCGTCAGCCAGTGGACCGCATAAGAAGAGTATGCAAAGTGGACGGAAGATGGCGGGAGAAGATAGCCGTGGAAGTCTCCTGCTACCATGGCTACCTTGTAGCTCCTATCGGGTGGGAGGGAACGGAACAGGGTGTTGAAGTAGTTGGAGACGACGTCGTTGAACCACACGTAGAACTCTGGGGTTTTGAGGTCTGAGGATTTGTATTTTTGTTTGATGGCTTCGATGATCGTGTGCATGGCCGGAAAAGAGTTGTTTCCGGTTGAGCACCCGAAATCGGCGATGCAGAAGAAGCTATTAGTTGAAATCTCTAATTTTGTGGCGATTTCTTCTTCGATGATTTCCTTTGCAGCTTCCAATACTCCTCCCTTGCAAACATAAAAATGTTTTGCTTATTACATTAGTTAAATTTTGCACATCGACCATATCAAAATATGAATGCAATAATTTAATGATGATAGTAATAATAGATTTATAGATTTAAACCTGATAGGATGAGTTTTTGACATAGCTGAGAGGTCCATCGCCACCATTCATGGAAAAATGTCTGCTATCGTTGAAATCCATCACGAAACTATGTAGAGATGTGAGTCATATGTCATAAATGTGTATATATAATTTATAATTGAGATTGTATGAGAACAAATATATTCTAAGTGAGAATTTAAAATTAGACTAAAATCCAAATTAGTCTTCTACATTTGCTCAAAAAATTGTATTGATTCTACACATTACATGCGTTATAGCTTCTGGCACTATACATTTTTTCTAGGTCATAATTAATACTCTCTCCGTCTCCCAATAATTGTCTACTTTGATTCCGACAAAGATTTTAAGAAATGTAAAGAATAGTGGATTGAAAAAGTTAGTTGAATATGAGTCCCAATTTTATATACTCCCTTCGTTCCCTTATAGTTGAGTCATTTTTCCATTTCGGAAAGTTCCCTCATAGTTAAATCATTTCCATATATAGTAACCTTTTTTCTTTCTTACTTTATTCTCTACTTTATTTACTTTTTATTTTATTCTCTCTATTTTTCCCCCCTCTTACTTTTAAAAATTATTTATTTAACACAGTCAACACTCATTCTTAAACTCCGTGCCATAAAATTCCGCCTAAACTACGAGGGAACGGCTGGAGTATTAGTTTTATAATAAAATGTTAGTAGAATAAGTTAGTGGAATTAATGTGGGCAAGTTACCATTTATAGTTAAAAAAAAGTTAAAATGGACAATTAATGGGTGACAGGCGAAAATGACAAAATTTGACAATTAATATGGGACGAAGAGAGTAGTTTCGTCGAAAATTGTCAGTCAACTGTATTTTGTCAATATTAGTAAGGTAATTATCATTCTAATTAACCATTTAAACCTAATTTTTGTTAATTATTATAAATGACAAGATTATGTTTTAAAATATAAATTAGATTGATAATTAACTCACTAATTTAGTTTAATCACAGTTAACCATCAATTTTTTGACGAACCGATGATTATGGCCTTAAACATACTCTGTTTAGGATAAAAAGCTACTCTCCGTCCATGAAAATTTGTCACTTATTTTCATTTTTGTCCGTCTTTAAAACTTTGTCACCTTTCACTTTTTCCATATTTGGTAGTGGACCTCATATTCCACCAACTTATTTTCACTCATATTTTATTATAAAACTATTATATATAAATAGAATTCACATGCCACTAACTTTTTCAATTTACTTTCTACTACATTTCTTAAAATCCGTGTCGGATTAAATGGGGACAAATTATGGGGGACATAGGGAATAATATAATTAATGCAAAAAAAGTTATTTGGGCAAATGTTAAAGACCGATTTTTGGGATTAGTGGGTGGGAGAAGTGAGTGAAGGAGAAGAGTAGATACAAGTAAGACATTTGTTTATTACTGTATATTCTCAAACACGAAGATCACAGACGGGAAAAAGACATCAATCTCAAAAACTGGACAAGCAAAAAAAAACCCAAATAATAATGGAGCTATTACATCAATTATTGTTTAAAACGAAGAGTGAGTGAAGAAGAAGATAAATAGTGCACGCATTAGTTTCCTCTTGTTTAGAAATAGAAGTAAGACATTTTTTTATAATTCCTAGTAAAACATATCTTAGATATTTTTCATTTTATTATTATTTATTTT
Source organism: Salvia hispanica (assembly GCF_029641045.1). Lineage (NCBI taxonomy): Eukaryota > Viridiplantae > Streptophyta > Magnoliopsida > Lamiales > Lamiaceae > Salvia > Salvia hispanica. The sequence goes on from NC_142694.1 coordinate 41,884,183, forward strand.
CTTAGTGCAATTTTATTTCATTCTTGAATTCAACCTTTCAGGAATTACTATTTTTTTTATTTATTCCAAGCTTGAAAATAATTAAGCCTAAAAGTTATCAAAATTTACACCAAAAACATGCATTTAAATCTTATATTGCCTAGCTAGGGATGTATCGGTGCTCTAAGTCAAAACAGTAACATATTTGGAAATCAAATCCATAGATTTCATAATTATAACAAAATATTACTAGTATAATCAAAATATTTTGGAAAATAAATATATCAATTATTATGAATAAACTAATTCAAAAGCCCGAAGCCTTACATCCTGATCCTACAATCATTATACAAAATTTCTGTCAAATATTTTTCATCTAAATCAGGCAAGGCGAATATTAAAATTTGAATCGTTTGTCAAAGAAACTAGAACACCTCTAGATATTTCGTTTAATAAAAAGAAGAGATATGGGAAGATATATAAAATAAGATAAGAAATACGAGCTCATGTTAAGATATGCAAAGATATGAATTTTTTTTGTTGTTGTTTGATAGAACATAAATTATCTAAATTTGTATAGGAGGAGTGTTATATTGCTAACTCAATGCTTAATTGCTAACTACAACTCAATAATAGCCATTAGATATTCAAATTAAAGGCCTAGATCATCAACCACAAAATGTCAATACGATCAACAAAAAACGTCAATAAGGCTATAGGATTAATTACAATAAAAATCAATAGGGGTATTAATGTCAAGTTAGTTATAACTAACTTTTAAAAGAAATCCCAAAACTTTAAATTCATATAACATATATCAAATTAAAGATAATTTTATAAGGATTCCAACGATATACTACATGCATATGTTCCGACGTCAAAATTTGAAAAAAAAAATCTAGAATTTTCGTATTTTTCGTACACGGGTTAATGTCAATGCAGCTAAGATAATATGTCAATATAAAGCATATACAATGTCAATCTTAAATTTGTGTTGACATTCTCAAAGCATTGTGTTGATATTTTCGAAACACTATATTGACATTTTCATCCAAAATCCTAACATTTTTTTTTATCTTTTTCGATTTAATTAATAAAAACGAAAATTACACGTGGCAAATTGTAGACCACACGTTTTTTAAAATCATATGGCCTTAAATTAGTTGTAGTTAACAATTAAATGATGAGTTAGCAATTGATCACTCCCCATTTGTATAGTATATTAAATAATATGGCTTAACTTGACAAATTGATGGATTACATAAACATGTTAAAGTTATAATTTTGGTAAGATTGGGAAGGGCCCTTGTCTTGTATTGGGCTTAGAGTTTAGCTTAACCTAATATCCAACAATTAGAAATGTCCATATATAATTCTCTATCTTGGTATTATATATGGACATTTCTAATTGTTTGATATTATAATTAAACTTAACTCAAAGCCTAATATAAGACAAGAGCCCTCTCCAATCTTACTAAAATTATAACTTTAACCATGTTTATATAACCCACCAATTTATCAAGTTAACTAAATTTGCTTAGTTGTTGTGCTAATCTCTATCGCGCATTGACTCACAACACGCTGTTGGGATAGATATTAAAAAGCATGCTTGGAGCTGCTTATTTCTATATAACTTTAGGTCTCAGATTTTAATGAGGAGAAATATTTTATCAAATTATTTTTGTTCTAGGAGTACTATAATTTATTTGAACAAAAAAAAACAATATATTTTTCATGATAAACGAGTCTTTGGATTGCTCACCAGTTATTTATAGACGGGGTCCAAGTTGGTAGCCCACACAATCACACATTAATTATTAGTAGCACTCCTTCCATCCCCTAAAAAATAAATTCTTTTAACTTTTTTTTTTCTCAAAAATAAAAACTTTTCGTTTAAGAAATTTTTTTCTCTATAATAAAGTGAGACTCATATTCCGATCATACATTTTTCTTTTTCTCTTTCTTCTTTTATTAATTTTATGTTATAACTCATGTCATTTCAAATATTTTCATTATTAAAGGATAGAGGATAGAGGGAGTTTTAATTAATGCCCAACCGTATGTTGTTTATATTAGCCTATTCAGTTCTGTATTGTCGCTATTTCTCAATTTTCTCAATATGTAGCAATTGAATACGAAATCCGATGCGATTTGTGTTATAGATTTGCGAAATTAATTTGGGGACCGGTAGTCTAGATATGGCAATACGATTTCAAACAGGTTACTCCTCAAAATATTGGTTTTCTTTGTCATTTAATTTTCTTCTTATTTTGTTAAATTCAAGAATTTAATAATTATAGTCTGGGTAACTATAGATATTATATTACATTATTATCCTAATTGCTAATAGATAACTTACAACACAAAGTTTGTGAAACAAAATTGTTACACTAGATATTATGAAAAGACCACTAGTAGAGAAACACACATACCATTGACTCCCCACTCCCACCCAAGAATAGAAAAAATGAAAAATGAAATATAGGAAAGATACTATCTTCCTACATGGAATCATATATGCACCTTATTTGATTGCTAGTAGTCTAGTACTAAACATTTTTGAGCTTGAGGATAGCAACAACAACAAGAGTTTTATCATTAGAAGGATTTGCGTAAACAGGTGAAGTTCGGAGTTTCTTCTTCAACGTATCGAACGATTCATCGATGGTTTCAGCTCCAAACTCATGTGTAAGCATATTTTGATGAACTGCCCTAAAACATGCCACGTGGCCATCAACAGTGAGCAATGTCCCACTCTTCATAATCTCCATTCTTTCTATGCAGAAGCTATTGCTCTTTTGCAATATTGCCCACACCTGTTCCGAAGTGGGAATGTAGTATGGAAAGTTGAATGCATCCAATTTTGTCTCACTCAATCTTCCCTGCAAATGTCAATATAGAAATTTCCATATTAAAGTTGACTTTGTTACGTATAAAAGTAACATTAGTTTGACCTTTTTGGCCATATCGACTAGGGAAGATCTGAGAAGTTCGATCACCGATGCAACAGTGAACTCTTTTCGTGGGTCCCAATAAGTCGGTAGTGCAGGAATTAGAAGAGCCATAATCCCACCTTTCACCATTTCTACAGCCCTACACTTCAAGAATGATTCCAAATCCATCTCAAATTGATTCAAATAAGCTTCATAAACCTCCTCTCTCTTTACACCATACAATCTCTTTCCCCCTTTCCAAGCCGGAGAGTGGAGGCCTACGGCCGGCTTGGGCACCTCTGTCAGCCACTGGAGCGCCCAAGAAGAGTACGCAAAGTGAACAGAAGAAGGCGGGAGAAGGCGGCCGTGGAAGTCTCCGGCTACTGCGGCTACCTCATAGCTCCTATTGGATGGGAGGGAATTGAAGAGGGTGTTGAAGTCATTGGAAATGACGTCGTTGAAGCAGACATAGAATTCTGGGGTTTTGAGGTATGAGGATTTGTATTTTAGCTTGACGGCTTCGATGATTGTATGCATGGCTGGAAAAGAGTTGTTGCCGGTTGAGCACCCGAAATCGGCAAGGCAGAAGCTATTGGTTGAAATCTCTAACTTTGTGGCGATTTCTTCTTCGATGATTGCCTTTGCAGCTTCCAACACTCCTCCCTTGAAAACATGAATTAAAATCTTAATTAAAAAATGAAAGCAATAATGTGATTAAGATAGGAAAAGATTTACAGATTTATACTTGATAGGATGAGTTTTTGACATAGCTGTGAGCTCCATGGCCACCATTCATAGAAAAATCTCCATTATCTTTTGAACCCATCACGAGAATATATGTACAGAGGTGAATCATACGCTCCATGTTTATATAGACTAGGGTCAGTCCGTATGGTAAACAGTACTGAAACTATCATACTCCCTTTGTCCCATAATAAATATCACACTTTATTTTTAGTTTGTCCCACAAAAGATGTCACACTTCGTTTTTTTTTTAAAATTCTCCTTCACATTAATATAAATATACTAATTTCTCTCTCACCAAACAGACAAAACATCTAAAATCCAATGCCATTTTCCATGTATGTCATCTATTATGTTGAATAGAGTACTTTATAACGTACTGAAAATTCAGTATGAATAAAAACATACCTTTACCTTACCGAAATTTTAAGTATATATTTGGTATATCTAATTTCAGTACCAATACCATACTGCATTTTCGGTGCCGTACCCAAATTTTATGGAATACCAGATTTCACTGCAATACTGTTACACCATTATATTATACTCTTATTATATAGACACAATATTATATATATACATGGTATATACCATTTTTACTGTATATATCAATGTCGGTGTACAATATACTATAAATTGAGGTGTATACCGAAATTTTGATATTCAAGGTAGTTAAAAATAAATAATTTCACGCTTTCCAAGTAGGGATATTTTTAGCACTTAAAGATCTAATTTGTACTGACGTTGTACCGAGGATATAGATTGACGACTTGTATCAATCTGTTATGTTTAAGATTTACAAATGTTACATTCATGAATGCAATAGTTAATTACATGATCCCAATTAACCAATATATTTTCGACAAATATGTACTTTTACTGCATGAGTTTTCTAATCAAAGCTGCTAAGTCAAACTCTAAATATTGCACGTTTTGTTTGCCAAACAAATGAAAAAATAGAAAGTATCTGAATTGCAGATCGAAGACGTATAATACAGGCAAGACTCGAAATTAATAAGAATGACACATCATATTCAGTCATATTTGATATTTTATCATGCTATGTCCCTTTAAATTTTCAGCCACACAAAAAATCCACACACCATCAACAACACTATTTAGAAATACGAATGATAAACATGTGAGAAATTTTTTGAAATGGAAATTCAAGAATATATTGCATCTTGTGGGATTCAAGCTCAAGACCACGTACAAATTTATTTAACGAATAATATATTCATCATAGATATTTAGGGTTCATCATAGATATTTAGGGAACCGCGCACTAAGTGCTTTGTTACTATTTGAGATACAAAATTGAAGACTCAATTACTTGGATTCGGAAATTTTAAAAAATGGCAAAAAATTGAGGGTGCAAAGATAAGCACCCTTAAATTGGAAAAAATTGTCACTATATCATAAACTTTTGTTTGTCTGGTACGTTTTTCGTTTGAGTCCCTTTATTTTAGTTGGGATATCAAGATAGACGCTTTTTAAAGAGCACACATGTGATGTATTTCGAAACAAAAATTAGCATTTCTAATATGATATTTCTAACGTCTGCTAATTAAAGGCATACAACAATTTTCATTTCGAGTGTCCCTTTTAGTACACCACCCCACGATTTATTAGGCCTTTTGGTCTCTTGTTTCATATACATGGATACAAAAATTGCAACAAAATTCAATAGTTTCATTCTATGCGAAAAAAATACTAAAGAATTTAAGATGAGGATTCAGCTAGATTTTAGAAGAACAATGAATTAGCAAATTAATACGAAAATAATTATTTAATTAATGCCACAAATTACGTGAATTCCACACAAACACTGATCCAGAGTAAATTCAAAATCAAATAAACTGTCATGTTTAACTTTTCTCTTCTAGCGTCGACTATTTTTCTTAACAATAGCTAAAATCATTATGGTTTTGTCATTTTCTACATTGTTTAAAATTGGAGAGGCTGTGAGTTTCTTCTCGTATTGGTCGAACAAATCGTCGATGATTTCGCCTCCAAAATGATGAGCAAGCATGCCTTCATGGGCTGCCCTAAAAAATGCAACCTGAGCGCGGATGTTTGGAAACGTGTAATTTCCGGTGGTGTTTATTGTCTCAATTTTCTCAATGGTAAAATTAGGGTTCCTTTCGATTATTCCCTTCAACTGCCCTAGAGTGGGGAAATAGTGAGGAATGTTGAATGAGTCTATTTTTGCTTTACTCACTCTACCCTGCAACAATATTCGTATTCATGAGGAAAATTCAATTTATAAGATGGATTAGATAAGAGAGAAGTAAGCTGCCTTTTACACGAATATTACGATTTTTATTTTAGAACTATTGGTAATTATTGAAATTGTCTTCAGCCCTAACTAAGCCGAATTTTGTAAAGATTGAAATGCTGCAAGTTGGTGGATGGGGAGGAGTTGAAATTTCAAAGAAAATGGAAAAGGAATGGTTGGAGAAATACTTTAGAAAGAAGAGATAATTTGAAGAGGAAGAAGACTGCATAATTCAAAAAATTACCACAGAAATAGTTTTGATATCTCTGTTTTTAACATAAATATATTTGTTCGTGAAAAATATACTTCCTCCGTTCCATTTAAAGTGGAGCGTTTAATATTCAGCATGAAACTTTATAGTACAACATTGTTTAGTGTGTCAAAAGAAAAAAAAAATAAGGTAGAAGAAGTAATGAAATTGATATAGTGATATTGACTTTGGCTATAGTAAATAGTGTTAAGGTTGACTTTCTGGTCAATCACATAAATCGAAGAATTTATCAATAGTTATGGATTAATTTTGACTTTTGTGAGACATTAACTATAAACTTAAGAAGTTATCATTTTATATTTCAATTTCAAAAATTATAGATTGATTATAAATCACTAAATGACAATTAGTCATTCCATTTATAGAAATGTGTCACTTTAAATATGATATACCAAAAATATAAATATATCACTTTAAATGTGATATGTCAAAAAGAAAAATGTGACATTTAAAACGGGAAATGGAGAGAGTACCTGCAAAGCCATGTTGACGAGAGAAGATCTCAGAGGCTCCACGAGGGAGACCATCGTGTATTCCTTTTCCGGGTCCCACGCAGCCGGAGCTCCGGGGAGTAGAAGGGCCATTAGCCCTCCTTCCACCATTTCCACCGCCCTTGATGTCAAGAACGACTCAACATCTTTACCAAATTGATCCAAATAAGCATCACAAACCTCCTTCCTCTCTCTTGTATACACAATCTCCCCACCATTCCAAGCCGGAGACCCGCTGTCCGCCACCGCCTTTGGCGCCTCCGTCAGCCAGTGGAGCGACCAAGAGGAGTACGCAAAGTGGAGGGACGAAGGCGGGAGAAGGCGGCCGTGGAAGTCTCCGGGCACTGCGGCTACCGCATACCTCCTGAAGGGAGGGAGAGAACTGAAGAGGGTGTTGAAATCGTTGGATACGACGTCGTTGAAGTACACGTAGGATTCTGGGGTTTTGAGGTCTGAGCATTCATATTTCCGTTTGACGGCTTCGATGATCGCGTGCATGGCCGGAAAAGAGTTGTTTCCGGTTGAGCACCCGAAATCGGCAATGCAGAACAAGCCATGATTATGCTTGCTTGAAATCTCTAATTTTGTCTCGATTTCTTCTTCAATGATTGCCTTTGCAAATTCTAACACTCGACGCTATAAAAAACATGTGGGAAATAATTAAACGCAGAACCAAAAATAAAAATTTTATCAAACGAAAACTTTTAGTTCTGTGAGGGCAACAATTCCCACAAGTTCATACTAATGTGGAGTTCGGGTGTGCACCACCGGTACCCAACAAGTTCATAAAAGGAAATTCATATTTAAAGATGAATGAAAACTTTTAGATCGTTTAGTTCATATTAGAATCTGAATTTCCTATAATGAACTAAAACCGAAGTACAAATGACCTTATCCTTAGATGTTCTATTATAATGACCTATTCTTTTAGTTGAGCGTTATACATTTAAAAAATATTTTGCCTTTAACGCGATCCTATATAGTTATATACTCTAGATGAGTATTAAAATACATGGAGATGATCGAATTAAGAATGCATCTAAATCTAAAAATGCAGTCCAAATCTTGGCCATATGATTAGATGATCTAATGGTTAATAATCAACCAAAAACACATAAGGTCATTATTAATCTGTTTTAGATCATTTTATAAAATTTGGGTTTGATGTCATTTTAGATTATTTTAGGTCATCCTCTATTAAAATGACCTATAAATAACTAACAATGACCTAAATATGATTTTCTGCGTTTTTATATTTAGATCTAGTTTTGTATGGATATAACCCTTAATTAAAATGCATGTAGATATATACCTGGTAGGAGGAGTTTTTGACATAACTGAGAGGTCCATAGCCACCATTCATGCCAAAATGGGGCTTCAAGCGTCCATTATCTAAGGAATCCATTTTAATTTGACGACACTATATGCATTTTGCAACTTATATAATTGAAGTATTTATAGTCGAAGGAATATATTATCTAAGCAGCAACATTATCATTGAATTCATAATCTAAATTATCCACAGTTCTGTTTATTAGCCCACTTACAGAAAGCACGTGGCAGTTTCTAAATCGCAACTTCCTAATATTTATAAGTTCAAATTGCCGAAAAACTAAAGAATTTTGTTAATATCACAATTTTTAAGAATCGACAGTTGTATCATAGTTTTAATATATTTTTTTTTGGGTTTGACCACAGGTGTACCGAATCCGCTCGACCGGACTTGCGTATCCCAATAATGTGGATTTGGAGGAATTTTGTAATGTATTTTGCTTTTTTGAAATCCTATGCAATTTCTCTTAATATCCAAACTAAAAAATAATTAAGAAAAATATTAAAACTATAATATAATTAGCTATATTTGAACAAATTCCGTGGTTTTTCCGTCGATTCACCCTATTTATATTTATATCAGTATCTAGATTTCATTGTCGATCTAAAACAGAATACTCCATCCATTTGTATATGTAAGTGTGCAATATCAAATATTTAGGGTATGTGTAATTGTGACATATATTATTGTCATTATCGGTATTCATTTGGAATTTAGCAATTAGTTGCATGTATATAATTGTTATCTACAATATAATTAACAAGGTTATAACGATAATTGTGACATATATTATTGTGACATATATTATTATCATATATTCTTGTTATGTTTAATTTGATGGCTGTCACATACGCGTACGGTTATGTATCACTTATTTTGTTATGGTTTTAAAATTTTCAGCCACACAATCCACATAAGGTAAATGCATATTTAGAATTTCTAGCAAATTATAATCAAGTAAGCTTGTTTCAATACGTCTCTGCATGTGCGTGCAATATAGAGATAACGAAAAATAGTACTACTCCCTTCGTCCGGCTAAGATGATACTTTCTCCATTTCATATTAAAAGAGACATTTCTTTTCAGCACCAAGTTTAAGAATAATGTGTTAAATGTATGTCGAATAAAGTAAGAGAGAAATATTTTTTGCCAAAAAGAGAAATGACTCAATTAACTTGGAACTTGCTGAAAAGGAAAAATGACTCTATTAACATGGAACGGAGGGAGTATATTTCTTAGTTGATACGAAATTTTAGGAGTTGTTGGTTAACGTGGTTAATTAGAAAGAGAAAGAGTAGGTATAAGTATTTAATAGAGGGAGAAAGATAGTTGAATATTTAATTAGATAGAGAAAAAAAATGGTTGGATGCATTGATTGGAGAAAAAAAGTTACTCATGAAAATAGAAATGTATCGTCTTGATGGAACACAGTAAAAAGGAAAGTGTGATATCTTAATTAGGGGCGGAGCCACGGTGGGCCCAGGAGGGCCCTTGGGCCCCTTAGCCATTTTTCTAATTTCTATATATTCATGTGTATGCAATGTTTAACATGTCAACAATTTAGCGCAGTTGGTCTCAGTGTCGGTCATTTGTTAGCGAGATCCAAGGCTCAAAACTCTCCCAGAGCGGTTCTCGTATTTAATAATTTGCTCTTAATCTTTTTGAATTATTTAGCTTTATATATTAGTAAGCCATTTTCCTAATTACTATATATTCTATGCTTGTTGTTCATTTACTTTTTTTTTCTTATTGATTTAGTCATTTTTTTTATGTTCTCATATTCATTTATATATTAGATTTTCTTACATTAGAAACTATTATTAATTTTTTTTCGCTTGTAATTTTATATGAATCCTTTTATATTGTAATCGAAAAAAATAGTCTTTATAATTTAAGAGTACAAACTGATTATTTGACTCTATAAATATTTTAAATATTACATGATACTATTAATAAAATCAATATTAGTTATTTCTTTTATTATAAAAAATTTGGAATAATAATTCTCTGATCTAATAAATATGTAAATATATTATTATTAGTAAAATTGGTGTTATAGTATATTCTAACAAATTCATCATCTATTTTTCACGTGTGGCTTTTTATATTGCATATGTTCGAGCTGTTTCCGTGTCTCATTAGCACTGAACACAAATTTCAATGGTCGTTTAGGTCCCCCACCGTAAAATTTCTGGCTCCGCCACTGATCTTAATTCGAACAATCGGACTAAGGGAGTACTATATTTGACACTCGGAGGTATTGCGGGGAGAGCAACGTAGGGTTTCGAAAACAAAGGAAGGAGAGAGAAAGAGAAAGATGGGTAAGTGATATGAAAATGGTTCCAATAGTTATCTAAATCTTATTATGGTGCTAAGCTAATGAAGATTGCAGATATACTAATATCTTTCCTCTTTTGCGATACGAAAAAGAATCAATGGAGAAAATCTGAAAATAACTTTATAATTATGCTTGATTCGTTACATTAATTAAATGACGGAAATTAATTAAGGAACTGGCTCGAGACTCAAACATAGTCATCCAAGCATTTAAGGATTGGGCTCGGACGATGATGAGCTAGTGGTGGCTCGTATTGGCGGATACAATAAGAGCAAATGAGAAGGAGAGCCATTTCAAGTAAAAAAAAAAATAAAACATTTAATATTTGCATTATATTGTCAAACTTTTTATATTCAGTGTATCATTTTGCAAACTTAAATCTTATGATCGAAATTTGATATAAAAATATTATTATCTTGAAATTCGAAATTGAGAATATATAGGTGTCATGGTCGGGTGGCGGTTCCGAATCAATCTTGGTAATTACGTGCCATTCAATTATGATACGTATTGATGTTTGAAATTAAAAAGTGAAATTACTAAAATAAGAATGAATAATATCTATGAAACAAAATTTCATAAAGAATAATTATTATGTAGATTTATAGGACTTTTGACATAGCTGAGATGTCCATTAATGATTCGATCTAACATTTGGACTTGTTTGGTTTGTGGGTTTATATGTAGTACATACGAGCTATGGGATGATATATTTAATACAAATCCTAATTATGACATAATAATTATGTAGTTTTGGTCTATATATAGTTTTCTTTTGGTCTATAGGGGCGTTTTGGTCTATATATAGTTTTCTTTTTGGTAAAATGGAATCCAAACATCCCATTAGTTTTGTCCTCCTTTTTTTACTAATAGCCCAAACAGCCCAAAATGTGAAATGATATCTCCCACTCCCTTCGTTCCTAATAATTTATAACCCGACACGGATTTTAAGAAATGTAATAGAAAATTAGTTGAAAAAGTTAATAATTTGTGGGATCTACTTTTATATATTAGTCTTATAATAAAATGTGAGTGAAAATGAGTTAGTAGAATATGTGGTCTACTACCAATGATATAAGTGAGATGTGACAAATTTTAGGGACGAATAAAAATATAAATAAGTGACTAATTTTCAGGGACATGTGGAGTATTGTCTAAATCCCTTAACTGACTTCCAACTTTTTTATGGTGTATCATGACAAACAATCTAAACACGCCCTTAAGTAATTTTCTCTTTTTAATTTAAAATATTCAACTTACTTTGCATTCAATACTTACATTCAAATCTTCTATATACAACCAACAAGTCTTAAAATCTCATGTGTTATATTAGTTGAAACAGAGTGAGTATTTCATGGCTTCTTTGACAATATTCTTATGAAAAAGTGTCTAAAACTAGAAAATCTTAAACATTAATTCTACTGTTAATTGGTATAGATTAAGAAGTTTGATTGAATTCTATCACAAATTTCTAAAATTTATTGATTGTCCCATTTAAATAAATTTGTGTTATGAACTTTAGTTTTTTAAGCTGAAAATTACGCCGTTTATTTAGTCATCTAAGTTCTTGCATAATATATACTCCATCCGTCCCATAATAGAGATGTCACACTTAGAAGATAACACTAAATTTTAGGAGATGTTATTTTGTGTGTTAAGTGGTGAGAATAAATATAATTTTATAATTGATGTGAGATGGAACATTTTCCAAAAGAGGAAATGTGACATCTTTATTGGGACAAACTAAAAGGGGTAGTGTGAAATCTATTATGGGACGGGGGGAGTATTTATGTTACTACATATTGACAATACCAAAATTTTAAACATGTGAAATAATTTAATATCAAATTTTCCTAAAAAAAATTTATTACCGTAAATTTGAGAAATTTTTTAAATTTCGTGATTGATTCGTTCACATTTTGAAAAGTAAAAGGATAAACCATTTTTACCAAATTTCATGTTTTATAGGCAATCAACCCTTAATTATACTGCTATATATTCCTTTAAATTTTCTACCGGACTCTTCAATTAATATTGAATGATAAATCACGAAGTTTCAAAAAATTCTTATACAAATTGACCATTTTTTTTGTTATTTAATTTCTTAGGCTCAATCAACATCGTTTAATTATTCACGTCATCATATTAATACATATTTATATCAATATTCATCGATTATCTCCAAAAATTTGCTTGTGTGTATCAATTTAGCTTTGTATTTGTTTGTAAGAAAAAAATTTTGTGGGACAATAGAGAAATTCTAAAGCTTCGTGTTTTTTTATTCGAATTTTGAAAGTGTAGGAAAATCCAGAATATGATAAAACATTGCGATTTTACTAGCAATTAACTCTATAAAAATTCATATATGGCACTGACGGATTCAGTGTAGGACAAGGGGTACCACTGTACCCTCAAATTTTTTGTCTTTATTATATATTGCTTAGTCAATAACAATTAGCATAGTCTAGCTCAGTGGTAGGAACATACCTAGTGTTGTTAAGGATCCCTGTTTGATTCCCAGCGGTGGCGCATTCTACTCTCAAGTTTGCTCCTTTTTTATTTATGCTTTGCTATTTGTAAATATAGTTATTTTGCTCCATTGGTTTTTTTTCCATTCTATTTCATTCCATTTATTATTATTTTTTCTTTCTATTTTATTCCATTTATTATTATTTTTTCTTTCTATTTCATAGCTATTATGTCTATCAATTTTGTACTCCCTCCGACCCATTAAAGATGACTTTCCTTTTTAGTTTGTCTCAACCAAGATGATCCATTATTACAAATAGAACACTCTTGTCTTCACTTTATTCTCTCTTTTACTTTACTATCTCCACTTCACACAAAAAATAAATTTGCATAAATTCTCATGTCACTCAAGGAATGAGTCATCTTCCTTGAAACGGATGGAATAGTTACTATATTTTTTATGTATTTATATATATATTTTATTCATAATTAATAAAAATATTGATATAAGATATTCACAACTAATAAAACGAAAGAAAAATGATCGATCGAATTTTAATACTCTAAATCAATATAAAGGTCGTACCCCCGAATTAAAAATCCTGAATCCGCCACTGATATATGGCCTCTAAACCTCCTCCTAAATCCATCGTTGTTTGCACACAATATAACACACACGCACACAAGGTATATATACCTGGTAGGAGGAGTTTTGGAGGTAGCTAAGAGGGCCATCACCACCATTCATGGCAAAATGGGGTTGTTCATCTTCATTTTTCATGGCAACGTCGCACTATATGTGATATAGCTATATTAGTTTGAATCTAATATGCTAGTATTGCATTGCAAATTATAAGTGAATCGATACATTCATTTAAGCTTGAAAATTTTTTCGCTACCTACTTTAGTGTAACGTAGATTCTTATTTTTTCACATGGTTGAATTGTTTTAGCTCAAAAGTATTTAAATATAGTGGGTCAAATTAATGGTCTAAACGATTAATGATATTTAAATGGGACATTGGTCCCTAAAATCATAAATTTTACCTGAAGTTTTGTATTTTTACTAACTTTGAAATTAGTCTATAATATCAAAAAAAATTCTATTTGTTTGGAATTTCTCAAACTGAATCAAATAAGATATTTTCATCAAATTTTTTTTACGTGGGCAGTCGTGATACGTTTTATGATATTTTAAACTAATTTTTAAGTTCATAAGAAATAGGATAAAAAGTCACGTTGAAAACCACATTGATTTAATTGTGTCAAGTATAATAAAAAGCCTTATAAATTAGTCAAATATAGTGACCGACATGTTGTGGAAAATGTCAAACCATGATACGAGCATATCTTCAGAAATATTCCCGATATCCTATTAATTATTTAGTATTGAATTATCATATATTTTCCATAGTTTATTGATTCACCATATCTTTTGCTTAGGAGATTATTATATTTGATTTACTATATTTTGGTAGGATATTATTGTATCCCCACATATAATTATAAATATGTCATTCAAAAAATATCAATTCATTTTATCTTTTATCTTTTCTCTTTATTTTTCCGCAAAGTTTCTTCTACCGCCAAACCCTAGTTGGTGTATGATTTTGGTTGCTCGACGGAAATTCCTCTGCGAACGGACCTTCAATATCCGGCGAATTCTTGCCAATTATAATTGATATGGGCCTCTCCGTATCAAATTAAGTGCAAAGTTTATAATATTATTGATCAATTTTAAAGTTTACGAAAAGAGTAATGACAAACAACTAAATTTTGTACAACCAAAATAAGGTTATATTGATAATTTGATGCATTAATATATATTAAAATAGTAAATATAATAAGTGAACAAGTTAAAAAGATTTATTAGCCTTTAACCTCATTTTTCATTTTTATATTTGAATATCCTTTCTATTTTTTTTTAAATTTGTATTAAAATACGCACTAATTACATTTCTGGTTCTAAAAAAGTAAAAAAATTATACACAAATCATAAATATGTGACCACAATATTATGCACTTTCCATGTACTATATATGCATCCATATATTTTAATTAAATGCATAAATAAACTTATTTTTTTTAAATAAACTAGTTTTTTGTTGTATAAAATTTGGTCACATAGATTTATTGTTACGAAAATACTTAATTTTAAGGCAAATTAAGTTTACTATTTCAGGGTCCTAAACTATTTCAGGGTCCTAAGAGCACTCCCAATGGGGGTGGCGAAAATCCGGCGAAAAATCGCCGAACATCGCCGGATTATCGCCGGCCGTTGTGGTGAAATCGGCGATAATTCGGCGATAATCTTACCGTTATTTCGCCAAGCGGCGTTTTTTCGCTGGATTATCGCCGAGCGATCGCCGGCCACTGTGGGCGACGCTCGGCGATATTTAAATTTTTGTTTTTTTTTTTCGGCCCAACGGCTATTTTTACATCCCACCCCTATAAATATTTCCTCCACTTCCTCCATTCATCACCCACAATCTTCATTCTCTCCATTTTCAATCTCTTCTCCCAATCTTCAATCTTCATCAATCTTCCAAAAATTATGAGCTTTTGGAAGAAAAATTCCCGCTCGGGTAAGGGTAAGGGTAAGGGGAAAGAGTCGAGTTCACAAATTCCCAACACGGATGAAGCAAACGAGCAGTGGATGCACTCGTTGTTGGCGATGGGTTCTCCTCCCGGCCAACTTCCATACGCGGGTCCGTCTCCTTTGCAGACTCCTCCGGCGCGGAGACTTTCTCCGTACTTCAACTCTGCCGGCAGAATGCCCTCTCCAGCCGACGATGTGTATCGGCCCCAGTTCGACACCCCCGGATCAACCCCAGGCGACCAAGAATCTCAGGCCGCGACACTGAGCGCGGAGGAATTCGAGGTGGAAGAAACGCCCACCGAGCCGCCTTCTAGGAGCGGGAGGGGGAAGGCGCCGGCGTCGTCGGCTGCGACTGATACGGGTTCCGATGAGAGGCCGAAGCGGGTAAGGACTACTTACACTCTGCAAGAGTCCGAGCTGATAGCCACCTGTTGGGCGGACACGTCACAGAACGCGGAGCGCAGCAACTACCAGACTGAGATCATATTCTGGGAGCGGGTTGCCGCGAAGTACAGGAGCCACAAGACTGCCTCAATGAAGGACCATGGCAGCGAGGCGATCCGTCGGCATTGGGAGCGCCTCATGAGGGACTGCGGCCACTTCAACGGTATTTATTCTAACTTGTTGGCGAACATGCCCAGTGGCCAGAACGAGCATATGGTCCGAGATGAGGCCATACAGAGGTATTGTGGCCAGTACTTGTCGAAGGGGTTCAAGTATTGGAACATCTACGATAAGCTGAAGGATCTCCCCAAATTCCGGACGGGGATGCACGGCGCGCTGCACGGGAAATCGGTGCGCTCGCGACTTAGCGTTTCGGAGAGCGAGGGGAGCGCGACCCACATCGACTTGAGTGGGGATGGTCCGCACGAGCGCCCGGAGGGAGCGAAGAAGGCGAAGGGGAGGCGGAAGGGGAAGGGCACAACGTCGGAAGTCGAGTCGGAACCCCACATCGACTTAGAAAAAGCCACTTATTCGAGCAATGTCGCCAATCTGACGCAGATGTACACGCTGTACTTCACCGGCGGCGGGACCCCTGAAGAAAAGGCGGCCCTCTGGAAATGCATCCAAAGCCTGCAGATTACGATGGGCCTCGATCCCGACGCCCCTCCGGCCCCTCCGTCTTAGTTTTTTTTTTTTTAAATCTTTGTTTATTTGCGTTTTTTATTTGTAGTTTTTTTTTTTCTCGTTGTATTATATTTTCCAATGATTAATACAACGATGAATTGTTCATTATTAGTCTATTTATTAAATACATTTGTAGGGAAAATTAAATAATATAAAAAATAATGATGTAAAAATGAAATGTTGAGTTAAGGAGAAATAAGGGAGAAATAAGGGAGAAACCAATGTAGCAGTTGGCTAAAAACTGGGGATAAAATGTGATGCTGATGTGGCGCTGATGTGGCAGGAATTAGGGAGAAATAAGGGAGTGCCGTTGGGAGTGCTCTAACTATCCTATAATTTGCACGTTTGTTTGTCAGAGATATACTGTATATAAAAGAGACTGATACAACATTGCACGTTATAATTTGCACGTTTGTTTGTCAGAGATCTAAAAGAGACTGATACAGCATTGCACGTTTTATGAAACTACAGTGGATTACAATTTTGGATATCTATCTTCCTATGCACCTTCAAATATAAAAAAAAAAGAGCATTAATAGAGAACATCTAAAATTATTACTAGTACTTTTTATTTAGTTTATTTAGATCGATTAATTCATTTTGAATCCTAATTTCTTTTAATGACTAAAAACAAATTAGTACTCCCTCAGTTTCGCGGTAGTTGAGTCATTTAATTTTCTGCACTCGTTTTAGAAAAAAGTGATACTCCCTCTGTCTCTATATTAATTCGTCACCATTTGACTGGACACAAGTTTTAAGAAATGCAATAGAAAATGATTTAAAAAAGTTAGTGGCATGTGGGTCCCACTTTTACATATTGATTTTATAATAAAATGTGAGTGAAAATGAGTTGGTGGAATGTGGGGTCCATTACAGAAAATGATAAAAGTGAAATGTGACAAATTTTTAGGGACGAACCAAAATGGAAATAAGTGACAAATTTTCAGGGACGAAGATAGTAATAAATAGTTACAGGAGAGAAAAAAAGTAAACTAAGTGAGAGAATAATATAGACAAAACTTTTGTCTACCTTTCACTTACTTTACTCTCTTGCATTTCAACTATTTATTATTATTTTTTTCAAAATAAGTACAGAAAATGAAATAACTCAACTAAATTACTACTTTATGTTCTTTAATTAATAACCTATGTCTTTTGGTCTTGCATTCTGCTTTTAAGGATGTTTTAAATATGACATGACCCATATGTAAGTGGCCTCAAAGTATTGCACGTATGATTATCAAAGGAATAAAAGAAGTATCGCACGATTTTTGAACAATATGTCAACGACGTACAATATACGGAAGATACAAATTAATTATAGGCCACATCATTTTCTGTGATAACGTAAGAGCACAAAAATGTGTGAGGTGTTTTAGATACTGCTCTATCCATTCATAATTAAATGTCTTATATTTGATAGATACAAATTTTAAAAAATTAATTGACTTTATAAAATAAAGTACATAGAAAAAGATAATGCAATGTAGACCTACTTTTATATATTTGTTTAATAATAAAATGTGAATGAAATAAGTTAATGGAATGTAGAATCCACTTACCAATATATGAAAAATGAAATAGAACATTTATTAGACGAAAAAGGAAAAATGAGAGTATTATGGCAGACGAAGGGAGTATATCTTGCTACGAAGCTTTACATTTTCAGCCACACGTAGAGGTGCCCATGGTTCCAGAACCGACAGTTACGGTACGGAACCGCAGGTATTGGTTTCAGAAATTGTAGAACCAAAACCGAACCGCGAGAATGTTTCGCGGTTACAGTTCCGAATCGGCGGTTTTCCGGCACTTTTTTACGGTTTCAAACCATTGGTTTTTGGCGGTTCTTTGTGATTCCTGCTCGGTTTCATGGTTTTTCGCCGTTCTAGCATGGTTTCGGTTCGGAAATTTTCAAACTTGAACCAGATCATGGTTCTAAAATCGACGATTTCGGTTAGAGTAAATTATCACGGTTTCGGTTCAGAGCTGGTTATAGTTTCACGGTTAACCGCAGGAACCATAAACGTTGGGCACTTCTAGCCACATACAATAAACACATTTTTAATAGTGCCTATTTAGGAAGGGGCGGAGCTAGGATTCCAATTCAACGGGGCCAAAGATATACTCCATTCGTCCCATAGTAGATGTCACACTTTTCTTTTTAGTTTGTCCCACAAAAAATGTCACATTTTCTCTTTTACAAAAGTTTTTCTCTCACATTAATTATAAAATTATATTTTTTCGCACCACTTAACACACAAAATAACATCTCCTAAAATCCCGTGTCATCTCCCAAGTGTGACATTTACTATGGGACCGAGGGAGTATACAAAAAGAAATTTTAAAAGTGTGAAGTGGAGCATTTATGAAGAAAATTAATTTTTTTTAACTATATAATAAAATAATATTACATAAAATATATTAATAAAATAGGATAGTGATAAAATGCAAACTTATATATTGTACAAATTCAAAACTTCTCAACACAGCTTCAACACAGTTTCAATACAATATCAACACAGTGTAAAATTTCAAGATTTTAATATCAACACAGTGTCAACACAATATCAACACAGCATCAATCATTGACTACCGTTGAAATTCTGTTGACATTTTCCTGTTGATGCTTTTTTGTGATCTGTTGATATTTTTCAATGGTACAAATTATAATTTTGAGTTTGCACTATATTTAGAGTTTTCATTCGATCACATCCCTAATAAAATATCCCTATCCTCCTCCTCTACTAGATCTGCCCTGCTTTAGAGCATCCACGTTCCACAGTACTTAGAGTTAACCGGAGCATCAATTGTGGTTGCCCTAAATGCGTGCAAAAGTACACATTTGATGTAGCCAGTAGCTCTATGCCATGTGGCATTTCGATATTTTTTTTAAAATTTGAAAATTATATTTTGATATATCAAAAACTAAAGACATATGCTTTATCTACTCTTACGTTGTTCCTCATACTATATACTAGTATATATGCACTATGCAAAAAATTTATCTTTGAATGACATAAAAATTGAGACGCAATTACTAGCGTTTAAATTCTTTTAGAAAATAACCATAATTTAAGATGCAAAAGAAAGCGTCTCTAAGTTGTGGGAACATTATTTTAATTTTTTACTTTTTTTAGAACACTTCTTTAGTGTCTCTAATTTTAATTGGTACACAAAAAATAAGGATACTTTATAAAACGCCGGTGGTATAATTAGACACACAAACTAGCGTCCTTAATTAGAAAATGTCCTTAGCCGTTTTTTTTGTTGTAGTGATGTTTTTTTGAACTTCATTATACGTGTACCCAAAATCAAAAATTATTTTTTTTATTGAACTTCTTTTCAATAAAAACAGAATTTTACATTTTCTTAATGATTTACCAATTGGACGATTTAAAATTTTAACAAAAAGTCAAAAAATTATTATATTTCAGAACATGTCATCAAGTGCTTAGTGGCAAATTAGGATACGCAGACCAAATCTTATATAAAATAGACGCGGCTAATGTCCTAGAGAGAATGCTGCACGGACCATCCATTTAGGATGCGGATAGGTAACCTCCAGTTTTCCATAAGTAGAATGAGATCACAAATAGTGCAGCACTACCATTCTATGGCATATGCCAAATGCATAGACAGATCACACTCAAGCATGATGCATAAACACGTTTATTCATGCTTATCTTCAGACTTCATTTGAATTAATATGCGAGCATTTGAAGAGTATCATTTAATATATATACAATTCCAAGTACATAATAGCTCGCAGTATATAAAGACTCACTTCCAACAATTTCAAACATCACTCATCAACAATTGGTTTCTGCACAATATTATTATCATTCATATCATAACTTGCATATATATTTTCAAACTATAAATAAGGGGTACAAAGTAATCATGTATTTTAGTTGACACTCCCACTCAAGAAGAAGACACATGCATATTTTATTGTGACAACACCACCCCAGCCAAATAAGAAAGCACACATACATATTTGATTGTGATTTACTAGAATTTATTTAAGTACTCTATGAACATTGTTGTGTTTGATGTCTCTAGCCAAAGATAACTACCACTCCGCGAGCACGTACTAAACATGTTTGTGCTTGAGGATAGCAACAATGAAAACAGTTCTATCATTTAAAGGATTTGTAAAGGCGGGTGAAGACTGGAGTTTCTTCTTTAAAAGGTCGAACGTTTCATCAACGGTTTCAGCTCCAAACTTAAGAGTAAACATATTTTGATGAACCGCTCTAAAACATGCCACATGGCCATCAACATTGAGAAATGTCCCATTCTTCAGAATATCCATTCTTTCTATATTGAAACTATTGCTCTTTTCCAATATGGCCCTTACCTCCTTTGGAGTGGGAAAATGGTATGGAATGTTGAATGTTTCTAACTTTGCATAACTTAATCTTCCCTGCAATAGTCAATATAGTCAATGATGGGAAGTCAAATTTTTTGTCCCGTTATAAATTAGATAGAGACGATCAAACCCTGCAGTCTATTCAGTCTGGCACTAATTAACCTCCAACACCAATATTTCTAACCAATTCATTATATTTTTCCTCCCAAAACTCCACCGTATTTACACAAAACAAACAAATTGGAAATGAAAATTTTGAAAAAGAGAGAAGGCTATAATATTCCGTTTCAAAATTTATCAAATTAAATGCAAAGGTTGAATGGGAAAACTACATATTAATCGAAGTAGAAATTTTTGGGTTTTGTAATCATTTCTATCTTTATACAAAAAAAATCCAAATCAACAAGTTAATTAGCTTGAATTTACTTTTTAAACATGATTCCCTAATGCAAAAATAAATACTCTCTCCGTCCCACAAAAGATGTCACACTTGTGGGACGACACGAGATTTTAAAAGGTTTTGTTTTGTGTGTTACGTGAAGAGAGAAAATATAGTTTTTATATTTATGTGAGAGAATTTTTTCCAAAAAAGAAAATGTGACATCTTTTGTGAGACAAACTAGAAAGGAAAGTGTGACATCTATTATGAGCACGGAGGGAGTAATTAATATAGCGAGAAGGACTGGGGGATTTATTTTCAACTAATAATACTTTACTCACTTTTTTTTCCATTTCTCTCTTACTTTACCAATTGTGAATTAAATTCGTATAGTCTTAAAATTGTCTTTTTTACCGTGATGGAGTTAGAAAAATATAAAAATAGGATCCACGTACCATTAACTTTTTCAATTCAATTTATTTTACATAAGTTAAAGCTCGTGCCCGGTCAAAATGGAACACATATTATGCGACGGAGAGATTACCTTTTTGGCCATGTCGAGGAGGGAAGATCTGATAAGTTCGACCACCGACCCAACGGTATACTCTTTTTGTGGGTCCCAAAACTCAGGCACTCCAGGTATTAGAAGAGCCATAAGCCCACCTTCCACCATTTCCACAGCCCTACACTTCAAGAATGATTCCAAATCCCTCTCAAGCTGCCTCAAATAAGCATCATAAGCATCCTCTCTCTCCTCTCCACCATGCCAAACAGACATGAGGCACTCCGCCGCCTTGGGCACCTCCGTCAGCCAGTGGAGCGAGCAAGATGAGTATGCAAAGTGGACGGAGGATGGTGGGAGAAGGCGGCCGTGGAAGTCTCCTGCGACCGCGGCTGCCTTGTAGCTTCTGTCGGGTGGGAGGGAACTGAAGAGGGTGTTGAAATCGTTGGAGATGACGTCGTTGAACCACACGTAGAATTCAGGGGTTTTGAGGCCTGAGGATTCATCCCTTTGACAGATTCGATGATCGTGTGCATGGCCGGAAACGAGTTGTTTCCGGTGGAGCACCCGAAATCGGCAACGCAGAAGCTGTTATTAGTTGAAATCTCTAATTTTGTGGTGATTTCTTCTTCGATGATTGCCTTTGCAGCTTCCATTACTCCTCTCTTTAAAACATGATAATGGCACGGGTTTTAATGCAAAAGTGATAAAGTAAGAGAGATATAGAAAGAAAAGTGTGTTAGTGGAAAATGGATCGCACTGGAAAGAAAAAAGGAAATTTTCCTTAATGGAGAGAAGAAGTAGATCATATCAAAATATGAATACAACAGTTTAACTATGAAAGTTAGAGATGTATACCTGGTAGGATGAGTTTTTGATATAGCTGAGAGGTCCATTTCCACCATGCATGGAAAAATGTCCATTATCATTGGAGTCCATCACCAATTAAACTCTATGAAAATTTGAATTGCTATCTACTATATATATTGTTAAGAATTATTGCATATTTTTATTATCAAGGATGCTAGAAACAACTATGACATGAACAGTGCAGAGCAAACAACTTAGAGAAATGGATATTGTGAAGAGATAAAAATTATAATAAATACTCCCTCCATCCGCAAAATGTTGTCGATGTTTGACTCGGCGCGTGTTTTATGAAATAGGAAGAAAAATGAGTGGAAAAAGTTAGTGAAATGTATGCCCATATTTAAATATTAGTTTTATAATAGAATGTGAGTGTAATGAGTTAGTGGAACGTAGAGTCCATTTACCAAAAATAGGAAAAAAAAACGCAAAGTGGACAATATTTTATGAACGGACCAAAATAGCAAAACTATTAGTATTAAAACTTTTGGCTCTTGGGGGCTGGAGAGAGCCTCCGCCTCGCAGTTGTCTTAAAAAGAAGGATGTACTGTTTTTTTTTTAAATTTTCTTAGACTTTTTATATTTTTATATTGTAATTGGGCCTAGGGCCTCCTCTATTCTATTAAGTAGATTGGTGTAAGGAAGCGTGTATTTTAGGGCAGAGGTAAGTAAATATATTTTTATTTTAAATGTAGAGGAGCAAATTAGGATGAAGATGTAGCATATTAGAATAACATAATATATAGTATATCCCTATGTTCGATAGAAAATTGAAATGGGACATTTGCCCCATCTAGTTAACAATATTTACCTGTCTAAACGTCTACTAATTCCACTATTATCAAGAAGGGAATAGAAGCAAGAAGTTTACAATAATATCTAGTTCCTAACAACACAATAGGTACTAGATATTGGTCCTGGATATACGGAGATACAAACTTGCTATGCGGAAATAACAAGGAGAAAGTTACACATAATAAACTTGTAGAAAAAGGTAAGCTGAGTCGAGGAGTCCTTTTTCCGCAAGACGAGATACGTCCTGATAGTGCTCTCGGGTTGGCGTGTCGTCCCTAAAGATAAAAACGACTTCGTCTCTGACGTAACAACACTGCTAATAGCATAGCTCCGGCGAACGGGAGTAAGGCAAGGGTGGACTGATGCACTATTTATTAGCACTAAAAATTCTTGCAAGTATACAAGGTAGATCTAGTATAGCTAAAGGTCAGTACCGGAATATCGAACTCAGGGAATAAGATTGCAACTGTCTATCATATACTAAACGTCATGTACTATTTAGAGACATATGGTTTTTGGGTTTGAATTTATAAACTAGACATAAAGAAATAAATAAATAACAGAAAATATAAAAATAAATAAAATACAAAACAGGCTAAGGAATGCAGAATTTTAGGAACCACAATCAAAAGCTAAAATCCAAAAGACTTCCTTGAATTACGGTCTCTAGAGTTACTAAGCTATCACGTATGTAAAACTATATCTTCTCTCGAAGCATATAATTTGTAGATTGCTACCTAGAACCGAAGTGTCCTTCCTAGAACTAAGGCAACAACTCCTAAAAGCTCCTAAGATAATTTTGCTTCATTCAAAGGCTCAAATCTCTCGATTTTATTGGCAAAGACATCAATTTCTCCTCTTTCAAATTAGACTACTCACTTCTCAGTTCTTGTAGTAAAATCCACATGCATTCATAAGATGGCCAATCAAACAAATGTATAAGCACAAGAGAAATCGAAATAACTACAAGAGCTAACAAGGAAAAACAATTGAATTAATAACTCAAAATCATAGCATATTACCAAAAATTCTACAAAAGATGTTTAATACTCATAGACAAGTAAAACAACAAAAAGTACTAGACATGAAGAAAAACAAAACAAAACCCAAGGTTGAATTATGCAGTCTTCAGTCTTCTCTTGCCTGGATCTGCAGAGCTCCGCTCCAATGGAAGATGGAAGAATAATATGTGGAATATGAGATGGAAGAATTATAGGGATGGAGAGGATAGGAGGCTCTGAGATGAATATTATGAATTAGGTTATGGGGTATATATAGGCTTGAAAAAGATTTATAATTGGTAAAAAAGTATCCTTCAAGTAATAGAAAAGATGGTAATTTCGAATCCTACAATTAATAGGAGAGATTTGATATCACGAGGCAACAATTTCTTTCCTTTCTTCAATTTCCGCCAATTTCCGCCTAATTTTGACTGCACTGCGCAACGTTCGTAAAATGGCCATAACTTTCTCCACAGAACTCTGATTTAGATGTTCAAGGTACTCACGTGAAACTATTTCGAAGACGAAGAGAATGGTATGTATTAAGTACTGATTGGACTTCAAACTCGTTGGAAGATGGGTTCGAACAGAGGCTGCTGAACCTTGACACCTTTTTTGCACCTTTTTCTATCTTTTTCTATCATTTATCAACAAACACATCAAGATACCAAAATATATAATATATGCAATTTAAGAACATAATTTGCAAGATTGACATTTAAAACGAGCCAAATCTAGGCCTTAAAATCATGCAAATCCCGTGTTTATCATGGAGCTTCGACGAGAAGATTATGCAAAAGACAGAGAGAGCGTGCATGCAAAATGCTTGAGTTTGTTGTGTGTGGAATGCAAGAGATGCATGCCTATTTATAGGCCAAGTCCATCCGCAGGGGTTGTGGGAGTCAACAGACATAATATCTGTCATCAAGGCCATCGAGTGTAACCGCCTGGGTTACTGACAGTTGCACTAGCCGTTGTAGCTTAAGAGACACGATGTATCTGGACACGCTGCACGACGAGGTACATCGTGGACTGTCATAGTCCATCTGGGACCTTTTGTCATCCGCTATGCGTCGGGGTCCATCGCGGACAAGACATGGACTAGGATCCCCATGAGTCCAGATCCGTCAGGGACTGCGTGGAGTTTTAGGTGGTCTAAAAAGAATAGGCTAGGCTCGAACCATGCTCAACGACCAGCTCCAAAGAATAGTTCAAAGACTAATTGTCAAGACACAAGGAACATGGTGCACGGGTCACGGTGTGCGGCTCGCTGGTTGTGGGCGCGCAGCGGCCGCGCGCGTTTGGGCTCTATCGGCCATCTTATTCCACGATATTTATTACACCTTATTAAAAATATTCTTCAAAGAAGTTTATCATCCCCCGATGTGGGATAATTAACATTCAGTTAATTTATTTTTTGGTTTTTCTCGTAACTCATTTCTAGTTTTATTGTGACCAACTTTATTATACTCCTATGGTCATCAACTCTGAACGTAGATCGGCTCTACTACATTTAATTTCACAAAATTAAATGTCTCGTCATTATTAAATTAATTTTTGCATAGGCACATATGAAGATATAACGATCATATCCAAATATAATTGAATTGATTAATTTAATTGATGTGTGGATTTAAATTAAAGCCTGGTAGGATGAGTTTTTGACATAGCTAGAGGTCCATTGCCACCGTGCATGGAAAAATGTCCTTTTATCTTTGGAATCCATTACCAAACTATATGGAGATATGAATTACTACGTACTATATATAGACGTTAACAATTATTGCATATTATTATTGTCAACGATGCCAGAAATAACCCGACACGAACAGTATAGAGCTAAGAGCTCACAGAGACAAATATAGAGAAAAATACATGGCAGAAATAACCCGGCACGAACAGTAAAGAGCTAAGAGCTTAGATAGACATATAATGAGAAAAATACGAGCAATGGCGAAAATAAAACGTATTTGGAAATAAACTAAGTAGAAAAAACTTCCAACTTGCTACGAAATAAGTACTAAGTGAAGAGCTGAAAAAATTATACTCCTATTCACTTGAAAACAAGCTAAAGGGGATCTATTCTTAAACTGCGATGGAACTCTATAGTGCCTACCTAATTTGTCAACTAATTGACATCTTATTTGAAGACTTAAATCTTACTATTGATAAGGAGAAAGAATCAAGAAATAGTCTAATTTTAGAAATCACTAGGTTTATAAATTCTTAATGATGGCTTAAACTCTCAAGTGTAGCTACTTCTTGTTCCCAACCCTATTTACCTAATGGTTAAAATCTAAAACTTTTAAAAATGGATCTTCGACTTGACTTCGCATATCTAATTCCCCTTGTAATTCTACCCTAGAAAGGATAAATAAGGGAGGGAAGAAGACAATTGGCTGCAAATTAAATTCCCAATATTATAAACACAAAATCAAAAGGTTACTAATCAAAATATGCCTCAAAAACACCAAATTAGCATAAATTTATAAATTATAACATTAGAATATTAATCTTTTTTTATGTAAAATTATGTCTTGTATGTAACATCATTTCCTGCTGTGGCTGAACGCACAGAAGGGTATTCAAACCCGAATCCATATACCTCAGTTCATGTAGGATTAATTCAAGCAGGAAGGATCGAGTTGCATTGAAGAAGGAGACCCAGGAATTCTACCTCTGACGTTTATCCAGTTTGTTTTCTGTGTTTTCTTGTTTCATCGTTTATTTCTATTAATCTATCATGGTTGAGAGAGTACTTGATTCGAGATATTATTTTAGTTGTTTTTTTCTATTTCTTACTCCATTTTGTTTTAATAAATTCCTTTCATCTATGTCGACTATGTGACAAACGGCTAGTAATTAAATGCGTTGTGTTTACTAGAAGTCAGCTTAATCACACTTACATATAGGATTTAATTATTGATATTGAAGCCAAATAGTCAATAATACTTAAAGGATACTTAATAGTTGCGAAAACCTTTCAAGGTCATAAGTAAGAGTTGTATCTTAAAATTGATTGGAGAGGAAAAAGATCCTTACATCTAGCTTTAGGATAACTAGGTGGAAAAAAGGCTAAATGGTGACTTAATTCTACTTCTTCTTGTTCCCAGCCTTTTTCACACAATCAAACGAGTCCTAATATCCTACAATTGCTATTTACTACTCCATATATACCTGAAAAGTATGAACGATTTACTATTTAGTCCGTCCCTGAAAAGTATGAACTTTCCAATTTTAGAAACATCTTCCTCTCTAATGAGGTGAGACTCATTCTCCACTAACAATACTTTTTAATTTTTTTTTTCTATCTCTCTCTTATTTTTTCAATTATACATCAAAACTCGTGTCGAATCATATGTACATACTCTTTGGGGACGGACGAAGTAGTATAAGTGAAACGATACATTCATTTTAAACTTGATATTAATTTGATTCTTATTTTTGCACGTGTTGAATTGTTTTAGCTCGAAATTATTTTTATAGATGGATCAACTACTGCCCTAAACGATTACTGATCTCATGTTTGAAACCTCTTGAATTTCTCCTAGGCTACTCTCCTATTTCCTTGAATGACCAACGAACGACTTGAGGTCGTAAAGTACACTCCATCCGTCTATTAAAAATATAATCATATTTGGAGGGGTACAAATTTTAATGCACAATTAGTAAAGTAGAAAGAGATAAAGATAAAAAGTAATTGAACTATTGTTAGTTGAAAATGGATGTCACATCAATAAAGAGAAAAAGAATTCCTAAAATAGAAGTATATATTTTAAGGTATAGATTAAAATGAAAATACTTCCATCAGTTTTCATAAAGTGTTCTATGTTCACATTAAAATGAAAATACTTCCAATGTGTAATTCTGCCCATGTTTTATTTCTTTGCGTTCTATGCTTGCAAGTTTGAAATAGTATAAACTGAACAAGAGAATTGTAAAGGATTGAACCATTTCTAGTCATTTCTTATAAACTTAACGGGTCCTAAATGTATTAAATGATGTCGTTTAACTAGTCGAATGTTTTGTCCCGTGATATTTTTGTTTGCCAAAGTATACATAATTTTAGACTACGAGACAATTGAGAAAAATGTCATAGATATAATTGTTAAATTTGCGGGATATTAATTGTGACAGTTTTCAATTTACACCATAAAATGAAATATGAGATATATAATAGCGGACAGAGGAAGCAATTACCAACAATAATAGTACTAAATAATTATGCGCTTGAGGATAGTTAGAAGCACTATAGTTCTGTCGTTGTCGGGCATAGAAAACGCCGGTGAAGCTTCGAGTTTCTTCCTGTACAAATCGAACAGTTCATCCACGATTTCGGCTCCAAAGTGATGCGTAAGCATAGTTTGATGAACTGCCCTGAAACATGATGTGTGTCCTTGAGCATTGAGAAAGGTTTCAGTCTTCAAAATCTCCATTCTTTCAATGCTGAAATTGGGACTCCTTTGCAATATGGCACTCAACTCTTGTGGGGTGGGAAAGTAGTGTGGAAAGTTTAATGATTCTAACTTTGCCTTACTCAATCTTCCCTGCAACAACCATTCACCAATCAAAGAACAAATTAAATTAATGTATTTGAGACACAAGCAGCATGATAAAACATAAATTATTAAGTCGGGCAATTTATGAGGTGGATGTATATGTCATGCTGCTTAATTTTATCTACAAAAACTTTTGAGAAATTACATACTCCTATGATTTTGAGTTTAATTTAAAATACATATACGAAATATTTATTTGAAAAATCATCCTATTATTATTTATTACAGAAGGATTAAGATGTAATACTCTCTTAATTAGTCTCCCATAAAGTGTCCACTTTACTTTCAGCGCGAGGTTTAATTGAAAAAATTAGTAGAATGTCTCACTTTTATATATTTGTACTATGGAATAATAAAAAATGAGATAAATTAGTTAATAGAATGTGAGACCTACCTATCATATATGGTAAAATATAAAACAGGACATGTAATGGGGACGAAGGGAGTATATTAATTCATATTGTACTACTATTAAATTAATTGACGTTCATGAATTAATTTTTAATGTAAAATACTTCAAAAGGTCCAATTATACAATTTATCACTATTTGATCAATATATCATATCGAAATTGTCGTACTGTGTATCGAATATTTATTATACCAAAAATTTATAATAAAGTTTCCAAATGAAGCATTTCTACCGTACCAAAATCCAATATACCGTCTCACTGTCTCACGTATATAATTAATTAGTACAACAATATATTTGATGTTTCGGTATCCACGGCGTATTTCGAAACATCAAATATATGATCATACCTTTTTGGCCATGTCGATGAGAGAAGATCTCAGAAGTTCGACCGTCGATACAACGGTGAACTCCTTTCGCGGGTCCCAAAACTCCGGCACTCCGGGAATCAGAAGAGCCATAATCCCACCTTCCACCATTTCCACCGTCCTCGATTTCAAGAATGCTTCCAAATCCCTCTCAAACTGATGCAAATAAGCTTCATAAACCACCCTTCTCTCCCTACAATAAAATATCTCTCCTCCATTCCACGCCGGAGAATCCCGGTCCGCCACCGCCCTGGGCACCTCCGTCAGCCAGTGGAGCGACCAAGACGAGTACGCGAAATCGATGGACGACTGTGGCAGAAGGCGGCCGTGGAAGTCCCCAGGTACCGCGGCTACGCCGTAGTCCCTCTGAGGCGGGAGTGATCTGAAGAGCGTGTGGAAGTCGTTGGTGACAACGTCGTTTAGGAACACGTGGAATTCTGGAGTTTTAAGGTCTGAGGATTCGTGTTTCCTTTTGATGGCTTCGATGATCGTGTGCATGGCCGGAAAAGAGTTTTTTCCGGTTGAGCACCCGAAATCGGCGAGGCAGAAGGTGTTTTTTATCTGATTGGTTGAAATGTCTAAATTTGTGGCGATTTCTTCTTCAATGATTGCCTTTGCGGATTCTAACACTCCACCCTTTAGTAAAACGAGGGTAATTGGTCAGAAAAATCATACTGTTCCATAAAAGTTGGGTCGTATTCCTTTTTAGTCCGTCCCATCAAAATTGAGTTATTTTCCTTTTTAACAAAAGACAAAACATCTAATCACTCCTTTTTTATTTCATCATTTACTTTACTCTCTCTTATCTTTCCTACTTTTTTCATCTCTCCTATTTATTTAATATAAATTATTAACCTCCGTGCCTAAAAGTTTTGTCTCAACTTTTATGGGACGGAGGAATTACTACATTATTGCTGAAATTTGGAATTTTTTATAATCTTTAAAGTTGGTTGGATTAATCACGAATTTTAACAAATGTGTGAATTTCCCAAAATGATTAATTATTACTAGGAAGTTAGAGGCTACATAATATGGATTGTTGCTTGGAAATTAATATGCCCATGAGATTTATTCATTCATGTCAGTTTTAGCCATTGAAAATATTCACCATGGCAAATTCGCACAATGGTTAAAGTTCATGATTTATCCGACTATCTTTAAAAATTGTGGGAAATATTAAATTTCGGCAAGATTATATGTTTTTATTTCTACCAATTACCCCAAAAATAAAACATGTGGTAATTAATTACACTATTCTAGAGAGTATCAAACTTCACAACAAACATTCGATATAAATATTTAATAAAAGTAGGAGTAGTATATATGTGTATATAGGTAAATTACCTGGTAGGAGGAGTTTTTGACATAGCTGAGAGGTCCATAGCCACCATTCATGGCAAAATGGGGCTTTAAACGTCCATTATCTAAGGTATCCATTTTAATTTGACGACACTATTTGCAGTTTGCAACTTAGTGTATAATACTAGCCTAGAAGTATTTATAGTCATATAGGAGTATGTGTTTAAGAAGCAATATTAACGTTGAATTCTTAATCTTAATTAGCTACATTTCTTTTCTCAGCCCACTTCTAGTTATACCGTGCACGTGGCATTTATAAATCGCAACTTAGATTTCATTGATGAGAATGCTCCGCCCATATCTTATTGCGTGTCCTATTTTGTATTTTTCTTGTCTTCTAGCAAGTGTTCATTTTCCAAAATTAGGTATATGTAATT
The DNA here is from genome assembly GCF_029641045.1 of Salvia hispanica. Classification (NCBI taxonomy): domain Eukaryota; kingdom Viridiplantae; phylum Streptophyta; class Magnoliopsida; order Lamiales; family Lamiaceae; genus Salvia; species Salvia hispanica. The sequence continues at coordinate 41,915,734 of NC_142694.1, forward strand.
ATGACATTATTGTCATTTTATCAGTAGTATTAATATTATTTGGAATTTAGTAATTGGTTGTATAATGTTTATATATAAATGTTTTTTACGATTAATGTTATAACGATAATTATACCTCATATTGTAATTTGATGGCTGGAAACACTTTATAGGAAACGTTTGGACACGAATCAATTCATAACATAGATGGTAATAGTATATATTTAAGACTAAAGTCCAAAATCGGTCTTATACATATTGTGGTTTACCATTAATTTTTTTATAAAATCTTTATGGACAAAAATATTATTTAGGACCAAAAAGACTTTTTTGGGCATGTGCACGGTATCAATTTTGCTATATTAACTTATATAAATTTTAAATCCCAAATAGTGTCGTGTATCAAATAAAACGTGCATTAATCTCGAACCACAAACAATCCACACCTACGCGTACAATTATGAATCACTTATATTGTTATGTTTCTTTAAATTTTCAGCCACACACAACCCACACATCCATAAATAGAATATTCTATAGTTAATCACGTAAGCTTGATTCTAAATTCTAGCTATGTACTTATCAAAAAAGAGTAATTTACATTTGTAGATCTACATAGCATACATATGATTTCATGAATTAATAGGAAATACATGCATTTGAATATATAACATTAGAGAATTACCGTAAAAATGCATGAATTTAAAAACTTAATGTTTCTTATGAGTTCGAATCGCAGTCGACAAAATGTATTGAATAAAGGAAAATTTGTCATTTAAATAATAGAGTTGTTTTAGAATTTACGTACTCCTTAGTTAGAGAATAAGGGCTCCGCACATAAGCTTTATTACCAATATTAGAAACAATGACATCTATGTGTGAATATATACTCCCCCGCCCAATAAAATATAAGTATTTATTTTTCAATATAGATTTTATGTAGTATTGTTTTGTGAATTAGTTACGCTCGGTTCGTTACATTAATTAAATTATGGGTTGGGCACGGACGATGATGAATTAGTGGTGGCTCATATTGGCGGATAAAATAAGAGCAAATTAAGAAGAGGATTAAGCCCTTTCTAAGTCCAAAAAATCGTGTTTTTTAAAAAAAAATCCGTCACATTGTCGATTTTTTTATATTTAGTGTAAATAGTTGTGAAAATTAGTTGTTACAATCAAAATGAAATATAAAAAATATTACTGTCTTGGAATTCTAAAATTAAAATTGAGAATAAATAGTAGCATTTGTGGCGGTTCATGGTCGGATGCCGGCCAATTGCTTTGACCATGCATGGGCCATTCTATTGAATGGCATGATAGATGAGGTAATGATGAAGGATACGTATTAAAATTGAATCCAATTCATGATAATTGATAGGTATCAAACACGAGATGTTTTTAAAATGAACATACTAAAATAAGAACGAATAATATACTTTGAAATATCAAATTTCATAACGGAAAAACTAATATATGGATAAAGAAAAGAAAAAATATGTTAACATTAAGACAAAGAGCATAACCATTAGGCTATTGAATTCTATATATGACATGTGTTGCAAACAAATCTTTATTTCTCTTCGTGTATTCTCTTTTATTTTATTCAACATTCATTTAATACATTATTTTTAAACTTCGCGTTACAAAATTGCACCAATTAACAAGGAACGGAGAGAATAATTTATTAGGTCTGTCACTGAAAGTCGAGGCGAGTATAACCATGGCCTCGATTTTGGCGAGTAGTAGTAGAGTCCTCTCTCCTAGGAGTTTCAATTTGGCTTGACTCATTTGTGTACTTTCTTGACATTTTCTTCTTATTTAGTTACACAATGTAATTTCATAAAAGTTTGTTTAACTATAGACTTTGAGTAATCAACTTTGTAAAGTACTCATATTATAAAGAGTGCCCCTAAAAAAATACACATAAACAAATTTTTTACCCCCAACACCCCTCCCACTCCCACTCCAAGAAGAAAAACACACATACATACTTGGTTGCATGTGACATTCCTGTGCTTTAGGATAGCAACAAACACTAAAGTTCTATCTGTATAAGGGTTTGCGTACACCAGTGAAGCATGGAATTTCTTCTTCAAAAGATTGAACGTTTCATCAATAGTTTCAGCTCCAAACTTATGTGTAAGCATATTTTGATGAACTGCCCTAAGACATGCCACGTGGCCATTAACATTGAGGAATGTCCCACTCTTCATAATCTCCATTCTTTCTATGTTGAAACTGTTGCTCTTTTGTAGTATGGCCTTCAGCTCCTTCGCAGTGGGAAAGTAGCATAGAAGGTTGAATGTCCTTGACTTTGCATTACTCAATCTTCCCTGAAAAAGTCAATATAGTTTTTTTTTTTTAAAGTCAATATAGTTGTCAATTTCATTGACGTAATGTTTCTTATGATTAAACGTGTTTACTCCCAGAACCTCGACATGTTTTATCATTTAGGGTCTTCTCCATTTAAAAACACATTCACTTTTTTTTTCTGCTTTTAGTAAGTACGCACCAAACTCATTACAGTCACATTCTAATATAAAATTAATATACTAAAATGGGACTCACATCACTAACTTTTTTACTCTTATTTTCTTTATAGAGGGAACATCTTTTTTAGTCCACGAACTTTGCCAAAGTTTTAAGTCCGTGAATTTTGAAAATCTCATTTGAGGTCCATCAACTATGGGTTAATATCATTTGAAGTATTTTTTTACTATATTCAAGTTTTTCTGGACGAAAATACCCTCAATACCTTAAAGGGTATATATATTTTTAATAAACTTATCATAGGGTCATATTCTAAAATGAGTGGATGAGATTAAATCTTACGAATCTCAATAAATAGTAGACAAAATATCAACAAAAGGGTAATATCGTCATTATGTTATCTATGATAATTTTCGAGAATGTTTTTTTATATCAAAGTACAAATATCCACAATATGACATAAGAATATCAACACTAGTACTAGAAAATATCAACACATATTTATTGAGATTTTTACATGGTTTTATTGAGATTGTTTGATGTATTTGTTGATAAAAATCTGGTTATCAACATTTACGAAAACTAAAATAAAAAAATATCAAATTTCATCATCTGAACGTCGTCGAATGATATGCAATTGAGATCTCGTTGGAATCCTTATAAAATTATCTTTAATTTGATATATTTTTTGCAAAAAAATCATTTAAATCGAGAGAGTTACGTAAATTTAAAGTTTTAAGATGATTTTAATGAGAGGGAATTGACATTAATACCCTCTAATTTTATTTATTAATTTTCTTAATTAAAAATATAATCCATGTGGCATTATTTCAACCACTAGATCTTCTAATCTAATGGCTAAGATTTAGTCTTAGTTTGGGATTGCTAATTAGTTAGCAATTGATCACTCCCCACTTATCATATACTCATATTTTTTATAAATATCTTTACTGTATATTTTTGATGAAATTTCTAAATATAATTTGACCTTCAATATTATCACTTAATTTTGTGACATGTAAGTAAACTTGCTTCTTCAATTTTTTATACTAAAGAATTTTAAAATTGAATAAAGAACTTTTCTTTAATAATAAAAAATTGAATAAGGATCTTTTCTTACATGTCACAAAATTAAGTGATAATATTGAAGGTCAAATTATATTTAGAAATTTCATCAAAAATATACAGTAAAGATATTTATAAAAAATATGAGTATATGATAAGTTTATTAAAAATATATACTCTTAAAGATATTGAGGGTATTTTCATCCAGAGAAACTTGGAAATAGTAAAAAGTACTACTCCCTCCGTCCCAGAAAGATTGTCCCATTTCCGTTTTCACACCCGTTTTGCAAAAATAATAATAAATAGTTAAAGTAGAGAGAGAGTAAAGTAAAAAAGAGAATAATGTAGAGAATAATCTTACCTATATTATTCTTTCTCTTATTTTACTCTCTTTCAACTTTACCTATTTATTATTATTTTTGCAAAACGAGTGCAAAAAATGAACTGGGACAATCTTTCTGGGACGGAGGGAGTACTTCAATTGATATTAATGCACCCAAAATCGGCAATGCAGAAGAAGCTATTAGTTGAAATGTCGAAATTTGTGGCGATTTCTTCTTCCATGATTGCCTTTGTGGCCTCCAAAATTCCTCCCTTAACATGAAATGTTTTCGTAACCGTTAATTCCTTAGTTAATTTGCCAACAATTTATATCAAAATATGAATGCAATAGTGTAATTAGGTATAGAATTAAACCTGGAGGGATGAGTTTTTGACATAGCTGAGAGGTCCATCGCCACCATTCGTTGAAAAATGTCCATTTTCTTTGGAAATGGAATCCATCAGGTACGAAATTATAAAGAAATGTGAATCATATGTATGCATATATAGGGAGAGTTGGAACTATATGAGGATCTAAAATGAGAATTACTACGAATTAAGAATGGTTTTAGAATTATTATGTGTGTTCAGTTTCGGATATCTTATCTTAGTATTTACCTTTTAAATATGAGCCATATATTTACTATCAACACATCATGAATGCCTATTTAGAATCTTTCTAGTTAATATGAATGATGAACATGTGAGAATTTATGTGGAAATGCAAGAGTACAAAATTTTTTAGTTAATATGAATGATGAACATGTGACAATTTATGTGGAAATGCATGAACACAAAATTTTGATATTTAAATTAACTCAATGCAACCAATTTATTCAAAAAATGATGAAATCACTCATATCTTTAGGAATTACATATTCCCCATGCTGGTGCTAAGTATATACCAGTGTTTAATTAATCGTCCATAATAAATACTCCCTCCGTCCCGGGTTAGTCGCACGTTTACTATTGAGCACGGAGGTTAAGAAATTATATTAAATAAATAGGAGAGATGAAAAAAGTAGGAAAGATAAGAGAGAGTAAAGTAAATGATAGAATAAAAAAAGAGTGATTAGATGTTTTGTCTTTTGTTAAAAAAGGAAAGAGTGCAAATAACTTGGGACGCCCAAAAAGAAAACTAGTGCAAGTAACGCGGAGGGAGTATATACATACTCCTTTCCATTTTAGTGCAACACTTCAACTAAAGTTTGACAAATAGACTGATCTGGGCCAGCAATTTGATGCCCGATTCAGCCCAGGCCCACAAATGAAGTAGTTTGGGCTGACTCTCTTTTATAAATTCAGACCCAGCCCTGCCAGGCCATCGACAAAGTGAACAAGGTCAGGTTGGGTTGGGCTGAGCAGAAAATTATTTTGTCATATATTTCTTTTATTTTTTTTATATATTTTGAATTAAAAAAACTAAACTATTTATAAAATATTATTTTCTTATATATGAAATATTATATTGGTATTTTTACTCATAAATATTTATTCTTGATTTTTTATGCACACAATCAAGATGAACAATTGAATTTGTATGACAATAATAGACTGCAATAATAGACTGGGGACATGTTTATATATTTACCTTAAATAAACCTTTAAATCCTTTAACTCTCAAATATATTGTCACATCCATCATTAATGCAATATAAGATGTCAAATTGTAAATGCAATAGAAAATGCTATAGTAGACTATAAGTTTCTTTAATTTTATAATCAAAGATGCTACAGTAGAACTAATATAACTGCAATTGATTTAGTGACAACATAGAGAAATGAATTCGTGAAGCTTCGAAGATGTAAATTCATGTCAAAAGCTTAAAGTTTGAAGGGAGTATATTAATTTATATTAAATTAATTGATGTTCATGAATTAGTTTTTAACTAAAATACCTCAAAAAGTCGAATTATACATTTCTCACTATTAATATGGGGTGATCAATTGCTAACTTTCTTAAGTTGCTAATTTGATAACTCGTCAATGCAGTGTATTAAAAATGTTAACACGTAATTTTGTTGAATTTCAATATAATGTGTTGATATTATGGGTTGACATTTTGATGTCACCGTGTTGACATTTTTAAAACACTGTATTGATGAGTTAGCAACTTAAATAATTAACAATATAACGCACCCCTGATCAATAGCGGTGTGATAAATTGCTAGCTTTCTTAAGTTTCTAACTCGTCAATGCAGTGTATTAAAAATGTCAACACGATGAAATTAAAATGTCAACACATAATTTTGTTGAACTTTAATATAATGTGTTGATATTATGGATTGACATTTTGATGTCGCCGTGTTGACATTGTTAATACACTGTATTGATGAGTTAACATAGTTAGCAACTTAAATAGTTAGCAATATAACGCACCCCTGATCAATAAGGGTGTGATCAATTGCTAACTTTCTTAAGTTGCTAATTTGCTAACTCATCAATGCAGTGTATTAAAAATGTCAACACGATGACATTAAAATGTCAACACATAATTTTGTTGAACTTCAATATAATGTGTTGATATTATGGGTTGACATTTTGCCGTGTTGACATTTTTAAAACACTGTATTGATGAGTTAGCAGAGTTAGCAACTTAAATAGTTAGCAATATAACGCACCCCTGATCAATAGCGGTGTGATCAATTGCTAACTTCCTTAAGTTGCTAACTCGTCAATGCAATGTATTAAAAATGTCAACACGATGACATTAAAATGTCAACACATAATTTTGTTGAACTTCAATATAATGTGTTGATATTATGGGTTGACATTTTGATGTCACCGTGTTGACATTGTTAATACACTGTATTGATGAGTTAGCAGAGTTAGCAACTTAAATAGTTAGCAATATAACGCACCCCTGATCAATAAGGGTGTGATCAATTGCTAACTTTCTTAAGTTGCTAATTTGCTAACTCGTCAATGCAGTGTATTAAAAATGTCAACACGATGACATTAAAATGTCAACACATAATTTTGTTGAACTTCAATATAATGTGTTGATATTATGGGTTGACATTTTGATGTCACCGTGTTGACATTTTTAATACATTGTATTGATGAGTTAGCAGAGTTAGCAACTTAAATAGTTAACAATATAACGCACTCTTGATCAATAGGGGTTTGATCAATTGCTAACTTTCTTAAGTTGCTAACTCGTCAATTTAGTGTATAAGTTAAAAATGTCAACACGATGACATTAAAATGTCAACACATAATTTTGTTGACCTTCAATATAATATGTTGATATTATGGGTTGACATTTTTAATACATTGTATTGATGAGTTAGCAACTTAAATAGTTAGCAATATAACACACCCCTTGATCAATCTATATATAGAAATTGTCGTATTGTGCACCAAATATTTATTATACCAAAATTTTCGTATGATAATGTTTCCATGTGAAGCATTTCTAGAATTTCATGTATACCCGTACAAAAATCTAATATATCATCTCAATGTCTCTCTCATGTATAATGTACAACAATATATACGATGTTTCGGTATCCACGAACGTATACCGAAACATCAAATATATGGTCATACCTTGTTGGCCATGTCGACGAGAGAACATCTCAGAAATTTGACCGTCGATACAACGGTGAACTCCTTTCGTGGGTCAAAAAACTCCGGCACTCTGGGAGTCAGATTTCCACTGCCCTCGATTTTAAGAATGCTTCAAATACCTCTCAACCTGATGCAAATACGCTTCATAAACCTCCCTTTTCTCCCTAGAATAAAATATCTCAGGACGAGTAGCCGAATTCGATGGATGAGTGTGGGAGAAGGCGGCCGTGGAAGTCCCCATCATTATAGTCTCTGGTAGAGAATAATCTTTTCTATATTATTTTCTCTCGTACTTTATTAATTCTCCACTTTAACTATTTATTACTCCTATCATTTTTATAAAATAAGTACAGAAAAATCGAAGTGACTCCTAATGTGGGACAGAGGAAGTATCAAATTTCATAAAGAATACATATTTTATTATGTGACTAAAGACTATTTTTTATCCTAAACATATGGTGATTTTACGATTTTTGGACTAGAACATTATATTTTAATTTATTCCGTCTCGCACAATGGAGAACGGTCCGAAATTTTTCTGTTTTGGATGGTGCCGTAAAAAAGATTAATGACAACACATGAATTTTGTGCATTGACGTGAACAAGGTATAGAAGGAAGTTTTTGTACATATATAGTCCCTCCGTCTACGAAATGTTGTCTAAATTTGACTTGATACGAGTTTTAAGAAATGTGAAGAAAAGTGAGTGGAAAAAGTTAGAAGAATGTATGTCTCATATTTATATATTGTTTTTATAATAGAATGTGAGTGTAATGAGTAAGTCGAAAGTGGGGTCCATTTAATAAAAATGGAAAAAAAAAGCAAGTGGACAACATTTCACGGACGGACCTAAATGACAAAACCGGACACATTTCATAGACGGAGGGAGTATATAACCTATATCGGGTCATATTCTAGTGCTTATAGAACCCTAATCCAAAATCAAGACCAAATCTCCACCCTTAGATTTTAAAATGAGTGGATGAGATTAAATCTTAATAATCTCAATAAATAGTAGACAAAATATCAACAAAAGGGTAATATCGTCATTATATTATCATATGATAATTTTCGTGAATGTTTTTTTATATCAATATAGTGTATTACAAATATCAACACATATTTATTGAGATTTTTACATGGTTTTATTGAGATTTTTTGATGTATTTGTTGATAAAAATCTGGTTATCAACATTTACGAAAACTAAAATAAAAAATATCAAATTTCATCATCTGAATGTCGTCAGAACATATGCAATTGATATCTCGTTGGAATACTTATAAAATTATCTTTAATTTGATATATTTTTTGCGAAAAAATAATTTAAATCGGGAGAGTTACGTGAATTTACAGTTTTAAGATGATTTTAATGAGAGGGAATTGATATTAATACCCTCTAATTTTATTTATTATTTTTCTCAATTAAAAAAATAATCTATGTGGCATTATTTCAACCACTAGATATTCTAATCTAATGGCTAAGATTTAGTCTTAGTATGAGATTGCTAATTTCTCCCTCCGTCGGCGATTAGGAGTCCCGTTTATTCATTTTAGTCCGTCCGTGAATAAGAGTCTCGGTTCACTTTTACCATAAATGGTAATAAGGTCCCACCTTCCACTAACTCATTCCACTCACATTTCATTTAAAACTAATATATACAAGTGTGACCCATATTCCACTAACTATTTTCCATCTACTTTTCTTAACATTTATTAAAAATTGTGCTATTGAGAAATAAGACTGCTAATGGTGGATGGAGGGAGTAGTTAGCAATTGATCACTCACCAACCTATATTTTACATAAATAATAAAGTTTGGCTATTAATTTAAATTTTGTTGATATATTATTAATTATTTTCAGTTTTTATTTATGCATTGATAGCATGTAAAAATTATTTTAATTTTTTTTATTTCATAGCATGTATTAAAAGTTAATTATAACTGCATGCATATATTACTCCCATTAGATACAATATAATATGCAATTGGGAGTATGTATATGATTTATGAAGGTTCAAAATATTTTGGATAAGGTATAACTGAATTTTTTTCATTTGCATAAAATTGTCAAAACATTTTATAGAAATATAGAAATATTATTTAAAACGAAAAATAGAAATATTATTTTTTGGAGTTCCAAACTAAAAATTGATTATATAGCTTTGGTGGCGGCCCATTGCTTGGACCACGTATGGGCTGTTCCGTATCAAAATTGGTGGCAATTACGGCCCATACGGTACAATGATAGTTCTTGATGTTTACGAAACATTATTAAAATTAAATCAGTTGTCAAACACGAGTTGTTCTCAAAATAATGAAAATACTAAAATAAGCATCCATGAAAAATATCACATTTCTAAAAATAGAAAGATTTTCTTTCATACTTTATCCATTTTCTCATATTTCACTCATTTTTTCTAATTCAATCTCTTACTTTACCAATTTCTCATTAAAAGTCGTTTCACCCATATATGGACTATTTTTCATAGAGCGGGGAATATGAAGTACTCCTTTCGTTTGCAAGCAAGAATCTCGTTTTTCTATTTTAATTTGTCCACAATAAAAGTCCAAATTCATTTTTACTATAAACAGTAATAAGGCCTGACATGCCACTTAACTCATGGTACTGAAATTTTATTTAGAACTAATATATATAAGTGAGACATATATTCCTCTAACTTCTTCCGATCACTTTTCTTAACATTTTTAATAATCGGATAAAAATGAAACTCCTAATAGCAATCGGAGGAAGTATCGAATTTCATAAAGAAAACATAAATACTTTATTATGTAGATGTATATGGATTGGGGACTTTTGAAATAGTTGAAAGGTTGATCAGCATTGTATTTATTAGTATTCCCGTTGTCTCATTAATGATGATCCAATTTCCTTTTTAGTTTGTTTCAACTAAAATGATTCATTATTAAAATTTGAAATATCTCTATCTCTATTTTATTCATTTTATTTTATTTTATTTTCTTTACTTAATATACAAAATAAAGCTGCATAACACCACATGCCACTAAGGAAGGCGTTATCTTTCTTGAGACGGGGGGAGGAATATATTTCACTAGGATAATTATTCGTACCTCAAAAGAAAATTATTACTAGTATAATATTGATTCGATCTATACAATTGGGCTCGTTGGTTTTTCTTATGAAACTCAACACATTGATTTGTGGGATGCATATGAGCTCTAAGATCTCAGATCTGGGATGATGTATTGAATCCAAATCCTAATTATTAATCATAATGTACATTTAATTTTGATCAAATAATGGATTAATCTTTTAACAAATAGAAGGAAACAAAATACCACTCCCTCCGTCTCATAAGAACATGCACTTTGTATTGAACACAAATTTTAATGCACAATTATTAATATAAGATAAATAAATTAAAAAGTAATTAAAATATTTTTAGTGAAAAATGAGTCTCAGCTTAAAAAAAAAGAGTTCCTAAAATTAAAAATTATATATTTTTACAAAACGGACTAAAACGAAAAAAAGTGCATATCAATGTAAGAAGAATCTAGTACTCCCTCCGTCCACGAAAATTCGTCCCGGTTTGACCAGACACGGGTTTTAAGAAATGTAATGGAAAGTGAGTTGAAAAAGTTAGTGGATTGTGGGTCCTACTTTTAAAGTATTAGTTTTATAATAAAATGTGAGTAGGAATGAGTTAGTGGAATATGAGGTCCACTACCAAAAATGGTAAAAGTAAAATGAGACAAATTTTGGGGGACGGACGGAAATGGAAAACTGGAACAAATTTTTGTGGACGGAAGGAGTAATATATTAGCAAAATAAAATTTATACAATCAAATCTATAAGAATCCAGTAATATATTAGCAAAATAAAAATTATTAGAATCAAATCTATCACATGATATCTAGTATCTACCGTCGCTCAAAACAATAAATCCTTAACACGTCATAGTATGCAGTCGGTTGTCAGAACATGTAACCCAGTCGTACAAATAAATAAATACTCCCTCCGTCCAACAATAGAAGTCCCATTTCTAAAGGGCACGGGTTTTAAGAAAATTTTAAAGTGTGTATTAAATGATGTGTGATAGTAGAATTTTGGGTCCACTTAAAATATTTAATTTATAAATTCATCTTTTATGGTGCAATAATTTTTTGATTTTAGTTTTTTTTATCACTGTTTTTATTCCAAATTATCCCACAATCAAAGTAAACAAAACTCACTAATTGCAGTCACAATACGAAGATTAATACGAAGATTTAAACGGCTAAATTCTATAAATGGGCAATTCTACAAAAATGGTTCCACCAATAGGCTAGTTTTTTTTTAATTTCTGTAAATAGGTGTTGCGCATTCTAAGAATGCGTATTTGAAATACGCATTCTTAGAATGCGTATTTCAAATACGCATTCTTAGAATGCGCAACAAAGCTAAATCGGCAGTCAACCCAGAAAAGTCAAAATTATGAAATACGCATTCTTAGAATGCGTATTTGAAATACGTATTCTAAGAATGCGTTTCTAACTTGAATTAAATTGGGCAGAAGGCATTCCATAACGCATTCTTCGATTCTGCTGCCTCGTCGCCGCCGCCGCCGCTCCTCCCGTCGACCTGCCGCCGCCGCCGCCGCTCTCCCCCCCCACGGTATGTATTACCTCAGCCTCTATCCTTGTTTCCCCTTTGGTTAGGGTTTGTGCAATCTTTTGTAATTGGTTTGTAATTGGTTTATTTTTTTGGAAGAATTGAAACAAGAATGTGTGCATTGTGAGATTAAGTTTGTAATTGTCTTTATTGTGCATTGTTAGTTGATGATGAAGCTTCGTTTTTAGTATATTTGAATTGATTCTTTAATTGAGATTTGAATGGCAAATAGAACAAGCTAACTCACTTCATACATGAAATTAATGGTGGAATTGGAAAGAGTAAAAAAAACAATCTTTGGGTTTCATTGTGTGAGTTGAGGAGGAAAAATTCCATTTCATAAAATTGTAGGTATTAAAATTTTGTGTTGGTTTTTTAAGCTAAACAAATATGTTACTGAGTAGTATGTATTTGTGCATGTTCAATTTTTTTAGCAATGGCATCATCATCAACTGGACCGTCCCCTTTGTATTGTGGTCCCGAAGACCCGAGCGTACTTTACTTGCAACCGTATCATATAACTGAAAGTATAATCTCTGGGAATGATACCGACACCTTTCAACCACGCAAATTGGATAATAACATTTTTCAAGCTCCAATGCATGACCGAGTGTTGGGGCATCTAGAGCGGATGGGTTTTGGTGGCGTGTACCGTTGTGGAAAGCCAAAAATGTTGGACGCTTCACTTATTGGGGCATTAATTGAGAGGTGGCGTCCCGAGACACACACGTTTCACCTTCCAGTTGGTGAAGCTACAGTGACCCTTCAAGATGTCGAGATGCTTTGGGGTTTAAGGGTTGATGTGAACCAGTTATCCTTACACAAGTGAACCACACGAGAGAGTACTGGGTGGATACGTGTTTGTCGCTTTTAGGTATAGAACCTAGTCAAGCTGAATTGAAGTTGGGGGGATTTAAAAACACTACACTGAAGGATGTTGTTAGACACCGTCTTGACGACGATCTACCCGAGTATTATTACATGCAGCATGCACGTATATTTGTGCTACTCCTACTAGGTTGTTTGATCCTCCCAGACACTTCGGGGAGAAAAATTCCCTTCCACCACATTCTATTACTAGATGACGAGAATCAGTGTTCACAACTTAGTTGGGGTGCAACAGCGCTTGCCACTTTATATCACTACCTTTGTGAAGCTTCGTGTCAAAAGCAGAAAAATATCGGTGGCCCATTGGCCCTTCTACAGATGTGGGCTTGGGAGAGGATACCCAATATTCGACCCGAGATAGTTGATAGGGTTGAGTATGATGGTACGACACCATGTGGAATAATGTAGGTTACATCTTTATTCTATGTCATTAAGCTATCTATATCACGTGTTTATAATATTTTTAAATTTTTTGGAATTATTAGGTGGAGGGGGCGATTGAATGTGGGTAGAGCCCCGCAACATGTTCAAAGTTATTATAGGGAACAATTGGCTCATTTGCACGACAATCAGGTGTCACTTTTAAAATATTTCGTAATCTTCTTTGTTGAATATTTTTCTTTTTTTAACCCTTTAACCTTTTTTTTCAGTTTATTTGGGAGCCGTATTTGGATCGTCGTCCTCTACCAGAGGAGTGCACGCGTGGGATGGATGTTTGGGCGTGCACTAACTACCTCATTTGCTATCATATTGTGGAGCCGTATTTGGGTCATCGAGTTGCACGACAGTTTGGAAACCCCCAACATATTTTTCTTAATGAGACTCAATTCCACAATTATGAGAGATGGGAAAGTACAAGACGAGGTAAGTCATCCGTAAACTGGCTAACTCATCATGCTTACTACGTTCAGTATTGGAGGAACCGGGGAGAAATAGAACAACAGGTGTATCCACATGCCTCGAATACTGACTACATGAATTGGTTTCGGAAAATCACTGTGACTTACATTACTAGACCCGGCATCCATGGCCAGCCAGGCATCCATGAGACTGCCTCTACACATACGATGATGGTAATATTTATTTTTTTTTTGTCGTTTTTATAGTGCATTATCAGTAGAATAATGTCTTTTTTCTGTGCAGTTGGAGACGTTGGTCAATGTGTATCACTGCCTTAGCGGATCTGAGACGGCATATCATCAGGACATCCAACGTGCTCTAAACATGGTGTCGACTTGTATGACAGTATGTGGGGAGACTGAACGTCTTGATTTTGTGCCTACCCAGCGATCAGCGATTGACACTACAAGACCAATCATTCACAACGCTAGGCGCGAAGGACGGCCTGGTGTCCGTATTGGCGGTCCAGGGTATAGGCGGGATGTAGGTTTCTCGCAGATGGGCGGAGGATGCAGTACCCACCGCGTGTTTCTTGGCATGCTGGATCAAGTTCACAGATGATGGGTGACGAATATTATTCTGAAGTTAACCTTGATGAATATTTTGGAGTAAGATTACAAACACAGGAGGAGGTTGAGGCTGAGGAGGATGATGATGCTGAGGAGGATGAAGCTGAAGTGAATGATGATGCTGAGGACAATGAGGCACGTGAGACAGCTTGGCGCGAGTCACGCACAAAGGCTCGTCATGAGTCTGGGGCGGCTTCTGGGCCAGCTTCTAGTTCTTCACTCTCCACACGAGGATTGACACGGAATATAACAAGATTCTTTACTAGGAGAACATCCTCGCATACATCCAAAGGGGTAGCTGCCATCAAGTTTACACCAAGTACTTACAAGTAGTTTGTGGTTGTTTGTTAGATGCAAACATTTGTGATATTCAACTTAACTACATTTTATGTAATTTTTAATCCATTCTTCCATAGTAAATAGAGTCTAGTTAAAAACCAACAACATCAAATAGTAGTAAATAAAGTCCAACTAAATCAAAATAGTGGTAAATAAAGTCCAACTAAATCAAAATAGTAGTAAATAAAGTCCAACTAAATCAAAAGAGTAGTAAATAAAGTCCAACTAAATCAAAATAGTAGTAAATAATGTCTAGTTATAAACTAAATCAAAATAGTAGTAAATAAAGTCCAACTAAATCAAAATAGTAGTAAATAAAGTCCAACTAAATCAAAATAGTAGTAAATAATGTCTAGTTAAAAACTAAATCAAAATAGTAGTAAATAAAGTCCAACTAAATCAAAATAGTAGTAAATAATGTCTAGTTAAAAACTAAATCAAAATAGTAGTAAATAAAGTCCAACTAAATCAAAATAGTAGTAAATAAAGTCCAACTAAATCTAAACAGTAGTAAATAAAGTCCAACTAAATCAAAATAGTAGTAAATAATGTCTAGTTAAAAACCAACAACATCAAATAGTAGTAAATAATGTCTAGTTACAAACCAAGTCAAAATAGTAGTAAATAAAGTCCAACTAAATCAAAATAGTAGTAAATAAAGTCCAACTAAATCACACAGTGCTCCCCGTTGTGCAGTTACGCCTGTCATGCCCTACTTGTCTACAGATCTTGCAACTCCTCTGTCGCCTGGGTTGATCAGGTTCATTTTCGTCCATCTGGTTCTGTATTCTTGCTTTTCTATACCGACCGCGAGAACGAGGAACAAATTGCCCCACTGAACACTCCAATGTCCATGGTGGTATCTCCCAGTAGTCCTGGTGCCTAAGTGAACGAAAACCAAAAGAATACTGTTTCACCCAATTTGACTTCAAATAGTTCTTACTCACAAGGCGTAGAATGTTATCTGCTCGATCTCTAGCAACTGCCGCAGCGTGAGAACAAGGCAACCTCCACATCTGCCATTTCCCACAACTACACCTTCTTCTCAAATACTTGACCTCATAAGAGTTTACACCCTTCCCTTTGGATCGTGCTTCCGATAAGACATCATACCTGCCCTCCAGAGTGTTGACTCGTCTAACCACATGTTTTCGGCCTCTTGCATCATTTTCAGTCAATTTGTCATGTGCCCACGGAGTCAACTCAGTTTGGCATTGTGCCGCTTCTGTTGATCTTGTCTGGAACCACTTAATTGTTCTCCAAAATGTTAAATCGATACAAGCCCTAATAGGTAGATCTCTGGCTCCTTTCAAGACGTTGTTATATGCCTCTACCATGTTCGTCGTTGCTTCACCCCATCTACAACCTTTGTCGTATGCCATTGTCCATTTCTCTGCATCAATACGCCCAAGGTACTCAACTGCCTCTGGGCTAACATTCCCTAGGTGGCGTCTTTTCCTGGAATATTTTCTCACCTTTGTGGCTATCCCCATTTTCCACACTAGACCCTTCACCCTCACACCCTTGTGATGCTGCAACACATTTTTTCGTACATGTACTAAGCAAAATCGGTGTATTCCTCGGGGTGGTTGTTCCCATATATCAGACTCCATTGCATTCAACATTCCTGGGTGTCTATCAGATATAATGCAAACATCTCTATCGCCTTTCATAACATGAAGTTTGATTAACTTCATAAACCAATTCCAACTATCACTTGTTTCATTATCAACAATTGCATAAGCAACAGGTAAACACTTCTTGTTTGCATCAAATCCAACAGCGCAAAGAAGTTTACCTTTGAGTATGCCCTGCAAATGAGTTCCGTCAACTGCTAGCACTGGCTTGCAAAGCTGAAAAGCCTCCACACACGGCCCGAATGCCCAAAATACATACTTGAAAAACTTTCGTGTCTCGGTACTATGTCGTTCATCATGATGCCACTCAACAATTGTTCCACAGGTGCGCTTCTGCAACTCAATCATATAACTAGGCAAATCTTCGAATGATGACTCGCATCCACCAAAAGCAAGCTCTATAGCCATCCTCCGGGCATACCATGCTTTCTTGTAGGATATTTCAACATGATACTTTTGCTTCACATCCTCAATAATGGAATTAGGCGTATATCCGGGGTCCTTTAGAATATGATGCTTAACACACAAAGCCACCATATCTGATGAGACGTTGGCGTGGTCCCTGGAGTTGGGATTACCTACACAAGTGTGTCTATCAGTCCATTGTCTGATTTCCCATTTGCGGTCGTGCTTCCTCAATGTTGCTCGAAGTTTCCAAATACAACCTGTTTGATTGTGTCGTCTCCTATTTGAGCTCGTGCTCTCCGACTCTTTGGGTGGCTTCAAAGTTTTGCATTCCACATTCCACTTTGTTGGTTTACTTTCCACCACGTAGTATTCTTTTGTGGATGACTCCAAATGCCACAAAGTAACAGCAGTCTTCAATTGTAGCTTGGTATCAAATTTGGTTCCTAACCCAATCCGTGTAGGATTCTTCTCATCCCAAAACCAACTGCTAGATTCGGAATCATCATGGTTACTTTCATAGTAATTACCTTCTGTCGTCGGTAGAGTACGAAAATAAGATAACCCTGGATGCTCATACTCCTGCTCACTTGGCGGGACTACTGGGACGTACCTACGAGGCACATTCAATGTCTCATTGTCGGATGCATCTTGGTTTGCTTCTGATTCTTCACTCAATTCAGGTGGGGTTGTTGATTTTTCTGACACAAGGTCTTCAGATTCAGAATCGTCACTAACTTCATTATGGGGAGATAGTCCCCCATCCCCAAAACGAGACCCACCATCCCCAAAGCCAGGCCCATCATCCCCAAAACGAGACCCACCATCCCCAAAGCCAGGCCCATCATCTCCAAAACCATGCCCATCATCCCCAACATTAGCCGGATCGTGACTAACTTCATTATGTCCAGATGGCCCATCATCATATTGTACTCTATCTTGAACTTGTCGTTGTCCCCTTCTAGATTGATAGACAACGACCGTATGTGGAATACGTTGTTGTGCTAAATTAGCTTGATAGTCAACAAATAACTCAATTTGACCTGATTGAATAGCTGTTGCAAACATATCCCTCATATATGCATCGCAAAGTCGAACGCCCACAAAATGATATCCATTACCCACTTGAATTGCACGTTTCCATGTCAAACTAATCATATACTCACTCACATTGATTCCAATGCAATCACATACTCTGCTAACCAACTCATTATATGGAACAAACTCATCTAAGACAAGATATGCATTTGCCACGGGTGGCTCATAAGACAAACCAATTCCTCCAATTTGTACTATTCTTCCATCCCAATATAAAAGGACACAAATAGATTCTGTGTCCATAATCCTGCAATACATACACAACTCTATCTCAAAATTTAAATAATTAAAAATATACTATATACCAAATCTTACAAATTAACAATTCAAAAGACACTACTTACCAAATCTTAGTATAATAACACACATTGAACATACAATTTATACCAACAACCTTAAATTTTTTTTTTTAGCCACAAACCCTAGAATCACAATTTTCACCATAAACTATGGATATAATGCTAAATTAAGAAGAAAGCACGTAACTTACCTTGAGGGAGAAACAATTAGATGAATTTGGGCGATTTATGCAATAATTGGACGAAAATGTGGCATTCTTGGAAGGGATTCGCGGGCAAGGAGGCAGAGGGCAGAATGCTTCTGCCCCCGATTCTGTTCTGGCGTAGTTTTAATCAAGGGGAGAAACGCATTCTTAGAATGCGTATCTCAAATACGCATTCTTAGAATGCGTTTCTCCACTCCGTTTTTTCTTTTTAATCGCGAACAAAACCAAGCTTAAATACGCATTCTAAGAATGCGTATTTGAGATACGCATTCTTAGAATGCGTTTCACCTATTTACAGAAACAAAAAAAAAAAACTAGCCTATTGGTGGAACCATTTTTGTAGAAGACCCCATTTATAGAATTTAGCCGATTTAAACACCAAGAACGGAGCCAAACCAAACCAAACCAGCTCAAGGCAATACACGCAGCAAAAACCACACTTTAAATCAAACCCAATCTGAATCGATTTCAAAAGATGAGATTAATGAATCAAATCTAGCACCAAACTTAAATCAAAGATCAAAAACCGTATAGAGGCAACAAGAACAGATTTTTCAAGAACATTTTTTTTTGAAATTAATACTCCAATACAACAATGTTTTGGATCTTTGTCCAAATCAAGCACAGAACCAGTCGAAAAAACCTAATTACACTTAACACAACAATTAATTTTAAGAAGAGGAAAGGGATTAGGGTTCGCCGAGAGAGAGAGAGATAAGGGACAATTTTTGGACTGTATTCCAGAGAGAAGGAGATGACCGATTATGGTTCGATATGGGGTGGAGGAGGCGGCGCGGTGGAGGCGGTAGGCGATGAGGAGACGGTGGAGGCGGCGTGGTACGACGGCGTGGTAGAGGCAGCGTGGTGAAGGCGACGGACGATAAGGAGGCGATGGCGATGGCAATGGCGGCGGCGCGGTGGAGGCAGCGTGGTGGAGGCGGCGGTGGAGGCGGCGGTGGAGGCGGTGGAGGATTAGGTTTTCCGAGAGAGAATGGGAGAATGAGAGAGAAAGAATGGAAATTAGGGAATCAATTTGGGGGGTTTTTGGATGGCATTTTTGAAATTTAAGTGAATGAGTAGGGTAATTAGATTGTCCAAATATGGTAAGTAGAACCGGGACTCCTATTCCCGGACGTCCCAAAACGAAAAAACGGGACTTCTATTGCTGGACGGAGGGAGTAATTCATTTTATGGAAAAGGGCAAGGAAGAAAAACCTACTCCCCTTGTCCTGTTTAAAATTAAATACTCCCTATGTCCTTAAAATTTGGCGTCATTTGATTCGACACGGACTTTAAGAAATGTAATAGAAAGTAAGTTGAAAAAGTTGGTGGCATATGGGTTTTATTTTTATATGTTAGTTTTAAAATAAAGTATGAGTGAGAATGGATTAGTAGAATGTGTGATCTACTACTAAAAATAGTAAAAGTGAAAGGTGACAAATTTTTAGGGACGAGCGAAAAAGGAAATATGTGACAAATTTTCAGGGACGGATGAAGTATTTATCTTTCGAATTATTCTATTAAAAGTGAAATATTTTTTAAAATAAAAATATTATCATCTTTATTTTTCTTATCTTTCTTACTTTTTTCTCTTTTCATTATTTCACATAATAACATTACATAAAATCTTATGTTAAAAAGCAAATGTTTTATTTACAATGGGACGGAGAGAGTATATATTACTCCGGACAATATATGTTACACACAACACAATGAAGAACACGTTAGAATACTTGGACATTTTTGTTATGTGCACCACATGATAAATCAAATCTTCATCGGCATTTGTAAACTTTAATTCTTTCACTCATATACTGATAGGAGCGCCCAAGTAGTAATTGGTAGCTTAGACATTCACATATTTGTGTAATTTCTTGTCATTTTCTTCATATTTAGTTAAACAAAGACTTTAAGTAACAACTTTGCAAAATATAGGTATTATAAAGAGTGCCCCCACTATAAAAAATACACATAAAAGAGAAAAATAGATACTCCCTCCCGTTCCCATTAAAAGTCCTATGTTGCAATTTTAGTATGGTCTTCATTAAAAGTCTCATTTCATCTTGAAAAAAAAAAGTCTAATTTCACCTTACTATTTTTGGTAATTAGTCCCTACATTTTACTGATAAATTTCATTCACATTTTATTTTAAAATTAATATGTGAAAGTGAGACCCACGTATCACTAAACTTTTCTTCCACTTCTATTTACAAAATCAAATAATTTTCTGAAAACTCGCGTCAGTCAAATACGAGTCTTCTAATGGAGACCGGGGCAGGGTATATTTGGTTCTCGTCCCCCACACATATGATATACTACTCCATCCTTCCCAAAAAGTTTATCACTTATGTCCATTTTCGTCAGTCCTATAAAGTTTGCCACATTTCACTTTTACCATATTTGGTATTAGTCTTCACATTCTACTAAATCATTTTCGCTCACGTCTCACTATGAATCTAATTAATACTACTGCACAAAAGTAAGACTCACATTCCACTAACTTTTTCAATCCACCATTCATTACATTTCTTAAAACCCGTGACAAAACAAAACAAGTTATATTTTATGGGATGGAAGGAGTAGAATTTATTGAAGTCTTATACCATTGACAACTTACTACACATTGTTGTGCTTGAGGATAGCAACAATCATAATAGTTCTATCTTTAGAAGGATCTGCGTATACTGGTGAAGCATGGAATTTCTTCTTCAAAAGGTCAAATATTTCATCGATGGTTTCAGCTCCAAACTTGTTTGTAAGCATATTTTCATGAACCGCCCTAAGACATGCCACGTGGCCATCAACATTGAGAAATGCCCCACTTTTTAAAATCTCCATTCTTTCTATGCTAAAACTATTATTTTTTTGCAGTATGGGCCTCAGCTCCTCCGCGGTGGGAAAGTAGTATGGAAGGTTGAATATCTCTGATATTTCCTCACTTAATCTTCCCTACAAAAGTCAATGTAGTCATCAATTTCATCGAAGCTCCTTTCGCCATCACGGAATAGAGTCAATGAAATTGAAGCCTTAAATCCAATGTATGGAATCGCAAAATATTAAAAGTGAAATTAAATTACAATTTCAATTCCTCAGCAATTCCACAATTTGAATTCCATATCAAATTTAGATATTTTGAATTTGAAATAGTTATAAAATTCCATATCAGGAGTATAAAAAATAACAATATACCTTTTTGGCCATGTCGATAAGGGAAGATCTGAGAAGTTCAACCCGCGATACAACGGTAGACTCCTTTTGTGGGTCCCAAAATTCAGGCACTCCGGGAATTAGAAGAGCCATAATCCCACCATCCACCATTTCCACAGCCCTACACTTCAAGAATGACTCCATATCCTTCTCAAATTGACCTAAATAAGCATCATAAACCTCCTCTCTCTCTCTTCCGCTCCAAGCCGGAGACTTGAGGCCCTCGGCCGCCTTGGGCACCTCTGTCAGCCACTGGAGCGCCCAAGAAGAGTACGCAAAGTCTATGGATGACCGCGGGAGAAGGCGGCCATGGAAGTCTCCTGCTATTGCAGCTACCTCATAGCTCCTATTGGGTGGGAGAGAACTGAAGAAGGTGTTGAAGTCGTTGGAGACGACGTCGTTGAAGCAAACATAAAATTCTGGGGTCTTGAGGTATGAAGATTTGTATTTTTGTTTGATGGCTTCGATGATCGTGTGCATGGCCGGAAAAGAGTTGCTGCCGGTTGAGCACCCGAAATCGGCAATGCAGAAGTGCTTGCTTGAAGTTGGAATCTCTAATTTTGTGGCGATTTCTTCTTCGATGATTGCCTTTGCAGCTTCCAATATTCCTCCCTTGAAACATGAAATAATTTCGCAAACGATAATTCTTTAATTGATTTGTGCGACGTAATTAAATAATTAAGAACTATATAGATCATATCAAAATATTGATTTAAAACCTGGTAGGATGAGTTTTTAATATAGCTGAGAGGTCCATTGCCACCATTCATGGAAAAATGTCCATTATCTTTGGAATCCATCACCAAATTATAAAGAAATGTAAACCATATGTATGTAATGTAAACCATATGTATGTATATATAGAGAGTTGTAAGTTGAATCTAAATGAGGAACTAAAACGTATTGGGTTACAAGTTCACCCCACATCGGATTAGATGAGAGAGAAGTTGGAAGGAGTATATAATCCTGTTCAACCTCAATCTTTTTAGGGGTGATCAAAAATCAAATCCGTATGGACTTGACTTAAAATGGACAATATCAAACTAATATAGTTTTCGTTTATATATGCATATATTGATATTGTTTGTGATATACTCCATCCGTACGCGATTAGGAGTCCCGTTTTTCCATTTTAGTCCTCCGTGAATAGAAGTCCCGGTTCATTTCTACCATAAATGGTAATAGGAATCTACCTTCCACTAACTCATTCTACTCACAGTTTATTTAAAACTAATATATACAAGTGAAACCTCTATTCTATTAACTTTAATCCACCCACTTTTCTTAACATTTCTTAAAACCCGTGCTAATAAGAAATGAAACTCCTAATGGTGGATGAAGGGAGTACCTAATTTATATAGTACTCCCTCCGTCCCCCATTAAGAGTCACACTTTTCCATTCCGGTCCGTTCCCAATTAAGAGTCACACTTCATTTTTACCATAAATAGTAAATAGGTCTCACGTTCCACTAACTCAATTCACTCACATTTTATTATAAAACCAATATAAAAAAATGGGTCTCACATTCCACTAACTTTTTCAACCAACTTTTCTTTACATTTCTTAAAACCCGTGCCCGATCAAAGAGTGACTCCTAATAGGGGACGAAGGGGGTACTATCTAATATTGATATATTTTTATTGGTATTATGTTGATATAAAATGACAAATATAATGATATTTTAATGATTTTCAAAATATATGAACATGCAAAAAGTATTGTTGGGAAATTAATTTAATGTACCTACATGTAGAATTTAAAGTTTTGAATATTTTTTTAAGATTTACTCATTTCTTAATATTCCAATTAGAAAAGTATTGGTATGCACGATATTCCAATAGAAAAGTATTGGTATGCACGATATTCAAATACTCCATCCGTCTACGATTAAGAGTCACACTTTGACCAGACACGAGTTTTAAGAAAAGTAAAGAAGAGTTGGTTGAAAAAGTTAGTGGAATGTGTGACTTATTTTTTATATTGGTTTTATAATAAAATGTGAGTGAATTGAGTTAGTGGAATGTGAGACCTACTTACTATTTATGGTAAAAATGAAGTATGATTCTTAATTGGGGATGACCCAAAATGGAAAAATGTGACTCTTAATCGGGGACGGATGGAGTAGAAAATTATTGGTATGCACGAGTTAAGATTTAGGGGGGAGAGAGGTTATATTCATTCAACGTGATATGTATAGAGAGAGCCGGAGAGTGAATGTTCGATTGTCATGTTTAGTTGTGAAAAGATCGTGTCTAATATTATTTCTTTGTTCAATTGTCTTTTTATCTTAATCTTCCCTCCTATGTTAGTGCTAAATCTTCCCTCCTACCAAAAGTATATACCAGTATTTATTTCATCGCCCATAATGAATATATACATACTCCTTACCATTTTAGTGCAACACTTCAACCAAAGTAGTCAAATAGACTGATCCCCGCCGGGCCAGAAATTTGAGGCCCAATCCAGACCAGGCCCACAAATGGAGTAGGTTGGGCTGAGTCTCTTTTATAAACTCAGACCCAGCCCTGCCAGGCCATCGACAAAGTGGGCAAGGTCGAGTTGGGCTGGGCCGAGCAGAAATTATTTTGTCATATATTTTTTAAAGTATTTTAATTTTTAAAAAAAGACTGAACTATTTATAAAATTTTATTTTCTTATTTATAATTCATATATATTCGTGGAATGGTTTTAGAAATATGAAATATTATCTTGAGATATTTACTCATAAATATTTACATTCATGTTATGCTTTTACTTCGCACTAGACATTTTTTATTTTTTATGCACACAATCAAGATGAACAATTGAATTTGTATGACATTCTGTACATGAATATGGTGGGGACATGTTTACATATTTATCTTAGGTAAACCTTAAATCCTAAATCTCTAATATATTGTCATATCGATCATTAATGCAATATAAGATGTCAAATTGTCAATGCAATAGTAAATTCATGTCAAAAGCTTTAAGTTTGAAGGGAGTATAGTAATTTAATTTATATTAAATTAATTTATGTTCATGAATTAATTTTTAATGTAAAATACTTCAAAAGGTCCAATTATACATTTCTCACAATTGATCAATATATATATATCGAAATTGTGATATTATGGACCGAAAATTTATTATACCAAAAAATTTGGTATAATAAAGTTTCCATGTGAATTATTATTTACATTCATGCATTTCTAGATTTTCATGTATACCGTACCAAATTCCAATACATAGTCTCACTGTCTCTCTTATGTACTCCCTCTGTCCCAAAATAAAAGTTTTAATTGCTATTTCGATTCGTTTTACAATAAGAGTCTTATTTCACTTTTACCAAGAATGGTACATTTCACTATTCGACTCAAATTTTATCACAAAACTAATATATAAAAGTGAGACTCATATTCCACTAATTACTTATTCAACTCACTTTTCTTAAACTTGTGGCATAACTAAATAGGACTCCTATTGCGGGACGGAGGGAGTATATTAGTACAACAATATATTTAATGTTTCGGTATCCATGGCGTATATCGACGAAAGTTGAAACATCAAATATATGGCCATACCTTTTTGGCCATGTCGACAAGAGAAGATCTCAGAAGTTCGACCGTCGATACAACGGTGAACTCCTTTCGTGGGTCCCAAAACTCCGGCACTCCGGGAATCAGAAGAGCCATAATCCCACCTTCCACCATTTCTACCGCCCTCGATTTCAAGAATGCTTCAAATACGCTTCATAAACCTTTCTTCTCTCCCTACAATAAATATCTCTAGAAGAGTAGCCGAATTCGATGGACGACTGCGGAAGAAGGCAGCCGTGGAAGTCCCTGTGAGGCGGGAGTGATCTGAAGAGCATGTTAAAGTCGTTGATGACGACGTCGTTTAGGGACACGTGGAATTCTGGGAGTTTGAGGTTTGAGGATTCGTGTTTCCTTTTGATGGCTTCGATGATTGTATGCATGACCGGAAAAGAGTCTTTTCCGGTTGAGCACGTTTATTTAGTATACTCATTATCATATTGCACGTTTATTTGTGAAATAAAAAAAAATACTAAAAAAAGTATTGCACATGTTAATAAATTACGATCGACGACGTACAATACACCCTATAAAAGATAGTTCAAAATTAATAATAATGTCAATTTGTCATGAACAACATAGGAGATAAAGCATATGTGTTTGGTTTTGGATATCTTATCTTGATATTCAACTTTAAATAATCAGCCATGTACACAATCCACACGTTATTTATTAATGCCTATTTCGAATCTCCCGAAAAAATTGAAGTAAATAAAAAATCACAATGACGTGCCTGTAATATTCAAAGCCATAAGTTTTCGGTCATTATGTAATCGACTTGTAATTACTACTCAAATCTTGATGTACGCTATAAATTTTAATGATTTATTGAACTTGATTGTAATAAAAACAGGTTTTTACATTTTTTAATTAATTTATCAATCGGATGATTTAAAATTTTAATAGAAGTCAGTGCATTATTGCATTTCAAAACCACCCCCACCAAGATTAGAAAACACACGTACATATTTGAAGTCTCTAACCAACAACAACGTACTAAACATTATTGTGCTTGAGGATAACAACAATCACAACAGTTCTTTCATTAGAAGGATTTGCATAAACTGCTGAAGTTTGAAGTTTCTTCTTCAAAAGGTCGAACGTCTCGTCGATAGCTTCAACTCCAAACTCATGTGTAAGCACATTTTGAAAAACCGCCCTAAAACATGCCACGTGGCCATCAACATTGAGAAATGCCCCACTACTCAAAATCTCCATTCTTTCAATGCTGAAACTGATGCTCTTATGCAGTATTGCCCTCACCTCCTCTGGGGTGGGAAAATGGTGCGGAAAGTTGAATTTCTCTAATTTTTCCTCACTCAATCTTCCCTGCAAAGTCAATATAATCTTCACTCAATTTCGTAAAAGCAACATTACTTGTGAATTAAAGTGACTAGTATTTTTATCGGCTCAGATTTAAAAAATTGTTTGACTTTATACGAATAAAAAAAGTAATTGATAGAAAATGTTAATGGAATTTGGTCATACTTTTATATGTTGGTTTTATAATAACATGTGAGTAGAGTGAATTAGTGAAATGTGAAGTTCACCATAATAAAAGTAAAAGGAGACATTTATCAGTGCATGCATAGCATAAGGTATGATATTAATCATCCCGTTATAACAAAGACGTTTCCTTTAGACACAAGACTTAAGAAAACTATGTTAAGAAAATTGCCGAAAAAAGGAAATGACTCAGCTATAATGAGACAGTCCAAAGAAAAATACAAACGAACTATACAGGGATAGAGAGAGTACCTTTTTTGCCATGTCTACAAGGGAAGACGTGAGAAGTTCAAGCCTCGATATAACGGTGAACTCCTTTTGTGGGTCCCAATAGCTAGGCACTCCTGGAATTAAAAGAGCCATAATCGCACCCTCCACCATTTCCACAGCCCTTCATTTCAAGAATGATTCCAAATCCTTCTCAAATTGCCCCAAATAAGCTTCATAAACCTCCTCCATCTCTCCTCCACTCCGAGGCGGAGACTTGAGGCCCTCGGCAGCCTTGGGCACCTCCGACAGCCAGTGGACCGCCCAAGAAGAGTACGCAAAGTGGACGGAGGATGGAGGGAGAAGGCTGCCGTGGAAGTCCCCGGGAACTGCGGCTACCTCATAGCTCCTATCAGGTGGGAGGGAACGGAAGAGGGTGTTAAAGTCGTTAGAGACGACGTCGTTAAAGTAGACGTGGAATTCTGGGGTTTTGAGGTCTGTGGATTCGTATTTGCGTTTGATGGCTTCGATGATCGCGTGCATGGCCGGAAAAGAGTTGTTTCCGGTTGAGCACCCGAAATCGACAATGCAGAAGCTATTAGTTGAGAACTCTAATTTTGTGGCGATTTCTTCTTCGATGATTGCCTTTGAAGCTTCCAATATTCCTCGCTTAATTTGTGTATGAGCAAACATTAATTAGTAATAGATCGCCTTATAAAAACATGAATGCAATAAATAGTTAATTATGAATTTATGATACTAGTATATATAGTAATATATGTATAGAATTACACCTGGTAGGATGAGTTTTTGTCATAGCTGAGAGGTCCATCGCCACCATTCATGGAAAAATGTCCATTATCTTTGGAAATGGAATCCATCACGTACGAAACTATAAAGAAATGTGATTCATATGTATGTATATATAGAGAGAGTTGTCACTGAATGAGGATCTAAATGGGAATTACTACAAATTAATAATATTCGTTGAATTTATTGTTCTAATAATATCAAACAAAGCATGCCAAGTGACAACATAAAGTTTAGATGGCTGTGATATATCCTAAAATGATTTTGAAAAACGCACTCATGAACTAATATAGTTTTCGTGTGTATAATGATATTTTAACGACTTTCAAAATACATGAACATGCAAAAAATATTAAATTATCTCATGATTAATCAGCTTACCTCACTCCTATAACTAATTTAATTCTCCACAAATTTTATTTTGGCTTATTCGGTTTTCTGTCTGACTATTATCTTATAACTGAGTGCTGCCATAACATATAGGATTTGTTTACAAGATACCAATCAACCAATAATATATTGTATTGCATGTTATGTTATCTAAACAAAGTGTCTACAATCAAACTCAAAATATTGCACGTTTATTTGTCAATAAATAAATATAGAGAAAAAGTATTGCGCATTTTATTATACTGCAATCCACGACATACAATACACACGAAATTCGTAATAAGAGCCCACGTGAGAGTAGATAAAGCATATGTGTTCAGTTTTGGATATCTTATCTTAATATTCACCTTTTGACTATGAGCCATATATTTACAATCCACACATGATCAATGCCTCCTATTTGGAATCTTCTAGTTAAAAAGAATGATGAACATGTGAGAATTTATGTGGAAATGCATGAATACAAACTTTTGAGATTTAAAATCAATGCAACCAATTTATTCAACAAATGATGAAATCACGCATATTTACATATATCCCCATGCTTGTGCTGAATCTACCCTCCTACCAAAAGTATATACCAGTATAAATATATACATACTCTTATCCATTTTAGTGCAAAACTTGAACTAAAGTTGTCAAATAGACTGATCCATGTCGGGCCAGAAATTTGAGGCACAATTCAGCCCAGGCCCACAAAATGAAGTACGTTGGGCCGAGTCTCTTTTATAAATTCAAACCCAGCCCTGCCAGGCCAATGTCACTCTTGGTGCTAAGCTAAAGAAGATTACAAAGTTACTAATAACTTTGCGCATAATTTCACTCTCTTTTGCGATCTGAAAAAGAACTAACAATTTTTTTTTAAATAAGCGTATATATGTGCTCGATTCGTTACATTAATTAAATGACGGAAATTAAAAAATGAACATGGCTCAAGACTCAAACATAGTCCGCCAAGCATTTAGGGTTGTTGGGCTCGGATGATGATGCATTAGTGGTGGCTCGTATTGGTGGATACAGTAGGAGCAAAGAAGAGGATTAAGCCCTTTCTAAGTGAAAAACATCTTACTGCATTTTCCAGCTGAAATGGAATATTCCTACCGAAATAGAATTGTACATCCAGAATAGTCCTAAGAAAACAGTACTATTTTCATTTGCATAACATTGTCAAAAAATTTTATATCCAGTGTAAATCATTATGTAAAATTAGCTCTTATAATTAAAATGAAATATAGAATTATCATTTTCTTGGAGTTCCAAACTAAAACTTGAATATAATGTGGAGGCCCATTGCTTTGAGTGTGCATGGGCCTTTCCGTATCAAAATTAAATCCTAAGAGTTACAGAAATAAATCATAAAACAACAACCAAATAATATAAGAGATTATCGGCTCACTTCCGAAATAAAATTAAATAAAAGTATAGATTCCTGTCAGCGACTGCAATCGTGATTTCAATTTTGGTCCTGTAACCTCGTATCACATGACATCTAAGCAACAAATGAAACTTTGTAAAGTGAAATACTTATTATGCTATAGAAATAATCATACTGCCCCAACTTCTTAATAGAAACACCTTATTTTTAAATTGTGATACACTAGTAAGTAGATTTCCTGATGTCACCAACTAATCTCAGACGTGCTAAATATTTTTGTGCTTGTGCTTGTGCTTGAGGATAGCAACCATCTTAACAGTTCTATCGTTAGAAGGATCTGCGTAAACCGATGAAGCCTGGTATTTCTTTAACAAAAGGTCGAACGTTTCATCGATGGTTTTAGCTAAAAACATATGTGTAAGCATATTTTGATGAACCGCCCTGAGACATGCCACGTGGCCATCGACATTGAGCAACGACCCACTACTCAAAATCTCCATTCTTTCTACGATGAAACTATTGCTCTTTTGCAGTATGGCCCTCAGTTCCTCCGTGGTGGGAAAGTAGTATGGAAGGTAGAACGTCCTTGACATTGACTCACTCAATCTTCCCAGCAAAAGTCAACTTGTGATTGTTAATGGCGGACGAATGGAGTACTGATCTCTGCATGCATAGGATGTGATATTACCTTTTTAACCATGTCGATGAGGGAAGATTTGAGAAGTTCAACCCGCGAAACAACATAAGACTCCTTTTGTGGGTCCCACAGGGCAGGCACTCCAGGAATTAGAAGAGCCATAATCCCACCTTCCACCATTTCCACAGCCCTACACTTCAAGAATGATTCCATATCCCTCTCAAACTGATTCTTTTTTTCTTTTTTTTTTTTGAAACACTCTTTCTACAACAACGTCCTTTCCCAAAAATTTCTTTTTTCCTGTGATCCAACAAAGATTCAACCCATATTCAAAATTCGCTATCAAAGGATTATGATTTGCGATTTGGTCCAAGGTTAAGATAAGGCTCCAAAGGATGACCTAACGTCCTCTCCTATCACTATAACCACTTTGAAGATTCAAACAGACCGCAAACAAGTTCTAGAAACATATAACATAGTTGATGAAAAATCACATATTTTTTTTTAGAAAAGGAGATGGTCTCTATCCTCACAAGGTAATTTTTGGCAATAGACAAGGCAACGAGCAATTCACTTTAGACAAATCACAAATAGCCAACACAAGTCACTTAGCTAAATCAACTAGTTTTCGCAAACATTTTTTTAACCAAAAATCATCATAGGCAATTCATCCTACAAACATGTTTAGTTCATCTTGTCATATTTCCCAAGTCCCAATTCAATTTCACCCAAAGGAATACTCAAACAACGAAATCACACAAAAGAAAAACAACAAAAAATATAAAAATGAAAATGAAACAAAAGAAACTATCCTACTAGCTATCACCACATAAGATGCCATCATATCAAATTAGGGGGGGGGGGGGGAGAAAGAGACCCAATTCCACTAGACACCCCCCCCAAACTTATTCCAAGCCAAGGCAAGGATAATTTTGAAAGAATGTGGAATTGTGGTGGACCTCTACTGATTCGGCGGGTGGTGAGGTGGTCGCTAGCTGGCCATGAAATCCCGTTGTTGCTGCACAAAAGTGGCCCATCATTCACCATTGAAGTGATAAGTGAGCTCTCCATTGTCAACATCGATCAAGGCCTTCCTTGTGGCTAGAAAAGGTTTTCCTAGAATGAGAGGTACCTTTCTATCCTCCTCTATGTCCAATATCACAAAATCAGCGGGGAAGACGAACTCATTCACTCTCACCACAACACCCACTGGATAAGACACCGATCTATCAGTGTTACAGTGCAACAGTCAGCTCGTCTAAGGGAGACCAGCCCGGAGCAACATGTGGAGGAGATGGACATGGATATAGTGGACAAAGGCAGCAAAGAGACGACGAGAACAATCGCCAAGGACCGGTCGCGCCGTCAGAGACGTCAACCAGATCACTTTGGCGATTTTGTCAAGCATTGAAGCTGCTGACTTTTATCTATTTTTGTTAGTTTATTTCTATTTCGTGTCTTTAGTTATTTGGGGATTATTATTGTTTATTTTTAATTATTTTTGCGTCGAGCGGATTATAAGCTCCTTTCCGGGTTTTCTTCGTTGATTCTTTCCCGGATCGTAGGTCGAATCAACCCTAGGGTCCTAGTATAAATATGCGTGTATTTTATTTCACCTCTCAAGGAATAAAATATATTTACGCAATTTACTTTCTACTGCTTCAAAACCCTCGTTCTTGCCGTGTTTGACCGTCAGGCAAACGATTCCGCGACTTCACGGAGGAATTCTACCGGAGTTAGGGAGAATGGCCCTAACAAGTGGTGCCTTCATTGTCGAACTCATTTATCGATGGCACATCTGAATGCTACACGTACAGAACCGATGGTGGTATCTTCCACCAGCGTCATTCGCGGGCTAGAGCAGCTTCCGACGTCGACCGCACCCTTTAATGCGTCGGCGTTGGCTTGGGAACATGTACTAGCGTCAATTGCCCGAGTAGAAGCCCGTTTGGACGCGTCAGAACGCCGATCCAACACCTCGCCGCCACAACCTAGGCCTGATCCTGATCCACCTTATGCAAACTGGCACGGTGGGAGATGAGACTCGACGTTCCAGACACTGATAATTACTACAACAACGTCGGTCGCTTCACAACCACAATTAGGGTTCGGAGGACCCTCATCGCGTGACACACATCGTCAAGGGACATCTGCCTGGGAGCACCAGGGCAGCGACAACAACTGGAACAGGGGCAAACAGACGACCGCGTGGGATAACCCTTGTCATCGACAGGAGATCCGTGGCGAGAGGCGATCGACGGCTTGGGACAGCCCTTGGAGTAGACCACACGCTGGGGGCTTCACGCTACGATCAGTACCGTTCAGAGAAACCGCGCTATGAGCAGATGAAACCACCACGCCTTGGCGTAGTGGTGGTCGCTTTGAGCAACGCCAATCAGGCTTGCCTATGGCTTTACCAGCCCCGTCGCAGCAGGTTCCGAGGCCTCCTCAACATAAATTTTCTGAATACTCTAACTTACCGGTACTCAAGCTGTCGCCAGCGCAGAAAGCGGAGCGTTCACGCTTGGGCCTTTGTTGGTGGTGCCCGGAGAAATGGGTTCCAGGCCACAACTGTAAGGGAAAGTTTTTGGTATATATGGGTATGGAGGAAGATTCGGAGGATGACCCGGGGAATCAGCTGGTTACGGCAGACATCTCGCATATCTTTGCGATGGAAGGAGGCAGAAGGAGGACAATATTGAGCTGGCAGGTATGATTGGCACGGCGGAGGTGCGCATACTGGTGGATACGGGGAGTTCACACGACTTTCTACATCCCCGCGTGGCTGAACGGTTGGCGCTTCCGCTACAGAAGGTGCGACCCTTTAGGGTCTATGTGGGAAACGGCGAATTCTTATTGTGCTCTTGGGCATCGAGACAGACACGGATCGTTGTGCAAAATCATGTGTTTCTGGTGGATTTACACATTCTTCCAGTACATGGTCCGGAGGTGATTCTAGGAAGGGTGTGGCTGAAATCACTACGGCGAGTGACGAACGACTTTGACGCAGGTACATTGGAGTTTGTGCGGAATGGCGAACACATCCGACTAAAGCTGGTGCCGCCACCCACCAGGTCAGTTTCGTTGCGACGATTTGCATCGCTGCTTGCACTTCGGGGCGAGGCAGAGTTGTTCGAACTTGTCCAATTTCCCCAACGTGACACAGATACCGAGGGAGCAGCGTCGATTTGCTTTCCAAAGGATCTGCCGGAGGAAATTCTGGCAGTGTTGAAGTCGCACGGAAAGGTGTTTGGGTTGCCTTCGGGTATGCCGCCTAAGCGCCAGTTTGACCACAAGATTCATCTGCTACCGGAATCGAAGCCGGTGAACGTGCGACCGTACAGATATCCATACTTTCAGAAGACGGAAATCGAGCGACAAGTCAAGGAAATGTTGGAGACGGGCATCGTTCGACCCAGTCATAGCCCTTTCTCGTCACCTGTTTTACTGATACGGAAGAAAGACGGATCATTCCGTTTTGCATCGATTACCGGGCCTTGAACGCAGCAACGGTGCCTGATCACTTCCCCATCCCCACTACGGATGAACTGTTTGATGAATTGGGCTCAGCTAGGTTCTTCACAAAACTGGATTTGCGCTCTGGATATCACCAGATCTGGATGTGCGAGGATGATGTGTATAAGACAGCATTTAGCATTTCGGACTCACGACGACCATTTTGAGTTTCTAGTAATGCCATTCGGATTGACAAACACGCCATCTACTTTCCAGGCAGCCATGAATAGCCTGTTTCGGTCGGTCCTGCGACAGTTTGTGATTGTCTTCTTCGATGACATCCTCATATACAGCCCCACTATACAATCCCATATACGCCATTTGAATGAGGTACTATCAATCCTTACAAAAAATCATTTTTTTGTTAAATTATCGAAGTGCACTTTTGCGTGCTCGGCGGTCGAGTACCTCGGCCATTTGATTACAGGCGGGCAGCTCAAAGCAGATCCTTCCAAAATTGAGGCGATGTTAGTATGGCCCGTACCCACGTCGGTCAGGCAGCTACGGGGTTTCCTGGGTTTAACGGGTTATTACAGGCGCTTTGTGAAGCACTATGCGTGTATTGCAGCCCCCCTCACGGAGCTTCTAAAGAAGGACTCGTTTATTTGGTCGAACGCGGTGGCCACGAGTTTCGTCGCTCTGAAAGAAGCAATGTCAACGGCACCAGTCCTGCGATTACCTGATTTTACGACGACATTTCACTTGGAGACCGATGCGTCAGATTTCGGAATCAGCGCGGTGCTGCTTTAGGATGGCCATCCGTTGGACTTTTTCAGCAAAAAGCTAGGCCCGAAACGGCGAATTTCCTCAACATATCACAAGGAACTGTATGCAATCGTGGAGGCGGTGCAGAAGTGGCGACAGTATTTGCTTGGTCGGGAGTTCGTGATTAGAAGTGATCAGAAGAGCCTAAAAGATCTGTTGCAACAGATTATTCAAATGCCAGATCAACAGTTTTATGCTCGGAAATTAATGGGTTATAAATTAAGGATCGAGTACAAAATTGGGGCCTCGAATAAGGTCGCAGATGCTCTATCTAGGATGGATGTGGAAGTGGACCAGCCGTTGCTCGCTGCAGATGGCGAACCTGAGCAAGCCGGCGACCCAACCCGAGACGCACAACTATTAACGACAGTGGCCCAGCCGGTCCCTGAAGTTCTCGGCATTCTGCAAACCGAGGCGGAGAGTGCAGCGGATGTGATTGAGCTCCGTTCAGCGCAGGAACAAGGTAGAGGCGACCCGGATGTATCATTCGTGGACGGACTGTGCTATTATAAACGCCGCTTGTATGTTAGTAAAGAATCGGCAGTGAAGGAGGTGCTACTACGGGAGTTTCACGCTGCACCGACAGCCGGCCATCCAGGGATTGACCGCACTTTCAAACGCTTAGCGGCTGTGTTTTATTGGAAGGGAATGCGGAAGGATGTGAAGAAATTTGTAGAGTCATGCTACGATTGCCAGACAACTAAGTACTCTACTCAGAAACCTGCAGGGTTGCTGCAGCCGCTACCGATTCCTTCTCAAGTTTGTGAGGATGTTTCGATAGACTTTATTACTTGCCTTCCACAATCGAGGGGGTTCACGACTATTTTGGTGGCGGTGGACCGCTTGACAAAGTATGCTCACTTTGCACCGCTGCCGAAGAGCTACAATGCTTTGAAGGTGGCCACAGTGTTCATTGATACAGTGGTCAAACATCACGGGATTTCAAAGACGTTGGTGTCGGATAGAGATCCCGTTTTCTTGAATGAGGTATGGGAGGATATGTTGCGCTTAAGTGGTACTAAGCTCAATTTCTCAACTGCCTATCACCCGCAATCGGATGGGCAGACGGAGGTGAGGAACCGGGGTTTGGAGCAATATTTGAGGGCGTTTGTGGCGGATAGACCGTCGAAATGCGTGAATTTTCTGCCATGGGCGGAACTGGCATTGAATTGCTTTCATCACGAAGGCCTGGGGACTTCCCCTTTTACGGCGTTGTATGGTCGGGATCCGCCGTCATTAATTGCGGCTGCGCCCTCGGCGGAGACACCCCCGGACGTGGCATTGATGATACGGCAGCGAGGGGAGTTGATCGTGTTGCTCAGGAAGAATTTGGAGCGCGCGCAACAGCGGATGCGAGTTGCCGCTAATAAGCACCGTCGAGATGTGGAGTTCGAGGTTGGAGAGATGGTGTTGTTAAAGCTGCACATGTATAGGCAGCATTCGGTCGCACGACCGCTGTCAACTAAACTAGCGCGACGATTTTATGGCCCTTTCGAGGTGCTGGAACGAATAGGCCAGGTGGCATATCGTCTGAAGCTGCCGGAAGGGAGTAGGGTGCACGATGTGTTTCATGTGAGTTTGTTGAAGCCTTTTGTTGTTAGTGAGAATCGGGTGGCGGAGGCTTTGCCTGCGAAGTTTGCTCGTGGCAGACCAGTGGTTCGACCGTGCCGCGTGCGGGATCGCCGGACGGTTTGGCGAAATGGGGAGACTGTTGAAGAATTGCTGCTCGAATCGGGTGATGACGGCGGGGATCAGCCGAGTTGGGAACCCCGGGAGGTGGTACATAGTAGATTTCCGGATCTGCTCCTTGAGGACAAGGAGGCTTCTAAGGAGAGGGGAGTTGTTACGGTGCAACAGTCAGCTCGTCTAAGGGAGACCAGCCCGGAGCAGCATGTGGAGGAGATGGACGTGGATACAGTGAACAAAGGCAGCAAAGAGACGACGAGAACAATCGCCAAGGACCGGTCGCGCCGTCAGAGACGTCAACCAGATCACTTTGGCGATTTTGTCAATTATTGAAGCTGCTGACTTTTATCTATTTTTGTTAGTTTATTTCTATTTCGTGTCTTTAGTTATTTGGGGATTATTATTGTTTATTTTTAATTATTTTTGCGTCGAGCGGATTATAAGCTCCTTTTCGGGTTTTCTTCGTTGATTCTTTCCCGGATTGTAGGTCGAATCAACCCTAGGGTCCTAGTATAAATATGCGTGTATTTTATTTCACCTCTCAAGGAATAAAATATATTTATGCAATTTACTTTCTACTACTTCAAAACCCTCGTTCTTGCCGTGTTTGATCGTCGGGCAAACGATTCCGCGACTTCACGGAGGAATTCTACCGGAGTTAGGGAGTTTGGCCCTAACAATCAGCCATCTGCAACGTGATGGATGTGGGTTTCAACTGGTCAATCTTCATCTTGTAATAGAAGGACAACGGCATGAGGTTAATGCTAGCTCCGAGGTCGCAAAAGGCATTCTCTACAAAGTGATCTCCACTAGTGCACTCAATAGTAAAGCTCCCAGGATCCTGCATCTTGGCCGGAAGCTTCCTTTGCAAAATCGCACTATAGTTTTCCGTCATATTGACAGTCTCATGATGCTCCCACTTCTTCTTTTTGGCGACAACTTCCTTAAGAAATTTAACATATCTGGGCATTTGCTATAGTGCCTCAATCAGCGGAATGTTAATCTGCACCTTCTTGAAGATCTCTTAGAATTTGGCAAACTAATCATTCTTCTTCTTCTTTAGCAGCACTTGGGGGAATGGCACTCTTATCTCTGTTGGCTTGACTAGTGTGTTCACCTCAGGTGAACTGCCGGAGATGATGTCTCAAGTTCCTCATTTTCTGCCTTGGCTTCTGCTTCTTTCACTGGCCCAGTTACAGGCTTTAGTGGGGTCTCTGGCATAGAAGGACCCTGATAACTCGTCCAACTCCTCAAGTGAATCGCCTTGCAATCCTTAGGATTTACAATGGGCTGCCCTGGGAATTGCCCTGGCTTATGCTGGCCGCTCACAGCTTGAGCAATCCGACTCATTAGCACCTCTAGATTCTTCATATGTGTTGCCATGTTATGCATATCATTCTCTACCTTTT
Organism: Salvia hispanica; assembly: GCF_029641045.1. NCBI lineage: Eukaryota > Viridiplantae > Streptophyta > Magnoliopsida > Lamiales > Lamiaceae > Salvia > Salvia hispanica. The sequence goes on from NC_142694.1 coordinate 41,953,218, forward strand.
CAATGCTCCATATTCTTATGTGACTGTGTCATGAATGTGTTCAGTGTGTCCTCTGAACTCTTTTTCTGCGGCTCGTTGATCATTCCTAGAGAAACTTTGAACCCCGGAGGTGGTTGCAGGGCATTGTTGGGGTTCCCATATGAGAGGTTGGGATGTGGCTTATTCCCAAAATGGTTGAAACCTCCTTGATTGGGTCGGGAGTTGTTGTAATATCTGTTGCCCCCTTGGTGTATGTAATTGACATTTTCTACACCTTCTTGATTCTCTTGCACTGATGTTCCCACCCCCATAAGGTCTAGCTTCTTGTGGATGAGCTCCAATTGTTTGGTCATACTATTGGCTGACCTAGGCAGAAGCTATTCTGTGCACCTTGCTCCTCTCGTTGGTCCAACCTTCATCATTCGAGGTAACTCTCTCGATCACCTCCATTGTTGCCGTCTCACCGATCTTTAGCAATGCTCCTCTCGCGCTCCAGTTTAGCTCACTCTTTGCTTTAGGCAAACACCCCTTATAGAATGAGAGGATTTGATGGGTTAGGCTTAGACCATGATAGGAGACCGCTTCAAAAGGCTCTTGAATCTTTCCCATGCGCCTCGGATACTCTCTGAGGAATCATTTCAAATGCTAGATACGCTGACTGCCTCTTTAAAGCTTCACTCGGAGGGTAGTATTTTGCTAATAATTTCTCCACCATTGCATCCCACGTGCGGATGGAGTTGGGCTCCATTCTGTCCAGCCAATATCGGGCGTCATCCTCTAGAGAAAAAGGAAACACCCTCAATCTGACATGTTCATCGGTGACTCCATTTATATTCGTCCTGTTGCAGATCTGGATGAACTTGGTGATATTCTTGTTAGGGTTCTCCGTGGTTCGGCCTCTAAAAACATTATTCTCAACCATCTGAATGAGTCCCCTCCCGAGCTCAAAGTTGTTGGCATTCATGTTGTTGCCAATAATTGGTGGGTTTGCCACCCCATTATAGGCAAACATATTCTGCACTGGTATCTCATTCTGCCCTTGATCTAACCACCTATGCAATGCTGCGAGTTGCTCTTGAAGTTGAGCATTCGTTAGAGGAGGTGGTGTTGGATTGTTATTTCCGTTTCCGTTCTCGCTTCCTTCCTCCATCAAAATAGGAGAATGAGGCTCAAACTGGATAAGAGAATGAACTGGTGACGGAGTAGGTGATGATGGTTCTTGAACTGGTGAAGGTGATCGTCCCTGGATCGGAGAAGAAGCTCGGATCCGTTGATTTAGCCTCGTAAAAGCATTTCTCCTTCTGTTGGATGCTTCGATCTCAAGATCGATAGGCTCTAAAGGTAGACCCTTAAGTACCACGAACCGACTTTAACTACTATCTAGACAATCTGGAAAGTTTGGTTTGATTTTTGAAAAACAATTAAGCATAAACAAGCTAAAAGCATGCAACAAAAGATAAGTTTCAAAAAAGAGAACAAGGTAGAGCTTTGGATCTGTTGTTTGTATTGAACTGATTTTCCATTTGATTGTGTTATTAAAAGATACATTTTACACTCCTATTTATAGGACAAGATCATTGAATATGCCTAGGAACTTATGAACTAGGAACTCTACCATATTAATGATATATTCCCTTGAGTCCCTAAAATACTCTTTCCCATAATCTTGAGACTATCATATTTCCTTTCCAACACTCCCCCTCAAGTTAAGTAATGGGATTCCCGATGCTTAACTTGCCAAGTACATTTGCAAAGTTCTTCGTGCCCACAGCCTTGGTTAAGATATCCGCTAGCTAATCTCCAGATCAAATGAATGGAAATGCAACTATCCCAGCCTCAATGTTTTCTTTGATGAAATGTCGATCAACCTCCACGTGTTTTGTTCTGTCATGTTGGACTGGATTCTCTGAGATACTAATAGCAACTTTGTTGTCACAAAAGAGTTGGCAAGTTTTTGGAGACAACAGGCCTAACTCGTTCATGTCCCTTCTCAACCATAACACTTCAGTCAGTCCACTTTTAATTCCCCTGAATTCAGCTTCTGCACTAGATAATGCCACGACCTTTTGTTTCTTGCTCTTCCACGACACTAGATTTCCACCAACAAATGTAAAGTATCCCGCGGTAGATCTTCTGTCGACTGGATTTCCTGCCCAATCTGCATCTGTGTAGCCATGAATTTCCAAGTGATCATTCTTCTTGAACATAATTCCATGATCAAAGGTGCCCTTGAGATATCTCACAATTCTAACTGCTGCTTCCATGTGATCAGTTTGAGGCTGATGCATAAACTGGCTGACAACACTTACTGCATAAGCTATATCGGGTCTGGTATGTGACAGATAGATTAATTTTCCTACCAGTCGTTGATATCTTCCATGATCTGCCAATGCCGATCCTTCAACTATTTGCAAGCCGTGATTCAGAGCTATGGGGGTTTCCGCAGGCTTGCAGTCCATCATCCTTGTCTCTGCCAAAAGGTCTAATATGTACTTTTTTTTATTTATGAATATGCCATGGGGTGACCTCATCACTTCAACTCCCAAAAAATACTTCAGATGCCCCAAGTCCTTCATTTCAAATTCAGAAGCCAAGTTCCTTTTCAACTTCTCTATTTCCTCCAAGTCATTCCCTGTAATGATCATATCGTCCACATAAATTATCAAACAAGTGATTTTTTCTCCCTTCTTCTTCGTGAATAGAGTATGATCAGCATTGCTTTGGCTGTAATCGTATTTCTTCATTGCTTCTGTGAATCTTCCAAACCAGGCCTTCGGAGATTGTTTTAACCCATATAGAGTTTTCTTCAGTTTGCATACTTCTCCATTTCCAAATTCATCCGAGAATCCTGGAGGAACTTCCATATACACTTCCTTCGTCAGTTCCCCATGGAGGAAGGCATTGGTCACGTCAAGCTGATGTAGAGGCAAGTCTTTATTTGCTGCAATTGACAACAGTACTCGAACAGTATTCATTTTGGCTACTGGCGAGAATGTCTCTGAGTAGTCTACTCCGTAGGTCTGTGTGTATCCCTTGGCCACCAAACGAGCTTTATATCATTCGATTGTGCCATCAGGCCTTCTTTTAATGGTAAATACCCATCTACACCCCACTAGTTTCTTTCCTTCGGGAAGTTGGCACTTTTCCCATGTATTATTCCGTGCCAATGCCTTCATCTCCACCTTCATTGCCTCTCTCCAGTGTTTGCTTTGCCATGCTTGTTCAACTGTTTGAGGAATCTCCTCTTCTTCATACAAGGCTTCTTCAAATGCCCGGGCCATTTTGGAGAGATTAGCCCTGGCAATATTTCCAATTGAGTATCTTGCCCGAGAGCTATTCTTCTCAGGGGAGTACCGTTTGGGGGGAATTCCCCTGTTGATACGATTTGGCAAGATATATCTTCCAGTGTCTCCATCTATAGTATTTATCTGTGTATCATCATTGTTAGAAGAACATGAACTTTCTTGAGGATTAGTAATGATTACCTCAGGTATCGGAAGGGTAATGGGCGTGTTACTTAACTCCACGGGTTGCGTTGTTGTGTGTAAGACCTGCTTGGCAGCAGGAGCGGTTGGCTCGGGTGGATCTTCAGTGGGTTTATTATTGTGTGACATCGGAAACCAACTTAGTGGGTCACTAGATCCTATGGATTCAGATTCCTCCCCCTGACTGGTAAGTTGGCTATGGTAAAAAAATTCAGACTCCAAAAAATCACAATTCATCGTAGTGAAAACTTGTCTATTTTTTGGATCAAAGCACCTATACCCCTTTTGATTTACTCCATAACCTATGAAGACACATTTTACGGCACAAGGGGAAAGCTTGGAACGTTCGTGCTTGGGAATGTGAACAAAGACAGAGCTTCCGAAGACACGAGGTGGAAGAGACAAGGCAGCAGGAATAGAGGTTAAGGTAGATAATTCAAATATGGGGGCTTTGAGTTTCAAAATTTTTGTGGGAAGCCTATTCAAGAGGTAAACCGATGTGGCAACAGCTTCGGGCCAAAAGTATTTGGGTACTTTAGAATCGAACATAATAGATCGAGTCATCTCTAGGATAATTCTATTTTTCCTTTCGGCGACACTGTTTTGCTCTAGGGTATAAGCACACGAAGTTTGGTGGATAAGACCTTTATCAACAAAAAAACTTTTTCATTTGAGTATTGACAAATTCCCTCCCATTGTCAGATCTAAGTATCTTAATTTTTGTTTGAAACTGTGTTTGGATCATGGTGTAAAATTCTGTGAATTTTGAAAATTTGAAAAGACATCAGATTTATTTTTAAGGAAATATACCCATGTCATCCTCGTGCAATCATCAACAAACAAGACAAAATATCTAATCCCGTTGCCCCCAATAACTGGAGAAGGACCCCACACATCAGAGTGAATTAAGGAAAAAACTGAATTGACTCTAGTATTGCTGACTTGAAAAGAATGTCTATGACTTTTTGCCAAAACACATGATTCACAATTTAGAGAATGAAGTTTAGCAAAATGGGGAAATAAAATTTGCAAATAACCAAATGATGGATGCCCTAACTGTAACGCCCCACTTTTTCAAACCCTAATTTTCGGGTTATAAAATTTTTGCATTAAATGCCTTAAATGCTATGATATGTGAATTATTTGATGAGTAATAAATTGCATAGTGTCTTTGTGACCTAATTGCGTATGAGAATGGAGTTTGAGTTGAATAGTCAACTTGTTGAAATGTTGACGTGGCTATTGAATAGTCAAAGATGTGGAAAAATGATGTGGCCGTTGAAAGGTCAATATGATGAGAAAATGAAGTGAAAGTGAAGAGATGATTGATTTGGAATATGCGAATATTTTGATGCGGAGAAATATAATTGTGGGGAAATTATTATTTACTTTGCTAAGGGAGGAGTGAGAAAAATAATAGGAGCATTTATTTAAATCATGTGGAATTTTCGGCCACTATCCTTATTGGAGAAGAAATAATATTATTCTTGGATTTAATTATTTTTTTGGGATAGTTATCCAAATTAAAATCCAAAGTCCAAATACTCTATAATTCCTACATGGAATTTTCGAACTCCACTATGATTTATTCCATGAGATTTTCGAAAATCTCATATTTTTGGAGAAGAGGGAATTATTTATTTATTTGATCTCTTATTTATTCTATTCCATGAATAAATATAAATGTGCTAAAATATTCTAGCATATCTTGCCATATCTAAGAAGATCTTACCATATCCTAATTAAATTAGGATTTGATTTTAAATCCCTTTGGAGAAGTCAAAAATACACGCCACTTTTCCTTTTATTTGGGGAGTTTAAATAATTATTCTTGCTCCGTGATATATTATTCTGCTCCGTGAAATATTCAAATTAAATCATAGGCTATTTATTTAAGCCTAATTTTCGAAAATCCTCCCACTTCTCAACAAACTTAACGCCACTCCCCCATATTCTCTACCAAATCATCCAAATCTTTATTTATTTAATTATTTGGATATTATTATTGGTGACTCTATAAATACATGAGAGATTCTAACCCTAGCACTCACAAAACCGGCGCCCCACTCCTCTACAATTTTCGAAATCTTCTCTCCCAATTTCTCCAAGTTTTCTTCAAGTTTCTTCAAGATTCCTTCATCAATTGAGAAGAATTCAAGTGAGATTCAAGAGATTATTGAAGAATAAAGACTAATTCCTTGTTTCTACCGTTCGTTCTTTTGGAAAAGGTACTTTAATTATTGATCTTCTCTTCTTCTACCGATTAATCGGTGTTCTTGAATCCACATGCATCTAGAACGAGTGAAAGGGGTTTAATCGGTGAATTTTTGCGATGCATGGATGTGTGTGTGTGTGTGTGTGGCCGAGTGTGTGTGTGTGCACGCCTCGATCGGCGTGCACAATTGTTGTGTTCGTGTGCGTGTGTTATGTGTGTGGAACACTCATGCGTGTTACGAATTATTGGTGATTTTGGAATGATTATTTGAATAAAAATGATATGCTAATCATACATTGATTTTGATTGATGATTTTGAAAATAATCGATGGGAAAAAGGGAAATATGGGAGACATGCATGATTTGAAATCAATGATTGAATCTGATTTGTGATACGCCTAATTTAAAGGTGATACTTCGCGCTCTCAGCGTGATAAACGAGGAGAAGAGAATTCTATCGAGCTAAACCTACGAGATGGGCTTTCTTTTAAAATAAGGACATTGTCCTAAAATGATATTGATGAGAATGAAAGATGTGTTATCATGCCTTGATTTGTTTTGTCGTGCCTATCCCTCGTGGCTATGCCACTATTGTTATAATCGAATTCGGATCCTTGTAGAGCCGCAAACTCTACTTGGGTTAGTGTACACCAATGTTAGACCGAGAGTCAGCGTACGGGTTGGCCGGTCTAGTGACCTGGATTGCGGCCGCATTCCTTGTCATGTAGAATGAGGATATGGTAAACGTCTATGAGAAAAATGGTTGCGCGACCGTGATATTTGAGAAAGAAGATATTTTGGTGCCTCGGGTCTTTCTAAAGTTAAAACCCCGATGGACACTTGAAAATGGCATGATAACTATAATTGTGATAAAAACTGTTTTCGGCAATGAGCCCATTGAGTATGATTTTCGTACTCAGCCCTGCATGTGTTTTCCTTATGTGCAGGTTGAGTGGTGACGAGCGGGCGGCGGCGTTGAGTAGAGAATAATAAAATGATCTGTTGGTACTCAAGGTGTCGTTGTGTCCTCATACATAGCCTCACTTCTTTCTTGGTCGCTTCCGCTATTGATTATGAAAACTGTGATCTTTGTTGGGATAAATACTTCTATTCTTTTATTTCATGGGTATATTTTGGGTATGAAACATTTGAAAATATTTTGGTACCTTTGCTACTTTGGAGCATTTATGGTGATAGCCTTTGTTGGGTTTCCTTGCTAAAGCATTATCCTTTACTTATTTAATTATTCATTAAATGCTTTGATGAAAAACCCCTTATCAAATGAAACCCTAGCCTATGTTTCTTTGATGCATTTAAGTCTACTTAGTTAGCGAACGCCGCATTTATTATACCCTAAATGGGCGGGTCGTTACACTAACCGCCTATGCCACAACCATGCCTCCCGTTCTGTAGTTCCGTGAGCCAACATTACCCTGCCAGTTTGAGCTATCTCATCCACATAATACAACCCGTGACGTTCAGTGCCACGCCCAATAATCGTCCCCGTCCGAATATCCTAGAGAAAACAAAACTTAGGATGCATTAGAAGAGTACAGTTTAGTTCTTGTGTAACTTGACTGATGGACATTAATTTTTGTGTCAAGGATGGGACATATAAACAATCTGAAACTTTCAAGGTTGGGGATATTTGAACAGTGCCAGCCCCTTCTACCCTCGAAATTTCTCCACTGGCTGTTTCAACATGGGTCCTTCTAGATTTATGTAGCATTTGAAAATCAGACCTATCATATGTCATAGTGTCCGTAGCTCCACAATCAAAAATCCATCTCCGATCTTTTTCCCGACTTATTTCTCGTACTTCACATACGATGGCAATATCAGGGTCATTTTTAAGTACGGAAAAACGATTTTGGCACATAATATTATCATGCTCCTTTTTCTTGGGTGTATTTTGCAAGGAATCAAAGCTATGGGGGGTTTTTTTTGAAAAATTTGAAAAATGGGGGTCAGGCTGCAATTTTAATAAAATAGAAGGGTTTAGGTTATTAAACCCAAACCCTTTACCGTCTGTTATCTCCGCCGCCCCTCCAAAATTTGCCCTAGCCTTCTCTTCTTGATTTCCCTTGTTCTCTGTCGGCGCTGCTTGAGAAGCCCACCATCCCGGAGCGGTCTCCGGTTGTCTGCCAACTCCTCCGGCGTAGGCGACCTCTCGGTTGCCCACCGGAGGATTTTCGCCTTGTGTCAATTCCTGTCCTCCAATGACCATCTTTCCTTTGCAGTGGTAGAGCGATTTCGCTTGTGGCCATCTTCCCACCACTCCGGGAAACCGACAAGGTGGAAGCATGTCTCTCGTGTGTGTTTCGACATGCCACAGTGGGAGCAGATTAGCTTGGATTTGTCAATTTTTGGGTATTGCGACGAGGCGCTCCGATTCTGTGGTGGTGCTCCCTTGTGCGGCGGCGGCAGTGGTCCCCTGCTTGATCAATTGAATTGGGTAGGCGGTGGTGGTCCGCCGTACCGGGCTCCAAAACCCGACCCTATCTCTGAGAATCCCGGCTCTTGAGTTGCTGGATTCCAGATGCTTGTTCGATTTTCTTCTTGTTTGATGGCGGCGAATGCCATTTCGGCAGTTGGCTCCGGGGTCTCTTTGAGTAGATCCCGTCGAAGTCGATCATATTTTACATCTAATCCGGACAGAAATTGGTATAATTTCTTTGTTTTGTTTTCTCTCTGGTATATTAATGCTCCTTTATCACAGCATGTATATGGGCAAGGTTTTCTGGTTTCGATGCTTACCCATAAACTCTGTAATTCGCTCCAATATTCCTCAAGGGTTTGATTCCCCTGTAGCGACCAGCTTGTCTTTGTGTCGAGATCGTAGACCTGGAGTAGGTCAGCTCTCACTTCGAAGGTTGTTGTGAGGCTTTTCCAGACGCCTTTTGCCGTTTGGTGTTGAGCAAACTGCATTACCAGCTTTGGCTCCATGTTTTGGATGAGCCATGAGTATACTGTGTAATCGGCTGCCTGCCATTCCTTGAACTTGGGGTCGTCGAGTGATGGTGGTGTGGACTCCCCCTCAAGGTGTTCCAGTTTTTCCCGACTGCCTATTGCGGCCTTCATTAACCGGGACCAAACTGGGATGTTCTTCCCATCGAGTTTGATTCCAACTGTTACTGTTTCAATGGTTTTGGACATTTTTTATGATGCTCACTTGATTTTTGGCTATTTTGGTTGTAGGGCTGAGGATGGATAGATCAGACGTGTGCCGGATTTTGGTTGAGGGGTTTGAGAAAGGTAGAGAACGATGATGATTTTGAATCTGAGTTCAAACGAAAATTGAAGGTTTTTGGATCGAAAAAACTGCTCTTGATACCATGTTGTTTGTATTGAACTGATTTTCCATTTGATTGTGTTATTAAAAGATACATTTTACACTCCTATTTATAGGACAAGATCATTGAATATGCCTAGGAACTTATGAACTAGGAACTCTACCATATTAATGATATATTCCCTTGAGTCCCTAAAATACTCTTTCCCATAATCTTGAGACTATCATATTTCCTTTCCAACAGGATCCATCTACAACGAACACAATGCGAACAATTCAACAACTTCAATTACGCAATTGAAGTCTCTAGGATTACTAGGAAAGCCGCTAGTCTAGGCTAAGCCCTCTCTCGAGTGCACTCAACCCGTTGATTAACCATTACTATTGAAGTCTCCTTCTAATACTTCACAATTAGCTCCTTAAAACAAAATACTCAAGCCCTCACTCTAGAATTCCTTCTCTCGAATGCAAATTATCTAGGTGTTGTTCATTCTTTTATCAATCCTAATTAGGTATCTCTCGATTACTCAAAACTAGATCAACAAACTCAATTGGTAGCTAAGCAATTGGATTGAAAAGGCACAAGAATGAAATAAAGGAATCACAAGAGCAAAGATAATCAAAAGTCCTTGAATTAATCAAAAGCGTTCATTGTAGTCTTCACCAAAACTCTACAAAAAGATTTAGCTACTCATATTCAACGCAAATTCACAAGAGAAATCCATAGAGAGTGAATTGAACATAGGAAAACTAATGAAGATACTCCCAAAGGTGGATTTAATGGGCAAATCGCTTTCGTCTTCAAACTTGTTGATGAATCAGACTCTTCGTCGCTTCAAACTGCTCTCTAAACGTCAAAACAGCTTCTAGGCGTGTGGAAAGTATGCTTAAGTCGAACCCTAGGTCCTATTTATACCCGGGTTGAAAAATAGATCAATTGCAGCGCACAAGCAAAGAGCCCGGCCGGACAATTTTAAGTGAGGAAACGCCCGGCCCGGGCGTTTGTCTCGGATCCCGTCGAAGGTCAAAAGGCCCAACCCGAGCGACTTTTCATGGAAAAACGCCCAGGGACCAGGGACCGTGGATACACCCGGCCTGGAGGCGAAAATGCCCGGTCTGCTGCATTGGAACGCCCAACCAGTTGTAGTGTAACGCCCGGCCTAAGGTTTTTGGTGCCGTTTTCGCCGTTTTCACCGTTGTGACTACAAAAACTCGACAAACTTATCAAAATACTAAAGTAGGGGATCATAGATGAAAACTCAAGTAGTGTGCTACAAAACACTCAACTATGCACTTTCAAGCATTCAAAACACTTGCTAAACTACGAGTTTATCAAATACACACTCCCTCTGTCCCATTAGAAATGAAACATTTTCCTTTTTAGTTTGTCCTATTAAAAATGAAACGTTTCCTAAAATGGAAACATCTCTATCTCTACTTTTTCATCTCTCTTACTTTACTCTCTCTTCATTAACTCACAAAACAACACTACATAAAAACTCGTGCTGATTTTCAAATGTTGCATATTTAATAGGACGGAGGGAGTATAAGAAAACAAAATACTAATATGTCAGCAAAATAAACATTATTTCAAATTTGTCAAATCTTATCACATGATATACTACTCCCTCCTTCCCAAATTGTTTATCACTTGTGTTCATATTCGTCAATCCCACAAAGTCCGTCATATTTCACTTTTACAATTTTTATAGTGGTTCTCACATTCTACTAACTTATTCTCACCATATCTAATTATAAATCTAATTAATACTGTATAAATATATGAGTTACATTCCACTAACTTTTGCAATCTACCTTTTATTACAGTTCTTAAAATATTTAAAACAAGTCAAATTGTGGGATGAAAGGAGTAGAATTTATTGAAGTCTTATACCATTGACAATTAATTACTGCACATTGTTATGCTTGAGGATAACAACAACCATAATAGTTCTATCTTTAGAAGGATCTGCGTATACTGGTGAAGCATGGAATTTCTTCTTCAAAAGGTTGAACGTTTCATCGACGGTTTCAGCTCCAAACTTATTTGTAAGCATATTTTGATGAACCGCCCTAAGACATGCCACGTGGCCATCAACATTGAGGAATGTCCCACTCTTCATAATCTCCATTCTTTCTATGCTGAAACTATTGCTCTTTTGCAGTATAGCCCTCAACTCCTCTGCAGTGGGAAAGTAGTATGGAAGGTTGAATGTCCTTGACTTTGCCTCACTCAATCTTCCCTGAAAAAGTCAATATAGAAGTCAATTTCATTGAAGTAATGTCTCTTATGATTAAAAATTTAAAAGTGTTTACTCCTCTATCCGGCAAAACCTGACATGTTTTATTATTTCGGGTCATCCGCCATTTAAAGTTACCTGTTCACCTTTTTTCGGTTTTAATAACCAGACATCATACTCGTTACATTCACATTCCACTAATATAATTTAATACGTTAAAATGGGATCCACGTTCTACTAAATTTTTTACTTATTTTCTTTATAAAGTCTGGGACAATTTTTAAAACTCTTGCCTAGTCAAAACGTATTTTTAATTGATAGACAAAGGGAGCATTAAAAAGACATATACCTTTTCGACCATGTCGACAAGGGAAGATCTGAGAAGTTCAACACGCGATACAACGGTAGACTCCTTTTGTGGGTCCCAAAAGTCGGGCACTCCGGGAACTAGAAGAGCCATAATCCCACCTTTCACCATTTCCGCAGCCCTACACTTCAAGAATGACTCCAAATCCCTCTCAAATTGATTCAAATAAGCTTCATAAACCTCCTCTCTCTCTCTTCCGCTCCAAGCCGGAGACTTGAGGCCCTCGGCTGCCTTGGGCACCTCCGTCAGCCAGTGGATCGCCCAAGAAGAGTACGCGAAGTGGACAGAAGATGGCGGGAGAAGGCGGCCATGGAAGTCTCCGGCTATTGCAGCTACCTCATAGCTCCTGTCGGATGGGAGGGAACGGAAGAGGGTGTTGAAGTCGTTGGAGACAACGTCGTTGAAGCAAACGTAGAATTCGGGGGTTTTGAGGTTTGAGGTTTCGTATTTGCGTTTGACGGCTTCGATGATCGTATGCATGGCCGGAAAAGAGTTGCTGCCGGTTGAGCACCCGAAATCGGCAGTGCAGAAGTGCTTGGTTGAAGTTGGAATCTCCAATTTTGTGGCGATTTCTTCTTCGATGATTGCCTTCGTAGGTTCCAATATTCCTCCCTTGAAAACATGATATATCATCAAAAATATGAATGTTAGTTAATTATGATAGTAATTGATGTAAAGATATGTACCTGGTAGGATGAGTTTTTGACATAGCTGAGAGGTCCATTGCCACCATTCATGGCCAATTGAACATATTCATTATATTTGGAATCCATCACGAAAATATGTAGAGAGGCGAATCACATATGCATATATATATAGACAAGATTAGAACTAAGTGAGAATTAAAACTAACAATCCCAGGGCCGGTTACAAGTAATAACTCAATCGTACGTGATTACTCTTGTCCATCGAATCTTATGTAATAAAAATATTGTTTTTTAATACTCTACTATATTACTCCATGTATTCTAGGATTTGTTCAACTACGAGCTATCTATATATACATACACTGCATGGGTCGCGTTAAAATAGAACCAACCTTCTAATCCAGAACCCAGAACTATCTCAATATTATGTATTAAAATTATCAATACAAAGACAAAACTTTCTAAATAGATTTGTGTTGATAAAATTATATCTTTGTGTTGAGATTTAAATTTACATGTTATGTTGATAAAGTTATATCTATATTTTGAGAAATTTCCAACATAATGTTGAAGTTATGGGTTTTGGATTGAGAATTAGTTAGCATTTGATTACAACCCTACACTGCATTATCGTATATATAGGATAGAAGTTGTGAACTATACTCCCTAGTCCTTGTCCCTAATAATTTATCATTATTTGATCTGGGTTTTAAGAAATGTAATAGAAAATTAGTTGAAAAAGTTAATGGCACGTGGATCATACTTTTATATATTATTCCCTCCGTCCCACATAATTTTACCCAGTATTCCATTTTGGGTCATCCCACATAATTTTATCCATTTCACTTTTACCATTTTTGGTAGTGGACCCCATATTCCACTAACTCATTCCTACTCACATTTTATTATAAAACTAATACTTTAAAAGTAGGACCCACATCCCACCAACTATTTCAACTCACTTTCCATTACATTTCTTAAAACCCGTGCCGGGTCAAAGTGTGTAAAATTATGTGGGACGGAGGGAGTAGTTTTATAATAAAATATGAGTGAAAATGGATTAGTGGAATGTAAGGTCAACTATAAAAAATGATAAAAAAAGAAAGGTAGCAAATTTTTAGAGATTGACAGAAATGAAAATAAGTGACAAATTTTCAAGGAAGACGGAGGGAGTGCTACTAAATACTTAGAGAGAGAGCTCATTTAGCCTATATACCTCACACCAGTTGCTCTCACAACTGACGTGGGAATTGAGTCCGTAACAGGACCACAAAGATTGCAGGTATGTTTGTCCAAGAAATGAAAGAAATATTTCGCTTTTTTTGAACAGTTGATCGACGACGTAAAATATAAGGAAGCCACAAAATTAGTAATAGGACCACATTATTTTATGTGATAAAGTAAGAGCACACAAAGCATATGTGAACAGTTTTAGATATTTTTCTTGCTTTGAAGCTTTACATTTTCAGCCACACACAATCCACATATTACAGTAATGCATACTTGGTTTTGGGCTTTGTTATAGATCAAATGGGAGAATGCATCTCAAATGACCAAGTCTGTTAGGATAGAGAGCTAAGTTTGTTTATAAAACCTCACACGAGTTGCTCTTACAACTGATATGGGACATCGAGTCCATAACAATCAACCCCCTTGAGTCAACGTCCACGCTGGTCATGGTTGGTTCTTTGCAAGGCCAAGTATTCTGAGTTCTCATTGGTCTCGACCACGTTAGTCACGGTGAGTTCTTTGTCTGGCCACCACTCCAAGTCGGCCCAAACGTACTCGTTGGTCACGGTTGTCCTCCGCAGGCCACTACTATTTGGGCTCTCAATAGCATCAATGTTACAGACCAAACATAAAAACTCATCCTAAAAGACTACTCCCTCCGTCCAACAAGAATATACACTCTTTCATTTCTAGTCCGTCTCACAAGAATAGCACTTTCCAATTTTGGCAATTTCACCCCTTAAATGATGTAAGATGGACAAATTCCATTGTATGTCATGGCAAAGTCACCGTTGACGTTTTCAGCATCAGCGGCTTTGTGTGCTGGAACGGCATTGTACACCTTTCTTGAAAACGATTCGAAATAAACGTCAATGAACTCTGCATATATGGTCTTTTATTGCTTTTTTGGATATAGTGTGCAGTTTCAGTTTTTTGGGTTCAGTTTTTTAGTTTGAATTTCCTTTTCAATCTTTGTGGTTATATTTATTCAATTTCGATTTTTCAGTTCGGATAGGTTAGTATATTTCAGATTTCTGTTTTTTGGATAGTTCAGTGCAGTTCGGTTTCATTTTCATAAAATTTTGGCTTTTTTTTTGGTTCAGTTTGGGCAAAAAACTGAAATGAAAATCGAACACCCACCCCTAATTAAAGGGCAGATCGACGACGTACAAGAAAGGCAACATGCAGAATCTTCTAGGAAATATGAATGAATGATTAACATGTGAGAATTTGCCCTGGAAATCTAAGAGTTCAAAAATTGGATGGCTGATGGGCAAGCTCTTTTAAAATAGTTGCAATTAATGTAGTGTCAATATGAGAAATGAGGTGAAACTTCGAAGATGTAAATGCATGTCAAAAGCTTGAAATTTAAATACATGCCAAAACAAAAGCCTTTTTTACATACATTTCACCCCACACCTCTAAAAAGCATAGACTACAGTTAAATTCAAACTATTTTCGTAAAACACGATTAACAAAATCTCATTTTGAGCTAATTAGTTCCACTTTTGTATACAAACATACTTATGTTTCACACAAATCACCTATAGCTCTTTGTCGTACTCGTTGTTTCCATTCATCACCCAAGTTATGTGCATCCGGATGCAAACACCGGAACCTCATCACGTCTTGTTCTGGGCGTAGATTGATGTTTGAACAGAATGCTGAGGCGGCAAGGCTTTTCCATGAATGTTGTGTTGTGCCTCTCAGCATTCTATGCAACATTGCATGAGTAATAAATAATTCCAGCATACCTTTCCCTTCCACGAAAAATCGATATATTGGTAAGAAGGTTCTAGAATCACTAAATTCATGAACATGCAAAAAGTATTAAATTAATTTCGTTGGGGAAATAATTTAATTGGGTCATATGTAGAAAATAAAGTTTTGATATTTTCTAAGAAAGAGATCATTGTTAATTTAACTAATTGTTTTTGTTTCAAATTTACTCTTTTCTTGATATTCCAATAGCAAGTATTGATATGCGTGAGTAAAGATTAATTAGGTTATTGATGTTTTGGTCCAATAATAAATACTCTTTCTTCCTAGTTTGAATTTAGGGTGATGGGTTCGTTTTTAGCATGCCCATATATAGAGAGGGAGAGCATAAGAGAACTTATATTCTACGTAATAACTGTATATAATTCATGTTTACTTGTGAAATGATCGTGTCTAATTTTATTTCTTGTTTGGTTGATTTTTTCCTAAAAACTCTATCGTGTCAATGGAATGTTCAATTGTCATGTTTACTTGTGAAATGTGTCTAATTTTATTTCTTGTTTGGTTGATTTTTTCCTAAAAACTCTATCTGTGTCAGTGCATGTATGCTGGTGTATCTTCACAATACCAAAATTACATCATCTCATGATTAATCATCTTATTACCTCACTCCGATCCTATAACTAATTTAATTTAATTCTCCATAAATTTTATTTTGGCTAATTCTGTTTCACTATCGTCTTATATAATGAAAACGCTGCCATAACTAAGTGTTGTTTACAAGATGCTAATCAACCAATAATATATTTTCCACAACCACAAGTATGTGCCGCATGTTATGTTATCTAAACAAAGTGGCTACAATCAAACTCAAAATATTGCACGTTTATTTGTCAAATAAATAAAAATAGAAAAAAGTATTGGACATTTTATTAAAATGCAATCCACGACGCACAATACACACAAAATAAATAATATGTAAGAGCTCAGGTACAACATTAGAGTAGATAAAGCATTTGTGTTCAGTTTTGGATATCTTATCTTAATATTCACCTTTAACTATGAGCCATATATTTACAATCCACACATCATTAATGCCTATTTGGAATCTTCTAGTTAAAATGAACGATGAACATGTGAGAATTTATGTGGAAATGCAAGAATATAAAATTTGAAGCACAATTCAGCACAGGCCCACAAATGAAGTAGGTTGGGCCGAGTCTCTTTTATAAATTCAGACCTAGCCCTGCCAGGTCAATTTCACTCTTGGTGCTAAGCTAAAGAAGATTACATAGTTACTAATAACTTTGCGCGCAACTTCACTCTCTTTTGTGATCTGGAAAAAAATTATGCTCGATTCGGTACATTAATTAAACGACAGAAATTAAAAAATGAACATGGCTCGAGACTCAAACATAGTCCGCCAAGCATTTAGGGTTGTTGGGCTCGGACGATGATGCGTTAGTGGTGGCTCGTATTAGTGGATACAATAGGAGCAAAGAAGAGGATTAAGCCCTTTCTAAGTCAAAAAGTACTATTTTCATTTGATAACATTGTCAAATTTTTTTATATCTAGTGTAAATCATTATGTAAAATTAGCTCTTGTAATTAAAACGAAATATAGAATTATTATTTTCTTGGAGTTCCAAACTAAAACTTGAATGTAATGTGGAGGCCCATTGTTTTGAGTGCGCATGGGCCGTTACATATCAAAATTAAATCCTAAGAGTTATAGAAACAAATAATAAAACACAACCAAATAATATAAGAGATTATCGGCTCACTTCCGAAATAAAATAAAATAAAAGTATAGATTCCTATCAGCGAATGCAATCGTGATTTCAATTTTGGTCCTATAACCTCGTATCACATGAGTAGGAACATCTAAGCAACAAATGAAACTTTGTAAAGTAAAATATTTATTACACTATAGAAATAAACATACTGCCCCAACTTCTTAATAGAAACACCTTATTTAAATTGTGATATACTAGTAAGCAGATTTCCTGACGTCTCCAACCAATCTCAGACGTGCTAAATATTTTTGTGCTTGTGCTTAAGGATAGCAACAATCATAACAGTTCTATCACTAGAAGGATCTGCGTATATCGATGAAGCTTGGAATTTCTTTAACAAAAGGTCGAACGTTTCATTGATGGTTTCAGCTCCAAACATATGTGTAAGCATATTCTGATGAACCGCCCTGAGACATGCCACGTGGCCATCGACATTGAGCGACGCCCCACTATTCAAAATCTCCATTCTTTCTACGATGAAACTATTGCTCTTTTGCAGTATGGCCCTCGGTTCCTCCGTGGTGGGAAAGTAGTATGGAAGGTTGAACGTCCTTGACATTGACTCACTCAATCTTCCCTGCAAAAGTCAACTTGTGACTGTTAATGGCGAACAAAGGGAGTACTGATCTCCGCATGCATAGGATGTGATATTACCTTTTTGACCATGTCGACAAGGGAAGATCTGAGAAGTTCAACCCGCGAAACAACAGAGACTCCTTCTGTGGGTCCCACAAGGCAGGCACTCCTGGAATTAGAAGAGCCATAATCCCACCTTCCACCATTTCCACATCCCTACACTTCAAGAATGATTCCATATCCCTCTCAAACTGACTCAAATAAGCATCATAAACCTCCTCTCTCTCCTCTCCGCTCCAAGCCGGAGACTTGAGGCCCTCGGCTGCCTTGGGCACCTCCGTCAGCCACTGGAGCGCCCAAGAAGAGTACGCGAAGTGGACTGACGACGGTGGGAGAAGGCGGCCGTGGAAGTCTCCAGGCACTGCAAAAACCTTGTCGCTCCTGTCAGACGGGAGGGAACGGAAGAGGGTGTTGAAGTCGTTGGAGACGACGTCGTTGAAGCCCACGTAGAATTCTGGGGTTTTGAGTTCTGAGGATTCGTATTTCCGTTTGACAGCTTTGATGATCGTGTGCATGGCCGGAAAAGAGTTGTTTCCGGTTGAGCACCCGAAATCGGCGATGCGAAGAAGCTATTAGTTGAAATCTCTATTTTTGTGGCGATTTCTTCTTCGAGGATTGCCTTTGTGGCTTTCAATATTCCTCTCTTGAAAACATGTTTTTATACGAAAACGTTAAGAATTACAGGTCATATCAAAATATGAATGCAATAGTTTAATTATGATGGTAAAAGATGTGTAGATTTCAACCTGGTAAGATGAGTTTTTGACATAGCTGTGCTCTCCAAGGCCACCATTCATGGAAAAATGTCGACTGTCTTTGGAAGAATCCATGAAGAAAAACTATATAGAGCATATGAGTAGAGGGGTGCGTTATAATCAAAACAGTACTATATGCATGACAAATACAATAGGAATCCTATTTGGTTTCGGCACGAGTTTTAAGAAATATAAAAAAAATGGATTGAATAAGTGGATGGAATATTCATCTCACTTATACTCCTAATGGTCCATAGTAGTGGAGTCATTTCGCCTTTTAGTAAAATAACACATTACATCTCACTTACTTTACTCTCTCTTA
Source organism: Salvia hispanica (assembly GCF_029641045.1). NCBI lineage: Eukaryota > Viridiplantae > Streptophyta > Magnoliopsida > Lamiales > Lamiaceae > Salvia > Salvia hispanica. Next base: position 41,971,901 of record NC_142694.1, read on the forward strand.
CTTAATCTTTGTGCAGAAAAAAAAAATGTCTCCACTATTATGGTTATGGAGCGGAGGGAGTATGTTAGGGACGGTCCAGCTACGTCGACCGGCAACAACAATGTTGGTGATGTGCCAGCAACACCAACGACTCTTGAGGAGTAGGAACAGAGATCGGCGTCAACACTACCGAATACCAACGAGGAAGAACAGAGATCACCCAGGGAAGAGACGCCGGCCGCGGCGGTACCAGAGGAGGAGACGACGACCCGGAAGTTGAGGCCGCGTGAGAACATCAAGCCTCCGAACTTCTACAAGAATTACGTCGCCAAGTGAGGCGCGTAATATCTTAGTTATTTACTTCTTTTATTTTGTTTATTTTGGACTTTTGTTATTTAATTATTTTTGCAAACGTTTTGAGAGTCGGGCGAATTATAAGCCCCATCGGGTTTTTCTTTGTTGGTTCTTTTCCCGGTGTTTAGGATAAGTCGAACCAACCCTAGGGTCCTTAGGATTATAAATAGGGCTTTCATTAATGCCGTCAAGAATTAATGAATAATTATTTGCCCAAAATACTTGCGTAATACTCGTGAAATCCTTATCACTGCCGACGGAGAAATTTCTCCGCGCCAGTTTGTGACTTTTCAGCCGCCGACCCCGTCGTTGAGGGCGCCGGATTGTGGTGTTTCGTTTGTAATTGCAGGTAGTTCTTCGTTAGGGAAAAGAGATCCCTAACATCTGGTGCTTATCATATCGAACTCAATGGAATTGGCAGAAGAAGTTCATGGTTCGCCGGTTGCCCTGACGGGAGGCAACGCACAGGAGTTGTTGGTGGGCTCCTCACGCCGGCAACCGATGGGATATCGGCGCGACTCGGGTTTGCCTCCGCGACCGCCGCCACGGGGTGATCCACCCACCGGTCGTCAGCGATCAGACCCTGGTGCGTCGGACCCCCTCACTCAAGGTTTCGACCGGATAATGGCACGGTTCGATCAATTAGAGGTCAGAATGGACAATTCAGATCGTCGGGTGGATAGTTTGGAGAACCCGCCTATTCGGGATACCGGCCCTCCCGATGACGATTACGATTCAGACGATAGGGAGTATGCGGAATATAGGGCGCTGGATTTCCCTCCGCGAGACGCGAACCCTCGACAACGACAACTAGGGTTTCGCGATAGAAGATCGACTAGGGGTGGTCGACGGAGCAGCCCTTATCGCCGCGATGATCTGCATCTCGAAGCGGATTGGCAGCAGGAAACCGCACCCGATACCCGAATGGTGCCCTACCGGCCACGACGCACATCGAGCTGGGACCCTCCAGCGACTCGCCACCAAGGTTGGCGGGACCAGCGCCGCCGTTCGTCATGCTGGGACACCCCTTCTTCGCGAGACAGACCTCATACCCAATACGGGTCTGATAATCATCATGGGGTTAAAGTTCGAGCCCCTTACTTCGACGGTTCGGACGCGACAAATTGGATATCTCGAGTGGAGTATTACTTTGATCACATTATGATGCCCGAGGAAGATCGTCTCCACTACGCGGTCATGCTCTTTGAACCACCCGCGGCAGAATGGATATTTAATTACAGGAACAACAATCGATTCGTTACCTGGCCAGATTTTTTGGAGGATGTCCGTCACCGGTTCGACCCGCAGAGTTTCAGAAATTACATTGGGCCTCTTGCAAAATTGGTACAGACGGGTTCAGTAGCAGAATATCATGATACCTTCGAGAAATATTTGAATCGGGTAGAGGGCCTTCCGGATTATGCCTTAATTCCCATATTCATTGAAGGTCTAAAGATGCCCATTCAAGAAAAGGTGAAGCTGCAACAGCCACAATCATTAGCGGAAGCAATGGCGCTTGCTCTGCGTTTGGCAGCTAACCAGGACCATCGATACCAGCAGTCAACATCACAGAAGCGCCAATGGTCCAGCAGGGACTCGCGCCAACCACAAACATCAGTGGCAGGTCAGCCAGCCACGGCGTCGCCGATCCCATCCGGAGGACACCCGACAAGAGGCCAGGAGCGACCCAAATTCACCCCGATCCTTGTTTCTAATGCAGAGAAATCAGAATGCTCGCGAAAGGGTCTTTGTTGGCATTGCCCGGAAAAGTATGTATCGGGCCATGTTTGCGCGGTGAAGCTCCTTTGTTACGTAGGTGAAGAGGAAGCTGAAGGTCAGGGCTACGATTTTGGAGAACAGCCACATGACGAGGAGATCATCACGGAGGATATCTCCCATTTACACGCCTTAAATGGCAACAGCCGTTCAGTCCCTTTCCAAGTAGTTGGCGAGTTGGGGGCTACAGAGGTGCGGATTTTAATTGACACGGGAAGCACTCACAATTTTTTACACCCACGCATCGCAGAGCGTCTACAGTTAGCGTTGTCACCAATTCGTCCCTTTCGGGTATACGTGGGTAATGGGGCGTCGCTGACATGCTCCCATGTATCTCGTCGTACGAAATTGGCAATTCAAGGTGCTAGGTTCCTCACTGATTTACACATACTGGAAATTCATGGTCCAGATGTGATTCTGGGCATGACATGGCTGGAGTCATTGGGGAAGATTGCCGCCGACTTCGTCGGCAAGACTTTGGAGTTTCAACAGGATGGCAAGTCGATTACTTTACAAGGTAAACTGCCCGGCCCCCAGCAGATTTCTTTGCATTCTTTAGAGCCACCCGAATTCTACGAAGTTGTGGCCATTGACCCCGAGGAAACAGCAGCCACGCTGCTCTCTGCTGAGGTGGTATTTCCACCGGATTTGCCGGCTGATTTCGGCCGAGTACTTGAGGAGCATCGTGGCGTGTTTGCTCTGCCCGAAGGAATGCCACCGGCACGTGCTTTCGATCATAGGATTCATTTATTGCCAGACACCAGACCCGTCAATGTGAGGCCATATCGATACCCATATTTCCAAAAGAACGAAATCGAACGCCAGGTGAAAGATATGTTGGATCAAGGTATTATTCAGAGGAGCCATAGTCCGTTTTCATCTCCGGTTTTGTTGATCCGGAAGAAAGACGGAACCTTCAGATTTTGCATTGATTATCGAGCGCTGAATTTGGCGACGGTACCGGATCATTTCCCGATTCCCACCGCTGATGAGTTATTCGATGAGCTCGGGAAGGCGAAGTTCTTCACCAAGTTAGATCTTCGCTCAGGATACCACCAAATCAGAATGCACGAGGCAGATATATTTAAAACGGCGTTCAGAACACACGATGGTCACTTCGAGTTTCTGGTGATGCCATTCGGTTTGACGAACGCCCCTTCGACTTTTCAAGCAGCCATGAACATCATATTTCAGCCGCTTCTCAGACGCTGTGTCATCGTATTCTTCGATGATATTCTAATTTACAGCCCTACTATGGAGCTACATTGCGAGCATCTATCCGAGGTACTATCGCTCCTAAGCGTTAATCAATTCTATGTTAAGTTATCCAAATGCTCGTTCTGCAGTACTACGGTTGAATATCTGGGCCATTTAATTGCAGATGGGGAACTTAAGGCAGATCCACGGAAACTTGACGCCATGACGGCATGGCCACTACCCCGCAATGTCAAACAGTTGCGAGGATTTCTGGGCCTGACGGGGTATTATCGCCGCTTCATCGCGAACTACGCGGTGATTGCTGCGCCTCTGACTGATTTGTTGAAAAAGGAGTCGTTCGTTTGGACAGAGGCAGCAACAGACGCTTTCACAGCACTCAAGGCGGCAATGACTTCGACACCATTGCGGCTCCCAGATTTCACTAAAACCTTCTATGTTGAGACAGACGCCTCCGACGTTGGCATTGGAGCCGTATTAATTCAGGAAGGACACCCTATTGCCTTCTTCAGTCGAAAACTGGGACCGCGACGGCGGGTGGCTTCAACATACCACAAAGAGCTCTATGCTATTGTAGAGGCGATACAAAAATGGAGGCAATACCTATTGGGACGAGAATTTGTGATCCGCAGCGACCAAAAAAGCTTGAAGGAGCTGTTACAACAGGTAGTACAAACGCCGGATCAGCAATTGTACGTTAGGAAATTAATGGGATACAAATTTCGAATTGAATACAAGAAAGGCACGTCCAATAGAGCAGCGGATGCACTGTCCCGTCGGGAGGAAACTGACCCGCCGCAGGAACTGCTACAGTCAGCAATAGCGTCGGCGACTGATCTATCGCCGCCGCAGGAAGAAGCAGCTCTTTTCTCTGCATTCGCGCACCCGATTCCTAAAGTCCTCAAGGTGTTGCGAAAGGAAACGGCGACGTTACCAGAGCTGGTGGAATTGACAGCGAAGATAAAGGCAGGAGCAGCCCCTGCCCACTTGTCATTCACGGATGGATTGGTATATTTTAATCGCAGAATTCTGGTCAGTCAATCATCTTCTATGAAACGTTTATTGTTGGAAGAGCACCATAGTACGCCTTTGGCCGGTCACCCGGGGCACGACCGGACGTTTCGATTATTGGCAGCAGGTTTTTATTGGCCAAAGATGCGGAAGGAGGTCAGACACTTTGTCGAGGCTTGTGTGATTTGTCAATCTACTAAATACTCAACACAAAAACCAGCAGGTCTCCTACAACCATTACCGGTACCGTCCCAAGTGTGGGATGATGTGTCGATGGACTTCGTCACCGGACTTCCACAATCGCGCGGGTATATAACGATCATGGTGGTAGTTGACAGGCTCTCCAAGTACGCTCACTTCGCAGCCCTTCCGACTCGCTTCGATGCTTTACGTGTGGCACATTTGTTTGTCAATACAGTAGTTAGGCACCATGGATTTCCCAAGACCTTGGTGTCAGATCGGGATTCGGTATTTCTAAATGCAGTCTGGGAAGAGATCTTGCGCCTCAGTGGTACAAAATTAAATTTCACAACGGCGTACCACCCTGAGTCGGATGGCCAAACGGAGATTCGTAACAAGGGATTAGAGCAATACCTACGCGCTTTCACGGCCGATAGGCCATCCACTTGGTCGAATTTTTTGCCGTGGGCAGAGCTATCCTTAAATTGCTTTCACCACGCAGGGCTGGGCACCTCCTCCTTTCGTGCCTTGTATGGCCGAGAACCGCCTCTATTGGTGGCTACCGCACCATCGGCGATTACCCCTCCCAGCGTAGCAGAGCTTATTCGACAGCGAGGAGAGTTATTGGTGGAACTACGTCGAAATTTGCTCCGTGCCCAGCAACGCATGGCGGCAACGGCAAATAGGCATAGGCGGAATGTTGAATATGAAGTAGGCGACTTCGTGTGGCTGAAACTGCAGCCGTATCGCCAACACTCTGTGGCGAAGCCGATCTCTGCTAAATTGTCGAAGAGATTCTACAGACCATTCGAGATCTTGCAGCGGATTGGTCCAGTGGCTTATAGGCTGCGTTTACCGGAGGGCAGTAGAGTGCACAATGTGTTTCACGTTAGTCTCTTGCGTGCGTTTGTCAAGGACGATCCGCAGGTGCCCTTACCGTCGAAGTTCATCGGTATCAGGCCCATTGCTTATCCGGTGGCAATTCTGGATTCACAGGTACTATGGCATAATGGAGCAGCTGTGGAGCACGTGTTAGTGAAGTGGTCAGACGGCTCAGAGTCACCATCATGGGAGACATTGGTGGAAATGAGAAAACGATTCCCAAGTCTTTCCCTTGAGGACAAGGAAATTTCTAAGGAAGGGGGAGTTGTTAGGGACGGTCCAGCTACGTCGACCGGCAACAACAATGTTGGTGATGTGCCAGCAACACCAACGACTCTTGAGGAGGAGGAACAGAGATCGGCGTCAACACCACCGAATACCGACGAGGAAGAACAGAGATCACCCAGGGAAGAGACGCCGGCCGCGGCGGTACCAGAGGAGGAGACGACGACCCGGAAGTTGAGGCCGCATGAGAACATCAAGCCTCCGAACTTCTACAAGAATTACGTCGCCAAGTGAGGCGCGTAATATCTTAGTTATTTACTTCTTTTATTTTGTTTATTTTGGACTTTTGTTATTTAATTATTTTTGCAAACGTTTTGAGAGTCGGGCGAATTATAAGCCCCATCGGGTTTTTCTTTGTTGGTTCTTTTCCCGGTGTTTAGGATAAGTCGAACCAACCCTAGGGTCCTTAGGATTATAAATAGGGCTTTCATTAATGCCGTCAAGAATTAATGAAGAATTATTTGCCCAAAATACTTGCGTAATACTCGTGAAATCCTTATCACTGCCGACGGAGAAATTTCTCCGCGCCAGTTTGTGACTTTTCAGCCGCCGACCCCGTCGTTGAGGGCGTCGGATTGTGGTGTTTCGTTTGTAATTGCAGGTAGTTCTTCGTTAGGGAAAAGAGATCCCTAACAGAGTACGTGAACTGTAATTCGAAAAACTAAAATAACATAAACACGACTAATGTGCGAATAATTGTCTCTGCCACTAGCCAACATCTAATGAAAATGCGGTGCTTTAAAGTTAGAATAACCTACCCTTAGCCTAGGAATAACCTACCTAATTGCCCACCCTTATAAATGATATTGAAAAGACAATATTACCCTTACACATGGGTAGGGATGTCAATTGGGCCGGCCCACCGGATTTCGGGCCAACCCTGCTCGGATTGCGGGTCATTCGGGTGCGGGCTATCGGGTTGTGATTTTTTCGGGTTATAAAAATTCAACCCTAAAACTAAAAGCACGGGTTTCGGGCTAATCCAACGAGTTAATCGGGTTGCTATCGATTAAATTAACATGCGATCAATCCAATAAATAATGGCAAAAATTAGTTACATTTATAAAATATAAAATATTTAATTATGATAAATTTGAAATATATACTTAAACTCAAACATAAATATGATCAAATACTAATATTTGAGATTTGTGCAAAATAAAACATAAATTTAAATATTTAAAAACATGTTTTAGAATTTAAATATTTTTTAATGAATTTGAAGTTTCTAGTTTATCCATTTACTACTCTCTCCGTCCTTGAAAAATTTGTCACCTATTTCCTTTTTCGTCCGTCCCTAAAAAAATTTCACTTTTCACTTTAACCATTTTTGGTAGTGGACCCTACATTCCACTAACTCATTCCTACTTACATTTAATTTTAAAACTAATATATAAAAGTAGGACCCACATGCTACTAAATTTTTCAACTAACTTTCTATTACATTTCTTAAAACCTGTGACGAGTCAAATGGTGACAAAATTTGGGGGACGGAGGGAGTATTATATTAATAAAAATTTAATATATAATTTGTATAATTAATATAAAATTGAAAATTATTTTATTTAGTTATCTATATTATAAAAATCATCAATGAATGTGTCCAATTAGGAGTCCAACAAATATAACAATAAAAATTTTATCGGGTTTTCGGTTCTGGCCCTAACGGGTTGCGAGTTAATCGAGTGCAGGCTAATCGGGTTGTGATTTTATCGGATTATAAATTTCCAACCCTAACTCTATAAATTTTGCGGGCTAATCGGACCAGCCCACGGGTCACGGGTTGCATTGACATCCCTACGCAGAGGTAAAACCCTCAAAACTAAAAAGGCGACAATTTTACCCCTTAAACTAAAAAGGCAACAATTTCGATTTTTCAGTTTAGATCGGTTAGTATAGTTCGGATTTCTATTTTTTTGGATAGTTCAGTTTGGTGTGATTTTCATTTCACAAAATTTTGGTTTTTCAATTCGATTTGGACAAAAACCGAACCTAAAACTCACCCCTAGTAAAAGGTCAAATTAACGACGATGTACAATACACGCAACAGACAAGAATCTTCTAGAAAATATGAATGATAAACATGTGAGAATTTGCTCTGAAAATCCAAGAATTCAAAGCTTTTATCGATATTTTGTTTCTCAATACTTAATATCTTGGTATAACATAACGTTCCCCGCTTGCTACAAACTAAGCGTAGATGCAAAAATATTCAACTCCTCGTGTTGTCGGTGTATATTTTTTTGTATGTGTGTCTCTAGAGACTTATTCCTCATATGTGTTTGCTTAGATCAAGCCATTGCTTTTTCTGAGTGTCTTGTATCAAGAACTCGGAAATTAATCTACCAGTCTTATTTGGATAGAAGCAGATTTCCATATGAAGAAACGCTATTGAAAGTGTCTTTAATTTAGAAGATCTTCTCCTCTCTCTTACTTTACCAATTTTGTCTTAATTCACGTGTCATACAAATTGCTCAAATTTTTATGGGACGAAGGGAGTAAAATAGTCCTGGACTCCTGGTAGTGGGCGGACACGAAAGCAACAAACTTTATTTTGTAAGATAAAATTCATATTACATTATGTAGATACCATAAATCCCAGAGCCCCAAATTATTTTTATTGTGATACAAAGAATTATTGATACCTCCGAATATCCTACCAATAAAATCGGTGACCAAAGTACTAAACATTGTTGTGCTTGAGGATAGCAACAACCACAATAGATCTATCATTAGAAAGATCTGCGTAAACTGGCGAAGCTTGGAGTTTATTCTTGAAAAGGTCGAATGTTTCATCGATGATTTCCGCTCCAAATTCATATGTAAGTAAATTTTGATGAACTGCCTTACAAAATGCCACGTGGCCGTCAACATTGAGCAATGTCCCACTCTTCAAACTTTCCATTCTTTCTAAGCTGAAACTGTTGCTCTTTTGTAGTATAGCCTTTACTTCCCCTAGAGTGGGAACGTTATATGGAATATTGAATGTTTTTGACTTTTCCTTACTCAGTTTTCCCTATAAAAGTCAATATAGTAGTCAATTTCATTGACTTGGTCAAAGTTTTTAATATCGATTGTTGTTACGAATAAAAGAAAAAGAATGTAAGTGAAAAATGTAGATTTGACCTTTTTGGCCATGTCGAGGAGGGAAGATCTGAGAAGGTCGGCCAACGACCCAATAGTAAACTCCTTTTGTGGGTCCCAATAAGTAGGTAGTGAAGGAATTAAAAGAGCCATAAGCCCACCTTCCACCATTTCCACAGCCCTACACTTCAAGAATGATTCCAAATCCCTCTCAAATTGCCCCAAATAAGCTTTATAAACCTCCTTTCTCTCCTCTCCACCATGCCAAACAGACTTGAGGCCCTCGGCCGCCTTGGGCACCTCCGTCAGCCAGTGGAGCGACCAAGAACAGTACGTGAAGTGGACAGATGACGGCAGGAGAAGGCAGTCGTGGAAGTCTCCGGCTACTGCAGCTGCCTTGTAGCTCCTGTCGGGTGGGAGGGAACTGAAGAGGGTGTTGAAGTCGTTGGAGACTAAGTCGCTGAAGCACACAACGAATTCTGGGGTTTTGAGGTCTGAAGATTCGTATTTCTGTTTGACAGCTTCGATGATCGTGTGCATGGCCGGAAAAGAGTTGTTTCCGGTTGAGCACCCGAAATCGGCAATGCAGAAGTTATTAGTTTGTATCTCTAATTTTGTGGCGATTTCTTCTTCGATGATTGCCGTTGCAGCCTCCAATACTCCTCTCTTGAAAACATCAATGTTTCACAAATGCTAATTCCTTAGTTAATACGCAAACATAAATTCACGTAGGAGACTTTTTAATAGTGTCTCTAATTCTAAACTGCATTTAGGGATGCTTTTAAAAGGCGTTCCAAGAAGAGAGTAATTCACTAGCGCTTTCTCTTTGCGTCCTTATTCTTATTTGGTACATCAAGAATAAGAATGTTTTTTTGAAGCGTTGTTGATATATTTAATAATAACAAAAAAACGTTCCTAATGAAATAAAAAGGCGTTTTTATTTGTTATTTTTTCTTGTGGTGGACTTACCATAGATCATATCAAAGTATGAATGCAAGAGTTTAACAATTATGATGGTAAAAGATGTGTAGATTTAAACCTGGTAGGATGAGTTTTTGACATAGCTGTGAGCTCCATCGCCACCATTCATGGATAAATGTCCACTAACTTTGGAAGAATCCATGAAGAAAAACTGTGTAGACTAGAGGTGAATCATATATGTTATATATAGAGGATATGAGAGTGTTAACTAAGTTGGAAATGAAAACTATTATCCACTAACTAATGCAAGTGTTATAATTGACAACTCATCACAATTGACAACTCAGCCGTACGTGGCTAATTCATGTACATCGAGCATATGAGCAGAGGGGTGCGTTATAATCAAAACTGTACTATATGCATAACAAATACTCCATCCGTTCCATAATATGAATCATATTTGGTTTCGACATAGGTTTTTAAGAAATGTAAAGAAAAATGGGTTGAATAGGTTGTGGAATATGAATCTCAGTTATACTCCCTTAGTTATATATATTCTCTTCGTTCCATAGTAATAGAGTCATTTGTCTTTTAGTAAAAGAACACGTTACATCTCACTTACTTTACTCTCTCTTATTTTAATTTATTCTTTCTTCATTTCTCTACCTTTTTCATTTCCTACTTTATTCTTCTTTTACTTAACTCACTTAACACATTTTTTCTTAATCTCCATGCCGGAAATAAATTAATGCCTCTAATAGTCGCGAATAGTTAATGTCTTTGCCACTTGCCAGCATCTAACGAAAAGGAGAGGAATATCGGATTTGTTGTTCCCTTGGGCCTAATAAGAATGATCTAATTGCCACCCTTGATAACGGCATCTAACGAAAATGTGGTGCTTAAAAGTTAGAAAAACCCTAAGAATAACCTACCCTTAGCCTAGGAATAACCTACCTAATTGCCCACCCTTATAAGTTATAAATGATAACGAAAAGACAAGATTACCCTTACACAGAGGTAAAACCCTCTAAACTACTCCCTCGGTCCACGATTAAGAGTCTCATTTCTAAATGACACGGGTTTTAAGAAATATTAAGAAAAGTGGGTGGAAGAAAGTTAGTGGAATAGGGGTCCCACTTGTATATATTAGTTTTAAATGATATGTGAGTGGAATGAGTTAGTGGAATGTGGGGTCTCTTTATCATTTATGGTAATTATGAACCGGGACTCTTATTCATGGACGGACCAAAATGGAAAAACAGGACTCTTATTCGTGGACGGAGGGAGTAATTAAGCTACAATTTTACCCCTTAAACGATGTAAGATGGACAAATTTCATTCAATGTCATTGCAAAGTAATCGTTGACGTTTTCGGCATTGTCGACGTTGTGTGCTAGAACAACATTATACCCATTTCTTGAAAACGACTCGAAATAAACCACAATGAACTACATTTTCAGATTTTTTGGATATATAATGCAATTTCAATTTTTCGGGTTCAGTTTTTTAGTTTGAATTTCGTTTTTGGACTTTTTGGATATATTTATGCAATTTTGATTTTTCAGTCTAGATCTGTTAGATAGTTCAGTTCGGTGAGAGTTTCATTTTCACAAAAAATTGGTTTTTTAATTCGATTTGGACAAAAACCGAACCGAAAACCCACCCTTAGTTAAAGGTCAAATCGACGATGTAGAAGACAGGCAATAGACAAGAATCTTCTACAAAATCTGATGATAAACATGTGAGAATTTGCTCTGAAAATCCAAAAATTAAAAAATTGGATGGCTCATGTACAAGTTCTTTTAAAATAATTGCAATTAATGTAGTGTCGTGAGAAATGAAGTGAAACTTCGATGATGTGAATGCATGTAAAAGCTTGAAGTCAAATAGTACATGCCAAAAACAAAAGATTTTTTACATACATGTCACCCCACACTTCAAGCAAAGATTACAGACCAATTCAAACAATTTTCGTAAAAAAAAGGATTAACAAAATCTCATTTAGAGCTTAGTTCCACTTTTGTATACAAACATACTTCTGTTTCACACACATCACCTATATCTCTTTATCGTACTCGTCGTTGCCATTCTTCACAGGAGTTATGTGCATCCAGATGCAAACCCTGGAACCTTTTTCACGTCTTGTTCTGGGCGTAGATTGATGTTTGAACAGAGTGCTGGGGAGGCAAGGCTTTTCCATTAACGAGTATTTGCTCCATAAAATCAACACGGACTGATCTGAACTGGTACGACTGGTGGTTAAAAAAAACGATAATGAATAATCAGTCGTAGATAGAAAAGAGGCAATCTGGCATTGTTTGTGCCTTCAGATATATGAATAGTGTCAGCATTCTATGCAACATTGCATTAGTACTCCCTCCGTCCCAAGGTATTAGACCAACTTTCCTTTATGGGATGTCCCAACATATTAGACTCATTTCCTTTTTTAGCAAAAAGCATCTATCTTATTTTATTCTCCACCTACTTTTTTTCTCTCCTCTCCCCTACTTTTTCCCTCTCTCATACTTTACTCTCTCCACTTTAACTATTTAAATATCAATTCCTTAAATCATGTGCCCAAAAGAAGTGAGTCTAATACTCCGGGACGGAGGGAGTACTAAAGAATTCCAGCATACCTTTCCCTTCCACGAAAAATCAATATATTGGTAAGAAGGTTCTAGAATAGTGACTTGATCTCCTTCTTTAATCTGAAAGAAGAACCAAGCAATATGTGACAAGGTGAAAACTGTTCTCACTGAGCACAATCTATCACAGTTTTTCTGAATTAAACAAAGCAATTTGGAACATCAAACTATACGAAGGGTCAATTCTGCTTAAAAAAGGACAGAATCGCAACATACCGCCTCGTTATGTACTCCATAGACAGACAGAACGTAGCATTTCTGACTTGGATCACATAGCAAATAGTAACTGTAATTTTTGTAGCAAGATGATGGAAAAGTCAGGTTACAAGGTCTTTCACAATGTAACTAATGTGGAAATGAAAGCATTTAAACACACGGTGTTCTGAGCAGAGAGGAAGCAAACTTACAATGGTGCCACATTTTCGTGCTTAATGAAGAATATGACTTTTCCTACGATGCCAACTGCTTTGTTCAGACCTTCTGACAGACAATCTACGGTCTCTTTTTTGTAAGATGGGTTCACTAGGAGAAAAGCAAAAAAAGAAAATAAATAAAATATTCCAACGTTCAAACCACGGACTACTTATACAAGGTAGTTCATATTGCTTACAATTTACACTAGCGAGAGATGATGCCAAGGATGCTAGTCGTTTGACCTTGGACTGCCCCTGCATATCAATGATATGTTAAGAAACTGAAACATGCAATCATAAAAAAGGATGACCTAATCCAAAGATCTGTTTTTCTCCAAAAAAAAAATACCAAATTTGACAATCTAAATTTTCACTTCAAAAAAAAATAATAGGGGCCAACTTACTCGAAGCGAACTATCTATTTTATCGAGAAGGCGAATAATCTTCTGAACTTCCTCCGTTGCATTTAGACCAGGATCCCTCAATGCAGCAGCTTCAAATCCACTCAGAGCTCTCTCGTAGTTCTCTAGATATTTGTTAACCTATCAGAATCGAAAGAAAATACTTAGTAGGCTGTTTCCACAGGAGTTAAGTGCATCAGGAGGTCTAAGCCTAATATATAAACAACAGAAAAGGCACAAAACTGAGAAGTGTTTTGAACCGGTAAATATAAACTTTCTTGAGAGTAGAGACTTAAGCAGAAAGAGAAAGCGAAAGCAATGGTGCTAAAAGTGGAGAAAAATATGCATAATAGAGAAGACTTTTCTGATGTATCTACTCATAAAACACTAAAAGAAGGGAATAAAGCAAGAGAAAGAGCCTTACAATGGCACAGTTGAAATATAGGTCAGGATTTGACTTCATTCTTTCATCTTTTTCCTGACAAATATAAAAAGGTAATCCTCAAAAGACTAGTACAGATTTTGCAAAATAGAAGCCTTTTTTATCTAACCCAACACTCACAGCATGTTGGTACGACTTCAAAGATTGGAGAAGCTTTCCATGGTCCCAAGCTCCGGTGGCAAAAAATGACGTGAGACAAGCATTCCCTAGATTATCTGTGTGAATGAAGAAAAAATATGGAGATCCAAAATAAAAAGAGAAGAGAAAACAAAGTGTCCGTGTTAAACGGACATGATATAGCACAACAATTGTGCTGCTTTTATGATCTCTGTTTACACTTACACCAAGAGTTCCCATCCTTGACATCAAGAGAGATGGCTTCTTTTGCATGCTTTATGCTGTCATCGACAATTTTGACCTGGTCTTCAGATCCTGTAAGCCATACATACATGCCTAACTATCAGCAATGCTATAGCGAAATCTTAATAAAAGTAACAAACAGAATCATCTCTCAATCTTACCTTGAGCCATTCGTCTTTCAAGCATCGATATTTGACAAAGAAGCCCTTTATGTGGACCCTGAAAGTTACCCATTTTAACAGAAATTTTAGAGAACTTTACAACTTAACTCTTCTCTGTCAAAATTACAGGATCAAACAGAATGACCTTGCTTAAGCCAAGTGTAAAACAATTCTTTGCTGAAACTAGATCACCTTTCTTCCATATGCAGTTACCTAAGCTCAACCAAGCATCTGCAAGTGAAGGATTCAGCTTCACCTATTGGAAAATTGTGACTAAAAAAATCAGCACAATCAAGAAACAAAATCCTCAAACAGTAAAAACACTTAAATGGTGCCAAATTCCAACATAGACTAGGGAAACCGAACAACCCGTCGAAGGAATATCCACATATTCAACCAAGTTAACATCCTTTTCTACTCATTGCCATTACTCTATAGGCTAACCCCTTCTTTACTAAGATACATACGAACTACTGAGATATCCCAACGCCATTGATAATCTCCATCACTTGAGAAACTTTTTCTTGATTATACCAAGGGTAAGATTCGAGAAATCGTAATAATGAGGATAAAAAAATACTTAATTATGTACATTATCAACCATGAAAACTAAACACCCAATGAATTATCTTAATCTAGCTTCTCTTACCAATTTCCAAAAAATCCAGCTGCATAAGAAGTTTTGAAACAACACCACCTAGAAACTAAATTACCCACCAAAAAATCAAATTTAAGATGCCCAAAACAGAAAATTAAGAGCAAACGTAATTCCTTAGATGCTACTTACAGCCTTGGAGAGATGATCCTCAGCTTCTTTCTTATACTCGGGAAAAACATCCAACACTTTCCCTCTCAAATACTCAAAAGTAGCTCTCTGCCCTGGCATCTTCCGTTTCTCTGCATCACAGAAATCAGTGAATCAAATTTCAGGTAAGATTTAAACTTGTTGCATTATGCCCAAAATAAAACCTTGGGGAATTCTATCGAGCACTTGGAGGGCAAGAGTTGACTCTGTAGAGAGCTTCGAAGCTTTTTCATCTGGATTTTCCGGAAAATAGGTGTCTCGAACGTTGTAGAGCAAATCAACAGCCCTTGACGCCTCCGCAAAAAGATCTTCTGCAGTTTCCTTTGCGTCACTGCTCATATTGAAACTTCAATCAACTAATTACTCGGATAATTTCAGAGACAGTGAATTGATTGTATCGTTGATGAAGTGTTCTCTTCTTCAATGAAGAAGAAATTAGGGAAAAACTGTCTGTGGTTTTTCATTTTACTGTTTTTATTTTATTTTTTAATTGAATTTAAAATTTATTGGGGGTGAACTACACAATTTTTGTAACACTCTTTTAGGAATACCATAAATTTCATTAAATCATTTTATTCACTTCCCTTTTTTTAATTTCTATTCTCTTTATCTATTATTTATTTATTTTTACTTTTATTTTTATCTTTATTTTTATATATTTAAAATATTAAACACCATTTTTGCTAACATCCATTTTAATTCAAAGGTACCACGAAAAATGTTATTCCGTCGTCAGTGATTAATAGCCCCGATTGAGTTTGATATATCATACTCCCTCCTTCCCAAGTAAGATGACCATTTTCTTGGGCGGCATGAGAATCTATGCAATTTTATTTTGAGTATAAAATGGAGAGAGAATAAAGTCGAGAATAAAAGTGTTTTATTTTTTAATGAGTCATCTTAGTTGGGACAAACAAAAAAAAAATGAATAATCTTCAATGGGACGGAGGGGGTATGTTTTAAAAGGGGTAGTACATACTCTGACACTCTCTCCGTCCCACCAAACCACTTTTCTTTGTAGTTTGTTTGTCCCTGGTAATGCATTACTAAAAATGAAAAACACAATTATGTCTATTTTATTCCCCTTTCACTTTATTCTTTGTATTTTAAGATATAAAATAAAACTACATAAAATCTCATACTATTATCCAAGAAATGGGTCATCTTCTTTGAAACGGAAGGAGGTATAAAAAAAATTGGCAGGAAAAAATTAATAGAATTTCGGTTTATTTTTATATATTTCCTATGTTTATAAAAGTAGAAACTCTTTTACCTTTTGGTTGTTTCCTATACTATAGAAACACTTTATTTTAGAAAAGTTTTTCTCAATATGAGGTATGACCCATTTTTCATTAACACATTTTTTTCTTCTATCTCTTGTATTTTATTAAATTTTATATTAAAATATGTGTTTTTCTAGAAATTACTATGTTTAAAAGTTTTAATTATATAATAAAAATATCAATGCAAAATGTGTCTATTTATCATTTATAATAAAAATTGCACGAAATTGTTAATAGCATATGAATTGAAATGACAAACGTAATTGAAGGGAACACGTAATTGTTGAGTCGTCAAATAGTGGTCTCCCCTCAACTTTTCAAATGTCATTGGCAAATAAAGTTGGAGGAATGAGACTATTGAGTTTATTAAAAGACTATTCAACTTTTTTGTGCTATTTTTGACATGTCTACTATTCATCTAATATTATAGAGCAGCTATAACTAAAACCTTTCATTACTACCATTACTATCTCTACTCTCTCTCTATTAAAATTGAAGCTATTTGGTGCCTTGGTAGAAGAAGGTATGTAAACAATTGATCCTTGGATATCACAACTTTGTGTGTTTCTGTTCATTGTTCTAACTTAGCAATTATGGTCCAAAACTATATATCTCATGCTTACTTTTGTCCCAACAAAAATGGCTCATCATTTACTTATATTAAGAAGGTTGTGTTTTGGTGTTTAAAGAAGTGTGATCCACTGGATTTAATCACCTTTTGTGTTTAAAGAAGATAATCTTAGTGGGATGGCCTAAAATAGAAAACATATTGAAGGCTTTTATTGTTTCTTGAAACTCCGTTTTTGGGTCCTTTCGTTGTTAATTTGATTTATGTAGTGAAGTTGACATGATTCATAAAAAAGTGATTATGTACCAATCACACTTCTTTTTATAATTGTATTAACACGATGATTTCATGTTCACCACTTTTTCCAGCAAGCAATGGAGCTAGCCTTTGTAATTCTGGTGTTTTCCACCCTGTGCTTTGCCATAGCCCCAACTCTTGCAAGTTCCATGTCAAGGCCGGGTTGTCCAGAAAAGTGTGGAAATATCACCATTCCATATCCTTTTGGAATTGGTTCCGAATGCAGTGCAAACTCCTCATTCACAGTTATTTGCAAAAATTCAACAGGAAACATGGTGCCATTCTTGAGCAACATAAACTTGGAAGTATGGATGGTTTCACTCTGTGGTGTGGTTATAGTGAGTCTGCCCGTGTCGCTTATGAACTGCTCTGGAGGGCAAAGAAGAGAATCTCTGCCTACATCACTCAAAGGAAGTCCGTTCACAGTCTCACCATCCAACAAGTTTGTTGTACTAGGCTGCAACACTGCTGTGTGGTTTCATGATAATGGAACGCTTGTTGGAGGATGCTTGGCTATGTGTGATGATGCTAATGCTACAAATGTGACCAGTTGCAATGGCGTAAATTGCTGCCTGTTAAAAGACTATTTGGTTTCTGGAATGATATTCATCATATTAGGTTAATCTTTGGAGAAGAATTACACGCCTCTTTATAGGCTAGGAGACCATCCGGCATATATGGTAAGCTCTAATCATGCTAACCTAATATTCTATACAAGGTATTAAAATAAAATACTAATTACAATATCAATCCTTGATTGCAGGAGATCAATTCTTGATTTGTGGGAATCTTCCTTCCAACACTCTCCCTCAAGTTAAGTAACGGGGTTGCCGATGCTTAACTTGTCCAATACTTGTCGAAAAGATTGAGAATTCACGGCCTTTGTCAAGATGTCTGCCAATTGATCTTCTGACTTGACATAGGGTAACTCCACGATTTTTGCCTCAAGTGTATCCTTTATGAAATGTCGATCGACCTCCACATGCTTGGTTCGATCATGTTGCACTGGGTTCTCCGAGATGCTGATAGCTGCTTTATTATCACACAAAAGTCGACACGGCCGAGGTGATTTGAGATCCAGCTCTGTCATGAGTCTCTTAAGCCACAATATTTCTGTCAGTCCACTCTTTATCCCTCGAAATTCTGCTTCAGCACTTGAAAGTGCTACCACTTTCTACTTCTTACTTCTCCACGTTACTAGATTGCCTCCTACAAAGGTAAAGTATCCTGCTGTGGACTTTCTGTCATTCGGGTTTCCTGCCCAATCTGCATCAGTGTACCCATGTATCTCCAAATGCCCATGTTTCTTGAATAAGACTCCATGTCCTACTGTTCCCTTCAAGTATCTCACTATTCTCAAGACTGCCTCCCAATGATCTTCTTGAGGTGCATGCATGAACTGACTTACTACTCCCACGACATAGGCAAGGTCTGGCCTAGTATGAGATAGATAAATCAGTTTTCCCACTAATCGTTGGTATCTTCCTCGATCGGCACGTTTAGCTCCTTCACGGATCTGCAATCCATGATTTTGAACCATCGGAGTGTCTGCTGGTTTGCAATCTATCATCCCAGTTTCTGCAAGTATGTCAAGTACGTACTTCCTTTGGTTAATAAAAATCCTCTGCTTTGATCTCAGTACCTCTATCCCCAAGAAGTACTTTAGTGACCCCAGATCTTTCATTTCAAATTCCTTGAACAGATTCTGTCTCAAACGGCTGATCTCCTCCTCGTCATCCCCAGTAATGATCATATCATCTACATAAATAATAAGACATGTTATCTTACCATTCCTTTTCTTGAGAAAGAGAGTGTGATCTGAATTGCTCTGACGATACTCATATTTCTTCATCACTTCAGTGAATCTCCCAAACCAAGCTCTGGGAGATTGTTTCAGACCATATAATGTCTTCTTCAGTTTACATACATCTCCATTCTGAAAGTCTCCAGTAAATCCCGGTGGAGGCTCCATATAAACGGGCTTAGTCAATTCTCCATGTAAGAAGGCATTGGTTACATCAAACTGATGTAATGGCCAGTCCCTATTAGCTGCAATTGAGAATAGTACCCTTACTGTATTGATCTTGGCGACAGGTGAAAAAGTTTCAGCATAGTCGACACCATAAGTTTGGGTATACCCTTTTGCTACCAATCTGGCCTTGTAACGATCAATCGATCCATCGGGTCTCCTTTTGATGGTGAACACCCATCTACATCCCACTGTTGTAGCTCCTTTGGGTAGTTTGCTGACTTCCCAAGTTTTATTCTTCAAGAGGGCATCCATCTCGACTAACATTGCATCTCTCCAGTGTTTGACTTTCCAAGCTTCCTCAGCAGTGTAAGGAATTTCCTCTTCCTCATAGAGGGCAGCCTCAAAAGCTTTTGCCATCTTGGTCAAGTTCCCCTTCACGAAATTGGCTACTCCATATTGACTTTTCTTTCCGATCTTCTCTGGGGAGTATCGTTTCGGTGGAACTCCTCGAGTGCTCCTAAAAGGAAGGAGATACCGACCCGTACTTTCATCTATTGCAGTAGTCTCTGTGACAACATGATCAGTAAGAATAATAACTTCTGCAGGGTCATCAGGAATTACCTCGGATACCGGTTGAGGAGGAATACTTAGGGGCGGTTGAGGCGACTCTGCTGTGGAAGTGACATGCTCGGCGGTAGTGCTAATTGGTTATGTTGAGTCCTCATTGGGGAAATTTGGCCGAGACATAAACCAACTTAGATAGTCCTCAGTTTGGCCTGATTCACTCTCCCCCTGACTACTAACGTGGGTATGGTAGTAGAATTCAGTTTCCAAAAAATTGCAGTTCATTGTGGTTGTTATTTTTCTGGTGATCGGGTCATAGCATCTATATCCCTTTTGGTTTAGCCCATACCCCACAAAGACACATTTGGTAGCACAAGGTGAAAACTTAGATCGTTCATGTTTCGGGATATGAACATACACAGTACATCCAAAGACCTTGGGTTGAAGGTTGAGATGGTTAGGGATTTTGGTGAATTTGGATAAGGTATCGAGAGGGGTTTTTTTGTTTAGGATTTTTGTAGGTAGTCTGTTTATAAGATAGATGGAGGTGGCAATAGCTTCTTGCCAGAATGAGCTTGGAACTTTGGATTCAATTATCAAGGCTCGGGTCATTTCAAGGATGGTCCTATTTTTTCTTTCGGCCACCCCGTTTTGTTCAGGTGTATATGGGCAAGTGGTCTGATGAAGAAGGCCTTTTTCTGTAAAAAAGTCTATCATTTTTTGGTTCACAAATTCTCTTCCATTATCAGATCGTAAGGTTTTTATGGTGGTTTGGTATTGGGTTTGGACTAGAGTGAAGAAAAGGATAAACTTATCAAATACCTCTGATTTATGTTTCAAAAAATATACCCATGTCATTCGAGAGCAATCATCTACAAATATCACAAAATATCTAAAGCCGTTCCCACCCACAACAGGTGCAGGACCCCACACATCAGCATGAACAAGGGAAAAAATAGAATCCATACGAGTATTTGTAGATTTAAACGATTGTCTGTGGCTTTTGGCCAAAACACAAGTCTCACAAGAAAAATCATTCGGGATAGAAAGTTTAGGAAACAATAAATTGAAATAACCAGGGGAAGGGTGTCCTAGTCGTTGGTGCCAGAGCCAAATTTCCCGTTTTGTGGATCCGTGAGCCAACATCACACTGCCTTGTTGAGCTATCTCATCCACGTAGTAGAGTCCTTGGTTCTCAGTGCCACGCCCAAGTATCCTCCTCGTCCGAATATCCTGCAGAATACAAAAGTCGGGATGCATCAGCAGAGTACAATTCAATTCTTTCGTCACATGACTTATAGACATCAATCTCTGAGATAACGTTGGAACATAAAGACAATTAGACAATCTCAATGTTGGGGATATTTCAATAGTTCCAGCCCCGGCGACAGTAATAAGTTCCCCACTTGCAGTCTGAATATAGGTCTTAGTAATATCACTAAAACTAACAAAATCATCTTTATTGGGTGTCATGGTATCTGTAGCTCCACAGTCAAAAATCCATCCTTTCTTGTCATTTTCATAACCCTTTACAGTATATGCAGCGGAAATATTTAAAGGCTCGAAACGATTTTTAAGGATCATGGGACTATTCTGCTCAATTTTGGAAGTATCAGGGGGGTTTTCATAATAATCAACAAAATGGGATATATCATTTGAATTATGTGAAATTAAAGGGCTCATATGCAAGGGGTGGGGTTTCTGGCGTAATAAAAGGTTTCCTGGGGGGTCAGATTGCAAATAATCCAAAGTAAATTTAGGATTAGGAACGTGAGTTCCCAACCCTTTACCTCCACTCATTTGAGCGCCGCCTCCCCTCAGATCTGTCCTCTCCGCGAAGTGTCCCGCTCCGACGACTCCGCCGCCGCTCCCGCCTCCGCCGGAAACTTCCGGCGCTGCACTCCCCTGCCTTCCCCGTCCATTCGCCATCTCCCGATTTCCCCCTCCAGTGGCCGGTTGTCGGGAATTTGCAGCCTCATTTCCGGTGGGGATTCCGACCACCATCTTGGCTTTGGCTGTTTGTCGTTCCTCCCACCACTCCGGGTATCCAAGAAGCTGAAAACACGTCTCTCGTGTGTGCTTCTGCATCCCACAGTGGGAACACCACAATTTTGACTTGTCCGCCGGCTTGTTTCCCGGGCGGTGTGTGGCTGTTGATCGTGGGGTTCCGCTTCGCTGAGGCTGCCGCTGCCCTAGCACTGCGAAACCATGCCCAATTCCTCCCGATGAAGAGTCAGCACTGCCGTGACCGTCGACGGCCGGGCTCAAGGGTGTTGGTGGCATGATCTTCCTCCTTGCTGCCTCCTTCTTGACCAAGCTGTAGGCGGTCTCCACTGAGGGAATCGGAACCTCCTTGAGGATGTCCCGTTTGATGCTCTCGTACTCTCCATTAAGTCCCGACAGGAACTTGAGCAGCCTTTTGGTATTGGAATGGGTCCGATATTGGCTGACCCCTTTATCACAGCAGTCAATTGGCTGTTTTTGGCACCGATCGACATTAATCCATAGTCCGTGAATTTGCCGATAGTAAGTCTCCAGATCCATGTCTCCTTGTTTAATCGCCCCTACTTTTTCCTCCAGTTCATACAAGAGGTAGAGATCTGCCTCGCTTTCGTACGTGATGGCAAGGCTGTCCCATATGGCTTTCGATGATTGATGGTGGGCAAAGTCGGCGATAATGTCCGTTTCGATGTTGTCCACGATCCAGGAGAAGACAATCAGATTGTCTTCTCCCATTCTTCGTACTTCTCGCTCCCCGGCAGTGGTGGTTCTGGTTTCCCGGTGATGTGGGAGTAGCCTCCCCTACTCCCGATTGCGACCTTCATCAGTCGTGACCACATCGGGTAATTCCTTCCGTTGAGTTTGAATGCAACTGTTACATTCTTACTCGATCTTATCTTGCTATATGATGATTCTGTGCTTGGTTTTTCGTCATCCATTTTGGGTCGGTTTTCTCACTTGATTTTGGTTCTTTTGGTTTTGGTAGGGCGATGATGATGTTTCTGAGCCTAATTTTTTGCCTGCTCTAAAGCCATGTTAAAAGACTATTTGGTTTCTGGAATGATATTCATCATATTAGGTTAATCTTTGGAGAAGAATTACACGCCTCTTTATAGGCTAGGAGACCATCCGACATATATGGTAAGCTCTAATCATGCTAACCTAATATTCTATACAAGGTATTAAAATAAAATACTAATTACAATATCAATCCTTGATTGCAGTAGATCAATTCTTGATTTGTGGGAATCTTCCTTCCAACACTGCCAAACACCAATTCCAAGACGAGGCCAAGAGTTTGAGTTTACTTACCAAAGTATTCAACCCAGCAATGGCAGTTTCTGTGGGTATGTTTATCTTGTTGACACTGATTGGTGGGAAAATGAGAATCCATTTGATCGCGAGTTAAGATTTGCGCCATTGGTACTTGAGTGGGAATTTGGTAATCAAGATGGTTATTGCTCATCTCCGTATTCTGATTATGGACGATGTTCTCGTGATCCTTATGAATACGAAACATACTTGGGTTATTCTGGATACAGTTTATATCAATCTTCAACAAAATACTGCACATGTGGAGGATATGAAGGAAATCCTTATATACGTGATGGATGTCCTCGTCGTGATCCTTATGGTTCTCCTTTTTACCATACTAGTAAAAGATCTCTGTCCATCATAAAAATAATATTCATTGTTATTGGCAGTGTTGTTGGTGGGTTGATTTTTCTCACTGCAGCTTGGAAGTTTGGCAGAGCTATTACAGTGACAGTTATGGCTATCAAGGCTAGCCGAAAACACATGTTTTTTAAGAGAAATGGAGGCATTTTGTTGGAGCAACAGTTGGTTGCTCTTGAGAATGACATTGAGAAAACCAGATTGTTTACTTCCATCGAGTTGGCAAAGGCTACTGATGACTACAATGAGAATCGAGTACTTGGCCGTGGTGGTGAAGGGGATGTTTATAAAGGGATGTTGGAAGATGGAAGAATAGTGGCAGTGAAAAAATCGGAGAGGATGAACCAAGGTGATGTGGTAGACTTCATTAACGAGGTTGTGATTGTATCACAGATAAACCATAGAAATGTGGTCAAGTTGTTGGGATGTTGCCTGGAAGTGAAGTTCCTCGTCTTGTCTACGAGTTCATCCCCAATGGCACCCTTTTCTCTCACATCCATCATCCACATGAAGATTTCCCTTTATTCTGGGAAATGAGGGTGAGAATTGCCAAGCAAGTGGCTGGAGCTCTCGCCTACTTGCACTCTGCAGCATCTGTTCCTATCTATCACCGTGATATCAAGTCAACCAACATACTCTTGGATGAGAAATATCAAGCCAAAATATCAGATTTCGGGACATCAAGATCAATTTCTCTCGATCAAACTCATGTGACCACACGAGTGGTAGGCACGTTTGGGTACTTGGATCCTGAGTACTTCCAGTCAAGCCAGTTCACAGAAAAGAGCGATGTTTACAATTTTGGTGTGGTGTTGGTTGAGCTTCTAACTGGAGAGAAGGCAATATCGGCTGTTAGAGTTGAAGAAGGACGGGGTCTGGCCATGCATTTCCTGCATTCCATGGAGCAAGACCAGTTATTCGACATTGTTGATGCAAGAGTGCTCAAAGAGGGTAAAAGGGAGGAAATCGAGGCGATGGCTGAAATCGCTAAAAGATGTCTGCATTTGAATGGGAAAGGCAGGCCAACGATGAAGGATGTTTCGCACCACTTGGAAGGAATCAAAGTAGAGATTCCTGAAAACCAGATACAAAGCAGTGGCTGTGATCCTACTGAAGATGTGGACTCTGATGGCCTCTCTTCCATCGCAGAAGCCGTTGAATCTTCGTCGTCTGATGAGTCTTGAAGACTATTCCCATGACAAGTTAAGGTGGTAATCCATTTTGAGCAAGTAACCAATGATTTTCTTTATCTTGCATGTGTGTGTGTTTTACTTTTCTCTGTTTGTTTAATACACAGTTTAACTTATGTGTAACAAATTACGTGTAGTGTTTATCAATAAAAACATTTACCTTATTTCTAAGAAAGTGATTTCCTAAGTTTTTGTTGATTATATATATGCACACAGTATCAATGAGCGACGAAATGACCAAAGTAAAACAAACAAGTAACGTGTATTGGGATAAAAGTCCATGACCCCTAATCAAGGTGTGGGGATTTAACTTTTCTTGTTTCTTGAAACTCTGTTTTTGGTCATTTGCTTGTTAGTGAACTTGAAATGATTCAAAACACAATCAATCACTCTTATTCCTATAACTGTATTAACACTGTGATTGCATATTTACCACTTTTTCCAGCAAGAAATGGAGCTAGTCTTGGTAATTCTGGTCTTTTCCACCCTATGCTTTACCATATCCCCAATTCGTGCAAGTTCCATGTCGAAGCCCGGTCGTCCAGAAAAGTGTGGAAATGTCACTGTTCCCTATCCTTTTGGAAATGGTTCCGAATGCAGTGCAAACTCCTCATTCGATATTATTCGCAAAAATTTAACAGCAAACTCCTCAAGAATGGTGCCATTTTTGAGCAGGTTAAACTTGGAAGTAGTGAACGTTTCTCTCTACGGTGTGGTTAACGTGAATTTGTCTGTATCACTCATTCATAGTCTCAGCACACTACAACACATTAGTTGTACTAGGCTGCAAGACTGCACATGATAATGAAACCCGAGGAGGATGCTTAGGTATGTGTTTCAGCCAAAAATCAGTTCCAAGACTAGTCCAAGAGTTTGAGTTTACTTACCAAAGTATTCTTGCCAGCAATTGCAGTTTCTGTGAGTATGTTTTTCCTGTTGACAAGAAATGGTTGCAGGATTACAAAAGGCATAAAGGCCTTGTGGATGATCTGTCGAGTCCATTTGATCGTGAATTTGGATTTGTGCCGTTGGTACTTGAGTGGGAACTTGGTAATCAAAGATCTCTCTACAATGTCTATTGCTCATATAGGTGAATGTATACTTGAAGAAATAGGCATATTGCAAGAATGAATGGTGGCGAAAACTGCTTCACTCTCGAAGCCCGGTTGCCTAGGCAAATGTGCATAATCATAAATACTACCCCTAATAATCAGTTACACCAAGTATGACTTTTAACTATACATAACCAGTTAATCACAACACAAATATGTTAATTAGTGCATCATCCATATTATTCACACCATCGTAACAACTCGAATCCTGTTTTCATGAAAACGCATATGCAATACCACAAAAATATAGGCATTTAGATATTACACCAAACATGACTTTATTTTCAAAGGCAAAATAACACAAACATGTTGTATACTAATGTTGCAATAACCGAACAAAGAAAATCGGCATCAAAAGTATATTCACACAGAAAAAAAAGATTAAAAATACCCACGATACTAAATCAGTCATTTTTTCCTCCAAAACCAAACATTCCATAGTAAATACCCACGTATGAAAGAGCTGCATAATCCATGGTAAATTAGAAACTAACATTTGGTAATTTCGATTATAGCAGATTATCATGTCACAATGGCATCAGTTTGTTCCGGAAAGTTGGACACAAGATGTCCGGCAATCTCTTTTGCTTCATTTTGTGTGGTTTCCTCAATCTCCTTAACTGTAAATTGTAGCGATCAGACTTAGTAGCAATGACAACCTTTATAATCGATGGACCAATCTTGATCAGTTCCAACAGCATCACCCGTCCATTTCAACCACCTTGAGATTACTATGCACGAATTTCACAGCATTGGCAGCACTTATAACAGGCAACAGCAACTTAATGTCTCTCTGTCATGATGACGAGCAGTAGATTTACTCACTTGGGTTTGAAGAAGGAGAATTATTTTTTCAAAAGAAAATAACAAACTAGACTATAGTGATATTGTAAAGATAAAATCGATATGGAATACCATAAATGGAGCGTACTCCACCTGTGACAAAAATGAAATCAACACACAAAGATTAGACATCATCCATATCAATAATTATACACTCAAGATGGGAATATAACATAAAGAGATCATTCAAATGATGATGATTATGGGTTTCTCAATCAAGTTTAAGACTTATTGATTCTTTAACTAGTTTTGTGTTATAATACCTACAGCATGCTGAAGAACAGTCATTGACCATCAAGATGTCTATTGCACCACAACATCAACGAGACCAATGTGATTTAGAGAAATATGAGAAAAGACTACGATAGAATGAAAACTACCAAGATGACACAGCGTAACAAATTACGAAAAATATAATGTAGCATAAAAATAGACAAAAGCAAGTCAGGGTCATGATAAAGAAACAAAAACCACATCAGACACTTTAATTTTTACAGAATAAGCAAAGCAAATCATACACAAAATCAATAATTCAAGAAAGAAACTACAGATTTAATTTACCTCAATTGTGAACTTGCTTAGTTGTGGAGATGCCTTGATCAACGATGTGAAGAACAGAAGGTAACGTTTAGCGCCAGTATGAAGTTGTACTTTCAACTGTTTGAGGGAGCATAATGGGGGCAAATCGGGAGAAGCAACAATTGGTCTCCGGTATCCCTGAGAGGGAAAAAAAGTTACGTAGCCAGAAAAATGGCAATCCTTACATATGAACAACTTTAATTGGAATATATGAACAAGAATAAGGATATGAATTTTTACTCTAATCCGCGAGCGAAAATCCAATACGAGCTTTTCCAGCTGAGATGAATAGCTTGAGTGGTGCTTGGGTTCTAGAACAAAGGAAGCACAGATAGCACCACCAATAGTTAACTCACGAAGATTCGGAACACTCCTCAAACTAACAATGTCCTCCTCTCCCCTAAATGTCAATGAGACAAGACTCGTAGCATATATCACCAACTTAGTCATATAGATGCATTTGCTTATGTACAAAACTCTCAATCTTGGTGGATAATCAACCATAATAATATTTGTGTACCAAGATTTATTATGTGCAACTCCTCAAGACTGGGACACGAGCTTAGGAAGTACTGAACCGACATATCATTGATATGGACATTCATCAATTTAAGGGATCTCAGGTGGTAAAAAGGAGAGCTGAACCCTAGTAAACATGCCTCTAACGCGTAATGATTTGGGAAAATATAAATATGGCGAAAATCAATTTTCAACTCGAACCTTTGAACTTCCTTTTTCACAGCAAACCACACCCAGTTATTAAGTGCAAGATCTAATCGGTGAAAATCTATTCGGTAAAGCTCTTCTTTTCCTTTGCATAAACTAATGACCATGCCCTCAATCGATGGACCTTGATGAAGGTCCACCACAGCATTCACCCATGAACAAAATTCTTCACTTGTCATTATTTCACAAGTGGCAGTATCTCGGGGATGAAATCTCAGAGTTCCATAGACCAACCTCCACAAATATCTCCATCTATGCCCGAGGACACTCATTCTCGCAGCTTCCTTAATGCTAATGCGAGACAGAATCTTAGATCATCACTCAAATTATCAAAACCACCATTTCCACTCAAATTCAGTTTCTCCTGAAATTCCATATTATCAATAGCACCATAGCCACTCGTATTCTATTTTTCCTGAAAATGCACAAGCATTTCCTCAAAAATTATAGGCATTTACATTTTACACCAAACATGACATTTTCTAAAGTAAAATCACTACGCAAATATGCATAAGAGCATCCGCAGCGGTGAAGAGGCGCCTGCTCGTCCGTCCGTGCCGCTGAGCACCGGCTCGTCCGTCCGCTGATGGAGCTCGTTCGTCCGTGCCAGTGGCACGGCGCTGCTCTTAGCTAAGAGCACGTCCGTGCCGCTAAGCAGCACACGTGGCGTCGCCTTATTCGCCAACGGCTATGCCGTTGGCTTATTTAAATTTTTTTTTAAATGCGAAATTAATTAAAAAAAATGTTTTTAAATAAAAAAAATATTTTTCCACTTCCCAAATTAATATATCGGTTTTCTCCCCACTTTTAATTTATTTTTTGAATTTTTTCCCCCAAATTCACATTTTCGTCTATAAATACCTCCACTTCAACAAAAAAAAATAACATTCTCATCTATTTTATTATCATCTACATTCTCTCATCTTTTTTCCTCATACTCTCTCATCTAAATTCCCACCACACTACACAATGTCCGGCTCCAGCGATCACCCCTCCGGCAATCGCGGTTGGAACCACGATTGGTTCGACTCTGAGGCCGGATTTAGTCCGGGAACGCAATTTACGGCCCTCCCCAAACCCAAGGTTCGCAATTTTCGGATGGCTACCGTCCTTACCCGATGCACGACCAAAACGCCTCCAGGTTCAGGTGGGCACCCGAACCCGGATCGGGAGGGAGCCTACTCCTACTTCTATTGCTACTCCTACTCCTCCTGTTCGCGGCACCCGCACCCCGTACACTCCGGGTGAGATGATGGCGATGTTCAAAGCCTACTTTGCAGTCTCCGAAGATCCGGACGTTGGCACGAACCAAACCGGGGATACGTATTGGTGGCGCATCACTCGCCTTTACAATGAAACCCGGTCGGGGGAACCATCCCTCACAATAAGAGTATGGTGCGCAATTGCGTCTACAGATGCAACTTAGCAATCGGTAAGTTCCAAGGGTACTTCCAACAGGAAGAGCGGGAGGCGGGGAGCAGCACGAGCGAGCTCGACATCATCAGTGCTGCCTTGGCGACCTACCAAAGCTTGGAGATGATACCTTCAAGTACCTCGATTGTTGGCAGGAGGGGCGCCGACATCCGAAGTATGGGGGCGGCATAGTAGCATCCTCCTCCGGCTCCTCTAGCAAACGGTCGAGGTCGGTAGTCCTATCCGACGGCGCCTCCGATGATGTGGCTACCTAGCTTGCCGGAACTAACTTGGGTAGCCCCGACGCTGGCCCGAGCAGTTCCTGTCGGCCGCAAGGAAGGAAGAAGGCGACGGCTACCCGTCGTCGCGCCCCGACTCCAGCCGCCCCCGCTCTCGCTCCCGCTCCCTTTGTGTCTCCTCCACCCCCGAACAACTCGTTGTGGACCTTCTTGGGTCAACTCTATTTGAACGATACGTCTAAGATGACTCCGGATCAACTTGCAACACATGAGCAAATGATCCGGGGTCTCAAGAGGCAATTGGGGTTAGAGGACTAGTCTTCCACGTGTGTAATTTTTAATTTGTAGGATTTTAATTATGTATTTTTTTATTTTCTAGGATTTTAATTATGTATTTTTATTTTTTAGTATTTTAATTATGTAATTTTTATTTTTTAGGATTTTAATTATGTAATTTTTATTTTTTAATGTATTTTTATAATGTAGAAATGTTTTTAATAATTGGAGTTTTTAAATTGAATAATAGAATGGTGGGACCCTTGAGCTTGTCCTTAGGGTGTCTCCGGTGGCACCCCTCCCACTAGGACCTCCACTAGCCATTCCCACAAAAACTGTCTGCCACGTCAGCACTAACCCTTCCCATTCCACTGCCACATCACTAGCCCTTCCCACTGCACTAGGACTTCCACTAGCCCTTTCCACAATTAAATTAATTCACAATTAAAATTAAAATTTATGGAATTAAAATTCGACACGAATACGAACGGGAAATACGAATATTTCATTAAAAAAAAACATACATCATTCGGAAAAAAAAAATACATAGTTGGGGGAGCCCTATTTATAGAGTTTTTTAAAAAAAAAAATTTAAAAATTGCGGACGTCCGACCTTCGCCACTGTGGCGGACGTCCGGTCGGATGTCGATGCGAGGGGCGATGCCATCCGACGGGCACTCGGAACGGGCGTGGGCGCCCTTCCCACCCACTACGGCGGACGTCCGGTCGGACGTCGGCGACGTCCTACCGTGACGTCCGCCATTGGAGACACCCTTAGCTAAGAGCACGGATGTGGGTGTTGTGCTCTTAGCTAATGACAAATGACAAGAAGTCAAAATGGGTTCAGGCCCACTTCCATGTTCTTAGTTAAGAACACGGATGAGGATGCTCTAATAATCAGCTACTAACCTTCCTATTTTGGTTCCGCTTCTGTTTTCCAGATATTGACGCTCTTTTCTTCGTAATCTGATGTAACAGTAAACACTCAGAGACAAATATTCGTCCGATTCACGAATCGAGATGGAAATTAAGCATATAGCTGATTGAAATCGACATTCCTAAACATAGATAGAGAACTGGAATTCGCGCCCGCCTCGGTGTCTGCAAAAAGAGTATAATTTGGCGCTTTATTGCTATAATTTTCATTTGGGTTATGAGATTTGGGCTTCGATATTTCGGATCTGGCCCATTTATTTATCAAATGTAAAACAACAAATTTTAAAAATGCCGTTGTTTGATCAATCCATGTCCAATTCACCGAGAACGTGAATAATTCCTTTTTATTCTTAATTTGGTGTGTTTACTTTTGTAAAGAGGCATACAGTTGAGAAGCTTTATGAATTTTTGTGGCACGTAGAGATATTGTGCTTAGTCACTAAGAACGCCGAAGCTAGGATTTTTATGATTGGGCCCAAGTCGATGTAAATAGTGGAAGCTTAAAATCATCAATAATTCAATTTTTACATAAGCATAGAAAGTACTCCTCCGTCCCGGTTAAGATGACACATTTCTTAGCCGGCACGAGATTTTAGGAGTTATTGGTTAAAGTGTTGAATTGGTGAGAGAAAATGTAAGTTAAGGTATTATGTGTTGTGTTTATCAATAAAAACATTTACCTTATTTCTAAGGAAGTGATTTCCAAAGTTTTTGTTGATTATATATATGCACACAATATGAATGAGCGACGAAACGACCAAAGTCTCTAGTTGTCTTTTCTACAACAATCACAATCTGTCAAACAATATTAAGCTGCTAGAGTTCTTAACTTCATAAAACTACCACAAAAGATATGTGAATGTAACCCACATTCACGTTTGTTCTTTTTCACACTTGGCCGGGTGTGTAGTTGTGACACACCTCTCGGTTGAGTAGAAATCTCTGTAATACTTTCTTGTTGGCGACCAGATCAAGGGTGCTGTTGAAACACACCACTCGTTTAAGTGGTCTACTCTGTTTTCGGTCATTTGCTTCGTTTCCTTGTTAATTTGATTATGTAGTGAATTTCAAACGATTCAAAACACCATGATTATACCAACATGGTGATTGCATATTCACCACTCTTTTCAGCAAAGCAATGAAGCTAGCCTTGGTAGTTCTGGTCTTTTCCACCCTATCCTTTGCCATAACCCCAACTCTTGCAATTTCCATGTCGAAACCCGGGTGTCCAGAAACGTGTGGAAATGTCACCATTCCCTATCCGTTTGGAATTGGTTCCGAATGCAGTGCAAACCCCTCATTCGCAGTTATATGCAAATATTCAGCAGGAAACTCCACAAGAATGGTGCCATTCTTGAACAGCATAAACCTGGAAATAGTAAATGTTTCTATCTACGGTGTGGTCATAGTGAATCTGCCCGTGTTTCCAATAAATTGCTCTGAAGGGCGAAGAGAATCTCTACCTGTATCACTCACAGGAAGTCCATTCACAGTCTCAGCACACTACAACACGTTAGTCGTACTAGGCTGCAAGACTGCTGTGTGGCTTCATGATAATGGAAGGGAAGTTGGAGGATGCTTGCCTATGTGTGATGATGCTAATTCCACAGACGTGATCAATGGCGTAAATTGCTGCCAGAAATCAATACCAAGACGAGTCCAAGAGTTTGAGTTTACTTACCAAAGTATTCAAACCAGCAACAGCAGTTTCTGTGGGTATGTATTTCCTGTTGACAAGAAATGGTTGCAAAATGAGGATTACAAAAGGTATAGCGGCCTTGTGGATGACCTGTCGAATCCATCCGATCACGAGTTTGGATTGGTGCCATTGGTACTTGAGTGGGAATATGGTAATGAAAGATCGTTCTACTACCATTTAAATTGCTCATCTCCTTCTGAATATGGATATCAGTCCTTTGATGAAAGTAGTTGCAAGATAAAAAATACCGATCCTTTTGAATACCACACAGACTTGGATTATTCTGAATGTGGGTCATTGTTTGATTATTATCAATATCAGAAGCGATATTTATCTTATTATAACAAATATGAGTACGTATCTTCAACAGCATACTGCGCATGTGGCGAAGGATTTGAAGGAAATCCATATCTAATTGATGGATGTGAATATTCAGATGGGCTTTATAACAACAATGGATCTCAAGATAGCATTATAACGCCATCCATTGTTCTTGGCTGTGTGGTTGGTGGGTTGATTTTGGCCACTGCAGCTTGCAAGTTTGGCAAAGCTATTACAGAGACAGTAAAGGCTAGCCGAAGATACATGTTTTATAAGAGAAATGGAGGCATTTTGTTGGAGCAACAGTTGGCTGCTATTGAGAATGGTATTGAAAAAACCAGATTGTTTAGTTCTGTTGAGTTGGCCAAAGCTACCGATGATTACAATGAGAATCGGGTACTTGGCCGTGGTGGTGAAGGCGTTGTGTATAAAGGGATGTTGGAAGATGGAAGAATCGTGGCAGTGAAGAAGTCGGAGAGGGTGAACCAAGGTGATGTGGTAAACTTTATTAACGAGGTTGTGATTGTATCACAGATCAATCACAGGAATGTGGTCAAGTTGTTGGGGTGTTGTCTCGAAAGTGAAGTTCCTCGTCTTGTGTACGAGTTCGTCCCTAACGGTACTCTTTTCTCTCACATCCATCATCCACATGAGGATTTCCCCTTATTATGGGAAATGAGGGTGAGAATTGCCAAGCAAGTGGCCGGGGCGCTTGCCTACTTGCACTCTTTCGCGTCTGTCCCCATTTTTCACCGCGATATCAAGTCAACCAACATACT
Organism: Salvia hispanica; assembly: GCF_029641045.1. Lineage (NCBI taxonomy): Eukaryota > Viridiplantae > Streptophyta > Magnoliopsida > Lamiales > Lamiaceae > Salvia > Salvia hispanica. The sequence goes on from NC_142694.1 coordinate 42,005,287, forward strand.
CTTGGATGAGAAATATCATGCGAAAATATCAGATTTTGGGACATCAAGATCAATTTCTCTCGATCAAACTCATGTTACCACACGAGTGGTAGGCACGTTCGGGTACTTGGATCCGGAATACTTCCAGTCGAGCCATTTCACTGAAAAGAGCGACGTTTACAGCTTTGGAGTGGTGCTGGTTGAGCTCCTGACGGGGGAGAAAGCTGTATCGGTTGTTAGAGTTGAGGAAGTAAGGGGTCTGGCCATGCATTTCCTGCATTCAATGGAGCAAGATCAGTTATTCGATATTGTTGATGCGAGGGTGCTCAAAGAGGGTAAAAAGGAGGAAATCGAGGCGATGGCTGAAATCGCTAAAAGATGTCTGCATTTGAATGGGAAAGGCAGGCCAACGATGAAGGAAGTTTCGCACCACTTGGAAGGAATCAGAGTAGAGATTCCTGAAAACCAGATACAAAGCAATATCTGTGATCCTATTGAAGATATTGATTCTGATGGCTTCTCTTGCATCTCAGAAATTGTTGAATCTTCGTCGTCGGATGAGTCTTGTGGAATAATACTATGACATGTTGAGCAAGCAACCAATGATTTTCTATATCTTGCAGCTATTTGGATTTTTGGGTGTGTGTGTTTTACTTTTTTGTGTTTTTCATTTCTGAGGAGAAGACAATAAATTTGAACTTACGTGCGTAACAAATTATGTGCAGTATTTATCATTAAAGACAATAATGTTGTTGCCTTATTTCTAAGGATGTGATTTTCAAAGTTTGTGTTAATTATAAACAGTAAGATCGGCAGCCAATAGTAGGATGTGATTTCCAAAGTTTCTCTTCGTGTTTTCTACAACATTCATAATCTGTTAAACAGTATATGCACTAAAAATTTAAATAGTTAGCAGTTAGAATTCTTGAAAGACACTTCATAACACTACCAGAAAAAGGTATGTTAACTACTTATATGCATATTCCCTCTTCTTTCATTCTCTAATCTGAATATGTTTTTGAAATTCTGTTTTTTGAATTTCTGTATTTCATTTCCATAAAAGTATAATATCTATAGGTGTATATATAGGTATACTTGAATACACAGGCATATTGCAAGAAGCGATGGTGTTTCCCTTCATAGCCCGAGTCATTTCATTCGTATTTCTGAGCTCAACAATGGCGGCAGCTGCTTCACTCTCGAAGCCCGGTTGCCAAGAGAAATGTGGCAATCTCACCATTCCGTATCCATTTGGGATAGGCTCTGATTGCAGTGGAAACTCCTCCTTCACACTTAATTGCACAGGAAATCCCTCAAGGGCCTTCTTGAGCAACATTAACTTGGAAGTAGTAAATATTTCCATGTATGGAGTGGTTATAGTGAATCTACCCGTGTCGCCTATGAACTGCTATGAAGGGCAAAGACAGGAAGCTATACCCACATCGCTCACAGAAAGTCCCTTCACAGTCTCAGCACAGTACAACGCGCTGACTGTGCTAGGCTGCAAGAATTCAGTGTGGTTGCGCGCTAATGAAACAACGGCTGGAGGGTGCATGCCTATGTGTGATGCTAATACTACTGATTTCAGTTGCAACGGCCTGAACTGCTGCCAAATCTCAATTCCAAGACGAGCCCAACAGGTAGAGTTCACGTACGAAAGCATTCAAGCTAACAACAGTACCTTTTGCGGGTATGTATTTCCCGTTGACAAGGTTTGGCTGGACAATGAGGATTATACGATGTATAAAGGCGTTGTGAGTGATATGCAGAATCCATTTGATCAAGAATTTCGATCCGTGCCTTTGGTGCTTGAGTGGGAATTCGGAAGTGGAGAAAGTATCTCCAATGGTGATTGCGAATATCCTTCAACATTAGATGGATCTGAATATAATCTTACATCTTCTAGTAGGTTCTGTTTCTGCAACTCTGGATATGAAGGAAATCCATACTTAGTTGAAGGATGTGAAGTTGTTGATGAATGCAGTGATCCATCATTGAATAATTATGATTGCATAAATAGGAACCAAAAAGAGAATCACAAAACAACATTTCCTGTTATCGTTGTTGGGATTTTCCTCGGTGTGCTGATCTTTCTCGCTGCAGCATGGAGGTTCGGGGAAGCTATCATAGAAGCAATCAAGGCTATCAAGGCCAGCCGAAAACATATGTTTTTCAAGAGAAATGGAGGTGTTTTGTTGGAACAACAATTGGCTGCAATTGAGAATGGGATTGAGAAAACCAGACTGTTCAGTTCTGTTGAGTTGGCAAAAGCTACTGATGATTATAATGAGAATCGAGTAGTTGGCCGTGGCGGTGAAGGCGTCGTGTATAAAGGGATACTGGAGGATGGAACAATCGTGGCAGTGAAGAAGTCGGAGAGTGTGAGCCAAGGCGACGACGTGGAAGGCTTCATTAACGAGGTTGTGATTGTATCGCAGATCAATCATAGGAATGTGGTCAAGCTGTTGGGGTGTTGTCTGGAGAGCGAAGTTCCTCGTCTCGTATACGAGTTCGTCCCAAACGGCACTCTTTTCTCTCACATCCATCATCCACTCGAAGATTTCCCTTTATTTTGGGAAATGAGGGTGAGAATTGCCAAAGAAATAGCCGGAGCACTCGCTTACTTACACTCTGCTGCGTCTATTCCCATTTATCACCGAGACATCAAGTCGACAAACATTCTCTTGGATGAGAAAAACCAGGCTAAAATCTCAGATTTTGGAACGTCAAGGTCAGTTTCCATTGATCAAACTCACGTGACCACGCGAGTAGTAGGGACATTCGGGTACTTGGACCCAGAGTATTTCCAGTCGAGCCAGTTCACAGAAAAGAGCGATGTTTACAGTTTTGGAGTGGTGCTGGTAGAGCTTCTGACAGGGGAGAAAGCTGTGTCTGCTGTTAGAGTCGAGGAAGGAAGGGGTCTGGCCATGCACTTCCTTCTTTCGATGGAAGAGAATAATTTGTTTGATATTATTGACGCGAGGGTGCTGAGAGAGGGGAGAAGGGAAGAAATCGAGGCGATGGCAGAGATTGCTCGAAGATGTCTGCATTTGAATGGTAAGAGCAGGCCAACGATGAAGGAAGTTTCACGTCATTTGGATGGAATACAGGTGGAGAAGGATTGTGATGGCTTCTCTTCCATCTCAGAATCCATTGATTTGGACAAGATCTTCATCGAAAGCTAAATTGGCGTTGTCTGATCAAACTACTTCCGATTCACAGAGAAGGTAAAGAATCCTTTTTTTTTGTTCTTGATTTGGTGTGTTTAACAATTTTGGTATGAACAATCGTGGTATGATTATGAATACAACAGTAAATTACACAAACTTATATATAAGATTCAAGCAAATATGGTACATGATGCCTAAGTTTAAATAAGTACTGTTGGTAATTGGTCAAATCATATCCAACTATTGAATGATCAAGTGTAAGCTTAAAATTACATATAGAGAGAGTATAATACTAGTGAAATGTTGAATTTGCCAAGTAGAAAGCTGACCTTATGCAGTTTCTATGGCAGAATGGACGTTCAGGCCTTTTATCGAGCATATGACGAGCAGCAGCAGCATAGCCTATTATTACAGAGTGAATTTCAATCAAGAATTCGTCGTCAAATCAGAAACATAACAAGACATTACCTAGTCTTTTCCAATTCACTTCAAAGTCGTCTTCTCTCTCTTTCCAAATCTCCTTCATATCAAAATTCAACACGGTTATTTTAGTTGACCTCAACTACTAATTTGGAGTTTATTGAATCACTAATTGTCTTTTTGTGTTATTTTCGGAGTCTTCTCCTCTAATTCAGGCGTTTCATTGTAATTAATCTCTCTCTAGCAATTGAAGCTTTTACAAGTTATCCAGCAGAATTGCAAGGACTAAGCTATCTTATGCCCAACTTGGAGAAGGTATATAAATATGAACAACTAATTGATCCTTTGATTTCATTACTAATTGCAATTATATGTTGTTTCCCTTCCTTCTTCTAACTTTGTAATTATGACCTTTGTGTTCTAGTTTAAGGGAGACTGAACTTAATAAATTTCAGCTACTTCTGTGTTTAAAGAAGATTAATTATATCCGGGAATTGAGTTACAGACAGATGTCTAATTTAGAGTGTTTTCTTTAATCACAAATTATACACTAACTTCAATTTTATCCCTTAAAACTATTACTCCATCCACTTCTTTCATAGTTGTGTCACATTGGGCATGTTGTTTAATAGAAAGAAAAAATAGAGAGAATACAATAGAAAAATAGAAATAATAAAGTACTCCATCCATTCTATAGTAGTTGAGACATTTCTTTTCGGTACGAAAATTATAAAATTGTGTTAAGTGAATTAAGTAAAGAAAGAATAAAGTACGAAAGGACAAAGATTGAGAGATGAAGAAAGAAAAGTAAGTGAGAATAAATGTATTGACTTTTACTAAAAAAATGAAATGATTCAACTGCTATGGAACGTATCAAAATGACAAAATGACTCTACTACTATGGAACGGAAGGAGTAAGAGAGAATGAAGTAGTAGAGAAAAAGTGTCATATATAGAAATGACTCAACTATAAAAGAACTTCTTGAAATGAAAAAATGACTCAAATATTAGTTTAAATTAGTTGTTTCTTGCAGTAGTACTCGGACTTGGATCCCCTGCTGTGTCAAAATGCACAGCAGGGGATGCTGTGTATAGTAGCTTTGATGCTTTGGTGGTTTGAGGACTTGAAATTCCAATTTATCGTTATGTTATTGTTGCTGTCAAGTTCAGTAGCTTTGGTGGTTTGAGGACTGTTAAAATTCTAATATCTTGTTCCACATCGGCTTGGTGATGATCCTATATCTTCTATATAAGGATGGATAACCCTCTCTCTTATGAGGCCTTTTAAGGGGTGACAAACTCGTATTTTAGTGTCATGACTCATGATTAGTGTGTTGATATGCTTAATTGTTAAGTTTTTGTGCTCAAAATGGTTATTTCCAGCCAATTACTATATGTACGTGTTTGTTGAGTGTTTTAGGCAAAATAGGAAAAAAAATGGGGTGAAACAGGGTCTCACCCGACCGGGTGAGGTTTTGTGCAGAAAAGCCACCCGGCCGGGTGGCGTTTAAAAGCCTTGGAGAGTCCAGAGAGCTCGGAAGAAGTCCCACCCGGCCGGGTGGCGCAATTTGGCCTGCGCGACTCCAGAGAGTACCGAAAGAGTCCCACCCGGCCGGGTACGTATTTCCGGCGATTTTCTATTTTGAAACGCGATTTTTGGAAGAGGGGAATAAGAAAGTATAGCTAGGGCAACTCTACTCATTCTCGATCGCCGTGAAACACACAAACTATCTCTCTCAAGCACTCTTGGAAGAAGATTGAAGATTCAAGCTTCAATTCATCCGCCAATTGTACTCCGTATCATGTTTTCCATTGTTTTCTTTAGTTTAGATTTGTTTTCTTCCATGAATATGAGTGGCTAAACTTCTTTTATGTAGAATTCTTGGTGAAGATGGATTGATTCATAGTTTTAATCTAATTGATTTCGTTTTATCTAGCTCTTATGATTGTTTGGTTTATTCCTGTGTTTTTTCCTGTCAATTGCTTGATCACCAATTGGTAGTGTTAGGGTTCCTTAGAGTAATCGGGAGGTGAAATATTTAATCTTGAAAGAGGAATAATCCACACCTTTATTCAATAAAACTCGGGAGAGTTGCGATTCTGAGTGGGATCTTTAATCTAATCAATCTTTTGGGAGTTAAGTCTAAGAATTAGAAGGGGACTTCGATTGTTACACTTAATCTATGGATTTCTCACCTTGGGAAAGGGTTAAATTCATATTTGCGATTGATTCAACAATTCTAGAGACTTTAAATGGTAATTTAATTTCAATTGGGTTAGGATATGAGTTGTGCATCGGATCCTTGAATTCTGCATATTCCTCCGTCATTTTCTGCAGCTTGCTTATTTGCTCGATCGTTTAAGTGCTTACTTTTAATCTTTGATTTATATGCTTTTAGTAGTGTAAGTTTCAAACCCAAAATTTTGATCGTCTGGATAGTAGTTGAAATTTGTTCGTGATACTTAGGTTTACACTAAATTGTCTCTGTGGGATACGATATACTCTTGCTTGCTGTTTGCTACGATAACCCCGTACACTTGCGGGTATTAATTGGGTAAAATAAAGTTGAGTCAAGGGGTGAGTGACCCATTTCTAATATGGTATCAGAGCAGGGCCCAAGTCGATGATGAAGTTTATTTCCTTTATCTCTTCTCTTGCCTACCCACGTGATGGAAGTCTGATGTGTCATTCCGACCCACACGTGAGGGGGCGTGTTAAAATTCTAATATCTTGTCCCACATCGGCTTGGTGATGATCCTATCTCTTCTATATAAGGATGGATAACCCTCTTCCTTATGAGGCCTTTTAAGGGGCGTGTTAAAATTCTAATATCTTGTCCCACATCGGCTTGGTGATGATCCTATCTCTTCTATATAAGGATGGATAACACTCTCCCTTGTGAGGCCTTTTAAAGGTGAGTGACTCATTTCTAATAAGGACAAGATTTATTCTTTATGATTTATCCAAGTTATGCTTATGTAATGATATAGAAAATAAAATAAAAAGTTTAGATGGTCCATTTCTAATAAGGACAATTGATGATTTATTCTTTATTATTTATCCAAGTTATGCTTCATGTAATGATATAGAAAATAAAATAAAAAGTTTAGAGGAAGATTTCCTATTGTAAATTGAAACTTCAGGGGAAAGCTTTATAAATCATCTTGGAAATTATCTGCTCATTCCATTGTTTCTTTGCTTGAATTCCATTTGTGAATTTGAAAGAGGAAATGGAAAGGAGACATGTATGAATCGTGCATTTTTGCTGGAAGATTTAATGGAATATTGATCGGTGAATTAAAATATACACGAAGTACAAGTAGGCGGTGGAAGGAGGAGGTTGAAGTAACATTTAGGAAGAGAAAACTTACAAGTGGCAGTATAGAAGAATTGATGAGATTGGGCTCTTAGTGGGCTCAAACTAAAATACTGTGATTAAATTTTGCAATTTCTTAAACCCAACATATCTTTTATATTTTTAGGCCCAAGGCTTATAACTTAAGATAATTTCATTAATATTTAATACACGGTGTTATTCTAAATTTTAGACAAAATCTTAAACCCCTCTTGATCATCTATACTACGTTCAATACTCATTTAAGTGTTGAAAGTAAACAAAGATTTGATTCGGCTTGAAAATTTACGTCCTTTCGAGAACAACTAAAAGGCTAAGAAAAGTTGGGGTGTTACAGTTGTTATCGATCCCATAGAATTCTACCCTTCTCATCCTTGATCTACATCCGTTCTATTTTATTTGCTTTTAGTTCTCTAGTTGTTTTTAATTGTTTTTACTTTGCTTTTAAGTAGATTTAAGAAAACCAAAACTTTCCGATTCATCTAAATAGTAGTTGAGGTTGGTTCGTGGTAATTAGGTTGACACTCATTGTCTCTGTGGATACAATACTCTTTGCTTACTATTTGCTACATTAACCTCGTATACTTGTGTTAAAAATAAGTTGAGTCATCTCTATATCTCTTACTTTGCCAAATTTCTCGTTAAAATCCATGTCATCTACAAATGTGACTATTTTTTATAAACGAAGAGAGTAATTAGCTCGACCATTTTCAACTACTAATGAAGTGTAATTTTAAAATTATAAAAAGAAAGAGCATAAATAAAATATGAAAGTTTGAATTTGTAGTTGTGTTTGACATTAAGAATATTCTCAACAGAGGCGGAACAACGTCATAGCTATAAAAACTTGCTCTAAGAGTCAATATAGCTAAAAAAAATTATCCGCCAATTCATCACAAAATAAACTAAGAAAATATAAAAAAAATATACTCCCTCCATCCCAATAAATATAAAACATTTGTTTTTCGGCATATGATTTTATGTAGTGTTGTTTTGTGAGTTAAAGAAGAGAGAGTAAAGTAAGAGAGAGGAAAAAGTAGATATAAAATTATTTCTATTTAGAAAAATATTTCATTTTTAATGGGACAATCCAAAATGGAAAACGTTCAATTTCTAGTGAGACACATGGAGTATTTGACAGCCGCAGCAATCCGATTAACCTTTTCTTCTTGGGATGGATAAATAGTTTTAAATTTGAAGACCCTTTAACGGTTTAACCTTTTTTCTTTCTTCCCTTTTTTCTTTTTTTTGGATGGGGAAATAATTTTAAATTTAGAGATCCTTTAACCTTTTCCTTTTTCTTTCCTTTTTTCTTTGGATGGTAAATAGTTTTAAATTTAAAGAATTTTTAAATTTAAAGACTGCACCACAGAGGACTCGAATTTGAAACATTTTGCCTCAAGGTGGGTAAACAATTTTAAATTTAATATCTGAGACCTTTTGCCTCAAGGTGGGTAAACAATTTTAAATATAATAGTCGCGCCACGAAAGGACTTGAATCTGAGACTTTTGACCTTGAGCATTAGCTGCACTCACTGGCGGAGTTACGGTGGGGCAGGGGGCCCAAGGGCCTCCCAGCCATTGGGTTTTAAGTATAATATATATATTCAGACATGTTTCATTTATATTTTGATAGTGCAGTTGGCAAGTGAAGGTGGCAATAGATCATAGCTGGGGATGGGTGCTGAGTTCGATTCTCACCCCCCACGCCTTCCTCTTTTTATGCCCTTAGAGTAAAGTCATTTCTTATCAAATCATTCTTGCTATATTTACCTAGAATGTGAAAGATTATTTTTATATATTTAATCCAATGCTATATTCTAATTTGTTTTTTGTGATATTTTAGAGATGTGCTATATTTATTCAATAACTTTTATTGTCAATTTATTTTTTTAGAGATGTGTTTAATTCATAAATATTATATTATTTGTTCAATAACTTGTAAATACTGTAATATACATTTTTAAACTATTTTTTTTATTAGTATTGTAATATAATTAATAGTTTTATCAAAAATAAAATAATATGTACATTTAAAAAATTGCTTTATTTATGAAAAACTTAATCTTATTGGTAGGTAAAATTCTTTTCAAGGTCATCACGAAGTGCTTATATCAATTATTCTTGATTAGATTAAATTTTTTTGATATGCATTTATTTCTTGTGTACTAAATATCTGAAAACATTCTTTTAATTTTTAAGATCTTCTAATTCTAAATGATGAAAAAAAGGCAAAATATAAAATAGTCTTCGTACGACTAATTTCGATGAAAAAATCATCGAGAGATACCTACATCTATTAACAGTGAGCGTTAAAATTTTTCTTCTTCTTGGGCCCCCCACCGCAAAATTCCTAGCTTCGCCGCTGGCTGTACTATTGCTTGACTAACTCTCATACACGTACTCTCTAGCCTTTACAATGAACAGAATGGACGTTCAGCCTTTCAATCAATTCGTGGTAACGTACAGAATGAGAAAGCAAGACATTACCATGTGTTACCATTTGACTTCAGAGTCGTTGTTTGTCTGCTCTTTCCAAGGTCTTCGTTCAAATCAAAATGGAGGGACCCGTGTTACCGTGTTTTTTTTTTTGGTAGACGTGTATCTTTTTCAATTGAACGCGTTCCTATTATTTGACCTTAATCTAAACATCCATATCGTGATATCGTATCTAATCTACATAATTATGCATTGAGCTATTAGTGACTGAATTACTAATTATTCTATGAACTTAAAATTTGGTTGTAAATAACACTGAATATAGATTGAGTTTGCAATATTCCACAAATTTATCGATCTGACATGTTTAGTTACTCTTCTGTTTTAGTTAAAATGACCTTTTTCTTTTCCGTATTACTTTTAAAAAATGACAATAAATATTTAAATTATTAAAGTAAGCGAGAATATCCTCTATATTATTCACTTTCTTACTTTATTTTGTCTCTCATTTAACTATTTATTAGTACTATCATTTATCTAAAATATGTACGAAAAATAAATGGGTCATCTTAATTTTGGATGGAGGGACTATGGAGTGCTACTATTTATGTTTACATATAACTTAAACCAAACATAAAAGAACATAGTAACATAAAAAATCAAGTTTGTGTTGAAATTCAAAATTTGACCAACGTCTTTGATACTAGCTATCAGAGTTGTGTTACAGCAAAACTCAATCTTATAGCCGAACCACAGAACCATACCCAAAGGTCATATTTAGATAACATGTAGGTCATTCTTAGTCTGTTTTAGGTTATGATAGTAAGTATGACATAAAATGATCACATCCGTATTTTTCAAATCCGAATTTTATAAGCATGACCTAAAACAAACTAACAATGTCTTAATAATATGACCTAAAACAAGCTAACCATGATGGGTTTCAGAAGTTCGGTCTTTAAAATTGGTTCGACATTGATTATAACTCCTAGCGATCAATTGCATTTATATTAGATTAGAAATATTTTAATAAATATAATTTTAAGTGAATAAATATATTATTTAAATAAAATTATAGTAGTACTACTCTGTATACTAATGTTGATTTTTTCTGTTTTAAAAATTTCGATTCCTTGAAAAGCAATTATGCTAACAATAAATTGTGGAATTGAAGTATTGAGTTGTACTTGTACTAATATACACTACTCAGTAGTACTAACCATTGCCCAGTAATTTCTGAGTCCTTGTAAACTTGGAGTTTATTGAAACACTATTTCTCTTTTACTATATGATATTTTCGAGTCTTCTCTCTCTCATCAAAGTAAACGCTGAGATTCCTCAGTCGTTCCACAGTAACTACACTGTCTCTCACATTTGAATTGAAGCTGACAAGTAATCAAGCAAGGCGCTTCTTAAGCTAAAATTGGTGCCTTGGTAGAAGAAGGTACATAGACACATTGATCCTTTGATTTCATTACTAACTGCAATTATTTGTGTCATTTCCTTCGCTTGTTCTTTGTGATTTATATTTAGAGTAGATTGACCCATTTAATTTAAACCACTTTTTAGATAATTAAGCTTATACACAATAAGTTCAATTTGTACCCCTAAAATTATTACTAGTGCTAGAAAACGACTTTATTTGTAATATTTAGTTGTCGATTCATTTCACAAGGAAGTAAATGTTTGTTTAATCGAACAACAATAATGATTTAAGAAATGAGATCTGATCTAATTTTATTAAGAGTAATAAAAATGGTACTCAGAAAATGGCGTTGGCATGATTTTGGTACCCAATCTCTAAATATTCGCATGTTTAGAGCATTTGTCTTAATGGCAAAGAACTTAGACATTATTGTACGAGGTACCAAGTTTGAATCTTTTTGTCATCAGTTGTAATTTGTTCCACTTAAGATATCCATTTTTTATATTTAGAACACCAATCATGTTGAACTGACGTGAAACAATGAAATCGGTCGAAACCAGAAATAGGTTTTTTGTTCTTTACAAAAAAATTTAAAATTTGTTGTTGGGAGTGCTTGACACAGGACCTCTCTGCTCTAGGAAAAATACGAACATTAAATATTTTTATACATTAAATTATATTCAAATAAATTCATAATTCATTTTAATTTTATACTCTCTTCCTTCTAAAAAAGTATGAACTATTCCCTCCATCCGCCATTAAGAGTCTCATTTCTTGGCGGCACGGGTTTTAAGAAATGTTAGAAAAAAATGGATGAAAAAAGTTAGTGGAATATGAGTCTCATTTGTATATAATAGTTTAAATTTTAAATGTGAGTGGAATGAGTTAGTGGAACGTGGGAACCTATTACCATCAATGGTAAAAGTGAACTGACACTCTTATTCGCGGACAGACTAAAATGAAAAAAAACGAGACTCTTATTCGCGGATGGAGGGAGTATTTCCTTATTATGTATCTTTGAAAAGTATGAATTTTCAAATTTGGAATAATTAAACAATACATTACCCCTATAGACTACTTACACCACGTTTATCTATTCTTATCTTACTTTACCAATTATATACTATTAAAGAGTAAGGTCAATTTTGATCCTAAACATATGATCAGAATACGAATTTGGTCCAAACCATTAGCTTTTTGGAAAACAGGTTCGTAACAAATGAAATTCTTGCCGGAGTGGTCCTTTTTTACGGTTCCGTAAAAAAACTAACGGTCATGCCAGTGTGCATTAGCGTTGACCGTTAGTTTTTTATGGAACCGTAAAAAAAAGAACTACTTTGACGACATTTTCATTTGTTATGGACCCGTTTTTCAAAAAGTGAATATTTTGGACTAATTACATTCATATTTTGGTCATATGTTTATACCAAAATTGACTTTTACTTTATATTAAAACTTGTACAAAACCAAATGTCCATACTTTTTTAGGGATGGAGGGAAAATTTTGTAACGTAATTGCTAATTACTTAATCCTTCACATAAAAATAAGGACATTTTCCATTTTGGGATTTTCCATAAAAATATCCCCTTCTATTTTTGATAACTTCTTTCTCTTTAATAAGGTGTGCCTCATTCTTTACTAACAATACTATAATTACTTTTTCTTTTCATTTCTCTCTTACTTTATCGATTGTGCATTAATTTCTCGTACCGTCCCAAATGTCCATTTTTTTGTGGGACGGATGGAGTATGAAAATGTATTAAAATATGAAGTGTGACTCATTCTCCAATAACAAGTGTTAATTAACGGACAGATGAAAAGGAAAGTTGTGTCAATTAATAGTGGACGAAGGTAGTACAAGAGAAAACTCTAAATCATAGGTCCCATAGTGGTTCTCTACTGCATGCATGAAGTAGTTCGTGTCTGAGTGATGAAGTTTGGGTGGTTTGTCTTTAATGTGTTGTGATACACCACTCAAGTCGAATAAAAGTTTTTGGAACCTTTTCCGCCGATGACTCGGCCGAGTGTATTGATGAAGATACCTACTCGGCTGAGTGATCTACCCTGGATCACTCATGAGAAAACACCTTGCACAGGCCTTGCATTTTGTTAACCAACCGCATGGTCCGTGCCATGTGCAGCACGCGAGGCCTTTTTTGACACATTTCTTGTCTCTGACTTCGTCTCAGCTTCATTTCTACTTCAAATAGAAACCTATGATGGGAGGGTTAAGGGTACATCTATTATAAATCTGAAAACACATTAAAACTCACTCAAGTGTTGGGGTTTAATACTTCTGTTCTTTCTTTAAACTCTGTTTTCATTAACATTATGGTTTATGATTTCATATTCATCAATCTTTCCAGCAAGAAATGAAGCTATCCTTGGTAATTCTGGTCTTTTCCACCCTATGCTTCGCCATAACCCCAACTCTTGCAAGTTCTATGTCGAAGCCCGGTTGTCCAGAAAAGTGTGGAGATGTCACCATTCCCTATCCTTTTGGAATTGGTTCCAATTGCAGTGCAAACTCCCCATTCACAGTTATTTGCAAAAAATCAACTGGAAACTCCTCAAGAATGGTGCCATTCTTGAGCAGTATAAACTTGGAAGTAGTGAATGTTTCTATCTACGGTGTGGTTATAGTGAATCTGCCCGTGCTGCCTGTAAACTGCTCTGAAGGGCGGCAAACAAGAGAATCTCTACCCGTATCACTCACAGGAAGTCCTTTCACAGTCTCAGCAGAGTACAACACGTTTGCTGTACTAGGCTGCAACGCTGCTGTATGGTTTCATGATAATGGAACTCTTGTTGGAGGATGCCTGGCTATGTGTGATGATGCTAATTCTACAGATGTGATCAGTTGCAATGGCATAAATTGCTGCCAAACATCAATTCCAAGACGAGTCCAAGAGTTTGAGTGTACTTACCAAAGTATTCAAACCAGCAATAGAAGTTTCTGTGGGTATGTTTTTCCTGTTGACAAGAAATGGTTGCAAAATCAGGATTACAAAAGGTATAGAGGCCTTGTGGATGACCGGTTGAATCCATTTGATCGTGAGTTTGGATTTGTGCCATTGGTACTTGAGTGGGAATTTGATAAACAAAATGGTTATTGCTCATCTCCTTCTGATGTGATCTCTGGAAGTAGTTGCAAGGACATAAATACTTTGTTTTATGTATCTTCAACAAAATACTGCACATGTGGAAAACACGAAGGAAATCCATATATTGTTGATGGATGTGGGATATCTCCGAATGAAGGATCTCAACCCGTCATTAAAATAGTATCCATTGTTATCGGCAGTGTGGTTGGTGTGCTGCTCGCTGCAGCTTGGAAATACCACAAAGCTATTACTCGCACTCTTAAGGCTAAAGAGGTTAACAAGGCTAACGAGGCTAGCCGAAAACACATGTCTTCGAAGAAAGATGGAAGCATTTTGTTGGAGCAACAGTTGGCTGCTCTTGAGAATGACATTGAGAAAACCAGATTGTTTACTTCTGTTGAGTTGGCAAAGGCTACTGATGATTACAATGAGAATCGAGTACTTGGCCGTGGTGGTGAAGGTGTTGTGTATAAAGGGATGTTGGAGGATGGAACAATTGTAGCAGTGAAGAAGTCAGAGGGGTTGAACCAAGGTGATGTGGTAGACTTCATTAATGAGGTAGTTATTGTATCACAGATAAACCATAGGAATGTGGTCAAGCTGTTGGGTTTTTGTCTGGAAAGTGCAGTTCCTCGTCTTGTCTATGAGTTCATCCCCAATGGGACTCTCTTCTCTCACATCCATCATCCGCACGAGGATTTCCCCTTATTCTGGGAATTGCGGGTGAGAATTGCCAAGCAAGTGGCCGGAGCACTCGCCTACTTGCACTCTGCTGCATCTGTCCCTATCTATCACCGTGACATCAAGTCAACCAACATACTCTTGGATGAAAAGTATCGTGCTAAAATATCAGATTTTGGGACGTTAAGATCAATTTCCCTTGATAAAACTCACGTGACTACCCGAGTGGTAGGCACGTTCGGGTACGTGGATCCGGAGTACTTCCAATCGAGCCATCTCACTGAAAAGAGTGACGTTTACAGCTTCGGAGTGGTGCTGGTTGAGCTTTTGACAGGGGAGAAAGCTGTATCGGCTGTTAGAGTTGAGGAAGGAAGGGGTCTGGCCACGCATTTCCTGCATTCCATGGAACAAGATCAGTTATTCAATATTGTGGATGCGAGGGTGCTCAAAGAGGGCAAAAAGGAGGAAATCGAGGCGATGGCTGAAATCGCAAAAAGATGTCTCCATTTGAACGGGAAGGGCAGGCCAACGATGAAGGAAGTTGCACACCACTTGGAAGGAATTAAAGTAGAGATTCCTGAAAAACAGATACAAAGCAGTGGCTGTGATCCGACTGAAGATGTGGACTCTGATGGCTTCTCTCCCATCTCAGAAATCATTGAATGTTCATCATCTGACGAATCTTGAAGAATATTACTTTGACATGTCTGAGCAAGCAACCCAATCATTTTCTTTATCTTTCAGCTATTTGGATTCTTGTATCTGTGTGTGTTTACCTTTTCATGTTTCGTCATTTATGCATATTTTTAAAACTTCTAAGGGTGTCCACAATGGTGGCCCTCTTGGGCATTCCCAAGCCACCATTTCTTGGGCATGCCCAACAAACTTGGCCCTGCCCATGAAAACTTGGTCACCACAATGGTAGCCCCCTGGGCCACCAATTAAAATTATTTTCTTATATTTTTTTGATATATTTTAATTTAGCTAGAATAAAAATTATTTACATATAATAATTAAAATACATAGAAATAATTAAAATAAACAAAATTTCGTTGTATTGTTATAAAAGGGAAAATTATACAACGAAAATTTTCGATACAACGCGAACAACAAAGAGAACCCCTATCACGCTGCGCCCCCTCCTCTACGGTTCCAGACCTCTTCAACCAAATCAGCCAGCAGTGTTGAATGTGATATTTCACTCTGCATATTGGTGAAGCGCTGAATCAAGTATTCATTACTGCGTGGTACACCCATCTGCAGAGGAGGGGTTGCAATACCGTGACTTGTGCTAGCACCATCTTCCGGTACCCAACGCTCTGCAGTAAAGTCTTCATCCTCTATTATCATATTGTGGAATATGATACACGCAGTCATGATGTATGCGACATCATTTTCGTGCCATTGTCGAACCGGACACCGTAAAATGGCCCATCGCGATTGGAGGACTCCAAAAGCCCGCTCAACATCCTTCCTAGCACCCTCTTGTTTTTTTGCAAAATAGGTCTGTTTCGGCCCAACTGGTTGTCGGATCGTCTTGACAAACACGGGCCAGCGAGGATATATTCCATCGGCCAAATAGTATGCCCTGTTGTACTGCGTGCCATTGGCCACGAAGCTGATTTGCGGACCCTCACCCCGGGACTCATCATTGAAGAGATGTGATGATTGTAGAACGTTGATGCCGTTGTTCGACCCAGCGACACCAAAATACGCATGTCAGATTCACAAGCGGTAGTCAGCAACGGCTTGAAGGATCATCGTGGGATGTCGCCCTTTGAAACCAGAAGTGAACTGCCCCTTCCAAGCCACCGGGCAGTTCCTCCACTCCCAGTGCATGCAATCGATGCTGCCCATCATGCCCGAAAAATGATGCACAGTCCCGTGCATATTTATCAGTCTCTGGCATTCCTCGGCCGTCGGCTTCCGTAGGTACTCCCTTTTGAAGAGTTCTTTGATACCCTTGCAAAACTGTCTCAGCGTCTTAAGGGCAGTCGTTTCGCCCATCTGTAGATATTCGTCGAACATGTCAGCAGGCCCGGCATAGGCAAGCTGCCTAATTGCGGCTGTGCACTTCTGATATGTCGACAATCCGGGTCGACCGATGGCAACACTCCGCAAGGTGAAGCACCTGTATCGCTGAGACAAACAATCCGCAATGTGGATAAAGAGTCGTTGCGACTTTCTGAATCGCCGACGAAAAATCTCCGGCGTATAACGGGGGTTATCGCCGAAGTAGTCTTCCATCAACCGCTGGTCGGCTCCGACATGGTCACGGTTGATATACCGGCGACGATATCTCGGCCGAGGGATGGCCGCCGCCGCCGCCAAAGCCGCCTCCTCCTCGTCGGCTTCAACTTGCACCGCTGCAACGAGTTCTTCGAACTCCTCATCGACCAAGCGCTGAAAATTTTCATCGTCGAAATCCATGTTTTGAAACTAAATTGAAATCAAGTGGAAAGAGTAGAGTTTGGTTTGGGGTAAAAAAAATGGAGGAGAAAGGACGAATATATAAAAAAATTTGAAAACAAATAAAAAATAAAAAATAAAATCGGTGGGCAGGGCCGCGGCTCTCGGCCCTTGCAGTAGTGGGCCGAGCCGTGTGCCCAAGAGCCTCGGCCTGGCCGAGCGCTCGGCTCTCCCTCGTCCACCACCCACGGCCGCGTCCTCCTCTCAGCTCAGTAGTGGGGGGCCGCGGGCTGCCCAAGCCCGGGCCAAGGGCCACGGCCCTCCCACTGTGGACACTCTAAACTTCATTACCTTATTTCTAAGGAAGTGATTTCCAAAGTTCATGTTGATTATATGCAGACAAATATCAATGAGGAACGAAATGACCAAAGTCTCTCTAGTTGTCTTTTCTACAACATTCATAATCTGTTAAACAAATAAACTGACCAAAAATGAAATGACTAAATTCTCTAGTTATGTCTTTTCTACAACATTCATAATCTGTCAAACAATATTAAGCTGCTAGAGTTCTTTATCTCAACTTCATAAAACTACCAAAAAGGTCCAACAATCCCAAAGTTCTGCGCAATCTACAGAAATGTTGAGGCCAAATGGAGAAGAGGGTTGAGACAGGGCGATATATAGGCCTATGACATCTTCTGATCTGAGATAAGGAAACCTTTTAAGTACAGTCTGGCTTGGCAGAAGGTGCGACACTGCGAGAAGCGTGGGAGCATGTCGTTTCAAAAGAATCGACCAAAGACGTGGAGGTGAGCCAAGCACTAATTGAAGTCATCCAATAAGCCAGAAGGCAACAAAGCGTAAGCTAAAGAACAAGGCGACATCCACATCTTCGACTAAGCATCTAGAAATGTAGGAAAAATAAAACAAGCCCAAAATGCCGAGACATTGTCTTTGTACCATACGACCATTATCAAAGACTTGTATCATACGACCATACTTCAAAGACACGACCATACTTCAAAGCGTTGAAATCAAATTATGTTGATTTTATTTTTTTTGAGTTGATTGTTGTTTTTTCTAGACTATTTTTGTTGGACTGATGGAGTATCAACTATTCAATGATCAACTCTAAGCTCAGAATTAGAGAGAGAGCTTAATAAATACTAGTGAAAGGTTGAATTTGTCAAGTAGAATATTTTTTGGCACTAACCTTTTCAATTAACAGTATGTACCTTCAGGCCTTATATCGAGCATGCTCGTGTGCAGCATAGCCTATTATTACAGAACAAAATTTCAATCAAGAATTCGTCGTGACATACAGAAATTAAGAGAAAGCAAGACATTACCAAGTGCTTCCAATTCACTTCAGACTTCAGAGTCATCTTCTCTCTCTTTCCAAAGTGTTCGTTCATATCAAAATGGAGGGACCCGTTCACATATTTTTTCCAATTCAACGCGCTGATTTGATTTCAGTTGACCAGTTGACCTCCATTATTACAAATGGTGGAATCCAAACAGTAAACTGTAATACTATTGCTTATTTTCAGTGTTTGTTATGTGCATTCTAAAATTGGATAAATATTTTGCAAAATTGGAAATTATTAGAATATTCAAATTTTGACAAAGTATAAATTCGAATAAAAAGGAGTGTAAAATTGATGTAACAACAACCAAAATAATCATAAATACTAAAATTAAATAATATAGTCATTCATATAAAAAAATATGGTCAAATTACATATTTTCCTACAAATTTAAAATTTGGTTGTCAATGTCATCTAACCCTGTTAAATTCAATTAAATTTAAAAATTGTAAGTATATTATGTATATGTATAATTTATGTACCTTTTATCTTTACTCATGACTAATAAAGTAGAGAAAATACGAGGAAGAGTAGTTAAAGCATTATTAGTGGACAGTGAGACACACATGTTTAGTGAATTGTAATGATTAGTCATAGTAGTATAGTTTGTAAATAAATTGATGTATATGGATAATGAGTTGAGGATAACTTTTCATAAATGGAAAATGTCCATATTTTTATGAAACGAACGAATATAAAAAATGCATATATTTTTATAGGCACGGAAGGAGTAACATTGGATCGTACTTGGATTTTACCGATCGATTCTAACGTGTGTTACGTATATTACTTGGTAATAAAAATTTAAAAAACATAAATAAAGAAATAATTTAGAAAAATCCGAACTTCGACCAAAGAGATGGTATACTCTTAAGTCAATTGCCCACTAAATTTTGAGTCCTCTCTTTTCTTAATTAAAGAGACTTGTCGGTGTCTTCTCTTTTCTAAATTTAAGTAATCGGAGGAGACGCTTTAACTCAATCTTTCCTTAATAACTACTCTCTTTCTCTCTACAAATCGAAGCTTGTAAAAGAGGTGCGAGGACAAAGCTAGGAGTAGTTCTTACTTCTTAAGCCCAACTTGGTGCCTTGGTAGAAGGTATAAAAAAACAATTGATCCTTTAATTTCATTACAATTTGCAATTATTGTGTTGTTTCCCTTCATTGTTCACACTTATGGTGATCATGATCCTTGTGTATTAAAGTTTAAATTAGAATGACACATTCAATTTGAGTTAATTTTTGGGTTTAAAGAATATTTCTGTTTGGGAAATGAATGTCTGATTCATGAGAAAATATACTCCATGTCAAGATGAGTTGGAATGTCCAACCACTAATATTTTGACTAATGGAACCTGAAGGGATCACTTGCATATGGAAATTCAAGTAAATATAGAATTTTTTCCTAAAATTGTGATCGTAACTAATATTCATACAAATACAAATTTTAAACATATAGTTAGCATAATTAAGTCATATGCAGTTTCATGACATGCTATAATTTTTCCTCTTTTATATTTGTTGCATATATACACGAAATATACTAATAATTATAAAGTAGGTTATATCTTAAATTTAATTTGTATATTAATTAATTAATATTAATTTTTAATATAATTTTTTTAACATATCAGAAATTCAATAAAATATTTTTAAAAAATATCAAAATGGATTATTCATACATTCTGTAAACATAATACTACTAGACAAACAATTTATCTTTTAATAAAGTAGAGTTACGAGATTGATAGCATGATTTATTTGATTAATAATGATAGCGTGAGTTAAGAACTGCTGAAATTAATCAAAATTAATTAATATGCTGATAAAATTTAAAATAAAACCTATTAAACTAGTGTTTTTCATTTATGTATGCATGAATATAAAAGAGGAAAAATTAAAGGTTGAAATGTAATGACATATTATGACTTGTCTTTAAATTATGCAACATATATATATGAATTTGTACTTGTATAAATATATTTGACGATGGCAATTTTTTAAAAACATTCCATATATATTTCAATTTCTATTGCAAGTAATTTCATGTGGATCTATTTGTCAAAATATTAATGGTTGTACACACCAACTGACACGTGCTATGTCTAGATTAGAGAATATTTCCTCCAAATTCAGAGTACTTGTACCAAATTAAGCACAATAACTTCAATGTATGCCCTTATATAGTTATTACTACTACAACTTCATTTATACTTTGTGTCCCATAATTCGAATTGGAGCATTTCTTTTTTAGTATGAGATTTTATGTAGTGCTATTGTCTATTTGTTTTGTATGTTACGTAAAGAGATATTGATAGTTTCATTTTTTTGAAATGTGTCCCCTTGAATAGGATATCCCAAAAAAGAAATATTTAGTGGTTGATTCCACATGAAATTAATTGTTTGTTTAATTGAACAACAACAATGATTTATGGAATGACTACATAATGGTAGGTTGACCCTACTTTCTACTAAATCATTCTCCTCACATTTTATTAGTATAAAACTAACACATAAAAATGGGTCTCATATTTCCAATTTTTTTCTATCCACTTTTCCTTGTATTTCTTAAAACTCGTGCCGAATTCAAGTCGAACTCCTAATTGCAGATGGATGGTGTACTTTTTACAGATCTGATAATTGTGGACTAGAATATATTGTTTGTGACCAGAATCTAACGCACTATTTAGGACCAAAACCTCTTTTGGACAAATCTAGAAGACTAAAATATTTTAGTCTATAAATTTCTCTCCAAACAAGTAAACTCATAAGTTTCTCTCATCTATGTTTCATTCAATTTTAAATTTTAAAAACATTAGAACAAGGTAAAAATATTTAATATGTAGACTATCTTAGATGCATCATAAAATAGTACCCTCTCCGTACACTACCAATAATCTTGGTGGTAGATGACATGAGTTTTAATGCAAAATTATTTAAAATAGAATAAAGATGGAGAAGAAAGTGTTTTTAGTATTGTTAGTGGATAATGAATGGCTCCACCTTAGGGCATCCTTAACCCCATCCCGGATTTGGGCCGCAAGTCTCCTCCACGTCATCATTCCCCCAAATTTGGGGTTCCATGCCACAACTCCATTAACCCTACAGGCCACAACTCGGGCCACAACTATTCATTTGCACTATTCACAACTACAACATATTTTAATCGTAAAATAGAATACGTTGAACAATTAAAACCGGGAAAATTCATTGTTCAGTCGAAAAATAGAAAATTAAAAATCCGAGGAAAAAATTTTACAAATCCTAGAATTTTTTTTTATTAAGACCTAGAAAATAAAAATTACATCCTAGAAAAAATATTAAAATAATTTAGAGGAAAGAAATGGAGAAATTGGTGGAAGATTGTTGAAGAAATGGATATGATAAAATGACAAAAAAATCAAAAAAAGATAAGAAAATAAAAATTTTGGGGGTTTGCGGCCCGTCCCGATGCATATAACCCTGAGCCGGGCCGGACCCCGGGAGCGGCCCCGGGACCGTCCCGGGCCGTGACTCTCCCCCCTCCAACACTGAAATCGGGCCGGGACTCGCGAGTTACGACCTGGCTCAGTAGCGTTAAGGATGCTCTTATTAGATAGAAAAACATACTCCCTCCGTCCCATAAAAGTTGAGACAAAACTTTTGGGCACGGAGATTAAGAATTTATATTAAATAAATAGGAGAGATGAAAAAAGTAGGAAAGATAAGAGAGAGTAAAGTAAATAATGGAATAAAGTAAGAGTGATTAGATGTTTTGTTTTTTGTTAAAAAAGAAAATGACTCAACTTTGTTGGGACGGACTAAAAAGAAATACGACTCAACTTTTATGGGACGGAGGGAGTACTAAAAATAGAATGGGACAAATTTTTATGGATGAAGTGAGTATATAACAAAACCAAACAAAACCATAGATAAAAACCAAAACAATATACTCCATTAAATATATAGTTTTTACAACGCATTCTATCAATTTATCATAGTACTACATTTTAGGAGCAACGGAGAAGAAATGGCTACTCTTTCTATTGAAAATACAGCAGAAATACCCAAAATCATAGGAATCATTACAGGCATGCAGTAGTTCATGTCCGGATGATGAAGTTTGGGTGGTTGATCCTCTTCTCCTTTTTCATCTTGCTTGAACTTGATGTTTTCTCCAGCCAAGGGCCTTCTCCTCTTGTTTTTCCTTGTTTTTTGCAAAGTGGAGATTCTCTCAAAACCATTTTCTCCTCTCTTTATACTCATTCCATCACACACTGATTGACCCATTTTCTAAAATGAAAGCATCATTATCGCTGCTATATTCTCTCTGCTCAATTCACAAAACAAAACTGCATCAAATCTCCCTCCGAATAGAAAATGCCCCACTTAGAGTGGGACGGGGGGAGCATTAAGTTTTCACACATCTTCTAAACCCCACTCGACTGCGTCAGATGTGTTGAGACACCAATAGATCAAATGGTGTGTTCCGATAATTTTCCCTACCCACCACTCGGTCGCGTGAGATGTATTGATGACTCGACCAAGTGTATTGGTGAAGCTTCCTACTCGGTCGAGTGATCTGCTATGGATCACTCATGAGAACACCTTGAACTGGCTGTGCGATTTGTTAACCAATCACACGGTCTTCTTTTGACTCATTTCTACCTCAAATAACAACCTATGAAGTGTACGTCTATTATAAGTCTAAAAACACATTAAATCTCATGAAACATAGGGAGGTAAATCTTCCTATTTGATTTACATTATTAGTACGGAGTGTGTTAAGGGTGCAATCCCTTAACAAGATTCGGACGACAACGAGAGGTCGGCAGTGGAGAGATAAAAGTGGATGTCGCGGGCTTTCCCCGGGATCAAATCCGATAACCTGGGTTTGCTTAGAAAAGTAAAAAGACAGTAAAGTTAAATATTGTTATTTCATTGATTGAATAATGAGAATAACAATAGCTAACTTAATGAACAAGACAAAAAGATATGAAAAAGATATGCATTCACCAAATATCTAACTAAATAATGCAATAATGGTATCAGAGTGTCTAAAGAGTTGGAATTTGAATGCTTTTCTTCTTTCTTGAAACTCTGATTTTGGTAGTTTCATTAACATTTTGATCCCATATTCATCACTCTTTCCAGCAAGCAATGAAGCTAGCCTTGGTAGTTCTGGTCATTTCCATCCTATGCTTTGCCATAACCCCAACTCTTGCAAGTTCCATATCGAAGCCCGGTTGTCCAGAAATGTGTGGAGATGTAACCATTCCATATCCATTTGGAATTGGTTCCAAATGCAGTGCAAACTCCTCATTCACAGTTATTTGCAAAAATTCACCTGGAAACTCCTCAAAAATGGTGCCATTCTTGAGCAACATAAACTTGGAAGTAGTGATGGTTTCACTCTGTGGTGTGGTTATAGTGAATCTTCCCGTGTCGCCTATGAACTGCTCTGAAGGGAAAAGAAAAGGATCTCTACCTATATCACTTGCAGGCAGTCCATTCGCAGTCTCACCATCCAACACGTTTGCTGTACTAGGCTGCAACGCTGCTGTGTGGTTTCATGAAAATGGAACTCTTGTTGGAGGATGCCTGGCTATGTGTGATGATGCTAATTCTACAGATGTGACCCGTTGCAATGGTGTAAAATGCTGCCAAACATCAATTCCAAGACGAGGCCAAGAGTTTGAGTTTACTTACCAAAGTATTCAAGCTAGCAATAGCAGTTTCTGTGGGTATGTTTTTCTTGTTGACACTAATTGGTGGGAAACTGATTATTACATAAGGCAAAAAGGCCTTGTGGATGATCTTTCGAATCAATTTGGTCACGAGTTTAGATATGTGCCGTTGGTACTTGAGTGGGAATTTGGTAATCAAGATGGTTTTTGCTTATCTCCGAATTCTGACTATGGATGTCCTAGTGATCTTTCTGAATACAATACATACATGGATTATTCTGGATTCAATTCATATGAATCTTCAACAAAATACTGCAGATGTGAAGGATATGAAGGAAATCCATATATACGTGATGGGTGTGGCGATGCTTATACTTCACCTGTTTTTGACCAAAGTAGAGATACTTATGTTTACCAAACTAGTAGAGATCTAAACCCATCATTAAAATAACATCCATAGTTATTGGCAGTGTTGTTGGTGGGCTGGTTTTGCTCACTGCAGCTTGGAAATATGGCAAAGCTATTACTGAGACTGTTAAGGCTAACGAGGTTAGCCGAAACCACATGTTTTATAAGAGAAATGGAGGCATTTTGTTGGAGCAACAGTTAGCTGCTCTTGAGAATGATATTGAGAAAACCAGATTGTTTAGTTCCGTTGAGTTGGCAAAAGCTACTGATTATTACAATGAAAATCGAGTACTTGGCCGTCGTGGTGAAGGCATTGTGTATAAAGGGATATTGGAGGATGGAAGAATTGTAGCAGTGAAGAAGTCGGAGAGGGTGAACCAAGGTGATGTGGTAGACTTCATTAACGAGGTTGTGATTGTATCACAGATAAACCATAGGAATGTGGTCAAGCTGTTGGGTTGTTGTTTGGAAAGTGAAGTTCCTCGTCTTGTCTATGAGTTCATCACCAATGGCACTCTTTTCTCTCACATCCATCATCCGCATGAGGATTTCCCCTTATTCTGGAGAATGCGGGTGGGAATTGCCAAGCAAGTGGCCGGAGCACTCGCCTACTTGCACTCTGCTGCATCGGTTCCTATCTATCACCGTGACATCAAGTCAACCAACATACTCTTGGATGAGAAATACAGAGCCAAAATATCAGACTTTGGGACGTCAAGATCAATTTCTCTTGATCAAACTCACGTGACTACACGAGTGGTAGGAACGTTCGGGTACTTCCAATCTAGCCATTTCACAGAAAAGAGCGATGTTTACAGCTTTGGTGTGGTACTGGTTGAGCTTCTGATGGGGGAGAAAGCTGTATCGGCTGTTAGAGTTGAGGAAGGAAGGGGTCTGGTCATGCATTTCCTGCATTCCATGGAGCAAGATCAGTTATTCGACATTGTTGACGCAAGAGTGCTCAAAGAGGGCAAAAAAGGAGGAAATAGAGGAGATGGCTGAAATCGCTAAAAGATGTCTGCATTTGAATGGAAAAGGCAAGCCAACGATGAAGGAAGTTTCACACCACTTGGAAGGAATCAAAGTAGAGATTCCTGAAAACCAGATACAAAGCAGTGGCTGTGATCCTATTGAAGATGTTGACTCTGATGGCCTCTCTTCCATCTCAGAAATCATTGAATCTTCATCGTCTGATGAGTTTTGAAGTAGTAACTCCAACTTTAGATTCTTATGCGTGTGTGTGTGTGTTTTACTTTTCTCTGTTTGTTTAATACACAGTTTACCTTGTGTGTAACATTTTATGTGTAGTGTTTATCAATAAAAACATTCACTTCCTTATTTCTAAGGAAGTGATTTCCAAAGTTTTTTTTGATTATGTATATGCACACAATATCAATGAGTGACGAAATGACCAAAGTCCCTAGTTGTCTTTTCTACAACATTCATAATCTGTCAAACAATATTAAGCTGCTAGAGTTCTTGAACCCAATTTCATAAAACTACCAAAAAAGGTATGTAAAGGTAACACGCATTCACGTTTGTTATTTTTCACACTTGGCCGGGTGTGTAGTTGTGACACACCTCTCGATTGAGTAGAAGTCTCTGTAATACTTTCTTGTTGGCGACTAGATCAGGTGTGCTGTTGAAACTCACCTCTCGCTTAAGTGGTCTACTTTGTTTTTGGTCCTTTGCTTCCTTTCCTTGTTAATTTGATTATGTAGTGAACTTCAAATGATTCTAAACATTATGATTATATATCAATCACACTTATTTCTATAATTATACCAACACTGTGATCGCATATTCACCACTCTTTTAAGCAAGCAATGAAGCTAGCCTTGGTAGTTCTGGTATTTTCCACCCTATCCTTTGCCATAAACCCAACTCTTGAAATTTCCATGTCGTATCCCTGGTGTCCAGAAAAGTGTGGAAATGTCACCATCCCCTATCCTTTTGGAATTGGTTACCCGTGCAGTGCAAACCCCTCATTGGCAGTTATATGCAAACATTCGGCAGGAAACACAAAAAAAGTGCCATTCTTGAACAGCATAAACTTGGAAATAGTGAATGCTTCTATCTACGGTGTGGTTATAGTGAATCTGCTCTAAGGACGAAGAAGAGAATATCTACCTGCATCACTCACAGGAAGTCCATTCACAGTCTCATCACACTACAACACGTTAGTCATACTAGGCTGCAAGACTGCTGTGTGGCTTCATGATAATGGAACGGAAGTTGGAGGATTCTTGCCTATGTGTGATGATGCTAATTCTACCGACATGATCAGTTGCAATGGCGTCAATCGCTGCCAAACATCAATTCCAACGATGAAGGAAGTTTCACACCACTTGGAAGGAATCTTGAGTAGAGATTCCTGAAAACCAGATACAAAGCTATGTCTGTGATCCTACTGAAGATGTTGATTCTGAAGGCTTCTCTTCCATCTCAGAAATCGTTGAATCTTCGTCGTCTGATGAGTCTTTCAGGAATAATACTATGACATGTTGAGCTAGCAACCAATGATTTTCTATATCTTGCAGCTATTTGGATTTTTGTGTGTGTGTTTTATATTTTTGTGTTATTCATTTCTGTGGAGAAGACAATAAATTTTATTGCCTTATTTCTAAGGAAGTGATTTCCAAAGTTTGTGTTGATTATAAACAGTGAGATCGGCAAACGATATCAATGAGCAACGAAGTGACCAAAGTCACCCTTTGTCTTTTCCACAACATACATAATCTGTTTAACTACCAAAACATTAGTTCTTGAAATCAACTTCATAACACTGCCAAAAAGAGGTATGTTTAAGTTTAACTACTTAATTATATTCACATTCCCTCTTTTTTCATCCTCTAGTCTGAATATGTTTTTGAATTTTTGTATTTCATTTCCATAAATGTACAATATCTATAGGTGTATGTGCAAGAAGGGATGGTGTTTCCCTTGATAGCTCGAGCCATTACATTCGTATTTCTAAGCTCAACAATGGCGGCAGCTGCTTCACTCTCAAAGCCCGGTTGGCAAGCGAAATGTGGCAATCTCACCATTCCGTACCCATTTGGGATAGGCTCTGATTGCAGTGGAAACTCGTCCTTCACGGTTAATTGCACAAGAAATCCCTCAATGGCTTTCTTGAGCAACATAAACTTGGAAGCGGTAAATATTTCCATTTATGGCGTGGTTATAGTGAATCTGCCCGTGTTTCCTATCGACTGCTACAAAGGGCAAAGACGGGAAGCTATACCTACATAAGTCCGTTCACAGTCTCAGCACAGTACAACGCGCTGACTGTGCTAGGCTGCAAGAATTCAGTGTGGTTGCGCGCTAATGAAACAAAGGCTGGAGGGTGCATGCCTATGTGTGATGCTAAATTTGGTGCTAAGAATCAAGCAAATTTGGTGCATGTTGCCTAAGTTTTAAAAAGTACTGCTGGTAATTGGTTAAATCATATCCAACTATTCAATCATCAAGTGTAAGCTTATGTGACAGAAATGTAGCAAGCTGGCGTTTTGTAGTTTTGTGGCACTAAGGGTGTCCTAGTTGGCCGGGCCAAGCTACAAAGTGTGGCCAGGCCACAAAATCGTGGTCGGGCCACCAATGCCCATGTTTCCCACTATAGTGGACATGGCCAAGCCACGAAAAAAATTATTTTTTCTATTTTGTTTATATTTTAATTATACTACAATAAAAATTGTTAGACTACAATAATTAAATAAAATGCATAATTTAATGAAAACTAAATCGAAAACCAAATCTTCGTTGTATTATAGAACGGGGTAAAATTATACGACGAAAATTGTTTTGGAACACGCAAACAAAAACATAAAAAAACACCGCCATCGCCAACTACTCGGTCTCATCATCAGAATCCGCCACTTCATCTTCACCCGTTGCATCGTCACCGCCAACGCCATCACCGTCACCACCACAGCCACCGCTCTGAGGTCCCGTCGCCACCGCCGCCGTGTCCTCCCACCCCAACAATGACCTCAACCTCACTATAAGGTCGTAGTACATCATCTTGGTAGTCGGGTCGGTCGACTTCTCATACAAGGCCAGAGTGTCCTTGAGTTCCTTTATCATCTGCACCGCTAGGGTGTTTTGCAACGCCGCTCGGGCCGATCCGGGGCAGGTGCAGACGGGCCCGCAGCAGAGTGTTGGGAGGCAGCGGCGGAAGTGGATCTAGCGGCTCGGATTGCGGACTGTTGACCCAGGGGCCGTGGACGCCGGGATAGTGACGGGGGGGGGAGGGCTCCTCCATGACCTCGTTGTTGAGGTCGAAGGTCCTTGAACCACCGCTACTACTGCTGCAGTTGCCGCCCCCGCCCCGTCTTGTACGGCTTGGTCCAGAATCAGACGCGTTCTCGTAGATGGCTCTGAATTTTGGGGAGTCCCGCAGAACGAGGAATTCTGCCCAGTAGGTAAACTTCTTGTCTACTTGCACATTGAACAACTGCATCGACAGGGATTTTATGTCGGCTTTGTTGCAGCCACTCTCAGCAGTGCGCAGTTGGTTCTCGTATATACCAATGAACTTCCAAAGAACTGTAGTGATCCTGCTGAACTTCTTCCGAATCTGATCGGGTGTACGGTCGACGCTCCCCGGCGGTTTGAATTCATTGTACACCACCAAGACTTTCCGCCAGAAGCATAAGTCGGTCTATATGGCATCTGTCGTCACCGCGTCCCATGCCCTAGAAATAGCAATGGACTCGGCGTCTGTGTACAGAAACCCTCGTCGACCACCGCCGCCGCCTTCCTGCCCGCCGCCGCCATCGCCTTGTCCGCGACCACCGCGGCGGCCGCCCTGCCCGCCGTCGCCGCCACCTCGCGCGGATCCTCCGCCACGCCCGCCGCCGCCGCCGCCCCTTCGCCCGCAGTTCCCGCCGCCACCGCCGCTTCTTCCACCGCCTCCTCTCCCCGTCTCTACACGACCGGGCGTCGGCGTCGGGGTATAAGGCGACCCCATCAATTGTTCCCATGTGAATCTATCAGATTCATCAAGCGGAGATTGACTGCTCTGAAATGGGGAGGATTGAAATTGGGACGGGAAGTTAATCGCGTCCATGTTGGGTCGATAGTCGCCCGTCCCCGGTAGGGTACGACCCGCATATCTCTGCTGATAGGCCGAGGACTGACCCTGGTTTTGGGGTGTTTGTAGCCACGGCGCCGGCGATGGCGGACTCCACATCTGGGATGGAGGAGGGGTGGGACTCGATCTCCAGCGTTGGGGGGGTGGAAAGCTCCCCTGTCCCGAATCTCCATAACCGGGATCGTCTCCGCCTTGCATTTCACAAAAATTCAAATTGAAGGGAATAGGGTAAATTGTGTGTGAGAGTAGAGTAAAAATAAGATATGAATTTTAGGTATATATAGAAAAAATTTCGAAAATTAAAAAAAAAAATCGGAAATAGGGGAGCCGCGGCTCGCGCCCAAGCGCCGCGGCCAGGCCACGATCGTGGCACGCCCAACCCCCCCCCCCCCCCCGCGGCTGCCCACACCCTAACCTGACTGATTAATAGATTGGACGTTCAGGCCTTTATCACACTAGAACACATGGCATGCAGATAGCCTATTACTCCGACCCAACTGAGTTTGGGCAAAACTTATAGACTCAAAAATTAAGAAATTGTATTAAATGAACTAAATGAGAATAAAATAAAACAGGCGAAATGAATAAAGTAAGAAATAAGAGAGGGTAAAGTAAATAATAGAATAGAATAAGAATGATCTGATATTCTATTTTTTATTAAAAAATATGATTCAACTTAGTTAATACATTAAAAAGGAGGAGTATGATCAACTGCTAACCACCCTAGTTGCTAACTATAACTGATTTGAGACATAGGATTTCCAGAGATTATGATTGATGTATTGACATTATCTGCTTGACAAAAAATATGAAAATTAATTTATTTATTTTTTCAAATTTTGACATCAAAACATATACAATTGAGATTTCGTTAGATTCCTCATAAAATTATCTTTAATTTGTTATATGTTGTGTGAAAATATAATTTAAATTGATATAGTTATAATCATTTAAAGTTTAGAGATATTTTTCAAAAGGTAGTTATAACTAATTTTTCGTTAATTAACATTAATATCCCACATTTTTTTTACACTACATTGATAGTCGTGGCTGAATGATCTTATGTCTTGATTTAATAATTGAATGCCTATCCTTTAGTTGTAGTTAGTAATTTAAGGGTGAGTTAACAATATAATACACTCTTTAAAAATGAATACGACTCAATTTAATTTGAAATTAGTAATTTAAGGATGAGTTAACAATATAATACACTCTTTAAAAATGAATACGACTCAATTTAATTTGAAATTAGTAATTTAAGGATGAGTTAACAATATAATACACTCTTTAAAAATGAATACGACTCAATTTACCTTGAAATGAACGAATTAAGTATAATCAAGGAATTTGTCGTGACGTACTAAATGGGAACTCGAGACATTACCATGTCTTTTCCAATTGACGTACTAAAGTTGTCTTCTCTCTTTAGAAATCTTCATTCATAACTAAATGTAGGGACCCGTGTAACCGTTGATGTCAAATAATTATGAGGGCTTTTAAAGAGTTGATTGATCTATTCCTGCATTTTATAATAGCATACCTAAGTTGAATATCTTTCTTTTATCTTTTAGTTTCATGTATGGAAATCCAATTTAAATTCCAGCCCAGCTAAACATGCATGATGCTTAAAAACGCTCATTTCTTATCCCAGATCGACTTCTCAAAATTGAAGCTTGTACGAGTTATCAAGTAGAGGAGGTGCAACGTTCTTAAGCCCAACTCGGTGCCTTGGTAGAAGAAGGTAAGCAACCAACTGATGATGCTTTATTTTCATTACTAATTGCAATTATATAATCTTATTTTGTGTTGTTTCCTTTCCTTGTTCTAAACTTAGTATTTTGATCTTTGTGTTTTATCACTTTTATGTTTAAAGTAGAATATTCGTTCAAGATGAGTTATTTTTTTGTGTTACAACGCAGAAGGAGATTTCTATTGAGTTACGTAGGTCTAATTTAGAATACTTTCTTTATTAATAACATATTCCCTCCGTTATATAGTAATGAAGGCGTTTCTTTTCGTTACAGAGATTAAGAAAAATTATGTTAGGTGTGAGTCAAGTAAAGGGAGAATAAAGTGGAAAATAAAAAAGGTAGAGAGATGAAGAGAGAAAAAAAGTAAGAGGGAGATAGTAGGTATGTAAAAATATGCTGACTTTAACTAAAAAGGGAAATGACTCTATTATTATGGAACGTGCCAAAATGAAAAAATGACTCTATTACTATGGAACGGAGGGAGTATCATGCACAATAAGTTCAATTAATGCTCCTAAAATAGGTAGTATTCTACTCCCTCCGTCCCTGAAAATTTGTCACCTTTCACTTTTACCATTTTTGGTAATGGACCTCACATTCCACTAACTCATTCTCACTCACATTTTATTTTAAAACTAATATATAAAAGTAGGATCTACGTGCCACTAACTTTTTCAACCCATTTTCTATTACATTTTTTAAAACCTGTGCCAGGTCAAATAGTGACAAATTTTGTGGGACGGAGAGAGTACTCAAAAATACTTACTAAACAACTATTTATACCAAGGGGTCGAACTTTGGGCTATTTTCTTTACATGAGGCTTGGGTTAAATTTGGGTCCGGATTAATCATTTGAACCATGGTAACAGATCAAGTTGGATATGGTCCAACATCTAAGACTTAATTTTAATAATCCAACAAACAACCAAATATGGTCCAACAACCAGCCGGATATGGTACGTTGGGCTCATGCATGCACATGGGGTCATCCAAGTACTTCCTTGCGGGGCGGAGCCAATTGAGGAGGGTAGGGTGCAATTGTCCCCATCAAAAATATTTTTTTGTATACTTTTTTCTTCTTATTTTTAGCAAAATTTTCAATTTCCATTATAAATGCCCTCGCTCAAACTCTAAAATTTTCTTTGTATATATAATTTTTGCCCTTTTGAATTGAATTCTTGGCTCCGTCCCTGAGTTTCTTGAAACGGCCAACGACGTTAATACTTGTCTAGATGCATCTTGATCGACACACGTCTCCCGTCCATGATGGAAAACGACAATAACTCCCAATTATTACACCAACCATGATGGCCGGTTTGAATCTACATTGACTCTAACAAGCTTCACATGCATTGGGTTGGGTCTGACCATCCTCAACTCGACTTGTTTATTACGGCGTTGTTTTGATTCTGTGTAGTTTCTTTCTGTTATGTTCTTTCCCAGTACTGCGTCCGACAAGTTGTTTTTGTCAGTTTAATGAAAAAAAAAATATAAAACCACAAAAAATATTTTACAAAATTAAGATCTGAAATCGTCCTTTCTACTGACCTTTCTCATGCATCCTATCTTTCTGCCATTCTCTTCAAACTAGTTCTGTCTTTTGTTTAACCCTACTACCCTAGTTCTCCTTTAGTAAAAGGCTGAAACCCCAACCCCAAGGACCCCACATCCTGGCCCTTAGGTAATGCAGCAGCCTGCTAAGGGGGAAGGCTAACCCACTATCCTACTATCTATTTCCACCACTTTCTTTTATCATCTTACAACAAATGAATATATAAAAATGGACTCGCATTCTACTATCTATTTCCACCACTTCCTTTATTTTTCACGAACTCGACCAGGACTCCTAAACCCGGACAGGATGCGTATAACAAATCCAAACCAAAGTTGAGAACCAAAACAACGGATTCAACATAGAATTTCAACAAATCATCTATCGCTTCATCCTACGACATGCTATGAGCAACGATGAAGAACTTGCCACACATTCAATTGTAAATTAAACCAAAAACACCCAAGTTGTAGTGATGCACCACTCGATCAATTGGTGTGTCACCACATGTCACACAACCGAGTTGCGGGTAGGGGAAATCATCCAAAATACCACTTGATCGAGTGGTTTTGATGGGCTGACTGTGTTGCTGTGACACGCTACTCAGTCAAATGGGTCGTGTTGATGTTACAACCGAGTGTGCTGCTGAAACTCACTATTCGATCGAGTGGTCTGCTCTGGATCATGATAGAATACTGCACACGGGCCATATGTTTTGTCAACCCACCACATGGTCCATGCAGCATCTGCAACCTTCTTTTAACTCATTTCATGTCTCCAACTTCATCTCTAACTCAAATCGCAACCTATGAAGGGAATTCATGAACGAACTACTTGATTTACATCAGTTACTTCTTGTGAAAGGGCAAAAATGAAAGCTGGTGATGTTTATTGGGATAAATGGAGTAATTTACTCGTTTCATTTCCATTAGCATGGCGTGTGCCAAGTTTTGGGGTTTAATGCTTTTCTTTCTATTGAAATACTGTTTTTAGTCATTTGCCTGTTAATTTGATTATGAAATAAACTTCACATTATTCATAACACCACGATTACATATAAATGACAGTTTAACTTTATGATTGAACATTCACCTCTTTTTCCAGCAAGCAATGGAGCTAGAATTGGTTATTCTGGTCTTCTACACCCTATGCTTTGCCATAAACCCAACTCTTGCAAGTTCTATGTCGAAGCCCGGTTGTCCAGAAAAGTGTGGAGATGTCACCATTCCCTATCCTTTTGGAATTGGTTCCAATTGCAGTGCAAACTCTTCATTCGTGGTTATTTGCAAAAATTCGACAGGGAACTCCTCAAGAATGCTGCCATACTTGAGCAGCATAAACTTGGAAGTGGTGAATGTTTCTATCTACGGTGTGGTTATAGTGAATCTGCCCGTGTCGCCTATAAACTGCTCTGAAGGAAGGCAAACAAGAGAATCTCTACCTGTATCATTCACAGGAAGTCCGTTCACACTCTCAGCTCACTACAACACATTTGTTGTACTAGGCTGCAAGACTGCAGTGTGGTTTCACAGTAACGGAACACAAGTTGGAGGATGCTTGGCTATGTGTGTTGATGCTAATGCTACAAACGTGACCAGTTGCAACGGCATAAATTGCTGCCAGAAATCAATACCAAGACGAGTCCAAGAGTTTGAGTTTACTTACCAAAGTATTCAAGCCAGCAATAGCAGTTTCTGTGGGTATGTTTTTCCTGTTGACAAGAAATGGTTGCACAATAAGGATTACAAAAGGTATAAAGGCCTTGTGGATGAGCCACCGAATCCATTTGATCGCGAGGTTGGATTTGTGCCGTTGGTACTTGAGTGGGAATTCAGTATGGAAACATCTTTCTCTAACAGTTATTGCAACTCTCCTTCCATATATCCTTCCGTTAGCGAAAGTAATTGCAAGGTAAAAAATATTGATCCTTATGAAGACCACACTTACTCGGATTATTCTGGATGCGGATCACTGGTAGATTATTATCAAGATCAGATCAGATATATAAAATTTTATCGCGTACTTCAGTATGCATCTTCCAGAATGTTCTGCACATGCGATAGAGGATATGGAGGAAATCCATATATAGTTGATGAAAGAGAGAAACTTATGATAGTAAGAATGCAAATCTCTATAACAACTATAATAGTAACACTCAAGCCATTAAAGCAGCATTCATTGCTTTTGGCAGTGTGGTTGGTGTGGTGATTTTGCTCATTGCAGCCTTGAAGTTCTGTAAAGCTAGACGAAAATATATGTTTTTTAAGAGAAATGGAGGCATTTTGTTGGAGCAACAGCTGGCTGCTATTGAGAAAGGTATTGAGAAAACCATATTGTTTAGTTCTGTTGAGTTGGTCAAAGCTACAGATGATTATAATGAGCATCGGGTACTTGGCCGTGGTGGTGAAGGCGTTGTGTATAAAGGGATGTTGGAGGATGGAAGAATCGTGGCAGTGAAGAAATCAGAGAGGGTGAAGCAAGGTGATATGGTAGACTTCATTAATGAGGTTGTGATTCTATCACAAATAAACCATAGGAATGTGGTCAAGCTGTTAGGGTGTTGTCTGGAAAGTGAAGTTCCTCGTCTTGTCTATGAGTTCATCCCCAACGGTAATCTATTCTCTCACATCCATCATCCGCATGAGGATTTCCCCTTATTCTGGGAAATGCGGGTGAGAATTGCCATGCAAGTGGCCGGAGCACTCGCCTACTTGCACTCTGCTGCATCTGTTCTTATCTATCACCGTGATATAAAGTCAACCAACATACTCTTGGATGACAAATATCAAGCCAAAATATCAGATTTTGGGACATCAAGATCAATTTCTCTTGACCAAACTCACATGACTACCCGAGTGGTAGGCACGTTCGGGTACTTGGATCCGGAGTACTTTCAGTCGAGCCATTTCACTGAAAAGAGCGATGTATATAGCTTTGGAGTAGTTCTAGTTGAGCTTTTGACGGGGGAGAAAGCTGTATCATCTGTTAGAGTTGAGGAAGGAAGGGGTCTGGCCATGCATTTCCTGCATTCGATGGAGCAAGATCAGTTATTCGACATTGTTGATGCAAGAGTGATCAAAGAGGGCAAAAAGGAGGAAATCGAGGCGATGGCGGAAATCGCTAAAAGATATCTGCATTTGAACGGGAAAGGCAGGCCAACGATGAAGGAAGTTGCACACCACTTGGAAGGAATCAAAGTAGAGATTCCTGAATACCAGATAGAAAGCAATGTCAGTGATCCTATTGAAGATGTTGATTCTGATGGCTTCTCTTCCATCTCAGAAATCGTTGAATCTTCGTCGTCTGATGAGTCTTGAAGAATATTACTATGACTTGTTGAAGCAAGCAACCTATGATTTTCTTTATCTTGCAGCTATTTGGATTCTTGTGTGTGTGTGTGTGTTCTACTATTTTGTGTTTTTCATTTCTGTAACTTTGAAAACATTGGAGTGGTCAGTTTGTTTAAGTACATAGTTTAACTAATTATGTGCAGTGTTTATCAATAAAGACAATAATAATCTTTATAGCCTTATTTTATAAGGAAGTGATTTCCTTCAAAGTCGTCTTCTCTCTCTTTCCAAAAGCTAATTCATTTCAAAATTCAACGTGGTTATTTTACTTGACCTCAACTACTAATCTGGAGTTTATTGAATGACTAATTGTCTTTTTTGTGCAATTTTCGGAGTCTTCTCCTTTATTTTTTCAAAGTAAGCGCAAGAGACGCTCTAATTCAGTCGTTTCATTGTAATTAATCTCTCTCTCCAGCAATTGAAGCTTTTACAAGTTATCCAGCAGAGGTGCAAGGACAAAGCTATCTTAAAGCCCAACTTGGAGAAGGTATATATATATGAACAATTAATCGATCCTTTGATTTCATTACTAATTGCAATTATATGTTGTTTCCCTTCCTTGTTCTAACTTTGTAATTATGACCTTTGGGTTCTAGTTTAAGGGAGACTGAACTTAATAAATTTGAGCTACTTTTGTGTTTAAAGAAGATTAATTATATCCGGGAATTGAGTTACAGACATATGTCTAATTTAGAGTGCTTTCTTTAATCACAAATTATACACTTACTTCAATTTAAGCCCTTAAAACTATTACTCCATCCATTCTTTCATAGTTGTGTCACA
The DNA here is from genome assembly GCF_029641045.1 of Salvia hispanica. NCBI lineage: Eukaryota > Viridiplantae > Streptophyta > Magnoliopsida > Lamiales > Lamiaceae > Salvia > Salvia hispanica. The sequence goes on from NC_142694.1 coordinate 42,042,240, forward strand.
TTGGGCATGTTGTTTAATAGAAAGAAAAATAGAGAGAATAAAGTAGAATAATAAATAAAGTAGAAATAATAAAGTAAAAGAGAATGAAATAGTAGAAAAAAAGTGTCGTATATATATAGAAGTGACTCAACTATAAAAGAACTTTCTGAAATGAAAAAAATGACTCAACTATCAAGAACACCTTGCATGGGCTGTGCGATTTGTTAACCAACCGTACGTGCGGAAGCACGACTTTCTTTTGACTAATTTCTTGTCTCTGACTTCGTCTTAACTTCATTTCTACCTCAAATAGCAACCTATATATAAGGGAAGCTACATCTATTTTAAAACTAAAAATATAGTACTATTAAATCTCACTAAACATAGGGAGGAAAATCGGCTTATGTGATTTACATTAGTACGTAGTGTTGGGATTTGAATGCTTTTCTTATTTCTTGAAACTCTGTTTTTGGTAGTTTCATTAACATAATTCATCACTCTTTCCTGCAAGCAATGGAGCCAGCGTTGGTAATTCTGGTCTTTTCCACCCTATGCTTAGCCATAACCCCAACTCTTGCGATTTCTATCTCGAAGCCCGGTTGTCCAGAAATGTGTGGAAATATCACCATTCCGTATCCTTTTGGAATTGGTTCCGAATGCAGTGCAAACTCCTCATTCACAGTTATTTGCAAAAGTTCAGCTGGAAACTCGTCTAGAATGGTGCCATTCTTGAGCAGTATAAATATGGAAGTAGTGAATGTTTTTATCCGCGGTGTGGTTATAGTGAATCTGCCCGTGTTGGCTGTGAACTGTTCTGAAGGGCAGAAAATAAGAGAATCTGTACCTATATCACTCACAGGAAGTTCATTCACAGTCTCGGCACACTACAACACGGTAGTTGTACTAGGCTGCAAGACTGCTGTGTGGCTTCGTGATAATGGAACGGAAGTTGGAGGATGCTTGGCTATGTGTGATGATGCTAATTCTACAGATGTGAACACTTGCCAAACATCAATTCCAAGAAGAGTGCAAGAATTTAAGTTTGCTTACCAAAGTATTCTAGCCACCAATAGTAGTTTTTGTGGGTATGTTTTTCCTGTTGACAAGAAATGGTTGGAAAATGAGGATTACAAAAGGTATAAAGGCCTTATGGATGACCTGTCGAACCCATTTGATCACGAGTTTGGATTTGTGCCTTTGGTACTTGAGTGGGAATTTGGTAATCGAAATGGTGTTTGCGAATCTTTTTCTAATTATGGATATCCTTCCTTTGATATAAGTAGTTGCAGAGAAACAAATAGAAATCCTTATGAATACAACTCATACCAGGCTTATTTAGGATCTGAATGTGGATCATTATCAGATTATCAGATCAGATATTATTATTATTATAGCAGATATGAGTATGTATCTTCAAAAACATACTGCACATGTGGCGGTTATGAAGGAAATCCATATATAGTTAATGGATGTGAATATCTAATTCCCACCTCCCCTGCTAGTGCAAGATCTCTATCCATCATTAAAATAGCATCCATTATTATCGGCAGTGTCGTTGGTGGGTTGATTTTACTCACTGCAGCTTGGAAGTTTTGCAAAGTTGTTACAGAGACAGTTAAGGCTATCAAGGCGAGCCGAAAACACATGTTTTTTAAGAGAAATGGAGGCATTTTGTTGGAGCAACAGTTGGCTGCTGTTGAGAATGACATTGAGAAAATTAGATTGTTTACTTCCGTTGAGTTGGCAAAGGCTACTGATGACTACAATGAGAATCGAGTACTTGGTCGTGGTGGTGAAGGAATTGTGTATATAGGGATGTTAGAAGATGGAAGAATCGTGGCAGTGAAGAAGTCGGAGAAGGTGAACCAAGGTGACGTGGTAGACTTCATTAATGAGGTAGTTATTGTATCACAGATAAACCATAGGAATGTGGTCAAGTTATTGGGGTGTTGTCTGGAAAGTGAAGTTCCTCGTCTTGTCTATGAGTTCATCCCCAACGGCACTCTTTTCGATCATATCCATCATCCACACGAGGATTTCCCCTTATTCTGGGAAATGAGGGTGAGAATTGCCAAGCAAGTGGCCGGAGCACTTGCCTACTTGCACTCTGCTGCATCTGTTCCTATCTATCACCGTGATATCAAGTCAACCAACATTCTCTTGGATGAGAAATATCAAGCCAAAATATCAGATTTTGGGACATCAAGATCAATTTCTCTTGATCAAACTCACGTGACTACCCGAGTGGTAGGCACGTTCGGGTACTTGGATCCAGAGTACTTCCAGTCAAGCCATTTCACTGAAAAGAGCGACGTTTACAGCTTTGGAGTGGTGCTGGTTGAGCTCCTGACGGGAGAGAAAGCTGTATCGGCTGTTAGAGTTGAAGAAGGAAGGGGACTGGCCATGCATTTCCTGCATTCCATGGAGCAAGACCAGTTATTTGACATTGTTGATGCAAGAGTTCTCAAAGAGGGCAAAAAGGTGGAAATCGAGGCGATGGCTGAAATCGCTAAAAGATGTCTGCATTTGAATGGGAAGGGAAGGCCAACGATGAAGGAAGTTTCACACCACTTGGAAGGAATCAAAGTAGAGATTCCTGAAAATCAGATACAAAGCAGTGGCTGTGATCCTATTGAAGATGTTGACTCTGATGGCCTCTCTTCCATCTCAGAAGCCGTTGAATATTCATCGTCTGATGAGTCTTGAGGAATCATACTATGACATGTTGAGCAAGCAACCAATGATTTTCTATATCTTGCAGCTATTTGGATTCTTATGTGTGTGTGTGTGTGTGTGTTTCACTTTTCTCTGTTTGTTTAATACACAGTTTAACTTATGTGTGATAGTGTTTATCAATAAAAACATAAACTTCATTACCTTTGGGAAGATCATTTTTCTTGTGAAGACCACTTTCTCTGCACAAAATGTAGTCGATTCATATCTCAATGTATTTTTCTCACGTTTTCCTACAGTTCCACTCTCAAAAAGGAGAGAGAGAATACTTTAGTGTGTCGTTAATCTATTTTTTCAAGATTGACAGATTTTTTATTGCTCCATCAATTCTCTTTTCCGGCCAAAATTGTGCCACATGTCAACCCAAAAAACTGCCCTTTTATATATTGATAGATTATTCAGGATTTGTAAATATGGACGAACTAAAATGATGAACGGTGACTCCTAATTATGGTGGAGGAGGAGGAAGTACATTAGTGTAGAGATAGTCAAATAGTGGGATCTCCTCTCCTTTCCAAATGTCATTGCTCAATAAATTTGGAGGCATAAATAGTTTAGACTATAGAGTTTATTCAACGACTATTATTCAACTATTGTGCTATTAAACGTGTTATATAACTCAACCATACATTACTAAATTTACACACACTCTCTCTCTCTCTCTGCTTGAAAAAAGAAGGTATGTAAATGTTAGGACAATTTCCCTAACGTGATGCCGTGGAAACGATTAGAAGTCCCGGGAGGCGAGATCCCGTCGACAACTAGGGTTTTGCAAGAACGAAAAAAAGACAATAAGAAGTAGGCGAAATTTCTGATGATCGTTTTATTGATTTCAGCGCCTATTTATAATCTAAGGACCCTAGGGTTGGTTCGACTTACGGCCCGGGAAAGAACCAACAAAGAAAACCCGGATCGGACTTATAAATTGCCCGACTCAATTATTCAAAAAATAATAATAAAAACGAATAACAAAGATAAAAAAATAATAAAAAAGATCCTATTCTATTCTGCCTTTCCTCACGCCCTACTTGGAAACATAATCCCCAAACCTCACCGGCGGTTTGGCTCTCCGGGCAGACTTCCTCTGATTCTTCCTTTCCCTCGACATCGACCTTCCCCGTTCCACCGTATCATAGTTCAGTTCCGGGTCCTGTACCTCCTCTAGCTCGGCTTCCTCTCCGACGATGCTGGCCTGATCTGACCGTTCATGAGGGATAACCGTATCAACTCCCCCCCTGATGAGTGCATCCTTGTCCTCAAGGATGAGGTCCGGAAAACGCCTGCGGATGATCACCATCGGTTCCCATGATGGATTCTCACCCTTGTCATCATCCCACTGAATCAACGCCTCCTCCACCGCAGCCCCATCACGCCACACCGTACGGCTGCCCACCCATTTCAGAGGTCTCGAAACAGGGCGTCCTCGTGCGAACAAAGGTGGTAGCTCCGCTGCCCCCAAGGAATCACTCTGAACAAATGGACGAAGAAGGCTGACATGGAACACATTATGCACACGACTCCCCCTTGGCAACCGAAGGCGGTAGGCAACCTGACCAATCCGCTCCACCACTTCATACGGACCAAAGAACCTGACGCGCCAATTTGGTGGACAGAGGCTTGGCAACCGAATACTGCCTATACTGCTGCAATTTCAACAATACCTTATCCCCGACCTCAAACTCCACATGTCGCCTATGCTTATTCGCCGAAGCGCGCATACGCTGTTGCGCCCGTTCCAGATTCGCGCGCAGGGATACAATCAACTCGCCCCGCTGTCTGATCAAAGATGCTACATCGGCTGGAGTGGACCGCGACGGCTCCGCCGCCACCAATGGAGGTGGATCCCGGCCATACAAGGCTTTGAACGACGATGTACCCAGCCCCTCGTGAAAAAAACAATTCAAGGATAACTCCGCCCAAGGCAAGAAATTGACCCATTTGTTCGGCTTATCCGCCACGAATGCCCGTAAATACTGCTCCAGACCCCGATTCCGCACCTCCGTTTGGCCGTCAGATTGAGGGTGATACGCGGTTGTAAAATGCAACTTAGTACCGCTTAGACGCAGCATATCTTCCCACACATCATTTAGGAACACAGAATCCCTATCCGACACCAAGGTTTTAGGAAAACCATGATGCTTCACCACTGTTTCAATGAAAAGATTCGCCACTCGTAGAGCATTGAAATGCGGCGGTAGCGGCGCGAAATGCGCATACTTGGTCAACCTATCGACCACCACCATGATTGTAGTAAATCCACGAGACTGGGGGAGGCAAGTCACAAAGTCCATAGACACATCTTCCCAAACCTGCGAAGGAATAGGTAATGGCTGCAGCAACCCTGCAGGCTTTTAAGTCGAATACTTAGTCATCTGGCACTCCATACAAGCCTCCACGAACTCCTTCACATCTTTCCGCATGTTCTTCCAATAAAACTGGGCAGCCAGCCGGCGGAAAAGTCTTGTCGACACCCGGATGACCCGCCTGCGGAGTCGAATGGTGCTCCCTTAGCAGAGGCAACGTCGCCGCTGACCCCTCGGCAACATAAACACGACGCCCATGATAGATCAGGCCCCCCACAAACGACAGGTGATCTCCCGCTTCACCCTTCGCGATTAACTCCCTCAACCCAATCAATTCCTCCAAGGAATCGACCTCTGCCAACAGCACCTCAAAAATATCCGGGACCGGATGGGCTGCCAGGGCCAGCAGAGCGGTCTCAGCCTGCACTCACTCTGTCTCGCCATCGTCTGGTTCCATATCGCGACGCGATAGCGCGTCCGCCACCCTGTTGGAGGCCCCCGTCTTGTATTCAATTCGAAATTTATAGCCCATTAGCTTTCGCGCATAGAACTGCTGGTCGGGAGTCTGGATAACCTGCTGCAATAATTCTCTTAAGCTCTTTTGATCACTCCGGATCACAAATTCGCGCCCCAACAAGTACTGGCGCCATTTCTGAACTGCTTCGACGATGGCGTATAACTCCTTATGATAAGTGGATGACACCCTGCGACGCGGCCCCAATTTCTTGCTAAAGTAGGCCAAAGGGTGTCCCTCTTGAAGGAGGACAGCGCCCACCCCGAAATCCGATGCGTCCGTCTCAATATAAAATAGTTTGGAAAAGTCAGGGAGACGCAATACCGGGGCGGAGGTCATAGCCGCCTTGAGGCCTAGAAAGCTGTTCTCTGCCGCAGGGGACCACGCGAAAGCGTCCTTTTTTAGTAATTCCGTTAAAGGGCCCGCAAGAGTAGCATAATGCGCGATAAACCTTCGATAATAACCTGTAAGACCCAAAAATCCCCGCAATTGTTTAGTAGAGGCTGGCACTGGCCACGCAACCATGGCCGCAATTTTCTCCGGGTCAGCCCTCAAGTTGCCCCTCGCAATTAAATGCCCCAAATAATCCACCGTAGTACTGCAGAAAACACACTTGGACAGCTTGACGAAAAAATGATTAGACTTCAGAATGGTAAGCACCTCGTGTAGGTGGCGCACATGGGATTCCAGCGTCGGACTATAGACCAAGATATCGTCAAAGAAAACGATGACAAAGGTGCGCAGCAGCGGTCTAAAAATGGCATTCATGGCCGACTGGAATGTGGACGGAGCATTAGTCAACCCGAACGGCATGACGAGGAACTCAAAATGGCCATCGTGAGTCCGAAAAGCCGTTTTAAAGACGTCATCCGTGTGCATTTGAATCTGATGGTACCCTGAACGCAGATCCAGCTTAGTGAAAAAACGAGCAAACCCCAACTCATCAAACAACTCATCTGAGGTGGGTATAGGGAAGTGATCAGGCACCGTAGCAGTGTTCACGGCCCTGTAGTCAATGCAGAACCGAAACGTTCCGTCCTTCTTCCGAATAAGCAAAACAGGAGACGAGAACGGACTCTGACTAGGCTGGATAACGCCCGAGGCCAGCATCTCCTTCACCTGGCGCTCGATTTCATTCTTCTGGAAATATGGGTAGCGGTACGGACGCACATTAACTGGTTTCGAATTCGGGAGAAGGTGAATGCGGTGGTCAAAGGGACGGGCTGGCGGCATGCTCGTCGGAGCGTGAAACACCGCCTCATGAGACCGCAACACCGACAAGATCATGGGGTCCAGGTCCGGCGGGAATTGTGGCTGATCGGAAGTCGCCCCCTGGTCCTCCTCTCCGGGAACCGCCACTAACTCAAACAACTCGGCCTCTCCTTGCAATGACAGTAGGCTTGCGACGGTCTTGAGCGAGACCTGCTGCGCCATTGGGGTGGATACTTTCAAACAAATAGGAACCCCATTGCGCACAAACTCCAAAGTCCCATCCACAAAATCACTAGTGACACGACGCATAGACTTCAGCCATGCCAAGCCGAGAATCACATCTGGTCCATGAATCGGAAGGACATGCAAATCAATCAAGAACACGTGCGATTGAATCACCACTCGGGTCTGCAAGCTGGCGTGCGAACAGACCAACGAATCACCATTACCTACATACACCCGGAATGGCTTAACCGCTGTAAGCGGAAGTGCTAGCCTCTGCGCCACTCTAGGATGCAAAAAATCATGGGAGCTACCCGTATCGACTAGAATGACCACCGGATCAGCCCCGATATTACCCCGCAACTCCATCGCCTCTGGGCGCTGCTTGCCATCCAATGCATAAATGTGAGAAAGATCTGCCGTTATCACCTCCGGATCCGGCTGAGCGTCAGACGTAACCCGTTCCACCTCCTCATCTTCCTCCTCGCCACCCATATAAGCCAAGAAGGGCCGCTTGCAAGCGTGGGATGGCAGCCATTTCTCCTCGCAATAAATACAAACGCCGCGGCGTGTGCGATCTGCCCGCTGAGCCGCCGTCAAGTGAATAACTGGAAGTTTCGAATATTCTGGTCCCTGGCATAAACAGGCTTCGTCGTCGGCTGGGACTGTTGCTGCTGGTGTGGGGCAGTCGGCGCCGCTCCTCTCTGATCTCTGGGCGGCCAAGGTCGGCGCTGAGAACCTGATTGTGATACCGGCTTCTCAGCGCTGCTATCAAACTCAATAGCGAGAGCCATCGCTGCTGCTACCGATCTCGGATGCTGGTGTTTGACCTGGCTACGCACAGGTTGTTGGAGACCCGCTACATAGATAGGCAAGAAGGTGGACTCAGGGACATTAGGAATTCAGTTCCGCATAGTTTCGAACGTCGCATTGTACTTGGCCAACGAACCCGTCTGAACCAGTTTGGCAATCAAACCGAGGTAATCCTCAAAACACTGCGGATCAAATTGTCACTGCACATCCTCCAAAAAATCACCCCAGAGAACGACCGGGTTGCTAGCACGATAATTAAATACCCATTCCGCTGCTTGGTTGTCAAAAAGCATGACCACATAGTGTAGACGATACGCCTCTGGCATCATCAGGTGATCAAAATAGTACTGAATTCTAGCAATCCAATTCACCGTATCTGAACCATTGAATCGCGGGGGCTTCATCTTCACGTCCCGCGGTTCGACCCACGCATGATGACCACCGTTATTATGCCACGCTGGATTATCCCACGAGGTAGGTTGGCGAGACGTCGGCATAGCTAGCCCTAGGCTGGTCCCCGGTGGCTCCCCGATGGCATCGGTAAACCAATGGGAAGGAAGACCGAAGCTTTGTGCCGGTTCCGATCGCGGTGGTACCAAACGTCGATCAAAATCGTCCATCCGTGTCTCAAATCGTGATAAGGAAGCAAGGATATGCTCAAACATCGTGGCCACTGGTTCCGGTCCTCGAACGGTCGGCCCCGACGAAAACCCCACGCTGGTTGGTGGAGCGGGGAATGGACGGCATCAGACGTGACAAGATCCATGAGTTCAGTGAAAGCACCAATTTGTTAGGACAATTTCCCTAACGTGATGCCGTGGAAACGATTAGAAGTCCCGGGAGGCGAGATCCCGTCGACAACTAGGGTTTTGCAAGAACGAAAAAAAGACAATAAGAAGTAGGTGAAATTTCTGATGATCGTTTTATTGATTTCAGCGCCTATTTATAATCTAAGGACCCTAGGGTTGGTTCGACTTACGGCCCGGGAAAGAACCAACAAAGAAAACCCGGATCGGAGCTTATAAATTGCCCGACTCAATTATTCAAAAAATAATAATAAAAACGAATAACAAAGATAAAAAAATAATAAAAAAGATCCTATTCTATTCTGCCTTTCCTCACACCCTACTTGGAAACATAATCCCCAAACCTCACCGGCGGTTTGGCTCTCCGGGCAGACTTCCTCTGATTCTTCCTTTCCCTCGACATCGACCTTCCCCGTTCCACCGTATCATAGTTCAGTTTCGGGTCCTGTACCTCCTCTAGCTCGGCTTCCTCTCCGACGATGCTGGCCTGATCTGACCGTTCATGAGGGATAACCGTATCAGTAAACAATTGATCCTTTAATTTCATCACTTATCGCAATAATATGGCTCATCATTTACTTATAGTAAGAAGGTTGTGTTTTTTAGTTTAAAGTAGTGTGATCCACTAGATGCTTGTGATGGGCTGTAACAACTCGGTTTGGCTGCGTGCAAACGCAACAGCGGTTGGAGGATGCATGCCAATCTGCGACACGAATTCCACAGACACCACTTGCAATGGCGTTAACTGCTTCCAGGTTTCGATTCCGGGAACTGTGAAAGCGCTTCAGTATACTTATGAGAGTGTTCATGCCGGAAACAGTAGCTTCTGTGGGTATGTTTTTCCTACAGACATGCAATGGTTGAGAAATGAGCTGTAGTGAGCGATCTGTCGAATCCGTTCGATCCAGAATTTGGATCTGCGCCGCTGGTACTTGAATGGGAGCTAGGTGTTGGAGCGAATTTGTCTAACCATAGTACTTGTGATTATGCATCTTCAACCAGATATTGCGCGCGCGCCTTTGGATACAATGGAAATCCGTATCTAGTTGAAGGTTGCATCTATCAGGAAAACGCGTATGGTGATGTTGATCATAGTCCTGAGGGGTTTTTTAGAAAAATCTTCGGAGGAGCATTCATTTTTGTTGGCAGTATGATCGGCTTGCAGATTCTGGTCGTCGCAGCTTGGAAGTTTGGAGAAGCTATTATAGAAGCAATCGAGGCTATCAAAGCAAGCCGAAAACACATGTTTTTCAAGAGGAATGGAGGCATTTTGATGGAGCAACAGTTGGCTACTATTGAGAATGGGATTGAGAAAATCAGACTGTTTAGTTCTGTTGAGTTGGCAAAAGCTACCGATGTAATGAGAACCGAGTAGTTGGCCGTCGCGATGAAGGGGTTGTGTATAAAGGGATATTGGAGGATGGAAGAATCGTGGCAGTGAAGAAGGCAGAGAGGATGAGCCAAGGTGATGTGGTAGACTTCATTCACGAGATTGTGATTGTATCACAGATAAATCACAGGAATGTGGTCAAGTTGTTGGGGTGTTGTCTAGAGAGCGAAGTTCCTCGTCTTGTGTATGAGTTCGTCCCCAACGGTACTCTTTTCTCTCACATCCATCATCCACACGAGGATTTCCCCTTGTTATGGGAAATGAGGGTGAGAATTGCCAAGCAAGTGGCTGGGGCGCTTGCCTACTTGCACTCTTTCGCGTCTGTCCCCATTTTTCACCGCGATATCAAGTCAACCAACATACTCTTGGATGAAAAGTATCGCGCTAAAATATGAGATTTTGGGACATCAAGATCGATATCCATTGATCAAACTCATGTGACCACACGAGTGGTAGGCACGTTTGGGTATTTGGATCCAGAGTACTTCCAGTCCAACCAGTTCACAGAAAAGAGCGATGTTTACAGCTTTGGAGTCGTGCTGGTTAAGCTTTTAACGGGGGAGAAAGCTGTGTCTGCAGCTAGAGTCGAGGAAGGAAGGGGCCTAGCCATGCACTTCTTGTATTCGATGGAGCAAAATCAGCTATTCGATATCGTTGATGCAAAGGTGCTTGGAGAGGCCGAGAGGGAAGAAATTCAGGCTGTGGCAGAGGTTGCTAGGAAATGTCAGCATTTGAATGGTAAGAGCAGGCCAACAATGAAGGAAGTTGCACGTGACTTGGAAGCAATTCAATCATACAAACAAAAAACAGAGTTTTCACAATATCAAACGGAAAGCGACAGTGGTTCCAATTCTGTTGATGATGTTTGGTTCGACGGCTACTCTTCCAACTCCGAAATAGTTCAACTTTAGTCTTTTGATGTCTTGACACTAAAAAGATGATGTTTTACTTTTCTCTGTCTGTTTAATACACAGTTCAACTTAAGTGTAGTGTTTATCAATAAAAACATTTACCTTATTTCTAAGAAAGTGATTTATTTCCAAAGTATTTTTTATTATATATATGCACACAATATCAATGAGCGACGAAATGACCAAAGTCTCTTGTTGTCTTTTCTACAACATTCATTATCTGTCAAACAATGTCAAGATGCTAGAGTTCTTGAACTCAACTTCATAAAACTACCAAAAAAGGTATGTGAACTCACCACTCGTATAAGTGGTCTACTCTGTTTTTGGTCCTTTGCTTCGTTTCCTTGTTAATTTGATTATGTAGTGAACTTCAAATGTTCTTCTAAACACCATGATTATATATCAATCACACTTATTTCTATAATTATACCAACACTGTGATTGCATATTCACCACTCTTTTCAGCAAGCAATGAAGCTAGCCTTGGTAGTTCTGGTCTTTTCCACCCTATCCTTTGCCATAACCCCAACTCTTGCAATTTCCATGTCGAATACTCCAGATTTCCATCATCGATCTTTTTAGGCTCTATTATGCACATTTCGCACAAAACACGTCAAAATACCAAAATAGATAAAAATATGTAATTGATAGACATGTAATGCAACTTTGACACTTAAAATGGACCAAATAATGGCCTTAAAATAGTGCAAAATCCGAGCATATCATGGATATACCTAAAGGATTTTCGAGTGTTGCGCATGAAAATCCGATTGTTACCAACTCTCGCGAAAGGCTTCCATATGGCTTCCACATTTTGTCAAAAAGTTGTGGATCGATACAATGAGGTACGTGTTGATTGCGCATATGAGTGCACTAGTCGTATGGTATGAGCCAACTTTGAAAGTTCTATGCAATGTACAAATAATTTTGAGGCCGAATGGAGAATTGGGTCGAGCCGGGAGATATATACCTGAGGCTAGAACATCTTCCTATGTAAGACAAAGAAGCCCTTCAAGTACCATCTGGCTTGGAAGGTGTGACATTTTCATTGGAATTGAACTATACATAGCCTGGGTTGCGTTAGTGTGTGTTGAAAAGTAAAATGCGGAAAATAAAATACTATTGCAGAAAGTAAAAGACCGAAAGAACTTTGAAGACTACATTTTGATAGATGGATTTTGGTTGGTTTCTTCAGTAATATAACACCCTTATAATGGGTATTACAAAACTTGTGCTCCAAGTATTCTTGGGCACCAAGCTAATGTATTTCTTAGCCTCTAAGCTAATTGTTTCTTGTCCTTCAAGCTTTCTTGGTCTCCAATCTAATATCTTTTCCTTTTTCTAACACTCCCCCTCAAATTGAGTAGTGGGATCTCCGATACTCAATTTGCAAAGAACATCTTCAAAGCTTCTTGAGTTGGCTATCTCGGTTCCTTAATTTTCTATTAATTGATTTCTCCATTCCAACACTCCCCTTCAAGTTGAGTATCGAATCTTTCGATACTTAACAAGCACGATCTTCAATTTTCAAGTTTGAGGTGCTGCTTCATTTTTCTTCATTGAAAGTTTAGGCTCTTATCAAGGAGCTCTTCAATTTTTTCATTGAAAGTTTAGACTCGTTTCAAGGAGTTCTTCAATTTTCTGTTGACGGTTTTAACTCGTGTCAAGGAGCTTGTCTAAACAGTTTTCACTCATATTTAGGAGCTATCTTAGATAGTTTTAGCTCGTATCTAGGAGCCATCTTTAACAGTTTTAACTCATATCAAGGAGCCATCTTAGATAGTTTTATCTAGGAGCCATTAGACAGTTTTGACTCATGTCGAGGAGCTTATCTAGACAGTTTTTGCTCGTATCAAGGAGCCATCTTAAGACCATTCTCGGTCCATTCCAGCTCAAACTATGAGCCCATTTTTTTTTCTTCTTGAGCCTAATAACCACTCGGCCCAAATTTACTTTTCTAAAAATGAAGACGTGAAACCATCAGTCTCCTTTCTCCTTATGGGTCTCTTCTCGGTGATTGCCATTCGCCAAACACTGTGGAGCCTCTGCTCCTTATGTCATTCTTCTCTGACAACACTTCTGGTCGTCCATCAGAAGTCTGCACATTTCCCGTCACTCCTTCATTCCGGTTTCTGATTCTTCATAAGCTGAAGCTTCGCAGCCATAGTGCGTCCCTCGTCTCCAGATCTTCTCCAGTTGACAATGAGCTTTAATTTCCGAACACCTCTTCACGATATTCTCGCCACTATCTTCTCGGCTAGTAGATCGGTTTTGCGCCGTCCCTCCGAGAATCGCGCGTCACCAATAGATGGCTACCCATCCTTCATCCACAACTGAGCCACTACTTTTTCTCATCCTTTGTTGCAGCGACCATTTGCCACCGGGCTTCTCGCCTATTAAATCGCCGGTCATTTTCTCTACTTTTTCCGAACAATTCATCGACGACAAGTTTCTCTTTGGTGGCTTTCTCAACGGCCCCTTTGGCCTTCTTCCTCGTAGGCTTTGTCGATGACCTTTCGTTATCTCTCTTCTGGTAGGGTACTTCCTCTTCCCCTCTACCGGGTAACTACTTCTATATCTTCTTCTCTTTTGGGGTTGGAGACTCGATCTCTTCCATGACTGATCCTCTGCATCCTTCTTCTCCGTCCGTGTGGAGACTCATAGGTGTGTGTAAACTTCGGCCAGCCCTTAGTCTTCAGCTTGGCCACCATGACTCCAAGATTGCTTTCTCGCCTGACGTTGGCTTCTCCGATTGTGGTTCTGTTTTGAAGATGAGTCATCCAGTTGGTCAATATCTTGCTCTCTCAGCCGGATAACTCGTCGTCTTTTCCTTTGGTCTGATAGTCGTTCATCGGTTGTGGCCTTCTCTCCCCCTAGGCCAGATAATTTATCAACTTCTTTGTCTCCTTTTCCGAGGGCCTGCTGCGGGAAATGGCGAACTTCTCTCAGGCCATTCCGGGGATATCAAATTGGTCTTCTCTCCCCCTAGGCTCTTAGTGACTGTTTCCACTGCGTCAGCTTTTCGGTGACAGTCTCTCCCCCTGTGATGGATTCCGCTTTAGAAGCCGACACAAGCTGTCTCCGGATATTCTGTCTCTCAACGGAGATTTGAATTTCGGGGCGCCAAAAGTTGGTTCGATTGTGGTCTTCTCTAGTGGATTGAATTTGATCAAAAAGATTATCAAATACATATTTCTCCTAATAATTCAAATCGGCCATCAAACTACAAAGTGGCAGTACTCTTCTCTTATCATTATTTCATGACATCCATGTAGGACATTGTTGTAATTAATTCATCTCTGCAATTCTACGGTCCACCCTCAAAGATTTTCATACACATATACTCCTAGTAATTAACAATAATCCGAAAAATTCAGAAACCAATGAATATTTAGCAGAAAATTCTCCCTATCTTCGCCCTTTTTCCGGTTTTGGTCGAGGAGTTTTGGCAGATTTGTAATTTGAATTAGAATTCTCACGGCTGTTATGGGATGCATATGGTTGGAAGGTTTTTTTGACTTAGAACTCTCACGGTTGTTATGGGATGGATATGGTTGGAAGTTTTTTTTTTTTTTTTTTTTTTTTACTGATATAGAGACAGTGAACGATCCCTTTGATCGAACCTGCTTGATACCATGTTGAAAAGTAAAATGCGGAAAATAAAATACTATTGCAGAAAGTAAAAGACCGGAAGAACTTTGAAGACTACATGTTGATAGATGGCTTTTGGTTGGTTTCTTCAGTAATATAACACCCTATATAGGGTATTACAAAACTTGTGCTCCAAGTATTCTTGGGCACCAAGCTAATGTATTTCTTAGCCTCTAAGCTAATTGTTTCTTGTCCTCCAAGCTTTCTTGATCTCCAAGCTAATATCTTTGATCGAACCTGCTCTGATACCATGTTGAAAAGTAAAATGTGAAAAATAAAATACTATTGCAGAAAGTAAAAGACCGAAAGAACTTTGAAGACTACATTTTAATATATGGCTTTTAGTTGGTTTCTTCAGTAATATAACACCCTTATATAGGGTATTACAAAACTTGTGCTCCAAGTATTCTTAGGCACTAAGCTAATGTATTTCTTAGCCTCTAAGCTAATTGTTTCTTGTCCTCCAAGCTTTCTTGATCTCCAAGCTAATATCTTTTCCTTTTTCTAACAGTGTGCTAACTAATTTACAGTAATAATAAATAACTTTCAATTCTGTGTATTAAAATTAACATAATGACATAATTAAATCAATACAACATGTAAATTTAAATATCAACACAAGAAGATTGATAAATTTATGTCTTTGTGTTGATATTTTTAACATACAACATTTATATTAGTTATTAGTTATTACAATAAATTACTCCCTCCGTACCAGATAATTTGACCCAGTATTCCATTTTGGTCCGTCCCAAATAATTTGACCCATTTCACTTTTACCATTTTTAGTAGTGGACCACATATTCCACTAACTCATTCATACTCACATTTTATTATAAAACTAATACTTTAAAACTGGGACCCACATCCCACCAACGTTTTCAACCCACTTTCCATTACAGTTCTTAAAACCCGTGCCCGGTCAAATTGTCCCAAATTATCTGGGACGAGGGAGTAGTTAGTACTCCCTCCGTCCCAAGATAAGTGACCACAAACTTTTCAGAACGGGATTTAAGGAAATGAGGTTTTATTAATAAAGTGGAAAGTGAATGAAGTATGAGAGTTAATAAAGTAGAGAGAAAAAGTAAGAGAGAGAGTACTAAAAATGAAATGAGTCACTTATCTTGGGACGTCCCAAAAAGGAATATGAGTCACTTATCTTGGGACGGAGGGAGTATTTGATCACACTCCCAACACAAAGACATAAGTTTATCAACACAAGAAGATTGATAAATTTATGTCTTTGTGTTGATATTGTTAACATACAATATTGATATTATTTATTAGTTATTACTGTAAATTAGTTAGTATTTGATCACACACCTATATTGTGTGATCAAATACTAACTAAGTTATAGTAATAACTAATATCAATTTTGTAATTTTGTAGGTTAAAAATATCAACACAAAGACATAAAGTTATCAATATTCGTGTGTTGATAAATTTATGTCTTTGTGTTGATATTTAAATTTATATGTTGTATTGATATAATTATGTCTCTGTATTGATAATTTTAATACACAGAATTGAAAGTTATTAGTTATTACTGTAAAGTAGTTAGCACATTAACGCAACCCTACATAGCATTTACTGATTCTAACATGTTTAGTTACTAATTATGTGCATGTAATACTCCACCCGTCCCTCATTATTCATTATGTATCTCATTTTTTTTTTGGAAATCCCTTATTGATTGTCCTATTTCACTTTTTTTAAATTTTTTTTTAATGGGCTTTATATTTCACTAACTCAATTCACTAGCATTTTATTATAAATCTAGTATAATATAAACAAAGAACACATTGCATTAACTTTTATTTTATCAACTTTCCTCTAATTTTTTTAAAGTTGAAATATAATTTTATAATGAGATATCGTATGATATTATCGGATTAAAATTGAATTTAGTTCGAAGCATTGCCCAATTACTTTTGAGCCCTTTCAATCTGGAATTTATTGAAAGACTATTTGTCTTTTGTGGGCAATAAGATCTGAGTCCTTGTCAATTTGGAGTTTATTAAAAGACTATTTGTCTTTTCTGTAGTATTTTCCAAGTCTTCTCTTTATTTTGTCAAAGTAAGCGCTAGATATGCTCCAATTCAGTAGTTCCAGTGATGAGAATCTCCAAAATTAGTCCAAGACTTGTTCTTGTAAAAGCAACACACAATTAAAAACTAGCACAAGCTAAAAACACTACAACAATAACACAAAAACACATTACATTGAAACTTAAATAAAAAGTACATTAAAAAGGATAGGTGTTCCATCCCACAAAAAGATAGAACAAAAATAGAAAGGGCGAGGGGGATCGAAATGGAAGAAATTGAGGAGTGAACAAATGACCTCTTGGAGACCGAAGGACCACCACCAAAAAGATGATGGCAACCCTTGGCAACTTTCATCCAAGCAACCATTTAAATTGACTCACTCGCTAGCTTCACGACACTAGGGTATACTTTCGTTCGAGCTCCGCCACTAGAGGTATACGCTTCGAGCTCCGCCCCTAGGGTATACTCTCACTCAAGCTCCGCCACTAGCTACATGGTGCTAGTTGTGAATTTACCAAGTGGCTAACCCCGGGCTAACCACAAAGTAACCATAGCCCGGCCACGGATTTTTCCAAACATTCATCTCACCCAACATGGGGAGGGACTCTCACAAAGGAGACACTCTTTTTCTAAACTCGACTCTAATCTCTAATCTATTACAAAAGATACAAAAGGCCCTATTTATAGATGTGGGAGATTGGGAGATGAAAAGTCACTCAAACTAGGGTTGGAATAAGAAAAGTCACTCAAAATAATTCAAAATCCCGCCTTTTTGAAATCTTCTAGGAGATAAAACGCTCGGCCGGGCGTTTTGGGGCCTTTCCCGGGCGTTTTCACTGTCGTCGGGCATTTTGCTTGTTGGACTGCGCAGTTTTTGTAAAACGACCATAACTTTCTCATCCGAGCTCCGATTGAGGCGTGCAAGGTACTCACGCGAAGCTCTTTCGATGGAGAAGACAATGGTGGTCTTTGAAAAGCATTTGGACATCATATGGATAGGCGAATCTTTGCTCGAATCTGACCCCAGTTGCGGCTTGGCTCTTTTTCACCTCTTCTCTTCACTTTCCTTGGTTTAGCGCTACCCAGATTCGTATCATCCAGTGTGGAGTAATTAATATCTCGATCAATCTCTCTCTCTGGAAATTGAAGCTTGTACAAGTTATCTAGCAGAGGTGCAAGGACAGAGCAAGTTCTTAAGCCTACTTGGTGCCTTGGTAGAAGAAGGTATATTAATATGAACAAATGATCTTTTGATTTCATTACTAGTTGCAATTTTATAATAATACTACTACTTCTACTTGTGCTGTTTCCCTTCTTGTTCTAACTAAATTAGTACTCCACCCAATCTCAAAAGGAAGTTGAGTTGTATTCCTTTTTGAGTTATTCTAAGGTAGTTGGGCAATTTCTTTTTTAGCAAAAACTTTATCATTCCTTATACTTTACTCCCTCTTCATCTCTCTTGCTTTATTCCTCTATTTATTTACTCTCTCAACTTTAACCTTTAATACATCAATTTCTTAAATTCCGTGTCCAAAAGAAATACCTCAATTATCTTAGGACGAAAGGAGTAATTGTTAAAATCTCATTAACTTTGTCCCACGTTGACTTGATGATGATCTTGTCTCATATAAATAAGTTTGGATAACTCTCCCTTATGAGGTCTAATATGGTTTTAGAGCGGATCCAAGTCGACGATGGATAACCCTTTTAAATGGAGTGACCCATTTTTAATATTAACTAAGTATGATCTTTGTTTTTAAGTTTACTGAATGAACCATTCACTTTGAGCTACTTTTTGTGTTTCAAAAAGAATTTTCTTTGGGAATTGAGTTAAAAATGTCGAATTCAGAGTACTTCCATTAATCACAAATTATGGCGCGTTTCTGGCTATTTACTCCATTGAAGTGTTGGAGTATTATATATTCCATGATATTATCTAACTAATATTGGAGTAAATATATATATTTACTTTATTTTCACATTTATTTTATATTCCACGATAATAAAGCATGTATGATTGAATATAATCTTTATTATTTATGGTGTTTAATTATACTCATCGTACTATTTAAGATTATATAGAAAATATGATGTGTTTTATTTTAGTTTAAATATTAAAAATTTCTCCAAACTATAAATATTTAAGAACCATCATTTTTTAAAAATTGTCTAGTAATAATGCCTAAAAATAATCTCTTTTATACGCAATGAAGGGGACTCATTGGAAAAAAAATATTTGAGATAACCGAAGAAAAAAGATCGATTGAGTTGAAGATGAAAGAGTATGACTAAGTTTGTGAGTGAGCGAAAGAGAAGATAAGGGGAAGAACTCTCTTCTTTTATTCAATGAACTCTAGAACTATACAATATCTTGAGAGAAGGATATGAGCTGATCATCTAAGATACAATAGCTACAAAACTAACTTTTATACTAACTCAAAAGATCGAGTGCAAGAGGCTGCACCGAGTTAGTTACAACCATCTTAACAAACAAGATTCCACATAGCTCCTATCATGATCTCATGCGTCGCATCCCCACCACAACACTCCATGAACCCCTGTAGATCCACCATAGCACTCCATGCAGTCGTCCGTAGCTGTGCATGGCCATACTCTCAACAATCTCCACCATGGCCATCACAGCTTCTGGTATGCAAAGCATGCAGATTCACTAGCCTGCAGTAATAGTCAAATATTTCTTTGCTCAATGGCTTAGTGAGCATATCAGCTGGATTGTGAGCTGTATCTATCTTCACAACTCTTACTCTTCCACTCTCCACCTCATCTCTTATGAAGTGAAGCCTTACATCGATATGTTTACTTCGTTCGTGAAACATTTGGTGCCTAGATAGACAAATGGCTCCATTATTGTCACAATGTACAGACACACTTTCTTGCTGAATTCCAAAGTCTGAGATTAACCCCATCAACCATTTGCACTCCTTCACAGCCGAAGTAAGAGCCATATACTCGGACTCTGTAGTAGATAGAGCCACTACACTCTGCAATCCTGACTTCCAACTCACAGCTGAGCCAAACAAGGTAAATATATATCCTGTCTGAGATCTCCTGGTGTTAAGGCTAGCTGCATAGTCTGAATCACAAAAACCAACCAAAGGCTCATTCTCAACTCCACCTTCTTTGGTAGTATCCCCAGGCTATCTGCTCCCTTAAGGTATCTCATTGTCCATTTTAAAGCACTCCAGTGATGTCTTCCAAAACCAACCATATATCTGCTGGTAGTACTTATGGCATGAGCAATGTCAGGCCTTGTGCAGATCATCATGTACATTGAGCTTCCAACTATATTAGAGTATGAGATCAACTCCATTTCCCTTTTCTCAGTCTCAGTTTCAGCCTTCTGCTCCTTTGTTAACTTGAAGTGCATAGCCAGTGGTGTGGAAGTGACTCTCATGTTTTCAGCCTTGAACTTCTTCAAGGTTTTCAAGATATAATCAGTCTGAAGTAGCCACAAATTTCCTTTCTTTATATCTCTGATTATATTCATGCCTAGGATCCTCTTATCTATCCCAAGATCCTTCATATCAAACTCTGCCTTAAGCTGAGACTTCACCTTTCTGACCTCAGCAATGTCTTGCCCAGATATGAGCATATCATCCACATATAATAGTAGATAAACTGGTTGCTTTCCCTTCTGCTTCTTGATGAAAACACAACTATAATATAAAGACCTGCAGAAGCCCAACCTAGATAAGCTCTCACCAAACTTCAAATACCATTGCCTACTACTTTGCTTAAGGCCATAAATTCTCTTATTGAGCATACACACTTTATCTTCATATCCTGGCACCTCAAAGCCCTGTGGCTGAGTCATATAGATTGTCTCTTCCAAATCCCCATTTAGAAAAGTTGTTTTGACATCAAGCTGTTCCAACTCCCAATTCTTTCTTGCTGCTATTGCCAAGAGAACCCTGATCGAATTGTGCTTAACCACTGGAGAAAACACTTCATTGAAGTCAATTCCCTCCTCTTGATTGAATCCCTTTGCCACAAGTCTTGCCTTGAATCTCACATTCTCTGCCTGTACTGACTCAACCTTCTTCTTAAACACCCATTTACATCCAATCACCTTTCTGGATTCATCCTTATCCACTAGGATCCATGTCTTGTTCTTGATCAAAGAATCTATTTCCTCCTTCATGGCTTGAATCCATTGCTTAGATTCAGGACCAACAACAGTTTCTGCATAGGAGTTGGGCTCAGCAAGCTCAATTTGCTCTGCAATGTGAAGAGCATAAAAGAGCATCTCAGTGTCTCTATATCTGGCAGGGGCCTTAACATTCTGCCTTCTTACCCTGTCTCTGGCTAGTTGGTATGTTGCAAGATCATCTGGGGCTTCTGTGCCTTGAAGACCATCAGCTCCAACTGAGTCAGAGATTTCACTTTGAACCTCTTCAGTATGAAAGTCATTAGTGCCATCTATACCACCAACATATACATTTTCCTCCACCTCAAAGTGATAATCATCTGTCCTAATCCCAGTACCAGAGATGGATCTGCTCTCTTCTCCAGAAAAGGCATTTTATCTTCAATGAAAACAACATCTCTGCTGATCACTATCCTCTGATTATTTGGCTCCACACACCAGAGCCTATACCCCTTCACACCTCTCTGATACCCCATCATCACACACTGCAGAGCCCTTGCACTTAACTTGTCTTGCTTCTGGTGTGCAAAGGCCTTACACCCAAAAGGTTTCAGAGTAGAGTAATCAGGTTTACTTCCATACCACCTCTCATCAGGTATGGCACCACCAATTCCAGAGGTTGGACATTTGTTTATCAAATAAGCTGCTGTGCAAATTGCATCAGCCCAGAAATGCTTCTTAGCACCTGATGAAGATAGCAGACACCTCACTCTTTCAAGCAATGTTCTATTTAGCCTCTCAGCCATACCATTTTGTTGTGGATTCCCAGGTACAGTTTTGTGTCTTTTTATCCCATTTTCTTGACAAAATTGATCAAACTCCTTTGATAGGTACTCCAAACCATTGTCAGTTCTCAAGATCTTAGGAGAGCATCCCTTTTCTTTCTCTACTTCCTTACACCAAATCTGGAAAGTCTTGAAGGCATCAGACTTCTCCTTCAATATGTACACCCATGCCTTTCTGGACCAATCATTTATTATAGACATGTAATACTTGCCTCCACCCAAACTCTTGACTGGAGCAGGCCCCCAAAGATCTTAATGTACATAATCTAGAGGTAAGGATGAGGTATGTTTACCGGTAGGAAAGCTGAGCTTCTTAGATTTTCCTAGCAAGCAGTCTTCACAAGGCTGCAACTTCTCATCATGGCCAACATCAATTAATTGCAGTTTGGCCAGAGCCTTGAGGGTACCTTCTGCAGGATGCCCTAATCTTGAGTGCTATTGCACCAGACTTGGTTTAGACGCTAAATGGGATTCACCAAGAACTACTTCGAGCAACCATCTTTACATGCGAATCCTTTGAAATCCTCATCTCACCATTTTCTGAAATGAATGTATATCCTTTTCTCTCCAGAGTTCCTAATGAGATTAAGTTTCTCTTCACTTGTGGTATGTACCTAACTTCAGATAAAATCTTGAATGATCCATCAAAGACTCTTAACATGATATTCCCAATTCCTCTGATGCCACAAGTCTGATTATTACCAAGCAGCATAGATCCTTGTATCTCCTTAAGATCTTGAAACCACTCTTTCACTGGGAACATATGAAAAGAACAACCAGAGTCCATTATCCAAGAAGCCCCTTGACACTAATCCACAACATTCATGACCTCAGGCATTTGATCTGCCTCTTCACTGATCACATTAGTATGAGAATTACCCTCTGCCGCTTGCTTTCTTTACCAGGCATAGCACTCCTTCTTCAAGTGCCCAGGCTTCTTGCAATAGTGACAAGAACGTGTCTCCTTGGATGTAGATGCCTCAGGCTTGGAATCTACATACTTCTTCTTGAATTTTTTCTTGCTAAACCGCTTTACATTCAAAGACTCAGGCAGAGGATCAGATTTCTTAGCTGCATCCTTTTGTAACTCCTTAGCCATTAAAGTTGCATGTACTTCAGCCAAGACAATCGCCTTATCCCTCCCATACAAAATAGCATCTCTCATTTGATCGTAGGAATTAGGGAGAGCATTAAGAACCAAGATTGCCTTGTCATCACTAATTTTGACATCTACAGCTTCAAGATCGTCTATAGATTTAGTGAAATCCTCTAATTGCTCAGAAATAGATTTATCTTCAGAAAAACTATACGAATAAAACCTCCTTTTCATGTAGAGGTGATTAGCCAAGGATTTTGCAAGATAAACTTCATCTAATCTCTTCAATATACCTGCAGCCGTAGTCTCCGATTGAATCTCTCTTAGCACCTTATCTCCCAAACATAGGATGACCGCGCTATGAGCTTTCATCTGCATCTCGTCGCCTGAGCTTTCTCATCCAGAGCCGTGGCCTTCCCTTTCTCATCGGAATCAGCCGCGCTCAAGACTGCAGCCAAACCTTGCTGCACAAGAACCGCACGCATCTTTAATTTCCAAAGACCGTAGTCATTCTTGCCCGTGAATTTCTCTGCTTCCAATCGCGCAGCCATTATTTCAAAACGAAGGTTGATCGGAATTCCCACCGGACGGTGCCAATTGTTGAAGATGAAAGAGTATGACTAAGTTTGTGAGTGAGCGAAAGAGAAGATAAGGGGAAGAACTCTCTTCTTTTATTCAATGAACTCTAGAACTATACAATATCTTGAGAGAAGGATATGACTTGATCATCTAAGATACAAGAGCTACAAAACTAACTTTTATACTAACTCAAAAGATCGAGTGCAAGAGGCTGCACCGAGTTAGTTACAACCATCTTAACAAACAAGATTCCACATAGCTCCTATCATGATCTCATGCGTCGCATCCCCACCACAACACTCCATGAACCCCTGTAGATCCACCATAGCACTCCATGCAGTCGTCCGTAGCTGTGCATGGCCATACTCTCAACAGATTGAATTTTAAATTTATAAATCAGTATAATTATTTATCGCACCCATAATATGAAATTTCCGGATCCGCCACTGCACATAGCACCTTTTTCATTAAATAAAACACATAAGAAATCAATGTTGGGGTTGACACAAAAAACACGCTTTTCACTCTTCTTAATTTGATTTCGAAGTGAACTTCACATTATTAAAGACA
This sequence comes from Salvia hispanica, assembly GCF_029641045.1. NCBI lineage: Eukaryota > Viridiplantae > Streptophyta > Magnoliopsida > Lamiales > Lamiaceae > Salvia > Salvia hispanica. The sequence continues at coordinate 42,066,021 of NC_142694.1, forward strand.
ACATGAATATACATATCAATCACACACTTATTTCTACTATAATTGTATTAACACTATGATTGTATATTCACCATTGTTTCTAGCAGTCAATGAAGATAGCCTTGGTAATTCTGGTCTTCTCCATCCTATGCATTGCCATAACCTCAACTCTTGCAAGTTCCATGTCGAAGCCCGGTTGTCCAAACAAGTGTGGAAATGTCACCATTCCCTATCCTTTTGGAATTGGTTCCAAATGCAGTGCAAACTCCTCATTCGCAGTTATTTGCAAAAATTTAGCTGGAAACTCCTCAAGAATGGTGCCATTCTTGAGCAACATAAACATGGAAGTAGTGAAAATTTCTATCTACGGTGTGGTTATAGTGAATCTGCCCGTGTCGCCTATTAATTGCTCTGATGGGAAAAGAAGAGAGTCTCTACCTATATCATTCAGAGGAAGTTCATTCACAATCTCAGCACACTACAACACGTTAGTTGTACTAGGCTGCAATACTGCAGTGTGGTTTCGTGAGAATGGAACACAAGTTAGAGGATGCTTGGCTATGTGTTATGATGCTAATGCAACAGATGTGATCAGTTGCAATTGTGTAAATTGCTGCCAAACATCAATTCCAAGACGAGTCCAAGAGTTTGAGTTTACTTACCAAAGTATTCAAGCCAGCAATAGCAGTTTCTGTGGGTATGTTTTTCCTGTTGACAAGAAATGGTTGCAAAATGAGGATTACAAAAGGTATAAAGGCCTTGTGGATGATCTGTTGAATCCATTTGATCCCGAGTTTGGATTTGTGCCATTGGTACTTGAATGGGAATATGGTAATAAGAATGGTGTTTGCTCATCTCCTTCAGATATTATCTATGGAAGAAGTTGAATGGAAATGAATACTTACAGTCATGATCCATTCTACAATGTTTGGGATCAATCTAAATGTAAATTAGTTTTAGATCAATATAAAAATGAGATTAGGTCCTTATTTTATTATCGCGAATATGAGTATGTTTCTTCAAGAAAATACTGCACATGCGGAGGACATGAAGGAAATCCATATATTGTTGATGGATGTAGATATCCAAATACCAATCCATCCCTAAATGGAAATTCAAAACATAATAGTAAAAGATCTCTATCCATCATTAAAACAGCATGTATTGTTATTGGCAGTGTGGTTGGTGGGCTGATCTTGATTACTGCAGCTTGGAAGTTTGGCAAAGCTATTACTGAGACAGTTAAGGCTATCAAGGATAGCCGAAAACACATGTTTTTTAAGAGAAATGGAGGCATTTTGTTGGAACAACAGTTGGCTGCTGTTGAGAATGGCACTGAGAAAACCAGATTGTTTACTTCCGTTGAGTTGGCAAAGGCTACTGATGACTACAATGAGAATCGGGTACTTGGCCGTGGTGGTGAAGGCGTTGTGTATAAAGGGATGTTGGAGGATGGAAGAATCGTGGCAGTGAAGAAGTCGGAGAGGGTTGGCCAAGGTAATGTGGAAGACTTCATTAACGAGGTTGTGATTGTATCACAAATAAACCATAAGAATGTGGTCAAGTTATTGGGGTGTTGTCTGGAAAGTGAAGTTCCTCATCTCGTCTATGAGTTCATCCCCAACGACACTCTTTTCTCTCATATCCATCATCCACACGAGTATTTCCCCTTATTCTGGGAAATGAGGGTGAGAATCGCCAAGCAAGTGGCCGGAGCACTCGCCTACTTGCACTCTGCTGCATCTGTTCCTATCTATCACCGTGATATCAAGTCAACCAACATACTCTTGGATGAGAAATATCAAGCCAAAATATCAGATTTTGGGACGTCAAGATCTATTTCACTTGATCAAACTCACGTTACCACACGAGTGGTAGGCACGTTGGGTACTTGGATCCTGAGTACTTCCAGTCGAGCCATTTCACGGAAAAGATCGACGTTTACAGCTTTGGAGTGGTGCTGGTTGAGCTCCTGACGGGGGAGAAAGCTGTATCGGTTGTTAGAGTTGAAGAAGTGAGGGGTCTGGCCATGCATTTCCTGCATTCAATGGAGCAAGATCAGTTATTCGATATTGTTGATGTGAGGATGCTCAAAGAGGGTAAAAAGGAGGAAATCGAGGCGATGGCTGAAATCGCTAAAAGATGTCTGCATTTGAATGGGAAGGGCAGGCCAACGATGAAGGAAGTTTCGCACCACTTGGACGGAATCAGAGTAGAGATTCCAGAAAACCAGATACAAAGCAATATCTGTGATCCTATTGAAGATATTGATTCTGATGGCTTCTCTTGCATCTCTGAAATTGTTGAATCTTCGTCGTCTGATGAGTCTTGTGGATTAATACTAGCTATGACATGTTGAGCTAGCAAATACTGATTTTCTATATCTTGCAGCTTTTTGGATTTTTGTGTGTGTGTGTTTTACGTTTTTGTGTTATTCATTTATGTGGAGAAAACAATAAATTTTAACTTATGTGTGTAAAATATTATGTGCAGTGTTTATTAATCCATTAAAGAATAAATTTTATTTGTTGCATTATTTCTAAGGAAGTGATTTTCAAAGTTTGTGTTGATTATTGTTAATATCTCATATATATTCTGTGCCACATCGGTTATGTAACATAGTCTAACTTAGTCACTTGTACTATATATATGTTACCTATGTTGAATGATAAAAAAGATACTACTACTTCCTCCACTATGTCTCTTTACTTTACTATTCTACATGGTACCAGAGCGGATTCGAATCCGTCAGGAGGTTAGTCTGCAAAAAAAAAAAAAAAAAAAAAAAAAAACGATAATTAGGGTTTCGAAAATTAGGGTTTTTTTCTCTGGCCGCTGCTGCTCTGCTTTTCTACTCCGCGCTATTATCTGCTCCTGCTCCGCTGCCTACAACTAATTTTTTGTTGTTGCTCTGCATTCTCTGCTATTATCTACTGTTACTATCTGCATCTGCAATTATCTGCATGCAACTCAATTATCTGCTCTGCAATCTCTGCAATTATCTGTCTGCTGCTCTGCATAAGATTTGCTCTCGTTTCATCATGTCTGATCTTAGACCGCCTATCGGAACCACCATTAAGCTAAATGGTTCCAACTATATGCTTTGGTCCCGTGCTTTTCTCCTATTTTTGGGATCACAGAAGAAGAAAAGCCATGTTCAAACTGCCCCGCCTGCTACTACAGATGCCAATTACGACACTTGATGTGCTGATGATTGCTCCGTCATGACTTGGATTCTCAATAGCCTAGAACCAGCTATCAGTCAGAATATCATGTGCTTGGATACTGCCAAAGCCATGTGGGATGCTCTACGGGAGATGTTCTTCAATGACAAAAACATCTCTCGGGTATTTGAATTGTATGAGAAACTTTTCTCTCATACTCAGGATACTCAGTCAATGATTACTTCTCTACCCTGAAAGGCCTTGCTGATGAGATTTTGGTTTATCATCCTCTTTCCTGTGATGCCACGACAAGAGCAAAACAATGGGAGGAATTTATGGTAGCAAAATTTTTGTCAGGTCTTAATGCTGATCTCCAGCCACTTCGAGATAGCTTGATGGCAAGTGATACCATTCCAACGTTGTCTAACGCGTTGTCTCGCGTTCTTCGTGTCTCCACTGGGCGTACGGAATCCACCCCTTTTGAGAATTCAGCTATGTCTGCTCGTGGTCGAGGTTCGTATGGTGGACGTGGCCGTGGACAGGGACGTGGCCGAGGTCGAGGAAGAGGGTTTCACGATCGACTATGTGATCATTGTGGTCGTTCGAATCACAAGTCTGATAAATGTTAGAAGAAGTTTGGCAAACCAGATTGGGCTAACAGCACTGAGTTTACTGCGCCAAGTTCTTCATCTACTACTGATGCTTCTACCTCTGTAGCGGCGTTTGCTGTGTCTCCTGTTAAGTCTTGGATGTTGGATTCGGGTGCCTCTACCCATATTACTGGTACAAAATCCCTTTTGACATCTTTTTCTCCATCCTCTCTTCCATCTGTTCGTCTTGCTGATGACAACTATTCGCCAGTAAGCGGCATTGGTGTTGTCAAACCCACTACTCATATCACTCTTGATAATGCCTTGTTTGTCCCAAATTTTCCAGTCAGCTTAATATCTATTGGTCGGCTAACAAAAACACACAATTGTTCGGTCACATTTTATCCTTCAGATTGTATCTTTCATGACCTGCAGACGAAGAGGACGATTGGTGGAGGACATGAGCGTGGCGGTCTGTACTATTTGGATCTTGTTTCACCTGTCTCTCCTAGTGCTCTCTCTGCTGCTGTGTCTCCATATCAGTGGCATTGTCGTCTTGGTCATCCGTCTTCTTCCAGTCTTCGTAGTTTAGTTCCAGTTGCGTCTGCTGATTTTAATTGTGAGTCATGTGAGTTGGGCAAGCACCATCGCACTTCTTTTCCTTCTCGAGTCGATACTCGTAGCTTTGCTGCTTTTGATCTAGTTCATTGTGATGTTTGGGGTCCAAGTAGGATTGAGTCTAGAGGGGGTTTCAAGTATTTTCTAATCCTTGTTGATGATTATTCTCGTATGACATGGTTGTATTTGCTTAAACAAAGAAGTGAAGTCCCTACTGTTCTCAAATCCTTTTATCATGAAATAAAGACACAATATTCTGTTGATTTGCGTATTCTCCGTACTGATAATGCTCTTGAGTTCACACAACAATCTATATCATCTTTTTGTGAATCTCATGGTATAATTCATCAAACCTCTTGCTCTCACACTTCGCAACAAAATGGGGTAGCCGAGCGCAAACATCGTCATGTTTTAGATGTTGCGCGTACTCTTATGTCTCACATGCATGTGCCTAAGTATCTGATGTTGTTCTTACTGCATGCTTCCTTATTAACAGGATGCCATCTAGTGTGTTGCATGGGGATATTCCTTTTTCGTGTCTTCATCCTGATAAACCACTTTTTCATATTCCTCCTCGCATTTTTGGGTGTACTTGTTTTGTTCATGATCTTACTCCTGGGTGTTGGATAAGCTGTCCCATTGCTCTATTAAGTGTGTTTTTCTTGGTTACTCTAGAACCAAAAAGGGATACCGCTGCTTTGACCCTCTTACCAAACGTCATTATATCTCAGATGTCACCTTCCTTGAGTTTCAGTCTTATTTTACTCATCCTCAAACTAAACCAACCAGCCAGTTAATTCATACTCCTTTGTCTGCCCAAACTTTTGTTTCTCCTATGTCTTCTGCTCCTTCTTTACAGGTCTATACACGTCGTCATCGACCTGCAAACAGTACCAAATACGGTCTCATGTTCACTGCCACAGTCATCTTCGCCTCCAGCTCCTGAAGATCCAACTCCTCCTGATGAGTTACCCATAGCTATTCGCAAAGGTAAACGTACTTGTACCACCAAACACCCTGTGTCTAATCATGTTTCATTTACTCGCTTGAGTGCTCCTTTTCATGCCTTTGCTCTTTGCCTTTTGTCTACAGTGATTCCAACTTCTTACCAAGAGGCACTCAAACACCCTTTATGGCGAGCCGCTATGGACGAGGAAATGCGAGCTCTCTTGAGTCGTGGTACTTGAATATTGGTACATGCCCCTAATTCGGTTGATATTGTATCTTGTCGTTGGGTGTTTACCATAAAATTTCTTGCTGATGGTAGTATTGATCGATACAAAGCTCGGCTTGTGGCCAAAGGGTACACACGAACTTACGGTATTGACTACTTTGAGACGTTCTCGCCCACTGCTTGTATGAACTCAATCCGCATTATGTTCTCTTTGGCTGTTAATCTTTCGTGACCTATGTATCAGCTTGATGTAAAGATTGCTTTCTTGTATGGTGATTTGACTCCGACGGTCTTTATGGAGCAACCTCCGGGTTATGTTGCTCAGGGGGATGATGCTACTAAGGTTTGTTGTCTCAAAAAGGCAATTTATGGCCTTAAACAAAGTCTCAATGCGTGGTTTGATAAGTTCAGTTGTGTTCTTGGAACTATTGGTTTCAAGCAATGTAAGTCTGATCATTCGGTCTTTGTGCGACATCAAGCATCGGGCATTTTCATTCTCATTGTTGTATGTTGATGATATACTCATGTCTGGAAGTGATGTTCGTGGAATTGAGGAAACTAAGAAATATTTGCAGCAACATTTTGTTATCAAGGATTTGGGGCGTCCTAAGTATTTCCTGGGAATAGAAATTGCACACGGAGTGTCTCTATCTCAGCAAAAGTATGCTACAGATTTACTGAAAGAAACTGCATTACTTGGAACAAAGCCTGTTGATACTCCTATGGAAGTTGACCCAAGTGTTTGGGATGATAGTGGAGAATTCTCGGAGGATAAAGCTAAGTATAGACGTCTTGTTGGAAAGCTTATCTACTTGACAGTAACAAGGCCAGATATTTCTTTTGCTGTTGGCTTGGTAGTCGGTTTCTAGATAAGCCTAAGCAAGTTCACTGGGATGCAGGGATGCAGCTATTCGAATTCTTCAATATATTAAGAAATCTCCCAGTAAAGGATTGTTATTTAAAAAGAATGGTCATCTAAACATCGAAGGATATTCTGATGCTGATTACGCCGGTTCTAAGTATGATAGAAAGTCTACTTCTGGATATTGCACCTATTTGGGAGGAAACCTGATAACTTGGTGAAGTAAGAAACAACATACTGTTGCGAGATCGTCTGCTGAGGCCGAGTATAGAGCTATGGCTCATACTGCTACTGAGATGATTGGAGTCAAGAATCTACTTGGAGAACTGGGGTTCACTTTTAAAGAACCTTTACCTATGCATTGTGATAATCAAGCTGCAATCTACATTGCTAATAATCCAGTTTTTCATGAGAGGACTAAACATATAGAAGTCGATTGTCATTTCATTCGAGAGTGTTTTGAATCAGACAATTACTACTCCTTTCACTTCATCGGCCAACCAGATTGCTGATATCTTCACAAAACCGTTGCATGTGAAACGTTTTTCTAAACTTTGTACCAAGCTGGACATGATCAATATATATGATCCAGCTTGAGGGGGAGTGTTAATATCTCATATGTATTCTGTCCCACATCAGTTATGTAACATAGCCTAGCTTAGTCTCTTGTACTATATATATGTTACCTATGTTGAATGATAAAAAAGATACTACTACTTCCTCCACTATGTCTCTTTACTTTACTATTCTACAATTATAAACAGTGAGATCGGCAAACAATATCAATGATCAACGAAGTGACCAAAGTCACTCTTTGTCTTTTGCACAACATTCATAATCTGTTTAACTACCAAAATTATTAATTAGTTAGCAGTTAGAGTTCTTGAAATCAACTTCATAACACTGCCAAAAAGAGGTATGTTAACTACTTAACTACTTAACTACTTAATCTGAATATGTTATTGAATTTCTGTATTTCATTTCCATAAAAAGTGTAATATCTATAGATGTATTTAGATGTATACTTGATGAAATAGGCATATTGCAAGAAGGGATGGTGTTTCCCTTAATAGCTCGAGTCATTTCATTCGTATTTCTGAGCTCAACACTGGCGACAGCTGCTTCACTCTCGAAGCCCGGTTGCCAAGAGAAATGTGGCAATCTCACCATTCCGTACCCATTTGGGATAGGCTCTGATTGCAGTGGAAACTCGTCCTTCACAGTTAATTGCACAGGAAATCCCTTAAGGGCTTTCTTGAGCAACATTAACTTGGAAGTAGTAAATATTTCCATGTATGGAGTTGTTACAGTGAATCTACCCGTGTCGCCTATGAACTGCTATGAAGGGCAAAGACGGGAAGCTATACCTACATCGCTCACCGAAAGTCCGTTCCCAGTGTCAGCACAGTACAACGCGCTGACTGTGCTAGGGTGCAAGAATTCAGTGTGGTAGCGCGCTAATGAAACAACGGCTGGAGGGTGCATGCCTATGTGTGATGCTAATACCACTGATTTCAGTTGCAACGGCGTGAACTGCTGCCAAATCTCAATTCCAAGACGAGCCCAACAGCTTGAGTTTACTTACGAAAGCATTCAAGCGAATAATAGTACCTTTTGTGGGTATGTATTTCCCGCTGACAAGGTTTGGCTGGACAATGAGGATTATACGACGTATAAAGGAGTTGTGAGTGATATGCAGAATCCATTTGATAAAGAATTTCGATCCGTGCCTTTGGTGCTTGAGTGGGAATTCGGAAGTGGAGAAAGTATCTCCAATGGTGATTGCAATGTTAGATCAATCTGAATATAATCTTACATCTTCTAGTAGGTTCTGTTTCTGCAACTCTGGATATGAAGGAAATCCATATTTAGTTGAAGGGTGTGAAGTTGTTGATGAATGTATTGATCCATCGTTGAATAATTATGATTGCATATTTGGGAACCGAGAAGAGAATCACAAAACAACATTTCCTGTTATCGTCGTTGGGATTTTCCTCAGTATGCTGATCTTTCTCGCTGCAGCGTGGAGGTTTGGAGAAGCTATCACAGAAGCAATCAAGGCTTTCAAGGCCAGCCGAAAACACATGTTTTTCAAGAGAAATGGAGGTGTTTTGTTGGAACAACAATGGGCTGCAATTGAGAATGGGATGGAGAAAACCATACTGTTTAGTGCTGTTGAGTTGGCAAAAGCTACCGACGATTATAATGAGAATCGAGTACTAGGCCGTGGTGGCGAAGGCGTTGTGTATAAAGGGATATTGGAGGATGGAAGAATCGTGGCAGTGAAGAAGTCAGAGAGGGTGAACCAAGGCGATGACGTGGAAGGCTTCATTAATGTGGTTGTGATTGTATCGCAGATCAATCACAGGAATGTGGTCAAGTTGTTGGGGTGTTGTCTGGAGAGCGAAGTTCCTCGTCTTGTCTACGAGTTCGTCCCAAACGGCACTCTTTTTTCTCACATCCATCATCCACAAGAAGATTTCCCCTTATTTTGGGAAATGAGGGTGAGAATTGCCAAAGAAGTAGCCGGAGCACTCGTGTGCTTGCACTCTGCTGCGTCTATTCCCATTTACCACCGAGACATCAAGTCGACAAACATACTCTTGGATGAGAAGAACCGCGCTAAAATCTCAGATTTTGGGACATCGAGATCAGTTTCCATTGATCAAACTCACGTGACCACGCGAGTAGTAGGGACATTCGGGTACTTGGACCCAGAGTACTTCCAGTCGAGCCAGTTCACAGAAAAGAGCGACGTTTACAGCTTTGGAGTGGTGCTGGTAGAGCTTCTGACAGGGGAGAAAGCTGTGTCTGCTGTTAGAGTTGTGGAAGGAAGGGGTCTGGCCATGCACTTCCTTCTTTCGGTGGAAGAGAATAATTTGTTTGATATTATTGACGCGAGGGTGCTGAGAGAGGGGAGAAGGGAAGAAATCGAGACGATGGCAGAGATTGCTCGAAGATGCCTGCATTTGAATGGGAAGAGCAGGCCAATGATGAAGGAAGTTTCGCATCATTTGGATGGAATTCAGGGGGAGAAGGATGTATGCGATTTCGGTTGTGATGACTTCTCTTCCATCTCAGAATCCATTGATTTGGACAAGATCTTCGTCGAAAGCTGAGCTGCCGCCGTTTGATCAAACTACTTCCGATTCACAGAGAAGGTTATTTTTTTTTTTTTTTGTTCTTGATTTGGTGTGTTTTTCTATTTTGGTATGAACAATAGTGGTATGATTATGAATACAACAGGAAATTACACAAATGTATATTCAAGCAAATTTGGTACATGTTGCTTAAGTTTTAAGCATAAAATTATACATATAGAGAGAGTAAAAATACTTAAATACTAGTGAGAGGTTGAATTTGCCAAGTTGAAAGCTGACCTTATGCAGTTTCTATGGCAGAATGGACGTCCAGGCCTTCTATCGAGCATGCGGCGAGCAGCAGCATAGCCTATTTATTACAGAGCGAATTTCAATCAAGAATTCGTCGTCAAATCAGAAACAGATAACAGGACATTACCTAAAGTCTTTTCCAATTCACTTCAAAGTCGTCTTCTGTCTCTTTCCAGAATCTACTTCACATCAAAATTCAACGCGGTTATTTTAGTTGACCTCAATTACTAATTTGGAGTTTATTGAATGATAAAATTGTCTTTTTTGTGCTATTTATTTTAGTCTTCTCCTTATTTTTTCAAAGTAAGCGTAAAACACGCTCTAATTCAGTCGTTCTCTCCCTAGTAATTGAAGCTTTTACAAGTTAGTATCCAGCTGAGGTGCAAGGACAAAGCTATCTTAAGCCCAACTTGAAGAAGGTACATAAATATGAATAATTAATTGATCCTTTAATTCATTACTAATTGCAATTATATGTTGTTTTTCCCTTCCTTGTTCTAACTTTGTAATTATGACCTTTGTGTTCTAGTCTAAGGTGGAATGAACTTATTCAGTTTGAGCTACTTTTTGTGTTTAAAGAAGATTAATTATATCTGGGAATTGAGTTATAGATGTCTAATTTAGAGTGGTTTCTTTAATCACAAATTATACACAATAAGTTCAATTTATCCCCCTAAAATTAGTACTCCCTCAATTCTTCTATAGTTGAGGCACTTTTTTTTGGGCATGGAGTTTAAAAGGAAGAAATAATTGAGAGAATAAAATAGGAAAATAAATAAAGTAAAAATAATATAGTAGTAGAGAATATATCATATATGGGAATGACTCAAGTATAAAAGAAGTTTCCGAAATTTAAAAAAAAATGACTTAACTATGAATACAACTTTATTTAAACTGCTACCAATATTAGCGATCGATTCCTCACAGCTAAATGTTTATTTAATCGAACAACATTAATAATTTATGGAATCAGATATTAAGTAAATAAACTAAAATGGAAAATATAAATTAAGAGAAAATAATTACAAGACCATTCAAAACATTACTCCTAAATGGGATTAGAATGCTTTTCTTTCTTGAAACTCTGTTTTAGATAGTTTCATTAACATAATGATCATATACTCATCACTCTTTCCAGCAAGCAATGAAGCTAGCCTTGGTAATTCTGGTCTTTTCCACCCTATGCTTAGCCATAACCCCAACTCTTGCGATTTCTATGTCGAAGCCCGGTTGTCCAGAAATGTGTGGAGATATCACCATTCCCTACCCTTTTGGAATTGGTTCCGAATGCAGTGCAAACTCCTCATTCACAGTTGTTTGCAAAAGTTCAGCTGGAAACTCCTCAAGAATGGTGCCATTCTTGAGCAGTATAAATATGGAAGTAGTGAAAGTTTCACTGTGTGGTGTGGTTATAGTGAATCTGCCCGTGTCGCCTATAAACTGCTCTGAAGGAAGGCAAACAAGAGAGTCTATACCTATATCACTCAAAGGAAGTCCGTTAACAGTCTCAGCACGCTATAACACGTTTTTTGTACTAGGCTGCAAGGCTGCTGTGTGGTTTCATGATGATGGAACACAAGTTGGAGGATGCTTGGGTAGGTGTGATGATGCTAATTCTACAGGTGTGACCCGTTGCGATGGCGTAAATTGCTGTCAAACACCAATTCCAAGACGAGGCCAAGAGTTTCAGTTTACTTACCAAATTATTCAAACCAGCAACAGCAGTTTCTGTGGGTATGTTTTTCTTGTTGACACTAATTGGTGGGTAGCTGAGGATTACAGAAGGCAAAAAGGCCTTTTGGATGATCGGTCGAATCCATTTGATCACGAGTTTAGATTTGTGCCCTTGGCACTTGAGTGGGAATTTGATAGAAAAGATGGTTATTGCTTATCTCCGAATTCTGATTATCGATGTCCTCTTGATCCGTATGAATACGAAACGTACTTGGATTATTCTGGATCCAACTTATATCAATCTTCAGCAAAATACTGCACATGTGGAGGACATGAAGGAAATCCATATATACGTGATGGATGTCCTCGTCATCCTTATGTTCTTCCTGTTAACCATAAGAGTGAAAGATCTCTATCCATCATTAAAATAATTTTCATTGTTATTGGCAGTGTCGTTGGTGGGTTGATTTTGCTAGCTGCAGCTTGGAAGTTTGGCAAAGCTGTTACAGAGACAGTTAAGACTATCAAGGCTAGCCGAAAACACATGTTTTTTAAGAGAAATGGAGGCATTTTGTTGGAGCAACAGTTGGCTGCTGTTGAGAATGACATTGAGAAAACCAGATTGTTTACTTCCGTTGAGTTGGCCAAAGCTACTGATGATTATAATGAGAATCGAGTACTTGGCCGTGGTGGTGAAGGGGTTGTGTATAAAGGGATGTTAGAAGATGGAAGAATCGTGGCAGTGAAGAAGTCGGAGAGGGTGAACCAAGGTGACGATGTGGAAGGCTTCATTAACGAGGTTGTGATTGTATCGCAGATCAATCACAGGAATGTGGTCAAGTTGTTGGGGTGTTGTCTGGAGAGCGAAGTTCCTCGTCTTGTGTACGAGTTCGTCCCCAATGGCACTCTATTCTCTCACATCCATCATCCACATGAAGATTTCCCCTTATTCTGGGAAATGAGGGTGAGAATTGCCAAGCAAGTGGCTGGAGCTCTCGCCTACTTGCACTCTGCTGCATCTGTTCCTATCTATCACCGTGACATCAAGTCAACCAACATACTCTTGGATGAAAAATATCGTGCCAAACTATCAGATTTTGGGACGTCAAGATCAATTTCTCTTGATCAAACTCACGTTACCACACGAGTGGTAGGAACGTTCGGGTACTTAGATCCAGAGTATTTCCAATCTAGCCATTTCACAGAAAAGAGCGATGTTTACAGCTTTGGTGTGGTACTGGTTGAGCTTCTGACGGGGGAGAAAGCTGTATCGGCTGTTAGAGTTGAAGAAGGAAGGGGTCTGGCCATGCATTTCCTGCATTCCATGGAGCAAGATCAGTTATTCGACATTGTTGATGCAAGAGTGCTCAAAGAGGGCAAAAAGGAGGAAATCGAGGCGATGGCTGAAATCGCTAAAAGATGTCTGTATTTGAATGGGAAGGGAAGACCAACAATGAAGGATGTTTCGCACCACTTGGAAGGAATCAAAGTAGAGAATCCTGAAAACCAGATTCAAGGCAGTGGCTGTGATCATGTTGAAGATGTTCACTCTGATGGCCTCTCTTCCATCTCAGAAATCATTGAATGTTCGTCGTTTGATGAGTCTTGAAGAATACTACTATTGAATGTTGAAGACTTGAAGTAGTAATTTCATCCTGAGCAAGCAACCTATGATTTTCGGATTCTGTGTGTATGTGTGTGTTTAATACACTATTTAACTTATGTGTGTAACATAATATGTGCAATGTTTATCATTAGAGACGATTAATTTTATTGCCTAGAAATTTCTAAGTGAGTGATTTCCAAAGCTTGTGTAGATTACAGAGTCACTATTAGTCTTTTCTACAAAAAAAATGACAAAATTGCAATGAATCCAAAAAAAATGATACGCATTCTATCCAGGAGAAGTAAAGAATAAGCTAAGTACCTTATATTGCAGTTAGTAAGCATATCAAACTATTCAAGGATCCATTGTTCTCGCAGCGTACTGTCTCCCGTTCACCTGCGATGACTCATGTAAGCTTAAATTACAGAGAGAGAGAGAGATAGTATAAGTATTAGTGTGAGATTTGAATTTGTCAACTGAAATTTGCACCTGAACGATGAACAAAATGGCTGTTCAAGCCTTTTGTCGAGCAGGTGGCGTACACCGGCATAGATTATTATCTCAGAGTCCATCGATTTGGATAAGAACCGCTTCATATTCATATTGACCTTAAAGCTGAACTGCCCTTTGTTTCATCAGCCTTCAAAAGCTCAGGAACTACCGTTGTTTGAGGCCAATCTTCAGTAGTTTAAAGAATTGTATGGCTTTGTCATCATATCTATGAAGATTTTGAGTAAGTCTCATTTATCGTTAAGTAATTATAAAGAATTTTACTCCCTCGGTCTTAAGAAGTGGAACTCATATCTCACTAATTTTTTAACTCATATTTTTGTATTTCTTAAAATTCATACCAAGTCAAGTGTAGACTCATTGGACATTGGACGGAGGTTGTAAAATTAAAGTAGTAGTAATAGTAATTTTTTATATTATTGGACGGATGTAAAATTAAGTAGTAGTAGTAAATTTTTAAAGTTTAAGCCAAAATTGTAAACAACTAATTCAACTTTAAAACTACTTCATCCGTTCCATGCTAATAGTATAGTATTCTTTTTTTTTTTTGGACGTTCCAGCTTAATAGACTCATTTTTATGTTTGTCAAAAAGCAATACACACTTTGTGTCATACTTTATCATCTCTCTTGTTATATTCACTCTTCATCTCTCTTATTTTATTTCCTTCATTTTATATATATTAAATATCTAGTATATCTTTAATCTTCATAATAAAAAAAATGGTCTTTATTATAATTTAAACATCACTTAAATGTAGGTTTTAAAATAAAATAAAAACTGAGGTTAATAATAATACTTTTGAAATTTCAGTCTGTAACAAAGTTTATCGAAAACTAGTGCAAACATCGACTTCATGTTTTTTTAATCCAAATTTACAAATACCAGAGAATTGCAAAGTTAGTTTTAGTATTTTGCAAATTATATACTCCATTTAATATATAGTCTTTAGACTTTAAAAATTTTGCATGTCACTGAATTTTTTGATATAATATCGAAAAAATACTTTTATACTCTATTTCTTTATCCTTTTTGTATTTTTTGTCTCTAGTATTGAATTTAGATTAATGAGTCAACATGACTTCACATTACTCGTTCTTTCACTATCATCCCTTCTTTCCTCTTCAATTCTATCCTGATTTGAGCCACTTGAATCGCATTCAATAATGATAGCATAGCTGGCGCACTTGAAAATTCAAAATAACTACTGCTACTACTAGTCAATAATTCTTTCATTACTTAAACCATCTGCTTTGAATATATACATTCACAAAAATTCATCATTCCTCCTATAAGAAGTGAGTCCAATTGTAACAAAAAACTGCAGCTAAAAGGTATGTTTGTTTTCTACACAATCATCTAATTATAGTAAAATTATTATTGAAATGTTGAGCATGAATGGGCTTAGGATTGGAGCTTGATTGTTGCCTATTTACATAGTTGTTTCTCCTTGCATTTTGTACTAGTATTCAACAATCATACAGTGAAAATCTCTGAGCTCAATCACCATTATTCCTCTCAGAAGACTTGACATTTGACTTGGAAGAAAACATGTATTTACGGGGAACTAAGCGGGTCAAATTACATAGACTAAGGGTCCGTTTGGTACACAAAATTGGAATTGGAATTGAAAATCTATGGAATTGAATTCGAATTGAATTAGAATTTAATTCCAAATCCTATGTATCGCAAAATGAAATAATTGATATGGAATTGAATTTAAAAATTTGAATGTGTGCAGTGTGTGTGAGAATGTGTGCAGTGTTTGTGAATGTGTGCAGTGTGTGTTGTATGTGTGTGTGAGAATGTGTGTGGTGTGTGTGTGAATGTGTGCAGTGTGTGTGTAAGAATGTGTGTTGTGTGTGTGTGAATGTGTGTGTGTTTGTGTGTGCTGTGTGTCTGTGTAATTTAATAAATATTTGGAATCCCACTACTTTTGATATGGAATTCAAATTGTGGAATTGGTGGAGGATTTGGAATTGAATTAGGATTTGAAATTGTAATTCAATTCCAAATCCAAGAATTTTTATGATACTGGATTTGGAATTGAAGGCTCCAACTCCAAGTCTATACCTCCAATTCCATGTACCAAACGGAACCTAAGGGCACATTGCATATTATTGATGGGAACTAAATTTATATGCTTCCTTTTCAGAACATGAGGTTGATGGATGGATTTTGAATATCTACATCCACATAAAATCTGTTGAATTGGGGAGCCTGAATGGGCTTAGGATCAGGGCTTGGTTGTTGTCTATTTAGATAGTTGTTTCTCATTGTGTTTTGTATTCGAAAATCATACAGTGAAAATTTCTGCCTTGGCATCGCCTATGCGCGTAGTTTTGTAGAGACGAACTCAGTGTTCTTTTTTGTGTTTTGTGATGTGCATAATTTCCGAATAATAAGGATAACTAGAGTTGAAACTGGACTTTTATTGAAACTCTGCAGGCTAAGGGCAAAGAATGAGGTTTCCCTTCATTACACTCTGTCTTTTCCTGGCTAAGCCTCACCATAACTGCCATATCTTTGTCGAAGCCTGGCTGCCCCGAAAAGTGTGGGAGTGTAACCATCCCATATCCTTTTGGGGTTGGTTCCAATTGCAGTGCAAAATGCGTTACTGATTCTCTTGACTGCGAAGAATCCAACAAAGAATCCCCCTATGCAATTATCTGCCAAAATTCATCCACTCCATTCTTGAGCATCACAATATGGAAGTGGTGAAGATTTCGCTGTACGGAACATTGATTGTAAAGCTTCCCGTGTCGCCTATGAATTGCTCGGATACGCAGACAACTGTTCCTATTTCACTTCGTGGCAGCCCTTTTACAATCTCAGCACACTACAATTAATTTGTTGTGTTAGGCTGCAAGAATTCAGTCCGGCTGCGTTCTGATACGATGCAGACAGTTGGAGGATGCACTGCTATCTGTGATGCGAATTCCACGGACACGAGCTGCAGTGGCATTAACTGCTGCCAGACGACAATGCCAGAACAACCACAAGAGTTTCATTATAGTTATCGAAGCATTGAAGCAAGTAATAAAAGTAGATATTGTGGCTATGCTTTTCCTGCTGACAAGAAATGGATACCGAGTGCTTACACGTTGCATAGTGGCCTAAATCAAGATCCGTTGAATCCATACGACGCGGGGTTCAGATTTGCACAACTGGTGATTGATTGGGAGCGCGTTGGCTTTGAAGACTTCCACGACAATACTATTTGCAAAGTGTTTCCTCAAGGTCGCAGTGATGAGTACATTGATGATTACTATACACCGCGTTATGATGCTACCGGAATAAACTATGTATCATCGACTAGGTACTGCTATTGTCGTGATGGTTATGAAGGGAATCCATATCTAGGCCGTGATGGATGTGTTGATGTGGATGAATGCAGCAACTCAACATTGAATGTATGTGGTGGTAATGGGGACTTGCATCAATACTATAGGAGGCTTCACTTGTCGGAAAAGATCTGTCGTCAAAATAGTGATCATCAGTGTTGGCAGCGTGGTTGGAGGGCTGGCTTTGTTACTCGGGGCGTTTTTTGCCACCAGAGCTATATGGAAAAGAATGAAGGATAAACACAAAGGAAGTGATTCTGGCCAACAATGAAGGAAGTTGCAGTCGAGTTGGAAGGCATACGATTGCTCAATTAGGAAACTTTCGACAAGACGAAGGCAAAGAACTTAATATTGTTGAAGTTGATGAGTCTGGTGTTATTGATGTTTTCTTGAATTCAAACAAAATTTTCGGTTCAAATTATTGTTTTATCGTTCACTTTGTCAATGTCATTTGTATGTTTCTATGTCCAATTGATCACCTCAAAGTCGTCTTCTCTCTCTTTACAAAGTCTTCATTCATATCAAAATGTAGGGACCCCGTGTACACATTTTTCCTTCTGTAATTAAGAGCGTTGATTTCAAATATTTATGAGGCCTTTTAAAGAGTTCATTGGTCTATTTCTACACTGTATAAGAGTATACCTAAGTTGAATTTCCTTCTTTATCTCTGAGTTTCATGTATGGAAATCCAATTTAAATTCCAGTCCAGCTAAACATGCATGATGCTTAAAAACGCTCATTTCTTATCCCACATCGACTTCTACAGATGGAAGCTTGTATACATGTTATCAAGCAGTGGTGCAACGTTCTTAAGCCCAACTCGGTGCCTTGGTAGAAGAAGGTATGCAAACAATTGATGATGCTTTATTTTCAAAACTAATTGCAATTATATACTCTTATTTGTGTTGTTTCCTTTCCTTATTCTAACTTAGTAATTTGATCTTTGTGTTTTATGTTTAAAGTAGAATGAATAACCCATTCAAAATTAGTTATTTTTTGTGTTAGAATGAACCTGAATGGGCTTATTAGGTTAGTGCTTTAGTTGCAACCTTTTCCGGAGATACACCGTTTGGTATAACTGTTGAACTTAAATTAGGATCAATTTGAATGGAAAGCTTGTAAAGGTGATAGCCATGGATTATACAACAAAGGAATGGTATTACTAGATCTAAAAAGGTCTACACTCATTCACACAGTAGCCATAAACGCGTGTTCCTAGCTGAGCATTTCCTTTCCTTCTTCAATTTGTGATCGCAACAGCTTTGTTGTTGTCTATTTACATAGTCTTTAATTTGTAGAGAAGAACTCGTGTTCTTTATTGTTTTCGTGATGTGTGTTATTTCCCGACAATAACTGCAGTTGAAACATGCTCTAGATCCTAGTTGAGATATGGACTTTGCTAGAAACTCGAGTTTTGGTTGAACACCAATGATTTTCATTGGAACTCTGCAGGTTAAAAACAAAGAATGAGGTTTCCCTTTATTACTCTCACTGTTTTTTCCTGGCTATGCCTCACCGTAGCTGGTGGATCTTTGTCGAAGCCTGGTTGCCCGGAAAAGTGTGGGAATGTAACCATTCCATATCCATTTGGGGTTGGCTCCAAATGCAGTGCAAAATGTGTTACTGATTCTTCCGAATGCAAAGAATCCGCCTACACAATTATCTGCCAAAATTCATCCACTCCATTCTTGAGCATCATCAAAATGGAAGTGGTGAAGATTTCTCTGTACGGAACGTTAATTGTAAAGCTGCCAGTGTCTCCTATGAATTGCTCAGATAGCAGACAACGGTCCCTGTGCCAATTTCACTTGATGGCAGCCCCTTTACAATCTCAGCACACTACAATTCATTTATTGTGATGGGCTGCAAGAGTTCAGTCTGGCTACGTTCTGAGACGATGGAGACAGTTGGAGGATGTACGGCTATCTGTGATGGGAATTCCACGGACACAAGCTGCAGTGGTGTTAACTGCTGCCAAACGACAATACCAGAACGACGACAAGAGCTGCAGTATACATATCGAAGCATTGAAGCAAGTAATAAGAGCGGATTTTGTGGCTACGCTTTTCCTGCTGACAAGAAATGGATACAGAGTGCTTACACAATGCATAGTGGCCTAAGCCAAGATCCGTTGAATCCATATGATGCGGGGTTCAGATTTGCACAACTGGTGATTGATTGGGAGCACATTGGCTCTGAAGACTTCCATGATAATACTATTTGCAAAGTGCTTCCTAGCTATCGTAGTGATGAATATTATGATGATTACTATACGCCGCGCTATGATCCTACTGGAAACAACTATGTATCATCGACTAGGTACTGCTCTTGTCGTGATGGGTTTGAAGGGAATCCATATCTAGGCCGTGAAGGATGTGTTGATGTTAATGAGTGTAGCAACTCAACATTTAACATATGCGGTAGTGATGGGACTTGCCTCAATACTAACGGAGGCTACATTTGTCGAAAAAGATCTGCTGTCAAAATAGTGATTATCTGTGTTGGCAGAGCCGCTGGAGGGCTGGTTTTGTTACTCGGGGCATTTTTTGCCACGAAAACTATTAGAAAAAGAATAAAGGATAAACATAAACTCAAGTGTTTAGCCTTATTGTTGGAACAGCAGCTGTCTTCCGTTGATAACGGCCTTGAGAAAACTAGGTTGTTCAGTTCAAAAGAGCTATCGAGAGCTACTGATTACTATAATGAGAATCGGATACTTGGTCGTGGAGGGCAAGGCACTGTCTACAAAGGAATGCTGACGGACGGAAGGATTGTAGCAGTCAAGAAGTCAAAGAAGGTGGAAGAAGGCGATCTTGAAGCCTTCATCAACGAGGTTGTCATTCTCTCACAAATCAATCATAGGAATGTGGTTAAATTGTTGGGATGTTGTATTGAGACTAAAGTTCCTCTCCTCGTCTACGAGTTCATCCAAAACGGTACCCTTTACCAACACATCCATGATCCTAATGACGAATTACCATTATCATGGGAGTTGAGAGCGAGGATTGCAAGAGAAATAGCCGGAGCACTTGCTTACATGCACTCTTATGTATCTGCACCCATCTATCACCGCGATATCAAGTCAACGAACATACTTTTGGATGAAAAATACAGCGCCAAAGTCACAGATTTTGGGATATCAAGATCAGTAGCTGTTGATCAAACTCACCTCACCACCCGTGTGCAAGGAACCTTTGGCTATTTGGATCCCGAGTATTTCCAGTCGAGCCAGTTCACAGAAAAGAGCGACGTCTATAGCTTTGGCGTGGTTGTGGTTGAGCTTTTAACTGGAGAGAAAGCAGTGTCAGCAATCAGAGCCGAGGAGGGGAGGGGTTTGGCTGCACACTTCTTGCATTCCATGGAGGAGAATCAGTTGTTTGATATTCTTGATGCAAGGGTGATCAGAGAGGGCAGTAGGGAGGAGATTCTTGCTATTGCCGAACTTTCTCGAAGATGTTTGCATCCGAATGGTAAGAGAAGGCCGACAATGAAGGAAGTTGCAGTCGAGTTGGAAGGCATACGCATGCGCCAAGAAGAAAACATTCAAGACGAAGGCAAAGGTGATGTTGATGAGTTTGATGACTTCTCCTCCATCAATCGGTATTTAGAAGCAGATGCAGCAAATCTATTACTTGATAAGCCATTAAGAATATTCAGTCTCTAGGAATATATACACATAAGATAAGACTAGTGCATTAGTGTTTTTGTAACTATTCATACCAGAGTATCTCTAAATTCAAACCTAAATATTTGATTCAAAGTAGAGTTTTTATTGACTAAAGTCCAAAACTGGTCCCATACATTTTTCTAAAAAACTTTTTAGTGCTACATATTAAGTGTAGCTTTTGGTCCTACATAATATGTTTTGGTCCATATTTAACGATTCCTTCAAAAATTAACGGTCATCCAAGTTTTGACATGGTTAAGGAGTTAAATATGGACCAAAACATACCAGAAGTTAACACACTTAATGTGTAGGACCAAATAGGTCTTTTGTGCAAATGCTCGGGACCTGTTTCGGGAGTACTATATATTATCAGTTCTCGGAGAGATGGAGACGGAAACCAAACCCCATTTATGAAGTCTTGTTCAAATTGTATTTCTTCTAGTGTGTCCCTACCTGATTTATATATATGTGTTAGAAAATTAGACAGCCAACGTTGTAGGAAGACTTTAGAAGATTACATGTTATTTACTAGGAAACAGCACATCTGTTCTTTAAAACTTCTGCATTCATTTCTCATCATCCAATTTAGAAAGCTAAGCTGATCAAATCATATACACCACACGATTCAATTGCTAAGCTCTTGAAACCATTTGATTCAGTGAAGGTACGTTGCATATTTATTGATTTTTGATATAGCTAGACACATGTAAACATTATCAAATGCTATATAAATTCAAGATTCTTGACTATCATTACATGTAGCATGTTATGTCGAATGTTTTGATTGTGTTAGCACTGTTAAATATTTTTATGTTATGAACTCTTGAAGATTATATCAATTGTTTAGACTGACATTTTGTGCAAACTGTTGGCAGGAAGAATGAAGTCATCCATATTAGTCCATATGTTATCCCTGCTAAGCTATAGCATAACTCTGAGTCTGGCAATATCGTTGTCGATGCCTGGTTTTCAAGAAAAGTGTGGAAGTGTCATGATTCCCTTTCCATTTGGGATCGGTTCCAAGTGTAGTGCAAATTCCTCACTCACTGTTATCTGCCGGAATTCCACAACACCAATCTTGAGCAGCATGAACATGGAAGTAGTTAAGATTTTCATCAGAGGTACAGTCGTAGTAAAGCAGCTGGTGCCTTCACCTATGAACTGTTCTGCTAATCTGATTAAAGGTCGTCTCCCAGTATCCCTCAAAGGAAATCCGTTTACAGTCTCAGCACAGTACAACACGTTGGCTGTGTCAGGCTGCAAGAATTCGATCTGGTTGCAAACTAATAAGACGACTGTTATAGGAGGATGTACATCCATGTGTGCTGCCAACTCCACAGAAAGTAGCTGCAACGGCATCAACTGCGGCCAAACAAAACTTCCACCACGACTCAAGGAGCTCGAGTACAAATACAAAACAACTGAAGCTAGCAACAATGACAGCTCTTGTGGATATGTTCTCCCAGTTGAGAAGACATGGTTAACAAATGATTACAAAAGGTTCAAAACGTTAGATCGAGGATTGGGATTCGCTCCTCTAGTACTTGAGTGGGAATTTGGTGAACTGAAAGGTTATAGTGACACTGTTTGCACTTATTCTGATGATTATTGCCTCTCACATCCTGATGATTTTGGCCGCAGATATGCAGAAAATAGTACTCTCGCTTGTGCCCGCATACATCTTGAGAATGGATGTAGCATATATCCTTCTCGTCACTACTGCAAAACAGCATCTAATGCTTATCTATTTTCACATAATAGTGATTATGAGAAAATCTTTTCTGTTTATTACGATGGATCTGATTATGTATCGTCAACCAAATACTGCTCTTGCCCTGAGGGGTATGAAGGTAACCCGTATCTACCAGAGAAATGCATTGATGTAGACGAATGCAACAACTCAACATCGAACATATGTGGTGGTAGTGGGACTTGCATCAATACTATAGGAGGCTTCACTTGCCGGAAAAGATCTGCTGACAAGATAGTAATTATCAGTGTTGGCAGCGGAGTTGGAGGTCTGGTTTTGTTACCCGGGGCGTTGTTTTCCACCAGAAGGATGAGAAAAAGAATAAAGGATAAATACAAAATCAAGTGCTTAGCCTTATTGTTGGAGCAGCAGTTGTCTTCCATTGATAATGGCCATGAGAAAACTAGGTTGTTCAGTTCAAAAGAGCTATCGAGAGCTACTGATTACTATAATGAGAATCGGATACTTGGCCGTGGAGCACAAGGCACTGTCTACAAAGGAATGCTGACTAATGGAAGGATTGTAGCAGTCAAGAAGTCGAAGGTGGAAGAAGGCGATCTTGAAGCCTTCATCAACGAGGTTGTCATTCTCTCACAGATCAATCATAGGAACGTGGTTAAATTGTTGGGGTGTTGCCTTGAGACTGAAGATCCTATCCTCATCTACGAGTTCATCCAAAACGGCACTCTCTACCAACACATCCATGATCCGAATGAGGAATTCCCATTATCATGGGAGTTGAGAGTGAGGATTGCTAGAGAAATAGCTGGAGCACTTGCTTACTTGCACTCTTCTTCATCTGCGCCTATCTATCACCGTGATATCAAATCATCGAACATACTTTTGGATGAAAAATACCACGCCAAAGTCTCAGATTTTGGGATATCAAGATCAATTTCTGTTGATCAAACTCACCTGACCACGCGTGTGCAAGGAACCTTTGGCTATATTTGGATCCCGAGTATTTCCAGTCGAGTCAGTTCACAGAGAAGAGCGACGTCTATAGCTTTGGCGTAGTTGTGGTTGAGCTTCTAACCGGAGAGAAAGCAGTGTCAGCAATCAGAGCTGCAGAGGGGAGGGGTTTGGCTGCACACTTCTTGCATTCCATAGAAAAAAACCAGTTGTTTGATATTCTCGATGCAAGGGTGATCAAAGAGGGCAGACGGGACGAGATTCTTGCTATGGCCGAACTTTCTCGAAGATGTCTGCATCCGAGTGGTAAGAGAAGGCCAACAATGAAGGAAGTTGCAGTCGAGTTGGAAGGCCTTCTTATGCTCGAAGAAGGAAACTTTCAAGAAGATGAAGGCGAAGAAGGCAATGTAGTTGAAGTTGATGTGCCTGATATATTCTCCTCCATCTCAGGAAGAGGAAGCAGTGGTTTTGATACCATCACTCAATATTTAGAGGAAGATGAAGAAAATTCATTGCTAGATAAGCCATTAGAATGATGAAGTGTATTTTCCATGCTGTAATGACATAAATGTCATTGTCCACTGTTTATAGCAAGTGAAACTGACATTTTGTTCAAACTGATTCTGTAAGAAATGTGACTTTTCTTTCTCTTTTTCTGTGGTGGAAAATTAGACAGCCAGTTATAGAAGACTTAAACATGTTGAAAGATGACTTGGAAAACTTGAAACAGTTCACAGTTTAAAATTAGACATTCAATGTCTTGGTAGACTTGAAACAGTTGACAGTTGACTAGGAAAACACAACTTCCTTCATCACTCCATTATCCCATTTAGAAAACTAAGCTGAACAAATCATATACACAGCACTATTCGATTACTTAGCTCTTGAAACTTTCTGATTCATTAAAGGTACGTCGCATATTATTGACGGGAACTAAGTGATGGCCTCTCTTCCATCTAAGAAATCATTGAATGTTCGTCATCTGATGAGTCTTGAAGAATACTACTTTCAGCTATTCGGATTCTGTGTGTATGTGTGTGTTTAATACACAACTTATCTTATGTGTAACATAATATGCGCAATGTTTATCATTAAAGACAATAAATCTATTGCCTAGAAATTTCAAAGGAAGTGATTTCCAAAGCAGAGTCACTATTAGTCTTTTCTACAGCAATCATAATGTGGTAAACAATTACTACAAATCTATTTATATATGAACCAATTAAATAGTTAGAAGATAAAGTTCTTGAACTCAACTTCATAAAACTAGCAAAAAAGTATGCGAAATAACAAATCTTCATATTCCTTCTTTTCTTAAAATTTTATATCCATGGCTATTCTTGAACCTCAATGTGTTATTTAAGTGCTTAGTGTTTCGAGGATTTCCAAGTCTAGTTTTGCATAGTATAATTGGTAATAGTATAAAATGTGTGAAATAACCCTCAGAAAATGATACAAGTACAGAATAAGCACCTTATTTTTGCAGTTAGTAATCACATCAAACTATTCAAGGATCCATTGTTTTCGCAGCGCACCTTCTCCTGTAAGCTTTAAATTACAGTGAGAGTGAGTATATATACTAGAGGAAGGTAAAATGCAGACTTTTTTTCAGTTTTTGTGGCACTAATAGAAGTTCCAACCTGAACGATGAACAGAATGGTCGTTCAAGCCTTTTATCGAGCTTGTGGCGTGCAGAAACATAGGTTATTTTTGCAGAATTATTTTCAATAGGCTTCAAAGTCGTGGTTCTCTCTCTTTTTCCAATTCAAAGCATTAATTCGAATTGTTTTTCACCAATTATTTGTTAGTCGAATCTAAACATTCATATGAAGTCAGCTATTTTGCAGTATTAGCTGGAGCTCTATTATTGCTGATTTTCAAGGTTCACGTTTTGAAAAGTTTAGGTCATGTCACTCTTGAAACTAAAATAACTAGTCTATCATGCTCTGATTAATTAAAGTAAACCATCTGCTTTGATATCTACATTCACATCAAATCTCTAAGCTCAATCATCATTCACCTCATCAGAAATGAGTCCACTTGTAACCAAAACTGCAAGCAAAAGGTATGTTCTTCATACTTGTTTTCTACATATGCATCTAATTATTGCAATTATTGTTCAAGTGTTGAACCTGAATGGGCTTATGATTGGGGCTTGATTGTTGCCTATTTAGTTACTACTTGTTTCTCCTTGTATTTTGCATTCGATAATCATATAGTGAAAATCTCTGGCCTGACATTGTCTCCGCAAGTGGAGAGATGGCGACTGAAACCAAACTCCATTAATTTAGTGGCTGTCCCTATTGGATTCATATATAGTGATGAAAAATTAGACAGCCAAAGTAGACTTGAAAAGGTTGACAGTTGACTTGGAACACTTTTAAAGATGGCCAGCCAACATGCTATTGTTATCTACTGGGAAAGAATACATTTTCATTATGAGCCTTGCATAATAATGGAGTAACATTTTTGCCTTCATCCACATATGCAACACGATTCGACTACTTCGCTCTTGAAACATCTGATTCTCTAAAGGGTAATTGCATAATATTGATTGGAACTGAATTTATATGCTTCATTTTCAGAGCATTAGGTTGATAATTGATTTTGAATATCCACATCTACATAAAATCTACCGATCAAAAGCTTTTTATACTTATCCTTAACTTCTTTATCCTTTTTTGTAGGTATTTTTTTCCCTAGTATCCAATTTAGATTAAATGAGTCAACATGACTTCACATTACTCGTTCTTCCTCTATCAACAGTCAATTCTTTGAGCTACTTAAGTCTATGTCATTCAATAATGACAGAATAGCTGGCGCACTTGAAAATCAAAATAACTAGTCAGTCATTCTTTGATTTGTTGAGTATCTACATTCACAAAAATTCAACATTCCTCCTATCAGAAGTGAGTGCAATTGTAACAAAAACAGCAACTGAAAGGTATGTTTGTTTTCTACAGAATCATCTAACTATAGTTCAATTATTGTTGAAATGTTAAGCATGAATAGTTGTTTCTCCTTGTTGCCTATTTAAATAGTTGTTTCTCCTTGTATTTCAACAATCATATAGTCAAAATCTGTGAGCCCAATCACCATTATTCCTCTCAGAAGACTTGGAAGAAAACATCGGCTAAGGGTACATTGCATATTATTGATGGGAACTGAATTTATATGCTTCCTTTTCACAACTCATTGATTGATGGATTTTGAATATCTACATCCACATAAAATCTGTTGAATTTAGGGCTTGGTTGTGTTTTGTATTCGAAAATCATGTGGTGAAAATTTCTGCCTTGGCATCGCCTCCACGCGTAGTTTTGTAGAGAGACGAACTCGTGTTCTTTATTGTGTTTTATGATGTGCGTAATTTCCCAAAATATGAATAACTGTAGTTGAAACTGGACTTTTGTTGAAACTCTGCAGGCTAAAGGCAAAGAATGAAGTTTCCCTTTATTACACTCTCTGTCTTTTCCTGGCTAAGCCTCACCATAACAGCCATATCTTTGTCGAAGCCTGGTTGCCCCGAAAAGTGTGGGAATGTAACCATCCCTTATCCTTTTGGGGTTGGTTCCAATTGCAGTGCAAAATGCCTTAATGATTCTGTCGACTGCGAAAAATCCCACAAAGAATCCCCCTATGCAATTACCTGCCAAAATTCATCCACTCCATTTTTGAGCATCATCAATATGGAAGTGGTGAAGATTTCGCTGTATGGAACATTGATTGTAAAGCTGCCCGTGTCACCTATGAATTGCTCGAATATGCAGACAACTGTCCCTGTGCCTATTTCACTTCGTGGCAGCCCTTTTACAATCCCAGCACACTACAATTCATTTGTTGTGTTAGGCTGCAAGAATTCAGTCTGGCTGCGTTCTGATACGATGCAGACAGTTGGAGGATGCACAGCTATCTGTGATGCGTATTCCACGGACACGAGCTGCAGTGGCGTTAACTGCTGCCAGACGACAATGCCAGAACGACCACAAGAGTTTCAGTATACTTATCGAAGCATTGAAGCAAGTAACAAAAGTAGATATTGTGGTTATGCTTTTCCTGCTGACAAGAAATGGATACCGAGTGCTTACATGTTGCATAGTGGCCTAAATCAAGATCCGTTGAATCCATATGACGCGGGGTTCAGATTTGCACAACTGGTGATTGACTGGGAGCGCGTCGGCTTTGAAGACTTCCATGACAATACTATTTGCAAAGTGCTGCCTCAAGGTCGCAGTGATCAATACATTGATGATTACTATACACCGCGTTATGATACTACTGGAAACAACTATGTATCATCGACTAGGTACTGCTCTTGCCGTGACGGTTTTGAAGGGAACCCGTATCTAGGCCGTGAAGGATGTGTTGATATAAATGAATGCAGCAACTCAACATTGAACATATGTGGTGGTAATGGGACTTGCATCAATACAATCGGAGGCTTCACTTGTCGGAAAAGACCAACTGCCAAAATAATGATTATCAGTATTGGTAGCGCGGCTGGAGGGCTGGCTTTGTTACTCGGGGCGTTTTTTGCCACTAGAACTATGAGGAAAAGAATGAAGGATAAACACAAACTCAAGTGTTTAGCCTTATTGTTGGAACAGCAGTTGTCGTCTGTGGATAATGGCCTTGAGAAAACTAGGTTGTTCAGTTCGAAAGAGCTATCGAGAGCTACTGATTTTTATAACGAGAATTGGATACTTGGCCGTGGAGGACAAGGCACTGTCTACAAAGGAATGCTGACTAGTGGAAGGATAGTAGCAGTCAAGAAGTCGAAGAAGGTGGAAGAAGTAGATCTTGAAGCCTTCATCAACGAGGTTGTCATTCTCTCACAGATCAATCACAGGAATGTGGTTAAATTGTTGGGGTGTTGTATTGAGACTGAAGTTCCTCTCCTCGTGTACGAGTTCATCCAAAACGGCACTCTCCACCAACACATCCATGATCCTAATGAGGAATTCCCATTATCATGGGAGTTGAGAGTGAGGATTGCAAGAGAAGTAGCTGGAGCACTTGCTTACTTGCACTCTTCTTCATCTGCGCCTATCTATCACCGTGATATCAAATCATCGAACATACTTTTGGATGAAAAATACCGCGCCAAAGTCTCGGATTTTGGGATATCAAGATCAATTTCTGTTGATCAAACTCACCTGACCACGCGTGTGCAAGGAACCTTTGGCTATTTGGATCCCGAGTATTTATAGTTTTGGCGTGGTTGTGGTTGAGCTTTTAACCGGTGAGAAAGCAGTGTCAGCAATCAGAGCTGCAGAGGGGAGGGGTTTGGCTGCACACTTCTTGCATTCCATGGAGGAAAATCAGCTGTTTAATATTCTCGATGCAAGGGTGATCAAAGAGGGCACAAAGGAAGAGATTCTTGCTATTGCCGAACTTTCTCGAAGATGTCTGCATCCGAACGGTAAGAGAAGGCCAACGATGAAGGAAGTTGCAGTCGAGTTGGAAGGCATACGTTTGCTCGAAGAAGGAAACTTTCAACAAGATGAAGGTGAAGAACGCTATATTGTTGAAGTTGATGAGTCTGATGAATTCTCCTTCACCTCAGAAAGTAGAGGTGGTGATATAAGCACTCAATATTTATAAGCAGATGAAGAAAACTCATCTCTGTGAAGATAACTATGTACTCCATGATTGCTGCATTACTACTATTTCTGTAACAGGTCAGAATTAAAGTGTTACTGAAGTTTTCTCGAATTCAAATTAAATTTCCGATTCAAATTATTGAGTTATTGTTTACTTTGCCAATGTCAATATGAATGTTTATGTCACTCTTGATCAAATTTTAAATTGATCAAGATTCATCGAAGCCTTACTACAGCTGAAGCTCATTATGTTGTTGGAATTTCATTCTGAAGTCTAAACCCAGATTTTCAATCCAAAATAACTGTTTAACCGAAATTATTGAGTTAACCAAACTGGTTTTTTGTTTGGTTTGGTTTGGTTTGGTTTGGCATGGTTTTGATTTTTGTGTTTTCAGTATGATTTGCTCACTTCACTCCTACCTCAAAGGTTTGTGTGAACTACTTATCTTCAGAATTTGTAGACATTTTTTTTATCTAGTGCTTTGTAGACCTTTTTTATCTAGTGCCTGGTCCCTACCGAATTTAAACGATATTTCTTTCCTTTTTCTGTGTTGGAAAATTAGACATTCAAAGTTTTAGAAGACTTGAAACAGTTGACAGTTGACTTGGAAGACTTTTAAAGATAACATGTTATTCACTTGGAAACTAAGTTGATCAAATCATACACACAACACTATTCGATTTTACATAGCTCTTGAAAGGTTTAGATTCAGTAAAGGTACGTTGCGTATTAGTGATGGGAACTAAATTTATATGCTTCCTTTTCAGAATATGAGGTTGATGCATGAATTTTAATTAGATATATCTAGATTCCATATAAACTGAAGATTCTTGAATATAGTTATATTCTGCTTCATGCTTTTTCTTACTGACTCTTCACGCCCAATTATATAAAGTAGCATGTTAAATATTTGTATTCTATGAACTCTTGAATTTTATAGCAAATGTTTTTAACTATAATTTTGATGTTGTATTTATAAACTTCAAGAGTTTATAGCAATTGTTTAAATTGAGATTTTGTTGTTGAAGGAAGAATGAAGTCATTCATATTAGGGCATGTCATCATCTTGCTGAGCTATACCATAACTTTGAGTCTGGCAATATCTCTGTCGATGCCTAATTGTCAAGAAAAGTGTGGAAATCACACCATTCCCTTTCCATTTGGGATTGGTCCGAAGTGTAGTGCAAATTCCTCCTTCATTGTTACCTGCCGGAATTCCACAACACCATTCTTGAGCAGCATCAGCATGGAAGTAGTTAAGGTTTCCATCAGAGGTACAGTCATAGTAAAGCCGGTGTTGTCACCTATGGCTTGCTCTGAGAATCTGAGCACAGGCCATCTCTTGACATCCCTCAACGGAAGTCCGTTTACAATCTCAGCACGATACAACACGTTAGCTGTGTCAGGCTGCAAGAATTCGGTCTGGTTGCAAGCTAATGAAACGACTACTATAGGAGGATGTACATCCATGTGTGCTGCTAACTCCTCAGAAACTAGCTGCAACGGCGTTAACTGCTGCCAAACAACTCTTCCACCACGACTCAAGGAGCTCGAGTACAAGTACAGAACAACTGAAGCTATCAGTAATGATAGCTCTTGTGGATTTGTTCTTCCTGTTGAGAAGATATGGTTAGCAAATCATTACAAAAGCTTCAAAGCATTAGCTCGAGGAATCGGATTTGCTCCTTTGGTACTTGAGTGGGAATTTGGTGAACTGAAAGGTTATACTAACCGAATTTGCACATATTATGATGATCATTGCCTCTCACATCCTGATGAGTTCGGCCGCAGACATACAAAAAATGCTTCTTCCTATTGTAGGAACAAACATTATAATGATCTTTGTAGCATATATCCTTCTCTTTTTGGCTGCCAATCATACTCTGATCGTTCTACGTATATATTTGATTCATATTATGAGGAATTATCGTCAATTTACTATGATGGAGCTGGTTATGCATCTTCAACCAAATACTGCCTTTGCCCTGATGGGTATGAAGGTAACCCATATCTACCAGAGGAATGCATTGATGTAAATGAATGCGAGAATGCAACGCATAATCCCTGTAATCCATGGTCTTGTACCAATGTAAATGGGGATTTTACATGTTTTGATCAAACTGCCAAATATAAATCTCATCTGAGAACAGCGTTTATCAGCGTGGGAAGTAGTCTCGGCGCTTTGATACTACTCCTTGTAGCTTGGAGGTCGACCAAAGCCATCAGAAAAAGAATCAAGGCAAACCGGAGACACAAGTTTTTCAAGCGAAACGGGGGGCTGTTGCTGGAACAACAGCTTTCAGCAACTGATAATGGCCTTGACAAGACCAGGTTGTATAGTTCTAAAGAGTTGACATTGGCAACTGATCACTACAATGAGAACCGCATACTTGGCCGTGGTGGGCAAGGCACTGTCTACAAAGGAATGTTGAAGGATGGTAAGATTGTGGCAGTCAAGAAATCGCAGAAGTTAGAGGAAGGTGACCTTGAAGTCTTCATAAATGAAGTGGTTATACTGTCACAAGTCAACCACAGGAATGTGGTTAAGCTACTAGGATGCTGTCTGGAGACTGAAGTTCCTCTTCTCGTCTACGAGTTCATCCCAAATGGAACCCTTTTCCAACATATTCATGAGCCAAGTGAGGAATTCCCATTGACATGGGACATGAGGTTGAAAATTGCAAGAGAAGTAGCAGGTTCACTTTCTTACTTGCACTCTTCAGCATCTACGCCTATCTATCACCGCGATATCAAGTCAACAAACATACTCGTGGATGAAAAATACCGTGCTAAGGTCTCGGATTTTGGGACGTCAAGATCTGTAGCTCTTGATCAGACCCACTGCACCACCCGAGTTCTAGGCACCTTCGGCTACTTGGATCCAGAGTACTTCCAGTCAAACCAATTCACAGAGAAGAGCGACGTCTACAGCTTTGGTGTGGTTATGGTTGAGCTTCTGACCGGTGAGAAAGCTATATCATCCATCAGAGCTGAAGCAGGGAGGAGTTTAGCCACACATTTCTTGCACTCGATGGAGGAAAACGTGTTATTTGAAATACTTGATGCAAGGGTCCTCAGAGAAGGCAAGAGGGATGAAATCATGGCTGTAGCTCAACTTGCTAGAAGATGTCTGCATTTGAATGGGAAGAGAAGGCCAACAATGAAGGAAGTTGCAGCAGAATTAGAAGCAATCAACAAGGTGGAAGAATGCTCGTATGTTGAAGATAGAGATGGTGGAAGCAGAGAGTTTCATTCTCTTTCTATAGAGGTTGCTGATTCTATCAACTTCACTTCCATCGCCTCGTTTTCGCCAGAAGCTGAGTATCCATTGCTTGGTGAGTGAATAGATGGACTACTTTCTTCATCTGCTTTGCTTTCAATAAGTTTCTTATAACATCATATTCTGTTGTCATTCAAGAGTTTGTATTGATCTTAGATTGCTGCTAAACATTATGTTATGTATTCAGTTTGTGTGTTACATTTGATTGTTTGTTGATGACATGTGTATATAATAAGTACTCCCTCCGTCCCAGATAATTTGGGACACTTTGACCCAGTACGGGTTTTAAGAAATCTAATGGAAAGTGAGTTAAAAAAGTTGGTGGGATGTGGGTCATACTTTGAAAGTATTAGTTTTATAACAAAATGTGAGTAGGAATGATTTAGTGGAATATGGGGTCCACTACCAAAAATGGTAAAAGTGAAGTGGGACAAATTTTGTAGGACGGCCCGAAATAGAATACTGGGTCAAATTATCTAGGACAGAGGGAGTATATGTTAAGTTTGGGTCGAATTATCTAGGACAGAGGGAGTATATGTTAAGTTTATGATAAACTGTACATGTTAGTTATGAAGTAAGCAATAGTGTGCTATTTCCATTCAAGATTTTCCCATATAATTTGATCAGTATTCAATCATATAAGGTAGCATGCTGAGTGCTTATAATATTTAGTACTCCATGAACTATTGAACCATATTCTTGAAAGAATTTGAAAGGGGGTTATGAATGTATTGATTAAAATGCCAAATATTAAGTTCGTCTGAGAACAGCGTTCATCAGTGTTGGCAGTAGTCTCGGCACTCTGATTCTACTCCTTGTAGCCTTGGGGGCAATAAAAGTCATCAGAAAAAGTTAGGTGAATGGTGGGGTCTATTTACTTTTAGAATGGAAAAAAAAAAAGTAAGTGAGACTTTAAATCGCAGACACCCTTAAATGGCAAAATGGGACATTATTTCATGGATGGAAGTATCTTATGCTCATTTTCATCCTAACAAGTATGACTTATCATTTACTTATATAAAGAAGGTTGTGTTTTTGTGTTCAAAGTAGTGTGATCCACTGATTTAAGCTACCTTTTGAAGAAACATAATAAAGATGTGTCACTTAAAAAACAATATACTTGGATTGATGCAAGATCAGTTATTCGATATCGTTGATGCAACGATGCTAGGAGATGCTGAAAGGGAAGAAATTGAGGCTATGGTAGAGGTTGCTAGGAAATGTCTGCATTTGAATGGTAAAACAATGAAGGAAGTTGCATGTGAGTTGGAAGCAATTCGAGCAGACAAATGAAGAACAGAGTTTTCAAAACATCAAATAATACGCTTGACTTGACTAACGCGCGGGTGTTCGCACCTGCCGTCGCGGCCATTGCTTCCTCTCCGCTGACCTCTCGCGCATCGGCCGTCAATTAGCCTCTTCGGTCTAATCACGGTCTAGCATCCTGTCCCTTTCATCTGTTGTTGGTGACTCTGGTCTTGGCTCTCCATGCCGGTCCATACTCATATCAACTCTCCCCCCCCCCCCCCCCACCACACAATAAGCGGCTTCTTGTCCTCAAGGAGATAAGGAAAATGGAGAATCACCTCCTCAAAAGGTTCCCAAGTGCTCGATCTCTTCCCCTCAATCGGCCACTGCACCAGCAGCGCCTGCTCCACAAGCTCTTCACCACACAGGACCATGCTACGCTCTCAGATCCTCACCGACTTCATAATCGGGCCTGACCCTACAAACTCGGATGGCAACTTCACGGCACCACCCCCCGACGCATCTCCCACAAATGGTTTGAGTAAACTGACATGAAAGACGTCGTGAATCGTGCCCCCTCCGGCAGCTTCAAGCGGTATGCCACCATAACTATTTTCTCCATGACGGTCTATCATTGTATAAGACCACAAGTATTGCTCCAAACCCCTGTTTCGGACCTTCGTCTGGCCATCAGATTGCGGATGATAGCCGTCGAAAAATGGGTCTTAGGGAACCCATGATTTTTTGCCACCGTGTCAATGAACAAACGCACCACCCTCAAGGCATCAAAACGTGCTAGCAACGGCGCAAAGTGGGCATATTTCAACAGTCAATCCACCACCACCATGATAGTCGTAAAACCCCTCGATAAAGGCAAGCAAGTCACGAAATCAATGGAAACATCGTCCCATACTTGGGATGGAATAGGCAAAGGTTGCAGCAAACCCGCAGGCTTTTGTGTTGAATACTTGGTGATTTGACATTCCACACAAGCGGCCACATATTTCTTAACATCTCGGTTCATCCTGGCCAAAAGAAATCCGATGCTAGACGGCGGAGTGTTCGCTCGAATCCGGACATGAGGTGTATCATGATACTCGTATAATAACACAGTTTTAAAATCAGCCGTGAAAGGATAAGTTAGGGGCTGCCTTGCCATCATCAATCTTCTGATGGAGCTCTACTAAATCCGCAGCTGTTGCCGTCTCCTGCCGGAGTAGAGCAATAACATCTGCAATCGGATGTGCTACTATCACGAGGAGGGCTGCATCTGCCGCTGCCGTTGCACCCTCATCAAGTTGCGATAGTGCATCTGAGGCTTTATTCGACGCCCCCGTCTTGTACTCAATGCTGAACTTAAACCTCATGAGCTACAAACACACAATTGTTGCTCAAATGCTTGGTTCACTTGCTGCAGCAAATCCTTCAAACTCTTTTTTGATCACTCCTAATCACAAACTCGCCTCACAGAAAATACTGCCTCCATTTCTGCACTTCCTATAAAATGGCGTACAATTCCTTATGATAGCTAGGTAAAAGCACTCCGGCCACAAGGGCATAATTTTTTACTGGAAAAAGTGAAAGGGTACCTGTCTTGAAGAAGGACTGCCCTGATTCCAAAGTCAAATGCGTCAGTTTCCACATAGAATGTACGCGTGAAGTCCGGAAGTCTCAAAATTGGGGCCTTTTTCGTGGCCTTCTTCAGATTTGTCAAAACTGACGTCTGCTGTCGGAGACCATTGGAAGGCATCCTTTCAATGGGGGCTGCAATTTGTGCATAATGCGCTATAAAACGTCTGTAAAATACCTTGTCAAAGCAGAAATCCCGAAGTTGTTTGAGTGTCGATGTTATCGGCTAAGCCACCTGATACGAGCCTCTTTTACTATATTATTTTGTTTAGATCCTCTTCTATTATACTCCTCTGTTCACAAAAAACATAGCACATTTACTATTTTTGGCCGTCCAAAAAAAATAGAGCACATTCATTTATGAAAAATTTTCAACAAATAATAACCCTACATATCATTGCACTAACACTACTTCCCATTTACTTTTCTCCTTTTCTCTTACTTTTTTTTCTTCTCTCTTACTTTACCAATTCTACATTAAAACTTTTGTCATTCACCAATTGCTCTATTTTTTGTGGACGGAGGGAGCATTATTTTGTTTCGATATTATAGGGATTTAGCATATCTTTCCAGGTTTGTGTTAAAATGACAACGCCTCTTAAAGTGACACTGTGACACCACACCACGTATCTAGCAATATTATAAACTTTACACAGCAATAGTATAAACGTTAGACAATCTAGATTGTTGTCTAGCGTATTGGATATTGCTGGCCAAGAAAAATTGTTGTATAGTGTATTGGATATTGCTGCCCGAAAAAATTTACCCTTGAGCATTTTTTATGATTGCCACATGGCAGCTGATTATTCGTCTACGTGTATAAATGATTGGCTAGGAATGGTGGTATGGTGTTACTTTAAGAGGTGTTGTCATTTTAACGCACCCCTATCTTTCCATATTGTATCCACATATATTATAAATATGTGTGGAGTCTCTCATAGTTATCTATTAATAAAATCATTATCGTTTGCCCACTTGTGGAGTATCAAGATTCCCTAATTATCTACCGTTGTCGACGAGATTCATTCCCGCGCCCAGCTCTATCTCCGAAGATCACCGCCAACCCAAGACTTGGGCACCGGATTAATCAACAGATCTGAACTCCTAACGCTGCCAACGGAGACTCCTCCGCGCCAGCCCTATTGTTTGTCCGCCGACCCTTAAACGAGGGCACCGGAATTGTGGTGTTACAATTGTGAATTTGGACTGAAATCTCACGTTAGGAGTAGGAGGCTCTTAACAACTGGTGCTTTCATCCCGTACTCTTCCTCCGCATCACCACCAACTCCATCTACCAAACCAAAATCCACAATATTCAGTCCATTCTTCGACCCCATCACCATAGCTAGCCTTTTTTCATCTGCAACGTGGAAGGATATTAACATCATTTTTTTTCCATTATCAGCTCCACTGTCTTCTCATCATAGCCAACTTCCTTCATCATGTCACGGAACAACATCGGAATGGGGCGCTACGAACAATGGATCGATCAATTGGATGCCGTCACCTCAAGGTTGGAATCACGTTGGGAGGAACTTGATCGACGTGTGACAAGATTGCAGGCGTCAAAAGCAGCGTATGGACAGCTGCGCACTTCGATTCTGGAGAGTTCGCCCTCCTCTGCTGCCGGAGCCACCGCCACAGCAGTTGCACCCTATTGGTAGCCGCAATTCGTGGGGTTTCCAGCCCTTTGAACGGTCGCCTTATGGCTATGCACCATCGCCAATTTATGGTCCCGAACCCTACCTGCAGTTACACAGCCCATATGGGTATAATCAGTCGAAGCGCCAAGACTGTGCGTGGAGCTACCGCCAGATCGCCCGAGAATTCCACGGTCCTATTTTAGTCGGAATTCTTATGTGCAGCGGCGATGTTCCACCATGGAACACTACTCATGGCTCGACCAGCAGCCCTCAACCGGCTGGCCACCACCACCACCGCGTCGGTGTCCGCCGTATCATGTCTATTCAGCAGCACCGCCTTCTGCTACAGCCGTCCCAAGCTCAATGAGAAAAGATGAAGCTTTTCTTTCGGGATCGATATCATATGGTAGGGATGAAAGTGAAGATCTATATTGGGAGATGATGTCATCTTTCTCTCATAATAGTTCTCTGCGGAAGGTCGACAGGTGCTCGATCACGGGTTCGGCTCCTGAGATGAAAGTTATTCTCGAGGCCCATTTTAGAAAAAAGAGGTTGTTTGGTCTTTGTTCGCTTCGGAGCCGGAGTGGGACAAATTCACTAGTTAGTGCTAACGAGTTCTCACATACACATTTGTCGAAGTACGCTTCGAGTACGAATGGAATGAGGGAACAAGAAGAAGAAATGTTTGATTTACCGAGTTCGGATGCTCATATGGAATATTCATTTCATAATGCTAAAGATTTCAATTATTCTTATGAGAATGGGATGGTGGAGGAGCATAGTGACAATCTGGGAAGTTCATTTTTAATGGACTCTAGATTAGAAATAGAGGTGGAAGAAGTGGATGATCATGGTGCATCTAATTTAGATGTAGCTGGTGTATCGAATCCATCGATTTCCTTGCTTTGTGATAATCACGGAGTAGAGGAGGATAGAGATGCGAGCCCCGAAGGCCCCCGAGTTTCATCTTTGGAGGATATATATTTTTCGTGCAGCTCTGAAGAGACGAACATCATATCACCAACCCACTGCCTACTGTTGCGTTCTTGCATATCGAAGGGGATTTCAGGTTTTTGCTTCAAGAAAATGCATATGATGACGGCGGTGTCTGCTTGAGAATTTGCAATCCTTTGGTGACAGAATATATAGGGAAAAATTTGGTGTATGTGGTAGAAGTGTGTGGCACGTTGGGAACCTATTCTTCCTTTAGACCGAAGAGGACGTTGGGAGCCTATTCTTTCTTTAGACCGAAGAATATCACAAGCGGTAGAGTGAAGGATCGGTAATTTGATTACGAGAAAAACTTGGGACTTCTCCAACTATATTTACACGTTCTGGATGCAGAAGAGTGCAAATGGAGAAGTCCGCCTTTGTTAATTTTTGATGGAGGTGAGGAAGGGAGAATTTCAGTTGTTCGGCATGCGTTCGATCCAGGAGGAGACGTCTCGCTAAAGCTTTTGCTTTTAAGTCTCTTCCTTGTTTAGATATTATAGGGATTTAGCATATCTTTCCATATTGTATCCATGATATTATAAATATGTGTGGAGTCTCTCATAGTTATCAATTAATAAAATCATTATTGCTGCTAACTCCACAGAAACTAGCTGCAACGGCGTTAACTGCTGCCAAACAACACTTCCACCACGACTCAAGGAGCTCGAGTACAAGTACAGAACAACTGAAGCTATAAGTGATAATAGCTCTTGTGGATTTGTTCTTCCTGTTGAGAAGATATGGTTAACAAATCATTACAAAAGTTTCAAAGCATTAAACCGAGGATTGGGATTCGCTCGTCTGGTACTTGAGTGGGAATTTGGTGAACTGAAAGGTTATACTAACAGTACTTGCACATATGCTAATGATTATTGCCTCTCATATCCTGATGATTTTGGCCGCAGATATGCAAAAAATAATTCTCCCGATTGTTTAAAAAACCATTTTGACGATTATTGTAGCATATATCCTTTCGATTATTACTGCCACTCATCATCAGTTAGTTCTCGATATTCATTTGAGTCATATTATGAGAGATCAAATTCATATTATTACTACTATTATAGAACTACTTATGCATCTTCAACCAAATACTGCTCTTGCCCTCTCGGGTATAAAGGTAACCCGTATCTACCAGAGAAATGCATTGATGTAGACGAATGTGCGAATGCAACAGATAATCACTGTGGACCAAGGTCTTGTACCAATGTAATAGGGGATTATAAATGTATTGATGATGAAAATTTTAAATATAAAGCCCCTCAGAAAACAATATTAATCAGCGTTGGCAGTAGTCTCGGTGCTCTGATTCTACTCCTTGTAGCGTGGAGGTCGACCAAAGCCATCAGAAAAAGAATCAAGGCGAACCGGAGACACAAGTTTTTCAAGCGAAACGGGGGGCTGTTACTGGAACAACAGCTTTCAGCAACTGATAATGGCCTTGACAAGACCAAATTGTATAGATCTACAGAGTTGACACTGGCCACTGATCATTACAATGAGAACCGCATACTTGGCCGTGGTGGGCAAGGCACTGTCTATAAAGGAATGTTGAAGGATGGTAACATTGTGGCAGTCAAGAAATCGCAGAAGTTAGAGGAAGGTGACCTTGAAGTCTTCATAAATGAAGTGGTTATACTGTCACAAGTGAACCATAGGAATGTGGTTAAGTTACTAGGATGTTGTCTCGAGACTGAAGTTCCTCTTCTCATCTATGAGTTCATCCCAAATGGAACCCTTTTCCAACATATTCATGAGCCAAGTGAGGAATTCCCATTGACATGGGACATGAGGTTGAGAATTGCAAGAGAAATAGCAGGTTCACTTGCTTACTTGCACTCTTCAGCGTCTGTGCCTATCTATCACCGTGATATCAAGTCAACAAACATATTGTTGGATGATAAATACCGCGCTAAGGTCTCAGATTTTGGGACGTCAAGGTCAGTAGCTCTTGATCAGACCCACTGCACCACCCGAGTTCTAGGCACCTTCGGCTACTTGGATCCAGAGTACCTCCAGTCAAACCAATTCACAGAGAAGAGCGACGTCTACAGCTTTGGTGTGGTTATGGTTGAACTTCTAACTGGTGAGAAAGCAATCTCATCCGTCAGAGCTGAAGCAGGGAGGAGTTTAGCCACACATTTCTTGCACTCGATGGAGGAAAACGTGTTGCTTGAAATACTTGATGCAAGGGTCCTCAGAGAAGGCAAGAGGGATGAAATCATGGTTGTAGCTCAACTTGCTAGAAGATGTCTGCATTTTAAAGGGAAGAGAAGGCCAACAATGAAGGAAGTTTCAGCGGAGTTGGAAGCTATCAAAAAGGTGGAAGAATGCTCGTATGCCGAAGATAGAGATGGTGGCAGCAGAGAGTTTCATTCTCTTTCTATAGAGGTTTCTGATTCTATCAGCTTCACTTCCATCGCCCCGTTTCCACCAGAACCTGGGTATCCATTGCTTGGTGAGTGAATAGATGGACTACTTTCTTAATCTGATTTGCTTGCAATAAGTTTCTTATAACATCATTTTCTGTTGTCATTCAAGATTTTGTATTGATCTTAGATTGCTGCTAAACACTATGTTATGTATTCAGTATGTATGCTACATGCTTTGATTGTTTGTTGATGACATGTGTAGATAATAAGTTTTTGATATGTTTATCCCACAAGTGCATTGCTTCATATTCCACAAAATATTCACATTAAGTGAGAAATAATTATAACAACTTTTGGGATTCATATGATAAAATCTGTACATGTTATGAAGTAAGCAATAGAGTGCTATTTTCAGTCAAGTTAGTTCACAGAAAAGAGCGACATCTCATCGTTATAGCTTCTGTGTGGTTATGGTTGAGATCTGAACTAGAGAGAGTGTTGTTGCATTCCATGGAGGAAAAACATGTGTTTGATATTATCAATGCAAGCGTCTATCGCTAGAAGATGAAGGCAAAGGCAAACAATTAACGAAGAATGAAACTGTGAAGATGAAGACAGAGCACCAAGTTGTTGAGGTTGATGACTTCTCCTCCATCTCAACATACCACACTCAATAATTTTTAATCACTAAACAATTTTTTACTTAGTTGTTCTGCACAATGCATTCTTAGCTACTAAACAAAATTATTTCCCACTTAGTTGATGGATGTAGCTATCCAGATTGAATAAGCCAGGTATGTTAAATAATATGCACTTGATTTTTTAGAAACACGCTTTTTGCTCATTTACAGTTAACTAAAACATGTATATATGCTTCATTTGCAATTATTAGTGTATTTCTGTAGCTATATGTGTATATATTCTTTCTTCTAGTGCATGTCTGTACAGGATAATTTGTCTCTTTTTCTCTTATTTCGTTCGGTTAATTCATCATAATACATCAAAATTCCTTTATGCTGCACTAAATTTGTATGCTTCCCGTTGCCAACCGGAACTCGAATCAGAAAAACAAGAACAATTGAATGTAAGCAAGAAAAGAAAACAAACTCTATTGAGATTGATGATTCTATCGGAGAGATTGATGGAAGGCATACATTTGCTCAAAGAATGAAACTTTCAACAAGACTAAGGCAACGAAC
This sequence comes from Salvia hispanica, assembly GCF_029641045.1. Classification (NCBI taxonomy): domain Eukaryota; kingdom Viridiplantae; phylum Streptophyta; class Magnoliopsida; order Lamiales; family Lamiaceae; genus Salvia; species Salvia hispanica. The sequence continues at coordinate 42,107,230 of NC_142694.1, forward strand.
GCAATATTGTTAAAGTTGACGAGTCTGATGAATTATCCTTCACCTCAGGAAGCAGAGGTGGTGATACAATCACTCAGCAGTTATAAGCAGGTGAAGAAAACTCATCTGTATGAATATAACTATATACATGACTGCTTCTTTACTACCATTCCTGTAACATGTCAGAATGAAAACAGTGTTGCAGATGTTTTCTTGAATTCAAACAAAATTTCTGATTCAAATTATTGTGTTAGTGTCCTATATTTAATACAGTTTGATCACTTATCATACTTTAGATCAATATCCACTGTTTATAGCAAGTGAAACTGACATTTTACTTCCTAAGATGTATAGATATTTTTCTTCTAGCGTTTTGTCCTAACTGGATTTATAGATACTTTTCTTTCTTATTTTCTGTGGTGAAAAATTAGACAGCCTTAAAGATGACTTAAACATGTTGATAGTAGACTTGTAAGACTTATAAAGATAAGCCAGTTAAAGAACAACTTCATTCATCACTCCATCATCCCATTTAGAAAACTAAGCTTATCAAATCATATATGCAACACTATTCAGTAAAGGTACGTCGCATATAATTGATGGGAACTAAATTTATTCGTTTCCTTCTTGAGAATATTAGGTTCATGCATGGATTTTAGTTTAAGCTAGATTCTTGAATATAGTAATATTTTGCTTCATATTTTTTCTTACTGATTTTCATGCCCAATTCTATAAAGTAGCATGTTAAATATTTGTGTTTATGAACTCTTGAAGTTTATAGCAATTGTTAAGACTGAGATTTTGTTGTTGAAGGAAGAATGAAATCATTCATATTAGGCCATGTCATCATATTGTTGAGCTATATCATAACTTTGAGTCTGGAGATAACTCTGTCGATGCCTAATTGTCAAGAAAAGTGTGGAAATGTCACCATTCCCTTTCCATTTGGGATTGGTTCGCACTGTAGTGTGAATTCCTCGTTCCCTGTTATTTGTCGGAATTCCACTACACCATTCTTGAGCAGCATCAACATGGAACTACTAAATATCTCTATCAGAGGTACAGTAGTAGTAAAGCAGCCGGTGTCGTCACCTATGAATTGCTCTACTGATCTGAGTCCCATTCATCTCCTCGTATCCCTCAAAGGAAGTCCTTTTACAATCTCAGCAAGCTACATTGGCGGTGTCAAGCTGCAATAATTCATTCTTGTTGCAAATTAATGAGACGATTATTAGAGGAGGATGTACATCCTTTTGTGCTGCCAACTCCGCGGAAACTAGCTGTGATGGGGTTAATGTTGAAATTGTTAAGCTCAATTACTTAACAATTAAGGAGTGGTGATGAAGGTGCTGCATCACCACCTTATCATAGTAGTGTAAGCTTGTGAATTCTCCATGGCTAAAAAGAAGCCACAACTACATTACATAGATGGCGGTTAAGTATATGGTTACAATTTGAAGATTAGTGGTGGTCTTAATTAGGCCACGTAGTATAGATGTGTAGTAAACCAGTTAGCTTTGTTTACCTATAAATAGGGAGTGCTTGTTGTCATTGTATAATCAATCATAAGAAAAGAGAATTGAGAGAGTTAAAAGTGAATTGAGGGAAAGAGCCGTAGCTCTAAGTTAAGAAAAGAGGAGAGAGTTTTGTAGTGCCGAAGCACTTTTGTTTGTGTGTATTTTGTAATCCTTTTGTGAGAAGCCTATAAATATTTATCCTCCATATTTCATCTTTGTTGAGTGTTCCTATATTTTGTGTGTCAAATATCCAACAAATCTGGTATCTAGAGCCACTCGATCCTACCTATGGCGGCAACGTTGAACATGGTTCAACCTCAGATTCCTAAATTGGAGAAACACAATTATGGAAATTGGAGTATTCAGATGCGAGTCTTGTTGCAATCACAAGAGTTGTGGGATATTGTTCAAGACGGCTACACCGAACCTGCTTCCCAAGAAGCCGAAGATGCACTGACGAACAACCAGAAGAACGCCCTCAGAGATGCAAGGAAACGAGACAAGAAGGCATTATTCAATATCTATCAAGGTATTGATGAAACCACGTTTGAGAAAGTAAGTGCAGCCACCACGTCGAAACAAGCCTGAGAGATTCTGAAGAATGCTTTCACCGGCGTTGATAAGGCGATACGAGTTCGACTGCAGATTCTACGTGGCGAGTTCGAAAGTTTGGCCATGTCTGAAACGGAGAGCATTTCAGACTATTTCACTAGAACATTAGTTATTGTGAATCAAATGAAAAGGCAAGGGGAGAACATTGAAGATGTTCGTGTCATTGAGAAAATTCTTCGATCCTTGACATCGAAATTTGAGCACGTCGTTGCGGCTATCGAAGAATCAAAAGATCTCAACACCATGTCAATCGACCAACTGCAGAGCAGCTTGGAAGTCCACGAGCAACGCATGAAGAAAAAGACCACTCCGTCACTTGAGCATATGCTACAAGCGAAGATGTCAATTGAAGAAGATAAGAAGTCTGAGCCTGGGGCATCGCATGGTGGATACAACCGAGGCCGAGGTCGAGGCTATCGTGGTCGAGGAGGACGCGGCCTGAATTACCAGTATGATGGAGGACGTGGACAGAATTACCATAACCAAGGAGGACGAGGCCAGAATTATCAAAACGAGGGAGGACGACGGAATTTCACCTATCGAGGCAGAGGTCGAAATTCTTATGGACCACGAGGACGAGAAAGAGGTCTGTATAGAGGCGATTATTCTCAAACCTACAATCAACAAGGGTTTGATAAGCAAATGTCGAGTGTTATACTTGTCACGAATTCGGGCATTACAGGTATGAGTGTCCAATAGCCGGAAATACCAATCAACAAGTCAATTATGCCGAAGGTAGGGACGATGATGAGCAGGTAATTTCAACCTCTCTTTTTACTCATAAAGGGCTTGAAGGTGATCAGAGTAGCACGTGGTACTTGGATACTGGAGCGAGTAACCACATGTGCGGGAACAAGGAACTCTTCGTGGAGCTAAAGGAGACATCCTATGGGGACGTGACCTTTGGAGATTCCTCAAAAGTTGCGGTGCAAGGAAAAGGTAATATCTTGATTAAGCTGAAGAATGGAAATCATGGTTTTATATATGACGTCTATTATGTGCCTGCCATGAAAAACAATATTTTGAGTCTTGGTCAATTGCTGGAGAAAGGATTTGATGTTAGTATCAAGAATTCTTATCTTGCTATCAATGATGCTACTGGTAATTTGGTTGCCGGTGTGAAGATGTCCAAAAACAGATTATTTCCATTGAATATAAAACATGATACGTTGAAGTGCATGAATGCCATTGTTAAAGATGAGTCATGGTTATGGCATCTGCGTCTTGGACATCTGAATTTTGGTGGTTTGAAGCTGCTGTCTACAAAGAATATGGTGAAAGGTTTGCCACATATTGATCATCCTGAAGAAGTTTGCGAAGGTTGCATACTTGGCAAACATCATAGGTCAAGCTTCTCTAAAGAAATGAGATGGAGAGCATCACACCCGTTGGAGATCGTTCATACGGACGTCTGCGGTCCTCTGAAGCCTATTTCTACCGGAGGTAATCAGTATTTTTTGACTTTCATTGATGATTATTCCAGAAAGACTTGGGTATATTTCTAGAAAAGAAAATCTGAGGTGTTTGATATTTTCAAAGAGTTCAAAATTCTTGTTGAAAGACAGAGTGGGCACTATATTAAAGTTCTCAGATCCGACCAAGGTGGCGAGTTCACATCCGATCTGTTCGAAAAGTTTTGCAAGGAGCATGGAATCATTCACCACCTTACTCCTCCATATACTCCTCAACTGAATGGTGTTGCTGAAAGGAAGAACCGAACAATTCTTGATATTGCAAGAAGTATGATGAAAGGGAAAGACTTACCTCGAGAATTCTGGGCTGAAGCTGTCGCAACAGCAGTGTATCTCTTGAATCGATGTCCAACCAAAAGTGTTCGCAACATGACGCCTGAAGAAGCATGGAGTTCGTTCAAGCCCAGTATTGCGCACTTGAGAGTTTTTGGCTGCATTGCTTATGCCAAAATTCCTGAAGCTCGAAGAATCAAGCTTGATGACAAAGGTGAAAAGTGTATCTTCGTGGGATATGGAGATCGAGTAATGGGTTACAAATTGTATAACCCACTCACGAAGAAGGTGATCATAAGTCGCGATGTGGTGTTTGAAGAAGATCAAACATGGAGCTGGGAGGATAAGAAAGTTGCAAGCTAGTCGGATATTGTACCTGATCAGCAAGAAGAAGCACGTGAAGTAGAAGAGCCAGATTCACCAACATCATCTCAAGGTCCAGTCGGAAGGCCAAGAAGAATTCGCAATCTGAATGATATATATGAAGCTACTGAAGAAGTTGATGGAACTGGAGAAGAAAATGTTAATCTTGTTTGTTTTCATATCAATGCCGATCCTATTACTTATGCAGATGCTGCACAAGACAGGAAATGGAAGACTGCAATGGATGAAGAAATCAATGCGATCGAGAAAAATGATACCTGGTCGTTGACAACGCTACCAGAAGGCCGAAAAGAAATTGGTGTGAAATGTATATACAAAACAAAGAAAAATGTCAATAGTGAAGTGCAAAGGTACAAGGCAAGGTTGGTGGCGAAAGGATACAATCAGAAGATTGGAATTTATGCTCGACATGAAAACCGTGAAGAATTGAGCTTAAGGGAGGATGTTGAAATTGTTAAGCTCAATTACTTAACAATTAAGGAGTGGTGATGAAGGTGCTGCATCACCACCTTATCATAGTAGTGTAAGCTTGTGAATTCTCCATGGCTAAAAAGAAGTCACAACTACATTACATAGATGGCGGTGAAGTATATGGTTACAATTTGAAGATTAGTGGTGGTCTTAATTAGGCCACGTAGTATAGATGTGTAGTAAACCTGTTAGCTTTGTTTACCTATAAATAGGGAGTGCTTGTTGTCATTGTATAATCAATCATAAGAAAAGAGAATTGAGAGAGTTAAAAGTGAATTGAGGGAAAGAGCCGTAGCTCTAAGTTAAGAAAAGAGGAGAGAGTTTTGTAGTGCTACTTTTGTTTGTGTGTATTTTGTAATCCTTTTGTGAGAAGCCTATAAATATTTATCCTCCATATTTCATCTTTGTGTGTTCCTATATTTTGTGTGTCAAATATCCAACAGTTAACAGCTGCCAAACAACACTCCCACCACGGTTCAAGGAGCTCGAGTACAAGTACAGAACAACTCAAGCTAGCAATAATGGTAGCTCTTGTTGATATGTCCAGCCAGTTGAGAAGACATGGTTAACAAATGATTACGAAAGGTTCAAAGCATTGGATCGAGAATCGGGATTCACTCCTCTGGTACTTGAGTGGGAAATTGGTGAGCTGAAAGGCTATACAGACAGAATTTGCACATATTCTGATGATTATTGCCTCACAGTTCCTGATGATGTTGGCCGTAGATATGTGGCATCTGGTATTCACGCGTGTTGGCGCAGACATCTTGATGATGAATGCACCGTATATCCTTCTCATTCGTACTGCAAATCATCATTCGATAATTATCTGTTTACATATTATTACGAGGAACTGCATTCAGTTTATTATGACGGATATTTTGATGAGTATGATTATGCATCGTCAACCAAATACTGCTCTTGCCCTCGCGGGTATGAAGGTAACCCGTATCTACCAGAGCAATGCATTGATATAAACGAATGCGATAATGCAACACACAATCCCTGTGCAACATTATCTTGCAACAATGTAAGAGGGTATTCTGAATGTATTGATGAAAAGGCAATATATAACGCTCATCTGAGAACAACGTTCATCATCATTGGCAGTAGTCTTGGCGCTCTGATTCTACTCCTCGTAGCCTGGTGGTCGACAAAGGCCATCAGAAAAAGAATCAAGGCCAACCGGAGAGACAAGTTTTACAAGCGAAATGGGGGGCTTCTGATGGAACAACAGCTATCTGCAACTGGTAATAGCCACACCAATAGGTTGTATACTTCCAAAGAGTTGACACTGGCTACTGATCACTTTAACGAAAACCGCGTACTTGGACGTGGTGGCCAAGGCACGGTCTACAAAGGAATGTTCAAGGATGGCAAGATTGTGGCAGTCAAGAAATCGCAAAAGGTAGAGGAAGTTGACGTCTTCATCAATGAAGTGGTTATACTGTCACAAATCAACCACAGGAATGTGGTTAAGCTTCTAGGATTTTTTCTGGAGACTGAAGTTCCTCTTCTCGTCTATGAGTTCATCCCAAATGAAACCCTCTTTCATCACATTCATGAGCCGAGTGAGGAATTCCCATTGACATGGGAAATCAGATTGAGAATCGCAAGAGAAGTAGCGGGTGCACTTGCTTACTTACACTCTTCAGCATATTCACCTATCTATCACCGCGATATCAAGTCAACAAACTTACTATTGGATGACAAATAACGCGCTAAGGTGGCGGATTTTGGGACATCAAAGTCAGTAGCTCCTGATCAGACTCACTGCACCACCTTGGTCGTAGGCACCATCGGCTACTTGGATCCAGAATAATTACAGACGACTCAATTCACAGAGAAGAGCGATGTATATAGTGTTGGTGTTGTTATGGTTGAGCTTATAACTGGACAGAAATCCTTGACAGCAACTAGAGCTAGCGAAGGAAGGGGTTTAGTCACACATTTCTTGCACTCAATGGAGGAACACTCGTTGTTCGAAATTCTTGATGCAAGGGTCCTCAGAGAAGGCAGGAGGGATGAGATCATTGTTGTAGCTCACCTTGCTAGAAGACTTCTACATTTGAACGGAAAAAGAAGGCCAACAATGAAGGAAGTTTCAGCGGAGTTGGACACTATCAAAAAGGCGGAAGAATGCTCGTATGTCGAAGATAGAGATGGTGGAAGCAGAGAGTTTCATTATCTTTGTATAGAGGTTCATGATTCTACCAGCTTCACTTCTACCACGCTGTTTTCTCCAGAAGCCGAGTATCCATTGCTTGGTTAGTGAACCAGATAGATGAAGGACTACTTTCTTTCACATGCTTTGCTTGCAATAAGTTTTGTATAACATCATTTTCTTTTTTTGTCATTCAAGTGTTTGTATTGATCTTAGGTTGTTAAAAGTTGTGTTATGCATTCAGTGTGTGTGGACATGCTTGATTGTTTGTTTAAGATCATTTGTTCTTTATTGTTGATTCAATGGTGATCAAAGGGAAGAGATTCTTGCCGAAGCAGAACATTCTAGAAGATGAAGGCAAAGAGCACAAAGTTGTTGAGGTTGATGACTTCTCCTCCATCTCAAAATACCACACTCAACAATATTCAATCACTAAACAATTTTTTACTTACAAAATGCTCTCAACTGCAGATCTAGATCCAGTTCAATATCCAACATTGACCATTGTTATTCATAACTAGATCTAAACTAGATTTATCAAAAATAAAAAATTATTGTTTTTTAATATAAAAAAAATAGTTTCACACGTTTTTCAGCATGAAAAAGTGTCTTCACCGTCCACGTCAGAATATTCTTTTTCCAATTTTTTAACTAAAAAAGGTGGTCATATGACAGACATGTCCCATTAAAAATACTCAGGTTTTTGTCAAAGTAGGACAGCCCATCACCAATTACCATGAAAGAATACACAAATAAACTATCTTATCTCAATATGTAGTTCCTGCTCAAAGCATTCTTACCTACTAAACAAAATTATTTCCCACTTAGTTGATGGATGTAGCTATCTAAATCATACCCAGATTTAATAAGCCAGGTATGTTTAAGATTATGCACTTGATGTTTTTAGAAACACTAGAAATAACTACATTTTTTCTCATTTACAGTTATTGCTACATGTATATATGCTTCATTTGTCATTAGTAGTGTATATCTCAAGCTATATATCAAACAATATTCGTTCTTCTGTTATTTTTATGGTGAAAAATAAGGCACTCAGAGTTCAAACCATTGATGAAAACCAAAGCAATTGATTAAATACACTCTGATAATTCATCATAGTACATCAAAACTGCACTTTGTTGAACTAACTTTGTATGCTTCCTTTTGAGAATATGATGTTGATATAGACAGATATATGGCTATTATCCTATTTCTCTGTAAATTAAAGATTCTTGAATATTGTTACTCTCTTCTTCATTTTTCATATAATGTGATTTATATTCATATCTTTAGTGCCTTTTGTAGTTCATCTCCAATCATAGTAGCATGTTAAGTTATTTACTCCCTCCGTCCCACAAAAGATGTCACACTTGTGGGATGACACGAGATTTTAGGAGGTTTTGTTTTGTGTATTAAATGGAGAGAGAAAATATATTTTTTATATTCATGTGAGAGAAAACTTTTTCTAAAAAGGGAAATGTGACATCTTTTGTGGGACAAACTAAAAAGGAAAGTGTGACATCTTTTGTGGGACGGAGGGAGTATATTCTAAGGAAGTATTGAACTTTATAGCAATTGTTTTGACTGACATTTTTGTTGTACAAGAAATAGGAAGGAAGAATGAAGTCATCCATAATAGTCCATGTGTTGTCCTTGCTTTGCTGTGGCGTAACTTTGACTATGTCGTCGGTATCTATGTCGAGGACTAATTGTGATCCAAAGTGTGGAAAGGTCCCCATTCCCTTTCCATTTGGGATTGGTTCCAAGTGTAGTGCAAATTCTTCCTTCACTGTTATCTGCCGGAATTCCACAACACCATTCTTGAGCAGCATCAACATGGAAGTTCTTAATATTTCCATCAAAGGTACAGTCATAGTAAAGCAGCCAGTGCCATCACCTATGGATTGCTCTGCTACTCTGGCTACAGGTCATCTCCCAATATCTCTCAATGAAAGTCTGTTTACAATCTCTGCACGCTTCAACACGTTGGCTGTGTCAGGCTGCAAGAATTCGGTCTGGTTGCAAGCTAATGAGACAACTACTATAGGAGGATGTACATCCATGTGTCCTGCCAATTCCACAGAAACTAGCTGCAACGGCGTTAACTGCTGCCAAATAACACTTCCACCACGACTCAAGGGGCTTGAGTACACGTACAAAACAAATGAAGCTACCAATGGTAATAGCTCTTGTGGATTTGTTCTCCCTGTTGAGAAAACATGGTTAACAAGTCATTACAAAAGCTTCAAAGCATTAGCTCGAGGAATCGGATTTGCTCCTTTGGTACTTGAGTGGGAATTTGGTGAACTCAAAGGTTATACTAACAGTATGTGCACATATGCTGATGATTATTGCCTCTCACGTCCTGATGAGTTTGGCCGCAGACATGAAATAGGTGATAATCCTTCTTGTTGGCTCAGACATCTTCACGATGAATGCAGATTTTATCCTTCTAATTATTACTGCAATTCAACAGATGTTTCTTATCTATATATACTTGAAAGAGATAATAAGGAATACTATTCAGTTTATTATGATGATGATGGTTATGCATCTTCAACCAAATATTGCTCTTGTCCGAGAGGGTTTGAAGGTAACCCGTATCTACCAGAGGAGTGCAGGGATATAAACGAATGCAGTGATGCAACATACGATCGCTGTGAACCATATGTATGTAACAATATAATGGGGGGTTATGAATGCATTGATCAAAATGCCAAGTATAAAGCTCGTGTAAAAAAAGCGTTCATCAGCGTTGGAAGTAGTCTCGGAGCTCTGATTCTACTCCTCGTGGCATGGAGGTCAGCAAAAGCCATCAAAAAAAGAATCAAGGCAAACCGGAGACGCAAGTTTTTCAAACGGAACGGGGGGCTGTTGCTGGAACAACAACTTTCTGCAACTGATAATGGCCTTGACAAGACAAGGTTGTATAGCTCCAAAGAGTTGACATTGGCTACTGATAACTTTAATGAGAACCGCATACTTGGCCGTGGTGGGCAAGGCACTGTCTACAAAGGAATGTTGAAGGATGGTAAGATTGTGGCAGTCAAGAAATCGCAGAAGTTAGAGGAAGGTGACCTTGAAGTCTTCATAAATGAAGTGGTTATACTGTCACAAGTGAACCATAGGAATGTGGTTAAGTTACTAGGGTGTTGTCTGGAGACTGAAGTTCCTCTTCTCGTGTATGAGTTCATCCCGAACGGAACCCTTTACCAACACATTCATGAGCCAAGTGAGGAATTCCCGTTGACATGGGAAATGAGAATGAGAATTGCAAGAGAAGTAGCAGGTTCACTTGATTACTTGCACTCTGCTGCATCTGCGCCTATTTATCACCGTGATATCAAGTCGAAAAACATACTCTTGGATGAGAAATATCGCGCCAAAGTCTCAGATTTTGGTACATCAAGGTCGGTATCTCTTGATCAGACTCACTGCACCACCCGAGTTCTAGGCACCTTTGGCTACTTAGATCCGGAATATTTTCAGTCTAGTCAGTTCACTGAAAAGAGCGACGTCTATAGCTTTGGCGTGGTTATGGTTGAGCTTTTAACTGGAGAGAAAGCCGTGACAGCAACTAGAGCTGTGGAAGGATGGGGTTTAGCCTCACATTTCTTGCACTCGATGGAGGAAAACGTGTTGTTTGAGATACTCGATGCAAGGGTCCTCAAAGAAGGCAAGAGGGATGAAATCATGGCTGTAGCTCAGCTTGCTAGAAGATGTCTAAATTTGAATGGGAAGAGTAGGCCAACAATGAAGGAAGTTGCCACAGAGTTGTATGCAATCAAAGGGGTGGAAGAATGCTCGTATGCTGAAGATAGAGATGATGGTGGCAGCAGAGAGTTTCATCCTCTTTCTATAGAGCTTCCTGAGTCTATCAGCTTCTCTTCCATCACTCCGTTATCGCCAGAAGCTGAGTATCCATTTCTTGGTTAGTGAACCCTGTATACATGAAGGACTACTTCTTTCTTCATCAGCTTTGCTTGGACTGTTGTTTT